>NC_056535.1:28829504-30159504 GCF_910596095.1 Thunnus maccoyii | reverse complement strand
ATCAAGATATATTTCTTAGAGATGCTCTAATTAATACTTTTAAATTAACAATTGATCGAATGACTACATGCGATGTTAAAGGTGTCTGTGGTCGCAGAAAATTATCAGACTCTGCAGATCTCCTCAGCTCTACGTAGTTTATTTTCTTTTAACTTCTTGTGATTCACCTTTCAGCACTTTCATCAATCTAGTTTCCAGCAACAGCAAGCAGCTGTTTTCTGTTTATTGTACACTACCTGCCCAGCACCAAATGGCAAACAGGAGAGTAGCTGGTGAAGAGAGCGGAACATTTAGCAGCTAAAAAGCTGGATATGTTACTCAGGAGTTGGTGGAGACCAAACTAGAGCTGCAACAACTAAATATTAATCAGCATTGCTGTAGTCACTTTAAGCAAAAATGCTGGAAAATCTGTGGTTTCACCTGAATATTTTGTGTTTTGGATTGTTGGTCACACAAAACAAGACATTTGAAGACATCGTTTTTGACTCCAGGAAATTATAACAGGCATTTTTTTGTGTGTAATTTACTGACATTTTACAGACAAAATGATTAATTGATCATTAGTTGCAGCCCTACACCAAACCAGAGCAAAAAGAAGTGAATATTGTCTTTATTAATCTCTGCTCTGTGTCTGCTGGATGTGTAAATAAGCAGCTGTTTGCAAACACATTCACTTTATAAAGGAGATTATATAACAATGTTGTGTTTCGAGCTTGTTGTGCTGCAACCGACAGGCCAAAAATCCATTAATGCAGGTTTAAAGGGAACCTCCAACAAGGCCGGGTATTAAACCTTGATACTCCTGGTACTGACTGAACCAAGCATCTTTAACTGTCCCTAAATGTACCGAAAGCTAGCATCAAATGTCTAGTTGGAGTCATGATGTCATTCCTTATAAACTACAACATCACTATAACAAAGTGAGACAAGAAACGTGAGCAGTTACAGTAGATAATCAGACAGGCTGGAAACAAAACATCAGTTTATCCAGATTATCAAACCAGTTCATTCGAAGGTCAAACTGTAAGTGAGCGCACCTGAAATGTCGTGACGATGCTCGATTGTTTGCTAGGTCAACGTTGTAGCAGGAAACAGGTCTGGAAACGTTTACTGACTCTGTTCTTTGACAGAATATTTCCTCATGGAAGACATGAAGGTATCATTAAATCAAAAAATATTTCTAAACTTTTATTATCACAGTACACTGCCCAGCCCTGTCTTATGGCGTAAATATTAATTTAGCAACGCATGAGTTGCAACACGAGAGTCAGACCCTGTGTGTGTGTGTGTGTGTGTGTGTGTGTGTGTGTGTGTGTGTGTGTGTGTGTGTGTGTTGCAGCCAGGTGCTGAACACTGTAGGCATTGCGTTTGTGTTCAGACATGTTTAATGGAGCTAAGAGTCGACTGGAGATGACTTAAGAGAAGAATGTAACCTGACAAGATCAGGCAGACTCAGTGTGGGAGTGTGTTTGTTTTTGATTCTCACATTTTGTTTTGTTCTGGTTTTAATGTTTTGTTGATTTGTGGTTCTGAGAGTGCAAGATAAATAGTATGTTGGTGCTTATCAATACATAATCGAAGAGAAGCGGGACATCTGATAAAACTTTTTTGGGGGGGTAAAAGATGAGACCAAACTTTTCTATGGATGTCAATTTTGAGCCACGACAAAGGCCAAAACATGGCCTGTAGCAGACTACGTTAGCTTTGTTTTTAGCCTAGCCAACTGCCGGAAATGCCTTTTGTTATGTCGCATATCGTAAAATGGCGAGGACCGCTGAAAAGATGAATGTCTAATCTTTACGATAAGCTCATAAGGAATCTTATCAGTATTTATTTTGAATTCACAACACAACCCGCTCTCAAGGTACTGAAATTTGGCACTGATTGATCAAACGTGGCCACAAGGCATGATTGGTCGTCCCTCGTGGAAACAAGATTCCAAACTACCAGCTGGTTAAGAGGAGTGAGAAGTCAGCGGTACAATGGCGGTATAAAACGGCGCAGTCGATTGAGAATCACTGCAACAACGAGAGGTCCTCGAGCATACAGTCATAAACATGCACAAAAAATATTAAGCTGATGGGTCCAGTGGTATACGAAATAAGCTGCAGACGGACACACACACACACACACACGACCAAACACATGATCTCCTCAAGGCTAACGCCTGGCCGAGATAACAATGGGCATTAAACAAGTAAAGCTCTGTTTACATTCGGTTTTTCTCACATAGCGTCTATCTTTAAGGTCTAAAAAATGTCTTGTCTACAATTCCTTCCTCATGAAACATTTGCAAAGCACCTTAAAAATCTGAAACTTGCATTTTTCTGGCACATCGCTACTTTTGAGTAGTTTTGGGATGAGTGAGACCATTGGCAGGAACGTGCGTCCCATCACCCACATGCTCGTGCATTAGTCACAAACAAAACAGGGACCAACCCTTCAACATATTGCTCCGTAGTGCTGCTGGTGGTCAGAACCTCCACAGGGTACCTTTAATCTGCTGCTATAACAGCCTCCACTCTTCTGGTTTCAGGCTTTCTACCAGATTTTGGAACCTGGCTACAGGGATTTGCTCCCGTTCAGCTACAAAAGCATTAGTGAGATCGACCACTTATGTTGGTCGATAAGGCCTGGCTCGTAGTCAGCACTCCGGTCACCACTCATCCGAAAGGCGTTGGACGGGGTTGAGGTCAGAGCTTTTGTGCAGGGCAGTTAATTTCTTCCACACCAAACTGGGAAAACAATTTCTTTATGGACTTGGCTTCGTGCACAGAGGCATTGTGCCACGATGCCTCAAACTGTTGCCACAAAGTTGGAAGCACACCACGGTCTATGATATCACTGTACACTGCCGCATTAAGATTTCCTTTTATTGGGACTAAGGGGTGGCCGCATAGTGTGTAAATAATCTGGTTTTAGTATAGAAGTATAGTGCAAATAAAACTTACCATGAGAAAACAGTTAAAAGTGCAAGATTTTTTGGATGATTTATTTTAAAAGTGACTTTTCCTTACTGGTTTCTCCTACTGGTTTACTTATTCTTGTATGCAAACTAGTTTTTGTTTTCCGATACTGTAGAAAATGTTGAATAATATATGAAATGCAAATGATTAAACTAAAAAAAAAAAATCAGTCATCAACTCCACCGGATGGAAAAAGAAGAAGAAGAAGAGGAAAATAAAAAAGCTGCTCCAGTCGTTTATAATTTCCCTCCATTTTCCAAAGACACAACTCCTGAGAGACAGAGAACGAACTGTTCAGCCTCCTCCTAAACCCAGATTTTCCAGCTTCTCTCTCCTCCTCAGTGCTCATAATGCGGCCCTTTCACAAAACTCTGTGTGTGTGTGTGTGTGTGTGTGTGTGTGTGTGTGTGTGTGTATATATGTGTGTGTGTGTGTGTGTGTTAATTCCTGTCGTTTTCTCTGCTCACAGCTCCCCAGGTTGTTCAACAAAGACTAGATTTTTGGTGTTTCGTATGTGCAGGTCCATCCTGCACCAGAACTACATCCATCACCATGACAACAACTCACTTAACTCTTTCTCTCTCTCTCTCTCTCTCCCTCCCTCTCTGTCTTTATATTGATCCAGTTATTGATTAACTGACCACTTCTTGACCAGTCAGTCTGTCTGTCTGTCAGGATGGAGCAAACTGTCTCCTCAAACACACACACACACTCACACACACACACACACACACACACACACACACACACACACAGAGTTGACCTTAGGAAACCTCCGTTATAACTAGTCAGCACTCAGTAGGTCGTCTTGTGATCTATGTGTACATGTATGTGTGTGAGTGTGAGTGTGTGTGTGTGCGCGCGTGTGCATGCTTTGAAAGCCCCATGATGCCAAAGACGTCAACAGTTCCTCGGTTGCCGGGGAAACCAGTCATGTGGAATCACCAGAGAAGAGACAAGAGGAACCTACTTTCAAAAATCAGCTGATTGTGACAACATTTATGCCAAGTTTTGACTCTGTTGCTGTTTTTAATTAGTGCTACACATCATCGCCGATGTCCGCAGATATTAATGATCTCTTATCACTACGGTCAGTCGGACTCTAGAGAAGCAGAGGCCAAAAAAAAAGTCGGATTGTTTAAAAACAGGAGGAAGAAGAGAGGAGAAGAGTTGAAGAAACCCAAAAAGGCAACACAGGAAGGGAGGGAGGGAGGGATGGGAGTCGATCAGCCTTGGGTCTGAAATATAATAAAATGAAGTCTCGTGTAATTTAATTTGATGTAAACTCAATCTGGTGTAAGCCGACACACAAACGCACCGCCGCGAAACAGAACTGACATCACCCTGTGAGAAGCAGAGAGACAGAACGACGCCTCGCAACATCAGTTTAGGGACACTCTTGATCGATCAGGTTTCAATCTGTATCAGATAATCAACGGCTCAATGACTTGACAAGTAGGCACTTAGAAAACTGATCATACGATGGATAACGTACATTAAACGGTGCTGTCATTACCCGCTGTTGTGCAAACCATTGAAAGACACAAACACTGCTGGGTAATTAAATCCCGCTTGCTTCTTACATACCAAACTTGTATGATGTAAAAAGCTTTCATATTTGTGTAATTTCCTCTGAAATTTGGCTGCCGGCGTTTGATCAATGAAATCCATGTCTGTTTAATGGTGTTATGAGATTAAGATCAAGGCGAGAGCATCAACAGACTAATTTCACATCGTATTTAGTGAATGATCTGAGGTGGATGACACAAACAGGAAAAGGAACTTATACAACAAAGATTTAGTGGCTTTGTAAACATTATGATCCTACTTCAGCACATATTTATCTCATGAGAAGCAAAATATCATCATCATCATCATCACTGCTACATCATCAAAAAAAAAAGAAGACAAAACATACACAAGTGTACAGTTTTGTTTGTGCAATGGCTTTTATATGTATGGAAATGATACTGTGTTCTACTGTTTATAGCAGCTGTTTGTACATGTTTTTTCTCAATGATACACAATAGTTGCACCATCTTGCAGTTTTCCTTTGCTGTAATAGTTAACTCGTTTGAGATTTTTTTTTTTTAGGTGCCCGGTGGCTCTAGCTGCGTTCAATTACTGATGTCACCGGCGTTGACACAACACAAGGATGCTTTCATCGTCTACGTGGAAAACACACCGATGAACTAGAGTTAACGTCAGCTAACACCAAAATACGTTCTGACACGTTCTCGCCGAAAGAAACCTTCCTCATCAGGTGAGCAAGGCACTGGGCTGCCAGCTGTTTCCTATGTCATCCTTCCTGGGAAACAATTTTCAAACACACAACGTTTTTTCACCTCCCACATCACAGAAAGATGAGAACATGGCCATTACCGTGGCAACCGACCACAGAACCCACACACAGACCCACCAGACTGGTTCTGATACACACACACACACACACACACACACACACACACACACACACACACACACTCCCCTGCGGGTGTTATGAGGGGCTGAAAGGAAGAAAACAATTAAGCGTTTCTACATGTTGACAACACTTGTCAACGCAAAGAGTGTGAGAAAGAGTGTCCGTGTGGGAGTTTTAGAGAATAGGTAACTTGTGGCCTTCCTTAAAGTCAGCTGTTCCATTTTTCTTTTGTTACTCAGCAGCTGACGGGCTGAAGAAGCTGAAGAGATAATGGAGAAGGAGACAGCTGTCAAAACACGCTACACAGGTGCACATACACACACACACACACACACAGAACGGTGGAATGTGCTTGGTCAACAGCAGTGCATCAAGGCGGTATTAGCTTAGCTAACATTGAGCTAACTGCTAACAGATGGCAACAGCCCCGTTTCCCCTGCAGGGCAAACCAAGCGAGGTTAAACCAGATGAGGGATGAGCAGAGCTGAACCAAAAGAACCATTCCTGTTTTCTACCAAACCACTCCTGTTTAACACAATTTACAACGCAGGCTGAACTGTTTGAAGCCCCATTCGATGACCCATGTTATCAAAGAGTCAAGTTGTTTAAACAAGACACAAGGACATGAGACATTGGTCAGGCAGCGTTTTAAGTTGTTGCCAACTCTGCAGGCCTTTTTCTAACTGATCTAAACCCAGCAGGTCCATGTTAATCACCTGTATTCATTCCTGTCATGTGTTACAAGTAAATATACAATCCTCTGTGGGAATCGAAACGAGTCATCCTTTGGTCCCGGGTCTCAAATTTGGCAGCACCAGTCAAGTTCAACCAGGCTGGGACTTAAAGAGCTGTGTACAGTCTGGCTTTGGATCTCAGTTTTAGGCCAATACATAAAGAACTCTGTGGTCTTCTCACATCAACCCTAGTTTAACCCGGTGAGACGTCTACACACGTTGCTAGAAATAGTACTAAGGCTGCAACTGCGACTGTTATATTAAATCAGTTCATTTGCAGATTATATTTGCAATTATAGTGAAAAACACTTTCCCAGAAACCGAGTTAACATCACCAGATGTCTTGTTTTGCCCAACTAACAGTCCAAAGACGCTGAAGGAAAGCAGCAAGTTCTCACATCTGAGAAGCTGAGACCAGATAATTGATCAGCATTTTTACTTGATAATTGACTGTTGACATTTAATCAATTATCACGACTGCTGACTGATTTTCTGTCAGATAATTGATTCATTGACAAACTGTTTCAGCACTATTTGAATCCTTGCAGCAGCTGATGTGTATACATGAACAGCTGGCTTATCGGTGAACTTTGTATTCCTTATTGAACATCACTTGTAATGATGGTGATTTATAAGTTTCCTCTCTGAACAACATCATCAGTTAAAAGGCTGTTGATCATTTTCTGTCAACCCAACAAATCAATTATTCAACACGTCATTTTTAGTGCTGGCAGGAGGAAGAGAAGGGTATAAAGGAAATTACAGCTCAGCACTCTACCGCTCTCACACGCACACACACACACGCACATCAGCAGCAATTTTGGATTAAGTGTTTTACTTAAAGACACTATGATCAATGGCTGGCGCACGCTGCTATCTGACCTACAGAATCTTAAATCTTACAACATAACCACCTGTCTGAACTCATCTTGCAGCCTTGTTTGCAGTAAAACCTCTCCCAACTTTCCTCTATTTCTACACAGTATTATGAAACACATCTAGGGAGGAGGTCATGCAGGAAGAAACGATGACAGGAAAGGACAAAAACTGACAAATGACTTTTACATTACTTCGTTTTTTAGCAACCGTGTCCTGCTGTCATTCACACCCTCATAGAAAGTAAATGATAATAAATATGAGACAGTCTGTGTGCATGTGGAGCAGAGAGAGATAAAACACGTGCTGTAAGTACTGACTGTTCTGTCTGGTTGCGCATTGTTGAACCTAATCTCTTGCTGCTGAAATATACGTCTTGTGATGTGAGATGCATGATGATACCTTATGATACTGTGGTGGTGGTGGCGGTGGTGGTGGTGATGATGATGGCGGTGGTGGTGGTGGTGGTGGTGGAACATCTGCGGAGATGTTCGGGCTTTAAGCTTCAGGTGATGTCATGTGCTGCGCAGTGTGATCTAAAACTGCCTGAGGTTGCTTATTTCTCATTATTTTAAGGGCTCTCTCTGTATTTAAAGGACTGTGCTGTTATTCATGAGTCTGTGCTATTAGAGGTTGTGTTTTATGGTCCTCGAACTGTCAACCTACACAACCACAACAGATATATTTGCAGCCAAATCGACTATATTTAATTTTTAGCAATTGTTCTCCCATTTTCCTGATGAACAAACATGAACACTAAGGCATGACAGAGCAGGTCTGCTGCAGCTTTCATGAAGGGGAGCGGCCATGATTCACCTCCCATACACACACACACACACACGCCCACATATTACTGGATTTCCTTTAAATACCAACTGACTTCTATATTACATAATCATACCAGCAGCTGACTGTCATAACAAAGCCCCAACACACGGGCGCTGCAGCTCTGAATACACTGGTAGTCCCTGTCCAAGTCCTCCATGTATTTATACAGCCTGCAGCCCGCATCAGCAGGGCTTAGTGCTGACACTTGATTCACAGGAGAGACGAAATTCTGTTTCTGTTTGATGTGGGAGATGCAATGGAAATGTTCTAGGTTTATTTATTAATTTGGTAAAGGAGGTGTCTGTGAAGATTCTCAGTCATCTAGGTCATGTTATCCAAAGATGGTGGAATCGAGGGCAACGGGACTCAGTTGTAGATACCTGAATACTTGATACTTGTAAGGAGAATAGCATCACAGTAAACATGATAAAAAAACACCCCTGTTCACAAACATTTAGTTTCAATGACGGGAAATCTTAACGCTACAGACAACAAACAATGATATTTCAGACAATAGTGTTCTTCCAGGTTTGTGTCAACAGTTTGGGGAAGGGTCCTTTCCTGTGTCAACATGACAATGCTTCCTCTGCACAAAGCCAGGTCCATAAACAGTGTTTTCCCTATAATAGTACACAAGAACAAGAACCCCCGCCAGGCCAAAAAATAGTTTTTTAAATGCCAAAAATAATATCCGTTCATTTGGAAATCGATAGCCTCTGAGCAGCAGGAATAGGGCAGAGTGTGAGCGAGTGAGTGGTTAAGCGAGAGAGCGAGCGTCAGAAAAATGACGGTGAATGTGAGCGGAGCAGGGGAAAAGGTTAGCAGTAAGGCCGTATTCAGACCAAATCAGGCTGTGCGGCGTTCAGCCGCATGGTCGAGCGGAGGTGTGCCGGGGTGTGGGCGTGTTTATTTGTCCTCCGGAACGTAACCGCCGTGAAACAATCAGAAAATAACGTGTCATTGATCTGATTCACCGGCTTTCTCGCTACCAGCACTCCCTCTCTTCAATCACTCTCTAGCTCGCTCGACCACTGCTGCGCTCTCTCTCTCTCTTTTTTTAAAAAATGAGTCGGGAAGCAGCAAAGCGTAACTTTACCTTTAACGTTAATTGACGTTAGTTGTCAATCTGGCATTAAATGTACAGTACAGACTACAGTGTGTCACGTCTGTTGTTTCACCGACTGCTGGAAAACTGAAGGGAGTTAGCTCCAAAGTTAGCTACAATGGGTTAGCCTAACCTGCTAATCACCTCGCCCCCCTCAACACCTTTAGGATGAACTGGAACACAGAATGGGAGCCAGGTCTTTTTCATCTACCGTCAGTAGCCGACGTCACTTGTTCTTGAGGCTGAATGAGAGTAAATCCCTGCAGCCAGGTTCCAACATCTTGTGGAAAACCTTCCCAGAAGACTGGAGGCTGTTACAGCAGCAGATTAATGATCATGGTTTTGGAATCATATGTTCAACTATCACATAGGGGTGTACTGTTCTCCATGGCCATGAGATGTACTGCACCTCTATACTTGACAAACTGATACTGTGAAACTGGTATTTATTGTTATATAATTTTGTCCGATTCTGAATAGAGAAGTGAATCAGAATTTCCCAAAAATGTTGAGGTGCACCATCGACACCGAAGAACTAAGACCGCCTTGTGTTATGAAGCGTGTATGTTTGAATGTGAATGTGTGTAACCTAATCCAGAGTAAAACAAGGCAGCTGCACATGAGGTCTGAGTGTCACTTCAGAGAGCGAGAGAGAGAGAGAAAGAGAAAGGGAGAGAGAGAGAGAGACAGGAAGAAGCAAAAGGAAGAAAAAAAAATACATTGAGAGGAAAAATTACCCCAAACCACCAAAGTAACTTGGCATGAAAGCACAAAAGACAGAAGAAAAGAAAAAAAGAGATGTACTGAAAACTGTCTGGGCAATTTTCCTGGCCTACTTCACCCTTCCAGCACAATCTTTAATGGTTTCTACATTATACTGTATCACACGCATGCACACACACTCACACACACACACACAGCATGGTCCACAGAGAGTAAATGGAGCTAATTAGTTCCCTCGTGATCTCACTATTTATAAAGAAAAGAGAGACACAGTGAAAGATCACACTAAAGGAAAGAAGGAACAGACCGATCAAGACTCTAGGTTCACTTGCATGATGTCACACGTACACACATAAACACCCGTATGCATTTTACACACACATACGCAGAGCTGATCCAAGAATGATTTTCCTGTGGATGTGTCTGGCCTAGAGCAGAGAGCAACCGTACGTGTCTGTATGTGTAACCATGTGTTTGAGTGTGTGTTACCTCTGGTTCCGGTCGCCATGTCTGCCACTTTCTGAAAAGCATCCAGGAAAGCTCCGGTCACCAAGATGGTCGTCCTGAATCAATGACAAACACCACACACATATATTAACTAAATCCGTTAAATACACAAGAATTAATCTAAGTGACCTCTGACCCTCTGATTTATTCTGGATCTACTAGCTGTTTCCAGTCTATCAGCCTTGAACACTTCAGAGTTTCTCAATGGTTCCCGATCCATGGGAATGATACCTGGCCACAAAACATTTGCTACCAAACCCACAAGGAAACAATACGATGATTATCTTGTACCAAAAGCCATAGACACAGTGTTCTCTAGGCTAAATGCATTGCTGCTGTTGCTGCTAAAGTGAGAATATTTGTGTTAAAGACAAAATAAAGCAATATTGTTTCCACCAATGACAATGTCTTACTGACTACCACTGTTGTCAGTGGCAGTGCATCCTGATTGGTCACGCTTTTTAACAAAACACAATTGAATTTATTTGCAGGCGGGAAGCCAGTGAGGGATTGGGCGATTGGAATTGTCTTTTTCAGTAAATATATTTTATATTTTTATAACTGGAAATTCCACATTGGGAGATAACTGAGAAGAACAAAAAAATAAAGGATAAAGCACAAAACAATAAGCACAATCAATACATGTGCTAGTATCATTGTAATTGTAATGATACCCATCCCCATTCTTGACTGGTATAAACACCAGAGAAGAAGAGTACATCCACATCAGTTATGATAAACTACAGTTACTCAATCACGTTTGCTAACTTTAACAGAATGGATGGAGGTTTACAATGTGAGTCATGTCAGTTTTGTTTAATTATAACTGACATTGCAAACCAAAACAAGCTAAAAACAAAAGATTTCACATTAGAAACACGCCTACATATGGTCTAAAAAAAAAAAAAAGACTTATTTTGGAAGCATAACTGGTGGAGCCACATGAGAGGCCGGTTGTCCTCAAAGGCCGGTGTTAGGAGTGCAACTGGAGACCCACTGACACACACACACACATAATCATCATCATCAATGGACCCTATTGTCTGTGTGTGTGTCCCATTACCAGTCAGGTCTATGTTTCTATAGCTGTGCACAAGCGCGCATGTGCACACACACACACACAGTCATTACCCCTGAAAACCTAACTAAGAAGATCAGATGACACTGCTGCCAAATAGTGTGTGTGTGTGTGTGTCTCTCTGTGCATGAGTGTGTCTGTCTGACCTCAATGGAAATTCTCTTTCATATAAAGACCAAAGACACACATACACACACCCATCCAATGCATCATCTTCTAAAGCAAAAGTTTGCATTTTGTGTGTAGAAGTGAAGAACAGCAATTTCCAGGTTTGATTGAAACAACTTCCTTCGGTGTGAGCCACAGTGACACTGAAACATCTGTTACATCTGGGGTAAAAACTAACATTAAATCCTGGTACAAGAAACATAAAATTAAACACACTCTTGTTGCTTGTTGAAGCTTCGTGTATAAACAGACGTGTTTGATCTGCCGTCCAACGAATCCTCGGCTGCCTGAACGCTCTCTGGTGAAGTGATTCGGCAGGAACGCTCAGAGCTCAACAACATTCCTCAACAAGAAGTAAAAACCTCACTGGAGTCTGACAGAAGCTCTGCAGAGTTAAAAAATCAATCTGCCTCAATTAGCAGGGGAAATAAGACACTAAAGAGACGCTAATATCACCGATGGCTGACAGTCATCGACCGCTGAGCCCTCTACCATAGTGACATCGTGATTTAAAAGCTTCCCCACTCCCCCTAAGAAACACACCAATTCAAATCTACATTCCACACAGCAAACTACACCAAGTGGAGACTGACAAACGCCACAGAGACTGGAATTACAAAAAAAAAAATTATTTCTTACTTATTTCTTATTTATTTGTGGGGATTTCCCCGAGGATCAAGTTAAAGCTCAAAATTATAATCAGATGATCTGCTTAATGAGGTAAAAATAAGCGCAGGCTATAGGGAGGAAGAGTAAGGAAGGACCAGGTGAGGATGGGCTGTGAATGGGCTCAAAATGTGCAAAAAATCCAACACACATTAAAGTATAAGAGAAAATATATAAAAAATGAAAGTATCTTTGTAGGAGTAGCCCATAAGATCACCCCCCTCCCCAACAACGATATCATTATCATTGCCCAACCATAGCTAATACAGTCAAACAGCTGTTTAATGGGCCACTCTTATAAGATGTAAATCTAGACTATGTTTCAAAGAATTTAACTGAAACAGAAAATTTATTGTGTTTACTGGAGGGAAAATACTAACACTTACTCATAATTTCATACGTGTCATTTCATCCCGTAAAGGTCACGGCCACATTTGTGTTGCGTCCTGCGGGATCCTAACCCCGCCGCAGCCCTCTACACTGATCAACACAATTATGTCGTCTGAACCACAGCTAGCGTGTCAGGTGCATTTCAGTCTGAAGACTTTAGACTTGTCTACGAGTTAACTAACCATCATGTGAAGTTACGTTCTAGTCACAGACGCTCTTTGACAGAAACTAATTAATTCAATTTTTTCCTGCAAAATCTGTTTAGATTTGATTAAAGTGTCCCTTCAGCAGCAAAAAGTAAGAAACAGTGAGGCTGGGAGGTATGAAAGATGAAAGTACGCTGTATTTGTAAGATCCATGATTGTAATGGACTTCCAGATTCATGCAAATATAAAACTTATTAAAAAAAAAATTTGTATGGCTCTTACACTAAAAACTCTTGCCTCAAGCTGTAGCTGAGACTCACTGTTGCTGTCTTTACAGTTTATTATGGACGCATTGATTTAGAACAGCAAACAAACACAACTCATTGGTGTACATACTGTCTGGTTTATAACAATTAATCCACCTCTTCCAGCCAATCAGAATTCAGAATTTTCTAATGGGCTGCAGCGGGCAGAGTGATGCTTATCAATGTAAACTGGCCTACTGGGAAACACCGCCATTATACTGTTTTTATAGCGAGCCAGCTACGAGATCACTGTGTGTGTGTGTGTGTGTGTGTATATACAATAAGTAGAAAGACCTTCTGAATGCTGAATTACCTTCCTCCTACTTTCTTACATTGAACAAAATAAGCCAAATTTAATAGCCAGGCGCAGCTCCTCGCCAGATGACACTACATTGCACTGCAAATGTCGAGTGGGACGACACTGCTGCATATTTTTGGCCGGAGCCCCGCGTGTCTGAGCCAACGCAGCATTTCCATTCAAATGAATGAGGGGGCTGCGTTCTCTACCTCTACTCTCCAATCTGAACAGGACTCGAGTAAAAAAAAAAAAAAAAATCTCAAGCATGGCAGAATATGTCACTGTGGGAAATTAGAATATTAGTATTGTGATGATTTACATTCAGATGTAGTCTTTAGCATCCTAGTTAGGCAATGTTGTACTACAAAATATCCAGTCATGTACGCTTTGTCTGAAACCGTCGTTACAGGTAAGAGACTTGACATGTAGGTTATTATTGGAGTGCCGGTGAAAATGCATCACTAATAATGTTGAGAGGTCAGAGTTCACTTGATTCCACCAGGCTTGTTTGTGTTGCGTTCCAACTGCTGGAGCTGATCGCAGCCACTCTAGTCAACGCTTCTGATTTCACCAGACGCACCGCAGCGTGCTTCGCAAGTGTCTCAGTAGCGGCTCTCTGCTCTGCTAAAAATACGCACCTAGAAGGCACATCAAGTTGCATAGAGCAGATCGAGCCAGGCAGGAAGTCACACACAGGAACGGCATAGAGCATCCGGTCAATTTTCAAAATAAAACACCCTGTGCAGACGCGTGATCGTATATCACATCACTACATCGGCATTACGTCATGACTGGTGGCACCAGGCCAGAAGACAACTGGTCAGAAGATATTTGTCACCATGGATGACGAGAGGTTCATCTTGGAAGTGTAAAATCACAAGATTTTATAATACCACTGCTGCCATGACTGCCCTTCTTCTCAAACGCTCCCAGTGGGCTATGACGCCATCGCAGTCGGAACTTAACACAGCCGTGACCGGTGGAATCAAGCTGTTTTGCTGATTGGCTGATTTGGGTGAAGCCCTAGTAGCCAGTGAGTGTATGACCTGCTGGCCAATGGGGTGAGTTAGCATGAACTCAGTTTTAATATTCAAATGTGCGTGCATGTGCGTCTTACCTGAGCTGTGATTGTAGCTTCGCTCCTTTGGTTACAAAGTCCTCCCATGTAGGATAACTGGCCTGCAGAAAAACACAGAGAACATGAACACGGCATTAAACCTCCAGTAGCATCACACAGGTCCGACCACAACAAGACTCACTGAGTTTAACAGATCTTAACCTCAATGTTTCAACAATACGTATTTCCAACCGATAATCCTAAAGAGCTTATGACCTTAATGAAGGAGAAAGAGCTGTTATTAAAGTATAAGTAGTAAATCTTTCAGGTATTTCTCTGCACGGAGCTGGAATGTTTGGATATGATGCTAACAGAGCTGAAAGAGAGAGAGAAAATATGAAACTTGTATTCATTATTAATCATCAATGATGCAACTAACTTTTTTTTTTTCCTCTGGCAATTATTTTCTTGATTACGTGATTAATCATTTGGTCAATAAAAACTGAAACTCCATCACAATTTCCTAGAGCTCTTGGTGATGTCATCAAATGTCTGGTTTTGTCCGACCAAAACCCAAAGATATTCAATTTATTATATAAGCAGCAAATTATCTTATTTGAGAAACTGGAGCTATCAAAGGTTTGACATTTTTGCTTGAAAAATGACTTAAACAAATCCGACTAATTGTACGTTGAGAAGCAGAGAGAGAGAGAGAGAGAATGAGTTACAGAGTATTACGGCTGCAGTATGAGTGTTCAACCCAGTGAGGATTAATAGACTGAACTGAAATGAATCTCATCTAAATGAAAATCAGAATGGAGAAAAGAGCACACAGGGGAATAAAAAGGCACAAAAGACAGAAAGAAAACATGGAGACATAAAGACATGAGAGAAAAGAAATCAGACAAAGGAACAAAGTTGATGAAGAACAATGAAGGATCAAGAGAGAAAGACAGAAGTCTGACGTTATATTTAGTTTCATGACTGTTGTTAATTCAGGTGGTGCTAAGAAACCAGTTCAGGGAAGATTAGCCTCTGGGGTCAAAGGTCAGCCTTTCTACTTCACAGCTAGGTCTGTGTTTTGATTTATCAATTAATACTTTAGTCAACAAAAAGACAACAAAAGATGTGCATGTTGTCTATAACAAGTTCTCAGAGTGTAAAGTGACATCTTCATATTGCTTCCAAACCCAAAGACATTCAGTTTACAATGATATAAAAACAGAGAAAATCAGCAAATGTCCATATTTAAGAAACTGAAAGCAGTCAAAGTTTTGCTTTATAAATATCTTAAATGACTGGCCAATTATCAAAATTGTTTTCTGTTGACTAATCTATAAATCGACTAATTGTTGCTGCTCTATCCGTGACCTTTGCAGCCCTTATTGAATGTAAGTTTCTGATCGTCTCTGAACGACAAAAGCAGCTCTGAACAGCTGACTGCTGGAGAGTGACTCGTGTTATTTCTGGCTGCTCTGGCTTTCACATGAGGACAGAGGCTGGGGACTCTTAGGCCGACCGTCCGCATAGAAAAAACGAAAGGAAAAAAGGGGCCAAACACATGCGATTCATTGCTGATGTGAAGCAACTATGGTTGGTTTTCCATGAAACTGCAGCTATTTCTCTGAGCTCATCTCAACATTTCCATGTAAAAAGGAAAGGTCACCGTATCAATAAAAGAAGACGAAGGTTGTACACAGTACGAAACACGGTCACAGTTGCTGCTTCTTCTTCTACTGTAGACAAAACATTCATAGCCTTGCTACGACTAACTATTACAGGCTTCAACTTCACCAAGCAAGACAAAAAATAGAGAATAAAAACAGTGGAAGAGTACGTGAACGTCCTCGACTCACAGCAAAAACACCACACGCTCCACATGGATAACAATAATTATGTACCAAACAAACAATTTCATTATTGATTCATCAGCCAATTATTTTCTTGACAATTCGTTCGGTCTATAAAATGTCAGTAAACCGTGAAAAATGACCTTCACAGTTTCTCAGAGCCCGAAGTGATGTCTTCAAATTTTCACACAACCCAGAAATACTCAGTTAACAATCACATAAGACAAAAAAGCTGCAGAGCTGGAACTAGGTCATGTTTGGCAGTGTTACCTAAAAAATTATATAAATCCTTAAATCATCAAAACAGCTGCAGATGATTTTTATGTTGACTGACTGATCGATTGATAAACTAGGGTTGCAACTAATGATTATTTTCATTATCGGTTAATAGATAGTCGCTTTGTCTATAATATGTCTGAAAATACTGAAAAACTGTCTTAGAGCTCAAGGTGACGTCTTCAAATGTCTCGTTTTATCCAAAAACAAGCTGTGACCGTATGGACGGTACGAACCCCTGTGGTTTGGCGGCTAGAGGGGGGTGTGTCTTCTCTCCCCTCTACCACTATACGAAGGAAAAAAGAGGCGCTATGCCAGGCGATATGCTGTGAGAAGACTCATGACGCCCCTCATAATGACTATGAGGACAGTGACTGACCCCCTGTGCTCGCTGCCTCCGTCCTCATACGGGCCAGCTCGCACAGGTCCCTCATTTGTGGTGAGAAATATACTAAATATACACACACACACACACTAACACACACACACAGAGGACAGTGGGGGTGTGTCTTCGTCTTCGTTCAACTCCGCTCGGGAGACGAGCGAGGACGAACGCAGAGACACAACGTCAGCCGCTGTGAATATCACACAGCCGGCGACGGTGGTGCATTCACGGACCTCGCTGCCTCCTGTAACTTTCACCACTTTCACAAAAAAAAAAAAAAATACAAAAAAGAAAAAAGTTACGGTTATGACAGTAATGAGCTCGACCCCGCGGTAGGCATCACATGACCATGGTATTGCAGTATGACACAAAAACTTCAAGTCCACACATCTGAGAAGCTGCGACAAGCAAATATTTGACATTTTTCCTTAACAATCGACTTATCATTGCAGCTCTATTATCAACAAATCCTTTCAGCTCTAAACCTCATCACATTTGTAAAGGTAGTTGATAGAAATTTCAATAATCTGTCATAAAACTTGTGTAATATTTTCATGGAAAAATACTGTAACTAATGAGAATAATTAGTTACAACAAAATCTACTTTGCTGATATCACTATTAAAGCACAACATGCCTGAAAGCTGTTCAAAACCTCTATAAAAACAAAAAAAATGCTATAAATACTTTCATCTGCGGACAAAAATATCTTCCTGACATTTAACACTTCATTTAAAGGGTAAACAACTGTTTCTATTGCTGCATTTTATAAACAGCAGCTGATTGATTATGTAATCTAAGGCTGGTTCATGCTGCAGGCTCTGACCTTGGGTTACATCTGTGACCAACAGCTGCTGGTGTGGTGCTCTGGTTATTGAATTAAAATGAAGGAAAGCCCTGCTGGGACACAGGCCTGAATCCCACTTTCTCTCTCTCTCTCTCTATTTTCTTGCACCCAGTCACCCTGTCTGTCCTCTGTCTCTGCTGCCGGTCCACCAGAGAGAGGATAATACCGATTTAACCCCTAACACCACACCATTAGCCTCTTAGCTCCAGACCGCTAAAGCTGTTAGCCGGCCCCCTGCTTTACAGCTAGCCAGGCATGCACTCCGCATGGGGCCGACAGGTTTACTAGCAGCGGGGATTTAGCGCTGCATGATGAAATACTGCAGGTGATCGGGCTGCATGCCTCCGTGAACGACTAACAGTGAGCCTAGGATAAACGGAAGACGAGGAAAATGAAAAGGAAAGGATTGCGCTCCAGAAATGTTATTGATCCCTGTAGGAAAAATAGGTTGCGGGTGGAGCAAATGTACTGAGATTTAGGAGGAAAAAAGAACATGAACTCCCAAGTTAAGTTTAACACATTCAGGGTAAAAGTCATTTTACAGCATTTGTAAGGAATGTAGTATATTTGAAGCTGAAAGTATCACTTGTTAATGCTGATATTGAGTGATGGTACATTTACAGATACGACAACAATTCACAATATACTGTAATCTTTCTAAAGTCCAATCCATCCAAATAAATGCGTGCAAAAATTGTCTCCTGTACAGAATATATCTACCTTTACCTGCATGGAATCAAACCTCTTGTACCTCACAGCTCTCCCACTAGTATCTTATTACACTTCTGTACATCTCTGTCCACATATTCTTTATCGGTTCACAAGAGGTGTAACGCTACGTGTTTTGAACAGTCCGATACAAGACATCCAGTCTAGTAGGCATCTTTCTTCTGTCAAAAACAGCTTAGGTTTACATCTTAGCATGTGCACAACATCAATTCAAAGTCAGTCAGCTGTTGTCTGTTAGCAAAAACCACGCCGGGCACATTAGCTCCTGAATCTATGGCTCATATGACACAAATGAGAAGCATTTGGGAGCGTTATGATCTCCCGTTAAGTCCGAGCGACAATGGATAAAGAGCATTACTGACAGGACACAAAATTAGCACCGGCCACCTGCCGAATGCTGGTAAAATGCAAGTACAAGTAGGCTGGTAGATTTGCTTCACTCACTAGCCAAAAAAACAATGGTGATCTATTGAGTGGTTTGTATTCACTAGCCATTTGTCCGGTGAACAAAAAAGTTTGAAATATTTGTATTTCTTTATTTGACCCTTTGCTAAATTTTCATTACCTTAATGACTGCAAGAATTATGGCCAATGAGTCACTTATTAAGAAAATAAATGGCAAAGATGCTCTCTTCTGCATTTCACTGTATTCACTTTTGTACGGAAAATGCACTCAATCATGACCCCAAAACCGAGGTATGTACTCCACCACAGGGTTTGTGTACCATTACACCGTGACTCTTCCTCACTATAATGTTGGCCCCATTTAAGAAGTGAGGTTTATTCTACTCCAGCAGTCACTGAAGGTCACATTGTGGACACGAGAGAGCCAAAAAAACGTACAATACAAAATGTCTCTTCTGCTTGTGCTTCAGTCTGTGCAGCTCTTGGAGGGCCCTTTCTTGTTCCCTCGCCACTTCTCGCCTAAACTTTAAATTCTACCAGGATTTGCTGTGACTGCCAGGAATGTCACAGTCATTCGCAGACAAAATATTCCAGCAGTGGTTTAGCAGCAGCCAGAGCTGAAAAGACCACTGACAGACCAGAGTATCGGAGTCCGCTGCAGTTTGATCCTGAGAGCTTTGGAGCGGTTGTTGCTAAATTAGGGTCCTGGGGTCCCACAAGGGTCACCGGCGGTGTCCAGAAGGCTCCCCCAAGACAGCTGCCGACAAAACAGCCGTCTAGCCCTCATCTGGCTGGAAAGCTACTTTTATATCTGAACTCCACCACATTTCTGTAGCTACGGAGACTAAATGTAATAAGGGTAGTGACTACAAGGCTGAAACAGTGAGTTAAATTTTGGCTTTGAAAAGAAAATTCGGCATTGAAAACAAAACCTGAACTGAAAAAGGAAACATTGGCATTGAAACACTTGTATTGGAAAAAGTTGTATTGGTACTGAAACAAGTACTGGCACTGAAAAGAGTTCCACTAAGAAATAAAACACAGGCGTTTTTATTACAATCTTATTATGTTATTTTATTTTGATGTTTTTTGCATTATGATGTGTTTTTCAATGTCAATCTTCAGATTTTTTCTTCATGTCTTTTTTCAGTGACAGGTTTTTTTTATGCTGTCATTTTTTTTTCCAATTTCAACTTTCTGTCACTGTTTTGGTGAAGAGAGGAGAGCCCTTGCTGGGACTGCGTTACCCAGTATGCCTTGCGGTCCAATGATATCAAAGGGCAATGGCAGAGATTTTGAGCCACTGTTGTAATTTCCGCTCTAGGACTTTTGATTAAGTTTTAATATTTTTTTCAGGCGAGAAAGTAACCACGTAGATTCCCAGTATGTGGTCAGTTTATCCAAATAACACCTCTTCGTAAATCTGCTGCAACGTTTCGGAGCTGCCGGCCCGGGTGAGACCAGACTGTCATCTCACAGCAGCGGCCCGACTCCTGCATCGTCATCCCCGGAGGAGAAAACGATCCGATAAACTGATCTGTGCAGCTCTTTGGTTGATTTACCGCTGGCTCTAATGTCTCTGCAGCATTTTTGATATATGAGATAATTCCTTTCGGAAGATAAACGTTGGTCTCGCAGATGAAATCTTACAACTGTAGCTGCCACATTAGTTTGTCTGAATTTTAAGTGAAGTTTCATGTTTTTACAGGACAGAACAATAAACAGTGCTGCCTCTGGGGCTCTATATGTACAAATATAACCACATTTCAATACATATAAATGTATTAAAATGAACAGATCAGTCTGTATTAAATTTCATTTTATTTCATCAAGCTACACAACAGAAGGACACTCAATAAAATTTAACATAGACTGATCTGTGACATTTCAGCTCAACCAGCTTTTATACCAGCTTAAAACTCTGTTCAGATGACTGGAAACACTCTACATGCTCCGCTAGCACCAAAACAGTCAACTCTATTCACACACACTCTACTCTCCATGTATAGAAGATATACAGAGCTGTTATCCTATCTGCTCAGTCAGCCAGCCAGCAAGACCAGGTATACAGTTACTGCCGTCTGTGAGTGTGTGTGTGTGTGTGTGTGTGTGTGTGTGTGTGTGTGTGTGTGTGTGTAGTCACCTGCTATCAGCCTCTAATCCTACCATGATAATCCTGACTTGCTCTACTGACCGACAGAAAGAAAAGAGACAGAGCGCTGAAGAGAGACTGACGTGACATCAAGAGGAAAGTGAAAACACCGCCTTGTTGACCTTTCTAGACTCCAGACTGACTTTAGAAAGACCTTATTTAGTCACTCAGTCAACCAGTCAGCCAACCATTATACTGAGAGATTTCATACTAGACTGATTGTAGCTTTGGGAGATATCCGCTAAACATCTCCTAAAAATGAGTCAGGCACACACTGGGCCAATCAGTAAGATGTAAACAAACAATGTAGCGCCCCATTTAGGACAATCAGTGTCCTTTTTAAAACTCCAGAAGAGCAGACACTAGACAACTTCTGCTCGCTGTGTGAGAGTCCACTCTGACTTCATTAATGGAAGAACGACAACAGCTTTTCAGTGCGTTAGTTTGAGAAACATTAGCATGTTTTTCTACAAACACTTAAATTATTTTTTAAAAAGTTAAATGTCTGAATACAACCAGCCAAATAAGAGCTGTGTCTTAAAGGGAAATTCTGGTATTTTCAACCTGGACCCTATTTTCCTATCATGATGGGGACAAAAACTTTATGGAATTGGTCCAGTAGAGTGAGAGCGCTAATGTTTGGGGACAATTGCACCCATCAAAGTACGTCCACTAAAACTGCTTGTTTTTGCCACTCAGACTGTTAGTGTCTGACAACGAAAGTAAACACAGAAACTAGCTAACTGTAGCAGCATCATGGCTAACTGCATAGGGATCTATACCCGGGGACAGCTCGCTGGCTAACCAAACCACACGCATATTCATTCGCACGGTTTATCTACATGTACGATGCTGACTTTCCGGAAGTAAAAGGTTGTGACCCCTTGATATAGCCTCATTAATCAATTATTTTCTCGATTAATCTCTTAGCTGTTTGTTCCATAAAATGTCAGAAAATTATGAAAAATGACAATTACCAAAGCCCAAGATGCAACCTAAAATGTCTTGTGTCCTAACAAACAATCCACGACTCAAAGATATTCGGTTTACTGTCATAGAGGACTAAAGAAACCAGAAAATATTCACATTTGAGAAGCTGGAAACAGACAATTTGGACATTTTGTTTCTTCAAGAATGCCTCCAGATGATGAATCAATTATCAAAACAGTTGTTGATTAATTAAATACTTTGCAACTAATCGATTACTCGCTGCAGCTCTACTCAGAAACACTGTCCTCACTGCTACTTTATTTTTTGTTGTGCCTCTCAAAAACTTGTGTTTGTGTGCGTGTGTGCAGTTTACTATACTTTCAGTTTTACCTTTGCACGTGCAGCCATGCATTCAGCTGCCAACTGTGCTGCTATGTGATTATGTTTGTTAGCGTGTTATCTTCCTGATTATCCGATGACGGTTTGGGGGGTGTGGGTATACTTCAGACACCAGGAGCTGAAGTATGTTTCAGTGGAAACAGATTCAAAACACAAATTCCAGAGAACTGGTTTTAAAGTTCAATATCATGAAACGTTGAGACTAAAGGTTGAAACATGTAGGTCGATCAGAGATTTATACATGTACGATTTGGGGTCAAACACGTCCTTTTCAGTATCATTTCGAAAAAAATGCCCCCCGACAAGACGTCTGATCAACCAATCAGCTTGTGTGACAGATTTAGGAGGTGTATGTGTCAGCGCCTCTGCAACCCCTGTCACCCTCATGTGTGTAAATCTGCAGAGACGTTATGTGCTTCTTCAAAGACGTACAGTTCCCACATACTCTCACCTGCCCCTTTCACTGTGTGACAGAAAAAACAGATGATAAGAATAAGCTGCAGGTCTGTTTAAATATTCTCTTCCTCATCAGACGAATCAAATCTCCTTCACTGGGTCCTTGTGTAAACTATTGCTTTGATTTTTTTTTTTTTTTTAAAAAAGCACTGATAACATGAGGTTCATTCTGAGTCTGTTTTTAATGTAGCTTACGGAACAAGCAATGTTCACAGAGTTGACTTAAGAGACTATTTCCATCTAACATGTCTTACACGGACTAATAGGTTGCTGGAAGGTCCGCTTATTGTGGAAAATATCCTGGTTTGTGATGTAGAGGAATATTGAACTCTTTTATCATAAATCACTGAGTGTCGTAGAGTGGAGAGAAGTTATTAGCCAAAAGAATTTTATGGTGCGAATTCCTCTGAAACCAGTTTGAGAGTGAAACCTGATGATTACACAAGCTTAAAGGCTGTGTGTGAACATTTCATTCCCTCCATGTCTGCGTCTCTCGTCGGGCCTGTAGGATATCATGTGCAAAAAAGTATGCGCAACAGCGTTACTCTTTATATGTTACGTATGTTCTGATTGTCAACAAATCCCGTTAAAAAGACCAAAACTAGCGATATGTTAGTCGCTATACTTTCTAAATCCCTACCCTGCTCTGTGGCTTTAAGCCCCAAACCCCACTGGTTTATACTGAGGATATAAATCTGTAAAAACTGATCACAAATAAAAAAAAAGTTTAATTTTTAAATAATCTGTAATTTCCTAAAAAACAGCTGGGAATTGTATAAACAAGAGGAAAAAACGCATTTGTTGGGGGACTTTTCAGCAGTGGATTAATAACATTTGGTGCTCCAGTGAGTATTTCTGGCAGCGGGATGATGTATGTGGGATTGATTCAAAATAAACTACATTGTGTGTGTGTTTGTGGTTATGAAGGAACCCCTCACCCCCGTGCAACGACGTGGCTCGATGTTGTGTTTTTAATTCATTTTTGGACAACAATGGAGCTCTGTGGCAAAGAGGAATAAGATACGATCAGGCTTTTTGGGTACACAGATGATACTTGTTGGTGGGATCAACTCATTGGTTTTTGTTTTTTTTCGTGGGTTTGTGGAATAGATCGTAATCAGATTTATCCTTTTATTATGAAGCAATGATTAGAAACACTCAGTTTCTCAGTTAACCAAGTGTAGTTGATTTAGAAATTTACTTCATACTTAATATGTTGCCCAAAATACATATTAAAAAAAAAATGCCCTTGCAATTATGTTTCGGACAAACACTCATCATATTGAAGTAACCGTGCTGAAGCGAGAGAGAGAGAGGGCGAGTGAGGTTGAGATTGTTCAAACAGCGAGTCGATGGTTTGTTTAAGCGCTGTGTTTGAGCAACACTGGTTGACTCAAAGAGAGAAAGACAAGAAGAGAAAGTAGACGGGTAGGGTGTGTCCACGCCGGGTTAATGGTTTGTTCGGTGAAAATCTATGAGTTGAAGGCGGTCGTATGAACAGTCGAAAGCCCGGCTCTTTATCTGTGAAATAATGAGGTTTTTATTGAGTGAGACAAACAGACAGAGGACAATATGGACTTTCCATTCCTCTTATCGTTCTTACATAACTCACAGTTCACTCCCTTTAGCTTTGTTGTTGTTCATCATAATGTAAGAGGTTACTATGGATCGTTCTCTTCCTGATCAGCCTGCATATAATATTTGGGATACTTAAAAGTTGTCACAAAGTTTGGTATATTTGAGAGTATGGCGAAAACTGTCATGCAGCCTGCAGTAAGACTGAGGAGTAAAGAAGTGACAGGTTTAGACAGCTCAATCATTCATTTCTCTGCACCTTTCTTCCCCTCCCCCTCTTCTTCCCTACAGCAGAAGTCATCTTAGGGCAGATAGGGTGGACACCACTAACTGAGGCGTGGCTGTCTCTACATCACCAGACAGAAAGGTCAACAGCCGGTTGACAGATATAAATCAAATTCATACAGCTTCTCATTCTTGACCGACTACAGGTCCGAGAGATTTTCTGGAGGTGTTTCATGATCTCCCGAACACAGACAAGCACATATATTCCCAAAGAAATGATGGAGTTAGGTGGCCAAGACCACAGATAATTGTACAATTCTACAAAGGGTCGACAGTAGAAAGACAACAGGAAATGAGAGGAAACAAAGACGAGGAATAACAAACAACAAAGGCCCACAGGCAGACTCAAACAAGCGTCTTCCTTCTACTTTGCCTTCGATTACAACAAGTTCCAGTGTGTCATCAGTTCTTGAGATGTGTCCGAAATAGCAAAGTTTCCTTTGGATAACGGTTTACACAAGTATTGGTTTCATGCCAGTCTTTTCTAGGATGAAATCATTGGATTTCCTTTCAATGTACGATATCCTGAGGATCAATCTGTATGTCCACATCTCAACTGGTGTCAACGTCTTCTCATCGGCTACTTTAAGGGTCCGTGTCTCACAGCCATATAAGGCTACCGGCCAGACGAGACTCTTGAGGAGGCGTATCTTGGTGCCAGTGCTCACACAGATCTATCTTTCCATATGTTTCCAGAGTTTGGTAGTGCTTCTGTTATCCTTCGCCTTACTTCCTTGCTGCGTTTATCTGTGTCACTCACACTTGTTTGATCTTGTCATTTCCTATTTAGATGTCAGTTTGAACTGCACTTACTTGCTTACCACCACCACAACAACAACAACAACAACATTGTTGAATAGTGCTTGTAGGTCTTCTTCTGTTGTGGCTAGCAGGGCTGCTTCATCTGCGTATCTCAAGTTACTGATGGTTCTTCCTCCTAATTTCATGCCGGTATTGTCTGAAATTGCCAGACTCATGATCATCTCAGTGTAGATGTTGAAAAGGTGTGGAGAAAGGATGCAGCCTTGGCGGACTCCTTTCCCATTGCAGAATGATTCGGTCTCGCCAGATGTGGTCCGAAGTAGCATTAACCTCAGTTTCTGCAACTCTTCATATATTTTCCAGTATTTTAAACACAGTTTTGGTCCTGAAAATAAGAATGATGATGTTCTTCACTTCCTATTGTAGCATTTTTTTTTGAGGTGAAGCCATTTCTTTTACTTACCAATTATTGGGATTATTCCATATATGCATTGTATATGGGGTTTCCAATCACCATATGTTCAAATCCTGTTCATGAATTAAACATGTGAATGAATAATTCTTAACATGTGAATGAATAATGTTTCTTCCTTCTCATTTGTCTTTTTGCCAGAGTGTTGCCATGGGTTCCTGTTGGCGGGGAGAAGAGGAAGTAAACGGCAGCTGATCACCACGTGACTTCTGTCTATTTCTGTTTCTTTGCATATCATTTGTGTATATCATATTTGTATCTCTTTGTACCCAGTCTTGTCGGTCGGTCTTATACTGATCATGCTTCGCTGTATCAGTTGTTCCTTTCAATATTCACCCATCGATATTTACATATAACTACAATACATGAATAAAAATCCACTGCATATATATATATAATCTAAATATATTTGGATATTGTTTTGTCCCATTACTAAAATTCTTGAACAATACTAGAAAAAAGTGCCAGTAAAATTCAGCAAAACCTTTAAAAATGGTTAACCCAAGTCCACATGATACATTCCCAATTAATAAAAACAAACTTGTATTTCTTCCAACACTAAGTAGAAACAATCATAAACCAGCAACCATTCATAAAATTGTGGTAAAAAAAACAAACAACACTCAACACTAGAAATAATAATTCTCATCTTGCCTTAAAAATCCCAAACCATCCCCTAAAAAAACAGCCTTCGGCACTTCCTAACCCTTAGATTCTCAATCTTTCATTCATAAAATTCTCACAGACTTAACAAATTTAATTCTTAAAACCACCAACTGGAGAAATACTACCCTCATTTTTTTTTAAATGTGGTGTATATTTAGGTTGTCAGTGTGTGTGTGTGTGTGTGCGTTAGTGTGAGATAAATCCACACCCTCTATTGAGCTGCACTTATCCATAACACCTCATCACCTCCATCTCTCTCTACCTGTCGACACACGTCCATCCATTCCTCCGCCCACCCCTTCCACACACACACACACTTGTAAACTTTCCATAAACTCTCTGGCTGCGTCCCAGTTCAGAAGCTGGATCCTCCACAGTCTGCAGTTCTGTTCTAGACCGAACGCATCATCAGCATCAGAACGGGTCGGCGAGGATTGTCTGATCTCCTTCAAGTGAAACAGAGACATGCGGCCTTGTTTGGAGTTTAGAGAACATTGCACCCATATGTGATAGTTGAACATGTCATTCCAAAACCATGGGCATCAATCTGCTGCTATAAAAGACTTCTGGTTTCAGGCTTTCCACAAGATTTTGGAACCTCGCTGCTGGGATTTGCTCCCATTCAGTCAAAAGAGCATTGGCGCGGCATCCAACACTGCTGTTGGATGATAAGGCCTGGCTAACAGTCGGCGTTCCAGTTGATCCGAAAGGTGCCGGGTGGGGTTGAGGTCATAGCTCTGTGCGGGCCAGTCAAGTTCTTCAACACCAAACTGGGAAATTGGGCCTCCCCCCAAAAACTTTCACCACAAAGTTGGAAGCACGATGTGGACTATAGTACACTTTTGTTTTATTAGACAAGTGTTTCTTGTTCAGGTGTTGGTCAACTCCTCTGTTTGTTCTTGTTGGCAGACAGTACATGTTGTTAAGCGCTGGGTGTAACTGATAAACAGACGTTATCTGGATATAGTCAACAGTTATCTGTCACACTATCAAATATCATAACTCATATAAAACTTGTTTGGTATTTTGAGGAACTTAATTAACCGTTTGGTTGCATATTTCTAGTGATAAAGTTGAAAATGATTGAAGTAGGGCTGCAACTAATGATTATTTTCAGTCTCTTGGTCTTGTTTTGTCCTGACAAACAGTCCAAAACTCAAAAGATATACAGTTTACTGTCATAGAAGGCTAAAGAAACAAGAAATTACCCACAATTAAGAAGCTGGTACAAGAGAATTTTTGTATTTTTTCTTTAAAAAGTGACTCAAAACAATTGATCAAATATCAAAATAGTGGTCAATTAATTTTCTGTCCATCGACTATTTGATTAAACTTTGTAATTCTGGATTGAACTTAAATTCAACCCCTGAAATGGGACACAGACTCTCAGGATTTCAAAATGACACATTAACATTTTAATATCATGACAGATTACCTTAATGTATGTATATTTACATAATTTGTTCACACTTCCTCCCTCACTGAGTCTTCCCTTTTTTCCCCTTCATCCTCCTCCTCTCGTCCTTCTTTCTCTCCTCCTTCCATCTCTTCCAGCTCCTTTCTTCTTTCCTCTTCACCCCCCATTAGTCCTCTCTTCCTTCCCTATCGCCTCCCTCTTATTTCTTTTACTACCTCATCCCTACTTCCTCCCTAACGGCTAACGGCTAACGGCTAACGACCAGAGCAGACGTACTTGTGTGTATTTTGTTAATGTTTGTCTATCAGTTTAGCAGCGAAGTGTGTGTCCACGCCTACGTTCACCTGAGGCTGCCTATTTTCCTGTCAACAGTGAGACTTCTCTGAAATCAACCGCTCCCACACTCCCACACACACACACACACACACACACACACACACACACACACACACACACACACACACACACACACACACACACACACACATAATTACCAGGAACTATAAAAGTTTCATATCAGTGATGTGACTAAAGGTTTGATGGCATCACATCATATTACGGCCTGCAGTTTAGGGTGTGTTTTTGTATATGTGAGTGTGTATTGTGCATTCAGGTTAAAATAACCTCTCTATGGGAAAAAAAACAGCATTTTTCTCTCCACAAATACACAAAGCTAATTATATATAGACAATGCTGATTATAAAACACAGTACTGTAGTTATAATCATTGTTTACTATAGTGTGTGTGTGTGTGTGTGTGTGTGTGTGCGTGTGTGTGTGTGTGTGTATGCACAAAAGCTGGTCATGGCCAGTGCTTGCTCTTGAAAGATACTTGCTATTCTACACACACACACACACACACACACACACACACACACACACACACACACACACACACACACACACACACACACACACACACACACACACGCAGTTGCTTCACTCATTCCCAGTTCACCTTCAGTACACTGTGGAGGATGGATAACATGTACACACACACACAAACACACGTTTTCACTTTATACACCCGGGGTAAAGGAGGGCCGGTCAAACTGTTGTTTTGAGCGTCATTTTCCTTTAAAGTCAACAGCTAACAAGGAGAATAAATTTAATACTCAAACACTAATTGAATCCTCGTGAAGCAGTGAATTACATTATATGAGCTGGTGGACGACGGAGGAAAAAAAACAAAAAAACCAAAAACAAATGGAGGCAGAGAGCAGAAGGAAGAGAGGAGCAGATGGAGACACATGGTAGTGACTGAAGAGGAAGAGAGAGAGAGAGAGAGAAAACATGAAAGAGAAGGGGGACGCACCGAGCCTGTCAGCGTATCAGGATGGAGGGATAGACGAGAGCGGAGAGGAGGATTTGGGAAGGTCGATGGCTCATAATGTCACTCCTGATATAGCTGAGTCGGAAATCAATAAGCTGTCTGTCTCTCTCCAGCCGAACTTAAAGGTCCCATGAAGCTGTTAAAAGGGTGACATGTCTCTGTAGTAGCTGTGATAAAACTGGGAGATCATTTTGTGTTGTTTTAAATAGGAGTTATCTCATAGTACGGATGCTAAAGTCTCCTCTGCAGCCACTTTTTGTGTTTCCTGGCAAAATATCCTTTTTGTGCAGGTTAAAATAATTCAATTTTCAATACACAGACATTTGAAACTGTTGAGAATGATCAGCTTTGCAACAAGATGCAACTCATGTGCTCCTCTCTGCAGAAACACAAACCTCTATCAATTGTCAATGTGTGCATTCATGTATAAATATGTACACTTACCTCATGACTCGCCTAACGCTTCCTCCTCAGACATTCACTCATATTCCAAACATACACCGAAATACAGAGGACCGCCTCTACAGTCAACACCTACATTATCATTACTCAAAAAAACATCTGAAAACGACTCTAATTATGGATTTTAATGTAAAAACTTCTATGTAAATTGTACATTTCTATCAATTTTCTATTACTGCTATTGATATTTATATATATGAGGTATCTTCATAAGCTATTTTTTAGGCTTCCAACCTCACATTGTTCAAACTGTCTTTTTATAAATCTGTGCAAATAAACTAAAAGTTATAAATAAAAATAGATTTATCGCCCAGCCCTCGGATGGAACATAACAGATCTACTGCTGGGTAAAACAAGCCCACACTCACAGCTCTGGGAGCTCGTCCACACTAAGCCGACTAAATCTGAAATATTTTTCCTCCTTCTTTCCTCTGTTTTTGCTCTTCCAGTCCACGCTACGCCAAGACTGTTCTCACCCAAAAAAACTGAGCTTCTCCAAAAAGATGATAAATCTGAAAACTAGAGCTGCTACGATGAAGACTTCACGGTGGGCTCTGAGAAATCATGAATACCGTTCTTTCACATTTCATAGACTAAACGATGAGCACGATTCAGTCTGTGCTGTATAGTATTTAGGTTGGATATCTTGCGGAAATTGGTGTCATAACAATAATAAAAATCAGCAGCTTTACTTAAAATGGGGCACGGTTAATTGGCAAAATGACCTACAATCTGCAAAAAGCTTCTATGTCTTCATGTCTACTAACTGATTCAAAGTGTGAGCACTTCACAAGCGTGTTATAATGCCCTGGGGAGAGATTTATCTCAGCAGCATCTCTCTACTTAATTAGACATGACTTCTATGTGTGTGTGCATGTGTGTGTGTGTGCGTGTGTGTGGCATATGGCAGGAGTGCCCCCATTGGTTCTGTGCCATGTTGGTAGAAAACCAGGATATGATACCACAAGCTCTGAATCACACACACACACACTCAACCATGACCATCCTTCTTCCCTGTTATCTGACAGTGACTCATACGTACTGCTCACTGTTCACACCACAGGATGTCTGCAAGTTCCATCACGTTAAACTGATTTAAAACTTCACAATCGAATGAGAACTTCCTCGTTTTCCTTCGAGTTTTCATGTTACAGAGATCGAACCTGTGGCCTCGCAGGTAAAAAAAAAAGCGCAGTCGCTCATAATGGCAAGGTGACCTTCCTGTCAGAGAGAGAGAGAGAGAGGGGGGGGGGGTCTGTTTGAATCAGGATCCGGGTGAAAGTTGAAGGTTTCGGTTGCTTATTGTTCAGAAATAAAATCTTACTATGAAACTGTGAATACTGTGAGCCATGTGAAGATCCACTCTTACACAATACGCCCGTATCTTTGACGTCTGAATCATCGTCCGTGGTTTGATAAGTCACAATGATTTCCACATAAGACAATGTGTCAAACAATAAAGCCGCATAGCTGAGGGTTCAGGAAGACAAGCAGCAACGGCTCATGTGACTTTTACTTCAACAACAAGGGAAGAGATAGAAGCCTTCTCGTTTTTTGGGTTTTTTTTTAAAATATGGTATATGAAAATGTAAATCTACTACTACGAACAATACAAGATATGAACATGAAGCCTTCTGAACGATGACAAACATTAAATAAAGTAGCGTGTGTTGTGAGCAGACCTGTATTTTTGACATTTAGCTTCAATGAGGAGCTGCAACGATTGGTCAAGTGTCAAAAAAATTAATCAGCAACTATCGATAATCAATCCATCGTTTCAGTCATTTTTCAAGCAAAAATGCCAAACATCTGATGGTTCCAGCTTCTCAAATGTGCAGATTTTCTGTTTTTTCCTTTTCCTATATGACACTTAATTTAATACTTTAACATTTTAAATTGTTAGTCAGACAAAACAAGCAAATTGAAGACGTTACTGTGGCCACTGAGAAACAGAAAATGCCATTTTTTCACTGCTTTATAGACTAATCTATGAATTGACTAATCAAGAAATTAATCAGCAGACTAATCGTTAATGAAAATAATCATTAGTTGCAGCTCTTCACCACCGACTAATTCATTTTTATATATTACATTATCCTACAGTATTTTTGGCATCATTTTACTAAAATAGCTTGTTACTTTAATAGGTTTGAATCACTGTATAAGAAAAAAATACAAAAATGTTATAGTTTTAGCTTATTAAATGTGAATATTTCCTGAATATGATAGTAAACTGAATATCAACACATTTAAGGTTGCACTTAAGGCTTTTGGAAACAGTGATTGACATTTTATAGATCAAACAATTAATCAAGATAATAATCAGCCCATTGCTAATGAAAATAATCGTTAGTTGCAGCCATAATGGCCTGTAAAAAAGAATCAGGTTCTGCTCAGTACAGAAACTGGAGCTCTAACTCCTATTTCGAGCAAAAAGATGCATTCAGAGCCGACTGGAAAACAGAGTCTGCTAACGACGAACATCTGAGAGCAGTGAAACGCAGACAGACAGTCAGGCAGCAAAGGGTAGCCTGCTTAACAAACATCAAAGAGCACACAGCTGGTAAAATCCACCCCCATCCAGCCCTGTTACCCTCTCAGATGGCCCACTTCCAGTTTTAACCTCTGCTCATTCATTACCCAATCAACATCACCACTACTCATATCCACTCATTCCAAATCCAGTCATTAATAACCAATAATTCAAGGTTTTTAAGTATCTCAAGCTTACTCATTAATTTCTGGGAGGGTTTTTTTTTTTTATTTCACCCAGTTTTAGAATGATTACAGCATTATTTTCAGCCATGACACAACCAGTCTATAAAGTTTGAGGTTATGACAACCGCAGCGAGAAGAAAAGATGTAAACATGGATATTACAGAGTATTTGAGGAAGTGTAAACGATGAGTGAAGCAATGCAGGAAGATCCTCATTAAGAATGAATGGAGCAGCCAACACAGGGCCCCTCTCTCATCCTCCTCTAACACAATCTTCTCCTTTAAATGCTGCTGTGTGTTCGCTAGATATCACTAATTAGGTGATGTGGGCGACTATTATAAGAAAATGTGAGCACGACTGCGTTATGTAAAGAAAACGTAGACAGAGTGAGGTGAATGGGAGCCGAGTGTACCAAAATTAATTAAAGGAGGAGCCCAAATGAACATTTAAATAGTTTTTTTCTTGCTGTAATCATCCCTCCTGTTCATACTGACCATTAGAAGATCCCTTCATAATGAAATTACAATATAAGTGATGGAGGACAAAATCCACAGTCCTCCTTCTGTACAAAAATGTATTTAAAAGTTTATCTGAAGCTAATATGAAGCTTCAGCCACCAAATGAGTCAAATCAAGTAGATATCTTTCAATGTTACAGTCTTTTTAGTGCCAAAGTCCCTCTTTTTATGACTATTATACTTCCACCACAGCCCAACAGGGAAACACAAGGAAGGAATTTGATGCTTAAGAGTGTAAATATGGCAGATATCCACTTGATATGACTAACTCAGACTGCTGAAGCCTCATATAAGCGCCAGATAATCTTGTGAATGCATTTTTGCACAAAATGACTGAATCACTTCTATTGAAAGCACATTTGAAAGGGATCTTTTAATGGTCAGTATGAAAAGGAGGAATGATTACAGCCAGAAAAAACTATTTCAATGTTCATTTGGGTACATGACTGTTGTTACAAGACAGACTTGAAAAATTGTGAACCTATCCTTTAAGTAAATATAGTAAAATAGTGCAAAAATAATGCAGAAACATGAAAATATTCTGAACTTGAATACAAATTTCATGCAAATAAACACAATTATCACAATCTATGAGGCAAAAATAATAAAGAAAATTAGAATAATGCATTATGACAATCTGGAGGTGTTATAAAAGTTAATGAAATGTTATTTTTTTTACCTTCATGTCGTTCATGATGAGCTGGAAGAGCCCTCCCAAGGCGCTGCATTCCTTCTCTATACCCGCATCCATTTTTCCACAGGCTGGAAAAATCCTCCTCTACTTCCACACGCAAACTTTTTACCTCCCCCCCAAAAAAAACTAAAAAAAAAAAAACTTCCAGCCAAGTTTTGAAATACTCCAACAGAAGAATCAATAGAGGCCTTTTTATTTAATAAGGGGGGGGGGGGGGGGGGGAGTTACAACACCCGGAGGGCAAAGTCCAAGTTAAAAAAAACAACCAAAAGCAGCAATGGAAAAGGAGGAAAAAACGAGGAAAACACACACACACACAGAGGAGTAAAATCCAGGTCGGAGGAGCTCTAACGTTAGGCTTTTAGTCAGCCGATGCTACCAGCCGGCCAACTTGATACACGTCCGAAAAAACACCACATCATGACTGAATCATGGAGCGGACTGTCTGGAAAATGTCTGACAGTGTTTTTAAAGTTGAGCCCCAGCTCAGTTTTAGTCTCTGGTAAAAGGGAAACACGGCTAACCGCAGCTAGCTAACTAGGCTAGCTAGGTTAGCGTCAACTCCGCTAGCAACCTGTGACTGCGTGTGTGTGTATGTGTGTACGTATGTGTGTATGTATGAGTGTGTGTGCGTGTATGTGTGTGTGTATGTGTATGTGTGTGTGTGTCGTGATCAATCAGTTCGCCTAAATAAATCGATACGGCTCTTATCTGGTGTCCAGCTCCGGATTTAAATCCCCCAGTCGTTGTTTTCAGAAGAGTATCCGAGTGATTTCACGCTGTTTTCTCCCAGCCGTTTTTCCTCCGGTGTCTCCGGCGGGAGTCCCGACCTAAAGTGAGCGAGCGCGTCCCGAACAGCGCGTGAAGGCAGCAGGAATGACGAAACACACATCCGGGGAAGAGTTTCACAATAACAGCCTGGCTCCTTCATACAGGCTGGTGGAAAGTAACCAAGTCCATTTACTGAAGTGCTGAACTTAAAGGTGCAGTGTGTGGGATTTAGTTAACTGGCTTGGCAGAAATAGAATAGAATTAGTGTATAATCACCTGAAAATAAGAATTGTTGTGTTTTCATTACCTTGGAGTGAGCCCTTTCTATCTATTTAGAGAGTGGGTCCTCTTCCATGGAGCCCGCCATGTTGCACTACCATGTCTCTACAATAGCCCAGAATGGACAAACCAAACACTGGCTCTAGAGAGGGCCTTTTGCATTTTTTGTGAGTTTTGCAGCCAAAGTAGGTTCTCCTACAAACTTGGAAGGGGAGGGGGAGGGGAAGGGGTAAATCCTACACACTGGTCCTTTAAGTTGACCCAGGAACAAGTCAGGCCTTTGAAGCCAATTTGACATAAAGGCCAAACTGTGGAATTACAACTTCAGGGTTTGACAGGGGCCCAAAAAGCATTTTTCCCGCACACAATCATGGGAAAAGGAGCAGCTGTAAAGCAGTGGATAAAAAAGTTTTTTAGCGCCACAACTCCTGCAAAATGACTCGTTTCACTATCAGAATTTGATCCATTCGGTTCAATCACATTTCAAAAGTCTAAAAAAAACTCTAAACGTCACAGAGTGGACAAACCAAACACTGGCTCTGGAGAGGGCTTTTCATGTTTTTCATAGGTTTCGTGGTTTTTCATGGGTTTCGTGGGGCTATTCAGTTGGTTGCAACCAATCTGCAACCTCATCACTAAATTCCACTAAATCCTACACACTGGTCCTTTAAGTAGCCCACAGATCTGAGGTATTTGTGAGGAAAGTTGTTGGTATAAAGCGAACTCCAAATTATCTGGGGGTCTGGTCAAGTCAATTTTATTTGCATGGCCCAATTTCAAAAATCTGCCTCAGGGAGCTTTACAGTCCATACAGCAATACAACATTACCTATTCTTGGACACTTGATTTAAATAAGGAAAAACTCCCTAAAAAAATCCTTTAACAGGAAAGAAACCTCCAGAAGAGCAACAGAGAAAGGATCCCTCTCCCAGGACGGACAGATGTTGTGTGTACAGAATAGAACAAGAAAGACAAATTACAGAACACAGCAGAGAACAGGATAACAAAATTATAATGGATGTATAATATATATATGAAGAATGTGATGAAGAGGATGCCGAGCAGCTTCCAGCTTCGAGCCACGTGACCTTCTTCAACATGGCGACCTGGCAGGAGGACAGTCTACACATGCAGACAGGAGAGACTCACATCACATCATTCACATACACAGAGGAGAAGAGACAAGAAAAGACATTATTCACAGAGGAAAGAGAGAAGGATAAAGACATCATTCAGAGAGAGAGAGAAACACGAGGTGAGGCTGAAGTCCTGCAGGACTGAGAACCAGATCCAAAACCTCTGGAAATGTCACCGACAGCCAGGGAAGCAGAGCGGTTCCAGGACGGGTGCTGGTCCAGCAAGAGATGCCTGAGAGACGAGAGAGGACAGGAGGAGAAAATAGGGAGAGAAGAGAGAGGGGCACACAGCTCAGACACTTGTTTGTAGAGCAAACAAACAAACATAGTCTACACAGTGGAGATGCTGACAGTACTACTGGCTCTGCAGTAGGTAGAGGAGAATAAACCAGGAAACACTTTCATCTGCTCTGATCCAGTTTCAGTTCTCAGGAGCCTGAGATCCGTCAACTCCAGCCGCCAAGATATTCTGTTCAAAGTATTGCGAGCACATTCCAGACTCATTCAACAAGGCATGTCAATTGGATTTATGTGGGTTTCAGCACGTATAAGTCTGAGGGGAAACGAGGAAACGGATAGATTAACAAAATAAGCTTTACCTAGAGACACCATAGATTTACAAGTCCCATTAAGCAAATGAGAGGTGAAGGTAATAATTCGGAGTAAAGTAATAGAAGAGTGGCAAGCGAAGTGGAACACTGAAATATGGGTGAGGTTTCTATACAGCTTAAAAAAGTCAATTCAACAGTGAGAAATATAGGTAGGACAAGGAAAGAAGAAGTCATTTGTAACATAATAAGGCTAGGTCATTCCAGCTTAAAGCAAAGCCAATATAAAAGGAAAGCATCCAACCAGTTTATGCAAACACTGTCAGATTGAGGAGTTTATTACACATGTAATCATAGATTGTATATATGATCAAGAAAGTTAACGTACGAAGGATGAATTTAGGAAGGCTGGAGTTCAGGAGCTCAGATTAAAAACTTTAATGAGCCTTCCAAGTGGGTCGAGCAGTGGAGTTTATCAAACAGACAGAATTAACGGTTAGAACGGTAGCAGAAGGTGGTAATGCACCTAATATACTAGTTGCCAACCACTGTCAAAAACGGAGAAGAAGAAGGAGAAGAAGAAGAGGTACGTGTATTGAACATGAGTATTTCCAATTTATGCTACTTTATATGGAGTGAAATATTGTAGTTTCTACTCCACTCCATTTATTTGACAGCTTTAGTTACTTTTTATTTGAGTTCTGAGTTTAAAGTCAGACTTTATTATAATTCTGAGAATAAGCTCAGAAAGTGCAGTAACATTGTTCTTACATTCACTTGGACATCAGATTCAACAACAAACTCATTCAGGACTTTCAGGGTGTCATTTATTTGGTGAAACCTTGAGATTCAATCATTTTTCTGCTGTGAATGTGCGCCGTCAGTCAGATTAAAACACATTTAGAAGCTACAGATCCCACACGCACAGTCTCAGGATTATCTGGAAGAAAAAAAACTGTGATACTAATCTGTTTTACTAATGACTTCAATACATTTGGTGTAGCTAAGTCTAAGAAACCCGCAGATGAATGATGTTCTGATTGCTTTGCTACTATATTTGTGATTATTCTGCAATTACAATAAAATGTCTTTCTATATACATGGACTAACCTGCCTCATTTTTAATACTCTATGTTTATGTGCAAATTTAACCAATTTTACAAACAGGAAAACTAATAAAAAACTGTTTATTGAATACTTTTTTTCTCATCAAAATTACTTCTGTAAGGCTTTTCTTTCAAAGGCTCACGCGTTTCCGGTCGTGGCTGAGTCCTGCTGACTTGACGCTGCTGCGTGTCCGTGCGTGGTGGAGGTTTGTTTATGTGGCGAAAACGCGGCTGCCCGGCGGGGCGGAGCTTCAAAGAACAACAGAACATTTACTGAGACTTTAATGAAAGAGAGGTGACAACAGTGAAGTGCAGCAGAGTAAAAATAGGCTGTAGCTAATTTAACAGGCAATCAGAGTAAAAATGTTTATCTTGTCAGTTGAGTTGCTGCAGCAGTGAATAGAAACAGGATACAGAAGATTGATTCTTGATTAGTCTGTTGATTTTCTGGATTAATCAATGAGTTGTTTGTATAAAATGTCAGATAATGGTGAAAAATGTTGATAACTGTTTCCTAAAGCACAAGGCTGTTTTGGTCCTGATCAACAGTCCATAACCCAAAGATATTCAGTTTATTATCATAGAGGACTGAAGAAACTAGAAAATATTCACATTTAATAAGCTGGAATCAGAGAATGTTTGTATTTTTTTCTTTAAAATGGCTTAAAACAATTAAGCAATTCTCAAAATAGCTGGCAATTAATTTTCTGTTGATCAACTAATCGATTAACCCACTAATAGTTGCAGCTCTACGACTGATATAAGCAGAAGGTAAATAAACATAATCAAGAAGTACAATTTTTAGCCTATTAAAACAAAACAGTTTGATAAACAGTTAAATAAAAGATGTGAAATGTAAAGTTAAAATGGCAGCATAAAGAGGTGCAAACTAACAGTAAAGACAGAGAAGAACGTATGATTTATACAAAAATATGAAATGCACATGGAAAATATAAATTTAATCAATTAATCAATTAATCAAACCGGCCGTGGACCACTGCAGTCCCACAGAACATTTGCTACCAGGCCATGAGGAAGAAAGTTGAACAGTATTTATGTTCATTTATGTTCACCTTGAACTTTGCACAGTTGGTCTATGTTGCATTTTCCACATTTCTCTTGATTTTAAGATAACGTATAGCAGGTCATCAGTATGCAGGTAAGCAGTCAGTCATCACCTACTGTCAGAGCTCACCGGGAGTTTTGATCAACCAATCAGCTTGCTTTGTGCTCAGGTGCCTTGATGAGATTTTAGAGGTGTGCACATTGATTTCTCCGGGAGCCTGTGTGACCTCTGGTTGACCCGCAGAGACGTTTAAAAGATACGTTCACAATTTGTCAAGTCTGTCTTCAAACAATAGTCACTGAAACAGGTTTAGCTCGCTGTGACCATTTCTCCTGTCCATTCTGACAATTAGAAAAGATCCCTTCCTAATGTGCTTACAATGTAAGTGATGGGGGACAAAATCCACAGTCCTCCTTCTGTGCAAAAATGTGTTTAAAAGTTTATCTGAAGCTTCAGCATTCAAATGAGTCAAATCAAGTAGATATCTTTCAACGTTACAGTCTCTTTAGTGCCAAAGTCCCTCTTTTTGTTACTACACTTCCACCACAATTCAACAGGGAAACACTGTCTGAGGAAGCACAAAGAGCGAATTTGATGCTAAAAAGACTGTAAATGAGGCAGATATCCACTTGATATGACTAATTCAGACTTCTGAAGCCTCATATAAGCTTCACTGTTGTTTTAAGACATACTTGAAAAATTGTGAACCTACCCTTTAATATTGCTTCTTTTGTATTCTGTCTTTAACTGTAAACAGCACTGATAAGAGCCAGTGGGAGCGACAGGAAACCTCTGTTACATGACCTGTTAATGATAATATACTGTTGTAAATGTACTCCACATGGTCAAACACCAGGCTGTTTATATTTAGCTCATATCTACTATTTAATTATGTAGCAACCAGCATAAAATAAACACAAGGCGTTCACAGTTTTTGTATGTGTCACAGTGTATTTTACTGATTCACCCGGCAACAAGCTGAGTCACAGCAGCAGCAGCCCTTCTAGTCAGATTACCATGGCAACCAGCATGCCACAGCGGGTGTTGTGTGTGTTTTGCTGAATCACGGGACCACCACCTGCCCCCCAAACACCAGTCTGGTTTCCATGGAGACCAGAGCGTCACTGTTCATACAGAATAACATAATATATAATATGAATATGAAAATTTCTATTTTTAAACCTGGATCTGGATCTGTCAGTGACTTGATTACATTTGATTACATTATGGATGGTAAATGTAAAAAGATACAAATACAAGAATTGCAGTGTTTTACTTTTTTTTATTAAAGAGTATAAAAAACAAGTTAAAGTACATTTACATGGCAGAGAAAGCACACAAGTTAAAACAGTTCAAATCTAAAAAGCACATTTATCCCTCTGTATACATGTGCATATATGTGAGCTTCATTCTTATTCAGGTTAAAACAAGTCAGCATTTACTTTAAGTGCATTATCACACAAAAGTGTCTCAACATTGTTTACAAAAAAAAAACAATGACAAGCACAGCAGAACTTACAAAAAATACAATTGATAGAATATTGAGAGACACTGATTAATAGATAGAGATAAAACATTATAAACAATGAAAGTAAAACCAGCATGCGTCAAAAACTCAGCATGATGTCTTTTCTTGTTTCCTTGCAGCCACTTTCCATGTTCTTTAAATGTTCATGTTTTCTATTGTCTAACTGTATTATTGTCTAACTGGATTACACTTTACTTAAAGTCCCCTTATTTAGCATTTATAAGTAGTATAAGATTTTAAACTTTGCCAAATAAATGGTTTATAACAAACTTTAGTGTAGTTATAACAGAATATTAGAACATTTTAAGTGTTTATTAATGTACAGTTTTTGTCAGCAATTATAACTTATTAACATATTTTATATTATTACAATTGTGTCATACTATATTGTTACTTATTATCTGTTTGTACACCGGCAACCCTTACCACTTATATCTGCTTACAGCTACATTATAGTCTGTTGTAAACCATTTATTAAATGTCTTTAAATGATTGTCTATTTATTTTTCCTTAACTACCTGTCTGATTTAACTTTATAACTGCAATCAAAACAAGCTTACTGGGGCCAGTTACACAATACAGAGTTCAGTCTCAGTTTTAATCTCACACCAGAAAGCTTCAGAGAAATAAAGACAGACTTTTATTAGATTTTAAACCCAGGATGTTAGACAAACCCCACACCAACTCAAATCCAAGTGTTATTTCTCCATTACAACATTGGTGAAACCTGCTAAAGATTAACTGTAATGAACTTCAAGCATAAAAAGTTAGCTCCCCTACCCCCAGGCCAACTCAAAATTAGGTGTATTTTTATAATAGCAACAGTGACACCTGCTGACAAGAGACGCCCACTACATAAACCCTTTTTTATCTCACGTTTTCTTCACATTGTCTCTCAAGCGCTTTTTTCATTAGTTACACAACATCTGAGTGCAGCATTGCTATTATATTTAAAGGATATTTAATTCCCAGCCTTTGCATTTCGACTTGTGGCCATTCGGATCAGATGAAAACACTTTTGCCTTCCTACATGTTACATGGACGACATGCTATACAAACTACCTCTTTTCTAGCATAACCCGCTCCTTATACTCTGGCTATAATGAAGACTTAAACAAAACATGACAGGAATTATGTTAAATGATGTTCTAAAACTTCATAGTGAAAGCTTCACACATTAATTACAATATCTTGACTGTTTTAGATTAAAATTGTGTTTATTAAATGCATTATAAACACTTCATTACTGATTGCCCTAATAACCACTACAGATGCACGTGTTTACTTGTTGATTCTGTTATTTGGATGTGCGCGGTAGTACAGTTTTGAAGCGAACGAGGCCCACTGAGGCTCTAGATGTACTCGGCCCAGATTTGTGTGCTCGGCCACTGTCAACATCACCACCTACATCACGGTCATCATCAGAGACCACAGGTAATATCTTCAGTGGCAGTTTATTCCAGGTGTTAATCAATGGAAACAGTCTCTCAGTGAAAGTGTGTGTGAAGGTGTGTATGTGTGTGTTAGTATCAGGATCAAAGAATGACAGTTTTCCTCTGTTCCAGTCCAGATGAACTCTGATCCTCCACAGCTTCTTCTTCACTGAGAGAATAGTGGGGGGATGTGGTGGGGAGACTGCTGTGTATTCATCTTTACTGAACTTTACTGCCCATAATCCAGATGTTATGTCTGTGCGTCTCTTTCTTTGGACAGACTCTGCTGCCACACCGACATACCAGGCTGTACTGTCTCCAACCTCAATATCCCAGCTGTGAGTCCCTGAGCTAAAACTCTCAGAGCCCAGGACAGATATGAAAGAATCAAACCTTTCTGGATTGTCAGGAAGCTTCTGTTTCTCTCCACTCCTCACACTGGTCAGATCTTCAGACAGAAAGAGTCCTGGGTGAGCAGTGTTCGGATCCAGAATCACAGGAGTGTAGGAGACCATCTCCTTCATCTTGTTCCAGATGTTGAAGGTCAGGTTGCCCAGGTGTTTGGCCACATCTATCAGAGCTTCTGAGACCAGCTCTGGATCATCCAGCAGGGGGCGCTGCTGGACTCTTTTCACCGCAGCCTTGTAGTTCTGCAGGAATGAGACGTCTTCAGCTCTCAGCTCCTCCTCCGAGGCTTTGATTGTGTCTGAAAGAGCTGCTATCTCTTTACTCAGAACCATAATCTTCTGCTTCATCATCCGACTCTTCTGCTCCTTTTCCTCCCTCAGAACAGCAATCCTGGCCTCCTCTTCCTCTTGTAGAAACTGGTGAAGCTTCTTAAATTGCTCTTTAATCTGCCTCTCTGTGTCTCTGGCCTGGACATTAATGTGTTTTGCTGTTAGATCACATTTTCCATTAACTTCTTTAAAGAGCTTCAGTTTGTCCTGTAAGGGCTTTAAGGATTTCTGGAGCTCCTCTTTGTGATCATGTGCGGCTTCATTGATGGGTCTGAATCTGTGGTTGTTGTGTATTTTTGAATCTCGACAGACAACACACACTGGCTGCTGATGGTCCAGACAAAAGAGTTTGAGTTTCTCAGAGTGCAGACTGCAGAGATCCTCAGACCCTGCTGAAGCTCTCTGATCTCTCTCCAGTAAGAAGGCCTCACACAGGCTCTTTAACGCCAAGTTACAAGGTGGGTTGTTCCTTCCAGATACAGTCTTACAAACTGGACACTCGTGTACTTGTTTCCCTCTCCACCATCTCTGCAGACAGTTTTTACAGAAGCTGTGGCTGCATGTCAGGATAACAGGATCTTTATAGATGTCATGACAGACGGGACAGGAGAGATCATTCTCTGGTCCGGACGCCATTTTGTCTAGGAGTGAAGCTGAAAACACACAAATATATTACATACTTGTAAGTAGGATGAGTTCATGGTTGGTCTGGCTCTGCGCATGAGATTTGTTGCAAATAAAAAAAATATAGAAAATTGCCAGCTATATCCTTTGAGTTAGTGAAAACCACAGAGATAAAGACCGAAAGTTACAGTTGCCTTTAAAATAAAGGCCAAGATTACCACACTGGAAATACAATTTCTAAGTACCTTCACTGTGTTTGCCACCCTGCAGTATCACACTATCACAGCTTTGAAATGATTTTGGACTTCGTCTTGACTCTGGGACTGTGTGTAGCAGCAGAGTTAGTGATAGTGAAAGTGAACTGAGACATCAGGTCCTTTTTTAAAGAAGAACCAAAGTGTCAGTAACAGCTGAGTTTAGCTAATACAAATGTGCTGTACTCAGTCCAAACATTAATCTTCCTTAACTGTATAAGGAGCAATATTTATATAACCCCATCCCTTTTCCATGAGTGGATCAGGAGCAGATTATTGCTGTATGTGCATTATTAAAACATGAAAATTATTAAGATAAATTAGCAGCAGCGTGTACAATTGATTTGTTTGTGAATGTCAGGCACCATCATTTTATTAGGAAAATCCTGTCAGTAGCAAGCTGACCAACACAGAGACACACAGACAGGTGAGCTGCAGGCTCTCAGGTGAGCTCTGATGTCTCAGTGAAAGATATTAGCCATAAGTTCAAGAGTTGAATGACAGATAACACAAGTAGAGCCTTATTTATTTGTTTATGAGACTATTTAAAGAATCTCAGGTAAGGTTTGAAATGGCGGACACCAGATAGTTGGTTTAAACAGAGCAGCACATTACCTCCAGGTTATCAAACATCTATTGTCTTGTAACATTTGTTGTGACAATCTGTCATATATCAATTTTAAATATTATTTTTTTATTCTCTGATTCATATCAATAAAATAAAATGTAAAATAACTGTTTAAAATTCAAATTCATGATACAAGTCCCTCTAGCCAAGTTATATAAGCAAATACATGTGACTCACACTCATGACTCACACACATGTGCATATGAAAGAGAAAACAGAGATTCAGAGCAAGTGCACATACACAACTATTTTAGCTGTCTGACAAAAAATGTCCCCACCAAAGTTCAAACCAAACCTGCACCCTATTACAAGTCAAACTTTGAGTTGTGATTCTCTGAAAACTCACCTTCAGTGATTGAAGTCAGCTGCAAGTTTTAGCGTCAGTATTCCAGTAGTGAAGGTTCAGGTTGTAGCCTGAAAGTGAATCCTTGAATCTCTGTTTCTCTCCTTTTATTGGTGTTCAGTTCAGGAATAGTTTCGGTTTTGTGGCTTGTCACAGGTGACGCAGAGAATAGGTGGAGCTTTGTCAGATGGTTTCTGGGTGTGTGTCATTCCACTGTAATTGCTCAGGTGTGTATTGTCAAGTCAAGACAAGTCAATTTTATTTATATAGCATCAAATCACAACAGAAGTTATTTCAGGGCACTTTTCACATAGAGCAGGTCTAGACCGTACTCTTTAATTTACAGAGACCCAACAGCCCCCCATGATCAAGCACTTGGCGACAGCGGCAAGGAAAAACTCCCCTTTAATGGGAAGAAATATCAAGCAGAACCGGGCTCTGGGTGGGCGGCCATCTGCCTTGACCAGTTGGGTTGAGAGAGACAGAGGGAGGGGGAGAGGGGAGAGAGAGACACAGAGAAGCACAGCAACAACAACAACAATAACAATAATCATAATAATAGAAATATGACTAATAAAAATAGCAGTAGTCACAGTAGCAGTGGGCGTTGAGCTGGACAGTAGTCTGTCCACAGCCGAAGGTCAGCTGCAAGATGAGAAAGCACAAAACTATGGGGAAGATGCCAAGTTAGTTACATGCATTAATGGTACATGAATACTTTTGGAGACTGTAGGAACCACAAGTAAGCATCCACTTTGGGAGCACAGCATTCTAGTGGGATAATATGGTACTGAGCTCTTTAAGATGTGATGGTGCCTGACCATTAAGGGCTTTGTAGGGAAGGAGAAGGATTTTAAATTCTATTCTGGATTTTACAGGGAGCCAGAGTAGAGAAGCTAAAATGGAAGAAAAATTATCTCTTTTTCTAGTTTTTGTCAGTACACGTGCAGCTGTATGCTGGACCAGGTGGAGAGTCTTAAGAGACTTGTGTCTCATCCTGTGGTTGTTACTGCATAAATCCATGCATTCTGTTTTATAAGACTTTCAAACTGAAGTCCTGGCTTCAAAATTTTAGTTTTTTTTTCTATTTTCTAGCTGATTGAGCCATTTCCTCTTTTTTAACCCTATGTGCAAAATGCATGCTATTTTCCTGGTTCCACTAGGGGCATTAATCCTATATTATAAATACTGCAGCCAAGTATATTACAGCTCCAATGGGTTGTATGTGTGAGTAGGGATGTCTTAATGTGATGTCTGTGTGTGTATGGAGAAATTGGTGTGTGTGTGTGTGTGTGGTCGTGTGTGTGTGTGTGTGTGTGTGTGTGTGTGTGTGTGTGTGTGTGTGTGTGTGTGTGTGGCCAAAATACAGAGACTCAAATCCTTATGGGAAAAAAAGTCCCAATGTAAACCAATAAAAACTGTATTTATTGATCCCATGGCCACAATAGTGTATAACCATGCATTCTATTTTATAAGGCTTTCAAACTGAAGCCCTGACTTCAAAATTATAGTTTTTACTATTTTCCAGCTGAGCAATTTTCTCCTGTTTGCCCTGAAAAACAAATACATACCATTAGCATTGCTCTCCACTACGGGCTATGCCTGGGGCATTTCATGCATTATCAAATTTTGCAGACATTGTAGCAAATTTATTCATCTGAAAATGTTGTGTTTGTATTGATGTGGATGTCCAAGGGTGGTGTATGTGTGTGTATGGAAAAACGAGTGTGTGTCTGTGTGTGTGTGTGTGCAGCTAAAAAGAGGTCATTTATATGGTCTGCAGGTCACATTACTCATTTATCCCTCTCTCACAGACACACACATACACACACCTTCATCCACCTGCCCACACTCATACACACATGCATGCACATGCACACATATGCCCATGCACATGCAGGCCTTCTGACTCAATAAAATATATTATACCTGTAACAGATGCCTACATGAGTTACAGTGCAGTATCTGCTATTGAGCTTGACACACACACGTATGCATGCAGGCACGCACACATGCACAGACACAGACCCACCCACTCACACACTGATTCATTTCTGTTCTGAATTTTTGAATTTAAATGTTGAAGTCGAAGTGATGTTGTATTTATGCTATATTTCTAAAGCAAAATAAGGTAATATGCTATTAGAAAGTAAAATTATGATAATATAAAAAAATAATGCATAAATTTCAATGTTGTTGCTAATCACTGACATATCCCAAACTATGATGAAAAAAATAAAAAATATTTCAATTTTTGTGTTTTTTTTAATAAAAATTAGTGGTATCATGACAAAAACTGGCATTTAAAGGGTCAAAATTCTGAAAATGAATGAATATTTGTTAATTATGATCAGGACTGAAATTAGTTAAAAAAATAACTTTGTGAAAGTGTAAAAAGATATTTATATATAATATTTTTATAGCAGTTTTTGATGGGGACCTTTTAGGTCCCTAATATGCTCTATTGATAGTATTTTAAAGTGAGGCCCAAGAGTTAATGCAGTTCCTTTAATGCCAATTAAATGTTCCAGTCTGTGATAGGATGAGATGGTCTATAGTGTCAAATGCAGCACTAACATCTAACAAGACAACTACAGAGAGAAGTTCTTTGTCCGATGCAATTAGGAGGTTATTTGTAACTTTCACCAGTGATGTCTCTGTGATATGATGTACTCTAAATCCTGACTGAAAATCCTCAAATAAACTATTGTTAAGTACAAAGTCACACAACTGATTGGCGACTGCTTTCTCAAGGATCTTAGAGAGAAGGGGAAGGGTAGATATAGGTCCATTTGTGTATATCTCACACAAACATGGACATGCATATTTTCTAACTGATTCTGTGAGAGGTGGTGAGAAAATGTACGCTGAAAATATGACAGTATTTATTCACTTCATGGGATCAGGAGGAAATTTCATATCTCCTGCCACTTTCTTGAAATTCATCATCATCAGAATCAAGAATGTTTCTGCCATCCTGATAATTAACATCCAGGGTCATCTTAGTGATGGGAACAGTGGAACTAAGTGTCTAGTGTTCTTTAAAGTTTTATTATACTTCTTCTATACAGTAACAAACTGTAATTCACTATAATTCTGCAAATAAAACAGGATTCCAGTAAAGTCTTATTCTGTTGTATTTTAATATTAAATACAATCAGACAGTAATCCTTTCTCAGTGTATGGGTCACAGTTATGTTGATGGCTTTACATCTTATGTCCAGAGTATAATGAAGAACAAACAAAAATGATGGAAATACTGTTCTATAATGTCCCAAAACCTTAAAGTGAAAATGTCAAACAATACATTAAACTTTCTTAAATGTGTTATAAACACTTCATCACTGATTACCCTAAAAACCACTACAGACACACATGTTTACTTTTTGATTCAGTTATTTAGACACACGCTTCAGTAATTCTAAATTCAAAAAGGGAAAAGGGCTCATCATCATCATTCTTATCATCATCAGAGACCACAGGTAATATCTTCAGTGGGAGTTTATTCCAAGTGTTAATGTATGGAAACAGTCTCTCAATGAAAGTGTGTGTGAAGGTGTGTATTAGTATCAGAATCAGAGAATGACAGTTTCCTCTGTTCCATTACATTATAGTCTATTAAAAACATGTATTAAATGTTTTTGAATGATTCTTTAATTGATTTTACTTTACTATATCACTGATTTATCTTTATAGCCTAACTGCAATAAAAAGATGCTTACTGGGGCCAGTTACACAATACAGAGTTCAGTCTCAGTTTTAATGTCACACCAGAAAGCTTCAGAGAAATGAAGACAGACTTTTATTAGATTTGAAACCCTAAAGGTCAGACAAACCCCAGACAGACTCAAAACCGAATGCTATTTCTCCAATACAACAAACCTGCTAAAAATTAACTTCAATGAACTTTAAGCCTAAAAAGTAGCTACGCTACCCCCAGGCCAACTCAGAGTTAGAGGCTGTATTTTTATAATAGCAACAGTGACACCTACTGACCAGAGAAACACACTACAGAAACCCTTTTTCATCTCATGTTTTCCTCACCTCTCTCAAGCTCTTTTTTCATATGTTACACAACTACTTGTGAGTGCAGCACTATTACTATATTTAAAGGATATTGCCTCCCCCTTCCCAGCCTTTATACATCCACTTGTGGCCGTTTGGATCAAGTGATAACACTTTTGCCTTCCAACATGTTATATGGACGACATGCTATAAAAAACTACCTCTATTCAGGCATTACCCGACATCTGGCTATAATGAAGACCTAAACAAAATGTGTTATTTGGACATGTGTGGCAGTACACGTAACAAGCGGGAACGAGGGCGCCCTGAGGCTGCAGATGTACTGGGCCCATATTTTTGTGCTCTGCCACTGTTCAAGGTATAATCAATGATTCTAATCTAATACACTTTTTATTCAAATTCAAATTCAGTGAATATCTTCTCACAGTCTGCTAGCTGTCCGTTCTGTGTGTGTGCTCTCGAGCACTCGCCCGGGAGAGATTTTGAGAAGAACAGAAGTGTCTCTGCAAGTGATCTATCGTTTTGTATTTTGCCATGTTTCTTTTTCTGTTGTTCATCTTGTCGCGGTTGATTTGAAGAAGGTGGAGTTTTGTCACATGGTTCCTTTGAAAGTTCACCTGTCCAACTCTATTCACCTCTATTAAAGAAGGGGTGCGTCTTAAATTGCTCAGGTATCTAATTTTTTTTCTGGTGGCAGGATAATACAGAATAATCCTGGATGAAATTTCTCATGAAGAGTCTGTTTCTGAGTTTTTGACCACTCGCAGTGCTATGGAGCAGGACCCCCACAGTTTTTGTTTTTTTAAGGACGTCACTACTGTTTTAATTTATTTACACTTCATGGGATCAGGAAAAAACACTGGTATAATGTCATGAGCAAAAACTTCATATCTCCTTCCACTTTCTCAAATTTCATTATCATCAGAATCAAGACAGTCTCTGCCATCCTCATCACCAGGGTCATCTTAGTGATGGGAACAGTGGAACTAAGTGTCCAGTGTCCTCAAAAGTTTTATTATGCATCCTCTATGTCTTAACAAACTGTAATTCACCATAATTCTGCAAATAAAACAGGATTTCAGTGAAGTCTTATTCTGTTGTCTTTTAATATTAAATACAATCAGACAGTAATCCTTTCTCAGTGTATGGGTCACAGTTATGTTGATGGCTTTACATCTTATGTCCAGAGTATAATGAAGACCAAACAAAAATGATGGAAATACTGTTCTATAATGTCCTGAAACCTTACAGTGAAAATGTCAAACAATGCAGCAAACTTTCTCAAATGTGTTATAAACACTTCATTACTGATTACCCTAAAAACCACCACAGACAAACATGTTTACTTTTTTTTTTTTTAATATATTGAATTTTGAGATGTGTTCACTGTAGTGGACACTATGGATCAACGGAGTAAAAAGCGATTTTTTAGGCAATATATATATATATATATATATATGTTTATATATATATTATTTTATTACTAAGAGCAAATGGTATGAAAACACATAGGAACATTAGATAACAACAACAATAGAGAGGATATTTGAAAAACATGTCCTAGGCCCAATAGACAGAATGTACCCTTTGTTGCATGATGTCCACTGGAGTGGACAGATGTATTTTCACGGAAAAAAATGAACAAGAAAAATATTATTAAAAACTTGATAAACGTCTTTCAAACATCTTATTTAGTTGACAAATATACTTTTTACCTGTTTTTTTCTCTGAGAATAAAAGTTTTTAACAGATATTCCTGAGCTACTCGGTGCATTTCCTCCACCCTCCGCCATTTTGAATTTATGATTCAATATCACAAAATCACAGAGAGTCAAAAATGATATTCAGATGGAATTGTAGACAACACTTTGGGGGTTCACCACCTGGTAGTTGGGACATGGTACTACAACTTAAATGGTTTCAAATGGCCTCCAATTACCTTCACTGGTTTACATTTCCAAAAGGGAAAAGGGCTCACTGATGTGCAGATGTACTGGGCCCACTGTTAACATCATCACCTTCATCATCATCATCATCATCATCATCACCACCATTATTAACTCCATCATCACCAGAGGCCACAGGTAATATCTTCAGTGGGAGTTCATTCATGGTGCTGATGAATGGAAACAGTCTCCCAGTGAAAGTGTATGTGAAGGTGTGTATGTGTGTGTTAGTATCAGGATCAGAGAATGACAGTTTTCCTCTGTTCCAGTCCAGATGAACTCTGATCCTCTGCAGCTTCTTCTTCACTGAGAGAACAGTGGAGGGATGTGGTGAGGAGACTGCGTGGTATCCATCTTTATTGAACACTACTGCCCATAATCCAGACATTATGTCTGTGCTTCCCTTCCTCTGGACAGACTCTCGTGCCACACCAATGATCCAGCCTGTTCTGTCTCCAACGTCAACATCCCAGCTGTGAGTCCCTGAGTTAAAGCCCTCAGAGCCCAGGACAATGCGATAATAGTCAAACCTCTCTGGGTTTTCAGGAAGCTTCTGTCTCTCTCCACGTCTCACACTGGTCAGATCTTCAGACAGGATAAGGTTTGTATGAGCAGTATTTGGATCCAGAATCACAGGAGTGTAGACGACCACCTCCTTCATCTTGTTCCAGATGTTGAAGGTCACGTTGCCCAGGTGTTTGGCCACATCTATCAGAGCTCCTGAGACCAGCTCTGGATCATCCAGCAGGGGGCGCTGCTGGACTCTTTTCACTGCAGCCTTGTAGTTCTGCAGGAATGAGACGTCTTCAGCTCTCAGCTCCTCCTCTGTGGTTCTGATTGTGTCTGAAAGAGCTGCTATCTCTCTGCTCAGAGTCTCAATCTTCTCCTTCATCATCTGATTCTTCTGCTCCTCTTCCTCCCTCAGAGCAGCGATCCTGGCCTCCTCTTCCTCCTGTAGAAACTGGTGAAACTTCTTAAACTGCTCTTTAATCTGCCTCTCTGTGTCTCTGGCCTGGACATTAATGTGTTTTGCTGTTTGATTACAGTTTCCTTTAACTTTTTTAAAGAGCTTCAGTTTGTCCTGTAAGATCTTCAGGGATTTCTGGAGCTCCTCTTTGTGATCCTGTGCAGCTTCACCGATGGGTCTGAATCTGTGGTTGGTGTGTATTTTTGAATCTTTGCAGACAAGACACACTGGCTGCTGATGGTCCAGACAGAAGAGTTTGAGTTTCTCAGAGTGCAGACTGCAGAGATCCTCAGACCCTGCTGAAGCTCTCTGATCTCTTCCTAGTGATAAGGCCTCACACAAGTTCTTTAATGCCAAGTTACAAGTTGGGTTGTTCCTTCCAGATACAGTCTTACAAATTGGACACTCCTGTACTTGTTTCGCTCTCCACCATCTCTGTAGACACTCTTTACAGAAACTGTGGCTGCATGTCAGGATAACAGGATCTTTAAAGATGTCATGACAGACGGGACAGGAGAGATCATTCTCTGGTCCAGAAGCCATTTTCTCTCTGAGTGAAGCTGAAAACACACAAAGCAGAACATTGAAATAAGAAGTCAGTCATGATATATGAAGTTATTCACAGTTTGAGTCATAGACATAGATTTGGGTATGTACAGAAGGCACACGTCCCTACCAATGTCAAGGTGAATTGTCTCATGGCCATTTTGATTCCACATAGTGTTACTGGTACGATCTATGCAGAGTTGCAAGGTTTGTGTGTTTTCTTCTTCAAAACGTGGGTTATTGTGATAAAGAGTGAGAGAGTGGGACATGGGGGGATACCCAACTTGTTGATCTGACAACACTAAACTTCAAACTGCACCACATTGTTGAGCTGCAACCCGACAATATAGAAGCAGATAATATAGATGAATAAATGGTGGTTAATTTGGACAGTTAGTATTTATATTTTAAATGTTATAAACATCACAGAATTGAAAACGTCTTCACTGAGCAAAATCAGTCAGTTGATATTAGGCCATATTTAAAGTTCAGGTATAAGGTGTTGTCAGTTGCTTTGACTACTATGTTTATGATTAACCAGCCCTCCTAACTCTAACTATCTGGAACTATAATTGAATGACACTTATTACTATATTGCATTTAATAGCAATATTGAACAAGAAAATGTCAGTGAAAAGGCTTTAAACTCAGGGGTGACATTAGCTGTTAGCTAGCAGCACCGTTTATTATTTAACTTTAAAGTAAGCTCACAAACATGTAGCTCCTGTTTTTACTTACACTATTTAGCTCTTGACACAAAAAAATGTCCTTATATTCCCTGATTTGTAAGATGCATTTCAGTGCTGAAGATTTGTTTGACAAAAACAATAATTTACCTCCTACTAATAATATAATATAAATAATAAGGACAACAAGCTAATACTAATGTTAATGACTGTGGGTTATAGTTAAAAAACTGGTTCTAAAGTCACTAATAAGGAAAAATAATTAAATAGGGAAATATCAAAGCTCTAATTTACAAACTTAGTCATCATACTGGCCCTCACTGCGAGCTGGGAGGGGCTACATGTGATGCTCTGCCCATTACTCACAAAGTATATAAATAGTCTCTCAGCAATGAAATAACTGCAATTCATTGCACACCAATACTTTGTATAGACTTTGTACTTAGGTTCTTTGAGAAATTTATAATGTAGTACAAAGTAAAGAGGTATGTAGCACAACAAGCTAGCAAAGTTCTGTAAACAGAACCGTGTTCCCGCACATGCTCAGTAGCATCTACCTTACTAGGAACCTCACTCCTGAGGATTACTATCTTATTGCTATTTTTACTCTTTGCAGCCTTTTCTAAACAGGCTACAGTTACCACTGTCTTCAGGGATGAAGAAACATGTCGCCCAGTGCAGCACTGTGGCTCATTGATGTGTTTTTAATAATTTTTGGACAACAACGAAGGTCTACGACACAGAGGGATAAGATATATCAGACCTTGGATACACACACAATACTTGTAAGTAGGATGAGTTCATTGTTGGTCTGGCTCTGCACATCAGATTTGTTGAGAATAAGAAAAATATAGAAAATTGCCAGCCATATCCTTTCAGTTAGTGAAAACCATCGAGAAAAAGACAGAAAGTCACAGTTGCCTTTAAAATAAAGGCCAAGATTACCACACTGGAAATACAATTTCTAAGTACCTTCACTGTGTTTACCACCCTGCAGTATCACACTATCACAGCTTTGAAATGATTTTGGACTTCGTCTTGACTCTGGGACTGTGTGTAGCAGCAGAGTTAGTGATAGTGAAAGTGAACTGAGACATCAGGTCCTTTTTTAAAGAAGAACCAAAGTGTCAGTAACAGCTGAGTTTAGCTAATACAAATGTGCTGTACTCAGTCCAAACATTAATTTTCCTTAATTGTGTAAGGAGCAATATTTATATAACCCCATCCCTTTTCCATGAGTGGATCAGGAGCAGATTAGGAAAATCCTGTCAGTAGCAAGCTGACCAACACAGAGACACACAGACAGGTGAGCTATGATGTCACAGTGAAAGATCTAAGCTATAAGTTCAGGGGTTGAATGACAGATAATACAAACAGATGCTCATTTATTTGTTTATGAGACTATTTAAAGATCGGTTTAAAGCAAAGCTGTGGCTCTGTCAGGGTACTCTTGAGTTGTGTCACCCAAATCAACAAACTGAAAGAAAGACAGATATAGAATCTCAGGTGAGGCTTGAAATGGTGGACACCAGGTAGTTGGTTTAAACAGAGCAGTACATTACCTCCAGGTTTTCATACATCATCATCAAATGCCCCTATATCGCAACACTTACGGTAAAAGTGCACATCTTGTTTGTGTTCATGTCAACAGCAACAGTGAACACAGCAGCTATGAGCGCGATGCCAAAGCTTTGGGTCTGGCACTGCCACCGCTCCAGCCCCGAATGTCCCGCTTTGATCATAGCCCTGCATATTTCTGCTCATCAAAACTGGTATTTTAATGTAACAGAGTGGAACTTAACGTGGAGCGACAGGGGGAGGGGGAGAAATATGGTGCTGCACATAACAAGACGCATACAGCATGGATGTATAACAGTATAATAACAGTATAAGGAGAAGAGATCTCTTTATACATCCATGGCATACAGGCCATGAATGTGTTACAGGCAGTAAAGTGGCTGTTCACAGTGAGCGGAGCGGTTTCCATTGTTTCAGGCTTTTCTCCACATTTCAGCACACAGATTGGTCCATAATGAAAACTGCAGAGAGCACAAAAGCCTCCAGGTGCGTGTCTTTAATGAACAGAGGTGCACACACAGAGTCACAAACCAACTTTCACGTATTTTGCCTCTTTTACTTCTCTAGTATTTAGCATCTATAACATAATCTACCGAAATATCCAACAATACAGGCTACAGCTATTAATGTGACTCAGGCAGGTCTGAAACGTGTTAGATTAGTGTCTGAATCTTACATTAATGTCGTTCAGGTGTCACTGAATGTATCCGGGATGTTGCAGAAACATCAGTACTGATGTTCTGTTTGTTGCTCACAAATGCTGTGCATCCGATTCTTTCCTTTGATTTTATTAAATACCTGCAGCATCACACAGCAGCTGAAACGATAAGTGCATCTTTAAATTGAGAGAGTAATGTGCGCATTTACGCACGTGGCACAGCGGCGGTAATTTCATTTAAAAGGATCGGTCAGGATCTGACGGTAATTAATGTTAGTGTTCTGCTACTCGTCTACACCATTGCCCATAAAGAGGTCAGCTGTTACACACAGATTCCAGTTTTATACGGTGGAACTGTTTGTAATAAAGCAGCCCTTATGGATCGCCCTTGCTGAAAACAGTCCTGCGTAAAACAATACAGGAACTGTGTTGGTGTGTCTGTGTCTGGTTGGAGTAACAGATTATTGCGTGAAAGGCTGATCTGAAAAACTCTGCACAGCGGTTTGTAATATTCACACCTCTGGAAAGTTATCACGTTTTAACACGTAGAGTGCGTCTGTGTCTGCGGATCCCCAAAAAGTATGAATGGAACCGTGTGCGCGTCCGCGGTCCGCGTACAAGTCCACAGCTGTTCGCGGAAGCTGAACGCGGAAAATAAAGCCTTAACACACACACACACACACACACACACACACACACACACACACACACACACACACACACACACACACACACACAGAGAGAGAGAGAGAGAGAGAGAGAGAGAGAAACTTTATTTCTGAAATGAATCCAGCGCTTTCAGGGACGAAGGAACATGTCTACCGGTGCAGCGCTGTGGCTCATTGATGTGTTTCTCATCATCTGTGGACAACAACGGAGGTCTACGGCAGATTTTGGGATCTCAGGTGAGGCTTGAAATGGCGGACATCAGATAGTTGGTTTAAACAAAGCAGCACATTACCTCCAGGTTATCATACATCCATTGTCTTGAAACATTTATTGTGACAATCTATCATACGTCAATTTTGAATATTATTTTTTATTCTGATCCATATCAATAAAATAAAATGTAAAATAGGCCTAACTGTTTAAAATTCAAATTCATGATACAAGTCCCTCTAGTCAAGTTATATTTGCAAATACATGTTCAATAAATTAAGCATTTTACAGTCACATGTCATGTGTGCATATGAAAGAGAAAACAGAGATCAAGACCAAGTGCACACACACACACAACTATTTTAACTGTCTGATAAAAAATGTCCCTATCAAAGTTCAAACTAAACCTGCACCCTATTACAAGTCAAACTTTGAGTTGTGATTCTCTGAAAACTCACCTTCAGTGATTGAAGTCAGCTGCAGGTTGTAGCGTCAGTATTCTAGTATTACTTCTGTCTTCATCCGTCTGTGAAGGTTCAGGTTTTAGTCTGATGGTGAATCTTCTAGTCGTCTGTCTCTCTCTTTGTTTGTGTCACTGTTCAGTGGAAAAATAATAGTTTCTGTTTCCTGGCTTTTCGCAGGTGACTCAGAGAATAGTTAGAGCTTTGTTACATGGTTCTTTTAAACGCTCACCTGTTCAACCGGATTAACCTCTATTAAAGAAGGGGTGTGTCTGTGTCTCTGTTTGAGTCTGTTTTTGAGTTTTTGACCACTAGAAGTGCTATGGAGCAGTGTTTTTTTGAGCAGGTCCCCCATTTGTTTGTATCTCACACAAACATGTACATGCATATTTTCTAACTGATTTGGTGAGAAGATGTCCCCTGAAAATAAGTTTTTTTTAAAGGACAACAGTAGTTTTAATTAATTTACAACTCTTCATAGGATCATGAGCATAAAGTTCATACCTCCTTCCACTTTCTCAAATATAATCACCAGAATCAAGACAGTCTCTGCCATCTTCATCACCAGGGTCATCTTAATGATGGGAACAGTGGAACTAAATGTCCAGTGTTCTCAAAAGTTTTATTATGTTTCTTCTATATTTTAACAAACTGTAATTCACCATATTTCTGCAAATAAAACAGGATTCCAGTGAAATCTTATTCTGTTGTCTTTTAATATTAAATACAATCAGACAGTAATCCTTTCTCAGTGTATGGGTCACAGTTATGTTGATGGCTTTACATCTTATGTCCAGAGTATAATGAAGAACAAACAAAAACGATGGAAATACTGTTTTATAATGTCCTGAAACCTTACAGTGAAAATGTCAAACAATGCAGCAAACTTTCTCAAATGTGTTATAAACACTTCATTACTGATTACCCTAAAAACCACCACAGACAAACATGTTTACTTTATGATTCAGTTATTAAGACACACGTTTCACTGATTTTGAACCGAAAAAGGAATAGATGTTTACTGAGGCTGCAGATGTAATGGGCCCACAGTTAACATCATCGTCTTCATCATCATCAACATCATCATCATCATCACCATCACCACCATCATCATCATCATCATCATCATCACCACTGTCACCACCACCACCATTATTAACTCCATCATCATCAGAGACCACAGGTAATATCCGCAGTGGGAGTTCATTCCAAGTAGCAATGCATGGAAACAGTCTCTCAGTGAAAGTGTGTGTGATGGTGAGTATGTGTGTGTTAGTATCAGGATCAGAGAATAACAGTTTTCCTCTGTTCCAGTCCAGATGAACTCTGACCCTCTGCAGCTTCTTCTTCACTGAGAGAACAGTGGAGGGATGTGGTGAGGAGACTGCGTGGTATCCATCTTTCTTGAACACTACTGCCCATAATCCAGACATTATGTTTGTGTTTCTCTTCCTCTGGACAGACTCTCGTGCCACACCAATGATCCAGCCTGTACTGTCTCCAACCTCAACATCCCAGCTGTGAGTCCCTGAGTTAAAGCCCTCAGAGCCCAGGACAATGAAAAAGTAGTCAATCCTCTCTGGATTGTCAGGAAGCTTCTGTCTCTCTCCACGTCTCACACTGGTCAGATCTTCAGACAGGATTAGTTCTGGATAAGCAGTGTTTGGATCCAGAATCACAGGAGTGTAGGAGACCATCTCCTTCATCTTGTTCCAGATGTTGAAGGTCACGTTGCCCAGGTATTTGGCCACATCTATCAGAGCTCCTGGGACCAGCTCTGGATCATCCAGCAGGGGGCGCTGCTGGACTCTTTTCACTGCAGCCTTGTAGTTCTGCAGGAATGAGATGTCTTCAGCTCTCAGCTGCTCCTCTGTGGTTCTGATTGTGTTTGAAAGAGCTGCTATCTCTCTGCTCAGAGTCTCAATCCTCTCCTCTTCCTCTTGTAGAAACAGGTGAAGCTTCTTAAACTGCTCCTTGATCTGCCTCTCTGTGTCTCTGGTCTGGATCTTAATGTGTTCTGCTGTTTGATCAAACTTTCCTTTAACTTCTTTAAAGAGCTTCAGTTTGTCCTTTAAGGGCTTCAGGGATTTCTGGAGCTCTTCTTTGTGATCCTGTGCAGCTTCATCGATGGGTCTGAATCTGTGGTTGTTGTGTATTTTTGAATCTCGACAGACAACACACACTGGCTGCTGATGGTCCAGACAAAAGAGTTTCAGTTTCTCAGAGTGCAGACTGCAGAGATCCTCAGACCCTGCTGAAGCTCTCTGATCTTTCTCCAGTAAGAAGGCCTCACACAGGTTCTTTAATGCCAAGTTACGAGGCGGGTTGTTGCTTCCAGATACAGTCTTACAAACTGGACACTCCTGTACTTGTTTCGCTCTCCACCATCTCTGCAGACAGTCTTTACAGAAGCTGTGGCTGCATGTCAGGATAACAGGATCTTTAAAGATGTCATGACAGATGGGACAGGAGAGATCGTTTTCTGATCCAGAAGCCATTTTCTCTCTGAGTGAAGCTGAAAACGAACAAGGCAGAATATTGAAACAGGAAGTAAGACATATTTAATTTTTTGAAGTAATTCACAATTTGAGTTGTGATTCTCTGAAAACTCACCTTCAGTGATTGAAGTCAGCTGCAGGTTGTAGCATCAGTATTCCAGTATTACTTCTGTCTTCATCCGTCTGTGGAGGTTCAGGTTGTAGTCTGATGGTGAATCTTGTTATCTGTCCCTCTCAGTGATTATTATTCTGCGTCTCCTCTCAGTGGAAGAATAGTTTCTGTTTTCTGGTTTGACACAGGTGACACAGAGAATAGATGGAGCTTTGTTAGGTGTTTCTTCTAAAACTGTTTAACTGGATTCACCTTTATTAAAGAAGGAGTGTGTGTCCTTCCACTGTGTTAGTGTAAATGTTCAGGCATCTGTTGCCAATGTTCCTGTTGGCAGTCAAATACAGACTCATCCTGAATCTAGTTTCTAAAGAAACAGTCCAAAGTCTGTTAAAAGAAACTCTAAGTCCATCAAGATCAAAACTGGTGCTTTAACTTTTGTTTAGTCACCCTAACGGCATGTTACACGACACACGCCCCCATCCCCTCCAAATGCCTAAACCTAACCAAGTGGGTGTGTCATGTAGATACTGCACGTTTGCACTGTGGCTGCAGCTCGATGCACTTGCAGGAAGTTCCAAAAGTACAGGAACTTTGGGGGCGGGGTTTGCAGGGAGGGTCGTCGCTGATTGGTCAAACACATACAGCGCGGCTACTTCAACTTGTTTGCCGCTCAATTCATGAAACCAGGAAGTACTCTAGTATCGACTGAGGACAATGATTTAAGTTTGTTAAAGTTAAAAGTAAAATAAAGCGCTGTTGTCAGCTTCCCGACTCATTTTTTCAAAAAGCCAAGAGAAAAAAAGAGCGAGAGTGAGAAAGCAGTGGTGTTGGAGCGAGGAGAGGGAAGGAAATAAAACGTTATTTTCTGGTTGTTTCACGGCGGTTATCTTCCAAAGCAGAAATAAATCACCATCAAACATTCAACAAATGATTCACTGTGGAAACAGACGCTCTTAATTTCATTTTTCCTCCTCTGCATATGAACACAGGGCGACGTGCAACACTATAAAGGACGCTTAGCGACCTTAAAGAGGGAAATGACACCTATAACTACGAGACTGTTATTAACGGTCAGAACAACACAAAACAGACAGGTAACGTGAAAGTATTAAACGTAAACAATATGCGTTAAAAGCTACAACATAAACAATTAGAGCTCCACATAAAACAGTGAAATAGAGCAGCTGTATTTCTTCCCTCAAACTCTTACCTTCAGCAACACGACGGAGCAGCACTGAGGAAAAATACCAGCAACAACTTCAACTTCTTCCTCCTCTATTTGGCAGTTGACAAAAAATGAAACGGTGCATTCCCGTCACGAACTGGTGCGGAGTGTAAACAACTTCAAAATAAGGTAATTAAACAAAAATATATAACTTTACTTTCCTGAATTTTTCTGCAAAATATTTTCTAAACCCAGTGGTGGAAAATAACTATTGAAGTACTGTATTTAAGTACGAATTTGAGGTACTTGTACTTTGCTTGAGTATTTCCATTTTATGCTGCTTTGTACTTTCTACTCCACTATGTTTATTTGCCAGCTTTAAAAATCATTAAAATCATATTTTTTTTATATTCTGACTGTTATTTAAATTGTCTGCTCTTTTCTTTTCTGTTTTAAAATTTGTTATGTACTTTGTGTGAAAGGTGATATATCAATAAAGTGTATTATTATTATTATTATTATTATTATTATTATTATTATTATTATTATTATTATAAAAACATATGATACACTTAATAATATAAGTTCACATATAATATGATTCAGTACCATTACTATTAATCTAAAATTGGCTCCCCAACAATAAACTAAAACATGAAAGTGCATGTATTTGTATGAAAACAAACAATATAATATACTGTAACAATGAAACACTCTAAAGCCAGTCTGCATAATGAGTACTGTTGATACTTTAAGGACATATTGCTGATAATACTTCTGCACTTTCACTCAAGTAATATTTTGAATTTAGGACTTTTATCTTGTAATGGAGTATTTTTAGACTGAAGTATTTCTACTTGTACTTAAGTCAAGGATCTGAATACTTCTTCCAGCACTGGTTGAATCAAAGTTTACTCTGATGTTTCCCTCACATGCTCTGAATCAGACGTCTCATTTCTGCTTCATATTTATGACAGTGGATCATTACATGATCTTTTGTTTCTTCTTGTCCACAAAAGTCGCAGGTACACCGACTTGCAGCCAACAGCACAATATTCACCTCAACAGGATTATCAGCGCACTTAAAAGGTATCATGATGGTTTCTTTCTTGTGACATCTTCAAAGTGAATATTTAGGCTATTCCTGCAGTTTTTCAGTAGGACTTTGGAGGCTCTGTTATTGACATGAATGACTAAGCCCTTTGACTTTGGACAAGAAATGCAAAGTTAATAACACCAACTTCACGCAGAGGCTCTGGCTTAGGGGACCCCTGAGCCCTTGGGACCCTGGTCCCGGGCCCAGTAGGCCTGTTTGGTAATCTGCCCATGCTTCCTGTGTTATGTTTCCCTATTTTCTATGGTGTATTATTTAATCCAGTATGAGCAAAGTGAAACTGTGATATTAATGTCTCCTCTCTCCTGTTTCATTTCATTTCTCCATCTGTCCTTTGAATAGTGTAAAACCACCGTCCTTTCCTCTCTTCACTTCAATTGCTTTTGCCACCTTTCCTTCAATCTCATCTTAATTACTCTTAACTCTACAGCACTATCAGATAGACATGTAGTGAAGACATTTTTATCTAACAACATGTAGTCCAGTAATAGGAATTCAAAAATTATTATGTAATGATCTGATAAAATAGGTTTGTGGAAACACTATTAAATGTTCAATTTCGATGCCATATATCAGAATAAGGTCGAGGGTGTGGTTAAACTAGTGAGTGGGTTTATTTACACTGTGAGACAAGCCAGTTGAGTCTAATGATGAGATAAACGCAGTGCTAAGGCTATCATTATCAACATCTACATGAATATGAAAGTCACCTTCTATAATTACTTTATCTGTACTAAGGACTAAACTTGAAATAAAATACAAATTGATCCTGGATAAAATTTCTAATCAGGATTCTCTTTGTTTGAGTCTGTTTCTGAGTTTTTGACCACTAGAAGTGCTATGACACAGTGTTTTTTTCCCCCCATTTGTGTGTATCTCACACAAACATATACATGCATATTTTCTAACTGATTTGGTGAGATGTCCCCTTAAAGTAAGGGGTTTTTAAAGGACAACACTAGTTTTAATTAATTTACAACTCTTCATAGGATCAGGAAAAACCACTGGTATAATGTCATGAGCATAAAGTTCATATCTCCTGCCACTTTCTCAAATTTCATCATCATCAGAATCAAGACAGTCTCTGCCATCCTCATCATCGGGGTCATCTTAGTGATGGGAACAGTGGAACTAAATGTCCAGTGTTCTCAAAAGTTTTATTATGTTTCTTCTATGTTTTAACAAACTGTAATTCACCATATTTATGCAAATAAAACAGGATTCCAGTAAAGTCTTATTCTGTTGTCTTTTAATATGAAATACAATCAGACAGTAATCCTTTCTCAGTGTATGGGTCACAGTTATGTTGATGGCTTTACATCTTATGTCCAGAGTATAATGAAGAACAAACAAAAATGATGGAAATACTGTTTTATAATGTCCTGAAACCTTATAGTGAAAATGTCAAACAATGCAGCAAACTTTCTCAAATGTGTTATAAACACTTCATTACTGATTACCGTAAAAACCACTACAGACAAACATGTTTACTTTATGATTCACTTATTTAGACACACGCTTCACTTATTTAAAATCCAAAAAAGAAAAAGTGCTCATCATCATCATTCTCATCATCATCAGAGACCACAGGTAATATCCTCAGTGGGAGTTCATTCCAAGTAGCAATGTATGGAAACAGTCTCTCAGTGAAGGTGTGTGTGAAGGTGTGTATGTGTGTGTTAGTATCAGGATCAGAGAATGACAGTTTTCCTCTGTTCCAGTCCAGATGAACTCTGATCCTCTGCAGCTTCTTCTTCACTGAGAGAACAGTGGAATATAGTGAGGAGACTGCTGTATACTGACCTTTATTGAACAGTACTGCCCATAATCCAGACTTTGTGTATGTATGTCCCTTCCTCTGGACAGACTCTGGTGTCACACCAACATACCAGGTTGTGCTGTCTTCAACTTCAACGACCCAGCTGTGAGACCCTGAGTTAAAGCCCTCAGAGCCCAGGACAGAGGGATAGAAATCAAACCTCTCTGGGTTTTTAGGAAGCTTCTGTCTCTCTCCACATCTCACACTGGTCAGATATTTAGACAGGATGAGTTCTGGATGAGCAGTGTTTGGATCCAGAATCACAGGAGTGTAGGAGACCATCTCCTTCATCTTGTTCCAGATGTTGAAGGTCAGGTTGCCCAGGTGTTTGGCTACATCTATCAGAGCTCCTGAGACCAGCTCTGGATCATCCAGCAGGGGGCGCTGCTGGACTCTTTTCACTGCAGCCTTGTAGTTCTGCAGGAATGAGACGTCTTCAGCTCTCAGTTCCTCCTCTGTGGCTCTGATTGTGTCTGAAAGAGCTGCTATCTCTCTGCTCAGAGCCTTTATCTTATTATGAATAACTTTACTTTTCTGATTTTCCTCCCTCCTCAGGGCAGTGATCCTGGCCTCCTCTTCCTCTTGAAGAAACTGGTGAAGCTTCTTAAACTGCTTCTTAATCTTCTTCTTTGTGTCTCTGGCCTGGACATTAATGTGTTCTGCTGTTTGATCACAGTTTCCTTTAACTTTTTTAAAGAGCTTCAGTTTGTCCTTTAAGGGCTTCAGGGATTTCTGGAGTTTTTTCTTGTGATCATGTGCAGCTTCATTGATGGGTCTGAATCTGTGGTTGTTGTGTATTTTTGAATCTCGACAGACAACACACACTGGTTGCTGATGGTCCAGACAGAAGAGTTTGAGTTTCTCAGAGTGCAGACTGCAGAGATCCTCAGACCCTGCTGAAGCTCTCTGATCTCTCTCCAGTAAGAAGGCCTCACACAGGTTCTTTAATGCCAAGTTACAAGGTGGGTTTTTCCTTCTAGATACAGTCTTACAAACTGGACACTCCTGTACTTGTTTCGCTCTCCACCATCTCTGCAGACAGTCTTTACAGAAGCTGTGGCTGCATGTCAGGATAACAGGATCTTTAAAGATGTCATGACAGATGGGACAGGAGAGATCGTTTTCTGATCCAGAAGCCATTTTCTCTCTGAGTGAAGCTGAAAACACACAAAGCAGAATGTCGAGACAGGAAGTAAGACATATTTAATTTTCTAAGGTTATTAACAGTTTGAGTTGTGATTCTCTGAAAACTCACCTTCAGTGATTGAAGTCAGCTGCAAGTTGTAGCGTCAGTATTCCAGTATTATTTCTGTCTTCATCCGTCTGTGGAGGTTCAGGTTGTAGTCGGATGGTGAATCTTGTTATCTGTTTCTTTTTATTTGCATCTCCTCTCAGTGGAAGAATAATAGTTTCTGTTTCCTGGTTTGACACAGGTGACACAGAGAATAGATGGAGCTTTGTTAGTTGTTTCTTCTAAAACTATTTAACTGGATTCACCTTTATTAAAGAAGGAGTGTGTGTCCTTCCGCTGTGTTAGTGTAAATGTTCAGGTATCTGTTGCCAGTGTTCCTTCTGTCAGTCAAATACAGACTCATCCTGAATCCAGTTTCTAAAGAAACAGTCCAAAGTCTGTTAAAAGAAACTCTAAGTCCATCAAAATCAAAACTGGTGCTTTAACTTTTTTTTAGTCAACTATTTAAAAAGGTACTCTGTGGAGTCTTTGCTTGCTAGAAGTGCTATAGAGGTCTTCACGGGTCCAATGATAAAAATTAAAGAAAAATATATACCTGCAGAAGACAATAAAAAACACATAAATTACCTACTGTCCTCTAAACATGCAAAATAACAGAATTTACACCAGAAAATGGCTGCTAAAACTGAAGCACTACGATGGTCGAAGCCCACAGGAACAGCTTCACAGGCTGTGAAAGCAAATTGACATAGTGGCCAAACCAAAGATGTATCCTAAGAACTATCATGGGAAAAGGAGTGACTGTAAAACAGTGAATCTTAAAAAAAACATCCAGTTTCTAATCAGAAACAGTCCAAAGTCTGTTTCAAAAAACTCTTAATCTATTAAGATCAAAACCAGCACTTTTTGTTTGGTCAACTATTTAAAAAGGTACTCTGAGGAGTTTATGACTGCTAGAAGTGCTATAGAGGTCTTCAACAATTTGAAATAGACCCATGGAAAACTCATCTGAACCGGATGTGCATAAATTCATTTTCACAAATGAGAGACCCGACCCAAACAGAGAGGGAATGCAAACACCACCAGCAGCCTGATGTGCTATCAATTAATTTGATCAATTAATTAACTAGCAGCAACGGTGGGAAAGAGCCACAATATTATCAGAATAATGCCCTATGAACGAATGTTAAGTCATAGAAATGAAAATAATTCATTTATATGCGCAAATGTATAACCTATAATATAATAAAATAATAACTGAAAATGTTATTCCATCTCCTTTAACAACAATAAAACCTGTAATAATACAAAGACATTTCTAGCTAAGAGCTATTAAATTTGACAGGAAAACGTTTTTTTCTTTGTCCTAAATCATCACAACAAATTACTAACTCTCTTCTCTTTCACAATTTTTCATGTGTGTCCTAAAACAACAGTCAGGTGTCTATATGAACACTGAAAGAGGTTTTCCTCGCTGTAATCATTCCTGCTGTTCATACTGACTATTAAAAGATCCCCCTCAAATGTGCTTTCAATGTAAGTGATGGAGGCCAAAATCCACAGTGTGTCCACACAGTCATTTTGTCCAAAAATGCAGTTAAAAGATCATCTGAAGCTTATATGAGGCTTCAGCAGTCTGCGTTAATCATATCAACTGGATATCTGACTTTTTAGCATCAAATTCCCTCTTTGTGTTTTCCTGTTGAGCTGTGGTGGAAGTATAGTAACAAAAAGAGGAAGTTTGGTTCTAAAAAGACTGTAACGTTGAAAATATTTACTTGATTTAATGCATTTGGACGCTGAAGCTTCATATTAGCTTCAGATAAACTTTTAAATACATTTTTCCACAGAAGGAGGACTGTGGATTTTGTCCTCCAACACTTACATTGTAAGTGCATTGTGAAGGGATCTTCTAATGGTCAATATGAACAGGAGGAATGATTATGGGAAGCAAAACCTATTTTAATGTTCATTTGGGTTGGGGATGCACTGATCCAACTGGATACCAATACCTGGGCTTTGGGTATCGGCCGATGCCGAGTACTGATTCAATACCAGTATTTAATTAACGAGCTGTATGCATCACAGTGTGGAAGAGACTGGGATTATTCTTTTATGTGTAAGACAAAATCAGGCTTGTCTTAAATGTTGCTTTCCTAACATTGTAAAACAAAAGATAACAAATAAACACATAGATATAAGTTAATTGAATTGTTATTTATTAAAATAATGGTATCTGATACCAGATCGGCCCATTGTCATGGATACCCAATGCAGCTAATTGAGACAGTATTGGGCTGATATCAGTATCAGTATTGGTGTGTCTCTGATTTGGGCCCCTGACTGTTGTTTTAAGACAGACTTGAAAAATTGTGAACCTGTCCTTTAAGCTCACAGCTAGCCACAGCAAGATGAAAATCCCCACCCACAGATATGGTTTAAAAAAAGGAAAACCAAAGCCACATGGTGAGAAAGAGTAAAAATTTTGGGGTGGGGTACTTTCCAAAAGTACAGGAACTTTGGGGGCGGGATTTGCAGGGATGGCTGTCGCTGTCCAACACATACAACGCGGCTCCTTCAACTTGTTTGCCACTTAATTCATAAAACCAGGAAGTATTCTAATATCAATTTAGGACGACGGGAGGACATTTATTTTAGTTTGTTTACATTAAAAGTAAAATAAGGCGTTGTTGTCAGCTTCCTGACTCATTTTAAGAAAGACAAGAGAAAAAAGAAGAGCCAGAGTGAGAAAGCAGCGGTGTTGGCGCGAGGAGAGGGAAGGAAATAAAACATTATTTTCTGATTGTTTCACGGCGGTTACCTTCTAAAGCAGAAATAAACAATCATCACACACTCAATAGATGATACTGTGGAAACAGACGCTCTTAGTTTCATTTTCCTCCTCTGCATATGAACACAGGGCGGCCTGCAACACTACTTAATGACCTTGAAGAAGAAAATGAAACCTATATCTACCAGACATCAAAACGACACAAAACAGCCTGATAACATGAATGTATTAAATGTAAACAATATGCGTTAAAAGCTACAACATAAACAATTAGAGCTCCACATAAAACAATGAAATAGAGCAGCTGCATTTCTCCCCTCAAACTCCTACCTTCAGTAACAGAGGGAGCATCACCGAGGAAAAACCACAGAAACTTCTTCTTCCTTCCTCTTCTTCTTCTTCTTTTTTTTAACAGAAACTTACTCTTCTTTTTCGTCTTCTTCTTTATAAAAACATATGATACACTTATAATATAAGTGCACATATAATATGATGCAGTACCATTACTATAACTATTACTATTACTGTGGAAACCTTGATAGGTCCAGTGTCTCTCTCACAAAACCTGCTGCTGACACCAGTGTGTCGAAACCCTGCAGTGAGGAGGCAGAGGTTATTCAAATCTTCCAAACTGTCAGTCGTGCAAAAGTCCTGAACCTGAAGCTGAAACCGAGGGGGCTTTTCGGTGGACATTTTTACATCAGAAACACTATTGCAAAGAGCAGTCAGCTAACTCATCTTGTGTCTGACTCAAATCTGGACTTTCTCTGTCTGACTGAAACATGGTTGAAACAAAAGTCCTGCGAGTGCGTTCACGGTGCCCGGATACCAATGTTTCAGAAGAGACAGACATGATGGAGGGGTGCTTTATTATGTCAGAGACAACATCAAATGTGAACATGTGGTTTACACGTGGGTAATATGTTAGACTATGTTGGGATAAATGACAATGTTATCCCAACAAATGTCTTTTAACATCATAGGTGTCTAGAGGCCCCCTTCTGCAGATGACACTTTCTATGATCAACTCCCAGAAGTCTTGAAATACGGAAGAGGATTAGGGCCACATGTGAAAAATTTATTTGAGTTCTGAGTTTACAGTCAGAATTCTGACTTAAATTTTTCACACGTGGCCCTAATCCTCTTCCGTACTAGAAAGAGCGAAATCTCAACAAAGAATTATTACTTATGGATGATTTTAATGTGAACTGGGAGGATAAATCTAAGAGGAAAAAACGAGGGACGAGAAAGAAATTCCAACTAGAACAACTAGTAAAAGGCCCAACTAGCATTGCAAAATGCTCCAGTACACAAATTGATCTGATATTTACTAACAAACCAGAAAGAATAACTAAAAGTTATAATTGAATCACTGGCTTAACAGATCATAACCTGACCCTATGTGCGAGAAAACTGACTAAACATAGATTTAGGACCACGGCAACTAAGACAATGATCCTTCAATGCATCCCCAGAGCTAAGCAAGAAGAATTTATCAATGAAATTAACAGCTTGAACTGGGATGATGTACTGTCCTCTGATGATCTGGACTATGACTATGATACTTTAACTCACAGAATCAACTCTGTGAGGGAAAGATTTAATGTGAGGATACAGATAAAATCTAAAAATAAAAACAATTTACAGTGGTTTAAAGAAAATTTGTGGAAACTAATGAAATCTAGAGATGCTGCACTAAGGAAGGCAATTAAAACTAGAAGAGACACCGACACCGTACTCTCAAAGGTCGCTGAGAAAGTTGTCATTAAACAACTGACAACATTTCTTAATACAAGCAATTTTGGTCTAAATTGTGTGCAATTTGACTTCAGAACAAATCATTCCACCAAAACTGCTACCTTGCATTTAATAAAGCAAATTAAGTCAAGACTTGATAAAGGAGGAGTAGTTGTCAAAGCATGTAAAGCCTTCGACAAAGTCAATCATGATGTTTTAATATCGTAACTCTCTAAATTTAACTTCTCATCTAGAGCACTGGCATGGATGTCTTCATATTTATCTAATAGGATAAAATGTGTTAACGTTTGTGACGCACTGTCCAGTAACATGAGGTGCATAATGGGTGTTCCACAAGGGTCAGTGTTAGGTCCCCTATTATTTAGCCTATATATTAATGATCTCCCTCAACAGTGTCATGATGTAGAACTACAAATGTATGCAGATGACACCGTTGTGTACACACACGCAAAAACAGCTGAGTTAGCTACTGCTAAAGGTGAAAAGATTGACATAGTTACTGATGTTAAATATCTTGGTGTGAACTTTAAGAAACATGTTAAAAAAAACGGTTAAATCCATAAAGTACAACTTAGCAAATTTTAGACATATTAGAAAATGTCTCTCTTTGGACGCAGCCAAGATATTTATGCATGTATGTATGATTCTTTCCCATATGTCTCACATGTTGAGGGCAGGCTGGAGAAACAGCCATAAAACCTCTTGAGTCCTTATACAAACAAACTCTAAAAACTCTGGACAAAAAGCCAATGCATTTCCATCACTGTAGGGTACTAGAGAAATTAAATTTGCTGAGCTTTGTGGATTTTAGATTATTCTCAAATTTGTGCCTAGTTTATACAATTTTAAATGGTTTGGTCCCTCCTCCACTATGTGACTTTGTGTACACTCGCTCAGTAAGTTCTATTAGATCCTCCTCATTTTGAATTCAGGACTTTTATCTTGTAATGGAGTATTTTTAGACTAAAGTATTTCTACTTGTACTTAACTCAAGGATCTGAATACTTCTTCCAGCACTGGTTGAATCAAGGTTTACTCAGATGTTTCCCTCACATGCTCTGAATCAGACGTCTCATTTCAGCTTCATATTTATGACAGTGGATCATTACATGATCTATTGTTTTTTTTTGTCCACAAAAGTTGCAGGTACACCGACTTGCAGCCAACAGCACAATATTCACCTCAACGGGATTATCAGCGCACTTAAAAGGTATCATGATGGTTTCTCTCTTGTGACATCTTCAAAGTGAATGTTTAGGCTATTCCTGCAGTTTTTCAGTAGGACTTTGGAGGCTCTGTTATTGACATGAATGACTAAGCCCTTTGACTTTGGACAAGAAATGCAAAGAGTTAATAACAGCAACTTCATGCAGAGGCTCTGGCTTAGGGGACCCCTGAGCCCTTGGGACCCTGGTCCTGGGCCCAGTAGGCCCGTTTGGTAATCTGCCCATGCTTCCTGTGTTATGTTTCCCTATTTTCTATGGTGTATTATTTAGTCCAGTATGACCGAATTGAAACCGTGATATTAATGTCTCCTCTCTCCTGTTTCATCTCATTTCTCCATCTGTCCTTTGAATAGTGTAAAACCATCGTCCCTTCCTCTCTTCACTTCCATTGCTTTTGCCACCTTTCCTTCAGTCTCATCTTAATTACTCTTATTTCTACAGCACTATCAGATAAACATCTAGTGAAGACATTTTTGTCTGACAATATGTAGTCCAGTAATAGGAATTCAAAAGTTATTAAGTAACAATCTGATAAAATAGGTTTGTGGAAACACTATTAAATGTTCAATTTCGATGCCATATATCAGAATAAGGTCGAGGGTGTGGTTACAATAGTGAGTGGGTTTATTTACACTGTGAGAGAAGCCAATTGAGTATAATGATGAGATAAACACAGTGCTAAGGCTATCATTATCGACATCTACATGAATATTAAAGTCACCTTCTATAATTACTTTATCTGTACTAAGGACTAAACTTGGATAAAAATTGCATTTTTTTCTAGGGGCAGTCAAATACAGATTGATCCTGGATAAAATTTCTAATCAGGATTCTCTTTGTTTGAGTCTGTTTTTGAGTTTTTGACCACTAGAGGTGCTATGACACAGTGTTTTTGTGAGCAGGTCCCCCATTTGTGTGTATCTCACACAAACATGGAAATGCATATTTTCTAACTGATTTGGTGAGAGGTGGTGAAAAGAAGGTGAGTATTCATTTACAACACTTCATAGGATCAGGAAGAACCACTGGTGTAATGTCATGAGCATAAAGTTCATATCTCCTGCCACTTTCTCAAATTTCATCATCATCAGAATCAAGACAGTCTCTGCCATCCTCATCACCAGGGTCATCTTAGTGATGGGAACAGTGGAACTAAGTGTCCAGTGTTCTCACAAGTTTTATTATGTTTCTTCTATGTTTTAACAAACTGTAATTCACCATAATTCTGCAAATAAAACAGGATTCCAGTAGTCTTATTCTGTTGTCTTTTAATATTAAATACAATCAGACAGTAATCCTTTCTCAGTGTATGGATCACAGTTATGTTGATGGCTTAACATCTTATGTCCAGAGTATAATGAAGACCAAACAAAAATGATGGAAATACTGTTCTATAATGTCCTGAAACCTTACAGTGAAAATTTCAAACAATGCAGCAAAATTTCTTAAATGTGTTATAAACACTTCATTACTGATTACTCGAAAAACCACCACAGACAAACTTGTTTATTTTATGATTCACTTATTTAGACACACGCTTCAGTCATTTTGAACTGAAAAAGGAATGGATGCTTACTGGGGCTGCAGATGTAATGGGCCCACAGTTAACATCATCACCTTCATCATCATCATCACCATCACCATCATCATCATCTCCCTCATCATCATCATCATCATCATCATCATCATCATCACCATCACCATCACCATCACCATCATTATCTTCATCATCGGAGACCACAGGTAATATCTTCAGTGGGATTTTATTCCAAGTGGTAATGTATGGAAACAGTCTCTCAGTGAAAGTGTGTGTGAAGGTGTGTATGTGTGTGTCAGTATCAGGATCAGAGAATGACAGTTTTCCTCTGTTCCAGTCCAGATGAACTCTGATCCTCTGTAGCTTCTTCTTCACTGAGAGAACAGTGGAGGGATGTGATGGGGAGTCTGCTGTGTATTCATCTTTACTGAATTTTACTGCCCATAATCCAGACTTTGTGTATGTGGGTCCCTTTCTTTGGACAGACTCTGGTGTCACACCAACATACCAGGCTGTGCGGTCTCCAACGTCAACAACCCAGCTGTGAGTCCCTGAGTTAAAACCCTCAGAGCCCAGGACAGAGGGATAGAAATCAAACCTTTCTGGGTTTTTAGGAAGCTGCTGTCTCTCTCCACGTCTCACACTGGTCAGATCTTCAGACAGGATGAGCTCTGGATGAGCAGTATTTGGATCCAGAATCACAGGAGTGTAGGAGACCATCTCCTTCATCTTGTTCCAGATGTTGAAGGTCAGGTTGCCCAGGTGTTTGGCCACATCTATCAGAGCTCCTGAGACCAGCTCTGGATCATCCAGCAGGGGGTGCTGCTGGACTCTTTCCACTGCAGCCTTGTAGTTCTGCGGGAATGAGATGTCTTCAGCGCTCAGCTCCTCCTCTGTGGCTCTGATTGTGTCTGAAAGAGCTGCTATCTCTCTGTTCAGAGCCTCAATCTTCTCCTTCATCATCTGACTCTTCTGCTCCTCTTCCTCCCTCAGAGCAGTGATCCTGGCCTCCTCTTCCTCTTGTAGAAACTGATGAAGCCTCTTAAACTGCTCCTTAATCTGCTTCTCTGTGTTTCTGGCCTGGACCTTAATGTGTTCTGCTGTTTGATCATAGTTTCCTTTAACTTCTTTAAAGAGCTTCAGTTTGTCCTCTAAGGGCTTCAGGGACTTCTGGAGCTCCTCTTTGTGATCCTGTGCAGCTTCATTGATGGGTCTGAATCTGTGGTTGTTGTGTGTTTTTGAATCTCTGCAGACGAGACACACTGGCTGCTGATGGTCCAGACAGAAGAGTTTGAGTTTCTCAGAGTGCAGACTGCAGAGATCCTCAGATCCTGCTGAAGCTCTCTGATCTCTCTCCAGTAAGAAGGCCTCACACAGGTTCTTTAACGCCAAGTTACAAGTTGGGTTGTTGCTTCCAGATACAGTCTTACAAACTGGACACTCTTGTTCATGTTTCCTGCCCCACCATCCCTGCAGACAGTTTTTACAGAAGCTGTGGCTGCATGTCAGGATAACAGGATCTTTAAAGATGTCATGACAGAGGGGACAGGAGAGATTTTTCTCTGGTCCAGATGTCATTTTCTCTCTGGGTGAAGCTGAAAACACACAAAGCAGAACGTTGAAACAAGAAGTCAGTCATGATATGTCATTTATTCAGTTATTCACAGTTTCGTTCATAGACATAGATTTGGGTATGTACAGAAGGCACACGTCCCTACCAATATCAAGGTGAATTGTTTCATTGCTATTTTGACTCCAGTGTTGCCATTACGATCTATGCAGAGTTGCCAGGTTTGTGTGTTGTCTTTTTCAAAATGTGCGTTATTGTGATATAAAATGAAAGGACGTGACATGGGGGGATACCCGACTTGATGATCTGACAACCCTCAACTTGAAACTGCACCACGTTGTCAAGCTGCAACCCGACAATGTAGAAGCAGATAATATAGATGAATGAATGGTGGTTAATCTGGAGCAGTTAGTATTCATATTTTAAATGTTATAAACATCACAGAATTGAAAACGTCTTCACTGAGCAAAATCAGTCAGTTGATATTAGGCCATATTTAAAGTTCAGGTATAAGGTGTTGTCAGTTGCTTTGACTTCTATGTTTATGATTAACCAGCCCTCCTAACTCTAACCATCTGGAACTATAATTGAATAACATTTATTACTATATTGCATTTAATAGCAATATTGAACAAGAAAATATCAGTGAAAAGGCTTTAAACTCAAGGGTAACATTAGCTGTTAGCTAGCAGCACCGTTTATTATTTAACTTTAAATAAAGTAAGCAAACATGTAGCTCCTGTTTTTACTACACTCTTTATCTCGACAAAAAAAATCTCCTTATATTCCCTGATTTGTAGGATCCATTTCAGTGCTGAAGATTTGTTTTACAAAAAACAATAATTTACCTCCTACTAATAGCGAAGGACAACAAGCTAACACTAATGTTAATGACTTGTGGGTTATAGTTAAAAAAAACTGGTTCTAAAGTCACTAATAAGGAAAAATAATTAAATAGGGAAATATCAAATATAATACTCAGTGGCATCTACCTTACTAGGAACCTCACTCCTGAGGGTTACTATCTTATCACTATTTTTAACTTTTGCAACCTTTTCTAAACAAGGTACTGTCTTCAGGGACGAAGGAACACGTCACCCAGTGCAGAGGTGTGGCTCATTGACGTGTTTTTAATCGCCTGTGGACAACAACGGAGGTCTATGACAGACTGGACATCTAAGGTCAGGTTTGAAATGGCAGACACCAGATAGTTGGTTTAAACAAAGCAGCACATTACCTCCAGGTTATCATACATCCATTGTCTTGTAACATTTGTTGTGACAATCTATCATATGTCAATTTTGAATATTATTTTTTATTCTGATTCATATCAATAAAATAAAATATGAAATATCTGTTTAAAATTCAAAATCATGACAAGTCCCTCTAGTCAAGTTATATTTGCAAATACATGTTCAATAAATTAAGCATTTTACAGTCACATGTCATGTGTGCATATGAAAGAGAAAACAGAGATCAAGACCAAGTGCCCATACGCAAATATTTTAGCTGTCTGACAAAAAATGTCCCTACCAAAGTTAAAACCAAACCTGCACCCTATTACAAGTCAAACTTTGAGTTGTGATTCTCTGAAAACTCACCTTCAGTGATTGAAGTCAGCTGCAGGTTTTAGCGTCAGTATTCTAGTATTACTTCTGTCTTCATCCGTCTGTGAAGGTTCAGCTTGTAGCCTGATGGTGAATCTTCTGGTCGTCTGTCTCTCTCTTTGTTTGCGTTACCGTTATTTGGAAGAATAACAGTTTCTGTTTCCTGGCTTGTCGCAGGGTGACTCAGAGAATAGGTGGAGCTTTGTTAGTTGTTTCTTCTAAAACTGTTTAACTGGATTCACCTTTATTAAAGAAGGAGTGTGTTTCCTTCCACTGTGTTAGTGTAAATGTTCAGGTATCTGTTGCCAATATTCCTGTTGGCAGTCAAATACAGACTCATCCTGAATCCAATTTCTTACAGAAACAGTCCAAAGTCTGTTTCAAAAAAGTCTAAATCTATTAAGATCAAAACCAGCACTTTTTGTTTGGTCAACTATTTAAAAAGGTACTCTGTGGAGTTTTTGACTGCTAGAAGTGCTATAGAGGTCTTCAACAATTTGAAATAGACCCGTGGAAAACTCATCTGAACCGGATGTGCATAAATTCATTTTCACAAATAAGAGACCCGACCTTAACAGAGAGAGAACTCAAACACCAGCAGCAGCCTGATGTGCTATCAATTAATTTCATTAATTAATTAACTAGCAGCAATGGTGGGAAAGAGCCACAATATTATCATAATAATGCCCTATGAACGAATGTTAAGTCATAGAAATGAAAAAAATTAATTTATATGTTTCAAACACAAATGTATAACCTATAATATAATAAAATAATAACTGAGAATGTTATTCCATCTCCTTTAACAACAATAAAACCTTCTGTAATAATACAAAGACATTTCTAGCTAAGAGCACTTAAATTTGACAGGAAAACATTTTTTTCTTTGTCCTAAATCATCACAACAAATTACTAACTCGCTCGTCTTTCACAATTTTTCATGTGTGTCCTAAAACAACAGTCAGGTGTCCATATGAACACTGACAGAGGTTTTCCTCACTGTAATCATTCCCCCTGTTCATACTGACTATTTAAAGATCCCCTTCATTTTGTCCAAAAATGCATTTAAAAGATCATCTGAAGCTTATATTAGGTTTCAGCAGACTGAGTTAGTCATATCAAGTGGATATCTGCCACATTTACAGTCTTTTTAGCATCAAATTCCTTCTTTGTGTTTTCCTGTTGAGCTGTGGTGGAAGTATAGCAACAAAAATAGGAACTTTGGTACTAACAAGACTGTAATGTTGAAAGATATCTACTTGATTTGACTCATTTGGACACTGAAGCTTCATATGAGCTTCAGATAAAACTTTTAAATACATTTTGCACAGAAGGAGGACTGTGGATTTTGTCCTCCATCACTTACATTGTAATTGCATTATGAAGAGATCTTCTAATGGTCAATATGAACAGGAGGAATGATTACGGGAAGCAAAACCTATTTTAATGTTCATTTGGGTTGGGGATGCACTGATCCAACTGGATACCAATACTTGGGCTTTGGGTATCGGCCGATGCCGAGTACTGATTCAATACCAGTATTTAATTAACGAGCTGTATGCATCACAGTGTGGAAGAGACTGGGATTATTATTTTATGTGTAAGACAAATGCGTTCGAATCAAAAAAACAATTTACAGTGGTTTAATGAAAATTTGTGGAAACTAATGAAATCTAGAGATGCTGCACTAAGGAAGGCAATCAAAACTAGAAGAGACACCGACATGCTGATTTGTAAAGGTTTAAGGAACAAAGTTATCCAAGAGCTAAGAGAAGCTAAATCTCGTTTTAATCTCAATATATTGAATGAGGCAAAAGGCAACAGTAAATTGATCTGGAAAAACATCGATGATCTCACAAGGAGGGATCCAAAATTTTTAGGGGATTTTAAACTCAAAGTATGGGGAAAGTTAATTGAAGATCATCTTACTGTTGCTTCTGTCGTTACTATTTCTTGAGTCTATATATGAGTTAGGAAAAAAAATTATGAAAAGGAAACTGGATATTGTTCCTATAGATGCTATAGGCCAGGTTTTCGAGCTGGTAGAAACTGATGAGTTACAAGTAAACAAAATCATCAGCTCCTTAAAAAACTCCAAAATTAGAGATGCCTTAAACTTTGACACCATGTTTGTCAAATCACACAAAGATATTTTAACTCCCCCTTTGCTCATTTAATTAACTTGTCTTTTAAACACAGTTCCTTTCCTGATGACTGGAAATGTGCCATTGTCACACCTATTTTTAAATCTGGAGACCGCCTTGAAGCCAGTAACTATAGACCAATAAATATACTGCCAGTACTCTCAATGGTTGCTGAGAAAGTTGTCATTAAACAACTGACAACATTTCTTAATACAAGCAATTTTGGTCTACATTGTATGCAATTTGGCTTTAGAGCAAATTATTCCACCAAAACTGCTACCTTGCACTTAATAGAGCAAATTAAATCAAGACTTGACAAAGGAGGAGTAGTTGTAAAAGCGTGTAAAGCCTTCGACACAGTCAATCATGATGTTTTAATATCGAAACTCTCTAAATTTAACTTCTCATCTAGACCACTGGCATGGATGTCTTCATATTTATCTAATAGGATAAAATGTCTTAACGTTTGTGACGCACTGTCCAGTAACATGAGGTGCACAATGGGTGTTCCACAAGGGTCAGTGTTAGGTCCCCTATTATTTAGCCTATAGATTAATGATCTCACTCAACAGTGTCATGATGTAGAACTACAAATGTATGCAGATGACACCGTTGTGTACACACATGCAAAGACAGCTGAGTTAGCTACTGCTAAGCTAACAATTGCATTGGAAAGGATCACACATTGGCTTGATCAATCATGCCTGAGTCTAAATGTAAACAAGACAAAAGGTATGTTTTTCTCTAGGTTCTCTAGGGTAGGCCTGTTCAGTAATCCATCCATGCTTCCTGTGTTATGTTTCCCTATTTTCTAGTCCAGTATGACCAAATTGAAACCGTGATATTAATGTGTCCTCTCTCCTGTTTCATCTAATTTCTCCAACTTTCCTTTGAATAGTGTAAAACCACCGTCCTTTCCTCTCTTCACTTCCGATACTTTTGCCACCTTTCCTTCAATCTCATCTTAATTATACTCTTAACTTCTGTCCTGCTATAGTTAATGGTAATTGTTATGCCCCACCCTTAGTTGGCCCCATGGGGTGAACCACAATCCACCCTTTTCCCAATTTAAAACTCTTTTAACAAACACCTTTTATAACACACAAACCATGGGATTTATTAATGAAAAACAGGCAGAGCAACCAGAACACTAAATAAATGCTACGAACAAACAAAAAGCAACCAAAAAACTAAATAATGTAAAATCCCAGGCTGAGAGGCAAGACCTGCAGTCCACAATCAAAAAGCCTCTAACTGCCACAGGAACATGTAACATTTAACCTCTTCCTCCCTGGGCCAGGTGCACCTCATTGTGGACTGATTGTAGATGACCGGGATGGAGCAACAGACAGGAGAGGAATGAGAAAAAAAACACAGGCAACACATACAGCCATAACAGTACTATCAACGTGTGTCTTTTGGTGGCTTCCTTTGCAACTTAGTCTTCTAGTTTGCTTCCTTTAATACCAATATGTGCTGGTATCCATAAGAATCTTACAATGAGTCCCATTTGAATATAATGTTTGTTGCAGTTTTATTAACTGAATTCTTTGAAGCATCTGTGTAGATCTGAATGAAACTGTAGTAGAGACTTTCAGTGTAGGCCTTGAATTCAAAATAAATTTCTGATCTTTGCTCTTATTTTCTAGTAATGTAAAATCTACTGTTGTATCAGGAAGTACTCAAGGTGGTATTGGCGTTTCAAGACGTAGCAACGTAATTTCCACAGGAAACATTAATTAAAATAACAGTAAATAAAAATATCTCTGAAAGATAGGCTAAAAAAGTAAAAAGTATGTTTAAAAAAATAATAAGCATGTTGTTAAAGGTGCGATATATGACAATGAGCCCCACTAGATGTCGCACTAGCACCAGTATCTCAGACCAAAACTAATGTGCGTGTCGTTTATTCAATAAAGTTGGGGGGAAAAGCGGCCCCTGGAACTGACAACTCACGAAACTCAGATCAAACCGTCAAACTAAGCAGTGCTGATCAAATATGGATCAAGATTCTGTTACTGCATTACCTATTTCTCGCCTCAAATGTTTTCAGAAACATATTTTAGTTTACTGTTTAGCTGACACAGCCGCCATGTTGGAAACGGACATGTGACTTCACTCTCTGCTCAGGATGCTATTACTCCACCATATCTTTACATAGCAAATAGTTGTTTGCTGACCTTTAGTGGGGCTGAATGTCATTTATTGCAACCTTAACGTGTTGTTTGTGTGCCCAATTTTCACATGTTAACAACGCGCAAACAACGTTGACAACACGTTGACACTTGGTCACTACCTTTTTGAACTGGCTATTTGCCTTTGGCTGTTGAGCAATCAGGTTAAACCATTTCTGTAAACCGAGAGGTGCCCCAACACTACTTAACAAATGATTATATCTTTTCTGACATCTTAGCAATGTTAATGTTGCCTCCAAAAAACAAATGAATAAATAAATTAAAAATATTTGTTTTATTTAGTAATATAAATATGCATTATGTGTCATGTATCTTAGGTTTAAGTTAAACCCGCAGAAATGTTTGAAAGATTGACGGTTCAGTATGAGGACGTGTCTCTACAGCTAAGTCAACTGACTGGCAATTGGATCCAGGATCAGTCTGTATTTGACTGACCTTTGCTCCAGGTGTATTATAGTTAATGTTTGAACCAAGTGACAAGCTCCACTTGTTATCTGAATCACCTTAGATGAACCAGGAAACAGAATTTATGCATTCTTTAACAGCAGACACACACTGACACATGATTCACGAAACCCATAACTTTCACTGAGCAAGGACAGTGAATATCGGACCTAACCTTACTGCAGAGGACAAGAATACTGCTTTAACATGCTGCAGCTCCAAACACTGAATTAACTTCCAAGATCGGCTACAAGGGAAAGTAATTTTGACCAAACTGACTGTTTTCCTGTTTGAGAGCCTAGTGTGTTTTCATCTTTCCTCTGAGAGAAAATGGCTTTCCGACCAGAAGAGGATCTCTCCTGTCCTGTGTGCCATGACATCTTTGAAGATCCTGTTGTCCTGTCATGTAGCCACAGCTTCTGTAAAGACTGCGTAAGAACATGGTGGTGGATGAAGGAAAAATTTGAATGTCCAGTTTGTAGGAGAGTACCTAGAACAAGACGCCCACCACGTAACTTGGCATTAAAGAACCTGTGTGAGGCCTTCTTACTGGAGAGAGATCAGAGAGCTTCAGCAGGGTCTGAGAATCTCTGCAGTCTGCACTTTGAGAGACTCAAACTCTTCTGTCTGGACCATCAGCAGCCAGTGTGTGTTGTCTGCAGAGATTCAAAAGCACACAACAACCACAGATTCAGACCTGTCGATGAAATTTCACAGGAACGCAAAGAGGAGATCCGGAAATCTCTGATGCCAATACGAAACAAACTGAAGGTGTTCAAGGACGTTAAAGAAAACTGTGATCAAACAGCAAAATACATTAAGATCCAGGCAACAGACACAGAGAGACAGATTAAGGAGCAATTTAAGAAGCTTAGTCAGGTTCTACAAGAGGAAGAGGAGGCCAGGATCACTGCTCTGAGGAAGGAGGAAAAGCAAAAAAGTAAAATTATGGGGCGGAAGATTGACGATCTGAGTAAAGAGATAGCTGCTCTTTCAGACACTATCAAAGCCACAGAGGAGGAGCTGAGAGCTGAAGACATCTCATTCCTGCGGAACTACAAGGCTGCAGTGGAAAGAGTCCAGCAGCACCCCCTGCTGGATGATCCAGAGCTGGTCTCAGGAGCTCTGATAGATGTGGCCAAACACCTGGGCAACCTTACCTTCCCCGCCTGGAACAAAATAAAAGACATGGTCTCCTACACTCCTGTGATTCTGGATCCAAACACTGCTCATCCACACCTCAGCTTGTCTAAAGATCTGACCAGTGTGAAATATGGAAGGAGACGGAAGGTTCCTAAAAACCCAGAAAGGATCGACTACTACCGCTGTGTCCTGGGCTCTGAGGGCTTTAACTCAGGGACTCACAGCTGGGATGTTGAGGTAGGAGACAGTGAATATTGGTTACTGGGTGTCGCAGCAGAGTCTGCTCATAGAAGGAAAGACATAAAGTCTGGACTGTGGCTAATAAAATTCTCTGGCTTTGAATTTTGTGATGGTTGTGAATACTCAGCATTATACCCAACAAATAAAGTCATTAATCTTAAAATGCAGAAGAAGCTGCAGAGGATCAGAGTTCATCTGGACTGGAACAGAGGAAAACTGTCATTCTCTGATCTTGACACTAACACACTGATATGCACCTTCAACCACACTTTCACTGGCAAGCTGTTCCCATACTTCAGCAATGGAAATAGAGCCCCGATAAAGATATTACCAAGGACTGTCTCTGTAACTCAAATGCCATGGATGAAAATAATCCCCTTCATTGTGATGATGATGGTGCTGATTTTGATTGTTCTTTCTTAAAGAGAAAGCCGCTGTCGGGTTGAAGTTCTTATTTTGTTGCAGTGATGTGAAAGTAAAATCTGGATGTGTCCATTTTTATTAAAGGGCACAACAAAGCACTTTTCTGACCACATCTAAATGGGACACTGGACACAGTCAGAGATGCATCACAAACTGTCTGGCAGAAGTGGTCTGTGAAACAATGCTAATCAGCTTAAAATTGTATTCATAAATATCTTTATATTAACATGCATTAAATCACTATGTATCGTGAAAGAGGTTACTTATACTGACAAACCTACAGAGAAAAAGGGCTGCAACTAATTATATGATTATTTTCATCATTCATCATTAATCTGTCGATTTTTTTCTCGATTAATCGATTAAAAAATGTTGATCACTTGATCACAAATTAAACAAAAGACACCAAATAATATTCACATTTGAGAAGCTGGAACCAGAGAATTTTTGGCAATCAATTAATTGACTAATTGCAGCTCTACAGTTTTTGTTTTACAGCATATTTACTGTAGCCCTGTCATCCACCCAGTTCTCAGCCTTGATTGTTTTATCTACTTTGTATGTAAGAACTTAATATAATATTTTTGGGCTTAGATTTTTTGTAATGATGGGGATTAAAGTACTGAATCTTTGACTGCTGTTGTTCTCACTGTAAGTCACTATGAATAAGAAAATCAGCTGTAAATAACTGATGTTACTTGTAATCATATTATGATTACCTGTATATGCAACATTTTGACTGGTAGGTTGATTTCAAAGGGCTATAAATGTAATTTAAACAATGTGTGTTGCAAACTTTTTCAGGTAAAATCTTACAGTGTTTTAAAATACAAATTATATTGCTTAATTTGTTTAATATTTTGTTTCCTTCTGCCATTGTTGTTTCTCTTTTATTCTTCTCTATCTTTATTTTGTATGCTATAATCTTTGTATGTGCCATATCTCTCACTTTTTTGTTTTATTACTGTTAATTTCAACAACTAATAAAAGATACAAATTATATTTTCAAAAAACAGCATGGACAAAATATGTCATTAGTGTGATCAGATATAATAGTCTTGCAATAAATGTTAATTTTTTTGAGGAGTTGGCTTGAATATCCTTAGAAATAAAGTCTTCCTTTGTGTTGTATTTGTTTATTTAACAGGGACTATACAGATAAACATTGTTACATACAGTACATAGGGTGTCTAGTCTAGATTCAAACTATCAAACAAATGAATTGATTAAACAGAATCTGGATAAAAACAGTGTACATGTGTACGTGTGTATTGTATATGACTGTATACATTAACATATAGGTGTGTAAGTGTGTATACAGTGCGTTACCATCTGGCTGTCTTCCTTTGACAGAACTGATAACACACTTCTGGTTTACTACTTGATCCTGCAGGAGTCGAGCTTCAGTTGATGCTTGTTGGTGTTCGACCTCGTTCTTGAACTGATTTGTATGACACACATTTGCATGGTCTCGTAACTTTGTTTTCCTGCATACAGTGAACACACCGTACAGACAGAAGGAGTTGTTGAGGTACAGTAGCCTGGATGTGGTGTTGTGGGGAGCAAATGTAATAAAACTGCTGCTTTCTCTGGGACACAGTTAAAACACCACTGGCGCGGGGGTATGATAGAAAGCTATAGTCGTGATAATGTTGAGAAAACATTCTTAAAACAATATTCAGATGCCCAAATGAACATTGAAACAGGTTTTCCTTGCTGTAATCATTCCTCCTGTTCATACTGATCATTAGAAGATCACCTCTAATTGCCCTTACAACGTGAGTGACAAAATCAACAGCCCTCATTTTGCGCAAAAATATATCTAAAAGTTTATCTGAACTCAATAGAAGACTTTAGCCGTCTGAGTTAATCAAATGAAGTGGATATTTACACATTTACAGTCTTTTTAGTCAAAAAATCCCTCTTTGTGTCTCGATGGACAATGTTTTCCTGTTCAGCTGCAGTAAAAGGATAGTTACAAAAAGAGGGGATTTGGCACTAAAAACCTTGGTTTGACTAATTTGGACGGCTGAAGCTTCATATTAACTTCACTGTGGATTTTGGCCCCCATCACTTACATTGTAAGCATTTTAGGATGGGTGTGAACAGGAAGAACGATTATGGCAAGAAAAACCTATTTCAATGTTCATTTGGGCTCCTGACTGTTGTTTTAAGACAGACTTGAAAAATTGAGAACCAGTCCTCTAATGTTCAGTGGATTTTGACGTGGTAGCATTACAGGTCGCTGTAGTTAATCCACAAAAAAACTAACAAACCAAACCATACTTTCATTCAAAACCGTGAGTTTACCTCTTATTTGCTGGATACTGTTAGTTTATTTAATCAATATTTTATTGAGTATTTGACCTCTTTTATCTGCTGGTTCCACCGCTTATCAGTAACAGAAGCAGAGTTAACATCTGTTCAAAGGTCATTGAAGTGGATCTCTGCTTGTAAAAGTGGTTCTAAGTCTGTTATCTCCTTTAATACTGTATCTGTATACTATACTTAATGCTTTATAGCTTTAATTTGAATGCTTTTTAACAGCAAGTCAATTAACCTTGTAGCTGTTTGCATGTAAAATACAAATTTTGGTGCCAAAGATGCACAAATTGAGTATAACAGGAGGCTAAATTCTCACCCAGTTAGGTAGGTGATTTCATTTGATTGAGAGTTTTTTGTGTGTTAACTTGTGTTTCAAGACTTTTTAAGAATCTGATCTTTTTCCAAACTGAATTAGATCATATTCTCCCTCATGAGTTCAGACCCATATGATATGCCAGTGAGCTATAAACGTAGTTTTCCATGATATCATGCAGGATTTTGCAGGATTTTGTGCCTTTGCACAAACCAAATTATTGCATCATTACAGATAAAATCTGGCGTTTTATGAATATAATGTTAATAATATTAATACACTGTAGTTTGCTGTGCCATTTGGCATGGAGGCTTCAGTCAGTCTCTAAATATAAGTGCTGAGCCACAGTTGTCATATGTAGAAGCGAAGATGATTCACACTCAACGGTTTTTATTGAATCACCAACATTTCAGCTACACTCTTTCTTTGGCTCTTTTCAAGGCAAGTTCAGGAGAACATGCATGGTTGTAAAAATCTTTGATACTATAAAATCATTGAAGCTTATGTATGCGGTTATCTTCAATATCAGTGCCATAACCAGCGCCTAGTGTTTGCTGTGCATTCATCAGACACCTTTTATGGATATGTGACATCTGACACGGGTATTTTATCTGTTCAAATTTTCGGTTGTGTTGAGGTGTCCACGTTCACCATGAGGGTTGATTAATCTGCAGCTCATGAACTTTAGAATAGTTTTTTTTGTTTTTTTTTTTAGTTTTGCACATTTTATTTCAAATCTATTAATAACAACAATAGTAGTAGTAGTGGTTTGAGAAACACTGAGAAGAAATTGAAGAAATTGTTCATTAAAATTAGTTTTACAGGGGGTGAAAAGGTTATAGATCTCAGTAATAGCCACTCACAGCTTTAATAATTTTTCCCCATTTGATAAGAAAACATACAACGAACAGTCCAGAGAGACACGAAACACATTTGCTGAAAAACTCCTTTTTTAATAGAAACCCACAGACAAATATGGAAAACATAGATTTTACTGTCAATACAGATGGAAACTTATTTGGATATATTTTAAATCACCTCGTTCGTACAAACAAGACAAAAACATCTACATACAAATGGTGTTTAAAAAAAAAAAAAGAGTAGACATGATTTTTTTACTGCATAACAAAAGAGATTCAGATGTATGTTCTGCTCTGAAACAATATATACTGCTGTGAATAATGTGTCTTAAGGCACTGCTGGCTCTCTTATCGGCAAGAAGCTACAAGGTGTCATCAGGTCGAATCTGAAAAGACAGAATTAACATCGTCGTCCAGCGAAGGCCTCAGACTGAATGAATCAACCCGTAAATAAAACCAGTATGTAGGATGTTTTTTTTTTTAAATGGTGATTTTCTATTTTGATCTCTTCAACTAATCAAATCTACAGCTCTGTCTGTAGTTAAACTGAAACGATCAGTCAATTAATAAATTAACTGATTTATTTTAGTCTTTTTTTTGATTATTTGCTGGTTTTCTTCGTCTTCTATGATAGTAATCTGAATGTCATTAGATTTCTGACTTCTATGAAGTTGTCAGCTTGTGGTCTGGGAACTATTTTGTGGTATATTACAGACCAAACAATTAATTGATTAGTTGAGATGATCAGTGAATTTATCAATGATAAAAAAATAATTGCTGGAAATACTGAGATGTGCGTTAATCCACTGCTGAAAACAGTCCCTTACAAACGCAACATTTACTTTATTAATAACTACAGTGTCCGACTGCTTCAGGAAACTACTGAGCTTTTTTAAAACATGAAACTATTCTTGTGACATAATCTAGAAGCTGTAATAATACAGTATGTAGAAATAACCAAGGTTACTTGTCATTCATTTAAAAAATGTGAATCATTTTCCTTGTCTTGGTTAAGTTTTCTCAGCTAATTTCTTCAATTAGATTCCTCGTCGTCATAAAATATTCTCTTCACTATTAGCAGGCTGAAGGTAAAACTATTTATAGAGTGATTTTAGCTTTTTCTCTTACAGGGGTCAGTGTTTTCAGGGAAACTAAAAGGAACATCTTCAGCATTTTGCTATTTAACCCCAATTAAGCCTTGATGTGCATCAACAGCCGCAGTAAACTTTAGTTTTTAAAAAATAGATGTTTTTTAATGCATAATATTCAAATTGTTTGCTTGGACAAATGCAAAAATATTTGTTTCACCTACTTTTGAGCTTTTTGTTAGACTGAAGATCAAAGATGAAAGATAAGTGTATTATCAGCTGATCCTGCAATGTAACTGAATATTTACAGCTTGTATAAAACATAATGAAGATAAGAGATACATTAAACCATGTTTACATTGGGACTAATATTCAACAGTAATAATCAATGAATTACTTCCAAAATTCTGATTAATTAAATCAGAACTTTAAGTTAGTGGTGAGAATAGTTTTTTTTTTTTAAAAAAAGTGCATCTTGAAGTAGCAGAAAAACTTAAAATGACCCTAAAAATATATATATTACAGCTGAAATCGACACGATTTCAGTTTGCACAGCGTCATATTATTCTCATGTGACTACTTCTTCTCAACACAGAACTTACAGAAGATTCATGAGGAAATAACATTCATTAGTATTACTACACCAATGCAAATCAGGCTAGTGCTTTCAGTATATTATTATAGAGGCTTTCAAAGGCTCAGCCAATGAAAGTGGAGAAAATATTACATTAGTTATCAAAAGGAGATCACACAGAATGGCCTAAATGTGTGTGATTTGGTTAAAGAGATAGTTCAGATACAGAAGTTTTGGGGAATTTTACTGTTTTTCTCGCTTTTCCAGAGTCAACAAACTAATAAATGCCTTCAGACAAACCTTTTTTTTTTATGTATTTGGTGTAGTCTGATGTCAAACAGCAACATGATCCAATAGGCATCCAGCAATTGAGTAACACTTAGCAAGTAAACTAAGGAGGCGGCTTTGACTGAGGGGAAGATCACAGTCTCAGACTTTGAAAACCCCTTTATTATGATGTTATTGTTCACAGTGAAGCCAAACTCTGAAGTTACAACAACTGCAAATTAAACATTTTTCAGGATGAGGAATTTTTTTTCTCTTTTGTTTTGGAAAGTATAAAAATCTTTTCATAATCATCATCAAAGATTTACAAAGATCTCAGGTAGGTACAGTTGTCTGTTACATGACAAAAAAAAAAAAAAAAAAAAAAAAATCATACTAACAGAAAAATACAGCACCACAGATTCACAAAACTGCAAACCCATAATATAAAAAAACATAAATAGAAAATAATATAAAGAAAGAAGCAGAAATTAACTTGTAAGCAGTTTGTTTTAGTGAAACATCAGCTCCGACAGTGTAGTGTTGCAAAAGACCACTCAAAATGAATTTATAATTACAGAAACATGTTAATTATCCCTGTCGTACGTCGGTAAAAAGAGCGAGGTGCCGTTTTGGTCATATATATATATATATATATAAAGTTATTGTGGTGAGAAATGTTCTCTGAGTGATGAAGAACCAGAACTGCTGCTGTAAAGATCTCCTCGCTCTGTGTTTTTCTCTCCTCTTTTATTACTTCTTTCATTCTTCTCTTCATTTCTGTTTCCCTCCATCTAATTCTTCTCTCTCTCTCTGCATCTCTTCTTTCCTGTATTTTCCACATCACCCTCTCCGTCTTTGTTTGTGTCAGTCCTCGTCAACTCATAAAGACTGGTCATCGGCAAATCTATCACATGTTCAATAAAAATCCACAAATAATGCAGAGCTGCAACGATTACTTAATTGATCCGATCGACGGAAAATTAATCTGCAACCACTTTGATAATGAAATAATCATTTTAGTCATTTTTACAAGCAAAATAAAACAAAATATTGCTGGTTTCAGTTTCTTAAATGTGATGATTTGATGCTTTTCTTTGTCGGTTATGACAATAAACTGAATATTTTGGGGTTTTTGGACTGTTGGTGACATTTTAAGACGTCACCTTTGACTTCATTTCTCAGTTTCTGACATTTTATAGACAAAACGATTCGTCCGTTAATTGAGAAAATAATCGGCAGATTAATCGATAATGAAAATAATTATCGCAGCACTAAAATAATGGAAGCCAGGCATAAACTCGCTTGTTTGTTTACAGAAGCCTGAACATGTTAAGCAGTCATTTTAAAGTAAAATGGATTTACAGTATAATATTTGCCACGAATGGGTGGTTTCAGCCTTTTAGATACACATCATTCATATGTGTGATGTGGGATATTGCGGTACAGAAATATACATACATATAATACAATATGTTTGCCAGATACATTTTGTACCACCAGGGGGCACTGTTTATCTTTTTTTCAGTACATATCTTGGTCTCAACCAAATTTCAGTGATACTATTATCAAAAATGTTTGTTTTTTAATTTAAAAAATGAATTATAGGCTGCTATCAGATTTTTTTTTTTTACAATCCTCCATTATCAACATAAAAAATCAAGTATCATCAGGCTCTATGTGAAATATCCTGACCCATAAAGTCACAGTGGACGCCTTCCCAGTCCTTCCAGAACAACTTCCTGGTGTGTAGATTTCTAGCTTTATAATTTGACGGGGACAAACCAAAACGCACCATCTGTCTCTTCTCCGCTACATTTGTCTCATTCTCGTTTTTTTTCCCTCCATCTCCAGCAGGATCTTTCCAGCATGTCTGTCGTCTCCTCTTAGCCTCCAGAGTGCCTCAGGGCTGAAGATCTACAGTAGATCTAGTAAGATATCAAACCCAAACCAGTGCAAGTTCAGTCGTGGAGTCCACTCGTTGCTTCTTCAATTTCTCTACTCTTTTGATTTCTGGAAAACATGACCTATAGTGTATGTTTGCAGCTGTTCCAGTATCCAGGATTTAAAGTTGAGCCCAGTTTCTTGTTTTTCGTCTCAATCCGTGTCTGTCTGCTTCAGTCCACTCAACTCTCCAGTCCCAGGAAACCTGCTACAAACTCAGAACGCAAACATCTGCTTCTGCCTGTGTGTTCACCTGTTTGTCCACCCATCTGTCCATTAATCTGTCTGTAGTGATGTCCTCCTCTCCTTTTCCTTCTCCCTCCCTTTGCCTCTTGGCGAGGTCACTAGCGATAGCCAGAGCTCCGCCCTTCAGGAACCTGACAAAGTTCTCGCCGACTAACGGCCCCATGGCGTACATGCCCGGCCCGTCTGCCGCAACCACCTTGTTTGTAAACGGGTCCACTTCAATCGGGTTCCTTCGGCACGTGATCGGCTCCCTCGGTTTGACGCCCAGTAGACGCCCGTTGTCGGCCAGGAAGGAAAGGTTAGGGTGGGCGCCGATCAGAACCAGAGCCTTGGAGACCTGGACCACCGTCCGCTGGCCGGAGTCTGACTCCAGGACGCACTTCCGGTCGGGGCGGAACGCCACCACCCTGTGGCGAGGGAAGCTGAGGTAACCCGGGTAGGATGAGGAGGAAGAGGACGGGGAGGACGAGGGTGGAGAGAGGGAGGAAGGAGTGGAAAGGGTGGAGTGGTGATGGAGGTTCTGAGCATGGCCCTGCGGTGGAGGATCTGCTCGGTGCTGCTGCTGAGTCATCATCTGGTGAACCTGAGAGAGCGGGAAGATAATCAACATCACTCATTTATTACGCAAAAATGCCAATATTTCTCTGGTTCCAGCTTCTCAAATGCAGCTTTTCTCTGTTTTATAAATGCAAATTGAATATGTTGAATATCTATTTTAGACTGTAGGTCATACAACACAATACATTTCACTATTTCACCATTTTTACATTTTTTTTTTTACCATTTTCTGACTTTTATAGTCTAGGAATTTGTTGATCAGAGTTACTCTGCCAAGGAAGTTTGCTGTAATACCTAATGGCCACCAGTTACGTAATACCCCTTTATCAGGCAAAATGGTCAATTTTGCTTGAGGAGGTTATCAACAGGATGCAGTTAAATAAAAACAGGATATCTATCTGAGTGTAAACCGCAATCACTCTGTGCTCTACCGGAAGTTAAAGTTTTAGCCAAATAACTCAGTAAAGAAGATTTTTTAAAGCATGACCCTGGACTGTAAGCCGAGTTCACAGTTCATGTAATATTTCAAAAGCCCCACCTCCACCTGTAGGCTCTGAGTCTACCCTCCCCTCGGGGGATAAGATAGTATCATTGTGGTTTCTTGTGGAAGTCACTTCCCTCAAAGCCCCGCCAAATATCAAAGCCGTACATATTCTGTATTTACATAATAATCCTTTCCTCCTGAGTTGGCTTACTGGACTCTAAGCTTCATTAAAGTCTCAGTTACATGATGTAAGTTTGTATTTAACGCATGTAGAAAACAAAAGAAGATAGTCCACTTATTCAAGCTATTTACTGAACAGCTGGGTCGAAAGAATCTCAGATGTTTTGACCACTTTCCTGATGAGACCCAGATGAATCTTAGATGTACTGCTGACAAAATATAACATGTCAACAAGAAGGTTTTGGAGCTGTTTGTTTGTAATTTTCTTCGCTTGGTTGAAGGCCAGCAGTTTATCCCTGCCTGCAATATTTATGCTAATCCAGGCTAATTACAGCCTGGACCGATCTCTCTGCTAAACACACAAGGATTTAATTGATCTCTCACTTCCCTAAATGTCTTTCAAGACTGTGTTATGGCTTTTCAGCAGGTTTAGATTGATACAGTTCAGGTTATAAATAAATACAGGCTGTAATGCTCTGCTTTCCTTTAATACTGGTGCAAACATTTACTATTTGATACTTGATATTTCTTTATTTTTGTCAGGATATGTAAATTCGTAATTAAGCTGTGAAATATTGGAAAACGATCGGCTAGAAGCAGCTTCAGGTATCAAACTCTCCTCTTCTCACCTTGTGGTACTCTGGGTAGAGCATTTTGGGTAGCTGGTTGAAGATGAGGCCGGGGTCGGTGACCGAGCGTCGGAAGGCGTGGTAGACAGGCGTGTTGAGATGATGGGCGGCCAGTACCGCGTCAGCCGCCGTAAGACCCGCCCCGACCACCAGCACGGGGTCTGAAGACTGGTCGAGCTCTCCGCGAGAGATGGCCGCCTCCAGCTCCCAGAAGGAGTGGCAGACAAAAGGCAGGGACTCTCCCTCCACGCCGAGCCTGGCGGGGATGTCGTGGGTCCCCGTCGCCAGGACCACGTTGTGAGCCAACAGGGAGAAAGGCACCTCCTCTGAAACTGAAGAACCGTCTACAGCGGGAGGAGGGAAACAGGAGGTGACTGTGATGATGCGGCACTTTTTCCATTTTTAAACAACGGGCTTTAACATTTAATAAGGAGTGTTTTCATTCACTCTACCTCCCAGCTCCTCCCCCTCTCGGCGCTGCAGTCCCTTCACTCTCCAGCATGGCCGTGACCCGTCCTGGTTGCCAGGCTGCCTGGTTACCGAGGTGACGGTGGTGCCGCAGGCAAAGTTTTGCTCCAGGGACATCTGGGAAACGTAGTGTTGGTAGTAGGAGGCTATCTCTGCCGGTGTGGCGCGGTCATTTCGTACATTTCTGGAATAAAATAAACATGAAAATACTTTTTAATACAAAATACAGATAAACATGTTTAAATAAAACACAACACAGGACAGTTATTTTATATATTATCAAGGCAGTGGCTAACAAATCTATTTACCAAATGTTTGCTTTACTCAAGTTAGTAAAACAGTAAGTCGATAAGAGAGGTGAACAGGAAGTATCTAATTCCTGGAGGGAAAAAAACCTTCAACTCAGTTGTTATGTAAATTATCACTTCATGTAAATCAAGCTGGCCTCAGCCGGGCTGGAGTCATTTGAAAAACAAAACAAAGAGAGTAACACATGAACACACAGTCTTTGCTCTGTGGTTCATATTTCTTTATGTAATACTTCATTATTATTTGTGGTCATCCTGGTGTAATGAGAGAGAACTTTAGGCTACTTAGTGAAATCAAAATATTATTTCTATGGCCGTAAAGTAACAAAATCTTTTCAGGGGACGTATTTCACCCTCTGGTAGCATACTGGATCTCTCGGCTAACAGCAGCCCTGAACGACTGGCTGTCAGTCCAAACTGGGAACTGATCATTTAACGACTAGATAATGTCCAACTGTTTGCAATTAACTATCTGCTCTGCTGAATATCACTGAGACATCTGCTTTGATGATATGAGTTCAAAGTCTTGATAAACTACAAGGATAGCAGATAAAACTAAAATTATAAAACAGGTTTTTAGCTAATTAACAACTTTTACGTTCAGGTTTTTAGCTAGTTATTAATTTAAAGAAGGAAAACAGGTTGTTAATGTGTGTTTCATGTTTTATTATAAACCTGTTGTGTATTTAATACACGCTGGATACAGTATGTGAGACAGACCTGCGTTTGTCTCGCATCCAGTCCTTCAGTTTGAGTCCAGGAAGCTCCATCCAGTTAGCCAGGCTTAGAGTTAGCATGGACCCCTCCATGGCCTGGAAACAACACACACACAAAAAAAATTAAAATTACCCAGCTGTAATAATCTGTTGTACTGTTGTCAATATTTATTCTAGAAATAAGTTAAGTGTCAAAGGTTTCAGTCTGTTTTTGAAAGTAAACTCTTCTGTTCATTCAAATATCAAGTGACTGTCTGCGCAAACAAGCAGCTGACGAAGGGAAACAAAGCTTGTTTGCATACATAACCATGATGTCTGCTAAGTAAATTTGTTTCCATAGAAGTGTTTCACGGACAAAGACCTTGCTGTGTGATGGGTTTTAGCATGTTAGGAGGGTTTTTTTTTTAGAGAGATAAATGTCAGACGTTCAAGGTGTCACTGCTAATACATTTTTAAAAAGATACATAATCTTGCAGCCCAGCATGTTTAATGGATCATATTATCCATGCTCTGTGCTGTAAGGGTAACGACAGGGTAAGTGTGCATGTTGGTTAATATTGCTAAAATCAACAGAATGTGTCAGTGATGAGAAATTAAACAATTTAATTCTCAGATGCCCGTGTCCTTGAATGCACCACCAAGGGCGGCTTTGAAAACAATGTATTCTTACATAATGGCAACATTAAATAAAGGCCACTAAAGTACAAAGAACCATCGGTATGACCCTTAAATGTGATCCTACAAGCCTAAAATACACAAAACTTATCAAACAATTCAGTTTAGACTAAAAATATCATTCTGAATAGTCTGAATAATCAATAATTTATAGATGATCAGTTATTCCAGATACGTACATGCCAGGCTCCTCCAGGCGGACCCTTCCCCAGCACCAGGTGAGGGATGGCACGCTCGGGCTCGTATCGCCATGCCAACGGAGAGGTGTAATCCAATCCGAAGTCGCTGTCGGGGAGCAGCAGCGAATCAAAGAGCACCGCCACGGGATTGGACGATCGGCCCTCCAAACCCTCGCACAGGTACTCCAGATCCTGCCGAGAGAGGGGCGAGAGACACCGTGAGTTCGTTCATTTACGAATACATCTTCACTTTAAGATTAAACTGTGTGTGTGTGTGTGTGTGTGCGTGCGTGCGTGTGTGTGTGTGTGTTACCTGCTCCAGCAGCGACAGGTGAGGTTGCTCTCCCAGCTTGCTGTGCAGCAGGGGGTTGGGATGCGATGCCTCAGGTGACAGGTAGGGGGTGTAACCTGACAACAGGTATGACAGACAGATCCCTGATGGGCCGTTGCCTGGGAAACAGAAAGAGAGACGGGGAGGGGGAGAGAGAGAGAGAGAGAGGGAGGGAGGTAAGTTTCGGTGGGACTGTCAACAACAGAAATACACAACAAGCTGTTGTAGCCAGGAAGTGTGATTGGTTTCGAACTGCACCTATAATCTACACGATGATCTGGTGTTACTGTGTGTCTGTTTGTTGTATTTCCTTTAAATTCTGAACAAAGTATTGCAGACAGAAAGCACGTTGTGTAACTGCAGCCAAACCTCACTATCAAAGAATTTGCAACTTGTTACTGTACAAATATTGAAACATAAAATAAATCCCTTCAAGTGTCTCCTAAAGGAACAGCTACTCTATGTAGTTTGACACTGCAAAGTCACTGAATGACTGATAAAAGCATGACTCGGGAGTGAAGCATGTGTCAGCATGTTTAAACGCCACACATTAATCTCTGCAACAAGCAAATGAGTCAGCGAGACCGCACAACAACAGAAACCAAATACAGAGCGATAAAGTCTTCTCATCCGCCCATCTGATTAATCAATTATCACACGTTCACTTTTTCAGAAACCCCCTAAAACACATCCTGAAAAACACCGTGCTGTTGAATGATGTTAAGCGTTTTCTGCCAGCTTTATGTAATTATCTCAAAAAACACAATGAAACGCATCCTTGTGCACGGTGAATGCACTTTCTTCCTCATAATCTGTGCAACACTACTTCCCCCCACTTCCCGCTGTCACTGATGTCAACACATTTCAAAGCTACGTGACAACTATTGGCACTCACTGACTGTGTGAATAAACATCACATCATTTTTCTTTGACAACGTTTGCCGCTTGATGCCGTGCAGCGCTGCGTGTTTTACTGCACTGTAATCTGGGAGGCAAGTGTCATGCAAAGGACAGAGACGTGTAATAATGATTCTTTTATTAAAGACACGTTTCATCAGCTGGAAAAAATCCTCCTAACTCACGACTGCGCCGCTCCTTCTTCTTGGGTGTTTTTTTTTTTGTTTTTAGCAGATCGCATTTCACTCATGTGTCGCCTTGCAGTTCACTCATATGCAAGGAGTTTTTATTTATTTATGTCTGCTTAAATGTTTACTGTACAGTTGCAATCAGGTTCCTGTGAGAGAGTAAGAAAAAAGAGTCTAAAGAGTTATTTAATTGTCAGCTACACATTTAAGTTACCATAGCAACCACCTCAACAAACTAACTCTCTAAGTAAACCAAACAGAATCCCTTTGAGGTTTCAAAGTTGCAGTGATGGCTGCACGCGACATCTGTGTGTGTGTGTGCATGTGTGTGCATGTGTGTGCATGTGTGTGCATGTGTGTGCATGTGTGTGTGTGTGTGTGTGTGTGTGTGTGTGCATGTGTGTGTGTGCATGTGTGTGTGTGCATGTTCTTACCAATGATCACCACAGGCAAAATCTCTCCAGGGACGATATCTTTATCATGAAGATCCATTTTGACTGAGGAGAGAAAGACATTATTATTGTTATTATTATTATTATTATTGTTAGTATCATCATCACTGTAGCATCACTATCATGTATACTGTCACTATTATTTAGGGCAGAGAAAGTAGAGTAAAAGTGAATCGGTTAATCATTGACAGCAGTCAATGTGGTCAGTCAGTACATTTCCACTAATCTCTGACACACACACACACGCACCCACACCCACAGACACACTTCCCCGTCTGATCTTATAATTTAACTTAGCAACATCACCAGTAAACAAAAACACTCAGATATGGCAGTTGCCCACACGCAACAAACCACTTTGAAAAACACACATACGAAGTGAACGTGTGTGTGTGTTTGTGTGTGTGTGTGTGCAGAGGAGGAAGGAGTCTACGTGAGCAGAGATGAAAGAGAGGAAGACAAACTTATAACTATTTACTGTCCAAAATCTACTGATACGGGAAATATTCTGTATCTTTAATTAAGATCTAGAGCATCTGGCTACATGGAGGGTTTACAGCTGGTATAAACAGACTATAATTGACTGTAATTGACACTGTAAACAGCTCGTGCTTTATTTTATAAATGTGCAATAAAAAAAAAAAAAAGCAAAGATTGTGGAGTTCCTGACTCTACCTATAAAGCACAGCAAGGATGTTAGAGGGTTTATTTTGTTCTGCAGCAAATATTTTATGAAAAAACTGCAAAATCCTCATGTGCAGCAATGATTTCTGCAATCTAAAAATGCATCTATTGTTTCTTTTTCCTGAGTTTTGATAATAATTTTGTTTGGATTTGGTGTGAAAAGGCTTTAAATCAACATGCCTAATAACTGGTAGACACATCATATGATTTATATTAACCAGGAACGTCCACACGATTCAGTTTATTCAGCTTATCTCAGGATGCTAACAGCACAAAGACGTGTTGACAGCTGTCAGATCATGCATGTGTGCAAAAATAAGCACATCTGCTCTCTCACAGTTAAAATAGACTAAATTAAAAAAAAAAAAAGGTGTTTTCATGTATTAAAATAACATCAGCAGCTGGATCAGCTTTTCCATTTCTACAAAACACAATGGCTTTAGAGTGTTTCATTTGAATTCATTTAGTTGAAATCAGGATAAAAACACGATATAATGCGAACACGACGAGGACGCCGACTCTCTCCTTTGCTTTTTGACATTTTTTATTGGAAATCTGGCTTTGCACCATCCAACGAAACCATTAAATATCTTATTTTAAGACCTCCCTGCTCCTTTTTGGTCCTGGAATGTGTGCGAGGAATTTGATCTTTTTTTTTTTTTGTTTAGAAATCAAAGAAGCAAAAGTTCTCGAACATTAAAAGCTGTCTAAACACAAGCAGCCACACGAGAACTTTATCTCAATCATATGTCTGAAATTGGCAAAATGATGAACTATCTGATTAAAAGATAAAGACATCTGATGCCGAATTTCACCACATGACAGATATTGATATTCTGAAGCTTTGGTCGGAGCCGTGAAAGTATTCAAACATGCACGGCAAGAATGAAGGAGGAGGAAAAATTCAGATGTAGAAGTTTCTTGTGCACGAACACGATTACTTTCCACTCAGAGCTCATTGTTCACTTTTTCCTGCACAGAAACTCTCTCTGTCTCCACTCCTACACATTCACATCCAGCTGTATGCAACCAGTTGTTGCCTATTATTCTCTGAGGTATGTCAAAGGGCGTTTTAGGAACTTGTAGCAGAGTATTTTTACAATGTGGTATCAATACTCTTCCACCACTACTAACCGGTGTTATACATCTGTTCAAATGAGCTTTACTTGGCAGCAATAACAAGCTGCTTAATGTGTCAGTAATGACATTCCAATACATCTAAATGGTGCCATTTAGCGTAACGAGTACTTTTACTCATGCAGTCTGATTTACATGTAAATGAGATATTTCTGTGCTGCGTTGTTGCTACTTTTACATCAGTAAAACTTCTCAATACTTCTTCCAACACTGCAGAAACTGAATTCTTCCCAAAAAAGTCGGGAGGAAATCTCATCAGGTGAGAGTCTGTGTGCAAAATGCAGCAGGAAACCGTGAGAGACGTCCCAGCGTGTGATTTGATATGTAACCGGTCTGCCTGCAGAGACCACCCACCCACGTCAGTGCGAGCCGAGGACCGAGACCTGCACAGATCGAGCTTAACAACACGGTACCGACTCATTTGTAGTCCGCCGACCCGCACACAGTCACGCGTTAGTGAGAGTGAGCACTTTTGACTTTCCACTCAGAGCTTATTGTTCACTTTTTCCTGCACAGAAACTCTCTCTCTCTGTGTCTCCACTCCTACACATTAAAATCCAGCTCCACGCAACAAGTCGTTGCCTATTCTCTGAGGTGTGTCAAAGGGCGTTTTAGGAAAGACGAGTCTGGCCGGACGGGTCAATACATCGCCGTGTCAACAGATAATCTGCCAGGCATGATATAGATCCATTGTGATCTCACACGCAAATACACTGGCAGAGGGACGGGGCCGGGCGAGCCGAGCGCAGCGGCGTGTATAGCCAGCGTCGGCTGCTTTTCACAATCTGCAGAGTCATGCTTACACAGACAGACGGAGAGAGAGAGGGTAAAGACAGGACAAACGGGAGACTGAGAAGTGCAAAAAAAAAAAAAAAAAAGGAAGACAGAAAGTCTGGAGTAAAACAGTTGAGGGGAAAAAGAGAGAGAGAGAGGAGGCGCCGAAAAAAAAAAAAGCAAAAAAAGAGGAACGAAAGAACCAGAACAAGTGGAAGAAAAAAAAAAGAGAAGTTGGGAGAGAGATAAAGAGGGTTACATAAGTGCAGTGCAGAGTTTGGCGCCGAGCCCAGACCAGAGTGTGTTTCTTTGCCAGAGGGTTTACTGGACGGCGCGCACACACACATACACACTCACACTCACACACACTGTACATGACTACGTGTGAGCCCTATTGGCCCAGTTTCCTCATGGAACTGACTTGACAAAATAATTGGTTTTCCTTCGTTTTTTTGGCAGAAAAGGCTGATTGTGTCTGCCAAGAAAAGGTGACTAACCCCTGATTTACAGTACAGAACCAAAGTCTGTAGAGCTCAATGTTTTCTGTGTTTATTACTAAAAAAATACGGGAACTTAAGTGTGTATGTTTTCAACAAAAAAAAAAAAACAGGTAGGAAACACGAACGTTGCGCTTTGTCCTACTTAGTCACCATGACCGGAGACATGTTGTAAGCTGAGGATGATGTTTACTGTAAACTTTGTGTCCTCTGGCTGCAGGAAACAATGCAACTTTTTGTGTTGCATCAAATCAGGAGAGCGTCACACTCAAATTTTTTTTGTGAAAATCTTCTCTTTTAAAAAAAATGCCTTATGTATTAGAAACACAGACTTTGCATTGTCTTTGTTGACCTTTTTCCACTTTATCCAGCAGTAAAGAGCATAAAGAGGTTGCTGAAAATCAATAACTAATGTCCAGGACATTGTGTCCGTATGGCGGTTAAAATACGGGTCAGTTCACCCAAACCACAAAACACATCCTGTCAGAATTACTCCTTAACATTCAAGTTTTCATGTCATGTTTTAACCGCGCTGCTCCAGGCTGATACTGACTAACGCTCAAATTCTTTCTTAATGTAATCAGATAATATCAAACCACAAGCTAGCTGCAATACAGGTTCATGCAGCAGCTAACCGACGACTGTGTCAGTTTCGTTGTTACTAATTTGTTTGCTAAATCATCACACATTCATCTACATGAAATATTGTCAGTAACAACTGTCAGTGAAAGTTCACATCACATAATTGAGTTTTTAACAGCAAACAATGACACAGCGCTTCTGTCTGCACGCATGACTGTACACAAGTATGCGTGTGGGTCAGCACATTGTGATGCAAGCCTCGATCATCACAATCACATACGAGCATGATGTTTTGACTTCCCCCCCGGTTCTGATGATGCAAGTGATATTTTTAAATCCGGTCGCTCACACACCCACCATCTGAACATGAAAAAAGTCTGATTCACAAACTAAAACCGTCGCTTCAAGGCCTCAAAGATAAAAAAAAACACACTAGTGAGGCCGATGAATGAGGCAAATTCTCTTTAATGTTGTGTTCACACCAGAGGATTTAAAAACGTGGGAGAGCGCACACATAACGACAGATTTAACTAGTTTTTAATATTTTAATTGTAAGAACGAACACACCAGACCTTCAGAAAGAAACCAGTATGGAGGTGGACTGTCATTGTCAGCTGGTTGCACTTATGTGCGTGCTATGTTTTGCACCAAAAAACAAAAAAAGAAAAAAAAAACAACTCTGGATGAAGTCACGGCTGCGTGGCTTCTACAGTTCACAGCTGGAGGTGAGTTGGAAATAAAGTTTTATTGTTCGTCTCAAACGGGGCTAAGCTACCGCTACAAGCTAACGTTATTGTTATTTGTACGCAGGTGGAGGTGAGAGTGAAACTTGTGAGGCGTTTTGTTGCCATGGAGACGTCGTTCCATATTAATATTACTGTACTTGTGTTTCTGTTCCACACGAGTACGCAACATCCGCCTGCTGACGCTGACTCTCATTGGCTACTGCAGGTTTCACCGCTGTTCCTTTCACACTACAGGATTTCAACTCGTAAATATCAAACATGTTTGATATTAAGGATCCAAAATCGGGGAGAGTCTGATCCAGTCAGTAACTTGGACAGATAATCTGTTCAGATCAGTCTCGAATAGTGAACACCCCGCAGCTGTCAGGAGAGACGAATCAGACCCAAAATCTTATAATAATAATAATAATCTTCTAGCGTTCTTACATTCTGAAGAATCAGTTTACACAATATTTAGCATTTATTCTTTTGTTAAAAGGAAAATTTTAAACATGTAATTTTAAATATTATATTCCTAAAACTAAGGTATCAGAAACGATATGGTGTCATACGTAACAGAAGACTCAGTATCTTTGGATGTTGGACTGTTGATCAGTCACTTTTTTGATTTTATTGACGATTAAGAGAGAAAATAATCATCATATTAATTGATAATCATTAGTTGTAGCCCTAATTTGTGCTGAAACTAAGGCGTCATATTGTACTAACACTGGTATCCAAACATTTCAAGTGATACCAGGCTCAAGTCTGACAAAACTTTTTTTAAAGGTTTTGTCAGATGGTGCAAGCAAGAGGTTCAATGAACATGGTGAAAGGTGAAGGAGACAGTGAGCAGCCTTGTTTGGTGAAATGTGAATCTCTGTGATGTAACCACAAAAATGAATTTTTGTAAAACAGTCCTGTTTCTCTTCAGCAAACATAGCAAAACCCAAAGTCTTATCCAGCTGCTGGGTGTTATTATTTTAACACAGGGACCCCTCGTCTCTTATTTCACGTAACACACCTACGACTCCGTCTCTAACACTGACACACATCTCAGAAAAAAGCCCCATATGGCACCTGTACCGACGCCAACCTGAGGTTATCGCGGCTAGCCGGGCCATCTGCCATCTGCACCGGCCAGACGGCTAACGAGATTTTAATTATCTGCCGACTGAACCGCAAAACGGCTGCTGGAATCTGTGGAGGCGGCTAGAGTCCAGAGAGGAGCCAAAACTGTTTGGGCTACCTCATGAAACTAATAAACGTGTGTGTAGTGACACAGAAAGAACAGACCGGCTTTTCTCTTATCTCTATTTTTGGTTTATAGATTGTTGGTCGGATATAACGATCAATATGAAAATAAAAAACACTCCATCACTCATTACTTCTGGGTGCCTCCTGCGACCTCTGACCTCCTTCTTGTTGGTCTCTTAGGACTTAAGCACTTATTCGGATAAATATAAGGGGTCACAATATGATTAAAGGAGGAATTTTTCTATTATACAATATTTATTTTTCATTTTCTGACTTTTCTGAAGTTTGTCTTATGAAATGCTGAGAACTTTTACATCTGTAGGTCTGTAAAAATCCTTCAAATAAAACAAGCCGAGGATGAAAATTGGGTTAAACTGCACTAATGTCATAAACTAGGATGAGGCTGCTTTATTTTTAAAAGGGTCAGAGCAAAAATAGTGACCAACACTGATATAAAAAAAGAAATCTGCTGTTGTGCTCCAGAGATGCAGCTGAATTTCCTACATTTACAAATGTAAAGGTGTGTAAATCAGTCTGTAGTTGTGATACGAGTGTAACTATGGCAGAGCGGACTCTCAAACATCCAGTGGAGGCCTTTGTGCATAGTAGCTACACATAATACATAAGAATGACTGTTGTAATCCCAAGTTTCACTGCAGCTGCTGTTGTAGCTCCATTTACTCAGTCAGTGATCCATATAAGTGGTGGTTTAATATAACAGTGTACATTTACTCAAGTGCTGTGCTTAAGTACAGTTTAAAGGTAGTAGCAATAAACTTGAGTACTCCAAATTCATGCTAATTTGTACTTCTACCTCCCTCCATATGTGTAATAGTGCTTACTTACTTACTTTTTACTCCAATAAATTTATTTCACAGCCGTAATTTCTATTTATCTCTCAGATTAAGTTGCATGTTAAGTTTGTAAAATATGATGCAATGTTATAAATCACACTAACCATCAGTGGTGGAATGTAACTAAGTACATTTACTCAACTACTGTACTCATGTACAGTTTTGAAGTACTTGTACTTTGCTTGGGTATTTCCAATTTATGGTACTTAGTACTTCTACTCCACTACATTTATTTGACAGATGTAGTTAGTTTGCAGATTCACATTATTAATACAAAATATAATTAAATAATACATTCTGACGCATTTTTATAATACTCAAATCAAATTCACACCAGCAGCAACATTGTTAAAGCTCACACATGAATGTCTGAATAAACATAATTCAGTATATGCAATATGGGCCATTCTGCATAATCAGTATTTTCACTTTTGGTAAATAAAGTATAATTTAATGCTTTTAACTGTGTAAAATTTGGAATACAGAACTTTAACTTGTAGCCGAGTATTTCTACAATGTGATATTACAATTATTATTTAAAGGTGGCATCTTGCAGAATAGACTTGGCAGAAATGGAATATAATATTCATAAGTATGTTATAATTAGTGTATAATCACCTGAAAATCAGAATCATTGTGTTTTCGTTACCTTAAAATGAGCCCTTTATATCTACATAGACAGAAAGAGCCCATGTTGCACCGCCATGTTTCTACAGTAGCCCAGAACGGACAAACCAGACACTGGCTCTAGAGAGGGTCCTTCTTGTTTTTCGTGAGTTTCACGGCCACCGTAGGTTCTCCTACACACTTGGATGGGGAGAGGTATTCATTTGGTTGAAATCTGCTACCTCACAGCTAGATGCCGCTAAATCCTGCACACTGGTCCTTTAAGTAACAGATCTGAATTCTTCTTCTACCACTTCTAACCAGTGTTACACAGCTGTTCCAATTAGCTTTCCCATGGCAGCATTAAAACTACTTCATGCATCAGTAATAACATTCCAATACATCTAAATAGTATTTTTACTTTGGATACTTTAAATATATTTTGATGCAAATACATTCTGATTTACCTATAAATGGGGTATTTCTCTGCTGTTGTTTTACTACTTTTAAATTAGTAAAACATCTCAGTGCTTCTTATAACACTGCACCAAATCAGAAACTGAAGTCTTCCCAAAATAGTAGGTAGGAAATCTTATCAGGTGAGAGTCTGTATGCAAAATGCAGGAGAGACGTCCCAGCGTGTGACTGGATATGTAACCGGTCTGGCTGCAGAGACCACCCACCCACCCACACACCCACCGGCCGGTCAACTGCGTGACTCCCATGACGTCAGCGTGTGCTGAGGACCTAGACCTGCACAGATCAAGCTTAATAACACCGTACCGACTCATTTGTAGTCCGCCGACCCGCACACAGTCACGCATGCGCCGCTTTGTATGAATTCAAGCCTGTGTTAATAAATGAAGGTTACTCACAGGTTGATGAGGCAGCACGCGTCCTCTTCCAGCTATCGGAGCCTTTTCCGAAGAGAAAAGAGTATTAATGTGTTTGTCTTATTAATGTCTTCTTTATCTTATTCTCCTCCTCCCGCTTCTCAGTCAGTCATTTCGCAGCTTTGTTCCCCGCCTTTTACTCGATTTGTTCCGCACATGTGCTGCGTGAGGCTCCAGCTGCCGCTCAGAGCTGCGGTCACACATTATATATGGTTGTACACCTCTGCAGGCAGCCAGGCCCACCGACCAATCAGCGGCGATCTCGCGCCAAACTCTACCCGCTCAGTCCCGCCCCCTCCATCACCCGCGAGCTGACGTAAGACACGAAGATCGTCTATTTCATGAAGATGAGGGGTTTGGGGTTGTTTTGGGGGTTTTTGTCCAAATTTTACATTCTTAAATTAAAATTTCTTTCAAATTTCTTGTGCGGTTCACTCAGGATAAATAAAAAAGAAGAAACAAATTTACAATAAATTGAATTTAAATTATTATTATTATTATTTTAAACATTAGCAAGGTCTGAGAGATATTACATCAGTTACAGCAGTTATTTACAGCCCTCCAACAATTATTTACAGAGCTTCTAATGAAGCACTGGAGCAGCAGTTGAAAGGAGGTGTTGCACATTAAGAGAAAACAGAAATATTACACTTACTCGTGACAAGACTATAAAACTATAGTTAGTTAGTTAGTTAATTATGGTGTCATGCACATGCAAGTGCCCATGTGTGCTTACAAGGCACCAAAATACAGTTGCAGTGGTGAAATATTTTTCAACATAGACAAGAACAAACATTACATTACAAATAAAGAACTTTGTCTTCTGCACCAGGCTATACAAATAAAATCAGCCACACAAAAGGTTCCCTTCCTTTTTATAATCATTCATCCAGAAAAAATCATCAGAAATTAAGGACATTTTACTAAATAGCATAGCTCTGAAATCAGCACATAATGAGCAATTGAACATAAAACACAAAGATATTCAGTTTACTGTCATGTATGACAAAGAAAAGCAGCATATCCTCACACATGAGACGCCAGAATGTGAAAATGTTTGTTTTTTTTATTAAAAAATGACAAAAACAATGATTCAGTTATGAAAATAGTTGATTCATTTTCTGTCAATTGACTAATCGTTGAAGCTCCATTCAAAAGGCACAGCCAAGCATACTGTATAGTTTAAAAAAAAGACAATAAACATAATTTTCAATAATCATGTAATACCTTACTGTAATAGCTTTGACTTTTTTTATGATAATGACTCATTAAAGTGAGCTAAGCTGGTCAGGGTGCTCGGTTTCTGAAAAGTGTCAGTTCTCTAATTACCCAGCAAAGTGAAACCGTTGCATGTTTTTATCATTTACCAGTGAAATCTAAACGTGCTAATGTCTTTTTTTCTGTATCAGTCTCATTTTAATGTAGCCAAGTTATCATAGTTTGTCGTTTTTCAAATTTTTTCAAAGCCAGGATTGATCATCAGTCATGATGTAAGCGATCAGAGGTGATGACAGTTATGATCACTTTGAACACATTTCTCTCCGCTCAACGGCAAAGCAGCAGAGAATACCAGAGAGAAAAAAATAGGACAAAGGGCACAAGAAGATTTACATCATTCATGTGACTATGATAGACTTTAACTGACTAGAGTTAACAATTAAAAGACCAAACAAGTGACTGGAAACTTTAAAAACAGTCATAAAGAAACTAAATGAAATCCCTACATGAGGAACCAAATTGTTCAACGTGACATTTCTCAGCATGAATGGAAACACACCTCAAAATGCTCATGAATGTTTAATTTCTGTCTCTCATACTGGAGACAAGTGCCACTTTCATTCCTCCTCTCACATCTCCCATCTCTCATGTACATTTTGGAGAAGATGTGCACGTTCTGTGACCAAACTAATGACCAAAACTGCAAAAAAAAAAAAGGCGCAATCAAACCATTATCCAACACCTGCTTTGTGTGTTATCACTCGATTGAATGGGCGTTATCAGTGGTTATCAGCCTCAGACATGGGTTAGAAGAGGCATGCTACACCTGCTAGTAGGTTCAGAATGGCGTTATCATCCGTTAAGACGGAGGTTAGTTACAGACGCCATCAAGCAACTGTAGTAAAGACCCGGGGACGTGACGTAGTTCAGATGATGTCGATATAAGATGACTTGATAGGATGATTTTGGTAAATGCTAGATTGGATGGGCCGGAGGGACGAGCTCTCGTGAGTGCAGTTAGGGTTAAGGTTAGGGTTAGTTTACAGTTAGGGTTAGCTTACAAATCTCACAAGAGTTTCGCAAATCGTCCCTTGGCCACCTGCAAGTTGCAAGCAAGAGATGACAGTTCAGACGTTTCACCACGCTTCAAGTGATCATCGTAACCACAACCATGATCTTTTCCTAACCCTAACCAAGTGGTTTCTGTGCCTAAACCTAACCAGACCTTAACCACAGGGTTGTCACATCATAAAACATTCATTATTTTGTAGCGTAACGTAACGTAGCAGCATATGACCTACTGGTAGGTGTCAAGGTCCTATTCTAACGGATTGATAAGCACCTACTGGCAGGTGTAGTAGGCCCCTTCTAACCTATATTTATGAGGCTGATTATCACTGATAACGCTCATTCAATAAGGTGATAACATCCGAAACGGTTGGATCAAAGACAGACAGAAGTTAATCATGTGTGTTCAGTTCAGTAACTCATTTATAGTTTTTCTAGTATAGCTGTTTGAAGTGTGTTTCATTATGACACAGTTAATTCATCAGTTTATTGTTTTATGTAAAGGTGCAGTATTATTTAGTGAAATAGTGTTTAGGCATTGTTGCAGCCAATATTAAGTCAGTAAGAACAGTTTTTTTTTTTTTTTTTTTTTTTTTATGGTGGTCGTGGTGTCTGGGAATGTAAACAGAGTGGGAGTTCTTTTTCTTCTCCCCGTCTCAGATGGCCAGACAGTCCCTGAGGCAGAGCTGTGTATAATAAGAGTTTGGACAATGTCAGTTTGTCAAGAGCTTTAAGTCTAGACTGAAATATCAGTAAGAGTTTGATGTAATGACATGAAATTTAGTACAAAAATTCACAAACTCCAGAGGTTAAATCCTGCTGACTTTGGTGACCCCTTAATTTTCCTCTAGCGCCACCAGCAGGTCAAAATTTTCAATTATTAAAAGTAAAATATCTCAACATCTACTGAGTGAATTGGAGCAACATTTCATACAAACATTCATGGTTCCCGGAGGATGAATCCTATTGGCTTTTGGAGACCCATTTACCTTTGCTCTGGCGTTACCGGCAGGGTGACTTCTTTGGTTCCAAATAAAATGTCTCCACAACTATTGGATCGATTGCCATTTGATACAGACATTCATGATCCCCTCAAGATGAATTGTAATAACTTTGGTTATTAACCTTTTATCTAGCGCCATCATCTGGTCAAAATTTCAATTTGTCCAATATGTTTGTTTATGGCCAAATACCTAACTTGCATCAACCTCAGCTGTACTTTGTTTAGTGCTAATACGCAAACTTATCTAGGATGGTGAACATGGTAAACATTATACCTGCTAAACATTAGCATGTTAGCATTGTCATTGTTAGCATTTTGCATGCTGACTTTAGCTTTTAACAGTACAACCTCACAGAGCTGCTAGTGGCTTTATCTTGTTTTATGTGTGATAATTGAAAATATTGTCTTTGTTTGGTCTTTCTCTTAATTTGTGAACTAATTCTGTGACTTTCTATGTAAAGTGCTATACAACTGTATTTTTATGACTTATTTATTAAGTATCATTGTTATGATAGCTTCATATGACTGACAGCAGCAGACCCTCCACTCACCATCTGCCACAACTCTTGTGTCTTAATGGCTCTGGTTCCTGGCTCTTTCCATCATGATGCAACACGCTCACTGATGAGTTGCTTTTCTCACCGCTCATGCTGCTCATTGGGTGATTTTGTCAAAGCAAAACATAGGGAGCCAATCAGTGATGAGAATACATAACACAGTCCCAGACTGTATGTGTATGGAAGACACGTTAATAAGCTCCATCGTGACGGGATACCCTGCAAGGTTGTGTAATGTTCTCTCAGATTCAGAGGTCTATTTTTGGATTTGCAAGGAAATTTGACTCATTATCTGCTTTTTACTGTAAGAGGTAAAGCGGTTAACTGGCACTTGCTTGAAATAAGATTCAAGGAAAGTTTTAAGAGTTTAAACTACACTATATTCTGGACACTGGATTATTTTATCAGAAAAAATAATATTAAAGCCGGTGACATCACCCTTGATCATCAGCAGCATGAATGTGCTCAATTTTATGGCAATCTTCAATGAAAGTGATATTTATTTGGCATTTTTTTATGTGGAAGTTTTGGCCAGATGTTGGAGCTAAAAGCAAAGGCCAGGGGGTCTTCAAAACACCATGAATATCTACTAAATGGACTTATGAAAACCTGATGAAATGTGCATAATTTTCTCTTTTTAAAGACCTGCTCTGAAAAGGACTCAAGGACAGTCCAATCCGGTCTGTGTAAATCCAGCTGACTTGCACAGAATCAAAGGGAGAGCCAACTCTGGCAGCAGCATGACGCTCCACTAATTAACGAGAAGCCGCTGTGGAAAAGCAACACGTAATTTTTCCTGCACTTCACAGTTCACTCCCTCCATCTGCCTCAAAAACACATTTTTCTCCTCTGATGATGATGATGCATCCACGTGATCAGCAGCAATACAACAACACGGTACACAGACCCAATAAGACCATGAGAACATAATTTGGACCCAGGTTTTGGTTAGTGGGAGCCAAGTGGACAGTCATGACCTCTAATATTTATAGCAAATATCATGAAAATAGGGCCATTACATTCAAAGGAACCCCTTCACCAAACATGTGTAAATTATGTATTATATGTATAAAAAATTCAGCATTCACTGCTAACTAGAATGTCTATTCTAGTTCAAATATAATTATGGTGTGGTTAAAGAGGACATATTATGCACATTTCCAGGTCTATATTTATATACTCTAGACATCAGCTCATAGGTAAGGTAGAAAAAACTACATTCAGAGCAGGTTGAAGCTGGGCTTCTTACTTGCAGGAAGTATTTCTACATATGTTAAACCTCAAGTTTTGGACCTGTGACCATGTTTAGCATATATATCCAACATCATAACAGTATATAAATAAGAGAAAATCACAAAAAGCTTGAAATGGCCCCTTTAAGGTTTGACGTCTAAAACTACCTAGTTAAAAAAAGATCATGGTCATTGTCAGATAACAAAAAAATGCCAACACTGACCAACTGGAATGCAAGAGGACATAAATAGGACAATGCAAAATGCATTATACACCTATCCACAACTTGACCTCCATACCTGGACTTACACTGGCATAGGACATAAATCACTATGGCAGAATTGTCCAATTTGAATGCAAATGAGGGAGTTTGAGCATCTCATGGAGCATGAGATAAACAGGTGTATGGCAATAATGTGGGCATCATACCGCACTGTTGTGGTGAAGAGGGAGCTGAGTTTAAAGGCAAAGCTCTGGATTTATCAGTCCATCTATGTTTCAACCCTCACCTGTGGTCGTGACCTTTGGGTGGTGACTGAAAAAATGAGATCACAGATTCAAGCAGCCGAAATGGGTTTCCGTCTCAGGGTGATGGGGTCACTCTTGGAGATACGATGGGGAGCTCAAGTCTCCAGAGGATCTCCAAGAAGAGTCATTGCTCCTTTGCACTCATAGGAGTTAGTTGAAGTTGTTCAGGCAGCTAGATGCCTCCTGCACGCCTCCTTGTAGAGGTTTTCAGGGCCTTTCCAACTAGGAGGAGATCGCCGGCAGACCCAGACCATTGTAGAAAGAGTATACAGTGTATTCCATCTGGCATGGAAACATCTTAAGATCATGGCTTGGAAGAAAACCATCTAGTCTACCTACTAAGCCTGCCACTGTGACCCGGATTCAGATAAGCAGCAGAAAATGGATGGAAAGACTGAGTTGTTATTGAGATATCTTGACATGAACCAAGGTGTTGATTAAGAAAAAAGTTTGATGGTGGCGTTAGGTGAAAGGCCAGGTGGGGTTGCCATTATTCAAAGCATCCCCTGGGACAGTGAATGTCTATACTAACCTGCTCTGTAACTTTTGAGGGATTTGAGTTTTGGACTTAAGTGTTGAACAAACTGACCAACCAGAGGCCCTTGTGAGAATCATCAACAATCTACTGTATATCAGTGAGGCATTTGGGAAAATGAAAAAAACAAAACATGAATTTACAGCTTTACAAATGAAATGCAGATGTGTTGTGGCATGCAGACAAGCTGTACTCTTACATAAGATGCAGATGATGATAATAAATAGCACAGAATGTGCTGATAGCACGTCGCCCTCAGTCACAACTTGTTGAACAGTCTGCATGAAAAACACTGGTGACCTTTCAGTTATAAAATATAAATAGTACACAAACATTTGCAAAATGTGCTGTAGAAGGACTGTTTGCTGAGAGTGGAAGGAGGAAATTGGAAAAATTTGAAAACTGTTCAGTGAATACATTTTGTCCTAAAACTATAAATAATGAATAGTTTGGTTGATGTTGTTCTCACTGTAGAGATTAAGTTGGGAACTGAAAGAAGGCTTTTGTTCTCCAAAAAGTTCCTGACATCGTTGGTTGGTGCCATATATCTGAAAGGTTCTCATAATTATCAGTTGTGAAGCTGCAGGTATGTCTTGTCACCTGGAGGCAAATGCCATCAGCTGCTTAAGCGCTCCTGACATTTTTGGGTGAGGCCACATAACAACGTGATGTAGGAGTTGATGACCTAATTTTAAAACACTGTAATAAGATTAACAGCTTAATCAATTTTAAATGTCAGCATGTCCTTTATTTGCATTTCACTAAACAATTATTTCAGGTATTTAAGGTGTTTACAGAGATTTTAAGGAGACACAAAGCTGCTGGGTTGCTCTTACAATTTAAAAATAAGTGCAAGCATTTTTTGTTTGGTGGCTTGTTCAGCAAGCTAAGGTGCAGGACAAGAGGTGTGTTCATGTTTGTGAGTTAGATAAGAACGAGACTTTAGCAGGAAAGCTAATGTGGGCTGTTGTTCGGAGTCTGTGGTTCTTGTGTTGTGTAGCAGGATGCTATCAGGCTCAGTGTGACTGTTTGCTCTGTCAATGATAGAATGACACATTATCGCTTTATTCAAGATTTGATTTGCTGTGATTTTATGGAAAAATATTTCATCAATGTAATGTAAAACTAGGACATCATGAAATCAAAGATAACAAGAGCAACAAGATTCTACAGCCATGCTGGCAGCTCTGTGAGGCTGTACTAAGGCAAAACGGTACTGTAGGCTAAATGCTAACATCTGCATGCTAACATGCTCACAATGACAATGTTGACATGATTACATTTAGCAGGTTCTGTGTATTGTTTACCATGTTTACTATCTGAGTTTAGCATGCTAGCATTCAAACATTTTTGCTAATTAGTACCAAACACAAATTACAGCTGAGGATGATGGGAATGTAGTTTTTCAGGTATTGGGTCATGAACCAAAGTATTAGACAAATTAAAATTTTCAGCTAATGATGGCGCTAGAGGAAAAGTCAGGGGATCATCAAAGTTATTAGGATTCCTCCTCTGGGAACAAGGAATATTTATATATTTTTTAAAAAAGTCAAATCATCTCATAGCTATTGAGATATTTCAGTCTAGACCAAAGTGGTGGACTGACCGACATTGCATTCCATAGTGCTGCTAGCGTGGCTAAAAATATGAATGTGGACGCAGCTTGAAATAATGGAACCATTGTGAGAAGCATCAGCAATCTACTGTCTATCAGTAAGGCATTTGGGACTCAGGGAAAATGAAAAAAATCCCATGAATTTACAGCTTTACAAATGAAATGCAGATGTGTTGTGTCATGCAAGCTGTACTCTTATATAAGATGCAAATGATGATATTGAATAGGACAGAATGTGCTGATAGCACGTTGCCCTTGGTCACAACTTGTTTTCTGTCCAGCAGTCTGCCAGAAAAAACTGGTGACCCTTCAGTTATAAAATATAAAGAGTCCACAAACATTTGCAAAATGTTCTGTAGAAGAAGTGTTTGCGGAGAGTGGAATGAGGAAATTGAAGAATTTTGAAAACTGTTAATTGAATACATTTTGTCTTAAAACTATAAATAATGAATAGTTTGTTTGCTGTTGTTCTCACTGTATGAGATTAAGTTGGGAACTGAAAGAAGGCTTTTGTTCTCCCAAGAGTTCCTAAGATTGTTGATTGAGGCCACATATCTGAAAGGTTCTCATAATTATCAGTTGTGCTTTGAAGCTGCAGGTACATCTTGCCACCTGGAGGCAAATGCCATCAGCTTGTAATGAAACACTGCTTTTATACGAATTTCCAAGCGCTCCTGACATTTTTGTGTGAGGCCACATGACATAATCTATCTATCCATCTATTTATCTATCTCTCTATCTATCTATCTATCTATCTATCTATCTATATGTCTGTCTATCTGTCTATCTATCATGCTACGACCACGCTGATGTAGGAATTGATGACCTAATTTTAGGTTACTGTAATAAGATTAACAGCTTAATGAATTTTAAATGTCAGCATGATCTTTTCCTTTATTTGCACTTCACTAACCAATTATGTAAGAAAAGATTCAGGTATTCAAGGTGTTTACAGATATTTGAAGGAGTCACAAATATGCTGGGTTGCTCATTGTAAAAACAAGTGCTGGGTTGCGCTTATTTTTTCCTTTTGGTTTGGTAGCTCATTCAACAAGCTAAGGTGCCCAGGGACTACAGATGAAAATTAGCCTGACTAACCCTGGCATATTTTCAGAAATGTTATCAATATGCACTGTCCCTGTCAAATAAAGTAATAACGTTTTTAAAAAACTCAAATGTGTTAATTTTAAATAAGAAGGAGACTTTAGCAGGAAAATCAATGTGGCTGCTGTTGTGCAGAGTCTGTGGCACTTGTGTTGTGTAGCAGGATGCAATCAGGCTCAGTGTGACCATCTGCTCTGCCATGTTATCACTTTATTCAAGATTTAATTTACTGTGATTTGATGGAACGGTATTTCATCGAAATAATGTAAAACTAGGACAAAATCAAAGAAATTAAAATATAAATTTCTACCTTTTGATATCTGATTTTTTTCTCAAAGAAGAACATAGGACAGAGCAGATATATACTGTATATTAACATGTTGCCAAGGACAGGGAACAATGGAGGGAACTCATTGTGGCCTTATGTCAAAGGGGACAAAGAGGATAAGTTAAGTATTGAAAACGTTAAAATATCTTGTTTTGTGTTTCAAGACAATGTGTCTGTCCCATACCTTAACCAAGTGCTTACAGCCAACCCACACAGAAAGCAGTTTTGAGGCATTTTTGACAGAACAGATAAACCTAAATTTTATTAAATCTATCAGTTCACACTGAAACTGGAAAACTGATTTTTATTGTTAGTTTTTGATTCATCAGAAGTGTTCATAGTAGGTATATGATTCCTGAAACTGACTTTCAAATGCCACAATAAATAATTAAAGGAAAGGTTCACAATTTTTAAAGTGTGTCTTAAAACAAAAGTCAGGTGCCCATATGAACACTGAACACCATCACTTACACTGTAAGTGCACTATGAAGGGATCTTATGATGGCCAGTATGAACAGGGGGAAGAAAAATCTGCTTCAGTGTTCATTTGGGCACCTAACTAATTTCTTTAAGACAGAATTGAAAAATTGCGAACCCATCCTTTCAGCCCACAGCTTGCCCCAGCAAGATAAAAATCTCCACCCATAGAAGTGGCTCATCACTACTTTTAAGATGGCGTGTTATCCTCCTGGCATTTTTTTATGTTTTCTTCTGTGCATCTTCTTTCTAACATTGTTTAATCACACAGTGGCAAAGTTAAACAAGTAGTGTTAAAGTCAAAATATTTTTTTTAATTTTTTAACCCTTTTAGATCATATCCCTGCTCATATTGTGGACCTATTTAACAATATTCTTTCAACATTCAAACCAAATTCCTCCCAACGTTATGTCCTGTCTGTCTATCCTGTTTCACTCGTAAATACATCATAATGCGGATGTTAGATACTCTCGAAATGCCATTTTGTCTGGAATTTAAACAACGTCAGCGCCTTTTAGTTCATTGTGATGTATGCATTGGAATTGGTAACATGCATTTACTAAAGAACCTGTAATTACCCATTTGCTTCATGGGAATATTTGGTAAAAAAAAAAAAAAAAAGGCTTCAATTTTGTCACACTGCAGTTCATCTGAAACAGTATCTAACAAGTTTGTTTAAACTGAGAGGAAATGCTTCAGGTTTGAAATAAACCGCTCAGACTGCTTTTGGTGTGAAAGCAGGGCAGTTGTGAGTCTAAAGATGCCTTTGGGAAACCCAACACCGGTCTGTGAGTCACAGTTTAATCCTGTGCAGGAAGCTTCCCTTTGTCTACGTGTGAGCGGTCAAGCGTCGACGTCACTGGGATCTGCTTTCAACAGCAGAGATCACAGGCAGAGGATGAACAGCTCAGAGCGAGACAAAAGGGCCTGTGAAGAGTTAAAAGTACACAAAGCATTCCTCCTTTGCCTCTGTTCCAGGAACAGAGAGAACATTTGAACAAGACAGAGACATAGTGAGGTACAGTGGATGTCAGACACAGAACAGGGTTTTAAACTTCACACAGCCCAAAGAAAACAGCAACGGATGAGATGTGCCACGTAAGACATTTTACATGAATATGGCGCTCTAACTGCATTATGACGGGACAAGCTGTAAGATACTAAATGTATTTTGGCAGACAAGAAAATGATCTTAAAACAGAATCTAATGAAAACACTAGAATTAAAGGATAGGTTTTGTTTTTTTTCAAGTCTGTCTTAATACAATACTGATGTGCCATTATGTACGTGGAAATGGGTCTTGTTGGCTGTAACATTCCCTACTCTCCACATTGACCCTGAAGCTATTCCACCGCAATGCAACTACAATGTAAGTCTGTACAAATATGCACTCAAAAGTTCTGCCAAAATTAGACTTCAACAGCCTCAGTGAGCTAAACTGAGTCAATATATTCCACAGCCTGTTAAGGAGAAAATTCCCTCTTTTTGTTTCCTTACTTATCTGTGGCGGATGTATTGAGTATTTCGAGTCCGGACCTGGGTATATTGAGACAACACAAACACTGGAACATCCCAGTACCACACTGTAGTTGTCAAGAAATGGTTCCATCATTTTACCATCACCTCTTTTATGAAAATGTTTTACTCTTGTTTTATTGAGTCTGTTTTAACCTTTTCTTTTGTCTGTTGGTTTGGGTCACTTACCCTGAAAAACAGGAATAAGTTGGAAAGCATTTTAAGAATGTGCAGTGAAATCACTGGCACAAATCTTGAGGAACTCTCCCTGTTTCACAGAGTCATAGCCACAAAGAAGGCCCAGTCAGTGCTGGCTGACCGTAGTCACCTCCTGTTCTGTGAGCACAAGTTGGTTCCATCAGATATATTCTGCCTAGATGCAGGACCAATAGACTGAAAAGCTCATTTGTCCCTGCTACCATTGGCTTTTTTAACAGTATTATGTAATTCTTTGTTTTTTTTGTCTAATTTGTTTAAGTGTAAGTTGGTATGTGTTGTTGATTGTATTTATTTACTGCTGGCTGTGCAACAAATTGCCCCTTGGGGATAATAAAGATTACCTTGACCTTGACCTCCACCATGTACTGTAATTCCCTCTGAGACTTTACATTTTTGTCTGTATACAGATTAAACAAACTAAATACAACGTGTTAATTATTGACATTTAGAGGTGCTGGTCAATGTATTTTTGAACTTGGGACGGAGCCAGGCTAACTGTATGCTTCCAGTCTTTAGGCTAAGCTAAGCTAACCATGTTTTTACTCCAGCTGTATACTGAACGCACAGACATGAGATTGATAGTCTCACTCTCAGACAGTGTTGAACTATTCCTTTAAGAATCATATAACCCTGTTTAAATTCAGTATCCTTAGATGTGCTAATACCATAAAGAACACAGGCTTTAGAAGCATATGTGGGAATCGACCCCTGACCCTGTTGGTGCCTCCTCCCTCTCTTCTCCAGTCGAGTTAACTACTGTATAGACTGTGGAGTTTGTTGACAATTGGATTAAAATATTACATAAATAAGATTATGTAATACTCCGCCTTTGTGCAGAGAGGCTGGCTGATTGGTGGTGACGTAACAGATTGCTGTCAGGGCTGCAACAGCATTACAGTGGCCACTGGGATTATCGTACACAGTCCGTTAGCGCCTTGCTCAGAAAACTCCAAACACAAGCTGCTGAGCTGCATGTAAGATGACTGAGACATCCAGGATTTTTAAAAAACTTATAGTCCAACTGAAATTACATTGCATGTGTCTTTAATCTGCTGCAGCATACATATTTGCTCTGTAAATCACTCGTCCTGTATTGTCCTTTGAGAATAAATCAGAAACCAAAATGGAGAAAGGGTAGAGGCAAAGATACTGCGTGATGTGAAACAGACAGGTGTATGCTGTTCTGAAAACAATGGGAAGTTAGTTGTTGTAGTTTGCCTGCTGATTTGGAGCTGCAGCACTGACTGCAACACAAAGCTCATGAAGACTACTGAAAAACTCCCAATTGCTGCAATTTGCGTCAAAGTTTTGTGATGTCCATCGCAAATAAACACCCATAAGTCTGCTAATAAATCCAAGAAAAAATTATGCTCTAGAACTTGTCTGAGAATCATCACATAACATAACACAAACTTTTCTTCAGTGTCAAAGTAATCCAGTGATAGTTGTCTGTACATCCATGTGTACATTCTCAGCATGAAAGGCTAATGCAAACAAATGAAGACAAATTGCATCCCACAGGTAACTGAGATAGAGGGTGTGCATCAGAATTTGAATACCTCTGGTGTAGATGTAGTCTCAAATGCAGAAAGCAGGACTGAGCCATTAAATATGTTTATCACAATGTGTTAGTGTCTCTGCACTATTTACTGTAGTTGCCGTAAATTCTGAGACATCCACTTATGGGTGTCATGAAGGCAGTTTTGGAGGGATCCAATTTTCTGAAAATTGTTTGCAGGGTCACATCTGTGTGTCGTCTGCATAAAAGTGGAAACTGATAAACAACTGCAAATAATGTTTCTGCTTTGTGGCTGAAAGGACTGGTTATCACGACCAGAATATAGTTAAGACTTACACAGTCTTATACAGCACTCACTCTGTACCAGTCGATGGCGCCTTGAGAGAAATGAGTTGTATAAGAAGCTTTGATGCTGCAGCTTTCTCAGACATGCTCTACTTGACATGCATAGTGTGTGTTATGTAAAATGCCAGATATGCATACCTGTGGGATTAGTGTGTCATGTAATCTGATGAAGGATGGGCCACTTCTAGCCTATGAAACACCACCCACATCTCTGAATTGTTTAGCAATTAAAGGCTGGCCTGAAATGGACTCAGTCTGATTATCGGGCTGAAACAAAGAATTTATTTATGTGCTTGATAAATCATGATAAACCTAGTTTGCTCTAAAAGAAAAAAAGTCTTAAGGTTATTTTTGGTAGAGACAGAGATTGTTTCAGTTAAGTGCCTTGCACACTGGACCAATAGACCACGATGATGTCTTCTGACATTTAAATTCTACAATTTCTCCCTCAAACTGAAAAAAGGATATTATATTAATTATATAATAAGTACCATTAGCACAACCTGAGAATGCAGTGACAGTTCTCTTCAAGTCTTTTCATGATCAGCAATTAGATATGAATTGCTCTCACCTCCCACCTAACCACGACCAACAGGCTCTAAAACAAACACACCTGAGTGTGTTTGTGTGTATGTGACTGAATCACACATCACATATTGTCCGACTGCGGATCTAAGTAAATGCTCCATCTTAATTCTTCTAGATCTCAGTGCAGCCTTTGACTCTGTTGACCGCACAATTCTCCTGGATCGCTTGCAACTCTGAGTCAGCCTCTCTGGATCCACCCTTGATTGGTTCCACTCTTACATTTCAAACAGACAGTTCACTGTTTCCATCGGGAGCTCATCCTCCACACCAGCAAATATTTCATGTGGGGTTCCGCAGGGTTCAGTTTTAGGTCCACTTCTTTTCTGTCTTTACATGCCCCCATTCGGAATAGAAGAATCATCCAAACTCATAACATCTCTTTTCACTGTTACGCAGATAATACTCAAATCTACCTCCCCCTCAATTCCCAAAATCAGGCTGATGTAACTAAATTACAAAACTGTCTCCAAGATATTAAAGACTGGTTGTCTCATAACTTCCTGCAATTAAATGAGGACAAGACAGAGATCTCACTCTTTGGCCCCCCACATCATACCACTGCTGTTACCCAGAACCTCAATCACCTCTCCACCTACATCAGGCCACATGCTAAGAACCCGGATGTTATACTTGATAGTGACCTAAATTTCAACAAACAGGTAAATTACGTTGTCAAGTCCAACTTCTTCCAACTCAGAACCATTTCCAAAATTAGGCATTTCCTCTCATCCTCTGACCTAGAGAGAGTTATTCATGCACTAATATCATCCAGGCTGGACTACTGTAGCTCCCTCTACCTAGGAATCTCTCAGGCTACAATTTGCTGTTTACAACTTATCCAAAACGCTGCTGCCCGATTATTAACAATGTCCAAGAAACGAGACCACTATCCTTGCATCCTTACACTGGCTCCCCATTCATTACAGGATAAACTTCAAAATTCTTGTCTATAAATCTCTCCACGGTCTTGCCCCAATTTATTTATCTCAGAACTTCTCACTCCTTTAAGCAGCACCAGACCACTCAGATCCTCCTACCGTGGCATGTTGGCTGTGCCTCATTCGTGGAAAAAAACGGCTGGGGACAGGGCTTTTTCTGTAGTGGCTCCTCGGCTCTGGAATAGCCCACCAGAGATCATTAGACAGACTGCGTCTGTTGATGCTTTTAAGATGCACCTGAAGACTCACTTTTATTCTCTGGCTTTAACAGTGTTTAATCTGCTTTATTTCTATCAGATTTTTGGGTTTTAATTTGTGCTTAAAAGTGTTTCTATTTTACTCATGCTCCATTTTTTACAATTATCTGTTATGCACGTATATGTCTTTATACTTGTATGTGCATACATACGCCTATCTTTGTGAAGCACTTTGGTGCAAAACCTGTTTGCTTTTAAAGTGTTATATAAATAAAATAAACTTGAAACATATTCATAGTGCTTTACTTTTCCCATCAAAAGTCAAGCCCAATATGTAAATTTTCCGCATTAAAATGTCAAAAAACGACCAGATCTATGTTATATATTTTGTTGAGTTGTGTACTTAAAAATGCTTTCAACAGTGTTCAAACCCAGAGAAATTTGGATTTTTTAAAAAAATTTGAATTTCCCCTTTGCACATGCGTCAGCGTTTTGGTCGTCCGCCAGTTGTCATGAAGTGAGTTTTTATCCAGTTTTAAGCCTCGGCTTGCAGCCAAGCTGCTGCTGCCCCTCTGGAGGTCCTTTATCCACTGAACAGCGTCAGAGAAACATTGATTTTTAATGTGAAACTGCTTTATTCAGCATTTTTACCGGTTTGTTTTGGAGAGGAGGAGACCTCTGTGGATAATTCTGCTCCCAGTAAAAACCTCCTGAATGATGAACACTGAAGTAATCCTAACTGGGAGAAGCTGACTGCAATGACGGCAATGGTGGTTGTTTAACAATGAAAACAACAACTCCTATGATCCCACGCTACTTCATGACGTCATCAAACTCTTTCTTTTGTTATTGTTTTGATTGAGAAACTCCTACTGGCAGAAAATTACATACTTGTTTAAAGTCAGAGTTCATTTAAGACACACAAACACACATGGCTTCTCAGCAAATTAAAAGTCAATATGAAGAAGTTGGCATAAATAATTTATATTCAACAATACAGTTTAAATGTATTTACCAGTAACACCTGGTAAATACAATGTGGTGATGTATTGAATTACTATCAGAAACATTTGATACATTTTTTTGAAAGAGCTGCTCTCATGTTTAAAGTTTGAGGTGAAATTATTTCCTGGGAAAGAACTCCATTTTATCCTGAAAACAGTGTGTTATCTGTTGCAGGTTGAGATGAAAACTTAACTGGTTCTTTATGCAGCTCCTCTGTTCAGCCTCCTTCTGAAACAGGACGTTTTAGCTCCTGTCACTTTAAGGCTCCCCTCCCGATGAGCCCACTCTGCTCTGATTGGTCAGCTTCTGGAAGTTGCCCCTCAGCAGAGTCCCGACATCTCAGGAGGCTACGTAAACAAAAAATAGTGTTAGGATTTCACTTGTTTTTCATGTTATTTCCTCAAAATGGAAACTTCTCAAATATATCTGTAGCCTACATGTTTGGGCCCAAATCCAATCTGTAATAATTATGTGGACAACGTGAAAAACACATGGAACAACCTTAGCAACAAAGTCTACCAAACAGACGGCTGTTTGTGGGCATGAGCGAACAATCTGACATCATTACAAGGAGGAAGTAGAGGTAACTTTGTAAACAAAGTGTTCAGATCAGGTTGTTCCCTTTAAGTTTCACTGAGTTAAAAGAAAAGAAAAAAAATCCATAGTTATTATTTAACCTTTTTCTGTTTTGGTTTATGACTGACATTTTCTTAATGCTCTGTCACTGTTTCACCTCCTCTTTAACCCACATCCTCCTCTTTCCCCGTTTCCTCTTATCTTGGTTGTAAATTCCCCTCCTTGATTCAGCTCCCTGTTCACCTCTGACACATAAATATTTTACTATTCTTTGTTTATGGTTTGTGTATTTCCTCTGATAGTGTGTGGTTATTCATTAAGAGTCTGTTTTCTTGTATTCTTCCATTCATGGATAAGACTGTTTTTGTTACAACCTGATGTCCCACTAGTGATCACTTTGTTGATCATCTGACTTTTCACCATAGTCACCATCAGGTCAAAACTTTGGTTTATTACCAAATACCTGCAAAACTAATGACATTCCCATCAGCCTCAGCTGTACTTTGTGTTTTGTGCTCATGGTAGCAAATGGTAACAGTTTATCACATTGTCATGATGAGCATGTTAGTATGTTGACATTAGCATTTAGCTCAAAGCACCATTGTTCCTGAGTACAGGCTAGCAGAGTTGCTAGCATGACTGCAGACTATTGGTCTGTCTGTGACTAAATTATAAAATTTATTTTAAAAAAGGAAAAGGACGTTGTCCATTTTTGTGACCCAGCAACTATCCCTAATTAACCACTGGTGTCTCATGGTGTAACTGCCCTTAAAATGTCATAAGTTCTTGTCTCCACACATACCACTTCAACTTTCCTTATTGTGCACTACATATAAAAGAACTTAAACTTCAATCAGTGAGGACAACACCAGCTAAGGAGAATGGGGAGGCTCTATTTGATCTGACAATCATATCACTACATACTTTGCTCCCCACACTGTTAACTTGCATGCAACTAAAGCATGTTCCTGTAGAAATTGCCGGAATGGAAACGTAAACCAGAACGCTTTGGATCCCAAAATCTTGTCCTTCACCTACAGATGCATTCATATGCAAATATGTGTTTATAGAGATTAGGACGGCATCATTTGTCAGTGTCTAAAATGCCTATTTCCAGGTCTATATTTATATTCTGGGGCTCTACTGGAATATCTTTGCAAGATTTACAGTTGAAAAAGACTCCTTATTTATCTTATACTGGCCCTTTATACAGCCCCTCAGTTCAGCCTCTGGAGCCCTGGATTTTGACTTGCAGGGAGCATTTCTACATACACTGACCTCAAGTTTTGGAACCTTGACCATGCTTAGCATAGATATCTGACATCATAACAGTATAAAATTAACAGAAAATCAAAAAAGCATGATATCTCCCCTTTAATTTCTTATCTGACATCACTTTGGTTATGGTTAGATTTAGGCACAAACGAGTTGGTTAGGTTTAGAGAAAGTATTTGGCTGAAATAACCTCTTGGTTAAGGTTTGGGGACCTTCATGGTTAGAAGATACAAACATTGACTGTTGGTAGGAATCAGTAAGCGAAAAGTGGCCTCTCGTGTCAAAGTCTGATGTTTTGTTGACCAATTCATCCAACGTGACCTCCTCCGTCTGTGGACTTTGTGGCTCTATAATAATGTCACAGTGTTTTCTCCTTGAATGTAAACAGATGTTGTTATTGAGATTTAACTGTTTTTCTTGACTTTTCGTGTTTCTTGACTCATCTTTTTAGTGATAGTTAAGGCTGGCCTCGCCTTGGACCAGACGCTAGTCATGCTGTTATTGGCCTAGACTGCCAGGGGACTTCCCATGATGCACTGAGCTCCTCTTTACTCCTTTCCCTCTCCATCCATCACCATTAATGCATGTTACTAACTTGATATCTTCCCCAGTGTTTCCTCCCATTAAAGGGGGGGTTTCCTTGCCGCTGTTACTAAAGTGCTTGCTCATGGGGGAATGTTGGTTGATCCAATTATCATTTAAATCTACTGTATGCATTTACATTTTGGTGTCTAAGATGATGTTACATAATAAATGGAGAAATACAAACATTATGCAGACAGAAGCAGGTGGACTGAAACTCTGAATGACTGCTGTTTTCCTTGGAGGTGGCAGATGGAGACGGAATAAGGGGATTTCCTTTTGTGTGAAGCTGTTGGTCTTGATGGTTGACTGCATGTTTAAGCCCCACCTGGTAACCATCCAGCCGGCTCGTTTGTCTCTGCTTGTGCAAACCATTGTTTTCTCCAGATCCAGAAAGCCAACACTTTTATCAACAGTGTTGCTAAGGGACAGATCATAAACACTAGAGAGGCTGGAGGTACTCGAGGTGAAATCTGACAGTCTGTTATGTGCATTGTTTTAATTGATTTGATTAAACTTCAGTAGATGATGTTGTAATTTCCAGCATTTCACAAGTTATACACTTATTCTTTGGCAGTGCTGCAACACTCGTTTACTTGTTGGATTTTCCCAAAACGTGGAGGAATGAATGATCATACTGTTGGACTGTCACACTTTCAAATTATATTCACAGCTGAATTGACTTATTTTACTGTGATGTTTACTTTGATGTTTTTACTGTTTTTACTTTGTCATTGTTAAGTTTGTCTACCTTTGTCTCTGAGTTGTGTCAAAGAGGAATTTCTGTTACTATGTGTAAGACAATAAGGTTTCTTGAATCTTGAATCAAACAGCGTTGGACAGTAATGCATTACTTTGCAGCTCATCACAGCAATGTAATAACTTTTTTCAGTAACAAGTAGTGTAAGGGATTACAATGTGAAATTCAGTAATTGAATTATAGTTTCTAATCCCAGTAATGCTCTGTTACTTTTACACTTAGGGGTCAGCTGGCTCGCTATCATACTGGGATTAATGGAGGGTTGATATCAGTGCGGTCTCTGTGTTCAGCTGAAAGACGCTCCGGAGGAGGAAAAATGTGACTCATGCTACTCACAACGTTGTCTTATTGAACATTTTGTGTTTTCTTAGCCGACTTGCTAATGTTAGTCTCATACACCTACATTCAGCATTTCTTCCTGGGCTACAAGACAGGGTTTTCAGTGAAAACAGAGAGGTCTAGTCACCATAAGGCATTTATATATTGACAACATTTATGGGTCATTTACTCAAAGTAAACAGAAGCATGCCTTACCTTCTTCAGACTTACCTTCTTCAGATTTCTTCAGGTATCTACAGATCAAGGATTTCACAAGGAGGCACCTCCACGATTTTGAGAAGATCAGTATTCACTCAACCATTGAACGCGTCGTGGTAAATCTTCAAATGGGCCAATAAATCTTCAGGTCACCCACAACTTAGTATTAAACTCAAAACTTATAAGAGAAAGACTCAAAAAACAAACTTGAAGCTGGTAGAGTTCAATGTGAATAGGTTTACTGTGTATAAAGAGCAATACAAAGCAAACCAAGGCCTTTATCCTGGGATAAAAAACCTAATGCAAAATCATAAAACATGATATTATATACTTCTCATAACCACTCCTATTGTGGAGCTTATTTTCTAGACTCCACCTCATATTTTAATCATGTTCAAAACTATTTGGTCATTATTGCTGAGTTAATTAGTGACCTTGACGCTTTGGTTTATCTTAGAAAGAATACTGTCTCAGCATCTTCCACATTTCTCAAAATAAAAATGCCTTTAATCATCTTACACAGAGAACCGAAATGTTACACCGCTGATTAGCCTTCTTTTTAACTTCCCTGGGAACTGTCTCTTATTGACATTAATGTTATCTTTGCACATTCACTGGCAAATTCGTTTGATCACTGGAAGGCAGTTTCCACCACAAACGTATCAACCAACACAAACCAATGGATCTAGAAGTGATCTCCTTGTATTATACTACATTGGCAAAGACTAACAATATAAGCAGTGTCTTGGCAATAATAATTAAATGCTCTGTAAATGTTAGACATATATTGATCCAATTCAAGGTCATCCATAGACTTCACTAAACAAAATCAAGATTACACAAGATATACCCTGAGGTATCTTTGGGCACTTTGTTCCACTCTCTATGGTCATGCCCAAAGGTTCAGCCATTTTGGAAGAATACATTTGAATTTTTGTTAGAGGTTTATGCTGCCATGATGAAGCCAGATCCATTGATAGACATTTTGGGTGCCACATCGAATAAGGCTGATAAAAGGTGATCACAGGCAGTTTCAGGTACATGCAGAGGATGTTAGAGGGGCCCAAATTCATAAAAGGTGATTATGCAAATAATTAAATAAATATATGCAACACTCTTAAAGGGATATTACAATGTATGTATTCAACACAACATTCGGGTTAACCACAAGCCGTCAGTGTGGACGAGACAAAATGTACTCACTCTGAAATCTGGTCCTCACAAAGATAGAGACACAAGAAAACACACGCAGCCTTTCAGCAAACACGGACATGTCTAGACACACTCACTCGCATGTTTGACCCTGTGACCCTGTCAACGAGCAGACATCCACAGGTCAAACACACACACACACACACACACACACACACACACACTGACACACACACACACACACAGGATACTAATCCCTCAGCCTGCTGAACTTGCTAACCCCAGAACTCCAACAGAGCTTGAATTAAAACCAACTTGAGTCGAACAGCCTTTATGTTTTTGTTCCTCAGTCTTCATAGTTTTTAATTTATGTTCCCTGAATCTTCTCTTTCCTTTTAGTGGATTTTTTTTTTTTTTGTCTGTGTGTCCAACTTTTATTATGAGCTGGAAAGTGGAATTTGAAAGGCAGAACTCTCAGCAGCTGGTCTCTGAAACTTGTTCTGAAAGTTTTCCACTCGTCCTGTTGGTCAGCTTTCACTGATTTACACACATGAACGAGGAACGTTGCTGCAGAATTAGACCTCATGTTACAATGGCTTCAGGGGGAATTATGGGGCTTGCTAGGACCAGAAGACAGAACATCACACTTTTGACCTAAATAAGAGAATTTGCCTTTAAGGGCACAAAGTTGAAAAAAGGACGTGTCATTTGAAATGTTTACTGTTTGCTCTTACTGGTCTCATTGATTTAAGGTAAATGAGCTGGAAAACCTGCTTTTCTTTGTTGTTTTTTTCTTAATTTTGGTTTAGATCCTTAAAAGAGGATCCACCATCAGAACCATGATGAAGACATCTGTTTGACTGAGGAATTATATTCTCTTCATCTGCTTTTTAATTAATGTTTTATCCTCTGTAGTAAAACAGTAATAAACCCTGTGACATTCTCACAGTGGACGATGTCACAGTTTTGGTAATAAATGATTAATCTGTGAATCTAGGCCAAAGTCTGATAAAAAAAAAAAAAGCACTCACAAGTCTGAAGTGGTGTTTATATCTAGAGAGCTACTGCTGACCTACTGCCGCTGTATAGTAAATGTTCAACCCAGTTTCCTAGAGATTATGTTTATACTATTAGATTGTTTTCCCGATTATGTTGCGTTTGCAAACACTTCAAACATAATCAGTGCCTCTGTTCACAGGTGAAGTTTTATCATAAGCCCTACATTTATTCTCCGAAGTCAATTGAGGTTTGCAGCCTGAATCCTGCATGTGTTTAGGCAACAAAAGCCCTGCAGTTAAGGTTAAAGAAAAGATTGTGGTTTCGCTTAAATCTTAATAACCATGTTGTAGTCATTATGGACCTTTTTCTGTATTAAAGAGCTGGTACTGTGGAAAACAAGAAAATGAGTTGGAGCCCTCCTGTGCTGTAAAATTACTGGTCTCTGTCTCCTCTGTCTTTTAAAGTTATTTGAAATTTGCGGCTCAAGAGCTAGCGGCGTTGAAGCAGAACCTGTTATTACATCACACCAGAAAGTCAACTCAAATATGTTAGGAAGCTTTAGCATGAGCCCACCCCTGCTGTAACTTCTGTAGTTTGCATTTCAGTCGCATGACAAGCAAAGCAGGACGCTGGCTAAGCTAGCGACCTCTGGCTGAATTTGAAAAAATAACTTTTAGTATGTGAGGAAATGTAGACACAATCGTATTGTTCTGAAACATCCTGTTGAAATCTGAACTGTGCAACAGCAGGTTCTTCCCCTTCATTCATGATCAGACTCAGGTTCATAGATACTGGATCTATTTTCCTGCAGGTGCAAGGCCGGTGCTGGTCCAAACGCAGTCTTTATACAAGGTGCAAGTCTACTTTTTGTGTGTCTGGTAATTTTCTGGCACCAAAGGAGTGCACTTGTGCCAACATGGGAGGAGGGGCATAGCTGAGGCTGTTTATGCAGATTAGGTGGAGCAGTGCAGTTTTGGTGCTCATTTTGGCATGAAATTGCATTAGCTTTAAATCTCGCTCAGACCACCTTTTATCACAGATGCAGGGCAATTTTCGTGGCTTCAGTTGGCAGAGGTGCACGTACGCAGACGGCTCCAAAATCACAAAACACTTTATGCTGATTTATGTCTGTTTTGTAAGGAAGATTCTTACCGATAATATCATGAGCATAATCCGGTGACCGGTGCGTTCTGTCGGATTCCATTTCTCACAACAACTTGTAGAATGTCGGATCTTTTCCGTGTTTATTTAACAGCTGTAGTCATCACACAGCAGCAGGAATGATACGTGTGTTTCATCTACAGTCTCTGATTTGAGAGAGAGGCTGTCATGTGTGGATGGCACAGAAGAAGAAACGTCATTAATTATTTAAATCTCCCAACGTGGCAACAGGATCAGACAGGATCTAAAGTCATTAATGTTCAGCATTTTCTAAACATCAGACTGGAAAACTGTTACTCGCAGATCCCAAGTTTAACAATAAATAATTTGAAGTTACACAGTTGTCCTCAGGATGCGTCCTGACCTCCATCAAATCTGTCGGGACATTTTTATTAAATAAGAGTATAAACTCAGTTTAGAGAACTGAAACATTTTTTCTTTCATGTCACAAGGATCATTACAGTGAGTTTTCAGTTTTGCCACTGACAGTCAAGTTTCAAAATACTGGCAGTAGTCTTTTCTGTGCACGGATGTGTATCCATATAATCAGTGTGTAAAACAGCCTCTGACAGCTGGAGGTCCTGTGCCGTGTGAAAAAAAATCAACAGCAAAATACAAGAAGTGGATAAACTTGTCAACATTGCGATGGCTGATTTAAATAGACCGCAGGTTTGACTCATTCCTCCAGTCATAAAAAGGAAAGAAAGTTCAATATTTGTTTAGAAGCTTTCAGATGGTGGAAACTAGAAAGCAATTTAATTGATTTAAATTATAATAAACTGGTATATGTGAGTTTTTTTGTGTTTGTGCACCAGGTACATTTTTGTACATTTTATTCTGCTCAATTTAAACATTAAACTTGTAACAGCTCGTTTTCAATAGTAATATAATATATTTTATACATTTTATTGTAAATTTCAATTAAAATTAAAATTTATGATTACTATATTTTTGTGTATATTTTGATTGTTATGCACCAAAGTAAATTCCTCATATGTGCAAACCTACTCGGCAATAAACCTGATTCTGATTCCTATCAAGTATTACTCAAGTTGTTGGGGCATAAATCTGTTTACAAAGTCACATTTTCAGGACTCCAGTTCCTTTTGGGAACTTAAAGCAAGTCCCCACAATGTATATCATTAATTTTAGGGTGAAGACTTGGTTTAAAGTTAATGTAAGGTTAGATTTATAAGAGGGCGGTCTACAGCCGGAGGTTGTAGCTCGAGGTGTAAATGATATTAAAGGAGGCATCAGGTTAGGGTTAAGATTAAGGTAAGTCTGATCCTCTGAAATTATGTAAATATGACTGTGTGTGTGTACGTGTGTGTGTGTGTAAATATTGTGTTTGCATATTGAGGTCAGGTTCATAAACCACTTAACCTCAACTGACAATAAATATCACCACATGACATGAATGAGCAGGAGTTACATCCTGAAATGAAGTCAGAGTCATAAAAAGAGAGTAAAGGTTGTGACATTTCGCTCATGTGAAGTTCCTGACTTGAACAACGGTGATAACAGCAGCCTGAAGGTCAGAGAAACAGGCTTATAACCAAAATGTCACCAATTTGAATCCGCACACCGGCTGGCAAGAACTGGGCAGGGCTCAAAAAGAACATAGGCCTGATAAAATGTAAGCAATAAACCACAAGAGACGGTTGTTTACAGTGATTTTAGAACAGCTTAACGGCTTTGTTTGGCACTCTGCCAAGTTAAATCATTGCATCATTAACTTACCATAGATCGTTGGTGTAGTTTGTCCACTTTGGAAGGAGATATATGGATTGAGTAGCAGTAATGAGAGGTATTTTTCCAAGGAAGTGACAGGACACAGTCGGTCCCCTGGCTGCTCAAACATAAATCCCCATAGGTTCTCTTTGTTTCTTTTGCTGGCATCTTTGTGCATTTGTTGAATGACAGCCTTTTATACTTCTGACTGTTCTCGTCAATAAATGATTCGGGCTTCAGTTGGCGGTCGCCCTCTTTAGCTTTGCGTCCCATATGCAGCTGTACATCAGACCAGACTTTGTTGAAAAGACCCTCAGGTGTGTTTGGATTCAGTGCCTGACAGTGCCTCCGTTAATGCTTGGTGGTGGGATGTTTTGTCGCGTCGTTCTCTGCAAAGTTTGTTCACTACTCCAACGAAGATGTTGCTAGCGATAAACTCTGGATCTTTCAACAGACACCAGGATTGGTTGATCGGTGGATCATTGACTACGTTTACATGCACCTTAATATTCCACTAATTCCAAATATGACAGTACTCTGAATTTGATACGGGTCATGTAAACAGCATATTCTGTTTGGATATTCTGAATTAGGCCTTATTCCAAATTTTCTGATTAAGGCATGTGGGATATGCGGATATTACTCAGGTTTTCGGAGCATTCGGAATATGCGTCTCAAATAGGGGTTTTACCGCAGTTTGTGACACACGGCCTTTTGCCTGTTTACAGTCAGCTCTGTGTGTTGTAAACAAACCAACTAGTAAACAGTTTGCAAGGCTGGGATAGAGATGCCTGACAGGCTGGTTGTGTAACGCACCCCTGTGCAGGCAAAATGACATATGCTGGAGCAGGAAGGCAGACAGAGGAGAGGACTGACAACTCGACTCAGTAGTGTAGTAAACATCATGGAACAACCTCGGTACTGGATGTGCCTGTAACGACATTTATAATATCAGTCATATCAGTATCACTAATAAATATCAGGCAGCAGCTCACTAATGTTTTTCACCTCGCTGGTTTACTTCACTGCCTGCAGAGATCTGGTGATTCCAGTTCCTACTGGAGCAGAGGGAAACCCTGAAAACCCTCTGCATGTGACGGGAATATTGGTGGAATATTCATGTTCATTAGCAATGTAAACAGCTTAGTAGGAATATTGTCTTTTTCAGAATAAGGGGAAAAACCAGAATATTTTGTGCATGTAAACGTAGTCAATGTGCCAGTTAAGCCTCACACGTAGGCCGACATACCTATTGAAACCATGTGGGTTCACATTTCCTGTTTTTCACAGTTTAATAAAACTGAAGGAGAGCCTGGTTCAGCTCTATTTTGGTGATTGTTTTAAAATCAATAGCCGGATCTTTCTCAGCACACCAAGTCTGAAAACAGCTAACAGACCACATTGTCTGTTTAAAGGTCTTCGTTTCTTGACTTTTCCAGCTCTTCAGTTTCTCTCTCAATAATTTCAGCGTGTTTCTTTTCTTTTTTATCTTCCTCCTCTATCCTGTCGATCTCTTTCCACACTTAGCCCACCCAGTAAACCAAAATTCACAACAAAATCTGACATTTTGAAACATTTTGTATAGGTGACTAATTGGCACAGTAATTTGTAATGTGGTCACAGCTTTGAACGCAGCTCAGCCAATCATAATCAAGGACATTTCAAATATTTGGACAAATTGTATTTGGATGCTTTGGCAAATTGTTCTCGAAACTTTCATGCCAATAAAGCGCACTGAGTTGAATTGAATTGAATTAAATTGATCTATTTTATAAAACAGCTTTAAAAAATCTTCCTCTAACTGTGACCAGCACGTGCTGCTTTTATTTACTGCAAAAGCATTTATAACTTCCTAACAGTGAACACCGTTATCTGAGAGTTATTGTGATCCACAAAGATAACAGAGCAATAAAGGTAAATTTTTTTACAAACGAGGGCTGTAAAACTTTTCCACTAAGGTGTTGTTGATGTCGTCTAACAAACCCACACAGAAAACATTTCTAGAATTACATGAAACCACAGATTCACAATTTATACGTCAATGTTATTTCATGTTTCTCTAATTATCGCATTTTGTCAAAGCGAATAATGCAGTGGGGAATGTTTTTTAAAAAAATTTCACTGCTGGAATTTTTAGAATTGACAGTCAGCTACTGAATCATCTCAAAAGCAAGAAAACTCCAAAATGACCCTGTTTCAATTTCCCTTCCCTTTCACACTCACAGTCTCTCCATGGGGGCTTTCCTACTGTGAAATCTTGAAGTATAGCCCTGGAGAGCTGGAGAGCTGACAGATGGCTCTCTAGTTCACTTTTTGAGTCATTTCTGTACATACGTCCACAACTCAGCTGACTTCGCTTAAGGGAATAACCCAGAATGCCTCGTGTTGTGATGTTAAACCAGCAATGACAGCAGAATATATCATCGGAAAAAGAAAAATTATAAAAACATATTTTTCACTACAGGCCTAACATTTTGTAACCTCAACCCCACAGGTAAAATTCATCTTAAAACAAACAAAACCAGCTCACGTCTGGTTTACAGTAACACTAGAGTAGTTTATCCAAGTTCATCTAATTTAATGTCGTCATAAGAGATGGTTTTGTGAAAGCCTGACTTATAAAATGTTTATGAAGAGAACAATCCTGCACTCAGACCCAAAATGAATTTCAGAGAGAACATTGAAGTGAACTAACTTGATGATTGAATAACAGTCTATGAATTCACAGCACACATATTGCATAGCACAGTGTAGTGAAGTGGGTGACCTGGATACCGCTGTCATGTGAGGAGATGTGCTAACTGCCGGCCCCCCCCCCCCCCCCCCCCCCCCCTACTCTCTGTATCTCTTCTTTCTTCTTGCACTTTCCTTGCTATTTTTGGCTTTCTCTGTCTTCCACAAATTTACAGTACATGCAGTATCTGATCAGTATCAATCTGACATTTTACTCTACTGGCACCGAGGACATGACTGGCAGGGTCGCAAAGCATATCCAGTGAGGAATGTGTTTATGTATAAAATGATAAAACAATATAAGATTAACTTAGGTGCAATGCTGGAATAAAGGCCTGAGAATGCTTTAACTGAAGCGCTTGTCGGATCATTGAACAGCGTCTGAAAACCGTCCCTCCACAACTTTCTGACATTAGAATCTGGGGCTGCTGCTCAAACCATTTTTGTAACTTTCCAAAACCAATAATCTGACAATCACGCCCACTTTATGCAGTAATTTAATCAGGTGTGTGTGAAGGTGTTAACTTCTCCCTCAAGCTCTCTGTCTTCATTGCTCACATTAATTTGCCAAGTTTTTGTGTGAATATCCAAATGCAACTTCATGGATGTCTTCTGGGAGAGACAGTGTCTGTTATCCCCATTTTTACAACTCACCGTGTCTCATCCATCTCTGTGACAGCAGGCTTTTGGCCTGTCATGAGGAACAGTTGTAGCCATGTATGCCTTTAGACATGTTCAGGCAACACCTTACGAATTAGTCTGAAGCATACTGAAACCTTTAGCATGATTAATGGAGCTGTTTCTGTTATATTACCTGGCTTGTAAACTATGTTGACACACAGGTGTTGTCTGATCCAGTGGTCTGTACGGTGGTCCCCAAAGGACAAAACACATAAAAAAAGTTAAAGAAACATGAAGGAAATGAACTTCAAATTCAAAAATGGTACAAATTGTAAAACACATTCACCAGGTGAAAACATAAACATTCATAAAAGTGCGGTTTGAATCCAAAAAAATGCTACAAATACTAAAACCAGGGATGTGATTTTTCTGGATTAATCTGGAATTCCGGATTTCCTGACCTGAAAATATGACCCATGTGAATCATGCATATCCGTAAAAAAAATAGCCAGTAAATTGTCGGTGGCAGGATGTTTCGCTAGCCTGCAAAACACTCACACTGGAGCAGCGTCAGCCGTTGCCAGTGCAAGTTTTTAGCTGTTTTTCAGCAGTAAATAAATAAATAAACAGCTGTGTGTATCTGACTGTAAATGGAGGAGCTGTTCAATAGCTTTGTGGAATTTGTTGGTTGCAGCGGTGGCTGTTAGCAGTTAGCTCTGCTCATTACCCGCTGAACTGCAGCAGCAACATGCAGGCAGAGCGAGCAGCTGCCAGACTTCACATCTGTTTATCCCTGCAGGTCTCAGATCCGGACTGTCAGGAGAAGGTTTATGGTTTGTTTGCGGTTTGACAGGCGCGTACGAGGCTCGGTTATCTGTGAGTGTAGCTGTGCTGTAAGTAAACAGTCTGAACTCGGTGGAGTTTTCGCTGATGGAGCGGAAAGTCTAGTTTTTATGCATTTTGTGGTCCCGGAGTTATCACCGACACTGTGAGAGGACATGAGTTTAAACGTCGGAGTTTTAGAAAGAATTCAAGCTGAAATGAAGTTATTTTTTTCCTTGTAAACAGTGAGATCGATAAGTCAGAGTTTACAGTGAACTTGGGTACAAATAGTTTGTCTAGTTGACTCAAACTGGTTATTTATGGTCTCAAATTTGAGATTTTGAGCTTTTTTTTAAATGATGATCAGTAAGTGTGTGCTCGTAAATCATCATAAACCTGTCAAAAACTCTGCTGGAGAAATGCAAGTTTGTAAACGTGTAGAAAATATTTGTAGTTGTAGAAAAAAAATTACATCTAAATAAAATTTTGTGCACAAATTATATCAACAAGGAGGTTTCCCAAATATTCTGAGTGCTTTTTAGAATATATGAGTTAGGGCAGAAACAAATAGCTGAGTAATTGATTAGCTTATTGTTATTAAGCTAATAGTTATTTTCCAATCAAAAATGGTCAAAAAAAACAAGACATTCAAACACTTTGGACTCTTAGAAAAGTGAGATGGACAATTTTAGCTGATTTCTGTCACCATACAGACAGAACAACTCATAATTTACTCGAGAATATAATCCTAATCTGATTAGAGATGCAACAAAAGATTATCATCATTGATCAATCTGACAATCATTTGGTCTGTAAAATGGCAGAAAACTATCCAAGGTGACTTTTTGACTGATAGAAAAACCAAAATGTATAATTTATGACGATTTAACACAACAGAAAAGCAACAAATTATCAAATTTGAGAACCTGAATCCATCAATATATATAGACAAGGCCGAAATTATTGATACCCTTGCATTTTATTAAAATAATGCACCATTCGCAGTGAACAGTGTTGAAATTAAAAGATATTTTATTACCAATGCATGTCTATGTTTGGTTTGCAGCAAACAAAAAAGTTGTGAAAATAACTGAATCCATGCTTTTTCTACAAAGACGTTCAAAAATAGCCTGAACAAAATTATTGGTACTCTTCAGAAGTTGACAGAAGTAATTGATTTGTAGTGATACTTTAAGCAGACTATCGTGTTTTAATTAGTATCACAAGTGTTTTCAATCTTACAATTGCTCATGCAGCCAGTTTAAAAGGAGAAAATTGCTCACTCCGCTGTTTTGTGCCACTTTGTGCATCACATTGAACATGGAAAACAGAGGGAAAACCAGAGAGTGGTCTGAAGACATTAGAAAAAAGGTAACAGCCAAGCATGGTCAACATAAAGGTTACAAGACCATCTCTAAAGAGCTTGATGTTCCTGTGACCACTCTTGTCAATATTATCAAGAACTTTAAGGCTCGTGGAACTGTAGCCAACATCTCTTGACATGGTCGCAAGAGGGAAATGGGCCCGAGATTGAGCAGAGGGATTGCTCAAAGGGTCGAGAAATAACAAAGAAAACTTCAACACAGACCCAAGCTGATCTTCAAGTTCAAGGTACAATAGTTTCAAGTCGCACCATCCGTCGCTGTCTGGATGGGAATGGTAGAGGACCCAGGAAGACCCCACTAAGAGGGACACATAAAAAAGCCAGACTGCTTTGGACAGATGAAACTAAATTAGAGCTTTCTGTTAAATCACACCAACCCTATGTTTACAGAAGAAAAAATGAAGCCTTCAAAGAAAAGAACATCATGCCTACCATGAAATATGGAGGAGGCCCAGTGATGTTTTGCTGCTTCAGGCACTGGGAGCCTTGAATCACAAGACTATCAAGGCATTTTTGAGCTGAACATACAGCCTAGTGTCAGAAAGCTATGTCTTAGTTGCAGGTCATGGGTCTTCCAGCAGGATAATGACCCCAAACATACATCAAAAAGCACCCAAGAGTGTATGAGAAGAAAACGTTGGACCGTTCTGAAGTGGCCCGGTATGAGTCCTGATCTGAATCCCATTGAACATCTGTGGAAAGAGCTGAAACTTGCAGTTGGGAGACGGCGCCCATCAAACCTGAGAGAAGTGGAGCAGTTTGCTCAAGAAGAGTTGGCCGAACTACCAGTGGAGAAGTGCAGAAACCTTATTCAGAGTTACAGAAAGCGCTTGACTGCAGTTGTTGCCTCCAAAGGCTGTGCTACAAAATATAAAGTTATGGGTACCAACATTTTTGGTATGGTTTTATTGTATTAAATAATATGTTAAGTTGTAAATCAAAAGCAAAGTTTCAGTTGTATTCAATGTAAAATAAAGAATGATTGATACCATATAATACTTCTGTCAGTTTCAACTTAATACAGAGAAAATATAGGGGGTTTTTTTTCAAAAAAGGTGCAATATTTTCGGCCACGTCTGTACTTAATAAATGACTTATACGGTTAAGTATGTGGGGTTAGGGTCACCCTAACCCCTGTGTGTATGGGGGGAGGGTGGGGGGGCTGCCACGTCGTGCTCTGCACTCTGTATTGTCCTATTTTTTTGTCCTTTGCCAATCACATGCATATAAAAGATACAATAGTTAAAACACAAGCAATAAAGGGCATACATCATGCTTTTTGTGATTTTCTGTCATTTTTATACTGTTATGATGTCGGATGTCTATGTTAAACATGGTTGAATTTCCAAAACTTGAAGTGAACGTATGTAGAAATGATATTTTCTCGATGGGAAGTATTTTTGAAGATGTTTAAGGCCAGATAACAATTTAAAGAAACGTAAAAAAAAAAGGTAAATTCTTGGGCTCTGACATTTGTAGAAACATCTTGCGGATGCTAAGCTTTCATAAAATTTCAACATACAAAGTCATGAATACGACATCTATGGAAGCTCGTTTCAGAAAAAAAACTAATACTAAAACTAATAAAATATAAATACATATGATAGATGAAATTTATGAGACACTAAGTCAAAGTTTTAACTTTTGAAGTCAAGATTATGAGATACAAAGTCATAAATTTGCATTGTATGTGAAGACACAATATTGAGATAAATCACGATTTTGACCAGCTTACTGTCTCTGAACTTTGAATCATATTTTATGAGTAATTTTATTCATCATTGTACAACATTTCATCTATTTTTCTGCTACTGTTGTAAAATTGGCCTCATACAAGTGGACTATCTTCTGTAAATACAACCCTACTTGAACGCACCATGTAATTAGATTGCATTACATTCATAAAAGTGTTCATTCATAGAGTTTGTCAGACTAACTGTTGTATCCCAAACCAAACATCCTATATCAAACAGTTCAGGATAGACATGAGAATTGATAAAAACCCTTTGATCTTAGCTGATAGTTTTGTGGCCTGTGACTGACACTGTAATCCAGCATCTTTCAGTCAGTCAGCCGTCAGGAGTTTCTAGTGACATTTTGGAGTCAAAGGAAATTAGATCCATTCTTTAGTGTCAGTCGTCCTCAGGGTGTTTCAGTGGAGCAGGTCACTAATACACCTGATCACATGACCAAAACACTGTTCACCTGGTGGAGTGGAAAAACTAACCTGCACCAGGGTGGGGTGGGGGGTGAAAGATTGTCTTCAGGTCCATCACATGACAACGGTATCCAGGTCATTTAGCTCATTACACTGAGGTGTAAATGTGTATGTTTGTGTGTTTGTGTGCTGTTGTGCTGTTATTGTATCGAGTTTCAGACATTGAAAATGAGGACATCTTGTCCACTCCTCACATCTTCAAAGAGTTGTTTGAGGGTTAAGACTTTTAGTTAGGCTTAGACATGCAGATGTGATGGTTAAGGTAAAAGTCCAACTGAAATTAAATACTTTTTTGTCTGCTACAGTATATCTGCGCTATAAATCACATGTCCTGTGCTCTCATTTGAGAAAAAATCTGAAACCAGAAGTTTGGTGTTTTGTTTCATGATGGCGCTCCTGATTTTGCATTAATACTCAGAATACTGTCAGTTCTCCACCGACTTAGATGGATTTCTTCTTTCCATAAAGCTGGAATGTCATCATGCTATCAAAGGCAGACGGTCACACTGAGCCTGATAGCATCCTGCTACACAACACAAGAGCCTCAGAGTCTGAACAACAACCTACATTAGCTTTCCTGCTACAAACATGAACACACATCTTGCACCATAGCTTGTTTAACAAGCAACAAACAGTCACCAGGGAAAGGTGCACTGCTAACATCATTTAGCAGGCTGGATATCTAATTAGCTGCTTAACTTATGAATAACTGTAAATTATATATAACTATATTCTCAGCCCATTACTTCCCCCTTGCAGCAGCATTTCCAGTGTAGCAATGAGCTTCGCAGCATTTTTTGTTTTGCATGCTTTCCCTTTCCTTTGCATGTGTTTTGGTATTTGTTGCATTTCTGGATTTGGAGCGTGTTTCCCTTAATGTTTGTGCTTTCACTCTTGTGTGTGCTTTGTCCTTAGGGGCCACCATAGGTTAGATAAAAGGGGGTATTTATGATATTTCTGCAAAAAATACCTTTTTTCTTCCTTTTAATGATAAAAACCTGATCACAATACATTTAAAAATCATATTATTTTTGATTGCAAAAAGGGATGACTAGATGTGATTTCAGCTGGATTTTAAGGGTTCAGTATGCTTGAAATGACCTAGATTGTACAATGTGTCTAAAGGTTTTGTTTTGAATGTTTCAGAGTCTCTCCTCCTAATGCATTACTGGTGATACACGTGATTGTAGACATGCAAAGTTACAGAAACAATTGCAGGAAAAATGAAAAAAAGAGATTGAGAGAAAAGTCCAAACCACACCACGTCACACAAATTACTTTCACACCACAACACATCTGGCCAATAAAGCCTTTTCATGGCAGACATTTCAACTTGTCAAAGCAGGATAAGCACCACTGTAATGACGGTTCATTCCATTACATGTGCCAGTAAGCCATGTCAGGGAGCGGCTCACTTAAATACAATGCAGCCATCATTAATGTTATTAATTCCACCTATGTTTTTCCTGCTTTGACAAGTCAAAATGTCTAACGTGTAAAGGGTCTATTACTTTGTAAATTGGCGTGATTATCAGCTCTGTTTTGGAGAATGATCAGACGTAAATCCCAATACACTTCTGACGTTGGAAAGTTGGTTTCAGACACGGTTTGTCAAGCAGCTCAAAAGTTTAAATCACAGACTGACTGGCAACAAGCTGCACGTACTCTGTCATTGTCCACCCTGTCACCAAGCCTTCCATGACAGGGTGGACATGTGCATAATGCTTGCCACATTGTGATAATGTTACACATATTACAACAGTTATTACACACATATTACAACAGTAGATGCTATACATAGTAGGAGTGGGTGGTGTGGACTTTTTTGGCGATATCGGTATCAGCAGGCCTTTTGATGATGATGATGATCAGACTGTGATCAAAACAAAGTCCATATAACATATTGCATTGCCTGTTACCTGCCTAGGATAATTATGCGTCTGTATGTAGTATGAATACTATTTGTCCTATCCTGTTTGTTCAGTGTTGTATGTCATTACCAAGAGACTGCAAATCTAAAGGTACTGTAGCTCTCGCTCTGGTATGAATGACATTTATCTTGAATTTTGTACATGGTCCCTCACAAATAAATCTTATAAAAGGCAAAGAATAGATATTTAACCCAGTTACATATATATCTGTGCACCAGCAGTGACATTCACAATGGCTCAGTGTCATTATATGGATGTTACATTGTGTGTCGTGTTGGTGTGTTCCAGCCTCGTCGGCGAGCTAAAGTTTTTGTGCCACTTAATCCTTTCCTGCCCAGACTGTTTATTCATTGTGAGCTACAGTATAAAGAGCTTAATAAAATGTTTGTTTTCCAGATCACCAACAATCACAATCAGACGTACTGTAGTTGAGAATGTGGAGATCATGAGATCAGTCCGTCATTGTGCTAAGTAAAGACTCAACACCTGCTGCAGCGGATTTACCAGGACAGAGAGACACTAGAGAGAGATAAGATACATGCACTGCGTGGCCAAAAGTATATGGACATCTGAGCACACTGAATACTGAAGGATCCATTACATATTTCATATTGATGATTTTATATTTTATATATGAGTACGGAGCCAGGAAATGCAAAACAAAATGTCTCAAGCTCTCCTTCGTCCCTACCTCCATCAGGCTGTTGAACAAAGAACCTGTGTGATTCCCAGTATATCAGTTACACAGTTGTTTATTTTAACAGACTAGAAGGTATACCCAGTTCAATATGGTTTCATGTGCAATACTGACTGATGGTGAGCAGCGCCTGAAAACCTCAAAACTTGAGCCCCTTCAACCATTTAGCACTTTGTTGATTGTTGCGCTACTTTTTTGTTGTTTACGGTATTTCTTATGCACTTGTCTACTTCCAGTTGTTTCAAATAGAAATAAAAAAACTTCCGTCTAGCACTCTTTCTCATTGCACTCGTACCTGGTCAGCTACTTGAGAATTTGAACTTTCTGAGTCGCTGTCCTCGAACACTTGATCGTCTTGCCTCACTTGTAAGTCGTTTTGGATAAAAGCGTCTGCCAAATTATATAAATCGTAAGTGCAACACTCTTGAACTGTTAATTGGATATCAAATTTATGAACATTGCCTATTTTGCACATCTGGTTTTCACCTTTTTTATTGTTTTTAACTCTTCTAAACATGCTCTGCTACTGTACTGACCACAAATCATTGTGTTTTATCATTTTAGGAACAGTGTATACTCTGTGTACTGGGGTTACAGTAGTGTATTGTGTCTATCTGGTGTCTCTATGTAAGAAGGTTCCTGTTTATTGACAAAGCTCACCTGGACATGTCAAACTTATCAAACACTTAATGCATTCGTTTACAGGTTCTGTGAGTGAATACTGAGCTTGAGAAGTCAGCTTTCAGATGTGCTGCTCCACTCTCATGCAATAATTTACACCAGATCCTAAAGTTCAATAATCTGGTGTCCCTGATTACTTTCAGAGAACTCATTAAGGGCATAATTAATATTAGTTGTATACGCTTTAGCAGTGCTGCTCTTGAATAATACATTGATGTTTCAGTTAATAATTTGATGTATTTGATGTTTTTTTTCTTTCTTGTTCATTTTTAATGTCTGTTTTTACGATGTAAACTCCTACTAGCACCTGTACCTCAATGTGCTCTTTCTGAGCATAAGTGAAGGTATGAATATATTGTATGTATGGTACCCTGTTTTTTTTTCTATATGTAGCTGTATATAACACTTGAGCCCAAGATAAACTTCCCCTTGGTGACAATAAAGTATATCTTACACAAATTTCATAACATGGGCATTAATCTGCTGCTATAACAGCCTCCACTCTTGTAGTTTCAGGCTTTCCACCAGGTTTTGGAACCGGCCTGCAGGGATTTGCGCCCATTTAGCCACAAGAGCTTTAGTGAAGTCCAACACTGATGTTGGGCGATAAGGCCTGGCTTGCACTCCTGGTTCCACCCAAAGGTGTTAGATGGGATTGAGGTCAGAGCTCTGCAAAGGCTAGTTAAGTTCTTCCACACCAAAATGGAAAATAACGGACCTTAATGGACCTGGCTTTATGTGTGAGATCATTGTGATGTTGAAACAGGAGAGAGACTTCAAAAAAACAGCTGGAAACACACTGTTGTCCAAAATATCACTGTATGCTAGGCCTATAGCATCAAGATTTCCCTTCATTAGAACTAAGGGGCTCAATCCAGGAAAAACAGACCTGGAAAAAATGTACAGTACATAAAGAAGAGGACAGAGATACACAGGGCTGTCTTGCAGAAAAATAAAGATCGAAGACAGTGCAGCAGACTGATGCAGTGAGAGAAAATGATGTAGACCGAAGCAGCAGATTTCACTTTATATTGCTTGTTCAGCTGCTGCTCTCAACTGGTTGCTGGTGGAACTTACACAATCTGTCAAGGAGCAATTCTGCATTGTACTGTACTCATAACACATCCTCATCATGTAGAGTTGTGTTTAAGAATCAGATTTCAACTCAAATGTTACCATCCAGCACAGTAATACATACACTCACCAAACACTTTATCAGGAACACCTGTGCAATCTGATGCAATCCAATACACCAGCTCCCGATTTCCTGATTCCTTCTCCCAGCGTCCTCTGGGTTTTCTCTAGACTCTTAACCACCACCTCAGACTCCCACTGGTCCAGGAATACATACACTCACTCTTAACCACCACCTCAGACTCCCACTGGTCCAGCAATACATACACTCACCAAACACTTTATCAGGAACACCTGTGCAATCTGATGTAATCCAATACACCAGCTCCCGATGTCCTGATTCCTTCTCCCAGCGTCCTCTGAGTTTTCTCTAGACTCTTAACCACCACCTCAGACTCCCACTGGTCCAGGAATACATACACCCACTCTTAACCACCACCTCAGACTCCTACTGGTCCAGGAATACATACACTCACTCTTAACCACCACCTCAGACTCCCACTGGTCCAGCAATACATACACCCACCAAACACTTTATCAGGAACACCTGTACAATCTGATGCAATCCAATACACCAGCTCTGCCTATAAATTTGACTTTAGCTTATAAGTTTTCAGTTTTTGTCGACATTATCAGAAAGGTGATAATTCTACTTTATGTGTATTATTGAGGGCGTAGTGGGTGGTGGTGGTCTACTGGAGTGCCGCCCTCGTGTATGCTAATGTGGTGGAAAAACTGTTAGGAACACTAACACTCAATAATGAAAATGTATAAACTTTATGGCAGAGCTGTTGTATTGGATTGCATTAGATATCACAGGTGTTCCTAATAAAGTGCTCGGTAAGTGTATAACGATCATGTGTAAAAAATGTGTTTCTTTATCAGTCATTCATCAGTCAGTCAGGCTCAGCAGAAGTTTTCCCTTGAGAACATTTAATACAGTGACAGTGTCAACAACATGACGAACGACCCAACATCAACATGAAATCACATAACACGCTCAAGTACTGAAAGAGATTGAAAATGAATTCCACTGTTGACGGGATCTGTTAAATTTCATTAGGATTTTTGCACAATTTTTAATTTAGTTAGCATTTGGGAATTTCACTTTTTATTGACAGGACAACAAGGATTCCAGTGATTCACAGCAGGTTACTGTCCACCTCAGATTTTGGAGGATGATAAATAAAAACCCTAATTTGTCAATTTGTATGACGATATTTTCCTAAATTAATCTTTTTTTCCTCTGCAGTGAGGTAAGTAAAACATAGCTAACTTATTCTCATTATTGCCCTTTTATATGTTTATATTTTTACTGATCTTATGCACAATTTCATGCCCTGTTAAATGAGAGGAACAAAGTTTTGTCGTCAATCCTTCACTATTGTCGGAGAGTTATAGCTTGGAGCAGACTGGAAATGACTCCCAGAGGTTGAATCATGAACGGAATATGTGGTCCCTCTGACGTTCAGCAAGTCAAAAAATTACAGGTTGATGATTAAAATGCTGACTCAGATTACCAGAGTTAAAAACTCACTTGGCGCTGGACTAACTTGGCTTCAGATAAACATCAGTTACCAATGCGGTTCCAGCCAAGTGCTTGAGAGCGCAAGTCAAACTGGCGTTCACCCCTATAGGGTTTGATCAGTGATGCAGCAGCTCTTCTGCAAATCAGACGCTCAGAAATTCTCAATCAGGAGGTTTCTGAGATGCAGTAGATAGTAGTAGTAGTAGCAAATGTTTCAGTAGATAAAACAATTAACAGATAATTAATCAGGAAAATATTTGATCATCATTTCAGTCTTAACAAGAAAAAATGTCAAACATTCTCTGGTCACAGTTTCTTAAAGGTGAGGATTTTCTCCTTTTCTCCATTTTATACCATGAATTAAACTCTTGGTGGGCAGAGGTGAATTACCAACTGGGCAAAGTCGGTCCTCATATGTATATATGTAGTGTGCCAATTTGATAAATTGTAATTTATTTGGAGGAATATCAACCATTAAGTCTCAATGATTTTGGCCTTAAGCTGGCTCCTTCATTATTATCTATCTTGGAGAGAGCCCTGTGTCAAAATATACATGCTGTATATTCCTAAACTAATTAGTTTATTTTTTACCAAATTACCACAAACATGGGAGCACCTACAGCTCATTTCTGTCCCAGGGATCTGTAAGTGGTTAATGCTGGATGTTGGAAATGTTGAATGGACAAAAAAAAACGACATGAAGATGTGATCTTGGGCTCTGGGTAATTGTGATGGGCGTTTTCACTATTTTTTGACATTTTATAAAGTAAACCAACAAAGTATTTGATGGACGCACCCATATAATTACATAATGGCATGTGACATCAACCTGACGTCAATGCTGAACTCAAGTGTTTCATTCAGTACATTTTGGAGAAATCTGATCAATCTGATGATCATATCTGACTGTTTAAAGATGTGATAGACGCTCATACTGCTGAGCACTAGCAGTGGAATGCAACATAGCTAGAAATAGGGCCAAACTCCTTTTAAATTATCTTGATTACACTGTTAGAGCCAACCAGTCGCTCTCGGCTTGAGTAGTTCAGCAAACATCAGCGGTAGATGACGAGCCCAAATCAACACCTGTAAACCGGTTTATTAGAAAACTTCCACCATGAAAATATTATATCCTGAAATAATTAATTTAGATTATTACCAGTAGTGTTTAAGTGCATGTTTACATATTCTAACTTGAGGTATCTTCTCTAACCAGTTCCTCTAAGCAGCATGTAGACAGCAGAGATGGTGATGGCGGTGGCAGTGTACGCGAACACAGCGTTATAAAAGGTGTTTTTCCTAATTCCTTCTCCCAGTGTCCTCTGGGTTTCCTCTAGACTCTTAACCACCACCTCAGACTCCCACTGGTCCCCTCTCGCTGGTCTTTCAGGCCTCTCCGGCTGCGGCTGACTAGCCTGTATTTCCCTCTGTGGACTGGTCTCCAGCAGCCTCCTCACCACAGACACTTCGCTCTCTACCCGACCGAGTCCTTGCTCCAGTTGGCCCAGTTGTGGTGGGAGGGACTCCAGGAGGGACTCTGTCCTTTCGCTGCCAATGTGGAGGTCTTTTAAGGCTGAAATAGGCACAACAGGTGAGTCTGAAGTCGGACTTTCCTTTTCCTGAAGGGAGTCGTCCTTCTTCGTGAAGGCGTCCTTCAGAGTGAACCTGAGGCTGTCGATGAGCATTCTGAGCTCGTCCTGCTGGGAGCGATGGTTTCCAGCCTGAACCCTGAGGGCTTCCTGCAGGCTCTCTGGACCTTTCTGGGCCTCCAGCAACAGACTCTTAAGCTCCTACAGACAAGAGGAGTGAAGATGTTATCAGATCACAATCATCAGTGCACACTGGTTTCCCAGTGAAGCGCTGATAGAATATACAGCACAAGGAGCAAAACAACTTCGTATGTTCACTTCAAAAAATTAAGAGAAAAGTATGTGTGATTTGTAGTGAATGATGCATTGAAATTAAGTTTATAATCATTTTCCTGTCAAAATGACAATAAATCATAAACTGTAAATCCAACCTGGCAGCATCAAACAACATTTTTTGAGTTCACAATGTTACAAAAAATGTTAATTAATCCATTATTTGGTGAACTTTGCAGCAATTTTGATCAATTAATCATTTAATTAATTCATCAACCTAAAAATGCCAACCATTCTTTGGTTCTTGCTTCCCAAATGTGAAGATTTCCTGCTCGAGATCCATTTCTTACATCATTGTAAGTTGAATATCTATCTATCGTCACCTTGGACTCTGATTATTTAAGTCAAAGCCATCATCACTCTTCCTCACCTGCAGGCGGACGCGGTTGACGTACGTTGATCCCATGACCCCGATCAGGGCTCCGAGCACCGAGCCGATGATGGACCAGTTCTTGGTGCGTTCGGCTCTCGTCCTCTCCTTCTCGTGGCTCTCCCTGACGCCTGCTGAAAACAAGGCGAACTTCTCCCTCTCTGCAGCCTCGGCGTTCTCGTAGGCTGTCCGGAGACGACGCTCTTCCTGCGTTCAGGAGAGAGCGTGAGGGTTAGGGTCAAATTCAATCTGTTTATTCCACAAACAGATCATTTTTTAACTGATCTCTCTAACTGGACTGATAACTTAATTCCCTACAACATCATTATCAACAAGGTAATTATAATTGTTTCATTACTTGGTGGTAGTTTATGTGCCACTGTGGCTAAATCTACTTAATCTTATTCTGATCTCAAACTATCTGGATCTAATACACCGTAATGCCAATATCTACCTATATAAGTCTCACTGACTGCTCAGGCAACATCTGTGACAACAAATTAAGCCCTTTAAGCTGTGGTAATGTGGTGGATATTTGTCATTATTATCATCAAGTAAGCTACATTGTGCAGGGATTTTTAAATGTTTTACTTTGGTGCCATCTGGTGGTTGTATCAACAATAACATCATGACTGACAGCAACATCTGCAACAACAATTTTTACCTGGATTGTTTCATTTTCCTACATATAAAACATACATATAATGAGTTTAAGGCTTCTATAATCCACTAAAAGGCATGATTCATCTTCTTCTTTATTTCACATAAATGTCTATTTGATGAAAGTCTTGATCTTGATACAAATGAAGTTTCTAAACATATTCATGTTAAAATAAAAGATTTAAAGGGTTTCTTTTTAGTATTTGTTTTGCTTGTATATTCATATGTCTAAACACCTGTTTATGCCACAACTAACCTGCAGCAGTTTGTGCTCCATCGTTGCCAGCTCCAGGTAGTGAGCCTCCTCCCTGGAGACTCTGTCCAGCCGGTCTCTGACCTCCTTCAGCCTGCCCTGCAGAGCCTCCAAGCTGGAATGAGCCTCTCGTACCATCCCTCTGGCCACCATGAACGCTGCCTCAGCCTGGGCGAAACACACACATCAGATTTTTCTCAGTATGTATCATCCTCCGTGACTTTTTGGAGTTCATCTATAATGCAGGTCTAATTTCACTGACTCTTAAAATGAACACACAGCATCCTGGATGCTGGATTTCCAAAGTTTCCTCCAGCTGCACAGTGCTGACACAAGCTGCCTTCACTCAGCTGAACTCCTCCACTAACATAATGAAAAGTTAATTCTGCCGAGACAAATTTCATGATAAATCACCCGTACAGACAAGATAAATATTACAGGGGCAGGTCAGTAATTAAAGATTTGCCGTGCTCCTCAGTAATTAAAGTAATTGTTCCAGATGACATTTAACTTTTGCAAAACTACAGGAGCTGGTTTTCAGTACAAGGATATTCTACAGGAAAACAATATTTATTATCATCACCAACTGGCTTCTATTTACTGGTAATTTAATTATTTACCTACAAGCTGAAAACTACTCAAATGACTCTTTCTGGATGCCTGTTTTGGTTTTACAGTTGAAATCAGTTAAGCTGTACAAAGACAGACCAGCGAAGACAGAATAAGACGTTAAAACAGCCCGTCTGATGCACTTGTAAGGTATTACTCTCATAATGTTTTCCTTAATTGTACAAGTTGACTAAAAATTGGTTGTTATGAGCTGGAATCCATCAAGGAAAATACGTTTTCTATATCTTCAGTTATTACAAAGAACTGATGAAAATCCATATACACTTTTAATACGCAGAGCACCTCTCTGGATGGGCCTTAAATTACAGAGGAACCAGTGGGCACTTTGGGGCTGTAATTACATCTGAGGTCTGGGGTGAAAAATTAAACACGTGGTCTGGTTGGGGTTAAACTCACTGGCCAGCACTTTATTTATTAAAATCACCTGACTTTCCTTGAAGAAATTAATCCTGTCTGAATTAGGCTCAGTACAACAGTCCTGCAACAAATCCTTCCTTCATGAAGCTTATGATGCTCAGTTTTATTGAGGTGTTGATTCAATATAAGGAGGCTCTAGTCTGCGGTGCTATTAAACTGTATTGTGTACTGAGAGATGTTTCTCTTATTTTGTCTACCCCATTTATATATACGTGACGGTCGACTAAACTTGGCGGTTGCGAGTTGAGGTGCTTCTTACTGTCTACTGACCTCAGTGACCTTGGTTTGGGCCTTGCGGACCTCGTTGAGACCGACGAATTCCTCGTACCTCTCCCACCAGTTGTTGACTGTGGCGGTGGTCATCTGAGCCGACCACTGACCCCACTGCCGCCCCACATCACCTGCATGCTGGAGGAGGAAGAGGAGGGAGAAAAAGGACAAATTATTTTAGTGATGAAATTATTTGGTCTTGTGTTCTTTTGTGTTTAATGCTTTAATGTCTTTGTATCAGATGATAGATGTGTTTTTATTATAAAATTGTTAATACAGATTAATATGTGGTAATGAACATGTTAGCAGTGATGTCTCTGGTCTGGAAAGAGTCAACACAGGGATTTCCTGTACCTGTAAGGCAGCCAGGGCGTGCTCCTTCACCACCTCGGCTCCTCCCTTCCCCTCAGGAGGGGCTGGGTTAGTAGGTGGGGGGGAGCCAGGCTGATGGTGAGCACTGTAGGTTCGGACCAGAACGATTCTGCCAGGCAGAGATCCAGGCGGGAAGAGGCGGGATAAACAGCATGAGCCATGAGCCCAGAGACAGATCTGAGCTCCTCTGTACCTGACACAGTAAAGATACTGTTAATCCTCAGCATCAGTGCTGTATTTTGACATAAAACCAGTCGTAGAGCTCAGTTCTCCTCTGTGGTCAACATTTTAAATAAGTACCTCATTGAGAAAAGCAGCGGTCAGAAATCCAGCTTGAAAACTGTCAGAGCTTCACTTTCACTGCAGCTACGGAGCTGACACTGGAACAGGCACCTGTGAGAACAACCGTATATAAAATATTAGATGACAGATAAACTATCGACTGTACATGTTGCCAGGTTCAGGACATCTCATTGAGATCAGCTGGAGGTGTGCTGTTGTGTCAGAGGGATCGGACAACTGAACTGGGTCCAGTTTCAATAGAATAATAACTCAAAAAACATCTTCAAGACAAAATTCATCATTGCATGGGCCAGTAAAATTATTTATTAATGTGGTAAGTTTTTTTAAAATATATGTTCACATGAGTTTTGTCAACAGCCATCGTCAATAATGAAACCATAACAAAGGAAACTAGGGCTGCAACTAAGGATTTTCACTATCAATTAATCTGTTGATTATCTTCTCGATTATTGATTTATTGTTTGGCCTATAAAATGTCAGAAAATTGTGAACAATCTATATCACTGTTCCCCACAGTACAAGGTGACACCTGCAAATGTCCAATTGTGTCCCGACCAACAGTCCACAACCAAAGATATTCAGTTTACTGTCACAGAAGACTAAAGGATCAAGAAATTATTCACATTTGAGAAGCTGGAATCAAAGAATTTGGACATATGTTTTCTTAAAGAATGACTCCAAACAATTAACTGATTATCATTATAGTTGGCAATTAATTTAATGGTTGCCAACTAATCCATTAATCAACTAACAGCTCTAAAGGAAACCCTTCATGTTATTCTGTTATTGAATTCACATTTGTGTGAAGTGACATAACTCACATCTAAAATCAATAACAGATACTTAAATACCAAAATTGAAGAACTTTCTAACCACATCCTTACTGCTACTAAATGTAAAACATGAAAGAAAACATGACTAATATGGACTCTGTACATACAGCATGATGAATGACTTTCAATACAGTGAACTGTCCTAAATTCATCATAAACAAACCACAACTCAACACCACTAATGTGGCTGATACATCAAATCAATAATCAGACTGGAGAGAGATAAAGTTTACAGACATGAACGTCATTACTATAACTTAAATCAAATTAGTTCCTCCAAGGTTAGCTGACTGCTCTGTTCCTGTTTCTCTGTTTCATTGCCAACATATGAGCTTTAAACTGTAGCTGAAAAACGATCCGTGATGACGTTTTAACTCATATAACAAGGTGACAAAATAAATATACCTGTTTTCTTCAATACTGTCAAAGCAAACATGTCACATGGATGAAGTTTCTTTGAGCTAATTTATAGTTAGCATCATGATGTCAAATGAAAGGGAGTTTCGGTTTAACGAGTGACCGTGTTAACTTGTGACTGACGTTCAGCGTCGTGGGTCCTCGTAGTGACGTAGGTGTCCTCTTAAAAGCCTTAATAATTTTACTTGAATCAATACTGATCTGTGTAATTGTTTAAAAAGGAGGGTCATATGTTTACTTGTAGTGAATTCTTATCAGAGTATAACATTTTTGTCTTTGACGCTATTCTGTAAGGTATTAAAATTCTGCTGTCATCTGCAACCAGAGATATCCATCAAACTACTCCACCACAATTATATATAGGGAATTCAGATACTTTTTTGAATATAAAAACTAATAATGTATTGAATGTATAAGGGAAATAATCCAGAGGGGCACGATTAGTAAACTGTATATTGGTATAGGATGAAAAAAAAACATATATATATTTTTTGAAGTAAGGTGCGAGAGGTGTCTCTGAATATATTGCACATGTGTTATCCAGTTAATTTAGCTATTGTTCCTTCTGTCACCACACAAATAAAATGACAACTCATCCTTTTTTTGGTGGTGGTGGTGGTTATTTAATTTAAGAGAATTTAAGGACTTTTTTTCTTCCAAACTCCATAAAACAAATCACATATTACAAAACAACATACAACTTGAAACCAGTGGACACAGATATGACATTAATAACAGATCTATAATACACATAAGAAATGAAAAGGAGCAAATGGAGCAGCATAAAATAATAAAGGGAGGTTTGTAAATGAAAGCTGTTTTCAATTTAAGGCTTCACTGAGGACACCTATGTGATTTGTATCTGGTTTCAACAGCTGCCTCCACAACGCGCAACCACGGACGCAACCGGCTGAAAGTCACCAGTTAACACGGTCACTCGTTAAAACGTAACACCGGGTGGATTTTTGATCAGGCATATAAAACAGATATTCTGTTTCCGGTTCACAGTTCGCTGGGGTCCTGTCAGTGCGGATTATAGTCACACAGCCGGCTACATTCTCAGCGGAATACGTTTAATTCTTCTCTTTACACCTCCCTTACAAATCTAAAACATGTCCGGCAGAGAAGGTGAGACGTCGTTGTTTCTTCTACTCGAAATGTCTGTCGTCATAAGAGATTATTTTTTGACAACGCGACAAAACTCAGCATAACGTGTCAGCTAGCTAACTTAACTAACTGCTGAAGAGCGCGCGAGCCTGGTAACGGTTTCTTCTTTTGCCAGAATACGTTCATTTTTTTTAGAAAATTAACGCCTTTTTCTTTGTTTACAAATATAAACACAAGATAGAGTATTTATTTTGACCACGTACGATTCACGGCTATCGTTTTGGACATTCGGCTTTTTAAATTATCTTCCAAGCAACTAGAATTGTTAATGACTGATAGATTAATTGCCGTCGATAATTTAACTGTTCAAAAATATATTAACCGGTAATGCAGAAGACGAGGGAGATGCGGTGTAACTGTCAGAAAATGTGTAGATATTTATTGGACAACGTTTAAGGTATCTACAGTACAAGACTGCGGCTATTTTAAAGGATCAGTGTGTAGGATTTAGTGGCATCTAGCGGTGAGGTTGCGAATTACAACCAACTGAATACCCCTCCTCACCCCCCCTCCCCCTCATCTTCCTCCCCTTCCAAGTGTGTAGGAGAACCTGCGGTGGCTGCCAAAAACTGTCTACAGCCAGTGTTTGATTTATCTGTTCTGGGCTACTGTAGGAACATGGTGGTGCAACACGGTGGGCTCCGTGGAAGAAGACCCGCTCCCTATGTAGATGTAAAGGGCTCAATCTAGGCTAACGAAAAAACAATGATTCTTATTTTTAGGTGATTATACACTAATTAAAACACACTCATGGATATTACATTAAATTTCTGCCAAGTCCGTTTTGCTAGATGCCACAAAATTCTACACACTGCACCTTTTAATGAAGTCCATAGTATTTCATAAATTGTCGAAAATCACTTGAAATTTGCATCCCAAACAAAATCTTAAATATTTAATGCCTGTGTTATTAACAGGCAAACTAATGTCTATTCTAAAATTTGAAATCCATATAGGGGGCTTCTTGCTGCAGTGGGTTTATGTCACGTATCACCATTGTCCTTTTGTCTACTGTCTGACAAGTCTTTTTTGCAGACAGCGAGCTAACTTTTCATTTATTGTCCTCAGGAGGCAAAAAGAAACCACTGAAGGCGCCCAAGAAACAGACCAAGGACATGGATGAGGTAAGTGTCCTTCTGTGCTCAGAGATGATCGATACTGTACATCTGTGGTAGGCAAATCTGGCCCTCCATCAAAAATATACGGCCATCTAAAGGGAAAAAAAAGCTAAAATTCCTCCTTTCTATGGACTGTAACAAAGACATGTTCATGTTTATGAGCTGCTGCCACTCTATGAGCTTTATGGGAATTATGAAATCTGCTCTCAGATTCAACCCTAAAACTATTAAATAAGTCCATTTATTCTTGAATGAATGACTGAAAAGGAATAAACAGAACATATTAAAACCATTTTAGCTTTGTTTTCACTGCGCCTATATGTAGCCCCCCCCATAAGCAGTGCAGAAAGAACTGGCCCATGGTTGAACCTAATTGCTGATCCATACTGTATATGAACAGTATAGCTTGTATAACAAAATCTTTTTTATGACATAGAATTGGACAATATGAAATAAAAATATGCTTTTAAGAGAAATTACTTTGACATTTCTGTTAAATCTGCTTGCTCTAATGTATGGATGCATCCATACAGTATTTTCTAAATTAACAACAATAACTCATATTTAAAGCTACAGCTACCATTCACTCATTTTCATCATTGATAAGTTTTCATCTTAAGTAATTAGCCTGAAAATGTTTCAGCAACAGTCCAAAAGCCAAAAAAGATTCAGTTTAGAAGGATGTAAAGAAGAAAAACCGTAAATACTTGAAATGTCAGGCTTTTATGGCTTTTATGGCTTGAGATTATTTCTTTCAGCTCCAATAATATGTTCCCAATACTGATTATTCCCCAATCCAATATTTTTCGGTTTTATTAAGAAACGTGAAAAGATTTATTAAAATTCATCAGTCAGTTGCCGTTTTTGCTCTGGGAACCTGTGATATAAATTTGAATTTTTATTTATTTACTTACTTATTTATTTGACTAAAGTGATAAATCATTTAGCTGCAAAAATAGTCATAAATAAACATTAGTTGCAACCCAAACACAAGAAGAATATACGACAGAAGTGATATCAGTTGAAGCATTATAAACTGTGTGTGTGTGTCTGCAGGATGACATGGCCTTCAAGCAGAAGCAGAAGGAGGAGCAGAAGGCGATGGAGGCAATGAAGGCCAAAGCTTCAGGAAAAGGACCTCTAGGTAAGACCAGAAAATCAGCCATGGTGTTTGTGACATGTATGTGACCCATAAAGTGTTTTTTTAATTTATACTTTTGCGTTGGACTTCACCCGTTGATTTCACCACCACAACACTAGATGAATGTATCACACGTGTTTAGATGAAATGTTTCCTTTTTTGATTATTTTTTTAGCTGTCTTCAAAGCAGTATTGGCCTTTTAAAAGGGGGGGGGGGGGGGGGGGGTAAAAAAAAATCTGTATGATGTATAAAATGAAAATTTAAAAAGTGTAAAAAACACGTGATCGCCATGTTTCTGTACCTTTACTCACTGACGGAGAACAGCGATCACAGTAAGGAGAAGGACTTGTTAAATGTTTATTACTGAAAGTAGCAGATTACTGAGACTTTCTTAAACCTGACTTCACTCAGCGAACCTCCACCAGAAGCACAGTTCTTATGGACTTCATGTGGTGTCTCTGTTGGCAGCGTAAGCCTGATGCGTAGTTACATAGTTGAGCACATGTTAGCTACTGCTGCTACAGCTTAGGCTCCAAAGCTGCGCCGTAACCACTTAACACGCCACTTAGGGCTAGCCAATATAATTAATTCTAATTTTTCTTTTTGCACAAAGTGTAAAATGTCTAAATCGTAAAAATCAAGTAATTACAAAACGCACTATTGTTAGTTTAGTTGAAGCTCTGGGAGTCGACTGAACAGTTTCCAGACTCTACATTGTACAGTTCATCTCTATCTGCAGGGCGCTAACGCTAGCTAGCAGCAGTCTGCAGATATCAGGCTGATGTCTTGTAAAGAAACACAAACAGCAGCAGATCAATTAGTGAGCGGACGTTTCTGCTCTGTCTGAGCTGAAACTGATTATTAAACTGGATGTACTCTCAGTTGAAGCATCTGGAACCGACTGTCTGTAGCTGTGTGGTGTTTTTTTTTTTTTTACAGTGATGAGTGGTCAGAGATATAGCAGGGAGAGAGGCCATGAAGAGCCTTAAAAGTAGTCAGTAAGATCTTAAAATCTATTCTAAAACATACAGGGAGTCAGTGTAAAGAGGCTAAAACAGGAGTGATGTGATCATGTCTCTTGTATCAGATCATGTAATTCCACAGAGTATATTTTACACAGAGGGTAAATGAAAAGGTCCAATGTGTGTTTGTTTGCACACATGCTGTTTAAAGTTAAAAGAAGTAGCGATGTTTAAAAAAACCAGTAGCATGAACATTATTGGAGTCATCAATGTGGATGATAAAATTACCACAAAGAACTGATAACTGATGGATTATTGATCAGTTATTTTATTTTAAACATGTTAAAATAACATAATAAAATATATAGGCAGCGAAACAAAACAAATAAAATAACGGCAAACTTTCAGTAAACAACACAAATAACCATTTAATGTTCGAAAAGGGCATAGGATGAAGAACTTTTCTAGTCCTACCCCTTTTTTTTAAATACTTTTATCAATCAAATCAAAGACAAAAACTGTTTAAATTGTGATAATTTAAAACAAAATTGGATAAACATTCAGGGAGTAAAAAGCTGCCAGTTGGTTTTGGGGGAGCAAACATGAGCCAGATGGAGACCGCCAAGTGTAAAAGTGTGAACTTCAAAGGAAGAAAATGCACCACAAGGTCTTTGATACCATTTGGGCTCTAACCATAAACACTCACTGGGCTACCACCATGACAACCACTGACCCTGTGTTGGATGAAACAATCATAGCGTGGACACACTTCAACAAGACGGCTTTGATCATTAGTCTGCAGCCAAGATTCAGTTTAAGTTTGTAGATGAATTAAAACCAGAGATCTCACATTGAAGAAGCCGTTTTAAGTGTATTTGTGCTGAGCAGAAGTTGATGCATTTGTCCGAATCTTTAATAGATTATTAATATTTCTGAGTAGAATGTGCACGTGTGGGTCGACAGACCTATGTGTTATGATTACAGGTATATCAAAACTATGTGAAGAGACAGACTCATCCAGCATTTCTTACAAACTCATTTTTTAAATGTTTCCTGTCTTTTCTTTCCTGCAGCAAGCGGTGGCATCAAGAAATCAGGGAAGAAGTAAAATCTGAAGATGACGTTTTGTTTGCTCCCCTGCCTCGGTTCCCCTGCGTCCGAGATGTCTGTTTGCTCTCTAAGAGACTCCAGTTTGTTTTGCTCTTTGAAAACACGAACCCATCAAACACAAAACATGTCCCAGGTGTTGACCTCGTCCACAGTGATAATGAATTTCAACAACAGGAATGTCTGTTGCCAGTCAGGTCCAGTACACACATCAAAACTCCCCCTACGGCCCTAATTTGAGGTTTCACACTGTGATATCTGTCAAACACGTTTGTCACTCAGTCATACACACTGACCAAAATCTTCCAATTCATTCAGAAATGAAGCTCTGCAGCTGTAGAGATGGATAGCGTGTGTTCTGTTTTGTCATGTATCAGAAACGCATCAAAACCCCCAAGTTCTTTTGTTTGTCTGGTCTGAGTTTTGTTTTATTGTAAAGAGGGAGATACAATAAAGATTTTGTAATTACTGTGTGTTAATTTAATTCTTAGTATGGATGAAAGGAATCTCTTAGTAATCTCAAGTTTTTACAGTAACAGCAGTGATGAGCTGTTCCTTTTAAACCCCCAGTTGTCAGTTTCAGGCCTCATTAAATCAACAGTTGGCTTTGGTACAGTGTTTTGTTTTTTTTATAAAAGCAGTAACATGACAGAAAGCTGGAGGTTGTCACACAGCCTCGGTTATAACACGTCATTGAGAGGAATAAATAAATTAACACCATTTATTAAGAGTTTTTGTTTAGAAAATCCAATATTTTTGACTAAAAACTTTTGAACAGTTGATTTACAACATGCATTAGACTTGATTTACATACATGTGTGTGTCAGTTCTGGGTTTAAAGGTGGTTTACGTTCAGTTTTCTCCCAAAAAACACATTGGCTGTGTCCGAAATCACTCCATATTTACTATATAGTGCACTACATTTACCCTTCACCATTTTATTCGAGTGTATAGTCAGTAAGATCTTAAAATCTATTCTAAAACATACAGGGAGTCAGTGTAAAGAGGCTAAAACAGGAGTGATGTGATCACGTCTCTTGGTTCTGGTTGAAAGCCTGGCAGCTGAGTTCTGAACAGTCTGGAGTCAATCTATAGATTTTTGGTTCAGGCAAGAAAAAAGACTAAGAATCTGAGCATGATGAGATGAAGGTGTGAAACTTAAAATATATTGTTTTGTTTTTTTTCAATTACAACTTGGAACCAGCAGGATTTGTTTTGCCATGAGCTGGGACCCGATGACAAGGATCTCTGTTTTGTTAGACTTCAGCTGAGGAACATTTTTTCACATCATGAAGGCAGATAAGTTAAGTTAAGTGCATTCAGTATTCCAGGGTCTGTGGATCTAACAGGCAGGTATCATCGACATAATAACAGAAAGAGACACTATGTCTATGAGTAATGTACCCAAGGAGAAGCATGTATAAAGAAATTCAACAAACGCCTGAGGCACAACAAAAGAAAATGAGACAGTTGTTCACACAGACAAAGACCTTACTGTTAGACAGGTATGATGAAAACCTTTGAGATGCTTTGCTCATTAAAGATGCAAGTGGGACAGTATTAATAACTGGCGATTCACATTTAAAAACTATACATTTGTGATCAGATAAAGTAATATCCAGTAATTCCACAGAGTATATTTTACACTGAGAGTAAATGAAAAGGTCCAGTGTATGTTTGTCTGCACACATGCTGTTTAAAGTTAAAAGAAGTAGCATGAACATTATTGGAGTCATCAATGTGGATGATAAAATCACCACAAAGAACTGATAACTGATGGATTATTGTTCAGTTATTTTATTTTAAACATGTTAAAATAACATAATAAAATATATAGGCAGCGAAACAAAACAAAAATTAAGGAACTGTCATAAATTAAAACAAGAGTGGATAAACATTCAGGGTAGTAAAAAGCTGCCCGTTGGTTTTTGGCAGCAATAAAGACAGCAAACATGATCAAATGGAGACCGCCAAGTGTAAAATTGTGAACTTCAAAGGAAGAAAATTTATCACAAGGTCTTTGATACCATTTGGACTCTGACCATAAACACTCACTGGGCTACCACCACGACCACTGACCCTGTGTTGGATGAAACAATCATAGCGTGGGCACACTTCAACAAGACGGTTTTGATCATTAGTCTGCAGCCAAGATTCAGTCTAAAAACATAAAATCTAAGTTCATACGCCTGAGGCACACCATACTTAACAAAATAAAATGAAGAGACATAGTTCTTCACAGAGACAAAGACCCTACTGTTAGACAGGTATGATGAAAACCACTCTAAGCGGTTACGTTGTAGAGCACAAATAAACATGCCCACAAATCCACACACCTCCGCCCGACCCTGCGGCTGAACGCTGCACTGCCTGATTTGGTGTGAATGAAGGGTTAAGGCTGTACCACATATCCTCTCTAACAGGAAGCTGTGGTCAATCACGTCAAAGGCTGCGCTAACATCCAGAAGTACAAGGACTGGGTTGTTGGTAACCTTGAGCAGTGCAGTCTCATGCTGTGATACTTCCAGAAACCAGATTGAAACTTTTCTAAATTATTGATATTTCCTAGTGCAGAGATAAATTGCTTAGACACTTTTTTTTCCAAAAAAAAAAAATGATAGAAAAGGAAAATTGGTCTGTAGTTTTGAGGGAGGGAACCAGCCTAGGTAACAGTGGGCTCACACAAGCAATTTTAATATATTCAGGGACACACCCATTAGACAAGCAACTGTTAAAAACAGAAACACAGCCTGACAGAGTCCATTACTTTTATTAAAAGCTTTGTTGGTATTATATCAAGAGGGCTGGAAGACACTCTCATATGATACTTTCTCTAGAAGTTCAGACAAGGTAATGTGATAAAACTGATTCAAACTATCTTGTTGCGGGTGGTGGACATCAGAGTAAGTGGCGTTGGGGGTAATAGAGACTCTGATTGACTCCACTTTATCAGAATACTGTCGTTAAACCAAGGCTGCTTTCTTTCTGAGGACTTAGATTTGACCTTAAGAGGTGCAATAATATTTAGTGAAGACGAGTAGATTGAATATTCCCACACCGATGAACTGACTAACACTTCTAATTCAGACAGGTGTGGGCTTTGATTATCAAACAATGCGCAGAACTTTGAGATGCTTTGCTCATTAAAGATGCGAGTGGGACAGTATTAATAACTGGCGATTCACAGTTAAAAACTATACATTAGTGATCAGATAAAGTCATATCCAGTAATTCCACAGAGTATATTTTACACCGAGGGTAAATGAAAAGGTCCAATGTATGACCACGGTTATGTGTTTGTCTGCACACATGCTGTTTAAAGTTAAAAGAAGTAACGATGTTCAGTTTTCTCCCAAAAACCACAGTGGCTGTGTCCAAAATCACTCCCTATTTACTATATAGTGCACTACATTTACCCTTCACCATTTTATTTGAGTGTCCGAATGCTGAGTGTGTAAATATATCTGCGATATAGCACCCTCAAAAATTCCACAATGAAACAAAAAAAGCAGAAGTGTCCATTGCATGTACACTACTTTCTGCTAGTAATCCCACAATGCAATGCTCCACATTTTAAAGATGTGAAAACAACCGTCACACGACTCTACAGCTGACTGTGACGACACACGATGACGACGATTAGTTAAGAGTCTGAAAACTTGATTTGCTGCTCACTATTGAGTGAACTATTTAGTATATTATGTGTAGTGAACAAGTGAATAACAGAGTGGTTTCAGACGCAGCCATCCTGTGCATCCTTGAGGCCGAACAAACATGAAATGCATTCCCCTCATGAAACATTTACAAAGATGTTTTTTTTTAAATATTATGATACTTGTATTTTTTTATATCCATTAACATTAACATCTGCTGTCTTGGAGCGTTATTGCTACCAACTGTCCATCAGCAGAAAAGCATGCAGGAACTGTAGGGATGTGTTGTGATTGTGCACAAGATCTAACAAAACCAAAATCACAGCGTGTGAAAAACCTTTTATTAATATGCAATGGCAGAAATAAGTACACCCACACCCACATCCTTTCCCTTCATAGGAAGCGACGAGATCAGGGTAGAAAATGCTAACTGTAGTTCTGAAGGTATTTCCAGAATCGAATCCTCAATGAATCTTCTTACCACATGGATTGGAAGTAAAAACCTGTTTTTAAGTATGCAAGGAAAGCAGACCGGGAGATGAATCAAAGGGAAAAACCTCAATGAGTGGAGAAACATACTGAGTGTAGATGTTTCCACACAGGTCCACCGCATGGTGCGGTTAAGTAATAAACATCCAGTCATGCTCTGCATCATGTATTCAAGTTTTGAGCAGGACCAGATGTTTTAGACTTTGGATGGCAAAAGGAAAAGAGGGTTCATTGTTTGAGCATAGATGGGAAGAGCTTCGGTCACAAGGACTGATCAACTGGCTGGTGTTTCAATAATAACAGTGACTAAAGTGACATTTGCATTTAGATCTATGGGAAAGAAATCAGTAAATAGGATAGGAAATTGTAGCCAACAACACGCATTTGATGACCGTGAACCAGCCAAAGGAGAGATTCGTATATAAAAGTCACCCAATGAGAAAGTCTGCAGACATACAGAAGCAGCAGCATACAAAGTACAGTGATGTATGAGATCACCACAGCCAGTAACAAAACATAAAGCACAGTGGTGTCCAGTATCTAACTTCTTTAGGCACTAGTCAGGTGCATTCATAAAGAGCAGATCACCATAATCATAAACTTTGGCACTACTGGCCAGACTGGAATCCATCCAGCTTCTGACCTATCAGGTTACCAAACGCCAATCATGATCTGAATTGAGTAACCTGAATATAGCTTTTGACGATTAGTCACATGGATTTTCTAACAATTTGAGAAATCTAAAATAAATATATGCTGGAAATAAATAAATTCAGTAGTGATTAAACATGCTGATATAATTCAACTTAAGGCAATGATTTGCTTCCATACTGGAGGGGATCTTAAAGTTTATTTTGCTTCTGAACCGAGGCGTCAAGTTTCCACGTCACACTTGTGCAACCTGAATACTAGCCCACGATTGGGTCCGAAACTAGTTGTGATGTCACAAATCCTGCTTGTGGCTACACGTGTTTAAACTGAGATTTAAGGTGAGCTCAGAGAAACTTTCCTCCTTCAGTAGATGAATGTGAAAACAAACTCTGCACAGAGAACAACATCCAACTGAAGGAATGAGAAGAAAGACGTGTTTTTTGAGTGGAGTGTCACTAAATTCACTGTAATAATCTAGTGACACTAATACCTATCATTAGATACTCTTGAGAGAAATTAGAAGATGTTTTATTATAATTTGTGGGAACAGATCATTTAATAATAATGACTAAAACAATGAAGAACAAAGACAAATAGTGTCAAAGAAAGGCAAAAAAAGCTTTAATATGTAATATAATTTATATATAATAAATAACTATATATAAATTTATAAAATTACATTTACAAAGCTTAAAGTGCATTGAAAAGTGCATAACAAAACATACAAAAAATCATACAAACGGGTGACAAAAAATAAAGGAAAAACCGGTACAGGTCTGAATGCTTGACCCCTACAGCGAGGGGATCTGTTGTGCTTTGGGGGACATTTTGTTGGAATGGTTTGGGTCCACTTGTCCCCTTAGAGGGAAGGCTCACTGCTAATCAAACAGTCAATAAGGGGGACGGGGACGAGGGGGGGTTGTTCTGCATCATTATTCTATGATGACACATTTATTTTCCCTTTAATTTGGCACACTCAAATGGAAAAGCTTATCACAGCAGAACTGTGAGGCCAGAATGCACGTATTAGGGCTTAATTTGACAGGTGTGTTGTGTTTGTTTAGCATGTGTATAAAACACATGTTTTGGATTCAACTCAGCTTCTTTTTTTTTTTTATCCTATAATGACACATCTATTTTCCCTCTAATTTGTCACCCGTCTGTACAAACACATGCACACACACACAGAGAAATCTCAGGTCAGCAGGCAGTAACATTAAGTTCTTTAACCTCTTAACATCCACCATTTTTTGGGAATTTTTGCCTATTTGCCACACCCAAATGGAAAAGCTTATAATAGCAGAACTATGAGGCCAGAATGCATGTATTAGGGCAGGGGTTCTCAACTGGTCTCAGCCCGGGACCCACATTTTCCCATGGTCATTAAGTCGCGACCCACCTTTATAGAATACAAAACAAACAAATTTATTTTGTTTTTGAAACAACCTTCAAAAACACATTTAAACATACATATGCATGCAAAGCGAATGCATAGCAATTTTTTAAGAAACTCAGCAGGAACATGACAACTACATGTATAAAAGTTACTGCAATAAAATTAAATATCAAAACTGCACAAAATAAATAAGGCCACAAAATTAGATATTTTACTTCTCTGCATATCTCTGTACATTAGTAAGAGGCTGAGGAGGACCATGCCAACTGCATGTATAAAAGTGATACAGTGAGCTACGTGGTAAGACGCCCGGAGCGTTTGTTCTTGTTTGGAGCAAGATGCTGTCAGACACTTCTGTGATACCTTCAGTTCATGAAGTCGTCTTTGAAAAAACTCCACCGGCTTGTCTTTACATGCAGGATGTTTCGTTTGTAAATGTCGCATTAGTTTGGATGGTTTCATGCTCTCATGTGCCAGCACTTCATTACAAATAACACACTCTGGTTTCTCTCCGTGTTTGTCCTCAATGAACGAAAATCCACATTTCAAATACTCCGGGTTATATTTGCGTTTCGCCATCATCACAAATTTAAAGAGAAGGGTTACCGGCAAACGAATGGTGGTTACCATGGCAACGAGAATGCTGCGCACATCTGATGCGTGCCTCAGAACGTGTCCGTGACCCACTTTTGGGTCGCGACCCACCAATTGAGAATCGCTGTATTAGGGCTTAATTTGAAAGGTAACATCTTCTAGTTTTTGGAAATGTGTTTGTTTAGCATGTGTCTAAAACAACCAAAACTACATAAGTTCAAACATGTCTCAAGAAAGTGTTTTTGGTCCCCGTCTATAATGAGTCACAAACCTTACCAAAATGTCTCCAACTTTCTCCGGCTTGTACTCATTAGTGTATGATGGTAAGCCTCTTACAACTGGCTTTAACATAACCAGCTTTAAAAAATTTTTTCAATTGCTTAGAAAAGTATGTGCAAAAACTGGATCGCTGAAAACTGCGAAGGAAGAAGGCAACCTGGATATTTCCCTATTGAATAATTGCAGACGCTTCTCTAATCTTCCCTTTATTGAGAAACTACTGAGAAAATTGTTTTGGATTCAACTCAGCTTTTTTTTTTTTTTTTTTTCTAAAATTGTAAATGCCCTTCTGGAAAGATTTCAGTCTGGCTTCAGATCACACCACAGTACTTCATCTAAATCGGGTCAGGTCTCCTTTTACTGCCGTGGGTCTGTAGGTCAATATTTCCGATACCAGAGTGTACGCGGTATCAGCTCTGATCATGTGGTACGTCACAATCACCGCAGGAGAAGATGGTGTGTTGTAAGGCCAGATCGACTGTCAGTGTTTCCCCTACATTCATTCAGCAAAATTAATGAGCGCCGCTGCTAAAATTTCAGACGATCATTAATATCAATGGGCTACTAATGATTTTCACTTGCACACTGTGCGAGAACAATAACACCCTACGGATTTTTTTAGTCATCCTCTCTCTCTCTTCGTTCTTCAAAGGACATCTACGTGAAAGGTACAAAAGTAGCGGAAGGAATAAGGCAGTGCGTGTGTAGTTGCGCGAGCGGCAGAAACATGGCGTGAACACGATAAACAAGCAAAGTGCATTACAGCAATCTGTACTGAGCAGCTTCATTAGGCAGTGTTATTAATTAAATTAGAAAAGTGAAATAAGTCACTTCAAGTCTTGCTGGATGATTTTCAGGCCGTTTTCCACAGTGCTGTCCAGGTCTTTACCCTCTTCTACTGCTCAGATCATCAGGTTGTCCATTTGACCGTTGTTTGCCGGCATCTCTGCTTCCCCCTCCCTCCATCGTCTGAACCTCCTCCTCAGTTCTATGAGAGAACATGACAACCAGTTTGTGAACATGAGGTTTTACAGTTTAAGGAAGTCTGTGCATACTGCTGAGCAAGTAAGTGTTAGGGATGATTATGGATACGGATATATTTCAGTTATTTATTTATCACAATATGGCAAAAGTTTGCAAAATAAACTGACGTTTAAGGCATGAACTGTGCTCCACTGTTCATTCCATGAGCTAGAAGTATAAAATAAGAACTTAATACTTGTTTTTCTAAATTATGGCTTGCTTGAAAGCTTTCACTAGGAAAAAAATATCTGTGATAAGAACAATATGATAGCAAATGTTATGTACGTTAGTATATGATAACGGAATTATCAATCAGCTCTGGTGTTTAAAGCACAAATGTCTCAAAATATTACATTTTCACAGGAAATGAGGTCGACTCTGTGATCACTGGATAAGTTTACATACAAACAAAGTGAGATTAGTGGGTTAGCCAGCTATCTTTGGGCTTAACTCAAGTTTCTGAGACTTGACTGCATCCTTTGGCTCAGTGTAGCCGATAGGAGAGCCAGACTAAAAGGTGCATCCCGATTCCCTTATTTGATCGTTCCTCGATCTCGATTGCTTGACCCAGAAGTCGTTCCAGTCTGCCATCATGAAAGTTGTCCCAAAACACTTATTTCTGCTCTTTAAATGTTGATATTAAAAAGCTGTGGGTAAGTTAGGCTTGTAACTTACCATTTCTATAGATCCAGCCTAGAGCTCCGATGAGACAGCAGATGACAATGACAGTGAAAATGGTGCCGGTAAGGATAGCTGCTGTGTTTTTACCACCTGAAAGGATATGAGAGAAGAAGTTTGTTTGAGAGGCAGCGCAAGCTCAATGAGATGCAGTTTTTCCCTTAAGGGAGGGACTTAAAAGAGAAAATTGAAAGCAGAAAGTAGCTCCAATTATAACTGATGACAGTAAAGTCTGTGGATCATTAGGGACACCATTTCTGCACACAGACATTGAGGTTGTATTTATTTAATCAATTTACACCTCTGTCGTATTTTGAAAACACTGGGCGAATTTACACAGAATGGATTGCAGCCGCTAAAAGCACCGTGAATTGCGCATCATTTGCAACCGTCTCAAAGTCTGATTCACAAAAGATTTTATATGATATGACGGCGCAAACATGCCCAGAAAGTTTTGCAGCTAAGTGCAATTTCTCCACATTTCAAAGCTATCTGTATGGTGAGATAATACTTAAGTATTTACAGTCAAGACATTCAGCTGCACATTTTCACATGAGACTCACAATTTTTTCTCTTGATCTTACAGAGAAATAAAGATAAAGTGTGCTGAAGAAACTGCACTTTGAAAACATCTCAAAGTCATTTACCAGAATACATCTCGGTCACATCTGGATGTCTGGTTGTCCTCAGGTCGTCATCTTGTGTTTGGTTGCTTTGGACTTTTTCTCCTGTTAAAAAATGAGATAAAATTGAGGAAAAGTACTCATAACCAAGACTTGTTTTTACAAATGATTTAAAACTCAGTTTGAAACAAAATTCTTATATAAACCAATAACTTCAGCTTGCTTACCAACTTTGAGGGTAATAAAACAATAGGTGTCTGTTTTTTTGACAAAGCACTTGAATGTTCCATTATCAGACAGCCGTACAGAAGAAAGTTGCAGTGTCACATTTCCTCGGCTCAAACCTTCACGGAAGAGGACTGTCCTGCCTTTGTACTCGTCCTTCTGGTCATTAAAGTAGTCTTGTCCATGTCTATACACATGGACGAAATTTGTGCGGCCATCTTTAGTCCACTCCACGAGTGAACGCTCCAAATTGACTTGAGGATCCTGTGGACACTGTAACAAGACGTTGTCGCCTTCTTCTGCTACTACTTCTACTTCTTTTAACGTAGCTGGAAAACAAACATTATAATTAGATATGCAACAATAACCAAGATTACTTTTGAATTAAGTGTTTTTAAATCCAACGTAACAACAATTCTTCAAATATACTTGTGGTGCACCACCTAATTTCACAGCAACATAATACACTACATAGTGATTTTTAACTGAAACCTTCTTATCAGTTTTCCATGTGTGCACACGTGGGAAAAAAAGTGTAAAAACAGTTTTGTTTTGTTTGTTTTTTTTGTTTTTTTTATTTCATGTAAAGTGGGGCAAATTGAGTCTGGAGGCTCAGCAGTGACAAAGAGATTTTTTTTTAACTTTAACAGAACATGTACATACAACATATTTACAACCAAAACAGATTTCTCCAGGGATATAGACGGCATATATATCAAAATATAGTTTTAATAAATAAAACAAACAAAATGTTAAACAAAAATGTTTAACATATCTAAATGTGGCACCATACCCTGATAGTTCTTGCAAAGGTCTCTAACGTCCAAAGTTTGAAGTCAGTCCATTTCTTTTTATGTAAATTTTCCTATTAATAAAACCAAAGAATATCACGTCTTTGGGCCATCTCATTGCCTTCAAAACAAAGAAAATGTCCTCATCATTTGCTCAGTTTTCCTCCTTCTATGTCCATCTCAAAAGGACGGAAGAACAGATGGTAAATACTTAATTTAACTAGTCTACAGAATACATCCAGCAGCCTGCCCGGTGTGTCTCACTCATGGTCTCGCAGCCTGACAGTTCATTAGTTAGGAGACATTAGTTCTTGGCGAAGCTCTATATGTGTTTGCACGTTAGCATAAACGTTTTAAAACCATGACATAAACTTGTTATCTAACAACATTATAGCAATGTTAAAGACCTGAAAACAGTGTCGATGCTGAAAGCTTCTTTAGGTATTAACTGAAAAAGCGAGGTTAATTAGCTTAGTTTAGCTTACCGGTTTCGATGAATGGTAAAATGCACAACAAGGCTACCAAAGTCGTCTTCATCATCACGGCAAAGCCCGGTTTTAAACTACCGACAGTCATTGAGATTATCAACAAACCGGGTCCTGTTATCTCTCTGTGATTTGTAATGTTTGAGTCACAGAGTCATAGAAGTTAAAAGCTGCTCCGCCCACTGTTCCGCGCCAGCACAGTTGAAACACAGGAAATCTCGACTTACTAAGGGACAGTTCAGGGAAACGATGATATGTTTTTTCACGACTTACACGCAGCTAAAGTCTTAACGCTGTTTAAACCCACTTTCAGACCTGTGAAACATTTATCTTGCTAATATACTTATTGCTTTTTTCCCCCATCAAGTGTAAGTGGTGCAAAAACGAAGAATCAGCGGCTAAATCAATATTTATGTTTCCCTTAACTTTCCCTTTTAACCCCAAAGATACTTTGTCACAAATAAAGTGAAAGAAGTTGGGTATAAACTTATTCCTTACACACCTTACTACCACAGCAATATCCACCTGACCTACACTAATGTACGGTGTACTATATTATAGCATACTGATGTCACTGAACAGTGTATACTCAGCAAATAGTACATTCTAGTCATGGTTATATCTCTAGTCTCTATATTTGAGTTAGTCTATTTAGTTATTGTATATAATTTATATATTTGTATCTTTTACCTAAGTTACCTCATTGTTTTTGTATTTTGATGTCAAGGGATGAGCACCTCTCACTGTAAACTGCAGTAATTAACTTAAGACATGCAAACAAGTTTTCTAAACTAAAGTGGAAAATAACATGCCACAAAAATTGAGAAACTTTTTAACAACCCAGTATTCATCAATGGATGAATCTAAGTTGGGGGGGTAATGACACAGACACCCGCTACAGCCTCTTCAACAACATTAACTACAAGGTTTAAGCAAATTAAAGTTTTATATTTGTTAACTTGTAAACAACACATCTAAGATTTCACATTTAGTCTTGAAATGAACATATAGCCACATTCTTACCTGTTTTTAGAAACTTTGAGGACAACCCAAACTTTAGGTGCTGTTAACTCGATCATCTTCTCAAGCCCCTCCCACATGTTATTGCGCCACGTGGGCCCGATCTGCTGCCACTTCCTCTAAATTTCGCGCCGTTTTGGGCTTCGGAGGCTTCTTATTGGCTTAGAGCAAAAGAGGGCCGTGTCAGTGGTCACGTGATTGGGCGGAATTCTTTTTCTACAACTTCAAATCTAACAGATTGACAAAATTTACGTGAAATACAGTTTAACTTCGCTCTCAGCCTTTAAAATGACAATCTATCACTTACAGTGGTTCATATTACTGTCAATTAATAACATTACATTCAATTTATTGATGAGCGCATATCAATCTGAACCATACAGCCACGATCTGAACACACAAACATGATACATATATTTCAGAAGAGTCTTGTTATAAATAGATTTGATTAATACTGCAGGACGTTTTAGAGGTTTACAAACTGCGGGAGGGAGTTTGACAGAGTGGAGGCGTGAGTGTAAAAAAAACCAACAACACCACATCCTCCTTTGAGTCATAATAATCTGAGCGTGATTCACACTTTCGAGGATATTATTTTCTCTGGTGTGCATTTCCAATAAACCTCCATAAATCCGCTTAGAAATCGTAAGAAAAGAAGAAGCTTCAGAATTTGCCTGGTAATTTTCACGTTTTTAAGTTTTCTTCAGTAATCCAGTGATAGTTGTCTGTACATACACGATTACACACATACAAACAGGAGCTGATAAAAACTGGCTCAAGTTATAGCACACCAGCGAATTCAGAGCATGGATGTATAAAGAGAACTCTTTCTCTCCCATGATTCAGAGACGGTGTACATTTTGTTTAATCCCTCAAAGCATTTTGGGAACCTGAGTTCAAAACTGAGCACGATTATTCCCCAAACTGGAGGAAGACAAAATAATGAAAGGAGTTACAATATACATACACACACACACACACACACATATATATATATATATATATACACACACACACAGTTGCAAGAAAAAGTATGTGAATCCTTTGGAATTACTTGGATTTCTGCATCAATTGGGAAAAAAATGTGTTCTGATCTTCATTTAAGTCACAACAATAGACAGACACATTCTACTTAAACTAATACTGCACAAAAAACTATATGTTTTCATTTTTTTAATGAACACAACATGTAAACATTCACAGTGCAGGGTGGAAAAAGTATGTGAACCTTTGGATTTAATAACTGGTTGACCCTCCTTTGGCAGCAATAACCTTAACCAAACGTTTCCTGTAGTTGCAGATCAGACCTGCACAACGGTCAGGAGGAATTTTGGACCATTCATTCCTCTTTACAAAACTGTTTCAGTTCAGCAATATTCTTGGGATGTTTGGTGTGAATTGCTCTCTTGAGGTCATGCTACAGCATCTCAAACGGGTTGAGATCAGGACTCTGACTGGGCCACTTCAGAAGGCGTATTTTCTTCTGTTTAAGCCATTCTGGAAATTCATTTTTCCGTCAATGACAGCAATACGCCCAGGCCCAGAAGCAGCAAAGCAGCCCCAAACCATGATGCCCCCTCCACCATATTTCACAGTTGGGATGACGTTTTGATGTTGGTGTGCCGTGCCTTTTTTTCTCCACACATAGCGTTGTGTGTTCCTTCCAAACAACTCAGTTTTGGTTTCATCTGTCCACAGAATATTTTTCCAGTAGTGCTGTGGAACATCCAGGTGCATCTTTTGCAAACTTCAAACGTGCAGCAATGTTTTTCTTTGACAGCAGTGGCTTCCTCCATGGTGTCCTCCCATGAACTCCATTTTTGTTTAATGTTTTACTTATTGTAGATTTGTCAACAAAAATGTTAGCATGTATCAGAGATTTTTGTAGGTCTTTAGCTGACACTCTAGGATTCTTTTACACCTCACTGAGCATTCTGCGCTGTGCTCTTGCAGTCATCTTTACAGGACGACCACACCTAGGGAGAGTAGCAACAGTGCTGAACTTTCACCATTTGTAGACAATTTTTCTTACTGTAGACACATGAATATCAAGGCTTTTAGAGATACTTTTGTAGCCCTTTCCAGCTTCATTTAAGTCAACAACTCTTGATCTTAGGTCCTCTGAGAGCTCTTGTGGCGTGGCATGGTTCACATCAGGCAATGCCTCAAATCTGGTGTGCATTTTTAGGGCAGGGCAGCTTTAACCAAAACCTGCAGTCTCACATTATTTGGACTTTTTCCAACCCGCACTGTGAATGTTGTGTTCAATAAAAAAAATGAAAACATATTATTTTTTGTGCAGTGTTAGTTTAAGCAGAATGTGATTGTCTATTGTTGTGACTTGGATGAAGATCTGAACACATTTTATGTCCAATTTATGCAGAAATCCAAGTAATCCCAAAGGGTTCACATACTTTTTCTTGCAACTGTATATAGCTACTGATGAAGAATAAGAATAAGCATACCATTGTTTGTTATATCCTGATGCTATTGATCTAAAGTTTTTAATACACAAAATTGTTTAGCTAATGTTAATCAAGTAATATCTGGGAACAACTGCCTACCCCCTCCTGTTTCAACCCCTTGAACCCCCCTGCCAATCAACAGTCTCCATATTGTTATTACATTATTAACATAAATATCATTGCATCAATGTATGCAGCATTTTAGTGTAGCTGGTCACAGAGCTAATTATATGTACTGTTGGGTAGTTTAAAGTCCCCCTCCACTCAAAAATATGTTTTTCTTCATGTTCCTACAGTTGGATGTTTGAGCTTCAGCGTGTAGAATGATGTATATTTCTCTGTGCTCAATTCATTTTTAGTTTCAGTTGTGGTCCTACGAGCATGATTTGTGACATCACAACTAGTTTGGAGTCAATTGTGGTCCAATATTCAACTTACACAAGTGTGATGTGGAAACTTGAAGCCTCCAGTGCACAAACACTGAGAATGGACTTGACAGTGGTCACATCTTGTGTCCAGCAGGAAAACTACATAATAAAATATTTGCATATTTATAGATCCTGGATTTTTTTTTTAATGAGGGAGAAGGAGGAGATGCCATTTTAATGATTTTACATGGTAATTATCCTTTTTTTGTGGAAAAAAAACATATCAGACACACATTATTGTTCCAAGCAAAGTATTTTTATAATAGATGTCTGGAGGGGATCTATAAAAATGCATCATATTTAGAAACTTAATTTAAAGAACCCTTCCAGACATATATGAAGTGATTAAAATACTCTGCTTGAAACAATAATGTGTGTCTGATATAATTGGGGGCCAAATCTGGCACCTCGACAAAACTATTTTGCCCCGTAATGAAAGCTAAAGTTTTCCTCTTTATAGAGCAATTCAATTCTTTTACATTGTTCTTAATGTATCTACATATATAACGATGTAAAAACAAGGCTCATTTAAATCCCAATAAATATGACCTGTTAACTTCTTATGAACTTGCAAGATGAATAACACATGTACATAACATAACTTGGCTGGTCTGTCCAGAACAGATTTATATCAATAAGAGCACTTTGTGAAGCAGGCCACTGCTTATTGTGTGAGGTTAAGCTATCAATTACATTTCTAGTCTATGTTCAAGTTCATGAGTCATTTTTTCCAAATGAGTAATAACATAAGATACTGTCTCTGTCTTCATCATGCCTGTCAAACATCAGGCATTATTAACTGACACATAGTTGAAGCCAATAGCTGAGCCCTGCAGTACAATCTATAATCTTTATCTGGGGGAACTGGATGGTCTGCTGTGCTGCAAAAATTACTGCAAAAAGAGAAAATACAAGAAAGAAGGAATTTTTTATCCCATGACTCTTTTTTTCATGACATTCTCCAGTGTACCTGTCGTACAAGTAGCTACTTCAGCTAATTTTCTCCTCTGGAAACTGTCACAATGATGACTGGAGGGGCTGGTCTGCCAACTGATGCCAACGAGCAAATTCAGATGATCTGTGAAAACATAAGTAGAAAATATGAATTGTTTACAGTTTATTTCCTGCACACATTCACACTGCGTCATGCTGGTGTTTCTGTCACCAGATGAAACCCCTTGCAGAGAATCGAGCAGGAAAGTGCTTGGTCCCTTTCTTTTCCCCTCAAATTCAAAAAACATACTGCATAAACAAGTATGAGGAACAAAAAGAGGAAACAAAGTGCCAGGGAATTCAGTTATGACAAATGATAAAATAACATAAAAAAACATTCAGTAAGCTTTTTACCTTCAATGAAAAAAGAATAATACAAGGGAAGAGGAAAAAATAAAGAAATAAAGGGTTACAGATTAATAATCAAGTAACATTAGTCAATAATTTTATCCATCCATTTTCTTTACCGCTTATCCTCTAGAGGGTCACAGGGTCGCTGGAGCCAATCTCAGCTGACATTGGGCGAGAGGCGGGGTGCACCCTAGAGAGTTTGACAGGTCACCAGTCAATCATATGGTTAATATATAGTATAGAGACAGACAACCATTCACACCTATGGGCAATTTACAGTCACCATTTAACCTAACCTACATGTTTTTAATCTGTGGGAGGAAGCACGGGGAGAACACGTAAACTCCAAACAGCAGGGCCTCAGCCGGCCAGTAGGTTCGAACCCAGAACCCTCTTGCTGTAAGGCGACAGTGGTAACCACTATTTTATATTATGTTGCTTTTTCATTTTGCAGTTTAACTAGAGAATTATTACAGAGCTCAATATCAATTAAAAATAAGGTAAAGTTTGGTTTTATAGTGGTCAATTTCATTGTGTGTATATGGAATTTGCCAAAAATGATAAATAGTTTATTTAAATTACATCACCAATCTGACAGACACACACAGCGGTGATTTAAGTTTCTTCCAAAAGGCAAAGACAGCATAATATGCTGCTTTGATCCTTGTAACTTATAAATTGATGAAGACTGCCCATCTATAAGTCACAAAGCAACCAACAAATGTGGTAGAAACAATACTCTTGAGTTACTACACCACCTTGTGTTTTCTTTTGGAACAACTGCTGTGAAAATATTAACTGGAAGTGGTTTTTGGATGTTAACGAGAAAATATCTGTTAACAAACAAGGTAAAAGAAGTGTCTTTTAAAATGAACAGTGGTGTAAGAAGTTTTCAGATTCTTTACTTAAGTAAAAATACCAACACAACAATGTAAAAATACTCCTTTACAAGTAAAAGTCCTGCATGAAAAATCCTACTACAGTAAAAGTACATAAGTATTATGAGCTTGATGTAGTTAAAGTATTGAAGTAAAAGTAGTGATTTGGTCCCTCTGACTGATATATTATTATATATGACATCATTATATTATTAATACTGACACATCAGTGTGTAAGCAGCATGTTACTGTTGTAGCTGCTGGAGGTGAGCTAGTTTCAACTACTTTATATACAGTTAGATAGTTTAGTCCAGTGGTTCCAAACCTAGGGGTTGAGGCCCCTCCAAAGGCTCACCAGATAAATCTGAGAGGTCGTGAGATGATCAATGGGAGAGGAAAGAAGAAAAAATAAAGTTCTGATAAAAAAATCTGTTTTCAGTTTTTGGACTTTTTCTCTAATCTTTGATTTTTGCTGAAATATTAGATCATTTAAACATTTTTTGAAATGAAAGCATGTGAGAAGTTTAGAGGGAAAAATCACTATTTGGTGGAGCTGTTAACAACTCATAGACATCTGAAATGTGACCCCAACTACACACTGCTTTTTGTAAGACATCAAAAGACAAAAAGGTTGGAAACCACTGGTTTCATCTTTAACAATGTGTTGTATATTAAAAGCTTGTTATATTATCCATTGTGTCAAATCTTCATCTGAAAAGTAACTAAAGCTGTCAAATAAATGTAGTGGAGTAGAAAGTACAATATTTTCCTGTGTAGTGGAGTAGTGGAAGTATAAAGTAGCATCAAATGGAAATACTGAGAGATGATTGATGGGAGAGGAAAGAAGAAAAAACAAAGTTCTGATACAAAAATCTGTTTTCAGTTTTTGGACTTTTTCTCTGATCTTTGATTTTTTTTTTTTTTTAATAAAATGAAACCATGTTAGAAGTTTAGAGGGAAAAATCACTATTTGGTGGATCTGTTAACAACTCATAGACTTCTGAAATGTGACCCCGACTACACACTGCTTTTTGTAAGACATCAAAAGACAAAAAGATTGGAAACTATCTTGATATGTAGTTAATCACTCGCGTGTTGACCAGTAGGTGGCAGTAATGGTCTACAAGTCCAGTCTAGATTGTTAAGGTAATGCTGGCAACATAACGTCGTGTCTGAACTCTTTCCCTTGTTGCAAAATAAGAAATAAAACAGAAACCACTGGTTTCATCTTTAACAATGTCATCTTTTTAAAGCTTGTTATATTATCCATTGTGTCAAATCTTTATCTGAAAAGCAACTAAAGCTGTTAAATAAATGTAGTGGAGTAGAAAGTACAATATTTCTCTCTGAAATGTAGTGGAGTGGAAGTATAAAGTAGTATCAAATGGAAATACTCAAGTAAAGTATGAGTACCTCAAAATTGTACTTAGGTAGCTTACAGTACATGAGTAAATGTACTTAGTTACTTTCTACCACTGATCCTCACTCTACGTTACTCTGGAAAAATGTATTGTTTGGATTCATTAAATATGACAGGAATCTTGTTATGTTATGTTTTTATTCCAATGTTAATTTGTATACAGTTTTAATTTTGAACATTGCCTTCAGAATAAAGTATATATGAGTAGTTTGTAAATCGGATTTCTCTTTGTTTATAGGGTATAAAATGTACAGATGCCATGGTTGATGTATCAAAAGCCACCATTATCACTGTTGCTATTGTGCAAGGATTACAACTCAGCACAATTTATTTTTGAGCCATGTGCAGGAATGTGTGTTACCTGATCTGTGAACAGGTTTCTGTGCCGCTACACCCTCTGGCACCTCTGTAGCCTCCACTGTCTCTGCACAAGAAACCTGTTTTTCGATTTGATGTAACGCTGCAGCCAAAAAACAATGGCATTTTGGCTTTGAATATTTCACTAGATTATAAACATTCACATGTTCGCCAAACATTACAAATTGAAATCTAATATTGTAGGAGCATCAGTGGGTAGATCTTTCCTTGAAGATGTATCTAAGCTAAGTAACTTGGAAACTGTTTGTACCTGATATAGATAACAGCATTATCAATGTGATGTAGCTTCAATGAGGCAAGACACAGAATGTGACCTTTTTATACAACAGAATATTTTATTTTCATACAGTGTGGAAAAGTTTTGCCTTTCTTCTTTTGCGCCTGCTGAGAAGAATTTCCCTCAACTCACCAGTAGTCTATGTGGTGAAATGACATCCAGCAACATTTTAATTAAAAAAAAAAAAACACAGCTAGATTTACATCGATCAATCATGCACTGATCACATCTCCTTTAAGCAATTGGTGAGATGGACACAAGAGAACAAAAATTACTGTTTTAAGCCTGTTTCCCTTTATTTAATGATTTGATGAACAATTACAAACACTGCACATAATTAGAGTAGCTGATAAAACTGATTTGAACAGATAAAAGAAAACAAGAATGCAACAATGAAACAGATGAAAACCAGAATAGCCTCGGAGTGTCATACACCTTTAAGAAAGAAAGAAGCATAACTTGAAGTAGGCGTAACGTGAAGGTGGTGTAACTTATAGTTATGCGGGCTGCAGATGGATTATTTTGGTTGTTCGGACAGATCTGACTTCCTGAGTTTAAACTCAATCTCCATGTTTCATAATGGCCATCTTCTGCCGGAGCATTTGGATCTCCAGGTTGAGCTTCTCTCTCTCCAGAAGCAGGTTTTCTCTCTTCAGCTCATCCAGATCTCTATCTGGGGGAGCTGACCCATACTGCTGTGGTTTTGGACCTGCAGGAAAAACAAACAAACAATCCACTGAGTTAAATCAGCACAAGTTAGGAAGGCTAATTTTTAAAGGAATAGTTTGACATTTTGGGAAATGCGGTTATTTGCTCTCAGGCAGAGTTAGACGATGATGATCAATATGCGTCCATTAAATATGAAACAGATAGCAGCCGGTCAGCAGTGGTGGAAGAAGTATTCAGATCCTTTACTTAAAGATGGAGTGCAGGACTTTTGTCTCCCCCTTCTGGCAGTGAGAGTAATTACAAAAACACTGTTGATGTGCTACTAATAGCCTTCTAGTTGTGGCTGTAAAACGGTGGATAAACTGTTTTGAGTGTCACGCAAAATGACTCATTTCACTATCAGAATTTGATCCATTTGGTCCGATAACATTTGGAAAGTCTAGAAGAGCCGCATGATTAAATTATTTTATCCCCATTCAAATTAGCAGAGAGCTAACTGGAAGTTATTTGTTCGCCCGGCAGAAGTCTGCATTCATGCATTCATCAAGCCAGTGCGGGAATGTCAAACCCAACACCAGATTAAAAACTGTATACTGTGAAATACAGAGAGATTTATCTGGCAGTGACAGGCTTAATCAGATTTGTGTGAACTCGTTTGGCTTGGATGTAAAGGACTTCTGTTTATATGTAAAAGTTCCGCACTCCAGGTTTAAGTAAAAGTGCCAATGCAATAATGTAAAAATACTTCCATTAGTCCTGCATGAAAAATCCTACTTTAGTACTTTAGTACATAAGTGTTATCAGCTTGATGTAGTTAAAGTATTGTACTAAAAGTAGTGGTTTGGTCCCTCTGACTGATATATTATTATATATGACATCATTAGATTATTAATAGTGAAGCATCAGTGTGTAAGCAGCATGTTACTGTTGTAGCTGCTGGAGGTGGAGCTAGTTTGTACTACTTTATGTACAGTTAGCTAGTTTAGTCCAGTGGTTCCCAACCTGGGGGTCGAGGCCCCTCCAAAGGGTCAGCAGATAAATCTGAGGGGTCGTGAGATGATTAATGGGAGAAGAAAGAAGAAAAAACAAAGTTCTGATACATAAATCTGTTTTCAGTTTTTGGACTTTTTCTCTAATCTTTGATTTTTAGTGAAATATTGGATCATTTAAACATTTATTGAAATGAAAGCCATGTGAGAAGTTTAGAGGGAAAAATCACTATTTTGTGGAGCTGTTAACAACTCATAGACATCTGAAATGTGACCCCAACTACACACTGCTTTTTGTAAGACGTCAAAAGACAAAATGGTTGGAAACCATTGGTTTCATCTTTAACAATGTGTTGTATATTAAAAGCTTGTTATATTATCCATTGTGTCAAATCTCTATCTGAAAAGTAACTAAAGCTGTCAAATAAATGTAGTGGAGTAGAAAGTACAATATTTTCCTGTGTAGTGGAGTAGTGGAAGTATAAAGTAGCATCAAATGGAAATACTCAAGTTAAGTATAAGTACCTCAAAATTGTACTTAAGTAGCTTACAGTACTTGAGTGAATGTACTTTCCACCACCGATCCCCACTCTACATTACTCTGGAAAAGTGTACTGTTTGTATTCATTAAATATGACAGGAATCTTGTTATGTTAATGTTAAGCTTTTTATTCCAATGTTAATTTGTATACAGTTTTAATTTTGAACATTGCCTTCAGAATAAAGTATGTATGAGTAGTTTGTAAACCGGATTTCCCTTTGATTGTAGGGTATAAAAGGTACAGATGTGTCAAAAGCCATCATTATTACTGCTGTTATTGTGCAAGGTTTACAACTCAGCAAAATTTATTTTTGAGCCATGTGCAGAAATGTGTGTTAGCTGACCCATCAACAGGTCCCTGAGCCACCACACCCTCTGGCACCTCTGTAGCTTCCAGCATGTCTGCAGCCTCCAGCGTCTCTGCACAAGAAACCTGATTTTCTATTTAATGTAATGCTGCATGCGTGCAACGATGGCATCTTGGCTTTGAATATTTGATAAAGTAATATCAAATGGAAATCCTCAAGTAAAGTACAAGTTAGTCAAAATTATACTAAGTAAAATACTTGAGTAAATGAACTTAGTTACTTTCCACCACTGCTGGTTAGTTTAGCTTAGCATAGCATAAAAATGGAAACAGCTAGCCTGCCTAACAACACTTCTAAATCCCACTAAGTAACATGTTATATGTCTTGTTTTTTTCAATCCATCCAAAAGCCGAAGTGTAAAAATTACAATTTGGTTATGTGGGATTATTTCTTGCTCAAGACTGGCTATTAATTAAACAGTGTAGACACAAGGAAGTTACTACTCCCAGCAAAGAAATAGTATAATGCATATTTTTCTAGTTACCTTCTACGATTATGGACTCGAGTTCAACCTCCACAGGGTAATGGTCACTCACATCCAGCGCCTGGAAAATAAACAGTTATTAATTGAGTAATCACTGTTTGGATTTAGCAATTACATAATTCTGGATGAATATGAACCAAGTGCAGTTAGACAGAATCAAATCAGGTCATACAAATATACAGTTAACCAAAGGAAAACCTGTTCCCACTAAGTCACATTATGGCTCTTGTTTTGTTTTTTTTATTTATTTTTTTATTTTAGCTTATGGTGTCCATTAGAATTGCAACAATTAATCAATTAATCATATTATTTATTATTTTATTATTATTATTATTATTATTATTATTATTATTATTATTATTATTATTATTATTATTATTGTTATTTAATTATATTAAATAAATTATATTATTATATTATTATAAATTAATCGGCAACTATTTTGGTAATTTTGCACACAAGATATCTAATATAACAGTTGGATTGCAGAGTTGTTTGCTGTTCCTATTCAACATCACTGGAGGATGAATCATGGCGGCCTTTCCTATATTGTCACACTCATAATGGTAATAATAATAAAAAATAATAATAATAAACTTTATTTGTATAGCACCTTTCATACAAAAAAAATGCAGCTCAAAGTGCTTCACATTGAAAAGATAAAAAAAACAAACAAGAGACATTAAGAACATTAAACAGGAATACATGAGTAGAATAAAAGGGGGCAGACAAGAAAAATGAAATAGTGCATTACATTAAAAGAGAGCACAAGAATAGTTAGAATTCTTAAGTAAAAGACATAATCACTCATGAAAAAGAACGACACAATTGCACATATTATACCAGATTAGAGTACCATGAAAAGTTGCCAAACATTTTCATCATTAAATATACACTGTAAAAAAAAATGATGGGCGCGCCCAACTCTCCATTTGAAAGGTATTACAGAATGTAATTAGGTTAATTATCTTGTCATTAGCTTGAACCTGGTGATTGTGTAACGTGTTCTCTGTAAGGCCAATCTGAGGTCAGACGAACAGTGGCAGACTTTAGGAGTATGCCACAATAATTAATTTCAGGCTTCATGAAATGAAAGTATGAACATAACAGACCTGCTCCTGAGTGAGTCCGTATGCTTCGTGGAAGTTGAAGGGTTTGGCAGAGTTTGGTACAACAGCCTTGAGCATGTCGTCTCCGTAGATCACTATCCTGAACAAAGAGACATGGATAGATCAATGCTTTAGATCCTTTCATTATAGTTTTGTCAGACCAAAGTGTTTGCACCTCTGTGTTGTTTTTTTTGTGTTACCTGTCGTATGTGTGGTCATTTTTGGTGCTTGCTGTGGTGTCGACATCATCTCCAATCAGCCAGTGGAAGTTCTTGTCGGTACGGATACGGATGCTCTTCATGTCTTTCTTGGAGACATACGAGCCGTCCGCATTGAAGTCGCCCAGGATCATCACGTTCTAGAGCACAGAGGTGGCAGAACGTCAGTGATCAAAGAGCTGAAACATGGAGCTCAATTTCTGTTGGGCTAGTTGGGCTATGATACTTATACTTTTATTCTCTTAATGTAAATTTCCTAGTAGGTAAAACATTTTTTATTTTAAACTAAAATTTATTTAACCCTATTTATTATATAAAGGCAGAAATTGTAATATGTTTTCCATACAACTGCACCGTCAATATTGTATTGGTTAAGTTTTTATCTATATTACTACCTGGAGTGGCAAAAGCTTGACGTTTCAATTATTTATCCATTAATGTTTGCTATGTATTTTAACCATACATTAATTGAAGTGTTTTCATTATTCATCCATCATTTTAAACAAAGCATACATTAGTTTTACCTATCTAGTTCAACCATTTATCCATTTTAGCTATCTACATCAGCTGTTTACTCATTACTTCTAGCTAGCTATTTTAACTGTTACTTTTAGTTGTCAACCTTTTATCTATTGTAGCTTTTTCGCTATTTTCTGCTACTTTTAGCTAACTATTTCAACTGCTATTGCTTTTAACTATTTCAACTGTTTATACAATACTTTTAGCTATTTCAGCTGTTTATCAGTTACTTTTAATAATTATTATTTTCTACTTTTTCAATTGTTAAACAGAAAACTAGTTTTCATAGACTCTCAATTCCAACATGTTTGGTCTAGACATTTGAATTCACTTTTTAAATTTAGTTATATATTTTTTTTTTCAAAGGAGATGATCTGTTTTACAATCCATGAACTCCCTGGCAACTGCAGAGGACGCCCATCGGGTATGAGTATCCTTGGATGGGAATCACTGTATTAGATCATGTTTTGTATACCATCAGCAGTACCCTGTCACTGTTAGTGTACTAATCATGAAATGTCCTTACATCAGTTTTCCACTTCTTCTTGACATTCAGGAAAACATCATAGAGCTCATCAAGCTCAACCTCCGAGTCCTCTGGTTTGGTGTGAACTGGGATCAGCACCAGGTCCTTCAGCTCTGTTGTGCACACAAACACACACATATCTTTACATCCACACAGTTAAAGCTGACAGTAAGGCCCCTACAGTCGTTTCTTCCTGTAAACGTTGCTGTTACACTAAAAACACTCAAGCCTGATCCTAACCCTCAACCATTTGCTCTTCTTTAAAAACAAATGTTCTTTTATGTACATGACAGGCGTCTTCTACCTGTATTGTGGCATCTGAATCGCAGGATGTAGGGATCTCTGGCGAAAACATCTTCTCCCTCAGTCGCCTCGTCATCAAACTGATAGGAGCCCACCAGGTCCACCATGTCATCCCTGCACACACACACACACACACACACACACACACACACACACATGTAATTTGTATTGTAATGCATTATACTTTATTATTATTATATTCTATTTTGCAGCTTCATACAGCTCCAAAATGATAGACAGACAGACAGATAGATAGATAGATAGATAGATACATAGATAGATAGATAGATAGATAGATACATAGATAGATAGATAGATAGATTTCCAAAAGTTATGGGAAAGCTGTAAGAATCTGTGTCAGATGAAGCTCACCTGTACAGGAACATGAACTGCTCCTTGTAGCGAGTTCTTCCCAGACGACTGCTGATCTTCAGAGTGTAGTGATGGTCCGGGTTGGCTCTGAACATACAGAAAGGCAAACATGGTGTAAATGTTACTTTAATTTCCCCTTAAATAGCTGTTGTTTACTGTTGACTGGTTAATGTGCTTTCTGCAGTTGGTGTCTGCACTCAGCTAAAGATCATTCATGGAGAAAAAGACATATCATCGCCCTATGAACATGAGTGGACTGTGTGTTTTTAGCCATGCTAGTCCACCACTTCTGTACAGACTGAAACATTTCAACAACTATTGGATGGATAGCCATTAAACTTTGTACATGGTCCCCAGAAGATTAATCCTAATGTTTTTGGTGATACCCGGACTTTTCCTTTAGCACTACCATTAGTTGAAATTGGTGGTTTTGAGTAAAATATTTCAACAGCTATTGGATGGGTTGACTTTCATGTTCCCATCAGGATTTCTTGTAATAACTTTGGTGATCCTTCTCATGTAGTGTGATCATCAGGACAAAATTTCCTAATGACATTCTCATCAGCCTTAGCTGTATTTAGTGCTAATTCCAAAATGGTAGCATGTTAACACAATAAACTAAGATAATTAATATGGTAAACATTATAACTGCAAAACACATTGTGAGCATGTTAACACGCTGACTTTGCCCCAAAGCACCCCTGTGTCCAAGTACAGCCTCGTAGAGCCAATAGCGTAGCTGTGGATGATTAATCTTATTTTTCATAATTTTGCCATAAATTGAAATTCTTGTAAAAATTGTAAGGCTGATAATCTAGCTTACTGAGAGTAATAATAATAATTATAACAATATTAAAAAATAAGGAGAGAAACAAAGCGTTCGCTCACTTGTTGAGTGCTGTCATAAAGGTTTCTACTGAATCTCCGCTGGCGTCCACCACCTCCAGGATCACTATGATGTCATATCGAGACACGATCTGGGGGGACAGACAGAGAGGGAAAGACCTCAGTGTGACATCAGTATACTATGTAAAGTCTTAAATATGGAGGATCAAACCTGACTTATAAAGAATTTAAAATAAACAATGTGAAATTAATTTGTCACACACCAAGATGTAATATACTGTATGTCTCATTTTATTAATGCATCTTATTATGCATTTATTCATTCTTTTGTTGTTAATTTATCAATATAATTAGTAACTTAATTGACCAAGAGAGGATTTTCATAATCAAATAAATGTTTAGTCATTTTTCAAGAAAAGTTTATCAAAAATTTGTGGTTCCAGCTTCTCAAATGTGAGGATTCACTGACTTTCAAGCAATCTGAATACATCAGTTTTCATTCCAGGAAACAGTGATGTTTGTTTTTTTTCAGTATTTTCTAAAATTTAATAGACTAATTGATTAATCCAGAAAATAATCTGCAGATTAATATAATGAAAATGATTGTTTGTTGAAGCCCCAGTACTATGACTCATTTTATTTCTTTAGAAAAATTAATTGAAAATTAATTAAATTAGTAAGTTTGGTTTTCTGATTAGTAATTTAAATTAGTAATTTCTGAATGGCCTCAGCTATTTAATTTAAGGTAAACTAAATTTAAGATTTATTATTATGTATTATAATTGTTGGAATTCTGCCTTCAAAATGACATGAAATACTATCATGTGCTCCAACATTTTAAGCATGAAACACTGTACTTTTTCCTCATGAAGATGAACTTTTAGTGGGAGCAGGTGATAGTGTTGCAAGTACTTAACAGTTCTGGATTCAGCATGCGGGCAAGATGTGTGTGTGTGTGTGTTTTCACACTGGCCACTGTTACCTTAACCAGGATATCGAGGACAGCTGGGTCTGACACTTTATTTTTTCCAAACTTCTGGATGTTAAAAGCTGCTACTTTCATGATGGCTGCAGATGAAAAAAGAAAAAGAGAGAGAAGAGGGAGGGAAAACATTATAATTATTATTATTATTATTATTATAGAGCCTGGCTCTGTCTGAACATGCCGAGGCATGTGTGATAAACAAACTAATCTGAATGTACAGGTGTGTCCCGTGTGTGCAGCTACAGTCTGTGTTAATATTCTGCCGAAACCCGAGGGCTTTACAACTCCACTCGCCTGAGGCCTCTGTCAGACCTTAATAACACATACTAATAAAAGAACTTTTTTGATGTAATTACAACTACTTATTACTTATTAAGATAAGACAAACTGTTGGAAGCATGTTTCACACACAGCAGGTGTGTGTTTGACCTTTGTTTCTCCAGGAAGTAACAGAAATTACAATTACAAAAGATTATACTATCATTACTATTATAAAATGATAGTTCTTGTCAAATGAAAATATGAAATTAATAATTTGAAGCATTTAAAAGACACTTTGATTAAATTAGAGAGGATGTGATTAAAATCAGTTTGGAGTCATTTGTATAGTTTATCAGCATTTTCTCCCCATAATTGTTTAAATAACAAAATGATTAGAAAATGAACAGCGTGATGAAAATGAATGTGAACTGAAGAAGAGAGTTCAGAACAAAATATGAATAATTAAACATGAATATTTTACAATGAACCACAGGAACATAAAACAACAAATGAAGAATATTGTCTTAGTGACATAAAACATATTTTTTTAATCTTGTGAAGCTATACTTTCACTTTGTTTACACTTTCACATAACAACAATAAAAACAAAAAGTACATAAATATCTATTCTCATGGTCTGTGACTCTGGTTTGTACATATCCATCAAAAAACACAATTTTTATATAATGTCTTTAAACAAGTGATAGCTATATTTGATGTTACAGTACTATTCATTGATATTTTTTCACGTACCAATGAATTTACTGCCACAACTATTCAAATTTTTGAGAACTCATTGAACATGATTTTATAACATAACAAAAGAAGACATTAGTTGAGGTGAATTAAAGAGCTTATTTGCTAAAATGTCAACACTTTGTCCCATGTGTGCTATAATTATTCATTCATCAGATTAATTAGCTACTTTCTGAGCTTTTCTAACTTACGGCAGCCTGACTGAGGTCAGTGCTTCAACCAAACCGTCTGAGGAAAAATGTTCAATACTTGTTCTAACAAGTTTAAGCAGAGTTTTTTTTTTTCCAATGCCTCCTCTCCCCCCACCACCTTTCTCCACTGATTAGACTGCCTGCAGCTGTCTGCTTTGCATGAACACAGGATATACTGTTAACATCCTACTGTGCTGTCAGTTTAGCTGTCAGTCTACTCTACAGACTCCAACTCTGCTATTTACCTACATGAAGGGAGAGGTCTCTGGGGAAAAACCAAACAGATCTCCAAATATAACAAATGATGAACCTGTAATTTAACAGTTTTTTCAGGATGTAAAAAAAAAGGAAATGCATCATCTCAAAGTCAAACAGCTCAGTACTTTATATCTCATAACATGTTGCAATTCTCTCCACTTCTGTATTGACTATGAAGTTCAGTTTAGTCATATTCAGTGGTGGGAAGTAACTACGTATATTTCCTCAATTACTATATTTACGCACAGTTTTAAAGTACTACTTTAGAATTTTCATTTAATTTTTACTCCACTTCATTTATTTGACAACTTTAGTTACCCATTACTTCTCAGATTATGTTTATTTATGAAGTATTTCCTTGAATCCAAGACAGTTTTCATGTGATGAGCTTCTAAAATACGATACGCTGTTATATAAATGAGTTAAAATGACCTTTGTCAGATAAAACCTTTTAAAATGTAAACTTACTGATTTATGTATCTATGATAATATTCCATTAATATAATACACAGTAAATGATAAAAGGGCCATTCTGCATAATGAGCACTTTTACTTTTGATACAAGTACTAAAATTTAGTTTATTATTTTATTATTATCAATATTATTGTGTTACTGTGATGGTGTTGACTTAATTAGAGATATTTTTGCATGTTTGCATAAGGATAAGAACATAATAAATATATTTTAAAATATAATCATAAAAGTACATTTTGCCAAAAATATTATGTAATGAAAGTATGTTTTTTGTGTATTTTTACATTGTGGTACTTGGTGGAAAATTACATAAGTACAATTTTTTTTTTTTTTTTTTTTTTACTTTTCCAGAGTAATGTAGAGTGAGGATCAGTGGTGGAAAGTAACTAAGTACATTTACTCAAGTACTGTAAGCTACTTAAGTACAATTTTGAGGTACTTGTACTTTACTTGAGTATTTCCATTTTAAGCTACTTGATACTTCTGCTCTACCACTACAATTCAGATGCCAGTACCATACTTTTAACTCCACTACATTTATTTTACAACTATATTTACTTGCTACATTTCGGATTAAAATTTTACAACAAATAACACGTGACGAGCTTGTAAATTACAAAACATTGTTTAAGATTAGTAGCACTAGTATTATAGTGACAGTAGAGAGATGACATGCAAAAACGGTCTGCTGCTAGATTTCAACCGACATTGCAGTTTTTTGGCATGCGGCTACCGGGGCGGGTACCTAGTACTTTTAATCCTTGATTAAATTTAGCTGATAATACTCATGTACTTTTACTTAAGTAGGATTTTAAATACAGGACTTTTGTTTGTATTGGAGTGTTTTTACATTGTGGTTTTGCTAGCGAGTGTTTGGAACATAGAGTGGAAGGAAATGCATTGTGCTGGATGTTCAGTTATGGCTGTTTTGATCATTTTGTCCATCATGAACACTGCTCACGATAGAAGTATGCTAGGAGCAAACTACCAACAGCTCAAGTATTTGAGCCACTGCTGGAGAAGAATAAAGCCATAATATTCTGAGAAAAAAGTTGCAATTATGAGAATGAAGTTGTAATTTCAAGAAAAAAAAATTTAATCGTTATTAGAATAAAGCTTTAGCTTTTGTCTGTTTCCTAAAACCAATAACACTGAGGTGCTTATTGGTGAAACCAATAATAATAAATAATAATAAAATCTTCCACATCTCTTATTTTAACACACAAACTGACTGTTTTCACCTGACAGGGTTTAAAAAATAAAGAACATTTTGTGTAATTTACAACTTTATTCTCAGTATCACAGTTTTTTGATAAAATAACTACTCTAATCTTACAATATTAAGATTTAAGAGTAGATTTTATTGACTTTTTCTTGTAAAACTGTGACTTTGTTACTGACTTTTTTCAAAACATTACAACTTACTTCTTGTAATATTATTTTTCTCAAAGTTACAACTTTATATTCACAATAAACCCCCCAAGAAATGCCCCTAATTCTTTGTTGTAACATAGATAAAAGACTGAACTGATTGTTAGTAGTGTCTTGCCCTTAACTGTTTTGAGCTTTGCACAATCCTCACCGACATTAGGAGATCCATTTCCACTTTATGACATCCATACATTCACATTAAATGTCTGTTTTGGCAGCGGCACACGTTCAGCTGTCTGTGTAGCAGCCTCAGGACATGTTGTTGCAGTAGTTCAGGAATGTCATTCACTTGTAATATTCTATATATCTGATAAGATGTTAAATCTGAGTGTTCAAGTGTGTCTCTTCTATTAAGGCAGCTACAGTATGTGTCAACATTCCCACAAAACCTGGCAGCTTTACAACTCCATTCGCCTGAGGACTCTGTAGGTGGTTAATAATACACACTATAACAAAAGAACCTTTTTGATGTGGTTTAAGTACACGCTATAAAGGTAAAACATATGTGACCTACATGGTTGGTTTCAAACGCAAAAACAAATTGGCTGACTATACAGACCTGTTCATTCTTCAATCCAAAAAGAAGCAACAATAAAAGGAATTGCCAAAAACCAAAAAGGGACCATTTTCGATTGGTTTTTTGATTCTGACACAAAAAATGTTTTTTTCTGTTTTTGGTTTTGAAACAAATAACAGATTTATGTTTTTGAATACGGATTATCCGATGATACCTGGACTCATACTGTTGGCAGCATGTTTCACTGAGTCTGACTGTACATATCAGGTGTGTGTTTCACCTTTGTTTTTCCAGGAAGTAACAGAAATTACAACAAAAATGTTATGGAAGAAAACATATAATGATAGTGCTTGTAAATTAAAATATGCATCACAAAATGTGAAGAATTTAAAAGACACTGATTAAATTAGAGGGGATTTGATTAAAATCAGTTTGGAGTATTTTCTATCATTTAGCAGTACTTTCTCCCCGTAACTGTTTAAATAGCAAAATGATTAGAAAATGAACAGCGTGATGAAAATGAATGAATATTTTACAATGAACCACAGGAACATAACAAAACAACAAATAAAGAACAATGTCTTAGCGAGATTGTGAAATGGAACAAAATTTTTAAAAAATCTTGTGAAGCTATACTTAGATTTCACATAACAGCAATAAAAACAATAAACAAAAAGTACATAAATAACTATTCTCATGGCCTGTCACTCTGGTTTGTACATATCCTTCAAAAAACACAATTTTTATATCATGTCTTTAAATAAGAGATACCTATACTTGATGTAACAGTACTACACATCTACATTTTTTTCACATACTAACAAATTTGCTGTTTGCTGCAGGTCACTGTCTCACCACGAGAATGCCATTCACTTGGAAGTTTTGCTGTCCAGCTAGAAGGTCACGCCTCTTTTCAGGAATTACATCACACACCCTCCTGGAAGCAAGTAGTAAACATGCTACCGCCCGGCTATCTCTCACTGGTTGTCAGTTATCATTTATGGGCGACTCAAACAACAACAACTTTATCTCCAGAAGTCGATTTGCATGTGTATTTTGGAGCTTGTCCAACTAGTTTGAATTTATGCTATCCAGTCAAGTGACCAAAGTCTGCAGTCTAAACCTGCTCTATGTGAAAAGAGCCCTGAGATAACCTCTGTTGTTAATTGATGTTATATAAATAAAATTGACTTGGCTTGACTAGCTGATAACTGCAACAAAGTGCCGACACGCCTACTTTTCCTCAGAGCAGATAATGGTATGATGATGTTGTTGTAAACACTGGTATCAGATATCAGTGTTGCCCTGACGAGTTTTACATCTTATGCAACTGTCGTACTGTTTCACTCTTTGTTTCTATCGGCTGGTGACTTTCCTACAAGCTCTCTCACTATAGGCTGTGTGAAAAAATGGGCGTTTTGGTGCCTGGGTGTATTTTGGTTTACCACTTGCTTCCATCTTTAAGACCTTTTCAACAGCAGGAACCTTTTAGGAGCTCATGAACTCAGACCTGTGTTCATTTTTAAATTGCATGTTAGCTCCAGTTTTACTTCCTGCCCCACAAATAGTACCTCTTAATTTTATGCTTTCTGATCAGCCAGCAACCATAAAAGTTAAGTTAATAATAGAGTTCAAACACATTCCTCCGGACTGTAACAACTTGTGTACAGTATTCTTTCAGACTGTAAACAAGAACTGGCTGAATCGGTGTCAACATCAAGATTTTAGATGACGATCAAGATTTTTCCTCTTGTGTTACTGGTGTTTAAATGATAGTTATGCAGCTAACATACTGAAGAAAAACATAAAGGCAGTTGGCAACAAATCCAACTGAAACCCTTAAATCTGTTTAAACTCAAGACCAATGCCATCCTGTGACACTGCTGAAATTCAATTTTTATCATAGAGGTTTTTATTCATGTAAGCCACATGACACTGGATGTTGATGGCGGTCTAAAATTGGTCCAACATCAAACAAATATCTCACCAACTGTTGAATGGATTACCATCAAGTTTGACACAGACATTCTCCAAACTAGATTTTTTTGTCATTTCCATCCAAAACAACCCATGCAATGTTCTCATGTAATCTTCAGCAGTGAAACTGTGTGACAGCACAAATATTTGAACAAATGAATGGAGTATGTGAAGTCCTGCATATTTCCAGGAGCTTACTGGGAGCTTCAGGTTTCACTGCTGTTTTATCTCTTTGTTCTCTGTCAACTTCCAGTTTTTTTTATCTCGTCCTGCAGCTGCAAACGATGCTGTAGGTAAAAGGTGGTCCTGTGACTTTTCCTCTTGTGCTACCATGAGGTTGGTTTTTTTAATCATGTACTGAAATGTCTTTACAACAATTGGATGGTTTGCTGTGAAATTTGGTTCAGCCTCCATCGGCCTCAGCTGTACTGTGTTAAGTGCTAATTAGTGAATTTTAACAAGCTAAATCAACTCAGAACTACACCTGTAGTGCTTCAGTTTGTCATACATTTTTCATATTTCAACACATTTGTAATGATAGTAATAAACTGACTTTTATTGCAATTTTGTGTAAAGATTTTGGTTTGGGGGCCAGTGAGGGAGCAACCTCTAAATTTTATGTTGTGCTTCAACCGCCCTATATGGGGACATAACAACATGGTAACCATTATACCTGCTAAAGATTAACATGCTACAACCCCAAAAAGTTAAAAATCAGCTACAATTGATTAAGAACTCTGCAGCCCGACTGCTGAACAGGAAGGAGAGAACACATTACACCTGTTATAAAATCCTTAAATTTGTTACCTGCCAGGTTCCCATATTGATTTTGAAATTATTTTACTTGTCTTTAAAGCACTTCATGGTCTTGACTTGCACGCGCCTACATGCCTCACATAGTTACAATGTATGAACCAATACGGCCCCTCAGGTCATTTGGCAGCTTTTAGCTTTTACACTCTGTGCTGCTGGAACAAGATCTGAGAGCAGCTGGAAGTGTTAAACTTAAAACTTACCTCTTTAGTCTGGCTTTTAATTAAGAATATTTATAGACATTATTTACCTTATTTTATTTTATTGTTTTGTATTTATATTGTAAAAATTTCATTTGATTTTATTTATTTATTTTTCCTTCTTACCAATTTTATTTGTCTTTGTTTTTCATCTAGTTTTTTAATCTCGTTTTTATTTCACCTCAATTTTCTTTATTATTATAGTTTGTAAATCAATTTTATTTTCATATTTTTTATTTCTCGTGTGCATTAGTCTCAAATTGTTTTACTGTTTGCATTTGTTAAATGTTATTATTGGATTGTCAGTCATCTGTGAAGCACTTGAAATTGCACTAATCTGCATGAAATGTGCTATACAAATAAAGTTTGATTGATGTTAGCTTTGTCATTGTGATGCTGTTAGCACACTGATGTGAGTTATTTCATTATCTCCGATTTGTATTATGGATGCATGAACAGGTACGCTGCAACTCATCAATAAATTAACACATACAGGGACCATTTTCCACAATAAGTACTTTTCACATCTGGTGAATTTTACTTCTTATGCTTGTTTGCTTTTATTGAAGTCAAATTTTACTCAATATTTTTCCATTGTTTAACTTGTATGTTAAATAAAGCATTTGACTAACTCTTGCATTAAAAACATAACAACAAAGGCTCACATAAAAGCCATTTAAACCACCAGTACCACAGATCTGTACTCGAATGACTCAACTCAGATTTTCTACCTGTTGTTTTAGGCCTACCTTTGATGAGAGGAGGTTGTTTCATTGTCTGAAGACAAATATGTTAAGACTCTCAGGTATTTAACTGACAAAAGAGGAGGACAACAAACAATAAGAGGCTTTGTTTCTCACCTTCGAGAGTCGATTCTGCTGCTGCTGCTGCTGCTGCTGACAGGAACTCAGGTGAGATTTGTTTATTTACAGTTAGGGTGCAGTAAAATGGAAGACAGAGGGGAAAAGCCTCGTTCACTTCACACGAGGCTGTTGCTCTTAGATCTGATCTGCAGTCACTCAGAGGGACAATATATTCTACAGAGGGTGACCACAGACAGTGTGATTGGTTGAAAGCCAACCAATAGCTGGACAGAGACAGAGGTAGAGAGAGAGAGAAAAAAAAAACAAACACAAGTATCCCGCCCTGTTTTATGTTTATATGTGTTAAAAGGTATGTGTGTGTGTGTGTGTGTGTGTGTGTGTGTGTGTGTGTGTGTGTGTGTGTGTGTGTGTGTGTGTGTGTGTGTGTGTGTGTGTGTGTGTTTGTGTGTGTAAGAGGATACCTTATTTGTAAAAGGATCTGTAGGCCTACCTTAGCTGTAGGGTGATGGGTGGTATTAGAAACAGGATTGACTCAGGTGACAAAGACAAGTTTGTTTTGTCCAGTTCATCTTTCTGCTGTGAGAGCTTTAAAGGAGCTTTAAAATGTCCTTGTGTGTGTGTGTGTGTGTGTGTGTGTTTGTGTGTGTGTGTGTGTGTGTGTGTGTGTGTGTGTGTGTGTGTGTGTGTGTGTGTGTGTCAGAGAGGGAGGGAATGTTTGTCTGCTCTTGGTTGCTCAGTAGCAAATCTACAGAGATCAGACACCATGAAACCCTCAGTACAATGACAACTAACACACCCTATAGGAAAGGGTTTACCCTTCAGAATACCCAAAACATCACTCTTGTTTGTGATGACATTTTCCTTCGATAGTGACGTTGGACTTGGAATTGAAGTTGGAATTGTAAATGTCTCATCAGTCACAGATAAATGTGTGACTAATCCTTAATGAAGCTTTCAGAGAGCAGAGAGAGTTTATTCTTTAGTTTTTATGCTTTTTGTTTATGGAGAAAAAAAACATTTTTTTGAATAAATATGGTTCAAACACTACAAAAGTGTGTATCAGCTGCACAAAAATGTTTTTAAAAAGTTTAAATATTTTCAATTCTGTATATTCTGGGTCACATTAGGGCTAAAAGGATGTTTTTACTGATCTTAAATGTAAAATCAGGTCAAATTTGACCCTGAGCACAACTGTGATTTCAACATGAAAAACACGCTTAAAGAGAGACAGAATCAGACAGAGTTGTAAACAACAAAGCAAACACTCATTCCTCTGATATCTCTCTGATTTCGACAAATGATTTGACCTGGATTTAATCAACATGTATATATGATGAGATTACAGACACAGAGAGTGTGTCTGAGTAGTTAAATACTACACATGACAGTGTAGCTAATTTATTCAGCGGCTTTGATCTATAACATATAAACTGAGCAGTAATATTACGGAGTGAGTCTCAGGCAGTTTTATATTCTCACGATTAGAGTGACAGACAGTTAATAATGACAAAGCAACTGACGAAACCAAAGTGATGTAAGAACGTACTCAACCAGTTGGCCTTTGATCAGAGCAGGGATTAACGAGGGATCGTATGCCTATTTTCAAGGCCCATTTGATGACGATCTCAAATTGTGTACCTCATCATCTAATCCAATCCAATTACTTTACATAGATATCCGATGTAAAAACCATCTTGAACTCGTTCACACCATAAAAAAAGGCATTCAATTATAAATTAAAATATGCTAACAATTACACACATAAACGGGGAGAGGAAAAGTTAATGTTACTAATAAAACACAACTACCACATTTAAGTGTCAGGCATAATTAGACAGTCTTAACATTTGTATGCTGTACAGATGTTATTTTGAGAATCCTCACATCCTGCTTGTTACCAAAAATTTTGTGTCACTATAGAATAACGATTATATTTTATTGACAGTAAATGTAGAGAGACGGGAAACTCGGGGAGAGAGAGAGGGATATGATATGCAACGAAGGTCCCTTGGCCAAGAGTCAAACTGTAGATGTTGCAGTTACCGTACACACCTCAACCATTAGGCCATCAGGGTGCCCACCATAATTAAATATTTGATATATTTATTTTAATTTACTGGTAGTAATCAAATTTGTCATCCACCGAGGAACATTTATTCTGTTGAGTAAACTTTCACAGTACAAAATAGGACAAATAAAAGGAAAAGTTCCTGTAAAAATATCGATGAAGACTTTAAGATATGTCTGAAAGCTCCGGAAGAAGCTTATAAGTGGACCCTTATTTAAAATTCTGTTGTAATTTTTTCCAAGGTCGAAAAATGAAGTTTAACACTTAATCTACTGATAATGTTTGGATTTATTTTAATAACTTTAGTTGATAATGAAGAGAGCTTTAGAGAAAGTTCAGTCAGGAAGATTACTGTATCTTTTACATGCTCAGGTCTGTAGTTTCATTTATTTATTCGCTCATAATTTCCTTGTTGTCATTACCCGGGGCCATCAATTGAGATGTCAACTGTTCACCTCAGCTAGTCACGTGTAACCAATAGCACAGTGGCACACCTTCACTGTCAGCCTATCATCTTGCAGCTGTATTTTTTTTTAGATGTTTTCTTCCTCTCTGCCTTGGTGCTTTTATGCTTCCGCCATGCGCACCCAACCATGTCTCCATCACCACCCAGTCTCTACAAATTCATCAGTGCATCACTTCAGCAACCTTATCAGCCTTATCAGTCTCAAAACGTCATCAGCCACCGGTATCTGGACTCCATGGAGGGATTTATCTTGTTGCTGCACAGGACCGATGTGTCTCAATTACAGAATCTCCCTGTAGAGTCTAAGCACCAAATACTTTTCACAAGACGTAATCATCAACATCATCTGTATGATAAACAATTCTTTTTTGCTTCAATCAATTGTCTCTCCTGATGGAAATACCCATCAACAGTTGTCAAAGCACAACATGATGCTATGATATTTCTTGCTATGTCTGACAGACAGTCTGAAAACCCAAAGAGATTCAATTTAGAAACATTCACATTTGAGTTAATTCATTAACATTGTAATGTAAGTCAATTATCCCATTGGCTTACATTTTTCTGATTTTCTCCCGATCAACCCTGTTCTCACCAAGAAAATATCAGAAGCAGAATCATTTGTTCAGTTGCTTTAAACAACCTACAGGTATTTTCCTGACAAGCAGCCTGTCTGTGCACATAACTGAAACTGTATCGCATTAAATTACATTTTTTATCTGTCCTTTTGCAATATTATTTTTTTTATGTCCCATCACGGTATCCTGTTTCAGCACATCATATTTAATATGCTGTTCACACAAACAAACCTTTGCTGCGTCAGTGAGAGACACCGATGGGAAAGATAACTCTTGACAAAAGGTAGGTGGATGCTGAACAGCCAAAGTAAATAAACTTCTCTTAAATTTCCTCCTACCTCACTTGATGATTCATTTATTCTTATGGTGTTTGGACAGGTGAAGTAATCTCTGTCGGTGGCACCTCAGTAATGTGCGCCTCTTTGCCAGAGGCCCTGTAAGGAAGCAAGCTGCTGCCAAAATGTGTTTCAGTGGAATTTTAAATGATAATTATGGTAACACTGAATTGTGAGTACTTACTGAGAAACACATCTGGAACAACCTGACAATGGATGAGTCGCTAATAACTCTGAATTGAGGACAATATAGTCCTAGTGTTAGAACAGATTTAAATATCTGTGAATCGACACCACTTTCTTTATGATTCGTTCCTGATTAACTTTGATCAGCACTAAACTAATAACTGATCATTAATTACTAATTACTTAAACATTAGTTACTATTTTTGTGCACTCCCAAGTAATATCTCATGACATTCATCATTATGTTTCCATTATTTACCCTTTTTATGTCCCATCAAGTAAACAATCATCCAACAAAACTAACAAATAGCTACTGAGTTTTTAGTTAATATTTTATTAATAACAAACCAAAAACAGCAGGATTATTATAAAATCTTTTAATCATCATAATCAGAGCACATATACATTAATATTCATGATGTCCAGTAGCCTTTGGTTCAGAATTAATCAGGAACAGCATTTATGAACTTATTATTACATAATGATTCATTAATAAAGTATCTCCCTGTCTGTCCTCTACTAACTCATCATTATAGTCCTTGTTTCAGAGTTATGGAGGAACTTATTAATGATTTATCAATTATCATTCATTCCTCCCTCATTCCTTCATAACTGCTCATGATTGTGTGCACCGTATGTCATCTTTGTGTTTTTATGTGTTTTAAAACTGTATCATCTTTACAATCTCTGCTGAACTTAACAAAACACTGTTGATTTGGTTTTACTCCAATTTTTTTTTCTTTTTTTTTTTTTGCTTTTAGTCATCTTTATTGTAGCTGCTTTGACTTTGACTGGACTTTCTGTTGACTTTTATCACCCTTATTCATGTGTTTGACTCTCTCCTTTATTTTTATTTCCTGAGATTTGCCCGATTTCATTAATTGTGTTTTTATTTCTGTGTAACTTTTGTTTTGGAAAGAAATGTATAAAGCGATGTTATAATGATAATGTTTATGGACCATAATGTTTTTCCATCATTTCTGGATGACGTGATGGAAACTAAACCAGAAATATGGGATTAACAGTGTGTTTCACGTGTATTTTCCATTCTTACAGAAACAGCCTACAAGACAGGACTTGTCATGGTTTCTTAGCATTCTTCTCATGAAAGGTATGTTGAAATGTGAACTCCAAGCAGTGTGACAGTTTGTTATCATCATATATATCATCAGCTATCTTCAAAATGCTCCTGATGGCCTGATGAAGCTCCACCTCCTACCATGTGACGCAAACAGGAAAGAGAGTTATTCTTTGTTGCTCTGACAAGAGATTCACAAACTGAGAGACAGATATTAAAATTAATCGCCATAACTGAGGAAGGATTGTCACCACGATACTGAATACTTCTCTTCAAATCTGCTGCCAACTAAAAAGAGGATGAATCAAAGTGAAAGTAACTGAGGAAACTTGTTACAGCAGCGAGGGAAAACACAACTGACTGTCTTCCTGTTTTAGCCTTCGGCTGGGTGTGTTTTTGGCTTCACTCGAAGAGGAAATGGCTTCCTGTTTAGCGAAGGATCTCTCCTGTCCTGTCTGCCATGACATCTTTCAAGATCCTGTTGTCCTGTCATGTAGCCACAGCTTCTGCAAAGCCTGCGTGCAGAGCTGGTGGAGAGAAAAACTACCACATGAGTGTCCGGTTTGTAAGGAAAGACATTTACTGAGTGATCCACCTCGTAACCTGGTATTAAAGAATCTGTGCGAGACCTTCTCACTGAAGAGAGATCAGAGAGCTTCAGCAGGGTCTGAGGCTCTCTGCAGTCTGCACTTTGAGAAACTGAAACTTTTCTGTCTGGACCATCAGCAGCCAGTGTGTCTCGTCTGCAGAGATTCAAAAACACACAACAACCACAGATTCAGACCCATTGATGAAGCTGCACAAGATCACAAAGAGGAGCTCCAGAAATCTCTGAAGCCCTTGCAGGAGAAACTGAAGCTCTTCAAAGAAGTTAAAGGAAACTGTGATCAAACAGCAAAACACATTAAATTTCAGACCCGAAACACAGAGAGGCAGATTAAGGAGCAGTTTAAGAAGCTTCACCAGTTTCTACAAGAGGAAGAGGAGGCCAGGATTGCTGCTCTGAGGGAGGAGGAAAAGCAGAAAAGTAAAATTATGAGGAATAAGACTGAGGCTCTGAGTAAAGAGATAGCAGCTCTTTCAAACACAATCAGAACCACAGAGGAGGAGCTGAGAGCTGAAGACGTCTCATTCCTGCAGAACTTCAAGGCTGCAGTGGAAAGAGTCCAGCAGCGCCCCCTGCTGGATGATCTAGAGCTGAACTCAGGAGCTCTGATAGATGTGGCCAAACACCTGGGCAACCTGACCTTCAACATCTGGAACAAGATGAAGGAGATGGTCTCCTACACTCCTGTGATTCTGGATCCAAACACTGCTCATCCAGGGCTCATCCTGTCTGAAGATCTGACCAGTGTGAGACGTGGAGAGACACAGAAGCTTCCTGAAAACCCAGAGAGGTTTGACTATTATTGCATTGTCCTGGGCTCTGAGGGCTTTAACTCAGGGACTCACAGCTGGGATGTTGAGGTTGGAGACAGTACAGGCTGGGTCCTGGGTGTGGCAGCAGAGTCTGTCCAGAGGAAGGGAGACATAAAGTCTGGATTATGGAGAATAGGGTTATCTAATTGTAAATACGCAGCAGTCTCCCCATCAGTTCCCCACACTACTCTCTCAGTGAAGGAAAAGCTGCAGAAGATCAGAGTTCATCTGGACTGGAACAGAGGAAAACTGTCATTCTCTGATCTTGATACTAACACACACATACACACCTTCACACACACTTTCACTGAAAGACTGTTTCCATACTTCAACAATAGGAATGAACTCCAACTAAAAATATTGCAGAGAAGACTCTGTAACAGTGGAACAGCCCAGTTAGAGATGATGATGAAGCATGAATAGTAATATTTTTTTAAAAGGAAATGCTGCACACTTAGAGCTCTTTACTGTGTATTAATGAGAGTTTATTATCTTTTGTGCTTGCAAGGTGGCTCTGATAAGTTTATAGTTTGGTTGTCAGCTTGTATTCAAAGCTTGATTCCAATGTTGACCCAGAATCATGGAAAAATAACATCAAAATGTCCACGTAAACTTCTCAAACGACTCCTGCAGCATAACCAGCTTCTGCACTGCTGATATTCTCCAAGATTTTTTATTGAGTTTGTCTTGTCTTTTTAGAGAGCTTGAGTTGGTTCTGGAAATGTTGACTGACATATATGTATGTGAAAATACTAGACTTGATATTTAATTGATGTTAGCATATTATGATTGGCTGTTTCAATACTACACACTAGCATCGGCATCAGTTATAGTATTTGCTTTTATATGATAGTCTAACAGTGTAGTCAGACTATCATATAAAAGAGTAAACATTTTTTGGTTCAAGTGTTGAAATTATTATCAGTATTAATATATGTAGTTAGAAGACAAAGTGGACATAAGTTTGTGCCACAATCATTTCTTCAATATATCGTAAAAAGTAACGTGACTCTACTAATCAAACATGTCACTCTGTGCTCTTTAGCTTCTTTGCTAACATGATAGTTATATTTGCTTACTAGTGTAACTTACCTAGGAGCTCACAAATGTTACTGTTTTTTAAAGTCTGTTTACAAATGTACAAGACTTACCTTTTTCAGAGGTATTTTTTCATCAGCTCATACATGTCTTTGTTAGTTTTGACAGGAATAGTTATCCTGGAATATGAAGTAGCAAAAGTTAACCAAGTCTCAAAATAACTTTGGCTGACTAGTCTGTTAGCTAGCTTTAGTGAGCTACGGTTAATCTGCTAAAGTAACTTCATCTACTAGGTCTGTCACTTTTTATTCAAAATTTAAACTACAATTTCAACATGGGAAAAATTTGTAATGTTTGATCAAAGACCAGCTTCAAATTTAACAGTGTGTAGAAACACAACAGGCTCCAGCGAGGGGTTTTCCTTAAATGCACTGTGAATGACTGTGGGAGCCATGGCATGCCCTGTTGGCCTATAAAATAGGCTATTGTTGTTCTCTTGCTAATGAAAAGTGAAGAAAACATGGCTGTTTGTCAATGACAGTAAAATTAGTTTAGGAGTATAGGTTCATATTAATTCAGACAAAATATGTTTGTTTGAATTAATTCTAATTAGATTTATTGAAAAAGTTCTACTCCTATTACTAACCCAAACTTAACCCCACAGTAATTTTCTGAGAACTTGTCAGTTGTTAATTTTAGTCACTGTGGTGTAAAGCTACTGAAATGCTGAATCATTGTAAGGTCAAGATGTCTTGCATGACTTTAACAGGCTTGTAACCTCTCTCACACTCAGTGGGGGCCTGATGGACCATGTGACCTTGCAGGGGTTCAACTCTTATTAGTTTGTTGCAATGACTGGCTCCTTCCACAGATAACGAGGGGAGCTGTTTGCATCAGTTTATGACCTTGTTGTCTCTTGTGCCGAGGTATAAGTCAAGTATTCTTTAAACATTTGTATTGTTTATTTTATTCTGTAATTGCATTCTGTGTGTGTACAATTGCTTCCTGGGCTCAAAATTAAAGTACTTTCATCTAAGACAACAGAGACCTGACCAGAGAGTTTTGGGGTTAACATTTGCAGAAATGCTCCCTGCAAGTCTAAAGCCAGGGCTACAACCTGTCAAATGTTTTTCTTAAGATGGAGAAGTCATGACCTGCCGTACTCTACCTCTGATTGGCTAGTACTCATTACCTTCGTTGATTGGGTTGGTTGGGTTTAGGCATGAGGAGTGAGATTGGTTAGGGTTAGGGTAAGAATATCAGGGTAAGCCAATCAGAGGCAGAGTAGGGCGGGTCATGACTTCGCCATCCAAGGAAAAACAATATCGCCAACCTGCCCTCGGTTGCTAAGGTTGTTGCTAAGGTTGTTACATGGGTTGTTGACATTGATTGGATTTCAGCTCCAACATGCACAGATGTATTTGAGAAGTTGACATTTCGAGTAAACAATGAGAAAAAGAAGTGAAATCCTGCTACTACAGTTTTTTGACGTTGCCTCCTTAGCTGCCAGATGAGGAAATGTACGCAGTTACTTCCCACCACTGAATATGACTAAACTGAACTTAAATCATGGTCAATAAAGGGATCCAGAGAATTGTAGCACGATATGAGATATAAAACACTGAGCTGTTTGACTTTGAGATAATACATTTTCTTTTCTTTGCATCCTGAAAAACAGAGACATTTTTAATTACATATTTGTCATTCATTTTAGTTGTTTCTTTCACATCAGATCATAACTTCCCCTAAAGGGTGATCAGTTACAGGAAGGAACACTAGCAGGCCCGAGGCTACCATTGTGGAAACCGAGGTCATGTCCTAGGTATTTTTTCTGGGCCTTTTTCAATATATATATTTCTTAAAATGTTAAAGTAAAGTGACAAATCGCTAAAACTGCTTAGTTGTATGGTGTGTTGTGAACAAAGGTTGACATCATCTCGCCAGCAGAGTTGATCAGCTCTACGTAGAGTACGGTCCCTTCAGTTCAGCCTCTGTCTGAAACAGGTTGTTTTGGCTCCTGTCTCTTTAAAGCCCCCTTCCCAATGAACCCACTCTGTTCTTATTGGCCAGCTTCCAGAAGGTGACCCTCGGCAATCTTTAACCTATGTTACAACAGAGAATCAGGGCCACTTCTTGGGGGTTTAGGTTAAGAATTGGTTGTAGGCTCCTTAGCTGCCAGAATTCTGCCGAGTGTCAGCTTCTGGAAGTTGGCCAATCAGAACAGTGTGGGCTCATTGGGAGGGGGGCTTTAAAGAGACAGGAGCCAAAACAACCTGTTTCAGACAGAGGCTGAACTGAAGGGACCGTACTCTACGTAGAGCTGTTCAACTCTGCTGGCGAGATAATGTCAACCTTTGTTCACAACACACCATACAACTAAGCAGTTTTAGCGATTTGTCACTTCAGTTCACTGAACTGAAAGGCAACATATGGAGCCAGTATAAGATAAATAACATACTTATCCCTGATTTTCTTTGACCCTTTTTTCCTTATTTGTATTTTAGAGACTAGACTTTGCGAGGTAACTCCAAGTAACTTTCTTATATACTATTCCTGTCTAGTACAAATTGAATGGTCTGCACACGATACTGTGAGGAGGCTTATGTTCCCAGGCAGGATTTTTTGGTCATTGGTGGTTACAAATGTCAGTGAGATTTTAAATTAGGTGATCTTACTTTTGAAACAGAGCCCAGAAGATCAGTATAACTCAGTTTTGGCTCTCTGTTGCACAATTAAATGAAAATCAGTTATGTATGCATCCTCATACTTGCAATGATGTGCAGATATGGGGACATATGACCACAAAGAAAAATGTTATTTTCATATATATATGTAGTATTGTTGTATATATGTTTATATATACATAATATAATGTTTATATATTACATTTCTATAGTACAACATAGTGTACAGAGTAAGAAGTAAGAGCTTGTCTTTTACTGCTGTCCTTGATGAATAAAAACCGACATTCATAGTGCTGTGAAAGGAAATACATGCTTTGTTTATTGCACTGAATGGCTTATTGTTTGACACAGAGTGCCTGACAAAGCACCACCTCCTACTCACCTGAGACAAACCAGGAAACAAGACCGTTGTTCCTCCACCAGGAAGCCACACACATACACACACAACAAACATGCAAACTTTTTGTTCCCCGCACCTCTGAAATGAATCAGATACCCCTGAAACCAGGCAGGTACATGTTTACTGGTTGATGCCAGGCAAGTGTGCGATTCATCTTCTTGAGAAGAGGTGGGAACCGTCTTGCTCAACAGCAAAATTTACAATGAAATATTAAACTGTAGCAACATGTCCTGAAGATGCTGCACAGTCAGCTATTATTGCATAAAGCTGTATATGAACATGTGCTGCTGCCTTTTTGCTGATGTTGTAAACCAAGACAGACATTTAATGTGTGTGTTGATTTCATAAAGTAGAAATGGAGCTCCTAATCTCAGTGAAGATTGTGCAAAACTCAAAACAGTTAATGGAAATACATTGTACATACGATCAGTTCAGTCTTTTTAATTTAAACTATGTTACAACAGAGAATTAGGGACACTTCCCAGGGGAGTTTATTATGAATATAAAGTTGTAATGTCGAGAAAAAAATAATATTACAAGAATAAAGTTGTAATCTTTTGAAAAAAGTCAGTAACAAATTCATAAATTTACAAAAAAAAAAAATCAATAAAATCTACTCTTAAATTTGAATATCATAAGATTACAGTGGTTATTTTTCCAAAAAACTGCAATAACCAAGAATAAATCACAAAAGGTCATCTTAACTCATTTATATAACAGTGCATCGTATTATAGAAGCTCATCACATGAAAACTGTCTTGATTCAAGGAAATACTTCATAAATAAACAAAATCTGAAAAGTAATGGCAAACTAAAGCTGTCAAATAAATGTAGCAGAGTAAAAACTAAATTAAAATTCTACAGTAGTACTTTAAAACTGTACGTAAACATAGTACTTGAGGAAATGTACGCAGTTACTTCCCACCACTGAATATGACTAAACTGAACTTCAATCAAAGTCAATAAAGGGATCCAGAGAATTGTAGCACGATATGAGATATAAAACACTGAGCTGTTTGACTTTGAGACAATACATTTCCTTTTCTTTGCATCCTGAAAAACAGAGACATTTTTAATTACATATTTGTCATTCATTTTAGTTGTTTCTTTCACATCAGATCATAACTTCCCCTAAAGGGTGATCAGTTACAGGAAGGAACACTAGCAGGCCCGAGGCTACCATTGTGGAAACCGAGGTCATGTCCTAGGTATTTTTTCTGGGCCTTTTTCAATATATATATTTCTTAAAATGTTAAAGTAAAGTGACAAATCGCTAAAACTGCTTAGTTGTATGGTGTGTTGTGAACAAAGGTTGACATCATCTCGCCAGCAGAGTTGAATAGCTCTACGTAGAGTACGGTCTCGTCATTCTATTCACTCCGTGGATGAGAAGGCTGTAACCTACACACACATACAACACTTACAAGATTAGTCAACACTGTGTTTAAATACAGTTTGCTCTTTCAAACCATGCATGACTGACCATGGATAATACAAATCCTCTTAAGAACAATATAGAATGGCAATAATAAGGTGGGGCGATCCGGTTATATAGCCTACATCTTTAGGCAAGATTGGTCAATGTCATGAACGATAAGCCTGGCTATAGCCTTCTATAGACTGTATTCCACTTGATCTACACGCACAAAACAAGTAACTACAAGTTACACTACAGGAACAGAAGCTGCAACTGTGTTCAAGATCTGAGCTCACAAACTATTAATCTTTCAAAACGTGATGTGTCCAAACTTATGCACACGGAATCAATTAGGAGTTTCCGCTCTGATATTTTAAGTAGCACAAATATTGGTGGGAAACAGGCTAATAAATTATAATAAAGTTACAGAGAATTACTGTCTGCACGGCAGCAGCTTTGGATAAACAATTAGACTGTGTTGCTGCTGTCATGCTGTCTGTTATTGCATCAGGGCATATAGCCTATGTCCAAAATAATGCTGCTCCTTCATGTATCAGAATCTGCAGACAGGAAATGAGGCACAGATAGACAATTGTGTGTACAGTGATTATTACCAAAATGTTTCAATGATACCTTATTTATCACTATAATTCATTGATCAATAAAGAGAAATACCTCTTCCTTTTATTTCATTGCTAATAAGAATTACATGAACAGTATTTTATTTCTTATTTTAAAGGGCATACTATGTATTGGTATATATTTAATTTAAAGACATATTAGGCCGATGTATCTTTTCAACAATTTTATACAACTTCCTTGAATCTGTGGAACATGTTAGTATTTTTTTTTTTGTGCAAAGTTTGAATCAAATTGTAATTTTCCAAGTCAAAAAATTTCGAGCACCTCTTTCTTCCCTTGTATTGAACACGCCATTTTTGGTGGGTGTAGCAACCATCACATTTAAAATGAATCATTTCCATCCCTGCCTGGCTACCCCATACCCAAAAGTAAAAAAAAATAATTACAAACTGAGCAGTGGGCTACAGTACATTAGGTAAGCAATGCTCCTGCCTCCAAAAAGCACAGCTAACTGATTAATCAATGCTAGTTCATTGCATTACAGAATTACTGTCTTTGACATCATCAGGGACAGTAACTTAAGTAAATGTGAGTGTGATATAAGTACAATCCTCATAATGTGCAGTGTACTTAGCTCGAGTCACTTGTGATTGCATCTCAGAATTGCTCCTTGCAGATATAATTTATGGACAGTATCTGTCTGCTGCCATTGCATCATGTGACCACATGAGGGCGCCCCAATCTGTCTAAATTGTTGAATTTGTGGTTTGCACTCAAGTCATTATTGCTGAAAGTTATTTTATTTTATTCATTATTTGTTTGTAGTTTTTCATGCATATCAGTTGGTATATGATACTTTGGGAAATATATATATATATCCCACATTTGAGAATCAAGGTTTTTGATCAACAGTGAAACTAAACTTTCTTTTCTTTTTGATATTTGAGAGAATTTTATCGGTTATACTTGTTCTCTTTTACTTGTAAATTTTGAATGCTTTCTGCATTATATTTTCACTGTGGTGTTACTACTTTTATTGAAGTAAAGGATTTTAATACATCACAGACAGATGTTCCAGCGCTCTGTGTGTCTGTGTTTGCTTCAAAAAGGCCACATATTCTAACAGTTTTATTGTTGCTTTCTCTGACTGCCTGGAAGGTGAGGTTTGATTTGTTAAATGGTTATCAATAATGTTGAGGAGACTATAGGAAAATTGTTGTGTGTTAAAAAAAAAAAAAGCTAAATCACAGCTATGAACCTTTAAATCTCAACCCCATCAACCCTGATTAAGTCCTACAGCAGCAACTTTTATGTCGATCCATCTTTCTGTGAGAACATAAGTTTCATTTCCTTGCTGATTTTGTACTCTGTGTGTGTGTGTGTGTGTGTGTGTGTGTGTGTGTGTGTGTGTGTGTTTGTGTCAGAATAAGTCAGTGAGTGTCTCTTCAGTCTAATAAGAACTCTTCATTTGTTCACCAAAAGAGGAAATACCGTCCTTTGCAGCTCTGAATCTCCGCTGGTAAGACAGAAAACTCGACTGGTGAGTAAAATAAAAACTGGTGAAAAACTGATAATAGAAAAAAAAAAACAATTTTCTGTTCAATATTTCTTTATTGTGCTCTTTAAAAAATTACAACAATCAACTAAAACAATCAAACAAATCTTATTTTGTCTGAAATGTTTTGGTACCTTCTCAATATTAAAAAGCTGTTGAGGTAACAGTGAAGCAGCACAATATGTAACTTTGTTCAAACAATGTGTTTGTGGAGGCACATATCAGTTTCTTTTTTATGTTTTTAGGCAATCAACCTCAAATGACCAAGTCATACTGTATGCCATTAACTCCAGTGTCTTTTTTTTTCTTTTAATCTTTACTCTTACACTCTTTTTCCTGGACTGATTTGTGTGTGTGAATAATTTAATGTGTTTTTGTGTGTTTTAATGTTCGGAAACCAGCTTTCCTATAATTCCCCCCCTAAGAGGGACGAATAAGTCATTTGAATCAGTTTTAGATTGATTTTCTTCTTGTTAGACAGCCATTAATTTCAGCTGATTTCTATGTAAAAACAATTTGCAGAGATTTGAATCTTGCTGCAGACAGCTTGTTAAATTAAAGTCATGTTTGAGTCATGTTGTTTTCCTTTTGACTACCCTCACACATTACAACAAAAATGCAATCTGTAGTTTCAAGTTAGCTGTTTAATTATATTTTCCTATAAATTTTATTTCACAAGATGAAGGTCTAACTGTCTAAAGTCTGTTTACAGTACAGGACAAATAATGCAAAGAAAACAAATATGTCTCTGGTTGTTCTGTGTCGATTTTGATCCTTTTTTTACTGTCCAGTCCGGTGTACTCTTAAATACTCCATAGACATATAGGATACAAATACTGAAATCAGAGTAAAAAATAAAATACCCATGATGTGTAAGTTATTACTTTAATTGTAGAATGGCTGCTAGAACCAAAAATACACAGTTCATAACCTCAATATCTTCAATATCGGCTGGTTTTAAAGTCTTAAAACGTGTAAAAATGATTTCCACCAACATATACTTAAATATCTTATATCATTTATTCTCATTATCTCTTTCTTGTGTTTTAACTATTGTCATCACCATCATCACCTTTTTCTTCTAGTGTTTTGGGACCATGGGAGAGTATTATGGGCTGGCAGTTGCGGTGGGCGTGGCCTTGTTGCTGTCGACCGGCCAATGTGATGTGAACTGTAAAGGATTGGACGGTCGACCGGGAGAGGCAGGACCTCTGGGCAGAGATGGATGGCCTGGACAGAAGGGAGAGAAAGGAGAGCCAGGTAAAAGTCTGAAGAGTACACAAACACATAGTTAATGCATACTGATTTGTTCTTTAGGCAGCTTTCTGTATGGAGACCTAAAGTCTTTATTTTGGGGTATTTTATTTATTTATTTGCTTGGTTGGTTGTTCTTTGCCCTTCTAATCATACTGCAGAGTACTCTCAGTAGAGCAGCTCAGGGGAATCAATCATTCCAAATGTGGGAGAAAATAGTGATCCAATCCACTGCTAAAATTTCAAATACTGATTGTATCAAAATAATTATCCTGGAAATATGTCCTGTCGTGATAAAAGCTAGAAAATGACTAAATACTTCAGAAATTAGGAGCAGATTTGTCTCGTTCATTTTGGTTGACAGTTAAACCTGTATTATCAGGGTTGGGGTTTTTTTGGCCACTTGGAAGCAGCAGAAAAAAGTTGTGAACACAAAACTAACATATCATTGTCTTTTAGGTTGATGTGGCACTTGTTAGCAAACAGTTGCTTATTTACACATCCAGCAGTTTAGGAGCAACATTATCATTCATTTGCAGTTGTGTTTCTGTCCACCTGGTCCAATAAGTCCAATACTCACTCTCTTTTAGTTCTGTTTTTAGTCTCTACCGACTCCTGAGGGAAATATCTGGTTCTTTAGCTGCTAAATGCTCCACTATGTTCACCAGCTAGTCTACAGCTAAATGTGTCTCTTTGCTGTTTGGTGCCTAGCAGGTAGTGTACGGTGGGTTTTTAGAGCTTTTTCTCTGGAAATAGCTGCCTTCTGCAGCTGAAAAAGGACGCTATGAGAGCGCTGAGAGTGAACCAAAAAGCTAAACAGCTAAACAATGAGCTGAAACTGGCTATAAATCTCCATAAAGACGAGGGGAGCTGCAGCGTCTGTAGGTTCATCACTACGAGAAACGCCTCTGACATTACACAGTCATTTGATACATTGTTATGATGAAAAATATTAATTATAGCCGCTTTAAGAACAGCATCATGATGCCCTTCTCTCCCGGTAGCTGTTAATCATTCATCTGTTTGTCTTCAGCTGTGGCGGACAACACTCAGGTGGATGCAAACACCCTGCTGATGCTGAGGGGGGAGATGGGGAGTCGGGGCTTGCAAGGGGACATGGGTCCCAAAGGTTACCGTGGAGCTCTGGGAGCAGTGGGTCCATCTGGACAACCTGGTCAGCCCGGCCCTGAGGGGAAGAGCATCGGCCACAGTAATGACACGACCTCTGACTCTCCTGTATATAAATATAACTGACTCTTTAACTTATCTCTCATGTATTCTTTATGCCTAACAAGTTTAAAGAGTAACTGAACACCAGTTAAGTCCTGATACATGTCTTATCACACCCAGTGGTGATGTCACAGTGTAATGACCACACCCTGAGTACACTTCTACATCACGTCAGTAAAGTGAAAACTTCAACAAAAACAAGACTTTGCAGCTGGTGTTGAATTACACTTTAAATGCAGCCATGGCCAATTCTCACACTCCTTATCAGCTAATTCTCCTTATTATATCATAATACTATAAAGCAAATATTTCAACAAATGTATTAAATTAAGGTGCTCACATTTTACTGTACAGATGACAGGATTGATATTTATGCTGATACCTCTTTGAAGGGCCAAAGTCTGAACTACTTTTGTGCTACCTCACAATACTTTTCCCATTGACCCTGATCCATAGAGGAAGGCCATTAGTACAGTATGACCACGGCTGTAGCTGGCTGTGAGTTGAGTTATAGTTGAAGTTGTGGCTGTTTCTGTGGCTGTTGCTATGGATATGTACATCTTAAGCACTGCATGTGATGTCTAGTTTAGTGTACTGGTCATGGTGTATTATCCATGTGTGGACTATGTCTTGGACTGCCCGCTAATTGTGAGTTATTTTTCTTCTTTCTTTCGTATGTTGAATTTTGTGACCACACTGCATTTCCCTCTGGGATGATAATAAAGTTAACCAAATATAGCTACAGCTATACAACTGTACTACGACGAGTATGACAAAAGTGGCTACTCTTTACAGCTCCTAATGTATTAACAGTAGCTGAGAAAACATGGTAAAACTTGACACTCAGGAACCCTGTGCTTCTACCAAATATGACAAGTGTGTTGCTTATATAGACCACAGAGGTTCAGGAATAGTTTCACCACAAAAATCAGCCATGTCTACTCACTGCACACACACGCACAACCCCTGCATGTAGTTCACACTAATTAAAATCTCACATGGCTATAGTCACCATCATGGTGACAGTGGCAGTCCACTAGCTTGCCTCCACTAGTTATCTTGACATTAGTTGCAATGAAAAAGACGTGCACTGTGGTCACAACCAGCTGCTGTAATATTATTGTATATCGTAATACATCCATGTTGTATGTTAGCATCAAAACTCCTCCTTCCTTCCTTTATGGCTCAGAGGGAAAATAAAAAAGTATCTCAAGGTGATGGGAAAGGTAGAAAGAAGGAAAAAAGGTGACCTTGGTCTGTAATATGTCCTCCTCTGTGTTTGATGGTAAAGAAGAGTGATGTTCACCACTGTGTCTCCTCTCTGCTCCTAGGTGATGACTCCCCTCAGCAGGCCAAGTCAGCCTTCTCAGTGATCAGGAATACTAACACTTACCCTACCTTTAACCAGGTCCAGTCTGTCGTCCATCACTCCTCTCTGTCTCTCAACTTTTTCATTATGAAATGTTTTCAACATTTAAGAATACATCTGTTTCTTTCTTTAATGTCTGCTGGAGTAAAAGAAAAGACATTACATTTTAATACTATAATTAAAGGATGTGGCTAGCGATTTTCTGTATTTTTCTCTTTTTTTCAACAGAGTCAAACCAACAATGATCTACTTACAAGTATTGTTTGTATATCCAAAGCCTGATATATCTTATTCCTCTGTGACGAAGGAAGACCTTCGTTTTTGTCCAAAAACTATTAAAAACACGTCAGTGAGCCACACTGTTGCACTGGGTGACATGTTCCTTCATCCCGAAGATCAAGATCACGTTAGTTTGTTTAGAAACGGCTCCAAAGACAAATAACAGCGATCACGTTTTGAGTCTCCAGAGAGTAGTTCTCACTAGCTTATGCTACATATCACAACCTCTTGACTTTGTACTACATTATAAATTCATAAAGAACTTTAGTACAAAGTCAAGAGGTTTTGATATTTATCACAATAAGCTAGTGAAGCTTTGTAAATGGAACCACGTTCCTGCCTTACACAGAACTACTCTCCAGAGACTGAAAACATGATCGCTGTTATTAGTCTTTGGAACTGTTCCTAAACCAAAATCTTCAGGACCAAGGAGCATGTTACCCAGTGCAGCTGTGTGGCTCATTGATGTGTTTTTAATAGTTTGGAGGTCTATGACACAGAGGAATAAGATATATCAGACTTTGTATACGCATACACAATGCTTGAAAATAGATCAGATCATCTTTGGTTTGGTTCTGCACATGAGATTTGATTACAATAAGAAAAAGATTGAAAATTGCCAAAAAAATATATATGTTTAGCCATGCAGATATTTTTTGAGTCATCTGCTCATGTTTTAAAATATCTGTCTTAACTGTTGCCTCTGCCCCAATACACTGCTGATAGTAGCGTGTCTTTCCTGTAAAAGTCTGTTATTCCTTGTTACTTAACATCCAGCAACAAATGACATTTTTCACCGAGTCTTTTATGTTTTTCTCATTCTTGTCATTATTTATCTTGTACTGTCTAATAGGTAGTAACCTACCAGACATATGCGGTCAACAGACCTGGGGACTTTGACAAAGACACAGGTTACTTCACCTGCAGAATACCTGGTGTTTATTACTTCGTCTTCCACTCTATGGCCAAGGTAACACACTGACTGCTTCTTTACATGAGAATAAGTGCTGACCATTTCCTAAAATATATCATGAATGTTTTTGATATCAGAATGTGTTTTATTACTTTCTAGATAGACAGGAGTTTCATTAAATGCAGTAAAAATCAACATGCAGCGAAGAGACTTTAAACCTGAGATGTGATCTAAACCTTCAGCTCTATCATCGCTCTGTGTTACAGTGATGTTGTGTGTTTGTAGGTCAGCATGTGTCTGCGTATCGCCAGTGAGGTTCTGGGCCAAGACAAGATTGGATTCTGTGATTACAACAGAAACCTTGATCAGGTAAGTTTCAATTAGTACCACAGTGCCAAGGAAATATCAGGAGAGGAAGTCTTTCACTGAAATTCCTAATGTACTCTTTAAAATGACTTAATGATGAATCAATAGGTTATTCCCTACCATTTGTCCTTGTGGAGTGCAACTAAACCTTACTCGAGTTTACCTGAAGCTGTGTTTTGATGAACTAGAAGAAATTTGCTATATCTAGTCTTTTGTGCCTGAGCAAATTAGTTTTTTCCCCTTTTTCCACATTATCTTTATTGACAGTACCAATAAACAGGATTGTGACAGTTTGAAATAAATTATAATAATAATAAATACAGTCCAGACAGTAAGTATTTGGACAGTTATACATTCTTTGTCCGTCAGGCTCTCTGACCCTTCACAGTATCCTCTCATAATTAGTCCCCCACAAATATATTTTTCATTCATAAATACCTTATCAGTCATTAATAAATGGGTGATTAATCCTTAATGAAGCTTTCATAGAGCAGAGAGAGTGTATTATTTAGGTTTTACACTATTTGTTTACAAAGAAAAAACACAATCACGCTATACAATAGTCCTATGATACATAAAGCACAAGAACATAACAGCACCATGATTTCAATTAATTGTATTGAATTTGAAGAATACAACAACATTTTGAAGGGTGATTTATGAAAAAATACAGGTCAAATTTAACCCGGAACACCCTCTATCATTCTGGGAAAAGTCTTAACATTTCAGGCTAAAAGAAAGGGTGTTTTTACTGCTCTCACATGTCAAAACGGGTCAAATTTGACCTGAGCAGTATGTAATAGTTAAAGTACCAAGTGTCAGCTTTGATGTGAGTAGGATTACGTCAATATTGAAAGAACTGTGTGGGAGATACTGCCCTTTTACTTTTGTACTGTTGCAAAAACACAGTTTAGGCTGCTTTGGAATCACAGATGGTTACAGGACACAATAATCTGTGTTTTTAGTTGTTTAATATATATTGACGGCTGAGTATTGTCATGAAGTCTTAATGTAATTGTTGTGTTTCAGGTGCTGTCGGGTGGCGTGGTCTTAGAGCTGAGATTTGAACAGAGGGTCTGGCTGGAGTCCTTTAAGGAGCATCAGACAGATAATGATGCAAGAGACTCCAGAGAAAAAGAGATCATCTTCAACGGCTTCCTGCTCTTCGCAAATTAACAAAAAAAGTTCAGTTGTACACTCAATGATTTCACTAAAGCATGGATTCAGTGCTGAAGACTGAGACCGCACCAGTTTATGAATTTAGCATCTAAAAGTCTCAGATTTCAGTTCACACTTTTCAAAAAGCTGTTTTTAAAAGTTGCTTGTGAAACTTTTGATTTGTTCACTGATTTGTTTCCTTTATACTGACTCATGTAAACCTTCTTTAAATGTTTATTTGGTCTGTAAATGCTACTAAAACAAAATTAAAGTGTATTATTGAGTGTGGGTATGTTTGGTATAATTTCATTACACACAGATTTAATACAGACAATCACTGATTTTATTGTAGCTTCAAGCAATCCTCCAAAATCGAGCATTTCCTCCATTTCCACAAATTTTCACAGTTGAGTTTCAAAACATAAAAACTTCCTCTGAGTGAATGCGGAAGAAATTTGGAGATTAGGGAGCACTGTTATGCACTATAAAAAACCTCAGGGTCTGATGTTCTTGTGTGTATAAATGCTAACACTGGCTACTAGTATATGGTGAGATATGCCACATGTTGTTGTAGTATTATCACACTTTGTTGTACTTAAATGTTATCAAACTTTATTGTGTAATTGTAGAATAATATTATTGATTTTAACTTTCAATAGGACTGTGAATGACCTTTGGTTTTGTCTGAATACACATACAAACTAACTGTCAAACACTCAGAGAGGAAACACTCTCGCCAAGTGTGCATAACTCTCTAAATCTGGTATCATAAAAAACAAACGTTTAAAATTTTGAATATGTATCTGGATTCAGATATGTATCAAAATACACATTAATAATTAAAATAATGAGATATATGTGCCAGATTTTAGTTGAAGTTGAAAATGTTCAAAAATATATTGTCTCTTAAAGGTGCAGTGTGTAGGATTTAGTGGCATCTAGAAGTGTGGTTGCAGATTGTAACCAACTGAATACCCCTCCCCCTCACCTTTCAAGCATGTGGAAGAACCCACAATGGCCATAAAACCTTTGAAAAATGTAAAAGGCCCTTTTTAGAGCCGATGTTTGATTTGTCTGTTCTGGGCTACTGTAGAAACATTGCGGTACAACATGGCAGGCTTCATGGCAGAGGACCAGCTATGTAGATATAAAGGGCTCATTCTAAGGTAACAAAAACCCAATGATTCTTATTTTCAGGTGATTATACACTAATTAAAACATATTTATGGGTATTACCTTCCAATTCTGCTGAGTCCACTCCGCTCGCCATTAAATTCTTCACACTGCACCTTTAATGTTTAGAATTTTTATAAAAACTTTTATAAAAATCATGGATTACTTGTTCCTGGTCGACAGCTGAACTGTCTACCAAACTTGCCAAAGTCTGTACAGTTTTTGCATTATCCCACTAACAGACAAAGAGGACCAAAAACATGACCTCCTTGGTAATTTTTTCTGTCTCAGCTAACACAGCTAATCAATAGACCAAGCCCTCTTCCCACATCCACAGAGAATATTTCAATATGACACATAAAAAGCAGACTAGTTTGACCTCGCGGCAATGAACATCTTACAGAATGGAAGTATGTATCGTCTTACTCAGATAAGAAGATCAGCAGGGCAAAGTTATCAGTTTCCCCTTGCTTCCAGTCTTTGTGCTTCGCTAGGCTAAATAATGTCCCGGATCTATGTTTGTATATGAAGCACAGAGATGAAACTGATCTCCATCTTCTCATCTGAGTCTGAGGAAGACAGAGAACAAGCAGATTTCGCAAAAATGTTGCACTGTTCTCATAGGTCATCTATGCACAAAACACTGTAAACAAGTTCATCACCCCGTCTCAGCATTGCAGACCTCCATAAAAAATTTTAAAGTCTTGTTTCCTTTCTTGCATATTTATTGATTTTCTCTCATCACATTCTCGTGTGACCCCTCTGAAGGTTACGGAAGTGAAACGTTTTCAGGTTTTTGCACTTCTTCTTTTTGGTAAACTTTTGTCATTTTGGCACATCCTCAGCTGACCTCTTCTTTTTATTGTAGTGTGTGTGTGTGTGTGTGTGTGTGTGTGTGTGTGTGTGTGTGTGTGTGTGTGTGTTTGTGCATGTTTTGAAGTGTATTCTTGCTGTATTTGTGGTTAAATCGCTGAAACCTGCATCTAAGAAAAACATATCCTGTCAAGAGTCAGAAATAACTTGCCAGTATTTTTTGAGATAAGAATGCATATTCAATAAGGCTGGCGATATTCTACATAGGGCTGCATCTAATGATCATTTCATTATCAATCAATCTGTTTTCTTGATTAATTGATTAGTTGTTTGGTCTATAAAATGATGAAGTATGTCGATCACTGTTTCCCAGAGCCCAAGTTGACATCTTCAAATGTCTTGTTTTGTCTACAAACCAAAGATATTCAGTTTACTGTCATAGAGGACTAAAGAAGCCAAACAGATATTCACATTTGAGAAGCTGGAACCAGAGAAACTAGAGACAAGAAGATCATCAGACACTACATGAGTAAATGTACACTACATGGCCAGAAGTATGTGGACAATGTATGTGGTCCAAGTGTACTGGTCTGAGGCTGTTCTTCCGCCTTTGGTCTGGTCCTCTTAGTTCCAATTAAAGGAAACGTTAATGCTGCAGCATACAATGATATTTTCAACAGCAGAGTGCTTTCAACAGAAAGTCCTTTCCTGTTACACGACAATGTCCCTGTTCACAAGGCCAGCTCCATAAAGAAATGTTTTCCCAGTTTGGTGTGGAAGAACTTGACTGGCCTGCACAGAGCTCTGACCTGAACCCCATCCAACATCTTGGGGGTGAAGTGGAACACTGACTGTGAGCCAGGCCTTATCACCCAACATCGCTGTTGGACCTCACTAATACTCTTGTAGCTGAATGGGAGCAAATCCCTGCAGCCAGGTTACAAAATCTTCTGAAAAGCCTGAGACCAGGAGAGTGGAGGCTGTCATATCAGCAGCTTAATGCTCATTGTTTTGGAATATCACATATGGGTGTAATGTTCAGGTGTCCACATACTTTTGACCATGTAGAAAACTTTCATACCTCTGCTGGTTTTGTGTCTCAGTTTGACAACTTGCTGGTGTCATAAAAAATTTGAAACCTAAACACAGAAAAGGTTGACAAACACTCATTTACTGTTGAGGGATTTGTTACTTTATTATCTCTCTCTCTCTCCTTCCATCTCTCAATCACTCCCTAAAAATGCAGAACTACATACAGCAGACGCCGAAAAAATAGCAAAAGCTGCTGAATCTTCGGTTCTGTGTCGGCTTCCTCTTCTGGCTGCTGCAGGACTCGGAGCTCCACTTCAGTTTGCTTGGAACGCCAGGTGGTGGATTTTTATTCCTCTGTCTGTCCTCTCAGGTGAGTTTAATACATTTATTTTCAACATCTTTCAACATTTACGGTGTTCTAAATAGAAGTAAATGAAATCTATTTGTGAAAGAGAATCTGCTTTTGTTAACAAGATCATCTACTGTTTCTCCTATTTTACTATGATTGTGTATTATTTTTTATTAAAAGAGGACTTTGATATCTGATACACTTTGATTATTGGGGATTGAACCAACAACCTGTCAGCACCTGCTTTTCTCCTTCTTCTCCTTGTCTCCTCTTCTTCTCCACTTCATCCTCTTCCTCATCGTACTTTCTCTCCTCTCCTCCTTCCTTCTTCCCTTATCTCATCTATCATGTTTCTTTCCTTTTCTCATCATCTCCTCTCCTTCTGTCCTTTCATCTAATCTCCCTCCTCTCCTCTTTTCTCCTGTTTTATCATCTTCTCCCCTCTCTTCTTTCCTTCTCTCCTCTCCCTCTCTACCCTTTGTCCTTTTCCACTCCTCTCATCCCTTCCCATCCTGCCTTCACCTATTTTCCTCTCCTCCTTCCCTGTATTCTCATCCTCATTCTTCTTATAATTCCTTGTCCCTTCCTCTCTCCCTATTTCCCTCCCTCGCATTTCTTTTCTTCTCAGCTTCTCCTCTCATTGAATCCCTCAACTCCTCTCCTTGTCTCCTCTCGTCTAATCTCCTCTTCTTTCATCTATCTCCTTTTCTCTTTGTCAGGTTCTCCATCATGCTCCATCGTTGTCTCATTGTGACCGGAGCCCTGCTCTCATTAGCTGTAACCCTGCTGGTTGCCCAGGACACCTGCCGAGCAACAGGGATGCCTGGGATGCCAGGTATGTGCGTGCATGTGTGTATATGTTTATAGGTGCATGTGTGTGTGTGTGTGTGTGTGTGTTCATCTGTTTATCTATCTGTACGTCCTCAGGTATTCCCGGGCTGCCCGGCAGAGACGGTCGTGACGGAGAGAGAGGACAGAAAGGAGAGCCAGGTATCCAACACACACACACACACACACACACACACACACACACACACACACACACACAGGGGTAACCATCAGAAGTTTGTACAGATATTAGAATACAGTAAGGAAACGATAAGTCACACAGAAACTTTGCACTTCTCTAAATTTTCAGCCAGAATTTCCCTGAATCTTCTTAAGACCCTTCTACATAAGGCACATTTTTTTTTGGGGGGGGGGGATTCATTTTCATGTCATTTAAAAAACATATAACTGAATTAAATAATGCAATAACCTGCAACAATGCAACAATTGCTCCAAAGTCAAATTTTCCTTATTTTACCTGTCACACATTGCAAAGTACAGAAAAAAATGGTAGATCATATCATTTACAACTCACAGCAGCCTCCACTTTTTGTAAAGCCTATATTAAAAAAAAACACATTCAGATATTGGCATCCAGTTTTCAGTTCCGAGAAAGTTCACCAAGGTGCAGACAGTAGTGCTGGTTTTGGTGCACACATGATTAAAATCTCAGACAGCTGTTCATTTATCTACCATAATGGGCAGCAGCTGATATCAAAGCAGCTTTTTCTCAAATGCAAAGCAGTATGAAGTATTCAAATTATCTGACTATCATATTGTTCTTTCAAGCTGTGTGAAGCTTTGTGGAAATAACTGGAGGAATCGTCTTAAATTTGCACTGCAAATTAACAACGTTGACAGCAAACTTGACACATTTTCATGCTATTAATTCTTGACGAGTAAAAGGGCCTTTAGTTTTTGTCCTTTCGTGTAAAGTTCAGTTTTAACAAAATGTGTCTTATGTTTGTACTTTAATTCGTCTTTGTATGAAAAAACACAAAACAAATCTCCTTTATTATATAAACTAGAATAAAGTTAATGCAAATACAATGCATGCTGAAAAGTATGCTTATAGAGCTAATTGTCAAATTATTTTATTATTTGACAAATTATTTGCTGTTATCTTAACAAAGTTTAAGTTGATTTGACAGGATTAGTGAATGATCAGCATTAAGCAGGACGTCCATTCAACTCATTTCAAGTCACATGACTTGAACATCTGATTATAAGTCTACCTCCTCCTTTAGCCAACTCCTACTTAAACCACAAACAGTTCTTTAATATCTGTGATTGGAACAAATGAGATACAATATGTTAACTTGAGAGTTTTAGAGGTGCTGATAGGTGTATTTAGATGAACTTTGAACAGAGCTTAGCTTGCTGTTTCCCCCCTGCTTCCAGTCTTTATGCTAAGCTAGGCTAACCACATCCCGACTCCAGCTTCTTGAAATGAATAAGCTGAACTGTTCCTTTAAAGTGTCTGACACAGCAGGCGATTGCTCCTGTTTTTTCTCTACAATGACTCGCCTGTTGTTGTCATCTGCAGGACAAGCGTGGGGCGGCGGCCGCGGCCCTCAGAGGGGAGTGAAGGGGGACCCGGGGAATGTGGGATTTGTTGGTAAACGAGGTCAGAGCGGGGAACCAGGGAAACCAGGGGTCTCAGGGCTTGCAGGACCTCCAGGAGAACCAGGAGAAAATGGGTATGGAGTCAGACAAACCCTTGAGCAAAGTACAAGTGTTCTAATGTGGACAGCAGGGAGGTTGACTGAGAAGTTTTGGTTGTTAAAAGTTTTGGAATCCGTCATCCTGCTTTGAATTAAAGGAGACCCCAGTCTACATTATAAACCATTACAAACTAATAAAATCTTAGACCACTCTGCAAGCCCACAGGGGTTAAATCTACCATACTCAAAAGACAGAGAGTGTGAGAGTGTGAGATTTTCAGAGGAGAGTCACTTAAAGGGACTTAATTATATTTGATGAGAACAGATTGCCAGATTCAGCTGAGCCTCGAGGCTGGATGACTGAGTGGGCCCCAGACCCTCAAGGGGCCTCAGATTCACTGTGTGGCAATAGCTTTGTGGTATTTTGATTAACAGAATATAAACAATATAAAATTCAAAAGGCAATTCCTGGATTTTTACCTTCTAACCTAAAATCTAGTTTTCATATTCCAATTGATTTAATGTTTACATTGTGCATATATAACGTAGCATCTAATTAAACTAAGTTGGGGGACATTGGCAGCTCAACAAGGGCCCACTAGCAGGTTAATCTGGCTCTGAGTGTCACTGTGTTGTTTCTGTGGTTACAGGGCTGCCGGAGTCCAGCAGAAGGCGGCCTTCAGCGTGGCCAGAGGAACCACCGAATACCCGGACAGGAGCAGCGTCATACGGTTCACCAAAGTCATCACCAACATCAATAACGACTACAACACAGAGACAGGACACTTCAGGTGAGGAAACCACTCGTTTTCTAGTCATATATTACTGAAAGGTAAAACCCTAGACTACAAATAAAGTTGGATGTAGTGAGGTGTGACGTCACCCATTGCTCTGTATTGGAGCCAACAAGTAATATTAAACTGAGTGAAATATTACGACAATAGTCCGAGTCCGAGTCAGGGAGAGTAACAGGTGAGCCAACTGTCAATCACAACTGTCAATCAATGCTCACACAGCAGATATCACAGCTACTAAAAGTCTTCAAATCTTATTAATGGAGCAATAATTTCCAAAATAACCACCAGCACACTTATTAGAGGGCCTGAATTTAGTGATTGAGACCATAATGACTTCTTGACGCTTTGTGAATGGGAGTCAGTTGGAACGCTTCAGCCTCAAGCCGTAGTAGTTTCCACTTTATCACAAATTTGTATGATCAACTGACTCTGAATAAATCGTTTTGGATGAGGTTAGGGCAATGTCAGTTCAATGTAAACAAGACTAAGAGTCTACAGCGTGGCTCACAATGACGATGCTAACATGCTGATGTTTAGTGGTTTACTGTCTTCCCCATCTTAGTTTAGCATGTTAACATGGCTAAAATTAGTTAATTAGCACCAAATGCAAGTGCGGCTGAGGCTAATTGGAACGTCATTCATTTTGCAGATATTTAGTCATAAACCAAAATATTTGAGAAATAGAAATTTTGACCCAACAATGAAGTTAGATGATAAGTCAGAGGATCATCAAAGTTATTAAAGTTCATCATGAGGAGAGCATGTCTTAACCAAATTTCATGGCAGTCTATCAAAGAGATGATGATGATCAATGGGACTTCCTCCTCTAGAGACAATGAAAGTCTGTACAAAATTTCGGGGAAACCAATCCCACAGTTATTGAGATATTTTAGACCAACATCCTTACAGCCATGCCGCCAGATTGGCTAAAAGCTAAATGATTCCCTGGTTGCTCTGCAATGTTTCAACCATGTCAAACAAATTCAAGACATTTCTTTTTGTACGAATTTCATTTGTGATCAAACTGTCAAACCAGACAGGAGGAAAAAAAATCCACTTTTAGTGAATTAATGAAGTTTGTGTGTTGTAGGTCTCGGATCCCAGGAACGTACTACTTTGTGTTCCACGCCTCTGTAGATAACCGCCTCTGTGTGACGCTGAAGCTGGACGGAACATCGCTGACGTCGTTCTGCGATCATCGCCACAGGAGACGACAGGTAAGAGCATTAAAGGGATAGTTCAAATTTTTTTGAAGTAGGATTGTATGAGGTACTTATCCATAGTCAGTGTTTTACCTGCAGTAGTTTGGGGGTCGGCACGTTCCCAGTTTCGAGAGGCAAACAAGAGTACGGAAGCCAAGAGCACAACAGCATTACAACATATTTTAGTCACTTAAATAAAAGCCCACTTAAAAAAGTCAATATCAGTTTAAGTATACACTATATTCAGAATATTTTCACCGCTTTACCTTGCAGTGAGACAGCCCTTTACTTTGGCACTACATTTTCTCAACCATAGAACTACTCCTATGCATGCCACGCACTATATTACACCACACATCAGCTGTTTTGGTCAGAAAGTGCTGTTGCATCCATGCTGGTACTCGTGTCTCCAAACTAGGAGCAAGCTGATCCAAATCTACTGCAGGTAACACACTGACTATGTATAAGTACCTCATACAAACCCACTTCAAAAAATACAAACTATTCCTTTAAAACAATACTACAGATTTATTTTACTACATTGTTGTGCCACCAAATAATACTCAAGTATTAAACAAAATAAAATAATATTAAATCTAATGAGTCAGCTCATGTTTCAGCTAACTAAACTACTAACTAAATCCTCAAATTTTTGTAAAGTATGAGTGCATGTTATCGTTTACAGTAGTTCTCATTTCTGGAAAAAGATGCACCCTGTAGTTAAATTTCAACCGGTACTGATTACAGGTGACTTCAGGCGGCCTGGCGGTCTACATGTCGAGGGATCAGGAGGTTTGGCTGGAGACTAAAGACTACAGAGGGATGACAGGGACAAGGACTGGTTACAGCATCTTCTCCGGCTTCCTGCTGCATCCTCACTGACCCGCAGGGACGAGAAACACAAAACAGCCTTTCTCTCGCTTTTACTGAACAGTTTAACAGCAACTATTTGAGTGAAATGAGTGAAACTAAAGGCAAAACAGTATCTTCCCTCCCTTCACACTGACCCTTTCACATTGTTAAAAAAAAAACATGTTCGTTACTTTTCATTCTAACATTTAATTTTCTGTTGATTTTCAATGATTTAACCAGGTTAAGGCTCATTAAGATTGATATTTAGGTTAAAGAGAGTTGGCCAAGAGGGCAGCATAAAAAATGTTCTTACTAACAACATAAACACTGTCACATGCTAAAAATAAGTGCAGGCAATTTCCTGTTAAGATGCATAAACACATTTTCTCAAAATTATCTAAAAAAAAAAAAAAAGCAAACACTTTGACCAAGAATATGGTTTTCCAGATCCATTTAGGTCCTTCTGTACATTGTTTCAGGTGGAAGGGAAAGCACATTTAAAAGCTTTTTTTTTTACCCAACTTTGTCCAAACATCTGCACAACATCATGAGACTGAAGGTCATACTAGATTAGATTTTTACACATGTATGTACACAGAGAAGGAGGAACCAGCCCACAGAGAGATTTATTAATAAAAGTGCAGTGGTGTACAAGATAACATAGACAGTAATCTGAAAAAAAAACATCTGCTGATGTTACTTTCTCTGTCTGTCAGTAAACAGATAATATTGTATGAACAGGAAATCAAATAAACAGCTGAAAAACAACCTGAATGCTTCGTATTTGTTTGTCATTTCTCCTTTTCTCTAATCTGTTCAATATTTATTTATTATTTTCTCAACACAAAAAGCTACTATCAACTAGCTAAGCTATTTTAATTGTATTTTAAAGTGTCCATCTCCATGTGTTGTTTAAAGACAGCTGAGGCTAATTGATTTACAATAACAATAAATAAAATAAAACTCTCCTAATTATTTTTTTTTAAAGATTTTTCGAACATGGTTCAGCAGGCATTAAAACAACACGACAGAGTGCAATTTGCAGAAAGCCTGGAAGGTATCAAGGTTATAAATTTTAATAAGACCAACATACTTATATCTAGAAATAAATTCATAAAAAATAACACGATCCAGACTCTTTTCTTTTGTGGTTCTGCGATGGTGGATTGAGCTACTCAGCACCACACATCTGCTGGTTCCCCTGGTGCGTTCAAGAAACACCTGAAAACTCAGCTCTTCCGTGAACACCTCAACACTTGAGCCCTTTAAACCCTTTAGTACTTCTAAGCACTTTGTTGATTGTTGCATTAGTTTCTTGTTGTTTATGGTATTATTCTAACTTTAATTTACAAAAAACAACAACAAAAACGTGTCTGTCTGTCTGTCTTCTGTTTGTTTGTTTTTGTATTAATTGAGCATAGCATTCAAGCAGAGCCCTGAACATTGCACTTGAATTAGCTGATTAGTATCAGCTGCTTCATTCATCATGCAGGTGTCCAGTGTGGCCATTATAACCAGACACATCTTGTTATTACTCTGCTGATACCTTCGTTACAACGCCATCTGATGCTGCAGCTCCTGCAACCCCAAACCTCCTCCTTATAGCTTTTCTATTGTTGATTTACAATCATCTATGTTTGTTACATAAGGGAGGATTCATTCTCTCTGCAGAGTCTTTGCTGCGCCTCAGTTTCCTTGAGAGCTCCCTCGAGGAGAAGAGCCTTTTTCTGCCAATTTTAACCATTCACAATAAATAGACACTTACATTTCTGCTTGGAGTTTTTCCTTATTTGAATCAAGGGTCTAAGGATAGAGACTGTTGTATGGTGAACAGATTGTAAAGGCATCTCAGTGTCATTTGACATTGACATTCATGCAAAATTTGGTGATTGCCAAGTCAAGTTGATTTTTTATTTGTATGGCCCAATATTGCAAATCAGAAATTTGCCTCAGAGAGCCTGAAAAATGTGGTTGTTTACCTGGAAAATATTTAGTAGTGCATTCATTCATTAGGTGTAACAACATGATTCAGACCAACCCAGGACATTAACCCCCAAAACACAAGGGATCATGGGTGGAAGCTGATGCTCACGTTTACCAGAACGAGAAAACGGAAACATGGACAGAATGCAGTAAATGGAAAGAGGATCTGAGAAAGACTGAATATGACAAACAGGAAGATTTCACAGGATGTAATTATTACATAAAAAATACATATCAGCTCTCTGTTTTTAGATGCAGCTGAGGAAATTAAATATTTTGTGGAACAGATACTGACCTCCACATCCGGGGGGGGGGGGGGGGGGATCAGCGAAACACTGCCGGGAAACCAGTTTGTGTTTCTGGCAATAACGAAGAGGAAGTCCAAAGAAAAACAGAACAAAATGTTAATTTGAAGAAAACTTTTTCTAAGAATCAGATACATTCAATGATGCTTCATCAGTTCTTCATCAGGTGGACTTGTTCCTGACTTCGGGTTAAATAGTTTCACTTCCTCTGATTCATGATTTGCAGATAAATGCAATCAAATACTCCATCGAAACCCACAGAAATGAAACTGATTCGAAAAAATGGAATGAAGACACAAACAGGAACAGAGCAAACAGGAGGGATGATAAACAAATGCAAGAAGATTTAAAGTATCATGCAGGAAATTATCAGCGATTCTGCAGCTCCTCTCGGCTTTATGGAGCTTTATATTGAGTTTCAGCTCTTTCCAGCTGCAGCAGGAAGCTGTTTTCAGAGAAAAACTACTAAAAACCCACTTTACACTACCTACTCAGCACCAAAAAGCAAACATACACAGTTAGCAACACTTAGCAAGAGCTAAAAGCGGATATTGGACTCACATTCACCAGTTTGACAGAAACTCAAAATGAATCATAACGTTGCTCCGTAACTGCTGGATGTGGAAATAAAAACTTAAAAGTTGATGATATGTCAGTGTTTTGTTCACGACTTGTTTCTGCTGCTCCCAAGTGGCCAAAAAATCAGTTAATGCAGGTTTAAGTAGAATCTTGAAAGCTTGTTTTTGAATTACTTGTACAAGGTAATAGAATATTTTTACATTGATGTATTGGTACTTTTACTCAAGTAAATGATCTGAATACTTCTTCCACCACTGCTTTATGAATGTCCTAAAAATGAGCTCAGTGCTAAAGATTACCTTTGAAGGTCTTTAGGTAACGCGTCACCTTTAGCTAAAATAAAGATAGAAATAGTAAATTCAAGCTGTGTCAGATGTTTGTTAAACCCAGAGTACATAACCTGGGTTGACCCATTCACACCAGCAGCAAACATGCACACAGTTTTTTTACAGGTCCATGCTACGCTAATGTGAACAGTCAGTATTTTATCCTTAAAAAAAATATTTAATGAACTCCAGTGGAACAGCAACCATGCTGTCTTCTATTGTTTCACTTCCTTTTTTTTTCTGATTGAGCCGCTGTTGTCGCTGTGAAGCAGGACAGCTCTTCACCTCCACTCTCCATCAACTCCACCACTCCACCACAGCACGAGAGACTGCTTTACCTGCAAATGGTGAGACTTTTTTTTATCCTAAAAAAACCAAAATAAAAAAACATATATATGGAAGGAGAGAGGGGGAGAGAGAAAATTCTGATTTGACGTATGTGTTATTGAGACAGAAGTGGGTGGTTTTCAGTTCCATAACACTCTTGCTGAATGTTTCTTGATGTTTAATATAAATCTCTGTCAGTATGTTTAACTGTTAAATATAGTTCAGTATTATTTGTCTTTCTCAGGCAGAATTAGAGCTGTTGTTGTGGGCTGCAGATCTGTAAGAGGCTTCAAATGTTTTAAATTTAAATGCACAAATTAGGCCTTTAATTTGTCTTAATTACAGTGTTTTATATCATCTTGTATTATTTACAAATAATGGACATTCATCACATTTAGTACAGTAGAGTGTTTGTATGTCGCTGTTGGCAGATTTCAGCCTCCAAAGTGAAATAAGTCTTTATTATATGTAGCTTATGTATTTGTGTAATGTGTGTGGCTGTAAACTTGTCATATGTGGGTTTTACTGATGTGAGTCATTGAGTCAGCTACAGTTATAAGACTTTATTTTTGTGTATGTGTGTATTGTGTTAATCATGGGGACACTCCTTCCATGTTGGTCAAAGATCTGCTCTCCACAAGACAAAACATTTCATATGAGGGTTAAGACTTGGTGTTATGATGCGTTCGGGTTTAAACATGTTCTGGTTATGATTAAGGTGCAGGGAATCTTCAAAAAGTCAATGCATTGACACAAACAAGTTGCTGTGTGTGTGTGTGTGTGTGTGTGTGTGTGTGTGTGTGTGTGTGTGTGTGTGTGTGTGTGTGTGTCTGTGTGTCTCAGGCCCCCCAGTGGCTGAGCTGCAGTACTGCAGTATTGCTGCTTTTGGTTCACGTCGCTCCGGTCGTCACGCAGTCCTGCACCGGGGGAACTCCAGGGATTCCTGGGATACCAGGAACCCACGGACCTGATGGCAAACACGGTGTGAAGGGAGAGAAGGGAGACCCTGGTGAGCTCGCACTGGACATGAAGACATCAGACACATTTTACACATCCTGTTCACAAACTTTTCTCCACATTATCACCATTTCTGATTCAGTAAATACTGTATATAATCTATATAAAGTTTTAACTACCTTATACTGAGAGTGTGGCTTTAGACTCCACAAAACAAGGTTGTGCTCTTGTTTGTTTGTGTGTTTGTTCAGAGGATTTTTCAAAAATATGTCAACAGATTTTAAATGAAATTTGATGGGAGTTTGACCCTTTTGACCAAGAAATAAGTGATTAGTTTTTTTTTGTTGGAAACTGGAGTTTATCTTATAGGATTTCATAAAGTTGTGAGATAGGATAAGTTTGAACCTTTTCAATATTTTCTCACTACACGTGTATGTATTTTACAGTGGTCCTGATCACTCAAAGTGTTGCAGCTTAAGAAAACACATGCAAATAGTCAAAATACAGGCAACATTTCAACCTCATGTTTTTTTGTATTTGGTTGTGTTTTCTATTTGCGGCGTGTTTTATGATGCTGTATGTGTTGTCAGATTGGTGGAGATGTCTCCTTCATTTGATTTTATCTTTGTATTTTCCAAAAGCTTGATGCAGGATATAAAAACATCCTTTTATTATAACACCTGTCTTTCATCTTAGATTCAGATCACAACCTTGTGACATGTAATAAGTGTTTTTTTTGTATGAGCAGGTGAGTCAAGTCAGCCTGTCAGGGGCCAGAAGGGGATGACAGGTCCACGGGGCCCCCCAGGACGACCTGGGATGAAGGGGGACCTGGGTCTGCCGGGACCTCCTGGCCTTCCGGGCCAACCAGGGGAGAAGGGAAGGGCCTTCAACCCTTCCAACCAGCAGAAATCCTTCTTCTCCTACAAACGGATGATACCGCAAGTCCCAGAGTCCGACACTGCCATCGAGTTCAACAGGTCAGAGACGAGAGATCAGAAACGTGACATCCTTTTTTGGAGATGAGTGCATGGAAATGGAAACATAATGTGACCGCACCTTTATTCAAAACTGCGAACCAATGTTTAAAACAGAGAGGAAGTGAAAGGCCATTTGATTGGATAGTGAATGTAAAAGATTAGAAAGAGAGTTTTTTTTTTATTTGCTGCTTAAAGTTACAGGATATTTACAGGACATTTTCAAACATTTAAAACACAAGTAACAAACAAAAACTCTGTAGATGTTTTGGAGTTTCTTGTTAAAATGATGAGTAATGTAAAATAGATCTCTTAAATTTGATTATTATCATTAAATTGCGACAAAGATACACTCTGAGGGGAGCATTTTACAGTTTAACAATAAAATAGTGAATGCTCTTTGGTGCACTATATAGTAAATTTCAGACAAGCCTGTGTGTAAATTTATGAACCAATGTGTATATCTGTTAAAATCAGGCTCTAAAAGTATTTATATATATATATATATATATATATATATATATATATATATATATTTAATACTCCTTTCTTATAAAGCAAGCAAGTTATATATATATATATATATATATATATATATATATATATATATATATATATGGATGGACTACTTTATGTGTCCATGTAAAAAAATATATACATACATCCGACTTGTTAAAGGATATAAATATCAATATTGGTCAGGTTTTTGTCATAAATCTAAAATAAATGGCTTTATTTGTGTATCTCACTATTTACAAAATGTTTACAACTGTATTTATAAAATAACCTTTGTTCCCCAGACATGATTAAAACATTTTTGATTTTTATAGAATCATTAAATACAAATAAAGTAATAAATAACTCACAAGGCTTAAACATAAATGGAGAATGTTTTGATGATGGAGCTGAAAAAAGAACAATCATAATCAATAATCAATAAAACATGAAATGTGTGTGTAAACTTCCTACAGTCCGATTTTGCCGGACCTGGATCCACTGCTTCAAGGAGTATCGCTGATAGATAAAAGTTTCGTGTGTGTCATCAAAGGAGTCTATTTCTTCAGTTACCACATGTCAGCGAAGAGCAAGGTGAGTTTCTGTGTATCTGTTAGTATCAGTCTACTTTGTCTTTCCAGCCTCATCGTTCTGATTTCCTTCATCTCTTTGTTTCCCTCTCCCTTGTTTCCTGTCATCTCTCTACTGTTTATATTAAATGCTTAAAGATCCCCTCCACACATGTTTTAAAACATATAATAATACTCTGCATTGAATTATAATTTGTGTCTGTTATGGCTTTTCCACACAAACGTTAAATTACCTTGTTAAAACCTCTTAAATTAGAAATTAATCCTTCATCCTCATTTCAAGTTGAACCACTGAATACAAGATGTCTCCTACGTCACTGAAAAGTCTCTCCAGTGTTTGTGCACTGAAGAATTCAAGTTTCCACATCACACTCGTGTAAATTGTATACCAGACCTCGATTGGCTCCAAACTAGTTGTGATGTCACAAATCATCCTCATCCTCACTCACCTTAAACTCAGATTACATTGATGGAAGTTGTACTTTTTGTGGGGAGCTCAGAAAAACGCTGGTACATTTATTTATTATTATTGTATTATTATTATACAAAACAACTGTGGAGTAAATTGTCACATTTTATTTCTGATCATATCTACTCTCACTTTACATCAGTGGTTCCCAAAGTTGGGGTCTGGGGACCTCCAGGAGTCCTTGAAGGGGTTCCAGGGGGTCCTCAGCAAAACGTTTTTTATTTTCACTATAATTCTATCCATTAGTAACACAATAACAGACTGTATGACTATTTTGGTCATGGGGTTCATACACTTACTGTAATAAAACATCTAAAAGCAAAAATCTTATCAGATTAGGGGTGCTTGATGTGAAAAATTTTGAGAACCACTGCTTTACATAAACAAAATGTATTATTTGGATTCACTGGATATGACAGGAATCTCTGCTCTCAGTTTTATTTAATTCATTTGTTTACTACTTTTTGAGGAAGGGCACTTTAAAATGCCAGAAACATAACATTGTGTCATACATGTGTTATTATTATTTTTATGACTCCTGACCACAATCTCTCCTCAGCCTCAGCTGTACCATAGTTACCATGTGTAGATATTGCAGAAAGCAAGAATTTTAAGAACATTGGATGTAAGAAAACATCATTGAAATGTCGTTTGCAGAATTGTCAAATGTTCTTGTCTAGAATAAAAAACACATCTACTGTTTCTTCACCAGATGCAAAATACATCCTGACCTCCACCTCTCAGTGGATAACGATATCTCATACTCACATATTCATACTCCTGACTGTATTTTAATGATAATCTAGGTGTGTCTGAAGCTGGTGAAGGGAAGTGAAGCTCACATGACGTTCTGTGACGCATCTGAGGGTTTCCTGGTCACCTCCGGCTCGGCGGTCCTGGAGCTGGAGGTCGGAGACACGGTATCGCTGCAGGCGTCCAGGTTCAACAACATCGTGACGAGCATGGGCAGCACCAGCCACACCTTCACCGGCTTCCTCATCTTCCCGACCAGCTAGAGCTCCAGCCTCTGATCCATACAATCATTAATAAAATCAAAGATGTTTTGGGACATTTACGGCAATTAAATGAATATACTGTATGTGTTTTCTATAATAGTGCAAAGATCATCAGAATTAATAAAGGCTGGCTCAATTGTGTCACTGCTGCCTTCAGAGATCAGTGTTTTTGCTTGTTAACTACAAATCGTGAGTACTTTAAGTTACTGATGTGCATTTTCCAAAACATACTATAACAGTTTTGATTGAATCCAAACTTTCCAACAGTTAGTGGTTTCAGTTTATTTCAGTACAATAAATCCATCACAGTAAACAATTCACCAGCTTAATTCAATCATTTTGTTGGTAACACTCTACTTTAAGTCCCCTTATTTAGTATTTATAAGCAGTAATGAATAAATGGTTTATAAGACATTATAATGTTGTTGTTTGCAAAAATAAGTGTTTATTAATGTATTTGTCAACAACTATAACTCCTCCTGTGGGCACCCACAGGCCTGATGTATACACAGATAATATAGTACAACACAGTATACAGTACACAGTTGTAATAACATAAAATATGTCTCAACAGGAGAAGTTATAATTGTTGACAAATACTATACATTAATAAACACTTAAAATGTCCTTATATCTGTTACATATATATACATTATAGTGTGTTATAAACCATTTATTACATTCTCATATACTGCTTATAGATGCTAAATAGAGGGATTTATATTAAAGTGTTTCCATTGTTTTTAATACAATTAGACTGAAAAAGCAAGACTGAAACCTGCTGTTGCTCCCACACTGACGGACAAACTGCTAATACATTCTAACATTGAACAACTAAATCTATATTAAAGTGTTTTTTGAGGCTGTTAAGTGTTTGTTTTATTCGATTATAAGCACTTGACACACTTGCTCCATTTAAAAATCTTCTGTTGTATATCCTCAATAAACCTCCATTTTTTATGGTTATAAAATTATTGACCATGTGAGACATTTCACTTTGTTCAGATTGGTACCAAAATGAGTAAAAACACCTCAAGATCAGATTCACATGACAAACACCTTTTGTCCACTAGTGGTCTGATAGAGAACTTGTATACAGGAAGTCTGTCCTGTCTTCTCTGTGTTTTGTTTTTGTTTTTAAAGTGAATTTTTGTCTTTTTTTCTCATCAATAACAACTTAAATAATAACATTGTTGTTTTCAGTCGTTGATATAATGTCCAGCACCAGCAAATCATTTTACAGCGATGACATTTTTTTGATGTTATTTCATCCATCATTATATTTTATTAATTACATATTTTATCAGCTGAGTTATCAAAGAACAAAGTGGTGTCTAAAAAGGAAACAACACATTCAAATATCAGTCTAACTATAGACATAATATTGTGCAGATAAATAAAATAAATAAACAACTTCTTCACACTTCCATCAACAACATGTGCAGGTGCTAAATTAGATAACTGAGACTGTTATTATCCTAATTTAGATGTATTAAAAGACTGACATTATTTTTCCAGTTTTATTTTATGATGTCAGGTGTCCCACATACATCGTCCTGCTGCAGGAAACACACACTAGAGCATCAAATGTGTATTAACTTGCAACAAATGCAGAAAATCTACTCCAGTTTGACATTTGCTGAAATCTTCAGTGGCCAGCCTTCAGGAAATTACTGAGGCTTTTCCACAAATGAAAGAATATATATTCATGATCCATTTTTAAAGATTTACGTCTTTGCAGACAGGGTGGGAAGTCAAAATGCAATAAGAGATGAATTAATGGGTTTGGTCTCTTAATGTGATTTGTTGACAGATGGAAACAAAAATACACATCATTACCAACCTTATCCTTCAAAAATCCTGGCTCAGTTTATACACTAATGTGTAAAAACACCTGGGAAGACATCTCTATATATGGAGAAAGAATAATGGGATTATTATGACGGAATAGAAATAAAATATTTAATGGTGTGTGGTGTGTAACATTTCCTCCAGTGACTCAGTGTTTAAAAACACTGAGGTATCAGGTGTGTGTGGTTGAAGTGACTCTGTCTGACTGACACCAGTCCAGGAATCCATTAATTATCCATCATACAGTATCAGGTTGTCAGACACTTAACCTTACAGCTGTATGGATGGTAAACAGACATCACAACAGGAAGCAGAAGATGGATGGACTCATCTGTTGCGTTTTTTTTTCCCATATCATCGCTCTCACAAAGACACTGATTGGACAGACAGACCCTCTGATCCCGATTTAAATATTTGCTGCTCATTCAAACTGACCCACATCTGACCAATCAGTCTAACATCTGACACTGGTGTTTCTGTGTGGGAGGAAGTCAGAATAAAATCTCTCAAACACAAAATAATTAACCTCATAAAATTCAAAAAGCCTCATAAAAACAAAATACTGTGTAATTTTAAGGGAAGCACTCCCTAATTTTGTTATAGCAATCCCAAATGCCAACATTTTATATCGGGCTCCCAAAATTTGCCATTTGTCATGATCCCAAAATGGGTTATAGTACCACCAAATCCCACAGTGATGACATGAGCGGGGTAGTGGGGGTGTTTGGGGGATTTGTTGGCACTATTTGCCATTAAAACTAAAGTTGTGTCATAAAACAAACAGGAATGGTGTTTATCACATGAAAGACTTTTAGCTGCTCTAAAATCACACACCAGGTGTGTCGGTAGCCGACGGGCTGCTGAACACGCCGTTCCTGGCGTAGAAAGTGTTCTTCACCACTGACGACCTGGCGTGGGGTGGAGTTCTGTAATCCAGAGTGTAGTCACCTGTGGATACAAAGAGATGCTCACGTGACTCCAGGACAAAGACAATACACAGGCATGGCTCTATGGATGGTAATGTCGCTTGGTCTGTCCACTACTTTGGTCCATGCTGAAATATCTAAACAACTATTTGGTAGATTTCCATTAAATTTTGTCCAAACATTAAGGGTGAATCAGTTAATCAATCAATCTAGCGTCACCAGCAGGTCAAACTTTCCCCCTATCCAACTGAAATATCTCAGCATTTACTTGATGGATTGGCACATTTTGTACAGTCATGGTTCACAGATGAATCCTAACGACTTTGGCTTTCACCATGATGTTGATATTTGTAGTTTTGAGTGAAATATCTCAACAACTACTGGATAAACTGGATGAAATTTTGTACAAGCATTAATTTTCCTCTTAGGATGAATAACATTGGTGATTCCTCTGCTTTTCATCTAGCACCACCATCAGGCCACAGATTTAATGTGTTGAATACTTTGGTTTATGTCCAAATATCTGCAAAACTAATGACATACCCATGAGTCTATACTTTGTGTTTAGTGCTAGCTTGCAAATGCTGAACTAAGATGGTTAATATGGTAAACATTATACTTGCTGAACATCACCATGTTAGCATTGTAATTGTAAGTATGGTAGCATGCTGACATTAGCATTTAGCTCAAAGCAGAGTTCTGCCTGTAAGTACAACCTCACAGAGCTGCTAGCATTGCTGCAGACTCTTAGTCTTGTTCAATCCAGAATAGGCTTTAATCAAAGATACAGACATATTAGATACATTAAATTCCTCTATACCCAGCCTCCAGCCGTACTCCCAAGACGACAGCAGAGGAAAGTCAAACTTCTCCTCAGGTCTCATCAGGCCACGTCTCTGCAGGTAGAGACTCCGCCCCTTCTCCTGCACAGGACATATTGTTTAATGGTCTTGTTTTTTGCTATAAAATGAAAAACTTGTTTCATGCATAATATTCCCAGGTAGTGAAAGATTTAAAATGAAGACTTTGAAAACAAATGTAGTTTAAATGTTTTGTACGTGGTGAGAGGAATCCTGATAGAGAGCCTGTCTGGTCTTGGGGGAAATTGGCCTCATCAGAGGGGCCACATTGAGTCGCCCCTCCCCTTCCATAGAGAGCACAGGAGGAGGAAGAGGAGGGACACTCTTCTTCTCAGGTGTTCTGGTGACAGGAGGCAGGAAAGCCCTGGTGGGTGGAGCATAAACACAAGATCAGTGTGTATCATCAATAGTTTACGTGATACATTTATAGAATTTTACAAAAGTCTTTATGAATATCATTAAAACTACAGCTTTTACCAGATTTAGTTTCTGTTGCACTATATTCCCACTCATTAAACAGTACATATATGAATGAATTCAACACATATTGGCGCCTCAATGCGGGTTCAGACACATGACTGGTCAGCACATCCTGGCTATTGTACCTCGACTACTCTTTTGGTAGTCTGTGTGGTACGTCTGCTGTGTGCTAGGGGCTTCAGATGATGCAACTCTTCGTGATGCATTCAATGTCTGTGCTCAGATTTAACTAGACTGAAATCACAATTAATTTTGGACAGGGTGTTACAAAATGGTGTCATACAACTGCAGGTTGAATGTGAATAGATTAGCTCACTGGGGGTCAGCAGGCAGGTGGGGCAGCTGTGTCGAGTCTGTGCTGTTTTTTCGGGGATTGTCGCAGGACGGGTAGAGTTTGGCGTAGCGGCTCTTCCAGGCCAAACGGGTAAACATCTCCTTCTGGATCTGTTCCCGGTAGCAGTTCTGGCTCTGGGTCGTCAGCAGGCAACACATCTCCTGCCAGAAAGCTTGATTTAGCAATTCTGTGTATCATTTTGACACAGTTTTACATTAATTAACATCTTTAAGATACTAAATTCAAAGGACTTTAAACATGAACTGGCACAGGTACAGTTGTTTTGTTTGGTGAACGTTGTTCCTATAACAAGAAAACAGTGTCATTAATATAAACCAGGTTCATCCAGTAACACACATTTATGAGGTGGGAGGAGCTATTTTGGGCGCCACTGGCTCCAGAAGTAAAAGTCCCGTTCATTTTCTCATAGACAATGCATTGTGATTGATAGTTTAAGTACTTTCATGTGTTGGATGGACATGAAATTCTCACGGTTGAATCATCAGTACAGAAAATTATTTAAGTCAAACATACAAGCCTGCGGGCATAAAAATGTAAGGTGAAGTCAACTACGACTCCCAAAGTGCACTTTGGTAAGAATCATCCCATCTCAGAGCTTCAAAATCTCATACGTACATCACTGACAATGAGCAAAATATAAAATTACACTGTTTAGAAAACTGATTTCCCAATCTGCAGTTTAAATTAATTCTTTGTCAATTTTGGATGATTTCAGCAACAAACACATGACCTGTTTCAGCGAGGCAAACACTGGGGACAGACATTTAAATAGTCCCAGTAGGTGTACTAAGCGCTGAAATAATTGTCCCCCATCCTGATGAAAATGTCTTGATGCATACATGTATACATGTGCACATGCATGAATGTGCAGTAACGTAAGCTTGAGGATCCCAGTTTGGGGGTTTGAAAATATGGTCATCCTACAGCGTCTTACTTTGACAAAGAATGCTGTTCACATACCGTCTCCTTCCAACAGTCAGTGTTTGTTTATTTAAATGACCACAATCTTTCCCTAAACTCAGCCAAACTGTTTTAGTTGTCTTAAATTAACCAAACCTTCATATCTGAAAACAGTCACATGAATCAGTGACAGTTTTGAAAGGCACTGACATGGAGCGATTTATAGAGATTCATTTATTGGATGAGTTTCCGTCTCCATCACATTGGATCATTTTGTTTCTGGTCAAGTTTGTGAAAAAAAAAATCTCAAAGACACTAAAAGGAACTTAGCCTTGAGTCAGTTTGGACTGGTACTGCAAATGGGTTTGAATAGTAAATTTTTAGCTGCTATTATTTATAAAGTCAAGAAGAAAGAAAGAAGAACAGTGATCAAAAACTCTAGACTGAATTCCCTTAGATTTAGACTTTAACTCTACAAATATGGAAAAAGTCCATAAGGGTTGAATATTTTCTACAGAATCTGCTGTACACCACAACACCACCACAAACTGCACAATAAACACTACCTGATGGATTTCATGACCACGACCAAGTTAAAAAAAAATGTCTGAAAATCCAATTGTCCGATGTAGATTTAGTATTTGACTGAGCACACAACAATATTTAAATGTTAAAGGTGCTGCATTTCTGAAATCCTTTTATGAAATGATTATATTATATTAAAAAATTATCCAAAATGTCTTCATTTACCTTTTGTGTGATGCAGAGCTGTGCAGGATCAGCTTCTCACTTTGGAAATGAGCTGTGGATCAGATAACACACAGCAACACGGGGAAACATGAGACACACACACACTCTCTCACACACTGACACACTCATTAGTATCCTGGTTCTGATCTTAGTCGGGAAAGGCCGTCTACAGGGATCATTAGAAACCTCGTTCATTCAACAGTATCCAGATGTCTGATCATTTATGTCCAGTTGTGTCTTGATTCCTCAACATCTCAGCGTCTCATTTTGCTGCTAACAGAGAAGGTTCAGAAACCTGGAAAAGGTGTTCAGAAACCAGATGTATACATGCACAACACATATCTGGGATACGCCAAAAACGCGAGCATACTAGGATACTATTGTTCACAGTTTCACAGTTTTTCAAGTCTGTCTTAAAACAACAGTCAGGTGTCCTTATGAACAGTGAAAGAGGTTTTCCCTCGCTGTAATCATTCCTCTTGTTCATACTGGCTATTAAAAGATCCCCTTCAAATGTGCTTTCAATGTAAGTGATGGAGGACAAATATCACTGTTACAGATTATCAGATGGATGTAGAGACGCAAACACAAAGTAGTCACTCATATCTCCAGGATTCTCACTGGACAGGGCTCAGAAATTTCGAGCATTGCTATTTAAGGAACGGAGAAGTCAAGGGATTTTACAAAATAAGTATTATGTATAGTATTAGTGTCCTACAGGTTGTGTGACACATTGTGTTAGATTGTGGGTTGTAGCAGCATTTTTTTTTCAGGACCAACTGCATTGAAAACCAGAATGTTCACCACTTCTTGACTTCTCCCGATTTGGACGTAATACGTTAGCATGGCTGCTTATGTACTGTACGTCATATCATGGGAATCTGGGGGCATCAGGCACTTGGCTTTTTTGGGGGGGGTTATGATCTAGGAAGTCCTGCAAAAGACCAGAAATCAGATTTGACTTTGAATATGTGCTAAAACAAATATCTGTATGCACTCTTTTTGTCAGATTAATACAACTGTGTACACACATTGCTGTTTTATAGATCTTAATCATAATGCAACTGGCACAAGTCTGATTTCCACTTCTACAGTTAGCATAGCCCCATCGGTGACCTCAGTACTTCATCTGTTATTCTGTGGAAATGCATTTTACTGTTGGCAGATTCTTACATAAATGAGAGGAAAATTTGAACTGTAAAGTAACTGAACTACTTACAACCTCCTGTAGTCCATGAATGAAGCTGGATGTCAGAGCGTTTCTTAAAATAAATGAGATCCAGGAAATGACAGACTCAAGTCACAATCATCTTATTCCAGTTGATTTTAATTATCAAATGTACATAATCTCAGAGTTTAGTTTCACATTAACACACCCATTCCCTAATAACAAAATGAGAATTTTTTTCCCCCCGTACAAAATCCTCTAATCCCTTTAGTATCAAAACTAGCAGTAATTAGGCAACAACATCCAGATGAGGCATAAAGACAAAGGTTTCTGTGGGTTTTACACACAAACCAAAAATCTGACCTCCAATTATGCAGCTCAGATCTGATTTTGAATGTTTTATTTTAACATTTTATACCAAGAGTATAGCTGGTAGAACAATACTGTGGATGATAGATAAACTTTCATTAATAACAATATCAAATCTAAATCCAGGTCCTCTATATCAGAGGGGATTTGAAGCAGATCAGAACTGAGCCACAAAAGTTAAAAGTCAGATTTGTTCATGTAAAAATGCAGCTGAAGGAACAACAGAGAACAGCAATAAACTCAGCATGTATAGTAATTAAGTAGTCTGTCGTACAGTGCAGGAAACAGCAGTGTGAAGGCAGCTTAACAGTCATTGATTTGTTATGGCAACATGCACTCATGGGATTCTGGGAGCTAACGTTCAAGAGCAAGAAATCAACAATAAACATCAGTAGTCTCGTATAGTTTGACCCTTCCTGTCAGAGTGAGTCCGGTCTGTTTGCACTTTAAAAAAAAGAGACCTCAAACTGACAATAAACCAAACAGAAATCTCCAGTTTTCTCCTTTTTTAATTGAGATGTTTAGCCATTTTTGTTCTGTTCACAGCACTTCATAATTTAGTTGAGAAAAGTTCTGCAAAAAAATCTGGTTACTATTGGCTGGTTCCCTGTGGCAGGTGGCCAAGCAGAGAAACCATTAGCTGGTCATTTGGCTCCCTGGTACACAATCAAACCATTAAGAAACCTCACAGAACTCCAAGTTAAATATGTCTTTCGTTTGTTCCTGGCACTGTGTAACCTCCTGAAGGAAAGTGCTGTGTAATTCCAGTTTTTTTTTTTTTTTTTACTCATTTAAAAAGGTTTGGCTCCACTCGTCTCGGTCCAGACTTTCTCCAAATCCAGTTTAACATTTTGGAAACGTGCAGAGACACCAAGCTGATGTGTTGGGACGTTCTAATCAACCGACTTCTTGTGTAAAATCAGCAAACTTTAATTTATCATCAAGTGTAAAAAAATATCATCAAGTGCAAAATTTGTCAATTGATAATTTCAGGGCATCAAAAAAAACAGACTAGATTTTCCTCCCTATCAGGTCGTGTCTCCCTCTACTTTCTTTACAGCTCCAGTTTTAGGCCAGATTATAATCTGCCACTTTTACCATTTTGCCTCCCTGATTCATTGCAGAAGAGTCCAACTAACAACTAACTACCAAGTCTCCATTCACTGATGTGTTTTTTTTTTTTGTTTTGTTTTTTTTTAAATGTCTTTTGCATTTTTGCTTGTTTTTATAGAGCAGTTTGGAAGGATGAAAAATGTCTCAACAAGTAAATCAATTGTGTCAGGAGTGTGTCTCATTTGAACTGAACACATCTGAAAGCAAAATTAGCAGACAAAGCTTTGTTAAGCAACTTGTTCACTGGACAGTTACTTGCGGTCCAGCTAATGTGTCCCCTTTTATTCAAACAGGGATGCAAAATGGTACAAGAGGAGTGACAGTGGGTTTTCTTAGTTCATCATGGGACGGTGACTTGGAAGGGGGATCCAGGGATGTGGTCCTCGCCCCATTTGACCACCAGGACGTAGCTGCCCCGCTCCTTCAGCAGGTAGCTGACGTTGTACTGCAGGTTGCCCATGTGTTTGACCAGAACCTCCTCACAGGGAACCTGAGGACCGTGTACACCCACCAGGAGCATGTTCTTACCTGTGGAGAGGAGGATAAGGAGAGGACGGGATAACAGGTAAGTAAAGTATCTGATTATCAATCAATTATCCATCGTCTGTTTTAACACGTTCTGTATTTTCATTCATCATTCCTGTCAGTCATAATGGAAACATGGACGTCACCAGACAGATTTACATCTCAGTGTATGAGCATTTCCTGCATCATTGTATTTATTTGAAATTTTCTGATACTGTTGCTAATATGACACCTGAGTAGGTCTGGATATTGAACCTCACTACTTTTTTTGGTACCTATTGAGTAGCACAAACAGTCAAGTAATGAAAGCATCGAATGCCTGATCATTATTCTGGATTATTTACTATTCTGTGACCAAACATTATATTCCTCATTCCACAAGGTAGTGGAAGAAAGTATAATTGAACGCTATTAAACAGAGGCAGCTGTTCAAGAACTTTTGATGTACAACAGGAACTATCTGATCAGAGAATCGGTATCCAAGATTATCAATGTGACCAGAACCAGACTTTAAATGACAACTTTCAGTACTTGACAGTTTGATATTGTAACAGTCATACAGAGACGTCACTAGACAGTTTTAAAACTGAGTTCATCAAGAAAGCAACAAAAGCAAGAATCACACAGACTTTAAACAAATCCCAGGTTTAACCGAAACCAAAGGTCACAACAAAATTCTCATTTATTTCCGTGAAGAAGAGGGCTGGATGCATGTAGTATTTATCATTATTACTGTTAAGCATATTAGTTTGTCAGCATGGTATGTTCGTATTAATCCCAAAGTCATTAGGATTTATCTAATGTCTGTAGTATTGGCTGAAATATTTCACTTTGTGTCACTCAAACTGTTGGATCAACAGGTCATCCCTGCAGCAACAGGGCCAGTGTGGAATATAAAAGAAAGATGAACTTTGATGTTTATGACCTCAAAGTATTTATTTAAAACGTCACTGTAGTGCAGCATTGCTTGTGCCTGCAACTACTTACCTGAGCTGCACACACAAGAAGCTGTGTATACATTTTGTTTTAGTTCCAAATCATTCAATTTAGATAACTGGGTTAAAGTTTAAGTTAATGTTGTTGTCCTGTTGTTCCCCTCATGGAGTCTATTAATTTGTAAATTGAAAACAAATCTTTCCTACCAAACACAAAACATGTCATGAGTTGCTAACTGAACTCTGTGTTCTTGTGTATTATCAGCTGTGGGCCGTCTCCCTCACCGGCTTTGCTGCAGTCGACGGAGAAGCTGCTCTTCTGGCCCACAAAGGCCTTGCTGAGGCCGGGACCTCGACTCAGCACCTTGCTGGCATCAGAGTCGGCCGGCCTGGGCATAGCACTCTGGGTGAAGCTGCTGCTGGACGCCCGCAGTACTGGATCCACTGTCAGGGTCGACGTCTCGCTGGCGTTGGTTACATTCACCAGTCGAGTACCTGAGAAAGAGGGAGAAAAAAAATCAGGTATAATCATTTTTATTAAATCTTACTGTGGTAGCTGAGCAGAACCACAAACGATAAGTGAAAAAGAAGAAGCTGTTATGCAAAAACAGGGATTTAAATAGAAGAAGAAAGAAAATCAAATGAGATACACCAAATGTATTCAGCTTTGTGTTTTTTCATGTTAGGAGGAGGAAAACTACTCATACTGAATGGATGATAAAATAAGTAGCTTTCAGCTTCATGTCACAGTCATCATTGTTCCATTTGCAGAAAAAGACCATGAGATGGGGTTGGAAGCTAAAATCAAAGGCTATTATTATTTTTCACCCATCTGGTATTAATGTTCTTCCAGAGGTCAAGAATGAACTATGCTCAAGATGCCAAATGGCATTACTAATGGAAATAAATATATTTTTCTACATCTGAGAAAAAGTGAAAATCACTGCATTGGAGCTGGTAGAAATATAAGGACGTGACGTCACTCCTTATGCAATGAGCAGTTATCCACAGAAAAGACCCACACACATACACCAATCTACACAGAGCCATGTCTTCATCACAAACATCTGGTTTTTAATGTAAGATTATAGTGGTTCACTACACTGAAGTTCAACAGAGTGACTTTCACCACATTACCTGTGACTTTGGCCTTGAAGGGGCTGCCGGTGATGTGGTTCGGGCCTCCATATTTGATGCTGATCAGGTAGTTCCCGGGCGCCATGGGAGTGTACTGCACCTTGTAGCCCTCTGGAACCTCCTGGCAATCCATCTTTACCTTGGACGGACCCTCAATGGTCACGGCCAAGGCCCCAGGGCCCGCCTTAGTGTTGTTGATGATGAACTCTGACTGGGTACCTGAGAGATAAGTTTTATAACTATCAGTCTTCACAGTGTTGTGTCCTGTGGTCAGAGCAACAGCTGACTGCTAAACCACAGTTTACTGCTGGTGGATATGTGTTGTTGTGTACGTCATGTTAAGCAATATAATTAAAGGCACTGAAACATCTATGTAATGTTGTTGATGTACTTTACCAGTCAAAAGTTTGGACACATTTTCTCATTCAAGGGAACGTGAAGGTGTGTCCAAACTTACATCATGTGGTTATCAGATGTTACAGTAGGTCTTTCCCATTGTGACAACTTAACCTGTTAACATCCCGTAACATGAACTTTTGAGAACCTGTAAAGCTTTGGGGCTACAGTCTGCCTTGTGTTGACTGTCTGTCATGTTTACACACAATAAATTTTTAATATCTTAATTATTAAATTATTTGAAGTTAGTACCACCTCCTGAGCAGTGCTGAAATGTAGTTTCTGGAACGCGCAGGTGCAGAACCCTAACTTTGTTTTTTAAAAGTGAGGAGGTCAGGGGTCACACAGGTGAACAGACAGACAGGTAAACCCACCTGTCGTGCCTCTCTCCAGTCCAGCTCCATACGCTGAGACCAGACCAGGATCTCCGGTCTGTCCCGGTTCCCCGACTCGGACCTTGAAAGGACTTCCTGGGATGTGAGCGCCATTGAACTTGACGTCGATGGAGTGGATGCCGTTCTCTCTGGGGATGAAGCGGATTGCGTACTTGTCTGGAGGACAGGAGAGAGGGTTTGGTTACCAGCAGTCACAATATTAAAGATTTTTGAGACTTTTCTACAATTTTGTAGTGTTTGTGAACAACAACGGGGATTCAGGCAGCGACTTTCTGGCATCTCTGGACCACTAAGTTGCCGAATGTTGTCTTGAAAACCTGCTCATAAATACAAACCTCTTTCCAGCTCACTGACAGCACACTCCTCCAGAGCTCCGGAGGGGCTGTGGACTTTGGCCTCTATCTTGCCCTGTGCTCCGTTCAGACGCACTGCAAAGGATGCTGGGTGATTCGCCTTCAGACCAGACTCCTACCGAGGTCGGATACGCACACACAGTTAGTGTAGGGATGGACAGTTAACACAGACACACACACACACACACAAATACATCAACATGTTTATTAGTAGCAGATCTACTCTATTCTGTTATGGTCTCTGCTCTACTGGCATCATTTCTCAGGATGCTTTCTACTCACTGTCTTCTACTCTTACCTGAGCTCCTGTTGGTGCAGCTCCAGCAAACAGAGACAGACGGCCACAGTGTTAAAAAGCAAAGTTAGACGCACCGACACTACACTAGAGTCTTACAGTGTTATAGTACAGTACTCAGTCTGATAGTGATATTAGTGGATATTCTTTTGATACACTTTTGATAAGGATCCTTTAAATCTGCTTCTTAAAGAATTTTACTTGTCAGGATATACACCAACACAGATACTACTGTCATAAGCTAAATGTTATAGTATTAAATGTTGTGTAAACAAAATCAACTGTACAGAAACATTGACTTAATAAAATAGTGTCCAATGGGCACATTTGTTATGTAATCTGGTAAAAGGATAGAAGAATATAAATTAAGTTATAAATCTAATCAGGCATTCAAAGGCTTTTGGTTCTTGACTGTTTTAATCTCATTTTCCACTATTGAGGCTCAGTACCTAACTCTGATCACAATATTACATTATTTTAAATTAGAGTGTTATATATAATGATATATTGAATTGAAATTAATTTGAGAAACTGTTGTCATATAGGATAGCCAGATGAGCATGTCTGTCATAAGCTAAATGTTGTAATCATATTAAATGTTGTGTAAACAAAATCAACTGTACAGGAACACTGACTTAATAAAATAGTGTCCACTGGGCAAATTTGTTATGTAATCTGATCAAAGAATAGAAGAAGCAGGTCTGTTTTCGGTTAATGGGCTGAATAAATATCTGATTACATTGATACAAAAATAGTGGAAGTAAAGCCGATCTGTTCACTAATTTGCAAACAAGAGATATCAAAGAAAAAGGCAATTTGGCAAAATCTATTTGTTGACAAATTTGTATTGCTGCACGGTATATATCATCATATCATCCAACACTAATTCATTATTCTAATTCAGTACCAACACAGCGGTGCTTTACCTGTTGACTGTACTATAAGACCCAGATTTAACTAGCTAACGAGAGCAGACCTTCATTTACAGCTACAGACAAGAAACAAACTACGGTCTCTAAGAGCAAAGCAGGAGGTCTGCTGTGGCCCGCCTCTGTCTGCTGTAGCCAGGCAACCAGGGAGCTGATGTTGCTGTTGATGGTGATGAAGATGATGATGCTGTTAGAAGCCTTTAAATGAAACACAAGAGAAACACCGACAGTTCCACACCAGACAAAAAGGGATGACCAGAGCCAGGCAAAACGCTCAAGAGAGGGAAGATAAGCTGACATCAGATCTCTAAACTCAGCCAATCTGAACAGCTGTGTAGAGCTATTAGATTACTGTCATTTACTGTAGAGGATGAAAAATCTAACAGTCAAGATAACAATGACTTTACGTCACTACATCACTGAGAATATTCCAAATCTCACTGTACGATTTTGAACTTTTGGTCAAATAATGGTGCTGTCTGTCCAACATATTAATCAAGAGAAAGTTATGTCTACAACTGTCGGCCAGATTGCAATTTACTTTTCCTCTAGTTCCACCATCACAACAAAATTTAATGAAAAGTCTCAAATCTCATTGATTGAGTGTAAAATCTGTCTCTTTCAACACTTGACACACAAAAAAGCTGTGTTTGCCTAGCTGTGGTCACACCCATGAGGCCAGTTGCATAAAGAAAATTCAAATACTATAAATAACCTATCTGTTCATCTGCAAAGGGGTTCAACTGACATGGGCTATTTAAGGCTGGCACTAAGCCTCAAATAAAAAAACCCCAAACCAGTCAAACCCTCAGTTAATCATCTCTGTATGGGATGAAAATCTAGCGTGTTGTAACGCTTCGCTCACTAATTCACATTTTTATGCAACTGTGCCCCAGAGCCCCTTAATAAAGGCAGGGCAGGCTGGTTGTGGAGGTGTCTCCTCATGCCTCACCTGAAGACCGGTAACAGTGAGGCGACGGGCGTCGTTCACTGGAGCGACGACAGGAACCAGGTAGGGGCTGTCGGGTATGTGCTGGTCGTTAAACTTCACTGAAATCTCATAATCACCTGGAGGAGGAGGAGGAGGGTGAGAATGTGACTCAGAGACAGAGATACATCAGTGAACACCCATAAGTAATCTGTATGTTTGTGTGTTTTCTCTACCAGGCTCCTGAGCGATGTAAGAGACACCACAGGATCCGTCTTTGCGGTCGTCAAAGGAGATCTCCGCCCTGCTGGGTCCCTCCACAGCGATGGACAGACCGCCGGCCCCGGCCTCCCTCGTCCAGATACTGAACTCAGCTGGAGAGAGAGAGAAGATATAAGAAAAACCCACAATTCACAGACCTTTTTCTTACATATTAGTCCAGGCCTTTTTGTGCATGTGTGTGTGTGTACCTGGCTCTCCTGCCTGTGCTCCCTCCAGTCCCGGACCTCCTGCTTTCACCTTGGGGGCTCCTCCCTCTCCAAGAGGCCCCACAGTGAACTGGAAGGGGCTGCCCGGCACGTGCATGCCCCTGTACTTCACACTCACGCTGTGCACGCCCATCTCTGTGGGCACAAAGCGCACGCAGTAGGTGTCCTTGCCCACGGCGACCAGCTCAGCAGGCTGACTGGCTCCGGAGGGGGAAGTGACCTCAGCAGTGACGTCCTGTATGTCGATCGCTGTGAGGACAGAGACAGTACGCCGTTTTACTACTTATTTGTGTAATGATATTTACTGTTGGGAAGTTTAATCTGTAACAATCATAATAATAAATCAATTAGTTCAAGATTGAAGTTGTTGCAGATGCTTATGGTGGAACAACGCCTACTACTAACTCAATTTGTTAGTTTTTACTGAAATGTGTCACCCATCTGTGTATGCTGATATTAAAGGAAAGTTTTCTGATTATTGTGATATAGTAATTTATCACCGAGCCCTAAAACTAAAACAAAGTAATGCTGAAAACAGATGTGGCAGATTGTCTTAACACACCCACAAACACACAGCTGCAACTTAATAAAGCATGTTGTTGCAAACCTTGTACTCATAATTTTTTTCCCCCCTAGGGCTCTACAACGCACCCTCTACCCTGGAACTGCCCACCGAGCAGCGGGCATCAGCGACCCAAACACCCCTCGCTGCCCTCGCACCCCCTGCTAGCACCAGACCAGAGAGGCCAGAAATGAGGCGAAAGCGCCCAGGAGAGAGGCTCTGATCCTGGGCAGCAGTAGAGGGACGAGCCCCGCGACCGCTGGATCTTCCAGACCACCAGATGGAGCAGTAGGAGCGAGAGGAGGTGTGAGAGAGGAGCTGCCGAGACAAGACCAGGAGGAACCAGCTGACTGGAGGAAGAGGGGGGTGATGAAGAGGAGAGGATGAAGAGGTGGAGGAGGGAGAGAAGGAACGATTGGAGATGGGGACAGAAGGTAGAGGAAGACAAAATAAGAAGAAACTGAGAAAGAGAAGAGGGACGAGGAGAAAGGGAAAGTGGATTAGGACAAAAGAGAAGACAGAAAGAATAAAGAAGAAAAGGAAGGTAGCAAGGAGACGGTAAGGAGGAGGAAGGGTGAGACAAAGGGAGGAATGGAAGGGGAGGGAGAGAAAGAGGAAAAGAAGAGAATGAGAAAGGAGAAAAGACAAAACTGACACAGACTACAGTCAGTACAGAGCAGCAGTGAGAAACAACAGACAGAAACCAGAGAAATGTTGGAGCTTCAGACAAGAAAAAGATTTTCAAGGAGGAAGAGCAGCTCTGATGGCGCAGGATGTCTGAACGCTGACATACGAAACATCCAAACACACCGTTTTTACTTTAAGAAGTGTTTACAGGTGAGCGGTTGGATAAAAATAAGAAAAACACAGCACCTGTCTCATCCACAAGTGTGTGAATACCTCACAGTAACCACATAAGGAAACTTTTGTGTGTGTGTGTGTGTGTGTGTGTGTGTGTGTGTACCTGGTATCTTCAGGCTGAGGTCACACACGCTGCCCACACTGGCGACAGACGCCGCCTTCTGTCGTCGGGTGATGCTCTCCCGAATACGACCCTCTCCCGTCACCCGCACGGTGAACGGACTTCCTGTTGACAAACACACACACACCTTAAATTATTTGTCTGTTAAGACTTATCAATAACATCACCCCAGTGAATACTCATACTGGTGATTTGTTCTCAGCGGTACTTGTTCTATGTTAGCATGCTAACAGGCTAAACTATGGTGAACACATTATTCCTGCTTAGCATCAGCATGTTAGCATTGTCATTGTGAGAATTGTTTGCATTTAGCTCAAAGCACCACTGTGCCCAAGTACAACCTCTAAGTGTTACTCGCACGGCTTTAGACTCTATTTTCTATTTTTACAAACAGTGGAGGCTGAAGATAATTGTTAGTTTTTACCTGGAATGTGTTCTTCAGCAAAGCGTATTGAGACGATGTAGTTTCCTGGTTCAGTGGGACAGTAGGTGACTCCACAAGTCCCGTCCTCCAAGTCCTCTGTCTGGATGTCCACCTTACTGGGACCTTCGATGGACAGAGCCAGTCCGCCATAACCTGCACACACAGACACACAGTATATAAGCTACCACTGGCTCCCTATCAGCAGAAATGACATTCATGTTCCTGAATCTCAGCTATTAACTTGTGAGTTATTATTAATGACAGAAGACAAGAACAATCCTTTAAGTTTATATATAAAAAGTGGCAGACAGAAACCACCGTACTGACCGGCCTCCTGTGTGTCGACCACAAAGCTGGCGTTGGTGAAGGTGGTTCCCTGGACAAGGCCGTCGCCGTGAGCTTTGACCCGGCTGGCGTCGCCGATCTCAGATTGGACGACCATGATGGTGATGGGACTGTTGGCGACGTGACGCCCGTTCTTCAGGATGCTGACCACGTGTTCACCCACCTCCCTGGGGATGAAGGAGATACCTGGGAGGAGGAGGGAGGGAAAGAGAGAGAGAGAGAGGGGGTGCGGAGAGGTAGAGAGAGTAAGAATTTGGAGGGAATGAAAAGAGGAAGAGGAAGTGAAGGGGAGGACTTCAGAGCGTGTTTGTTTTCGTGTGTTACCGATGTGGTTGTTGGGCATCCTCTTCAGCAGGCAGGGCTCATCACGTCCGGACGGCGCCTTGATACTGGCAGTCAGCAGACTCAGGTCCGTCTCATTAATGTCCAGAGAGAAATCCGCCGCTGAGCCCAGTTTGACCTGAGAGCGCCGCTGTTTGTCCTCTGAAACACACATATGACACCACTGTGAACATATAGCCAAATTCAGATATTTAGAGATTATATGACGCTATTTACCAAGCACATTCACAGAATATTTCACGTTTTAAGATGATGAATTTTGGAGGCAGAACTGAAAATAAAAGGCTTGTAAAGAGGAGATATTATGTATCACATCCTTAATGGTGATACAATTCTCCACATATCCGTGTCTGTCTGTTGGTGTGCAGACTGACCGGTGATCCTGGCGGTGAAGGGGCTGCCGGCGATGTGTTCGTCGTTGTATTTGACCAGGATGTTGTAGTCGCCGGGCAGAGTAGGCAGGTAACTGACGCTGCACGTCCCGTCCTTGTTATCCACACAGCTGATCTCAGCTTTGGACGGACCCTCGATGGCCAAGTCCAGACCTCCTGGACAGACAGACGGGGAGACAGACACACTGAATATATCTGATACTACTGTAACATTAAGAGTCTCTTACAACCCAAAACCACAATACTTTCACCTCTGCTCTCCCTGCTGTTGTTGCTACCACAATGACTACCATCTCTCCTCCCCTCGTACCTTCAGAGGCGTCCTCTGTGAAGACGGTGAACGTGGCCGTCTTCATGGCGACTCCGTAACTCAGACCAGGACCGTAGGCTGTGACGTTGGGGCTACTGGTGTGGTTCACATAGAACTGAAGGGGAGACTCTGCAACACATAAAATATGCCATCAAGAAAAAGGATGAAAAAGGAGAAAAATGTCACCTACAGGCTGCAATGTTCACTACACCCACACAGGAAACGTCAAGGAGCAATTAACATCTAAAATGTTATCATCCTCTGGAGAGCAGAACTGATTTTATGGGCTGGCGATTCTAATAGAGCAAACTTAATGATGCCATCTCTGCTGCCATCGATAATAGTTGAGGTGTAAATATAGCTGAAGTGTGTTGTGCTCTGAGGTGTAGCTGCACCGTCAGCTCCTGAGGGAACGACTCCATCACACAGCTGAATATGAACACATAAAACCTCCTTCAGTTTGAGCTCTGTGGAGCAAAAAACCCTTCAACTCAGGTTTCAGTTTCCAACTTCAACACACACATACACAGAATCGCTGACACACAAGAGTAGACACACACATACACAGTAGTGTTTCCATCTCTTCAGAGGACATTACACTGACGTACATTCATTATTTCCTGCAGACTTAAAGACCTAACCTAACCACAAACCAAGGCTTCACCCAAACATTTTTGGATTTACATTATGGGGGACTCGCTTTTCGTTCCCAAAAAGGGAGACGAGTCCCCACAATGTAAACACATTTGTCCCCACAACATAAGTAACATCTGGTACAAACACACACACACACAAACAGACAGATTCTCAGGGTGTGATGTCATCGCTGGTTGGTGGTTAATGGTTTTCTCCTTGTGGCTAAAAAAAGACCAACAGATGCGTAACACTCACTCACTCACTCACCCACTCTCACACACACACACACTCTCTTAATCATTAACATGCACATATCACATCACACTGCACACATTTCTTCTATAGCTGATATACAGTCTTAATCACACACACACACTCCTCTCCATGTTTCATCCTGACTCTGATGTCAGAGCCCAAACATCCTGACAGCAGATTGATGTCTGAGAGAGAAACAGGCTGCAGTTCTCCTTCTAGACACCAGGTGTCTCCAGTCCACCTTTCAAACCCTTGTCATGAGATTTGACTGAAGTGTGTGTGTGTGAGTGTGCACTGACCTGGGATGTGTGTGCCGTTGTATTTGATGTGCATCTCGTGCAGGCCGGCCTCAGTGGGCGAGTACTGCACTGTGACCGTCCCGTCCAGGTTGTCTGTGATCAACGGCTGAGCTGATTTACCTGAAGGCATCAGCACCTCACCTGAGTTGAAGAGAGAAGTTCATGGTTTTTGCATATTTCCATGTGACCTATTTCTGTTATTATTCTGTCACGTATTATTATTATTATACTTATTATAAGAATTTTGTTTTATGTACATTTTTTTCTTATTTTGAGGAGGACAAAGAGAGAGAAAGAGTGTAAACCCGGTGCTGTACCACTTCACTTAATGGCAGAGTAGATGTTGAAAGAGTCTCTACTACACATTTGTTATGTTAATAAAACACATTTTTTGCCCTGTGTGACCTGCATTTTGATAGCAGAAACCAGTTTTATTCCCTGCATCGCCACGTTCAGCTGTGGTGACATTACAAAAACAAACAGAGAACCTTTAGTCACAGAATTTGGTTCTGAGTTTTACATTTCTGGCGACATGAACACTTTAACAGCGGTCTATTTATATGGACTCTTCTTGTAAAAATAGATTATATTTACATTTTACAAATATATTTCCCTCTGATAGCTTAGTGCTGCTTGAGCCCCGTTCTGGTCTGAATCATGTACTGTGTGGTAGACAGATGCTTTGCGGCTCTGTGCTGCTCTTTAATGAAGGTGGAAAAGTTAACCAGATGTACATTTACCAAAGCAACCAGTTGTTATTGTTACATTATTGGATTATTATATCTGATGCAGTAAACAGCATTTTAATGTTATAGTTGTTTGAGGATTTTCATATTATATTACAGGTCAGATTCAGACATGAGACCAACATGTAAAATTAACATCACATCTACGTAACGAGGTGCATGTGTGAGAGGGGCTTCTGTCTGAGTAACTTGCCGACCTTCAACAAAGAGCAGCTTCTTCCCAAAGATTTTAAATAGCAGCATCCAGGACGGTCTCCACACAGCGGATGAGATACGGATCACCGACATAAACCACTTTGCATTTCTGAATCAGCAGATAATATACATTCAGTTCACCAATCCCTCTCTCTCACCGGTGATTTCTCCCTTCCTGAAGGAGAACGGTATCACCATGTCGAACGGTCTGAAGCCGCTTCCGTTAACGCTGCTGCTGTTCGGCTCATAGTTGTCTGTTGTAACCTGCAGAAGACAGACAGACAGAGTTTAACGTGTTATTAAACACTAAAACAACTTCCTGTCCTTCTCAACGACCTGCATTACAAACATGCTGCCGCATCTGCACGGGCATCCTGGGAAGTGTAGTGCGATGGAGCAGCAAGGAGAAAAAGGATGACGAGGCGACTTTGTGATGCAGCCACGGCGATGAAGAGTGCACTGAGGAAGAGGAGAAAGAGATAGAGAAAGAGAGAGAGGCCACCACAAACAAACCTCTGGAGGAAAAGACCCCTCGAACACCCCGTAACCATAGCAACGGCTTCTGCAACACGGTTCATTCATGTTACATTGTTAGATGTTTGCTGCGATCCGATTGGCTGAGACAAAAAGAGAAGCGATGACATGGAGGAAGGCGAAGCGGCTGAGCGAGTACACTTTAGAAAGGAGAGAGAGAGGTCAAGGTTTAACCAGCAGCCATTCACCTGCAACAGAGAGGAGCTGTGTGTGTAAGTGTGTGTGTGTTTGTGTGTGTAAGTGTGTGTGTGTGTGTGTGTGTGTGTGTGTGTGTGTGTATGTGTGTAAGTGTGTGTGCTGTGGCTACTGCTTTGTGTTTATGTTTGCATGGAGCTGCTTGTCTGTTAAAGGGACATTTCACCCAAATAACAAAAATGTACAGGATGTGTTCAAGGTCGTCTGTGTATATGCAGTAAGCTTGTGCGTGTGAATGTGTGTGTGTGTGTGTGTGTGTGTGTGTGTGTGTGTGTGTGTGTGCATGCGTGTGGTACCCAGGGCTGGAAGCCAGCTCCAGGGGCAGCGGCTTGTTGCTGTAGAGACTTCTGCTCTTGCATCATGGGTACCTCGTCAGTAGCCTGCAGACACAACAGTAAGGGTTAACATCTGACGTCACACACACACACACACACCTATCCACTCCCCCTTTTGTTTGTTCACACCGGTATGTGTGGAGGTTTCTCTATATTAAGATCCACCACAAATCATTAAGTTTGCAGTGGGAGTGCTAATTCAAACCCCCCAACAGCGAGTCTACACCGGTGCTGACTTGTCAGGCGATGCTAGTAAACAGTATTTTGGACATACACATAAACCTTTAGCTACTTTTTTTTTTTTTTTTTTAAACACTGCCATTAAACTGTGGGTTCAAAATCAAAGAAGGTACAGTATGTGTTTTAATAGACACTGAAATATATGGGTACCCCTTTTTTATATTACTGGTGAAAATGGTTGGATTGTAAACCATTTGCATAACAGAGACTTTATCCTTCCTTGTTTTTATTTTCTTCTTTTATCCTAATATCATATTTAAATCATGTCCGTTATACTTCATTAACAAAATTTAAAGTTCAAGAAAAATATAATGTCACTGTTTTATTTCCTAGCATTAATGCGTGTCTAAAACATTTTCCAAAAAAGCAACAAATTTAGTTCAGCACATCCTGACTACTGCACCTGGACCACTTCCTCTGTCTTTTGTGCTTCAGGTGTCAAATGACACAATGCTACATGATGCATAATAAAAGCACAGGGCCAGTGTAGACAGCTGTATTTGTTAAATTTGAAACGTATCTGTTCCATCAGATACATGAGACAGAAAACTGAACAACAGAAAGACCCACACACACACACACACACAGCTTAACAGATGGGAAGCACAATTTACACATTCAAAAGGTTGACAACCACTGCTGTGCCATCGTGGGTAAATCCTTGTCTGTAACCTAAAGGCACAAGGTCAAAGGTTAATTAATCAACCCATAGTCTCACTTAAAGCTGCATTAATTGATGTTTTAGGAGAAAAAGAACATCAAGACTATGATGCAGTGGAGACTTTTCCAAATTCAGTATTATAATATAACAAACATTAATGAAGAATTCATGTTCACAGAGGATTACACAACTCAAGAGGCTGCTAGCTGGTCGCACAACTCCCTGATGTTTTTGGCTATCTTGCCTTCATCCTGATGATGGTGAGATGGCCGAAAAAGCTTGGTGAATAAAGTATGGTGTACTGGAGAAGAAGTGCGACCTGTTTTAATATTCATTGACTTGAAAGAAAAATACATAGAAAATCTAAAACTATATATATATTTTTTGTGGTTAGGGAGCTGGCCCTTTAAATACTAAACCCATTTTGGATCCCCAATTAGACTGTAATAAGCACAAATACAGTGCGGGTCTTCCCTGCAAAGCTGCAACAGATAACCACCTCTGCTTACATGAACCCATTTTGGATCCCTAATCACAGTGTAATAAACACTATTCTGCATCCCTGGCTCACCATGACTTTGAAGGGACTGCGTGGGATGTTTTCTCCTCCAAAGCGGACGTAGATGACGTAGTTTCCGGGTGCCGGTGCGGTGTAGAAGATGTCGAAGGTGCCGTCCTCGTTCTCCAGCACCTCAGCCTCCACCTCGCTGCCGTCGGGCTGAACCACAACGCAGCTCACCTTCCCCTTCCCAGCACCTTTAGCGTTCACCACCAGGCCCAGCTCCTCGCCGATGGCCACTGTAGGACCAACACCAGGACCTAAGAGAAGAAAAATGTACTTAATTTTATTTACTATATTTATATATAATTAAAAGCATCTTTTAATGTTTGTATTTATTTATTTGAAACAGATGTTTTGAGCGGTGACAGACCGGTTACGGTGCACTTGCTGGCGTCTCCAGTTGCTGTGGCGCGGACTCTGTAGGGTGAGGCGGGGATGTCGTCACCCCCGTACTTTATGACGATGGTGTACCGGCCCGCACGGTCAGGGATATAAGACACCCGGTATGTACCGTCGCCGTTGTCATGGATAGTGGGCTGCTTAGGTTTACCATCCTGGTCCTGAGGTAGAAAGAAGAAAGAGAAAGGAACATGTGAGACAGATTGTCTCAGTGTGATGTCCGCTTTCATGTGTGTGTATGATTATGTGTATGTTACTGACGGTGATGAGCACGCTCAGTTGGCCCTGGCCGGCGTCCTTGGCGTCGATGTTGAACTCTACGGGGAAGCTGGCAGGGACGCCGCTGGTCAACCCGGGACCACTGGCTCGCACTTTACTGGCATCGTGAGTCGGCAGAACCCGAAACTTGAAGGGACTAAAGAGACACAGACACCGTTACTACCAACAGTGATCCACAGGGACAACAGTGCAGTACTGACATTCCCCTGAGCAAGGCACCGACACCCCGACCACTGCAGTCATCAGACTAACTATTTGACTTGAACAGGCCAACTGGAAAGGGAAAGCAGATCTTTATTTTTCCTAGAGACACCGGCAAAGAGACCTTCTACCTCCATTTTATGTTGAACTAAATGAATGAAAACAGTCTGCTTTACTGATTCAACAGTTCTTTCGGTTACTTCTCAGTTCTTTCCCATGGTAGTTAAAATGTTAAATGAAAAGAATAGAAATATTAGTACTCAATATCTCAATGTTAGAGTGTCAAAGATTATTATCCTCCAAAGCAACAAAGATGCAAATAAACACTAAAATAAAAAAGACACGTGTGAATGAAAAAATATTCTGATATTCAGATCTAATTTTGGATTTAAACAGATCACATAGGATCCTACGTTTGTGCTGCAGTACTGCTCTGTACCTGCGGGGGATGTCCTCCTCTGCGTACTTGACGGCCACAGAGTACGGACCCTCCACAGATGGCGTGTAGGACACCGTGTGAGTCCCGTCCCCGTTGTCCGTCACATCCACTGGCTCTGCCATGCCTTTGGGAGCGGTGACAGCCACAGCTAGCGGGGCCACGCCTGCCTTCCTGCAATCCACCGTGAAGGATTGTGGGATATTGGCCCTGACCCCTGAACCCACACCTGGACCAGACACCTTGACCTTACTGGAGTCGACCACGTCCTTCACTGGAACTTTGAATGGACTTCCTAGAATGAACAGGAAGAAGAAATGTTGGTTTAAGTCACAAAACAAAAGTATCCTAATCACTGTGGTCACCATTTTATTTGTACAATACTTTGGTTTATGACTAAATATCTGCAAAAGTAACGACATTCCCATCAGCCTCAACTGGACTTTCTTTTGTGCTAATTTTAGTATGTCTGCATGCTAAACTAAGCTGGTGGCCCATCGTAAACATTACCTGCTAAACAGTAACATATTACCATTTTTATTGTGAGCATGATGATATTTGCATGTAACTCAAAGCACCATTGTGTCTAGGTGCAGCCTCACAGAGCTGCTTGCATGGTTGTAGATTTGTGAAGTAATATGGATGCCAAGGTGAAAATAACTGGTCAAGATAATCATGCTATTAATATTTCGAATTGACACAAGCCTACCTGGCTAAAAGCCCAATTAGATGGATATCCCTATTTAAATTAAGATTTGGGGAAAAATAGTTGTGTCCAAGGCAGATATAGGTCTAGGATATGTTTATCCTAGCTTAGTGGAAAGACTGGAAGCAGGGGGAAATGCTAGCCTAGCTCAGTTATTGTGCTAAACTAGGCTAAACATGTCCTGGACCCACAGGCCTGGAAGCACAGAGCTGAAACTGATGATCATCTTCTCATCTGAGAACAAGCTTATTTCTCAAAATGTTGGAATATAATTTAAAAATTTCTCTTTTAAATTATCTAGTTCAGTTTGAAAGGAGGCTAAAATTAATCTGGCGACAACAGTAATTGTAACATTTCCTCTATAAAACTTCGCACTCACTGCTACAGCCAATACAAATTAAGGACATTTTGAATTTTTCTTCATTTATCAGATTATATAGCTGTATTAATGCAAAAAAATTATACAAAGTTTACCCATGTTGATATCTGTGATTATTGGAATTTTTTTTGTGGAGCTAAATATTCTTAATTGTGTTGTTGTACCTAATGTGGGGTTTTGCAGAAATGTCCAATGTATTTTTCTGTTTTGCCAGAAAAGAACAGCTAAATTAGGTGAATTCTGTAAAATGACGGAGTTCCAGATTAGCCATCTCAAACCGGCTCTTTACTTTCTAACAAAGACCAACACAAATTAACTGATCAAATAGAGCCATGAATTTGAGCCATGTTTCAAACACACTTGAGCCAATCTCAAATTCTTAATATAAATGGTCATCAAGCACAAACCCAATTCTAAATAACTTGTTTCCAAAAGATAAATATGTTGTTAGCATATAACAAATTGTGCACACAAGATACTACTTTGTGGGCACAAGATATTGTTCCCACAAGAAAAACAAATCTTTTCAGAGTTTGGGGACTCTGTACATTGTGTTCTTTATCCATTTACATCATTATTCATTGTCCACTGCGGGAAAATATTGTCCCAAATTCATTCTTTAAATCTACATTAGCATCACTGACCTCTGATTCTCAAATTCTTCAGTTTACCGTAACAAGTAGCTTTACTAATTGCAAAAGCTCTATAAAGTTTATCCTGCTGTTACACTCTTTGTAAGTTTGATCTGGGTGTCAAGGTTTTCGGATAATGTGGTTTCTGTATCCTGAAGCTTTCTGCAACGCCAGCTGATGCAGACTTCATACAGCAGAGCCACAAACCAACAGCTGTCTATGAAAGGTGTTAAACAAGGGAACACGCTGAGCTTTTCCTGAACAAAGTCAATTAAACTGAGCTGCAGCTTTTCAACTTCAGCCAATAACTTCAACCACATCTTTAAATCATTAAAGTGAAACACTTGGCAAATCTTTTATCAGCCAATAACATCAACATCTTTTTAACATGAACTGAAAAACATTATCCACATCTTTAACATCAGTGGTTGTTTATGGACGGAAACAAGAGCAAAGCCAACAAAAAGTGTTATGAGGGAATAGATATCGTGCCTTTAGGTAATAAATAGTGTATGTGAGATCTAAGCAGATCTGGGTTACATTATTTTACTTTATTTTTATTTACTGTATCCTGCTTTTTCTCATGCTGACAGGAATTCAAAAACTCCATAAAACGGTTAAAAAAAAAAGAAATCTAATCTCACCAGGAATGTGCTCTCCTCCGTAGGTGATGTTAACGTCATAGAGGCCGGGGGTGAAGGGAACGTACTCAACGCTGCAGCTTCCATCTTTGTTGTCTTTGCAAGACATCTTTGACTCTGATGGACCCTCCACGGTGATGCCAAGACCACCGATACCTGCCCCTCTGGTAAAGGAATCGATACACTCACAATCAGCAATAGTTTGACCTCAAATTAGAGACTTTTTTTAAAACAACAAAATGCTTCACAAACAGAAATCCTACTGTAAAACTCTATAATACCTGGTGATGATGTTGAAGTTGTTGGGCTTGTCTGTCAGGGCTTGTTGGAGTCCGGGGCCGGTAGCCACCACCCTGCTGGGGTCACATCCCTCCGACACAGAAACCCTGAACGGGCTCTTAGGAACCGGTGTGTCGTCGTACAGAACCTGGACGTTGTGGACGCCTGAAATACACACCAAGACAGGCAGACGGTTTGGTAAAGATTAAAGGTTTATGATTAGCGTATCTCAGTCCTGACTCGTAAACACGTTGGTGCGGGTGTGTTACCGTTCTCAAAAGGAGTGTACTCCACGTCGTAGGTCCCATCAGCCTTATCGGTAACCACGCAGTCTGTCAGCGCTCCGGATGGGTTCCTGACCTCCGCCTTCACATGATCTCCTCCTCGCCGGCTCAGAGGACGGGCATCCACTGTGAATGCTGTAGTGGCTTCTCTGAAAACAGCTGAAGAAAAGAGAGGTTTATGTTAGTCTGGGTCAAATAAGAAGCAGTCAGGTGTGTATCTGCTGCTGTGTAAAGAGAGATTTAGTTTAGTTGAGGGGATGTAGAGCAGAGGTTCCAAGGCTTTTCTGCATTTTGTGCACAAATTAATGCCTCCTTTTCTCAAACCAGACTCGGATCGACTATACTGCACCTTGTCCCTCCACTCCGGGTCCAAACACTTTGACTTTGGAGGTGTCGACAGCAGGATCCACCATCACTTTAGCGGGGAAACCAGGGACAGTCTTGCCTCCGTACTTCAGCAGCAGGGTGTACATGCCAGAGGTCAGGGGGATGTAGGTCACCGTGTAGGTCCCGTCTTTGTTGTCCACCACCTCCGTCTTAGCTTTCACACCTGAAACACATGATGCATTTCAGCATAAAACATTTTGAGGATGATTTCAGTGGTTTCCCCTTTGTTTCAGTTAATTTACAGTTGCTTTTTTGTCAATATAATTTTATAGCTATGTAGATGAGAACTAGGAACTTTTTTTTTTAAAGCCATCACTGATTGTGCATGAATTTGGTTATTTCTTGCAGTTCAGCTTCAAAACTCAGATGTCTAGATTAACACACCAAAAGCGAGAAATAACAGTACCTGCTTACAACTGCATTAGCTGCATTATAGTTAATATACTGATTACTGGTGAATGAAAACAGTATTGGTGTTACCAGAGCCTGGTGCAGAGCCAGTGGGACTGGTCGGGGAGGAGTCTGGAGCAGCCTCCAGGGTGAGCTGTCCCGGTCCAGCACGAGAACAGTCCACATTCACCACGCTGGTCTCTCCAACCTGCACAGACACAACAAGCTGCATCAGACTTCAAGCTTTATATAAATTTTAAAAAACATGACAGTTTGTCATTTAACCTGACAAGATGTCTAAGAATAGATATTATTTTTTGTAAATCAGTAGAGCTGAGGAGTGGGAGGAGCTGGAAGTAATTTTCCTTGACTGTACATTCCCATTTCAAAGTTTTCTTTTGATGATCTACTCAAAGTTCCTCATAACAGAAACACTGGACTGGAGTCTTCTGGACACTTTAACCACATTAAAGGTTTATGTTCTGACCATCAGTTTGAATTATTTTAACTTTGTTTCCGAGAAATCATGTTTTTTCTGCTGGTTTGGTATAGTGGAGTCAGAGGATCAAATCAGAGCTCTAACAAAACACATCACCATAATCACTAAATTGATCCAGAATTGAATTTTTATTTAAACTGCTCAATGTTTTCTGGTTTCTAGAAAGAGATTCAGGCCTGTCTATCCAATGTCAAGGCCCTCACCTTGGCTTTCTTTAGGCCCGACCCAGACGCCACCACCTTGGAGGGATCAAAGGGCATCTGGATGTCGGCTCTGAACGGCGAGCCGGGGATGTGGACCTCCTCAAACAGAATGTTGACCAGGTAGTCTCCGGGCTCGGTGGGCAGGTAGGAGACAGAGCAGGTCCCGTCGCCGTTGTCCGAACACTCGATCTTGGCCTCGGTCGGTCCCTCCACCGTCAGCCCCAGACCTCCGGTCCCGGCACCTTTGGTGTCGATGGTGAACTCTGCCGGATTACCCACCAGACCTCCCTTCAAACCGGGACCGAACGCCTTCACCTGGAAGGAGGAGATCAGAGGAGGCGATAATGGTGCCATGCAGCCGCTTTTATTGCATTTTCAGCTTTTAGGTTTACATTTTCTGTTCCTGTATTATTTGCATCTATTTAGTATTTAGGGGTATCTCATTGATTCTGTTTCTGCAGAACATGTTGTCCTTTTTATTATTCAAGTTTTTTAAAATTTATAACATTTTTTGCACATTATGAGTTATTTTTGATTCATACAATTTAGTTTTTTGGCCCTTTTGATTTCCTGCTGACCCAGAACCTTAAAACATCCAGGACATCAACAAACAAATAGATGCTACCTATTCTCATTCAACGTTTTATATAAACTGAGAAAAAATTTAAGGAATAGCATAGAAACAAAGAATTAAAAAATAAAGTTTTTCTTTTTAAAATGTGGATCAGATGCTGATGTTACCTTGCTGGGGTCTGGAGGCAGCTGGGCCTCCACAGGGAAGGGGCTCCCAGGGACGGGGTGTCCGTCATAGGTCACGTTGACAGCGTACACGCCCTCCTGTGTGGGGGTGTAACGGACCAGACTGACATCTGCTTTACCGGGCTGAGGCTGCACTTTACAAGGTACCGCCCGCTGGCTGGGACTCAGCTAGTAACACATAAAAAACACACACAGTGAGAAACACTCAAACTCCCACGAATGAAGAAACACGAAAGTCTGTCTTTTAAAGTATAAGTCTGCTGACATTCTGTATAAAGACAAGAAATAAAAATTACAAAACATAGTATTTTAAACTTATATGTTTAATTGCACCCTGAATGTCTCATAGTTTGAGTTTATTTACTTACAAAGGTTTAAAATCAAACAAATATACACAAACAACAAGAAAAAAAAGAATCAATGTGTGTCTAGATGTGCTTATTGATTACCTCTAACTAAATAATATACATATGTAAATATTAAAGAAAAACACTATTAAAAGAAATTAGATTAAACCAAATTCTCTGAGGAAGAAGAAACTCCAACCCAATGAGAATAGTAGTTTCAGAAATTTAGACTCCTGTATCTGATTAAAAATTGACATCTGGTTGTCAGATGTTTGGAAAGATGAAGATTAGATGACTGTCTGGTTGAGTAAGAGTGAATCTGAGAGTGAAAGATCTGAAATGATCTGGAATATTTACCTCCTTTAACTTTATCTCATAATAAAAGTACATATCTGGAAAATGTTAATATCATAAATTGTGAGAGGACGAGTTTCTTGAAATAGAGGAGCTGAAAGGCAGCAAAGATTTGAGTGGGTTGCAATTCTGGCAAAACATTTTAGGAGCTTAAAGGAGAACTGAGTGAAAGACTGAATAAGTACATAGACCGTCTCCGACACTCACCACCGACACCTCCAGGTGACCTTGACCTCCTGCTCCCTTGGTGTTCACTGTAAACTCCTGATCCTGACTGACCTCCACTCCTGAAAGACATTTATCGATTTAAAAATAATGTAGAAATGAGTGCTTTAAAAGCCCTTTGAATATCACGATCAATACCAGTGACTCTCTGGTGGACGGGTGTTGTCCTGGAAATGTATTCATTGATGGAAATTCCATATATATTAAGTAGAGAAAGACAAATTTCTTACTTCCATCCAGGTTGTCCACAGTGATCTTGTCGAGGTCCAGCGGAGCAGCGACACCGACCGTAAAGGGGCTCTTGGCGATAGGATCTCCTCCAAACTTCACCACTACCGTCATCTCCCCCTGCAGACACATGCAACATGCAGATCCAATGCTTCAACAGTTACTCCCCTGTTAAAGCACTTGGTAAGAACACAGGAGGCGACACACAGTCTTTGTTGCTTTTTGTCGTAACGTCAGACGGGTCGTGCTGCTTTGCTTTCTTTTCTATTTTGATTTCAAGCCGATAAGCATTCACTGGGTTTGTTTTTCCTGACTTTTCACCATGATTGTGGACAATTTAGGAACTCATGCACAATAAAACTTTCATTTTTATATCATTATTTTGCGCTGATCAAAGCCACAAATCGCAAACAAATCTGTTGCACACGTGTGCATTTGATGTGTGTGTTGCATGGGTGTAAACCTGACATGAATTTTGTGCATGTTACACAAAGTTTACATACCTGTCATACATGTTTGTATTTGAGATACATAGAATATGAAGAGTTTGCTGTGTAGGTGTGTATTGCAAATACCCGTTCTACAGGTGCACATTTGACATACCTGTTGTACGGGTGTGTATTTGACAGTATGAGAGTAGTCGTAGTTGTCGATGATGTCAAAGTCACTGACAGGAGAGGAGAAGGAAACATCCAGCGGTGCTTTACCGGCTCCTTTAGTCAACACTGTGAAATGAGTCGGCTTACTGCTCTCTACTCCTGGACAGACAGAGAGAGAGAGAAGAAAAGGAAACGCTCAGACAAGAATGCACATGGACATGAATAGTTTGAGGAAAATAAAAACAAACAAGCTTTAAAATTTTTGTGCAAATGGCTCATCTTCATTGCATGTGTGTGTCTGCGTGCCTCGTGTGTCTTACCATTTCGAGCCAGTCCAGGACCCTCCGCTTTAACCTTTGATGCATCGTGAGAGGGATCGACTTTGATATTGAAGGGGCTCTGTGGAACTTCCTGCATGAAAACAGACACATGAATTCAACAGGATTAGTCTTTAAACTACCACATCACATCCTAATCAGTGTTGTTGTTCATTTTTCCCCAGCGGTGTCCAGGTGTGTGTGTGTGTGTACCTTGTCAGTAAACAGGACTTTAACGGTGAGTCTTCCAGCAGCAGGAGGAATGTATTTGACAGTAAATGTATCATTGGCGTTGGGAATGATGTCAAAGTCCACGTCTGCCTCTTTCTCACCGACCATGTTGGCATCACACTTAATGCCCACGCTCACATCACCTAATGTGAGAACGAACACACACAGCAGAGTTGAAGCAAAATGCAAAACACAGTGTTGACAGAGCAGATGGACAACCATATCTTTTACATATTTATTCTTTAACTTGCTTCTGTGACAACAAGCTCAAACTAGACCCGTGTTTGTTTCAGTTGGTTTCTATCAAGTGTCACTAACTGCCACAAGGGGGTGTGCTAGATTGTCTTTGTTTACCGCTGCTCATTCATTTCATTCAATCATATCAGCACCACTTTGCCTCTCCTACATCCTACATAGTGCACTATTACAGCCTCTAATGTAAACAATGAACTTAATCATGCAGTACTCGGTGTTCCTTGCTGAACTGTCAATCACAGCAGAGGAATTCAGAGTATGAGATGAAAGATGAATGGTTGAAGATTGTTCAAATGATATCATCAGCTGCAAACTGAAAACTCCAGTCTTTTCACTATCAGATACTAACTGCTGTAGGTGGCGCTAAAAAAGTTTGTAGCTTGATGCTTTGTTGAAGGAAGAATTGAGTCCAATAGAGACCCAGAGTCATCTAAAAAACATAAAAACATTCATAGAAACTTCACAGACAACTAAAATTTTCCACTGTTGCTCCACAAATTCATATTTTTTGCCAATAAAATTGCCAAATATGCCACTTTGGACCAGGCTTCAGAGACAAATGTAGTGTGTGTAGCTCTGTTGTGGAGAGTGTTAGGAACATACTGAACACACAGATCAACAGTGGAGAAATGGGTTATTCTGCAGCAGTAATTTGAGAAGTTTGAATAGACATTTTGCAACTAGAGCTGGGTATTAAATCCCAATATGTGTTTGGGACAGACAGACATGGACCTTTAACACTGACACCAGGCTTTCTCCCATCATCGATCTGTTGTGTGCATCACATAAATCAAATTCAACTGGGTGCCATTTGAAGCAGCAATCGGTGCAATGTTTTTTCCCTTTTACTCTAAATCAGAATAGAGTAGCAGACTTTAAAAGTAACTTATAGCTTAAAGCTATAATAAATATTTTTCATAATAACATATCGAGGTGAAATGTCAGAGGCGTTGCTCGTAGTGATGAACTTATCAGCGATTCTGCAACTCCGCTCAGCTTCACAGAGTTTTATAGTGAGTTTCTGCTCACTGTTTAGCTGTCCAGCTGCCACTTTAATGTTTTGGTTCACTCTCAGCGCTCTCAAAGTGTATTTTTTGGCCACAGCAGGCAGCTGTTTTCAGAGAAAAAGCTCTAAAAACCCACTGTGCACTACCTGCTCAGCACCAAATGGCAAACACACACAATTGGCGACTAGCTGGTGAACATAGTGGCTCCATTTAGCAGCTAAAGAGCCAGACATTTCCCCCAGGAGGTGGTAGAGAGCAACAACAGAGCTAAAAGAGAGTGAATATTGGACTTACATTCACCAGGTGGAGAGAAACATGACTGCACATGAATGATAATGTTGCTCCATAACTGTTGGATGTGGAAATGCTAACAAGTTCAACATATCAACTTCAAAAGGTGACGATATGTCAAGTGTTGTGTTCAAAACTTGTTTCCGCTGCCCTCAAGTGGCCAAAAAAAAAAAAATCAGTTAATGCAGGTTTACATAAAGAAAAAGCAGTTTGATTGCTAAATGTTTTCAAAAATGTAGTTAATTAATATTAATCAATTTTGCATAGACTCTTTCTTTTGAGGACATTTTTGAAAGCTTTGTAAAATCATGACGGAAAATAGAAAAATAACATTTGTGAATACAAAATGTTCCCATCATAAATATTACCACACTTGATTTAGTACTACCTCCTGGGGGATGTCGGGTAGGTAGTGGAAAAGGCCTTCATGTAAGCCAGTAAAAAAGGCACTTCTCAAGCCATTACATGGCCGGTATAGACATTAAAAGGAGAGTTGGTATGTAACTACAGTTCTATGAATTCTGGATGACTGCCATATTTATTATCTGGGTATTAACACAGCTAAAACACGTCCGGTGTAGACAGTCAGGGGGAAATAGAAGGACACTAGAGCAGCGATCTGACAGAGCTGCAGAGGGGGTGGAAGTGTCAGTAGTTGTGCGGCAGGGGGGCCTGTCTGGGTTTGAGTGCATTTTTTTTTTGAGATATGTGAAGGGTGCAAACTGAAGAGGGACTAGTTAAGTTGGTCTTTGTTCTTGGTTTGTGTAAAAACATGATGCCGTGTAATCTTGACAAAGAGTGTGTCGCTCCGCTCAGGAAGGTCAGAGTGATGAATTTCCTGTCAGGATGTTTCTGGCTTGAGATCATCGCCAAGACATACCAGGGAAAGGAGTGTGTGTGTGTGTGTGTGTATGTGAGTGCAGAAAATATAAAGAGTGAATGTTTGTCTGTACATGGCAGAGAGACAGAGAAGTCAACAGTGGTGTGTAGAATGTGTAGACGTCTTTAAATGTGTAACTTCTTGTGTGTTTCTCTGACACAGATGGAAACTGCTGTCACACCAAATAAAACTGTCTGTGGGGATTTACTGTCTTAATTATTACTCTGTGTGTGTGTGTGTGTGTGTGAGAATGGTGTGTGTGTGTGTGTGTGTGGGTTTTACCGTCTCCAGCTCCTGAACAGTCCACGGTGAAGTGTGTGGGCTCGTTGGCCTTCAATCCGGTCCTCTCCACTCCGGGTCCGAAAACCTTCACCATGTTGGGGTGGCTGCCTTTACCCACATTCACCTACAAGCACCGACAGGACATTACATCACTTATTTTCATTTAAAAGAAAGTTTTTGAAGTTTTTTCCCTAATGAGATCCTGCGGTGTTTAAAAAAAAAAACACAGCAGTTAATCAGTTTTTTTCCTCATCATTACAAAGAATGAACACTTAATATGGAGTGCAACAAGGCTCCATACTAGATCCACTACTTTTCAGTCTTTAAGTCTTTTTAAGTATACAATATATTACTTAATACAACATATTTCAACACATTTAGAAATACATTGTACTAAGCATCAAAACATTTCTTTTGACTTCATTTCATTAAACTATATTGATAAAGATGAAAGAGAGAAATGCAGTTTAGGTAAGATTGGTAAAATTTTAAACAGTAAAACTGCACAGATCATTGAACAATTATTGAATCTTAATCTGCATATCATAGAAATATACCATAGAAAGTGTTTTTTTCCTTCTTAATTGATTCAGGGAAGGCACAGATATACAGTATCAAGAATTATAGATATTGTATCTCTCAGAGCCCCTACAAGTGGTACCAATGCTAATGAACCAACATGCAGTAAACCAGGCTTGTGATACTCAGCCTTGATCATGTTTTTAAAAAAAAAATGTTAAAGCTGGAGTGTGGGACTTTTACATATAAATGAACGTCTGTTACATTCAAGCTCTTGCCAAACGAGTTCACACAATGTTGATTAAACATTCACCACCAGATAAATCTCTCTGTGTTTCACAGTATACAGAGTTTTTAAATCTGCTGTCTGGTATGACATTCACGCGCTGGTGCACAGGTAGTGATGCATTTTACACTAACCAGCAATGATTGATTTCCCCTCAGATATACTGGGGAAATTATGTCATGTCTGGCATCCCGACCCATCTCGACGGGTGCTCGGACCACGAGGCATACTGGGTATGTGTGACTAAAAGCTGTAATTTTTGCTGTAGGACTGTTAATGTCAATTTATTAAGTTTTAATATTTTTTCAGGCAAGAAAGTAACCTTTTTTTTTCCCGATGCTGGGTGAGACCAGCCAGTTGGCATATGTCATATCGTACGTGTCGACAGTGTTTTTGTGGTTATTTTTACCGCCAGAAGGGGGAGACAAAAGTTCTGGACTGCAGGTTTAACATGGTACAATTAAACAGCTTTTCCAAATGTAAAATTAAAATGATGTGTACACCAGTATTTAAGGTATGCATTTTTTATCTTGGTCAAAAAACATCACTCAGACGTTTCTTTAGTACGCCGACAAAGAGAATATGCTATGCTATGTTAGCTCACGTTCTAACTACAACTTGCTACAAACTGCACTGATAATTGATTTTGAGTCTAAACTTGATCTCAAGAGGTAAAAAGCATTCAATAACAGATCATAAGAATAGTCAGATAAAAAAACAACAAAAACAACTGACACAGAAATCCAAACTATATAACCAACATCTTTTTTGTTATTTTACAACTGTTTAGCGCAGCCGTAAATAGCAGCAATAGGTAACTGTCCCTGTGTGATGGTATCAGTAAACTAGTCTATGATGTTTTATACACAAGCTTATCAAACATCGATCTTCACTGCTATTTTTCTTTTCAAGAATAGTTTTTTTTTTTTTATTTGGTCAGCAGCAGTTATGGTTTAAAAGCAATACTTATCACTTACTCAGCACACACAGCTACAGAATGCTTTATGTACACATGTAGTGATTTATGGTCAGTGCGATGTGTGTTTAGTCAAAGTCAACTGTCTGTTTCCTGTGTTTCTGAGATCCAGAGAAACATTAAAGTCATCATATTTCTTTCAAATGAAGTAACAAAGACGAATTCTGAAGAGAGGAAGTCAGAATTTCCACTGTAGCTACTTCAGCATTTCTATTTTTGCCAAGCTTGAAACATGTTTCATTACTAATTTCTATTTTAATATTATAAGTTATATTATTATGGATCATAAAATCCATATTTCTGGTTGATCCTTTGTATTAAAATATCATATTACACCAAAATTTTAAATATGTGAAGTCCATCATCAAACTATTAAAAGATACTAATAATTTTAATAAACTACCAAAATGAAAATTAAGACATCATTAATGTTACAAAAGTCAGCAAACTCTAAAGCAAATGAACCAAACAACACAGTAAAACATTTAAATGAAACGTCAGAATTTATTTTGATACCAATTAAGTTTCCACTGAGGTTGGTTTAAATTAATGTAATTAACTTTGGATTTTAGTACAGCTGGTGATTAATGTGAGTTTCAGTCAACATGCTGGTTACAGATTTAGATTCAGTCCATTGCTGTTAGACAAAAATGCAATCATTAAGAAAATAATTTCCTAAATTGACCTTTGTAAAACTAATTCAGGAATAAAAAAAAGCTAAAAGTTTTTGCTTTAAAGTTACCCAGTGATTCAACATTTTACACAGATCAAAAGTCAATAGACTCACATGATACATGAAAAACTAGAAGCCAGACTGGAAAGTGCATAGCTGCATCTACACTGAACATTTCTTTAACTTATAAAGCTTAAATTCAGCTTTCTCATTATTTTAAGTTTGTTTATCAGCTGTCTTCCAAGTTTGTTTTTAAGAGGGTCCCCCCCAAAGTTTTATCAGTCAACCTAACTGCAGTCAAACCTCACACCATCCTCACAACCAACAAGATGATTCAAACATCCAGAGATTAACTTATTGAAGACGCAGTGACTATTCTGAGTCACTGCACAAGCTTTCCAGAACATGCTAGCATGAGTCAGCCATTGTTCAGTTAGAGACTCGGCTAAATCATCTCAGTTTGTTGTAGAGACGTATGTATTTGTATCATCAATTCCTGTTAAACAGGCTGCAGATAATGCATCTTCCGAGGAACAGATTATACTCTCGCAAAGCAGGTCAACTGCACACATTCACGTACCAAAGTCAACAAAAGTTGAACTACACATGAAAGCTCTGGACAGATTTACTTTACCTCAGTGAGTGAATCAAGTAACCATAGCAATTCCACTGCAATTAAATGATTTCACTCTGAAATTTCACTATAATAAGTTCTGGTATAACTGAGCCTGTTTGGCTGCAAAGAACAATAAACTTTTGTCCTTTTTGTCTCGGAGAGAGTGACTTGGATGGTTTTTCCTTTTTAATATCTTAGCTATTAGACAAAGCACCAACACTACAGTAAAATCTTTCTCAGCAAAAGTAACAATGTCGTTCTTTAATACATCGAACAACATCTTTAAAATCTGCAGTCATGTGATGTTTTGTGACTATAAGTAAATAAGTCAGGTTGGATCAGGTTTCCACCATGATCTTCTCCTTCCTCGCTGGCTTCTTTCCTTTCCCATTTTTAATGAAAAGGTGTCACTGCTGTATGTTCACAGCCTGACTGAGAGATGGGTGTGACTATTTACTCTCTTATTCATCTACTGTATCAACATTGAAGTTGCAGAAAGGTGCAATTGGTACCAGGCAGCCTGCAGGCTGCTGCAGCTCACAACAAGCCTGCTGAATCATCACTGTGACATCATCTCTAAACCTGGAATTATACTTAAAGACAAGTACAAACTTCCCGGGACCAGCTGAAATGATTTGTGGACCAGTACAAATGCTTTTGAACTTGTAGAAAGTCAGAACAAGTACTTTAACAAGTTTGTTCCATTGCAAAATGTTTTTCTTACTTTGAAAACTGAGAAAAGCGCTGTGCAGTATAATAAAGCCAATGGCCAGATCTTAACTCTCAAACAGTTTGATCTTATTTTTGAGCAAAAACAATGTGTAATTTTCTTGTAATTGCACAACAAAATTTTCATGTGGGAAAAAAAAACTCTTCAAAACTACATCATCATCATCATCATGTTCTAACTTTTGGACTTTGTACTTCTGTCGTCCCATCAACACAAAAAGAGGAATGCCAACTTTCGAGGCCTGACGGCATCTTAATGAATTCCTGAGCAGCACTCAGACATGTCTCCAAACATATCTAAGGCACATTGTCAGTTTCTCGTGAGACTTGTTTCCCCTGCGGGTGAAACTTTAACACTTTATGACAAACGGGGAGAAGGGAAGACAGCTGATGAACAAATTAAAACTAACAGTAATAACTACAAAAATCTACCAAACCGTGAATAAAAGAAAACAATTTTCTCCGTTCAACAGAAACAAATTTTCTTCACACAAAATATTGATCACGTGCTGTTAAAATGACAGCAGAACTTCACTTATCTGAACCTGTCATGCTTCCCAACTCAGTGTTAAACATCTGTTATTTGACTAGAACATTTGGAGCCAAATTATTTCTTTCATGACTACACCCAAATGTTTTACAACTTACAAATCTGTGTTACAAACTCATCTCTGCACAAACATGTTTATACTCTCTGATTTATTCTACTGTCAGTGCTTCAGGAGCTTCTTTTTTTACAGTCATTGCTAAAGAATTGCTGATAGGGTTCAACCAATTTAAAATCATTTATTCGATCAGAAAAGTTCAGATTAGTGAAGTTCTAGTGTATAAAGTGTTAAAAAAATTACAAAAAGCAAAGTGTGTTACAGTGCATAATCAGTGGATACAGTGCAGGATGGGTTAGTGCATGTGGTGGTTAAATAATTTTCAGTAAAAATCAACATCAAACATACCTTTAGTTAAAAAATATTTTAAAATGTATGATTAGTGAGGTTGTAAAAGACAAACCAAAGGTTGATACAGGTTAGACAGACAGGTTACAGTGTGGTTAATGAGTACGGTGATTAAACTACTACATATAAAATGCAAAAAAATAATCAAAATACAATAACGTTTGTTAAACATAGAAGTTGTAACTACTTTTTTGATCATATCAGTAAGCAATAGTGAGAGGCAGACATGTTTTTTCAGTCAACAAAAAAACTTTAGGGTGTTATTAATCGGTTAATTTCATATCAGAAGATGGTTTGAAATTAAAGTCTGGACAATTTATTAAAACGTATTTCAGTTCAGAGATTTACCACAAACTAACAATTAGCTGTCAAGTGTTCAAGCTACTATTACTGCACATAACCAACCAACCTGTGTTCAGTCAAACTGTTGTAACAAAAACGACGAAGGGCTTCATGACCTCTGTGACGACCAAACTGAAGACAACACAGTCTGAGAACTTTTTATTCTTTAAGAACTGATAATTGATGTTTCTGTCTGTTTTCTAGGCTTATCAGCTTCTTAACTAGCTAGATAGTAGCAATAGTAACTGCCCAGAAAAACATTCATTACACATCTGATTAGCAAACAAGGTAATATCTGGTAGCAGCTAATTAGTCAACATTAGTGCTGTTTTTGGCTGCTGGTTAGTTGGCGAGTTAACGGTCTGTTAATGTAACAGTTATTAGAACATTTTGGTCTGTTTTATGTTTAATTTGATGAGAAGATTTTAATCTCATGTCTGTTTGTTAAATCCAGAGCTGGAGCCAGGACGTGGCTAGCTTAGCTTAGCATAAAATTTTACCAGTAACACCTTTGTATCTTATTTTGTTTAAGCCGTACACAAACAGTATAAAAACATATTTTTGCTTTTAAAGGACAGTTATGTGCTAGAACTATTTCTTGACAAACAACAGTGTATCCCTCCACCAAGCACTTCTGTGCAGAGTCTCCTGCTAAGTTGCTAGATACAGTGGGTGAGCACCATAGACTGTATATAAAAAGATGGACATCTTGACAGCTCCCCAAAAGTGAAGCCAAAACATCTCGATCACCCATTGGCTGCAGTATAGGTCATAAGTCCCGCCCTCCATGTTAGCAGAGCGAACATGAGCCAAACCAAAAAAAAAAAATCACATCAAATAAATGTTTCCCAAAGATGCATAAGTTCTCATTATGCTGATATTCCAAGTGCTCATTTTTCTGATAAGTTTGTTTTTAAATTAAGTTATTTGACGATATAAAAGGGGGCCGCCGCCCGACTCTACTGCACAGACTCTGGCTCCAAATGATGTCATACAAGCAAGATGGCAGCTAGGGAAAGGAGATATTTAGGCTTCACTTTTGCACGGCGGTAGGAAGTGGAGACACGTCGTCCATATTTATATACAGTCAATGGTGAGAACAGGTTTTGGTTTTGATCTGTGTGCAGGCACGACTAAAGACTTCAGGAAGCTGCACGCAGTCATTTCAGTCGACTGTTGTTCAACAAGAAATTTTTCGAGGACATAACTAAAAGCCGTACCTCTCCTCGGTGTATGTAGTGATGATTATCAGAGGCTTCTTAGTTTTACTGCTTGCGCCTGTATATTTTGACTGGACCGTCTCGACATTTTTCTTAGGAACAGTCGGCTCTGACTGGACAAACTCGACCGAAGGCTCTGAATTGACAACCGTGGTGCTTTCGGACTTAATCGGATCCTCAGATTTGGGAGGGTTGTCACCTCCTGTTGTAACGGGGTGCTGTGATTGGCTGCTTACCCTGAAGGGGCTGTTGGCGATGCTGACTCCTCCCCAGGCGATGGCCACGGTGTGTTTGAGAGGGCTGGAGGGTGTGTAGGAGCAGGAGTACAGCCCGTTACCTTTACTCCTCACCTTCACCTCCACAGGAAGTCCCTCTGCGTCCTGACAGACAGGAAGACAAGACAGACGGTTTAAGCTATAAATATTTCATCAAATCAGACCCTGTTTTTGAGACTATTTATGGTCTTTATAGCCATTTAATTACATTCTGTAACTATCTCTCTATATATAATAGTCCACAGGGTCTGCCACATTCCAGCACTGGATTAAAATTACTTTCACATTTTTATTAATTTATTTTGTTTGTTTATTTAACACGGACCATGCAGATAAACGTGGTTACATACAGATAAGCAATGCAACAGATGTAATGTATACGGAGCATCTAGCTGAAGCTGAATTTGCAGCCCCACATGCACGAGGGATTTACAGGAAATGATGCAGGATGAAGCTAATTATATAAATCATGTAAGCATGACTGTTTTTAATTTTATCACAAGATGGTTCGAGACTTCACACGTGAAACAAAAACACAGTCGTTGTGTTGTTCTTTGTAGTTACTGTTGCGTGACTTTGATGTTTGACTTGGATGAAAAGGAGACGTACGGTGCTGAGTGAGGCCGACAACTGCGGAACATCTGTATCTGTAGCATGTTTGATGGATATTATTTTCTGCTTTAGAACATAATCCACAATAAAGCAGTCGGCAAATTGACTGTTGTCTGTCTCTCTCTTTTTATCTCAGTCACCAATGCTCACAACTCATCCGTTATCTGATCATCACTTGTCAATACGTCCCTTGAAAAGCGGAACATCCTGTTTTATGCGGTGATCATCAAATACTGATCATCATTTCTGAAATTCCATTTACTAAATGATCACTAAATCAAAAAAATATTGAGAGATTAATCTATAATGTAAATAATCTTACTAGCAAACCTGACATATAATTGTTAGCATTATTACAAAAAGCTGTCTGCTGTAAACGAGACACACACACACACAAGATAATCTACATGTGCATCATCAAACACATCCAGAGAATCAAACCTTTGTTGATTTTAAAGGCGCGTGTGTGTCTGTATTGAGTCTGTATCTTACCTGAGCCATGATCTTCAGAGGTCCTTTCCCAGCATCCTTAGCGTTGACAGTGAACTCAGCGGGCTGGCTGACCAGACAGCCGGTCTTCTCAAGCCCCGGCCCGGAAGCCTGGACCTGCGACCACAAAACCAGTGAAATTCAAATCTCAGTGCTGGAACCAGTGTTGTGTCTAAATCAAAGCTGCAACAATTAATCGATTAATCAGTTAGCCAATGGATTAAACTCTAGCTGGTGTCAGCTTCTCAAATGTGATTTAATGATTTACTTTGTCATACATGATGTTAGAGTCAATATCTTCAAGCATTTCTCACAATTTTTTGACATTTTTCAGGTTAATCGAGAAAACAATTAGCAGATGAATCGATAATGAGAATTATCGTTAGTTGCAGCCGTCGTCTAAATAGTTAATTTCAGTATACAATGAAGAACTAAATTCACATAATTTTCCAATTTAGCATTTCAATGCTTATATCTAAACACATCTAGAGCTGTAACAGTTAGTCAATTAATCAACTAGTTGATCAAAAAGAAATTAATCAGCAACTGTTTTGATAATCAACTAATCATTCAAGTCATTTTTTAAGCACAAATGATGATTTGAAGTTTTTAAATGTGAGAATTTGCTTCTTTTTCAAAAATTATAGTTAATTGAATATTTTTGGACTGTATAGGATATTGTGATACAACATTTTTCACTTTTTACTGATGTTTTATGGACCAAACCATGAGTGTTTGCTCATGGGGGGAATTGTTGGGTCTAAAGAGTACGGTCTAGACCTGCTCTGTGTGAAAAGTGCCCTGAGATGACTTTTGTTGTGATTTGGCGCTAAATAAATAAAACTGAATTGAATTGAAAACGATTAATCGAGAAAATGACTGACAGATTAATCAATTATGAAAATAATCATTAGTTCCTACACAGAACCATATTTCATTGTAAGTATATAAGTATAAGAAGAAACTGGTAACTGAAACTGAAGTCTGGGCTCTTTGTGTCTTGCTGACCTTTTCCAGGTTGTTGTCATGGTTGTCGGGGACGATGCAGGCCATGAAGGGGCTGTGTTCGATGTCCTCTTCGTCGCAGGTCACGTGCACGGCGTATTCGCCTGGCTCCGTCGGCCAGTAACGGACGTCACATGACCCGTCGTTCTGGTCCTCGCACTCGATTTTAGCCTGAGAAGGTCCCTCGATGGCAAAACCTGAAGACACAGCAGGTCAGATGTGACAAGATTCAGCTGGAATATGAAGTAGACCTTATTAAACCTTATTTTTCAGCAGCTACTGGATCAAAACCATTAGGTTGATGATCACACAATTTGATATCAGTGAGAGTTAAACAGGGATGTCTCTATCAGAGTCGACAGCAGACGACAAATATCAGCTTGATAAATACTGTTAAACCACAAATAAACTTGATATGAAGAAATCAGAGACTCACCCAGCACTCCGACATCAGTGCCGACAGACTCCACTACAAAGGCGGCAGGTTTACCCACAATGCCTCCCTCCAGGCCAGGACCCCAGGCCCTGATCTGCTGAGACCCCGCCTCCGGACCCACCGACACTTCAAATGGACTGAAACAAAAGAAGCGAGAGCAAATCAGTAAAATCTTACTGCTTTGTTGCTGTTCTGTCTGCAATGTGGAAACATATGTATAAAAAACGGTGTGTGTGTGTGTGTGTGTGTGTGTGTGTGTGTATATATATGAGAGAAGAAGGGTAACAGACGTCACACAGCATGAGCTAACCCATGAGGCTGTCAACACACGTACATACAAACATATAAATTAACAACCTCAGTGCCTCACGGAGCTGTAATCCAATCCTCAGCAGTTACTGGCTGTATATATAAATATATATATATACTTATTTCTCTGTGTGTGTGTGTGTGTGTGTGTGTGTGTGAACGGTTAAAGTGTGTGATTCTTCATGTGTGTCGCTCTCGGATGGAAACTGGCTTCACACTAAATAAAACTCTGTAGGGATTTACTGTCTGTCATTACGTACCACATACAGATTTTTTTTCCTCCCCTTTACGTTTTTTCACAATTTGTCCCAAAATACACGTCTCCACTGCCTCCACCTCATGCTGCTACTACTATTAATATATCTAATTATAATTAATCATAATTATTTGTATAATTCAAACACAGATTGTTGGTCAAAATAGTAATAACTGAAAAAATAAATACAAATTTGTATCTAAAGTAGGTTTCTGCAGTGATAGCGCCCCCTGTATTGATGTTCTCAACTGGGTGTTTACATTAAATTTTTAGTACCGACTATGAATGTTGTGTACTCTAATTTGATTGGTGCAACATCTGTGTGTGGACGAGCACTTAAAATGGTTTGTTATATGACTTCACTTCAAGCCTAACGGGCAGTTCTGAGCACTTTGATGAATACTGTAGGTCTGAACCAGCTGGAGGTCGACGTTGTCGTCCCCGTCTGTAATTTCAGCGCTCTGTATGTTACTCTCTGTCCTGATTTCAATTACTTGACAACATATAGAGTATAGAATAGTAAAAGTATAGAAAAGTATATAAAATATCCACAAAAGCAGCTGCAGTATCATTAAAGTTTATTTCCTCGCACAAAAAGAAAGAATTTAAATTGCAGTTCAACTCTCTGACTCTTTGCTCAGTAGAAACCTAGAACATGATTCTTGTGTGTAACATTAGCCCGATGAGCTAAGAGTCAGCACTGGATGAAATAAAACAGAAACCTGCTGAAGGAGAGCTTCTCAAAATCCCCAAAGTTTTGAAGATGGCTTTTTTTTTTCATTGTGGGAACATTTATGATTCAGAATGTGATGCTGCCTGTACATGTTTCTGCTCCGGATTATGACTGAACCATGTTCAGTCACGGCAAACACTCTTTATTTCTCTGTCTGCTTTTCAGCAATCACATGTTGTTCTCGGTCTCTAATTATCATTATTTGATTAAGTATTTACCCTCCGTGCACAACTTCTGATGCATGTTCTGTTTGTCTGAGCGGGGCTACTCATCAGTATTTTAAAAATGACCTCACCGGACCAATTTGTCTTGCTGCCAAAAATCCCTCAGTTGGCTTCTTTTCCCAACTGGATGGCTGCACAGAAATGTGGGGAACTCCCCGCGGCAATACTATAACTAATATCCACACAACAAAACCCACAATCTGCTTAATCTGAGAGGTGACAAAGAGAACAAGAGGCCCAGACTTTAAGTCTTGGTTTCCCTGCGGATCCAACCATTCAGATCAGATGAGGTAATGTGTTGAGGTAATGCATTGAATCACACACATACACACGCACTAACCCCTTTTTATATAGAGATCCCATAATATTGCCATAAAGAAGAGCCGTCATTATGTCGGCTTGTTTTTTTGGTTTTCTTACACTACAAAGCTGACATAATGCTGCTCTCGTGTGTGATTTTAGATCGCGTTCTGGAAGCAGAGGAGTGACATGTAACACAACACTGTCGGTGTCCAGTGTGTATAGTCCCATCATGTCGGCTGTCCCTTTTTACACAGACGTCGATCCGGCAATGTGACCACCTCCGCTGCCTCTCCATTCTTTGTTCATATGTTTTATACAGAACGGCGAGGCGGGATAACAGCGCAACATTCCCGCCTTGAACAGGCTGTGTAAACAGGGTTTGCTCACCTCTTTGGGATGTGCTGACCCCCCCAGGTGATGGAGACGGTGTATTTGCCAGGACTGCTGGGGTAATACTCATAGGAGAACACACTGTCCTGACTGGAGATCTGCTTCAACGGCTCCTCGATACCCTCTGAAAAAACACACACACACGCAGATCAAACAGAGAAATCAGCACTTAGATCTCAGTTAAAAGAACATTCTGACATTTTGAAAATATTCTTAGTTGCCGTCAAATGCACAAGACCAAGGTCACGTAACAGGCAAAGGTAAACGAGGTAAGAGTTGTGCTACAGTCGTAAGCTTCTTCACCGGCACTGAACACCAGACCCGATGATCAGATGTCATTGTCCAGGGGGAAATCTTGTATTAAAGCCTCTACAGTGTGAATCCTACTCACTGGGTCCTTTGACGAGCACCTTCAGGTCTCCACTGCCGGCGTTCCTGGTATCCACCTTGAAGTCTCCGACCTGTTTCACCCTCATCCCCGACGGCTGCAGACCACGTCCTGTCGCCCTGCAGGCCCCCGGCATACAGGCTGGACGGGTGAAAGAGAAAAACACACATGGAAGTATGATGGGATGTTTTACGGTGCGTTCAAGATCGCCGTGCTGTCTGTTGAGATTTATTTGAACTCACCAGGCCCCACATCGACAACGAAGGGGCTCTTGGGGACCGCCACCCCTCCGAAGGAGACAGTGATGGTGTGCGGGCCAGTCTGGATGGGCCGGTAGGTGCAGCGGTACACGCTGTCGCCCTTATCCTCCATCATCACCTCCACGCTGTTCTCACGGCCCTGCGGGTCTCTGATCATGGAAGTCACGTCTCCTGTACCGGCTCCTACAGAGGAAGAGGAAACTTTATTCAACAAGTCGGTCTTGGTGATGGAACTTCAGTCAGTGCTTATGGGGAACAGGAAAGAATAAATCTTTTAAATGTGGACGCAGTAATAACATCGCTCAAGCTGAAAATATGCTAATAAATTGAGAAAAAGTGTGTTTCACTTTATGAACTCAACTCTTCATTTGAAAGAGAGATGTTGTGTCATTTCTTCTTTTAAAAGTTATTTAATCTCACTTTAAATGTCCATTCAAAGCTACCAGATGTTCATCCGTTGGTTATACAGTCTATTCAGTATACTGGGAGGTAGGACAGTAGCGTATCCTGATGTGTGTCAAGATGCCACTGGTGTGTCTGTTTAAATAGGATGCACTCCAAAATCCAACCAGTATAATGCTGGTTTGTGCTGGATGGGCGTGACTTTCACTCCATTTGAATCCAGCACATAAAACGTCACTTATGCCGACCTGATTCATCATCTCTGTGCGACACGTTAACAAAACACTACATGTACCGACAACATCACATATAACACAGACTACTGAAAACATTTTTTTTACACAGCTTGTCATAATAAAAATGTTCTGACGTGGTTTTGCCAACACTTACAAGCTGTAAAAAGATAAAAGTTTATACAGCATTTCTGCCACCTGCTGCTGTTTAATTATCAGCTAATAAAGATTCAACATGATACCTACCATCTGACGCCTGCACTCCATTCGACCGTGTTTCTCCACCCTTACCGCTACCTTAACAACAGCCTGCACAACCAAATGGAGCGCAGCCATAGAAAACAATGAGTGTGGGCGTTTGCTGCCTGTACGTGTTGCCCTTTATACTACCACACTACTATCAGCTTTAACACTCTTATAGATGGTTTATAGTTTGTGATTGCTCTGCTCGACATTTATTTATTTATTTATTACCATTATCAGAGCCATGACATCATATCTTGTCTCGGAGTCGAGTGATGTGGCACTTTCGTTTGACAGAAGATGATAATTTGACCATAACTACAAACATATCTGTTTTTTCTCTGGTTTCTGCCATTTCTCTGACCTGCAGTGTAGATGTCAAAGTAGGTGGGTTTGTTGGCGATGTTGCCCACAGGTTCGATTCCCGGGCCTTTGACCGTGACCTTGGTGGCGTCTCCCAGAGCCTTATCTACATTCACCTCAAACGGACTCTTGGGAATCTGCTGGCCTGCAAACAACACTGTCACCTAGGAAACAAAAACAACAGTTACTCAGAACTTCAAAGGCAATAAATTAGAAACTCTTTTTTTTTTTTTTTTTTTTTTTTTTTTTTCAATCTCAAGAGAATTTCAAGGGATTTTAGGATGCAGGATTTAAATTCAGAAAACAGCTTGGAATGTGGATATGGATTCCAGGTCTTAAAGTCTTAAAGAACTCCTCTCAAATTGCATCTGAAATGCATTTATTTTAGTATTTTATTCATGGTTACATGTTTACAGAAAAATAAGAACAGACTCTTACTTTGTGAGGTCCCATGACTTGAGGAATGTAGGTGACGCTGAACGTCTTCTTGCCCTCATTAGGCTCCGCCTTCAGCTGATCAACACAACACACAAAACAGATGTCAAACAGATTTGTCATGTGCCAGTTTGAGACCATGGATCATTACAGAGGAGGAGGAGGAGGAGGAGGAGGAGGAGAAGGAGGAGAAGGTGTTTACCTCCTCTCTGGTGCCATCAGGATGGTCCAGGTAGACGGTGACCTGACCCTGACCTGCACTGAATGTGTCCACTGTGAACACAGCAGGACGCAGCACCCTGTTCCCTGTCGGTTCGATACCTACAGATGAAGGAAATCAACAGATACAGTTTAAAAAAAACAACAACTTTTTAACAGTTTCAACTCACTGAAATGAATGAGGGAGCTGTGTTTTTTTTTTTTTTTACGCAGTGCTGATGTTGGTCTGAACGCGGCCCGTTTCCAGGTATTTCCTCCTCAGGGTTACAGTCCAAGTTGGAGGACGAATGTCGACCTCATCAGTCTGCGTGTGTGTGTGTGTGTGTGTGTGTGTGTGTGTATCAGATATGAGTTCATTCCATTGTTCAGACTAACAGCTGCTCACTTCCTCTCTTTGTCAGACAGACCAATGTTTCCAGTGTTCCCATTAGCCGACACACACTGGGAGGAAGAGGTCATAAACATAGAAGCTCCTGTGGTATTCAATCATCAACCAGATGGCCTTTAAGAAAGTGTTTCCCGAACTAATTTAAAACCTATGGAAAAGTATGTGTGTGTGTGTGTGTGTGTGTGTGTGTGTGTGTGTGTGTACCTGGTCCATATGCTCGGGCCTTCTTGGGGTTGAGTTTGGGTTTCAGTGGAGCTCCGGGCTTCAGTTTGGCTTTGGGGAACTGAGACAGGTAGGTCATCACCGACTGCTCGTCCACACTGGGATCAATGATCTCCTCTGGAGCGATCACCTGCACACACACACACACACACACACACACACACACACACACACACACACACAGTTCAGGTTTGTTTAATTGTCATCCAATAATATTTGAAGAACAACATCTCATTCTGCTGTGTGTGTATTTTTACAGAGGCCCAGGTAATGATAAAAATAAATAAAATAAAAATAAAAACACAGGACACTAAAACATCTAAAGTGTGCGGTGCATACAGTAAATAATTACAAGTCATAAATAAATATTCCTAGCGAGCAAGCAAGCAGAATTGGCTCAGCTGCTGATTTTGTGTGGCGTGCCACATCATCGGTGAACCGCCTGTGGGTAAAGTCTGGCACACAGCAGGAAAACCACATTCTGGCTTGCTGCACTTGAGCCAGAAAACTGTTTTTTGACTTAATGCCACGAGAGAACCTGAGATGCCTTTATGTGCTTCCTGACTACACTCAGAGTAAGATACAAACATAAAATGAGAGGTTTCATTAATTAGTAGTAATGATGATAAAAAATTACTGACATCAAACAGAACATGTTTTTTGTGTCCTCTCAGGCTAAATTATCTCTAACAAGATGTACAACTGTCTATACTTTGCAGTCTCAGCTTCACAGGTACACCTGCACAGGACTGTCCTTATGGTTCTGGTTCTGGTTCTTAAAAAGGATTTGTCTCAGTGGATTTAATAGGTCAGCCATTTACATGCCTGATAGCAAAGCAGCGAGCGAACACAGGGCACCTATTTACACATTTGTTCCTCCAACCCGAATGGATTACATATACTTTATATCTGTATCTGTAAAAAGACATCAGAAAATATCCAAACTGTAGATAAATCTAAGAGATAATTCTTCATGGACGAATCAGTAGGAGGGGTGTCCACATAATTTTGGCCATATAGTGTATAATGACTAAGACTCTTTTGAAAAAGGGGGGTGACATAAGTGAGAAAGTATCTGAGCATTTAGAAGGTGCAAGCCCTCTGTGATTGTTTACATATAATAGGATTAACTAGTAATAGTGACCGCTCGGGGGGGAAAAAAAGTGAAGTGACCAAACTGAGCTCACAGATCATAGCTGAGGCATGACGTGGAGGATGATGAGTGATGGATTTAAGGAGGAAATGTGGTTATGAATGAACTCTGACAACAACTGACGGTCTCTCGGTTCAGTCCAGGACAGTGAACTGGTGTCACACTGGTGTAATTTACAGTCACTGCTCTTTTCTTTTCCTTCTGCTCACGTCAAGTCTTTCTGCTTCACATGCTCTTCTGATAGTGATAAAAACTGATATAAATACCGCACCAATTATTTCCTGGGAATAGTCGTTTGTTACATAACTCATTAAAAAGAACGTTTCCGTTTCAGCTCGCAAATCTGCGGGGCTGCATCCTCTTGGCTTGAGACGAAAAAGTGAGTAAAAAACAAACTCAGGTTTGAGCGAGTTTCCTCTGCTGCTGAACAATCAGGAAACCAAACAACGTCTGGGTGAGATGCTGCCGATGACCTTTGACCTCTGCCTCTATTGGGCTGCGTGATACTGAGAAAATACAGGATGTGCGAAATGTTTGTTGGATATCGCCAAGGTGATAAAAGATGTGAAGCGAGCATTTAAATGTCACCGGATCTGTCTAAATAATACAGAGAGGTGAAATCCGTCCCCCTTCCGCTGGACCACCATGGGACCTTATTTAGGAAAAGATATGCACGTTAGTCAACAGCGAGGACTCGATTCTGTTTGATTTGTTTGATCTGGTAAGATACATTTATGTGTGTCAAGGTGACGGCCATGTTGGCGTTGGTGATGTATATTGTGCAAGACGAGGAGATGTAGTTCACTGAGCGGTTTCACGCAAAATTAAATGGTGCTAAACTATTTTTACACTTTTAAAACAGGGAACTTTTTGTAGTGATATAAATTGACAAACATGTGTGTAATTAATGGCACATTGCAGACGGGATCAAAATATTATTTGTCTCTCACTGTTGAGTACCATACATATTTTTTCCAAAATAAGGTCCCATGATGGACAGCAGAAGGGGAGGGACTTAGACTCTCTATTAGACATTAGCACTGTTAGCAAGCTGGGCTTCAGCAAACACTAATGTATGCATCGGAGGGAATCTAACCTGCGGGATGCCCAGCCAGTCGTCAGCCAGCTGCATGGCTTCAGTGGCGTTCTCCACTGGTTTCACCGGATCCCAGGTCTCCCAGTCTGGACACAGACCTGCAAACGACAGAAAAAAACATGGTAAACAACAACAACATACACACAACAGTATGAGCTCTGCTGGGAAAATACCAAAACAATGAGCTCAAGTTCTGTTTATGCACATGATCAAAAAACACAATATGTAGTGATAAACAAGACCACACCTCGTTTTTAATGTACTTAACCAGAAACCATTTCTTAAAGAAAGAAAAAAAACAACTTAATTAGTTTCAGGGCTTATAGGGTCATATTTTATCCAGTCAGTTAATGTTAATCCAGTTACAGCCCACAGTCTTCCCTCACTTATCCTGACAAAGCTCTAACATATGTGAACAGATAATCGACAGTTCTCTTGTTCCCTCAGGCGTAAATATGAACCTTTTTCATCACCAATCACATCATCTTTGGCCTTTGATTCGTATTTTCATTCTGGAAAACATGGTGGCAGTTAAGAAAATACACTTGATTTGGTACTTCTAAATAATAAAACTAATGCAGTCTAAAGGCTCTTATACGCTGTGTGAGATATTACAGGCTCATCGCAGGTCACACTGTGCGAGACAGATCCAATAAAATCTCGGATGTCATCTGTGTCAGACTGTAAGATATCCGTTTCATTAAAAAAAAAAAAGACGTTTGGCATAGATATTTACACGCCAATGTGGTATCTGTGTGTGTTTGTCTATATGTACTTAAAATACCAGTTTATTCTGTGTCATTTCATGCTGTATTCTGATTTATGTCCGTCTCATTTAGATCAATAAAGATGAACAAATATTAGAAACACTTCTCAGCGTTCTGCAATATAATTAAACAGCACCATAAACTACAGCCTCCAAAATCTAAATAAGTTATTTTAACTTTCTGCTTTTAAAATACTTTTATCTTGGGTGGACCTACAGTGATAAACCTGACTGATTGAGTGTCACATGTTTCCTGCCTGAATCATCAACATAAATCAGTTTCTTAATAAAACTGATGCAAGACGACGACCACGCAGGATGACAACACCTCGTTTTCATGATAATCCATTCTTACTCATTCTTTGATAGATGACAAATCACAACATCATCTTCACACTCCCATAGTTCATGGTACAGTATAAACAGAAGGGTTGAGTCAAGATCAACTGGAGACCAGTTGTCTGACTCTCTGGTTCTTTTAAATATTTCCAGATCAATACTGTTATATTAATAGAAAACACTGTATGTAATAATATTTTGGCCTCACATACAACTCTACGGCCTTGTACACACACACACACACACATACGGCATACCTGGCGCACAGCTGTCCACCAGTGCTCCCAGTGCCCTGCCGTTACTCCAGTCCTGGCTGAAGTTGGTGATTGGCAGATCAGGGACTTTGTGTTGGATCCAGCCCAGCAGACGCTGTTTAGGTGTCTTTGACTCTGACTGAACACAAAAGCACAAACGTGGTCAGTCACGTCCTGACAGGCGTCAGTATTTGTGTATTTACTTGTGTATTTATTTTTTGCTTCATTTTCTCTTTTATTTTGAAATCAGGTTTCATCACTTTGTGTCTATTTTGTCAGAAATAGGACAGAAGTTACCTCTTCATCCTCGCCCTCCCACACTGGCATGGAGATGGAGTAGTGCAGGATCAGAGTCCAGATCAGACCCAGGATCAGTTTCAGGTTCCCGTCCACGATGGCTTTAGAGTCTGAAGGAGAGAAACAGACAGATCTGAAGTCAGATTCACATCCTGGTCTGGAGACAGAACCATGCTGCTTGTGGGTGATCTGGGTTGATGACTAATACATCAACAACTAAACCGCAATAACAACAACAACAACACCAACAACACCACAACCACATTACCAGAAAGCTAAAGAAAAACAAACTGATTATTCGATTATCATCACCAATTATTGATGTAGTAATTATTAAAGAAAACAGGTCAAAATGTAATAATCAATGCCCTCTCTCCTTTATTTTTTTATTTTGATAATCGATAAATCGTTTAGAGTCATTTTATTTGTCATAAAATGATAAAACAATCTGGTTACAGATTCTTAACTGTGAATATTTTCTGGTTTCTTTAGTCCTCCATGATCGTAAACTGAATATCTTTGGGTTCTGGACTGGATGTTCAGGATGTTTTAGGGTGCATCATGGGATTTGGGACATTTTTTGCTATTTCCTGACATTTTATAGACGAAACAAGTCATTAACTAATCACGAAAATAAAGGACAGATTAATCTATAAACAGATTAATCTCTAAAGAAAACAGTCACTAGCTGCAGCCCCACTCACTGTACCAGCTGGTACCTCATACCAGTTAACACACACACACACACACACACACACACACACACAGGAGGCAATACTAGCTAATCTTTGGCTGCAGCACACAGAGTTCGGAGTGAAGCAGACAAAACATTCCAGTCATTTTTAATCTCTCTGTCTCCATTTCTCTCTCCCATAATAACAAGCTTGTTAAAATGTTTGTGGTGTATTTTTTTTTGTTTTTTGTCCTCCATAAACAACTGAACGGGGGGTCACATAAAAGAAAGACTACTGCTGGACGGAAAAGTTCCTTTAAGTCTTACAGAGTAAAAAGTAATAACTAACACGAAATGAGGTTACAGGTTATCAGTCCACGTCAATAAACTCCTACATCCTATAAATAGTGCACAAAATCCACTTTTAGAGTCTGTCTCCCCCAAATAGGAAAAGAAAGGGTCCCATATTTTGTAGATCTGAAATGGCTTGTCCTTCTAGAAAACACTTACGGCCTCCATCAGTGTTAATTCCAGGGTAGATCCGCTGTGTTATGATGTTTCTAGTGTTTTTGATTTGAGCAGCGATGTATACAGTTCGCTCAGTAATTTTTGTATTAAAAAATACAAAGTAATAGTTTGTTCAGTCAGTAATTTTACTATATCGTAGTAATTCAGAAAAGTTTGTTGATTATAGCAATTACACTGTTTACCATGATACTTTTGGCCACAATCGTAAAAAAATCATAGCATGAAATTTTAATACAGGGATATCCCTAACCACTAGTATGATTATATGTTGCATAGATTCGCTCCAAATCGGTCGTCTTTATGTACTTCCTGTAAAGAAAAATGCATGAAATCGATTTCCTTGCCAGATGGTTAATTAGTTGGTTACTAGATGACCTCACTCCTTAAACACACGGCCTTTGCGGTGTGTTTTTTTCCCCCCTGAAGCTTAATAACTCTAATATTAGATTTCATAAGTTTCATAAAAAGCTCTCTTTATTTCAGGTGAGGCGGGGCACCTCCACTACAAAATCTGCGGGACACTCTGCATGGTTCTGTTTATGTATTTAACACATGTAGGAATAAACAAGGCTATATATCTGCATCCGTTGCCTCTCTACACGTCTGTAGTGAACACAGTCAATTTAATAGGAATATAATTCTATAACAGTACTCGCTGCAACATTCACACCTTCAAAGTTACCACATATGTTTGTCTCTGCTCGCTTATGTAACCGTGTTGCTGCAAGCTGACTTTCCACACAGCGTATTAAGTGTGTTCAGCAGATATGAGCCATGTATGCACAGTGTGTGTGTGTGTGTGTGTGTGTGTGTGTGTGTGTGTGTGTGTGTGTGTGTGTGTGTGTGAAATCCATCTGGTGAAGCTTAAGGTCTGTTGCACTGTCGGCAGACCAGCTGTGATCCAAACATGTTTCAGCAGCTCTGGTTTAGGTGAGGCTGCTGCCTCACCCAAAAATGACACATCACTGAAATGACTGAGGGTATTCTTCAACATAGTCAAACACACACAGGAGGGGTTGCAACATCCTGCTTTCTACATTCCTAATTTCTCCCTCTTTTACCAACTCAACACACTCATTTATCTCTTTGCCTTTTCTCTCGCTCTCTTATCTCTCCTAAAAACCCCTATCACACTCTCCACCTGTTTGTTTGTATTACGTCTCGTTTCTCTCCAATCTCTCTCTGCGGTTTCTCCCTCCGTTTCTTCCCTCCTTTCTTTTCCGTCTGAGGTCGTCCAGCCACACCTTTTTAAGTGTGTGTGTGTGTGCGCCGCCTCTCTAGCAAACATCCTGTCAGTGAGTAGGACAAGTCGGTGGCCTTTACCCTCCACACACACACACACACACACACACACACACACAGAGCTCCACCCATAGCTGAGCTCACTCACTCAGCTTAACGCTAATCAGTCACACTAAATGGGACACTTTCTTCATTGAAACCAGGTGAAGAACTAATAAAACATTTATGACGTGTTAGTTTAGTTAATGCGGTAGACAGGGGATTATTTTTAAACTTAATGTGGTGTTTTTCTACATTTTAACTGATACCTTCTGCCTTATAAAAGCAAAATGTTTTACCTTAAAAAGGTCAGTTCAACCAAATATTTAAAAAAAAAACACCTCTAGTCTAATTACTTCTCGTGGTTTAACTGCTCACGATTAATGTCCACATTAAGGCTATAACCTGTGATGAGGGCTCACTTACTTTGCTTTAACGGGGTAAGGTTGGAAACCACTGACAGAATCATACAGTTTTGTATAGTACACATGTTTTTTATTATGCTTTCCCATCTTGCTAATCACTTGCGCCGCCTTAGATTAATTTAACAACCCCTCGGAGGGTCCTGTGGTTAGGAACAACAGCTTTAGTGCTATTTAGCCATGTGAATACGTTTGCTTTTATTTTCCCAGGTTTTGAGACATGTAATTTGAATGAACTGTCACTCTTTAACAGTTGAAATGTTACTTTTTAACCTTAAATTCTTACTTTGTCCCCTTCATCTCAATGTCAGTTCACATAATCATACTGGGAAACTAAACATCGTGTGTGTTTGAGGTGCTGTGACTCCTCCCTAACTTGAATGACCCTGCAGACTGCTGCTGTCATTGTATTGGCTGGTTCTGTATATGTATTTATACCCCTGTGTGTATGGGTATGTGTATGTTGTGTGTGTGTGTGTGTGTGTCCTTGCCGACACGGTTTTGTGAGTAACGAGGCTATCGCCATGGTAGCCTATTGTTCCCATAAAGGACGAGAGAGAGAGAGATATGAGGGGGGGACAAAGAAAAAATATTTAAATGCAGCGAGAGTCAAAGCAAAGATTGTAGAGGAGAAAATAACAAAAACACAGAAAGAAGATTATTTTGTTGGAGAGTATCCTCTGATTTTGGCTCTGTGCTTAGGTGTGTGTGAGTGCAAGAGAGAGAGAATTTGTTACAGAGGGTTTAGTTTTAAATGCTCTAATAACCTGCTGCATTGTTTCCTGCTACTTAAAGCCTGATCTCTCTTTCCCTCCATCCTCCTCATGTGACCGACTCAGAGGTCCGGGGACCCAAAAATGGCTCTGCAGTCTGCTTATTTGTGGCCCCCGAAGTGACATCAGCAATGATAGTTTTCCTCATTTTCATCTTACGTTGATAGGATTCATGTTCGTCTTGGGGAAGATTAGCAACCACTATGGCAGGAAAAAAATGAGGATCCAATAAAATAAAGAAACGGCCAGTTATCTTCTAAAGAGGTCCAAGTAAACTTGATTTAAACACTGATGTAATGTTTTGGGTTTGGTCAAAAAAACAAAGCTGATAATACATAACTCAAGGTAAGCAGCATGCTAACATACATCTGGACAGATATAAATCATATTCCTCATGGCTTCAAGGTATTGACTGGTCTTTATAAAAATAATCATGCCAACAATCATCATGCTTGGAGGAACTAAATAAACATACTTATCTGTGAAACTCACCATTGGAGCCTTGATTTTCAATCTGACCTGATTATGGCAAGATTAAAACAGGTCTAAATGACACTTAAAAGTTTGAAGTACAGGAATGACAAACATGGACAGACTTCTATGTTTACTTGCACATTTACAACAGGCACAAAACACTGCTGCAAGAATCTTAACCTGAACCAAGAGGAGTGATCAGACCACATCACTACGGTTCTTAAATCCTTGCACCGGCTACCTACGTCTTTTAGAATCCATTTTTAGGTGTTTTTTTTAGTCTTGAAGTATCTTCATAGTCTTGCCCCCGTTTACCTCAGAAACCTGATCAGAAGATATGGACCTAGGGATCGCTAACAAGTTACCATGCGATGATCAGTTTCTATGTCTCTGACAATCTCAAGGCAGCTGTCTAACAAATATCACATATATATATATATATATATATATATATATATATATATATATATATATATATATATATATATATATATATATATATATATATATCACAATATCGATTAATCATTTTGAGTCATTTTGAAGAGGAAAATTTCCAACTTCTCTGATTCCACCTTCTTAAATGTGGATATTTTCTGTTTTCTTTAGTCCACAGTGATATAAACTAAATAAATAAATATCTTTGGGTCGTGGACTGTTGGTTGGGACATTTGAGGACGTCAAACTGGGCTTTGGGAAATTTTTCACCGTTTTCTTACATTTTATGGACCAAACAATTAATCGAGAAAATAATCAACAGATGAATTGATAATAAAAAATAATAGTTAGTTGCAGCCCTAACTACTATACATATGTCACATACATTAACACACACATAAACCCAGATGTATACTTAAAACTACAGTTACACAACACACACACACACACAGATGGAGCATGCAACCCCAGAGTTAATGAGCTACCGAGGACATATGGTCCAGATTTTACATGTGATAACAGAGACTTCATTTTGCCCTAGATTCCTCTTTTTTAAAGTATGTTCCAGGTGAGAAACTGCCGTGTTTACTGCCCTGCTCTTATTTACTGACATTAGAAGCTCCCCACCCTGTGACCACAACAGTCACCTGTTCTTTCGCTGCTCTAGAGATTTATCTGTCCACAAATCCATTCACAAAAGGTCTCAATTTAAACCAGCCCGGATCTGCGTCAGATCAACACTGTCTGAGACTCTCAGCTGCCACCACTGCTGCCGATACCTGCTGATTTGTTGACATGTTGTTATGGAAACACAACAAAGCCGAGACAACAAGGACGTTAATGGAGATGCGGGGGCTGGGAGGGTTAAAGTTTGTATTACAAGAGAAAAAGAATGAGTGAACGTGCACAAGGAGAAACGGAAAGTGAGGGAGAAAGATAAAAAGTGTGTGTGGGTGTTAGTGTGTGTGTGTGTATATGTGTGTGTGTATGTGTGTGTGTGTGCATGTGTAAAGGTGAATTAGACTGGAACAAAATGCCTTTCTTTTTCTTATCAGCATGGCACACCCTCTCCGGTACAGGAAGTTACATAATGAGTCGCCATGCAGACTGCAAAAATACCTGCTTTGTGATCCCAACAGTCTACAAACTAACCAACCAACAGTCCGGGTTGTTCGTTACCTCACACTGACAACTAACCACCCTGACAAATAACTAGTTAAGAGGCAGATTGAGTCCAGAAAGAAAGAAATAAAACAGTCATATGTTGACCTTGCCACATCAGACCGACAAAGTAACATAATGTGCGAGATGGGGCCCAGAACTGAACCCTGAGGGACTCCACAAGGTCAAAACCAAACACCAAGCTGAACTGAGCTGTGTTGCAGTTCATTCAGAGTTTATATGAGGAACTTTTAAAGCCAACCTGATCTGTGATCTGGTTTCATAGTTATCAGCTCTCAGCTCAATTAAAGATTCAACATCTCTGCAACTTAGACAGCAAGGCCTTATAAATGAAGAAACAGGTACGCTGATGCCTTCTACATGTCAGTGACAACCATCGCACCTTTTCATATGACTCACAGTGATGAGTGTGATTAGCTGTCTTGTGTAATGACTCAAATAGCACTGTGATAGATAGCATCCAGAGGTTTTAAAGGGCCATGGATGGTTCACTAGACTAGCAAAAAAATAAATAAATCTGGTCTCATCTGGTCATTTTATCTATAAATTGTTTATGAATTGAATTTCTAGCTGTATCATGATATGCATCACTAGCATGATACAATTTTACTGTAATGTAATTTTATTGATTTGACCCTTGTCCAAGTTAACTCAGCCACTTGTTTCCAATCTCACGTTTTCAGTGTGTTTGTTTACCAAACTACTATCAAATCATGGCTTTGTTCCACTGCTTGGATGGAGTTTAGATGATGTCAGACATCCATGCTTTTATTTGTTTTTTTGGACTTCATATTATATAATGAGATTCCAAGTCATTATTTCAAGTTGGATGTTATCATGAAAAGTATTTACCTTTCTAGTTAATTAAAAACACATTTATAATCTTGTGTTTGCCAGAACTGTCGTTCTCTCTATGCAGTGTAAACACATTAACCTGTGAAGTCCAGCCACGCCTCGTGTACAGGTGAGATAAATGACATTCTCTCTTTCAGGTGACTGTAGCTCACTCTGTGTGTTGTGACAGGTAAATATCTGCCCCTCTGTCTTTCTAAGTCTCTCGATCTCATCAAGGCACAACCGCCGTCCCGCTTATGACAAACAGCTGTTCCTTCACATGATGACCACATCGCCGTCTCACAAACACATATGTTCTGCTTCCTACCCAACAATTTACTGCTGCACAGTACAGAACAGTCGACGCCTGAGGCAGATTAGCTAACATACAGCCGGCCACGCCCCCCAAAAAACAGGTTAGATTCAACTTTTTTGTCATTTCATACAGTAAATACCACTATAACGAAATGCAATGTAACATTTGACAGTCAAACGCCAGCAGCCAGAGTGAGGACAGCTCATCTTAAATCACAGTTATTTAATTTTAATTAGTTTAATACTACAACATGTCCTGATTTATCAAAATGTAATAAAACCTCACTCTATAAATGGATTAAAAATCAAATAAAGCCTTAAGTTACTGACTTAGTTGGCACAAATTACCTTATAGATGCACACACAAACAAATTAGTACACAACGAGCATACATTTACTGATCAATTGGGTCAATGAATAAAGTTTTCCCCAGATGACCAAAGTTAACGAGCTGCGTAGTCATTAACGATCCCATGTATGAATGTTTGAAGCATCTTGAGGCTACTAAGTCAATTTAAAAAGGACCATACTTGTGTTTTTCAAGTTTTATCTCTGTAATTAGAAATCATATATATTTAACATTCCTGCTGACAATTCTGAAATACAGATTTTTTAGTGCATTCTTCCAACTAGTCATTAGTTTTCATTAATTTCCATATAATATAACAACTGGTGGACTAGTTACTTGCTACAGATAGGTAAGTTGTTTCTAACCAGGAGTTCACAAAAACATCAGAGGGGTCAGATTATTAAAAAGGAGAGGAAAGGGGAAAAAAACAACATATTTCTCATATTTCTAAAGCTGAAAAATAATTTAACAGGTGGTGAAAGTGAACTTTGGGTGGAAATGTCCTTTAAAAAAAGGAATGCCGGTACCTGCAGTGGCAAACAGGATGTGGAGCTACCGTCCCTCTGTGGGTGTGTGTGTGTACATTAGGTATGACCCATGGCACACACACACACACACACACACACACACACACACACAGATTCCACAACAGTGAGATCATATCCCCACCCACCCAACCCCCCCCAGTTCACCACAAACACACACACACACACTCTTCAACACCGCCCACCCCACCGAGGATGCAATGGATGGTGGCAAAGGAACAAAAGCCACAAAGACACCCCCCCCCCACCAGTCTCTCTCTTTACGCTTCACATTACTCAACAAACACATTAAACACATTTAAACACAATCACACACACACACACACACACACACACACACACACACACACACACACAGCCTCTTCAAACTGCTGTTAGGTCAGTTACTACCACATATTTCACTCAACACACACACACATTCCTCTAGGTGTATGACATCACTCCTCTTTGTTGTGAGATGGATCACATGTTAGTAATCCAACAGTGAACCCCATCATTATCATCATCATCATCATCATCATCATCACAGTTTAGTAAAGGGCTGGGAAAGTAGATGAAATCAATATCACAATTTTTCCAATATAAATGTATGTCACAGCATGACAAGTGTAAACGCAAAATCACATAAAATAATGTCCTGAACTATGATGTACTGTACATCAGACAATACTCCTGACACATGTAAAAGAAAAACTTCTCTAGTCCTTTTGTTAGTTTTTAATCCTAATTTACTTGGAATCATGTGTTTGGATGACAGACTGAACAATAAATGGTATAATGATCATCTATCAACACGATAATTTCCTCTGAAGTTTGATAAATAATAAATACTGAACTTTCACCCAGTTGATCTTGGTAGAAGTCAAAAAGTTTAAGCTGTGGTTCTCAAATTCCTGACATATCTTTGACTCATGGGTGCCATCTTGACAACTACACGCTAACCTACCACAAAATTTGATGAAGGCATTCGTGAACCTCAACGGAGGATTTCTCAAGATTTTGTTGAACCAGAACCAGAACTCAATAAGATTTCAGGCCTGCCTAGCTTGACTGGTACTTTTGACAGTATGTGAGGCATATATTTGTACTGTACATTTGGCCTGATGGTGGACGATGAGTATTATTTCCAAAAAGTCTTAAAGGACGGGTTCACAATTTTTCAAGTCTGTCTTAAAACAACAGTCAGGAGCCCAAATGAACATTTCAACATGTTTTTCTTGCTGTAATTATTCCTCCTGTTCATACTGACCATTAGAAGATCCCTTCATAATGCACTTACAATGTAAGTGATGGGGGACAAAATCCACAGTCCTCCTTCTGTGCAAAAATGTATTTATGAGTTTATCTGAAGCTAATATGAAGCTTCAGCGTCCAAATGAGTCAAATCAAGTAGATATCTTTCAACGTTACAGTCTTTTTAGTGCCGAAGTCCTTGTTTTTGTTACTATACTTCCACCACAGCTCAACAGGGAAACACAAAGAGGGAATTTGATGCTAAAAAGACTGTAAATGTGGGGACACACTGTGGATTTTTGCCCCCATCACTTACATTAAAATCACATTTGAAGGGCATCTTTTAATAGTTAGTATGAACAAGAGGTATGATTACAGCGAGGACTGTTGTTTTAAGACACACTTGAAAAATTGTGAACCTATCATTTAAGTATAACATCTTTTCATCTGCATGTCTAGATATGACTAGAAGAAATATGTTTGGATGAACGGGGATCCTTAAAGCCTCCAGTGAGGTTTTGCAAAAGACTGAAAATCTTAAAATAAACTTTCAAGGCCTTAGATTTGAGCCGTTTCCAGAATAGTCAGCAGTATTCCCCAAAGCATCATGTCGGCACTCCCAAAACTGTGGCACCCACTGATGACATCACCACATGATGCATTGCTGTAATAACGGCGCTGCTTAACAAGAGTCACATGAGTCATGCATCAGCAGCTCAGACGGGGGCGATCCCACCAAAAAAAAAAAAAAAAACCCAGATTACAGACAGAAGAAGGCAAGAGACTTTTAATGTCTTTGATTTGGTTAATGAGGGGAGAGCAAGAATCACAGTCTGTGTCATTCTGTCTCTCTCGCTCTTTAATCTGGACATTGGTCAGACTCGAACAGCTGCAGAGATGAAGAGAGAGAAAGATCAAAGAGTAAGAAAAACTTGGTCTCATGTCTTTTAGACTCATTCACAAGGAATCAAAGAAGTGAATGAACCAAGAAAAATACTTCTGAAAAGTGAATGACCCAAGAAAAACACTTCTTAAAAACATCCAGTGATGGACCAAGAGGTTAATGTGTAAAGACTAGCATGTAGGAGAACCTTGCCAGATGATCTCATGTTGTGACCCAGCTTGTAAAGGGTCACAGATGTAGCTTGGGGGCCAGATCTAGTTTAGATTTGAACGTTATCAGCTAAGTTTTAAAATTGATTCTAAATTTGACCGCAGTCAAGAGAAAGAACTTTGGCCCGAGCACGACTAAACAGAATTAAAAAGTCAAAACTGCACCAATAAAAACATGTGTAACTTTCTCCAGGGGATGAAGATGATATATCAATGATGAAGCTAGTTCAAAACATCCAAACAGTCCAATTCCACACAATCAAACAGTCAGTTTTAGGTACTCCATTCGCAAATTAAGCCACCGGTTCAGTTAAGGTCATTCAAAACAAAACAAAAGTCCAAATTTCCACTCTCCGATTTACCGTCAGCTCAACCTAAAAAATCACAAACAAAACAAAACTGGGAAACATCTCAGTTACTGCAGTCCAAGTTATATATTTACAAATATTTACAAGCAAGTATAATTTCTCAGAACTGTGAATCAGTCAAGTCATTCATGCTGACGGTCGTGGGCAGAAGTGGGCAGACGCTACAGCGTGCTCAGAGAAAGCAATAGTGGGCCTTAAATTGAGCTTTGCGGTACACCATGAGTGGAGATATATAAGATATAGTCTTTATTGTCCCGCAGGAAATTAGTTTTTGTAAAGACTGTACATATTCCACTCAGAAACATACACAGGACAGTAGAGCTGCAACAGTTAATCAATAAGTCAATCAACAGAATCCATTTTGATAATCATTTAATCCCCTTTCAAGCAAAACTGCCAAATATTCTCTGGTTCTAGCTTCTCAAATGCTGTTTTTCTTTGTTATATGACACCAAATTGAATATCTGAAGGTTTCGGACTGTTAGTCAGACAAAACAAGCAAACTGAAGACATCACTGTGGCCATTTCATAGAGTAAAGGATTGATTGATTCCAGTGTTTCCCTTAGTGACTTGCTTTGGTGTGGCGGCCTTGGGGGGTGGGCTGGGATGGGGGGGACTGAAGACTTAGCAGCCACACATTTCTCTGTTCTCTGTTTAGCATCATCAGGTTAGACTAACCCATTGTTGCTAACCCCCTTCACTTTTCCAGCACTTAGAGAAACAACAGATGTGACTTTTCTTTGTCTTGACAAGCTGCAGCGTTTATTTACTGACATACTGGAGTCTGTGCTGTATTTACTGCCAGACTGACAACTTACTGCTAAACTTTTTCCTCTGCTCCGCTCGCATGCACTGTTACTTTTCTACCGCCTGCACTCGCTACGCACACACATTACGCATTGACCTATTGCTTAAAAAAGGAGCTACGCTACGACGAGTTTCCCAGGCAGCGACACAGAAGTTAACTCACGTTTTAGAACAGCGCTGCACAGAGAGGCCGCCGAACGCTATTGATTTCCAAATGAACGGATATTTGGCGTTATTTTTGGCATTGAAAAAAAAAGATTTTTTGGCCTGGCGGAGGTTCTCGTTGGCCTGGTTGCCTGCCAGACCTGTATAATTATAGGGGAGACACTGGATTAATAGAGAAAATAATCAGCAGATTAATTGATAATGAAAATAATTGATGGTTGCAGATTGTTTTTGGATTTGAACCAGAGTAGAGCGCCATCAAAGATCCTGTCAAGACTATTGAGCAACATGCTCTGGTCCACTGTCTGATGCTACTTGTTGTAGCATGCAGCATCACAGCAACCAGGAGATCAAATTAAGTTAAAAAAAAAAAAAAAAAAAAACACAAATAAACCAGTTTCTTTTAGGGAAACAGTAGAGACTAAAAAAGTTTGATACTAACAAACAGCAGAAGAAACATGAAAACATAAGAACCACAAGAGAGCTGAGTAACCGAGCTCAGTGCTGCCCTGTCATTAACACACACACACACACACACACACACACACACACACACACACACACATCTGGCATTACGTCTGCGTGCATAAACAGGGGACACACACACACACACTGAAACACACACACTGCAGCGTTTAGCCTTGCATGACCTCACCCTGCTGGTTCCCAGGCTATGATGTCATCAGACTCAGACTGGCCATGTGGTGAGGAAGAGGAGGATGAAGAGAAGAAAGAGAGGGGGATAACAATGCACTAATGAAACACTCCGGTGGTGAAATTTGTGTGAATAATGCAAGACAAAGATCTATTAAAAAAAAAAGAGAAGAGAGCGTAGAATCTTTCACTACTAATGCCAAAGTTCTCACATTTTAAATATTGTCTAAATGACACCAGTTGTTAGTTGGAGCCCTTCGTTCTCTGATTCAAATCAGCAACTATCTGATCAAAGAATAAATTAACAAGATTGCAAATAGGACCAGATATTTCAGTCAAGTGCCAAAAAAAAAAAAAAAGTACTGAATACCCAGAGGTAAAAGTTGAAAAACAATAAAGACAAAAGGAGAAGAAGAAAAAGAAGAAATGGAACCAGAGTGAGTAAGAGAAGCAGAGTTTGGGATGTTTGTAGACGAGCCAGGCTGCAGGAGGCTGACCACGATGATTATCACTGAACAATCCACAGAAAACCCTCAACCACACACACACACACACACACACACACACACAGGCTGAGCTCAACATCACAATGTGTGTGTGTGTGTGTGTTTGGAAGTTGGAGTGTATGGTTGGTTAAATTTAGAGGTTTGTGGTTCGCGTGTGTGTCCGTGTGTTTGTTTGTGTGAGAGAAAGAGCGAGGGGAACAACAGTTTTTTTGTTTCAGTGAACTGTCTGTCTCTCTCTGTCATCTTCTTGTCGGGTTCGATCATCATCATCGACCAAATATTTAGTGAACAGTGACAATGTCCCGAACGCTGCATCATGTCTGCTGCCTCTAGAACCAGACAAATAAGGACTGTGTGAGTAATAAAATTACATTCCAGACATCAAAAGACAGCTCAGCGCCAGAGCACAAAGACACCAGAGACGTGATGACAACAATTCAGCTTCATAAGGGCATCGAGGTCTGCTGTGAGACAACGGGATGACTTGTAGGGACAGGTAGGTGTGTGTGTGTGTGTGTGTGTATGTGGGGGGGGGGTTTCAGGGTTTTTTTCCGTGGTGTCATCACCACAAAACAAATTTCCATTCACCGTTATTGGGTTTGGTTGGCATCAGCAGACACCTCATAACCCTTAAAGACACATTAAAACCAAAACTACTGTTGTGCTTAAATGTAGAGCTGCTGATTAATCAATTAGTAGCCAACTATTAAATTAATCGGCAACTTTTTTTTTTTTTTTTTTTGGAAAAAAATGTCCAACTTCTGTGTTTCCAGCTTCTCAAATGTGAAGATTTTCTATTTTCTTTAGTCTCCTGTGACAGTAAATTGAATATCTTGTGAACAAAACAAGACATTTGAAGATTTCATTTTGGGGTTTTGGGAAACAGTAATCAATATTTTTCACCATTTTAAGACGTTTTATGGACCAAACAACTAATTGATTAATTGAGAAAATAACAGACAGTAGAGTTGGGCAATATGGTCCTGAAATACCACGATATTTCAGGGTATTTCTGCGATAACGATATTCTTGACGATATGACAAAAGTACTGAAAAATATTTTATTATTAATTTCAAGAACATACAATTGCAACAAAATAAGTGTTACAGTTTTATATGTCAGCATAAACGTAACAGTTTGCCTTCAAATATTCGGTACAGTATGACGTCATTCCATCACCAAGTGGGACTATGCCATTATCACGATATAATTTGTTTTTTATTATATTAAAAATTATACTAATATTATTGTGAACAATAAAATATGGCAGACCTCTAATAGATTAATTGATAATCAAAATAATCATTAGTTGCAGCCCTACCTAAATGTTCTTTTTTGTGATTTGGGTGAACTGACCCTTTAACACGTGACTTTGCATTACAGACAGTGACATATATGCTAATGCTATGCTAAGCTAAGCTAACTAGCTGTTGGCGGTAGCTTCATATTTAACAGACAGCTAAGGTGATGTCAATCTACTCTTCTGACTCAGCAAGAAGGCGAGCAAGCGTATAACGATTAATCTATCCATTATTTTCTCATATATATGTGTATAATTAGTCATTTGGTCTTTAAAAATGTCAATAATTGTTTTCCAAAGACCAGGATGCAACTTAAAATGTCTTGTTAAGTTCCGACCAACAACCAAAAGATATTCAGTTTAATATCATTGAGGACAAAAGAAACTATAAATATTCACATTTAAGAAGCTGGAAACAGACATTTTTGGCATTTAAAAAAAAAAGAAAAAGAAAAAAGACTAAAAATGATGAATCGTTTATCAAAATAGTTCATTTTCTTTCTGTCCATGAATTGATTCATCGTTGCAGCTCATTTCCCTCAAATGTCAAACTAACAGTTACTCAAATTAAACAGTCTGGTGTTAGAAGAGAGAAAAACAGCCAACAGTGTGTGACGTAGGGTAGCTAATGAGAATCACAGCACTGAAAATAATCAACAAAAATCCCATTTAACCATGAAATGTGTTCATCACTTTGATATTAAATAAACATGAAGTCTGACTTCCTGCATTACATTCTTTAAATGTTTCTCAAAGTGGGTTTCAGGTCGACATTTGTTCATTTAAGCTTCACATTGAAAAAAAAACTTTCACAAAGCTGCTGCGTTTAGACCCAAAACCAACAAAAGGAGCTTTCTCTGCAGAGGGGAGGTGTAAGTCTATATCCCTGCCTCTCTCAGGTTACCTTTTCTGCAGCAACACAGGCTCTCTGTCACACACACACACACAGACACACACACACACACACACTACAGCCTTGTAGCATGGGAGGGTAGCTGATCGAGTGAAAAGATAAAACAACACACATAAAAAAAAAGCTTTATTTCTGCATATAGATAAAACATCTGCAAGGTCAACTTCAGACAGAAAAAATCCTGACATGCAGAACTGAGACAAAGAGAATTTTTCTTCATGCACTTGTGTATCGTTTTTCCATCCCCGACTGCCGAGCAGTGAGCTGCAGGTTTGGAGCTGCACGATGTGTGTGTGTGTGTGTCCGAGTAGGAAGCTTCATGATACGGCTGACCCGTCCTCCTGTGTTTTTAAACAGCTTCAGTCACACCTGAATGAGACTTTTGGCAGAGTCGCTACATGTTTTAGCTCCACATGTCACTTAATTGTGTTTTCAGGATAATTTAAGCTACTCAGAAGTGCCATCAATTTGCATGTGAGTGGTGCTACACACAGGGTTGCAACTTAGAATACTTTTATTATTGATTAACCTGCAGATTAGTTTCTGGATTAATTGTTTAGTCTTAAGAAGTCTGAAAAAATTGCTTGTTTTTACCTGACTGGCCAAAAACCATAAACAATTCAGAACCAGCAAACACTCACTTTTGCTTGAAAAATGATCAAAATAATCATATGATTATCAAAATAGTGATTTTTTTTGTCAATCACTAATTGTGACGGCTCAGTATCCGTGTTGTCCTGCCTCTGCTTCCCTCTCTCCAGATTCCCGGGATGGTCCGTCCCCTCCCACCTCATTAAAGGACTGGCGTCACCTGTTTGGAGCCTTTATGAACTGGGCTTTTGATTGTGTTTAGTTTAAACTTTGGTTTATGTTTTTTTTTAGTTTACTTAAGTTGAGTTATCTTAAATAAATCAATCATATACTTAAGCTGTCACTGTGTGGAACTTCCCTTCTTTGTTATGCTCCTAAGTGAGTCAGGTATCATAAAATCTATGATCAAGCTTTTAAAAAGACAAAATGACTCATCGATTAGTCAAGAAAATAATCATTAGCTGCAGCTCTAAATGTAAGAGTACAGTATGAGCTACAGTCTGTCACAAGCTAAATGCTACAGCTCCTCACTAACCAGAGTTTAGTGACGGTGGTTAATCCTGAAGTTAACTCCGACCTCCGCCCTGGTTCACGACCGCAGTCTGCTAGTAGCAGGAACGTTAAATAGCACGTTTCAGACGCAGCAGATACAAACCCTGAAATCATCCCACAGGCTGAATGAGATGAACAGAAGCCATGAAGTTATTTATAACGTTACTTATTTTGATAGTCAAGACGTGAAACAGCAGATTTTTCACATAGGTTTTCTATTTCAGATAAATAAGAGTTTCACAGTGAGGACGGAGAATCTGGTGCATTTAATTTACTCATTATTGAGATAAATGTGACAGTTAATGGTGATATTGATTTCAGGTGCTATCAGCTAAACCCTGCTGCTAGTTACTGCCAGTAATGCAATTCAAAAAGTGGGTCATGTTATAAATGCTCCCATTTCGACCGCAATACAAGTGACGTGAGCTGCGATCTGGTGGTAATCATTGATCTGATTGTGATCGTTATCGTGGTTGTGAACACACTGATCATTTCTACCACGAGTAATAAACGAGCGGTTGACAGTCTGGACTTTGTGTCAGCTGACATGAACATAAGACCCTTCAGTGCTGCTGCGGAGGTTTCAGTTTGGTTCGGCTTCAGTAACAACGTGTGCAGTAAAAGCAAAGATGAGAGCAAAGGTCTAGAAGCATAAATATAACAACAGCTCTGATGTTTCTGGAGGAGTGAAACTGAAGAACTGAAACAAATGAAGAGAAGAAAAAAAGTATCTTTATGGCTCTAATGAAATGAAAGTGATCTGTGGACGTTAAAGGAGGTTTTGCACACATCTCTGCACTACAGTTTAGGGCTGCGTCTAATGATTCTTTTCATTTTCAATTAATCTGTCGATTATTTTCTCAATTAGTCGTTCGGTCTATAAAATGTAACTTTATTATCTCAAAAAACCCAGAAAATATTCACATTTGAGAAGCTGGAACCAGAGAATTTTGGCATTTTTTCCCTAAAAAATGACTTATCATAACAGTTGGTGATCGACTAATCAATTAATCGACTAACATGCTAAAATAAGAAGGTGAACGTTACACCTGCTTAACAACAGTATGTTAGCGTGCTCAGCTCATATGTTCTTAACACCGGTTCTGACTAAATGCCGACCTGAAGCCTCATCTGGGTCACAGCTGGAATTACAGGTCACATGATGACTTTTTATATCATCATATTTTCAACCTTTAAGGTCAATGAATATTAAAAAAAGTCTCAAACAGATGTACAAGTAAACTATTTTGGCTCCATTCATGTGTTCATGAATAAAAAGAAAGCAGGCAAGGACTCAAAAAAAAAACAAAACAGCCAATCACTGGCTTTGTTTACCGAGGTTGCCGTGACAACAGGTGGAATGTGCTTCATCTCATACTGACCTTGAGACACTTCCCCCCCCCATGCTGTCATTCCCTGCTGTGTGTGTGTGTGTGTGTGTCTCTTTGTCAACACTGATTGTTCTTGTGATTGTATTGTGATTAAAGTAAACAACAACGTTACCAAATCAGTTTCAGATGATTTTTTTTCCCTTTAAACCTGGTTTCTGTGAGAGTTTCACTGTCTTCACGCTGGAGAATCTCTGTTTCTTTGTTTATTCAGATCCACATCGGGTTAATATACATTAAACCAGCTGAATGCCAGAGTTTTTATAAATTAATTGCATTTTTTGTAAATGTATTTTTACCATACACATGTTTTATTGATGTTTTTGAAGTTTTTTTTACCCGTTTTATGCTGTTGTTATGCTTTTAAATGGATCATAATGATGTTGTGTCTGTTGTTATGATGCTTTAGGCTCTAATTAAAACTTCCACAAACCTTAAATGAAGATGTAGAGCACTGGTATTGGAATCAGTATCAGTTTCTTGCCTCACATGTTTAGTTTTTTTGTTGTTTTCTTTTAGAAGTCGTTCACCATAGATGCCGATCTAACCCCTTTTTCTGACGATCTACAGTATCTGAATGGTTCAACATGTGTGAACCAACTCTCTTTCCTACGTGGGTTGGATGCAGGTCGTCTTCTGATTGTCTTTCAAGTCTGACATAACTGTTGCTTACGTCAAGTAAGTCTCTTGTAGCTCCAAACCTGGGAAACGATCTGATCTGCTCTCTCATCATTTTGAAAGAAAAATAGCGAGATACAGCGAAGATTAAAAAAAAATGGAAAACTGGCGAGTCCTTTTGTCCTGGGACAAAAATAATATTTTACTGACCGGAGATACTGCAATTAAGACTCAGTTTTGAGGAAACCAAACCAAAAAAAACTACCTCTGTTCTTCTGGTATTTCATATTTAGTATTTTGGATTGAAAAGTCTTTCATCGTCATGCATTCACTGCGCAAAACGGGAAAATATCCAGATCTAGGTCAACTTCAGTGTGTTTGAAACATCAAAAAAAAACAGCATTCAACAATATTACACGCATGACTGAACAGGCACAGACGAGCCACACAGGAGCATAAACATAAACAATGATGTCTTTCCTTTTTTAACAGTTAGCATGTGAGAGTTTAATGCCGCTTTATAAGTCTTAAGTCTTTAGCAGTCAGATGTTGCATCTTTTTAATTGACACATTAAAAAAACACCACAAATAAAAAGTTTAACCTGCGAAAACAAACCGCTTGTTTGTGAGCGAAAATGTGAGAAAAATCCCAGACGGCGGATAAAACCAGGCAAACGATTCAAAAAAAATAAAACATCATAACACTGAAATGAAACACATCAGAAACAGAAAGTTGAGTTTCAACAAAACGTATCGAAGCCTGAACTGTAAAGCACGAGCGCGCACACACACACACACACACACACACACACACACACACACAGACACGCACACACACACACACACACACAGACACTGTGCATGATCCTGTTAGACTGAAACCAAACATTTATCAGCTGTCAGAGTTCAACGAGCCGAGCAGGCCAGAGGCTGCTGTTGACACACAGTGCCATGGCAACCGAGTGGTCGAGAGACAAAGAGAGAGAGAGAGTGAAAGCAAGAATCCGCGCGTGTGTGTGTGTGTGTGTGTTTGCAGTGTGGTTTCTGGTCCAGCACAGGAGCAGCCTGCCAGTTAGTTAATATATTACAGAAAGTGATGTCAGGTGTACGCAGGTCTGCATTTAATAATTACTTTTATTACCAATATATCTGCCACATGTTTTCTCAATTAATTGATTAGTTGTTGTGTCTAAAATGTCCAAAAATAGTGAAAAATGCCCATTATAATTACTAAAAGTCCATGGTGACGTCTTCAAATATCTTGTTTTGTCCAATCAACAGTCCAGAATCCAAAAGATATTTGGTTCACTGTCACGTATGATAGAAAAGCTTAAAATCCTGACATTTGAGAAGCTCCAACTAGTAATTATTTGGCATTTTTGTGACAAAAAAAAATGAATAAAACAGTTATTGACTCATAGTTCCAGCCTTAGTTTAGACTGAAAATAGTCTTGTGTTAAAAGACAAGTTGCTGCTCTGATGGGTGCGTTGTGTTCCAGGTACCAGCGAGAAGATAAAATATGATACAATTTCAGTTTCAGTGACAGATCCATGAGTCTAAAAGCTTTATCAGACGCCAGAGAACTGCACAGCGGTTAATATTTCCAGGAGATCTGAACACTCATACGACAATAATTTCATCCTCCCGTCTCCACAATCGGCAGGTTAACAAAAATAAAATTGTTCATGGCACAAAGAAATCTACCAGGAATGTGTGTGTGTGTGTTTGATCATCCAGCGCAGTGTCGAGCCATTACTGGGAGCCTTCTGCGTCCACACCCACACTAAAATTAATGAGGCGGCTGCATTTCTTCACGGTGTTGATGTCGGTCTGAACGCAACTTTATCGGCCTGAGAAGGTCAAAACACATAATTTCCTGTGTGGCAGCAATAAGCCACCAGTGTTTACAGCGACGAAGCTTCTAATGAAGTGGCTGAAATCACTGCTGCATGTTAAAATGTAACAGATATGTTTATACTCCAACCGTCGTCTTCCAGGTTTAAAACACGGTCCGAAGATTCAGTCACAAGCGAACGGTACTCAACAAAAACACAGCCTGGAGGTTCAGCAGGTTAACTGTGTGTGTGTGTGTGTGTGTGTGTGTGTGTGTGAGGGAGAGAATGAGGTCACACAGTCTGATTTAGGTCAAAAGTGAAAGCTACAGATCCCGTCGGGCCTGTTCTCACTGTTTTCACCTGGTTTTTCTCACTTTCACACAGATGTAGGACAAGCAGGGTGAACACCCTTCAGACGGATTTAAATGAATAAATTAAAAATTTCAAGAGCTGTGCGACGGCTCAGTGGTTAGCGCTTTTTTACACTGCGGTCTCTTGTTGGGGTGTTTCTCTAAAAGTCTTGCAGCTTGTTCCAGCGGATGAGTCTAATTGCTGGTGGTGGAGACTGTAATCACTTCTGCTTTATTGGACCATGATGCTTAATATATTGCTGTTTGTGGTGTTTCCTCTCTTTGTCAGCACAGATTTTTCAGCAGCATTTACTAAGGCACATGATTAATTGATTATATAGAAGTGGGGGCTTTAACTCCAGTATACTGTGTGCCTGCAATATGAAACATAACTGATACTTAAGCCAACATGTCCTGATGAAGGTCACTGACAAAAAGTAGGGCTGCCACTATCATGAGTTTCATTATCAATTAGTCTGTCAATAATTTTCTTGATGAATCAATTAGTTGTTTGGTTCTGTCGACGGTCCACAACACAAAGATGTTCAGTTTACTGTCACAGAGGACTAAAGAAACCAGAAAATATCCACATTTGAGAAGCTGGAATCAGGGAATTTTGAAATTTTCTTCTTTAAAAAACCGACTCAAAACGATTAATTGATTATCAAAGCAGCTGGCGATTATTTAATAGTTGGTAACTAATGGATGAATTGACTAATTGTTGCAAAAAAAAAAAAAAAAAAGTGGGTGTGAGCACACAGCTAATTTTGGTTTTACGGTACATTTACTGTTTTGCTTCAGTCTCTGTGTTTCCAGCAGCTGGCAGCTGTTTTCATGCTCTGATAAACTAAGAGTTCACGACCCGTCCAGAACCAACCAGCACACAGACAAAGTTAGAGACTAGCTGCTGAGGAAAGTGGAATATTTAGCATCTCAGGAGCTGGTGGAGACCAAAGCAGAGCTACGAGGAGAGTCCATACTGTACTTGCATTAATCATGGACACAAACGTGACTCCAATGGGACGATCGTGTTGCTCTGTGCGTGCTGGATGTGTAAATAAACAGCTGTTCATCAAACAGATCATAAAAAATTCAATATGTGATGTTGACGTTGTGTTTACAGCCTGTTCCACTGCATCCAAAAAAATAAACAAATAAGCACCACTTTCCAGAAACACAAGGCAGCGCTAACAATAACTAATAGGTGATTATTAAAACTATAAAAATAATCAAATCATTGACTAAATTATTACCCAACTCACTGTTTCATCTCTACGCAACACATACTAAACAGGCTGAAATCTGTCCTTGACTTAAGTCATGATGCAACACACCTGTCTGCACAAGCAGGTTAGCCAACACCCTTTTCATCCACACACACACACACACACACACACACACACGGTTCTGCAATCTCAGACTGATAAAGTCTCAGTTGTTATTGTTGCTTCAAGCTAAACTGCTGCTATGCAACACATAAACACACACACACACACACACACACACACACACTCATAAACTGTCACAGTAAAGTTCATTCACAGATCATTTCACTTTAGCTTCTACTGGTTTTTATTCAATTTACATTTGAGTAACTATAAAGTTTATTTCTTTTTTTTTTAATGTGAGACACAACCCAGAGTTTTCACTCAAAAGTCAAACTTCTGCGATGTATTAAAGGACCGTTCCGGTGATTTTGGTAAAACTCCTGGAACATAAATGAATCACAGTTTTAAGACAGAAACAGCAGAAGTTGACAGATCAGGTCAAAAGGTCAGTAACACCAGGAATAAACCACAGCTGGTGGTAATGAAGCAGGGTGGACACACACACACACACACACACACACACACACACACACACACACACACACACACACACACACACACACGACAACCTGCAGCTTCCTCTTATTCAAATCTCCAAGGAGACACTGAAAGCAGCAGAGCACCGAGGAACAAACACACTGCAGCAGCAACAGCTAAAGAGACAAACTGGGAACTGAAAATATACAGACGTCAATAAAAGAAGATCATCTGATATCATAAAAATGTCTAAAGGCTGCAACGATTAGTCAATTAATCGATTAGTTTATCAACAGAAAATGTATTGCCAACTATTCTGATAATCGATTCATCGTCTTTTTCTCTGGTTCCTGCTTCTCAAATGTGAATATTTGCTGGTTTCTTCAGTTTTCTATGACAGTAAACTGAATATCTTTGTGTTGTTGACTGTTCGTCAAGACAACACAAGACATTTGAGGACGTCATCTTGGGGTTTTGGGAAACAACGATGAACATCTTTCACCATTTTCTGACATTTTAAACAATTAAATCGAGAGAATGATGGTTAGTCGCCGCCCCGATCAAATAATTAAAACACATAATCGAATGCTTTGGTGTGAAATGTGTATCATCTCTAATAAGACACACATGCTGAAAATATTCCTCTGCCTGCCTCAGTGTGTGTTACAGACAAAAGCCAGGGGCCTCCCAGAGGGGCCCTGCACCACAGTTAACCATTAACACACACACACACACACACACACACTTTGAAAGGAGACGTTGAGTTACATCACTTTGTCTGACAACATCTCCTTCCCACGCTCCCTCTCCCTCTCTCTGGTGCACTCTTGCCGTCACGGAGGTGAGATATCTGACAAACTATTGTTACCTGTGTGACCGTACTGGTTCCTTTCCAGTGTGTCCAAAACTCCAGATTCACAAAGTCTGACTCACTGTGGTTACAGTATATGGACCCTCTTTTTTTTTTTCCTTTCAGAAAGTGCAAAAGTATTTACAGAGTTCAATAAAATGTACTCAATAGAGTCCTGTTCTTATGTTCCACAGTAAACACTGAGCTGCTCTGACGTGTAGTCGGTTGAGCTGCTGCTGCGCTGAAGTTTTATCTGGATATTACATATAATACATTACTGCTGCAGACAAATCTAGTAAACGTCAGCTTTATTAAGGATGGATTTCATGTGGAAGACGCACACATGAGGCTGTGATGATCGTTACGCAGCAGGAAACAGAATTATCAGATGGATAAAAGCGACTTTATGTTTGGTTCAGTTCAATCAGACTCTGCTGCGTTTGCTTGCTTCGTTCGGTTCGTTCTGGCCGTCGTGAAAGCTGTCAATCGAACTCAACAACCAGAGAGACACCGCCTGAAAACGGTGTGAAAAAGCAGAGCAGCCCAACTGTTTAAGGCCGTTTTCAAACCTTTTAGTTTATCTGCTCTGGTCCCAGTCACTGGACCAGTTTGTGAACTTTGGTTCGGTTTCTTTTCACACAGAGAAAAAAAATCCAAGCGAACTAAAACGCATCACTACAGGCCACATGAGGAGTTCACTCTAGTCCAGGTCAGACCTCGATTCATTCTCCAGCTTGTGCTGACGACTGTGATTTCACTCATTCGCATCCCAGCATGCAAAGTACACCTGGTTACAGGAGCCGAATAGTTGGATCGGACTGAGGTCGGATCACATTCCCGCTGCAAAGGAACCGCGCACCAGAGTTTGTTTGGGATCGGACTGAGACCGCATCCTCAAAAGGGTCTGGGTACAGTTGATCACTGTGTTTAGACCTGCCCGATAAATCGCACCGAGAGGAACCAGAGTCTGATTCAACTGGACTGAAAACACCGTGAGAATAGATCTGCGGTTTCTAGCATGAATTCAAAAAGATAAACTAAGTACGGGGCAGTTAATCATCAAGTAGTTCTGGCACGTAATTCCCCATAAAACCGCAAACTTATGTTTTACATTCCAGTCTTTGTATGGATTAAACAAACAAGATAAAGCATGTCAATCAGTGAGCTTTAAAAAGGTATTGGCAGGTGTTCTTCTGCTTCTAGTCTTGATGCTAAGCTAAGCTAAACTAATTAAACTCCATCTGAACATCTCTCTGAAAGGAGAATATATAATAAGTGTTTGTGCGAATATGGAGTATATGTGCAAAAATAAAGCGTCCAGTGGTGTAACTCTGAAAGTCTTATTCAGTTAGCACCATGTTTGAGCCGTATGTACTCATAAAAGCCCAAATACTACTAAAACTACAACAAGTCTTCTTAACTAAAACCCTAAATACATATTTTATCATCATTATCTTTAAAAACAAAACATAAATCAGCATTTTCTGATCTGACTGTCTGGTTTACCTCTGATCTGTCTGGAGCTCAGAAAATGGAAACAGGACCAGTGTTGCCACACTGTGTGTGTGTGTGTGTGTGTGTGTGTGTGTGTGTGTGTCCCACCCACCCAGTCATTTCCTTTCTACTGTGGAAAATCAAACCTCCCCAGTTTTACATCACTGAACAAGCTCAGCTCATTCCCATCACCAGCCTCAGCGCGTCGGGACGGTTTGATACTCGGGTCGGTTGGTTTTTTCCTGAACCAGAGTTTATCCAGAGAGTTCTGTTCATCTGATCCAGTATGAAATCTGCTGTCCAATCCAGAAAAGCAGTCCTGGTGCACCTCAAAAAACAGTTGGTCCGGGTTCAAGCGAGCGCTGGTCTGAGAGTCTCTCAGTTCAGATGTGGAAAGTGACTTATTTAGACTCATGGTGAATACTTTTGTTTCAGTCAGACTGACTTTAACTACTTTGAATATACGAGTAAGTATCACAGTGCATGAAAATCCCATGAAAAGACTAAAACCACATCCAGAGCGAGCCAGGAAACAAGAACCCTGAGCTGTGGAGTATTCATCACTCCACAAACACACCTGGACTCACCCACAGGTCTGACCACAGACATGAGATGATGTCACTAATAAAAGCCTGAGATGCGTCTTACAAAAACCACATTGTGTGTGTCTGTATGTGTGTGTGTGTGTGAGAATCACTGACGGAGGGCAGAGCTGCAGCAGCACAGATAGCTGCAGTCTGCCTTCAGTCCTCGTGCAGCTCAGCTCACCTTTGTGCGTTGGTGTCTGCTGGCAGGATCTGCTTCTGTGTGTAAAATGAGCTTCAGTGTGTTGGTAAAGTTGACTGTGTGAAGAGTTTTGAAGATGTGGACTCAGTGCTGAAGCATGTATTGTGACCATTTGTAAAAAAATGAAAATGGCAGTGAAAACGGTGCAAATGTCAATCACCATTCCCCACCATTTGACAGTCCAAAAGCCAAAATATATTCAGTTTACTGTCATAGAAGACTGAAGAAGTTGGAATCAGAGAAATACTCAAAACAATTAATCGATTATCAAAAATCGTCGCAGCTCGAGTTTGAAATCCAGTTTATCTTGACTTTCACTTCATCAGGATGAAGGTCAATAAAACATCTTGTTAATCAGAGACCTTGAGTGAAGTCAACATTTTCACTTTCATAACAATAAAAGACATAACAGTGAACACAAAGAGATAAGAGATCAGATCAGACTCTTACATCTCTCCCAGCAGCCGGACAACAAACACACACTGATGTTTGAACAGAGAAAACAAAACACACCACAACAGAAAAAAACATCTACATACTTTGCCTCAAGTTTTCTCCCCAATTTATGGAAAAAGAAGAAGTTGGAAACGCTGCAATCAAGGCTGAACAGTTATCGGAATTTTTATCAAAATCCCAAAACGGCCTCCTGCAATTTTCAAGTCACAGGAGGTGCAGTATTTGTTAAAAAGGAGAAATATGCGTCATGATACTGTTTTAAATTAAATATTGTTGTGCTGCAGAGACGTCCTGTCCTCCACATCATCATCATCATCATCATCTACAGACTTAAGATCCCCTCGATACTCACATCATAATCATTTTAATATGTTTTTCAATTAAAATGAGAGTAATGATGTCAAAGTTAACATTTCCTCTAATATCGCAAAATCATATCACAGCTAAAAATAATCGCAAAAAATCGTTCAGCCTTTGCTCCAATCAATGATTTACAATGACACTTATGCGCAGATCATTTTCTGAATCAACCAAATAAATGTTTGATCTGCAGAATGTCAGAAAACAGTTTAAAAGCCGAACTTAAAACACTTGTTTAATCCAACCAGCGTTAAAAAAAACCCAACGATAAGTTTCCAATCATAGAAAACTGAAACAATCTGAACAAAACTGATTCGATTCATTGATAAACAAATTGGTGCAGATTTATTTTCCTCTTTATTCTTTACCAGCTTTAAACAATTTAAGAGGTCAAAAAATCAAACAATCAAATACAAAATTTTGAAAACATGATTGTAATCACATGTGTGTTCATTAATTTTTTGGACACAATAACAAGCAGCTTGTTAAAGAAAAGTAGTTTTAAAAAGCAGAATAACTGAACAGCAGACGGAGGCTGAACATGTTTATTCTCACAGAGCTGACAAACCACATTAACAACAGTTGGCTCTGCATGGCTTTGTGAGGTTTTCTATTGGGGGGGGGGGGGAGTTGGGACTTGGGAGTGGAAATATTTTCATCCGGTACCCAAACTGAGGAGCCTTCACCTCTCTACGTGAAGCCAGGCTCATTAACACAGGTGTGTCCTCTTTCTGTGGGAGCCAGCTCATTAAAACACACTCTGCTGTTGCCATGTGGAGACTCCACACCCACAACATGCCAAACTCCATTGAGAAATCTGTCACTTTAATGCTGCTCTGGACAACATGATACATTTCAACAGTAATTACTGTGGGAGTCCATTCTCAGACCCGGATGTGACTGGTGCTCTCAGAAACCAACACTAGAATGGAAATGTTTGAGGTGTTTTGGTTCCAGTACTCAAAGTCTCCTTTAAATAAATATTAATCCGAGGAGAGAGAGGCTGAAGCAGCATGGTTTACTTAGAAAATGTGAGTTTTTCAATAGAGCATTGGCTTAATTGTGGGTTGTGTGTATGCCGATTTGAAAATGAGGTCCTGTTAGTTCTATAAATATTCTAAAAATAAAAATGTATTGATTATAGTGTCGCCGATAAGCAAATGCACGTTAAAGTAGAAGATTTTTAAACAAAGTTTGGTACACACATGTGAGCTGCATGTACTGGAGCAAACAGTATTTTCTCGTTAAACCTTAGATTTTAAGAACCGTTGGTTCTTTAATTACATGAGGTACTTTCATTAACTCATTTTGTTTCACATTAAAGTGAGAAAAAACTTAAAACCTCCGGCGGGAAACTTCCATATAAATGAGACCGACTGAACTTTGGTCTCCGGCAAAACTGCATGAAGCTTTCTTTATAAAACACGAGTCAAACTTGACTAAATACTCATAAACCTCTCTTAACTTTGACGTAACAGTAGCGCCAACTCCCATTAAATCTTGTTTTTAGTGTTTTTTTCCTCTAGATTACAAACACCGTCTCTCACCTACAGCTAAATGCAGCCAGGTAAACGGCGTGAACCACTTCTAAAACCTGATGTTTTGTAAGAAATACTTATTGCTTTTGTGTGTTACATGAATGCCGAATTAAAGAGTGGGGGCAGCTGATTCAGAAAATGTATGATGGTAATAATATATGATATATCTATACATGTGGAAAAGCAACTAGACTTTAAAATGGTAGATTTTTGAAGGCAGTCCGTCCTTTCCAGGGCAGAGAACCGTGTGTTTGTGGCTTTAAACTGGGAAAAGTGTGGAGAGAAAAAAACATCTGCTGGGACAACTAATATTAGCAACACCAGCACTCATGTCCTGGTTAGACTCTCAATTAACAGTTAAACTAATTAGGGGCCACCGGTTGAGGGTTTTTGATCCTCGGAGAAACTTCCAGACAAATGAATGGAGCGTCGTTACTCACCGACGGAGAGGAAACATCTCTAAAACCTGAGGTTTTGTATAAAATATTTATGGTTTTGTGTATTACATGAATGCCGAATTAAAGAGTAGGACCGGCTGATTCATGAGACACCATTTACATTAATATAAGATATATCTATACACGTGGAAAAGCAATTAGACTTTTAAATGGTAGATTTATAAAGGGAGTCCGTCCTCTACAAGACAGAGAACCGTGTGTTTTAAGGCTATAAACTGGGAAAAGTGTGGAGAAAACTCTGCTGGGACAACTAATATTAGCAACACAAGCACTCATGCCATGGTTAGACTCTTAATTAAGAGTTAAACTAATTAGGGGCCACCGGTTGTGGGTTTTTGAGCCTCGGGGGAAACTTCCAGACGAATGAATGGAGCTCCGTTACTCACCGATGGAGACGAGCCTTATGTTCTCCTTGTCCAGGAACTCCAGAGCCACCGACACGTTCTCCAGCTTCATCTGCCTGAAGTTGGGCCTCGGGTGGTACTTTCTGTACATCTTCTTGTGGCTGAGGACCTCCAGCAGGGCGATGAGTCTCAGGCCGTCGCCCAAGTCCAGCTGCAGGTCCCCGATCCGCTTGTTGACGCATTTCAGGTGCTCGTTGGTCCAGCGGGTGAAGGTGTTCTGCTGGATCTTCTTCCACGGAGCGTCCTCAGCCAGGTCCTTCTCTGTGGCCGGCATCTTTTCTTTTGTTTTTTTACTCTAACGGCTCTTCTTGTTCGGTAGTCTAAACGCTTCTTGTTCGGACTTTGGTGTGAGTGTGACAGGGAGTGAAGCGGTGTTTCCTCTGAGCAGGCTGAAGTTGATCTGCAGACTTTCTGATCCTCACCGAGACTGACTGTTGCTGCTGCTGCGTTCAGGTGCTGCCCCATAAACTCGGACTGTTCAGCTTCTAACTGTTCAGCTGAGACGTCAGTGGCGTATTATCGCCCCCCATCGATGAAAATGCTTTTTTGTGACCTTTTTTTTTTAAAATTTTTAAAGATCCCCTCCCGACATGTGTGAAGACCTATAAAAATATTCTGCTTGAAACAATAAAGTGTGTCTGATATGTTTTTTCTACAAAAAAAAAAGTAAATTACCACTTTAAAATTCTAAAAAAAATGCCATCTAGGCCTACTCCTTCTCACTCATTAAAAATCCCGAATCTATAAATATGCAAATACACAGACAGGTGATAAATTAAAGGAAAAACCAACATAAAGTGTCTTAGTAAGTTGTTGGGCCGGTGGTGCAGAGCGCTGTCTAACATGTCAGTCCAAAATCTCCCACAGATGTTCAACTGGGTTGAGATCTGGTGACTGTGAAGGCCATAGCATACGATTCACATCATTTTCATGCTCATCAAACTATTCAGTGACCCTTCGTACCCTATGGATGGGAGCATAGTTATCCTAGAAGAGACCACTCCCATCGAGATAGAGATGTTTCATCATAGGATAAAGCAAAATTCCCCCCAAAGCATAACAGAGCCACCAGATCCCCTCACTGTAAGGGTCAAGCATTCAGACCTGGACGGGTTTTTCCTTTAATTTGTCTGTATTTCATGTCAGAAGTTTGACAGCTGGGGACAAGATGTCTCCAGCTTCACTGTAAAGTCCATTATCAGTGTTTGTGCACTGAAAGCTTCAGGCTTCCACATCACACTTGTGTAAATTGCATACTGGATGACCAAATTAATTATGATGTCACAAGTCTTACTCATAGGTACACGCCTCAGATATGAGATGAGCTCAGAGAAACTTTCCTCCTTTAGTAGCTGCAAGTGAAAACAAACACATATATCATTCTGCACAGTGAAGGAACAAGAAGAAAAACACATTTTTGGGTGGAGGAGGATTTTAATTTAAAAAGAAAACCTAAAAGCATTTACACTTAAAATTTTAGATGACACCTGGCTCTGGTTTATATGGAAGTTAAATGTACTATTGTGAGGACAAACGCCTTTGTTAAATCAGTGTAATGTGATATAATAAGTGTAGTTGTGAGGGACGTTGGTTTGGGGAAACAAGGTCAGAGTGATGTCTCTTGTCGCCTGAATTGATTCATCAGAAACCAGACATGAACTCAGTGTGAATCAGCAGCTCTGTGACTGTCAGGCTGATCCATTGATCAGTTTGGTTATTTACACAACAAAAACTTTTAGACTGTCACAGATCAATAAAGTTTGATCTGATCCGCTTCACGTTTTCATATTATATCTGTGAATGAACTGAGCTGCTCCGAAAGAGTTGGTGTTTGTTTGCACTCCTTAATCTGTTGCTCAGGCAACCAAACCCTCCATGACAAGTCTCAACACACACACACACACACACACACACACACACACACACACACACACACACACACACACACACACACACGGTAACACGGTATACATAACCATCAAACCACCAAATAAGACTTCAAAGAGTGAGACTTGGTGGTGTCTGAGGTTGTGTTTGTGACAATCAGACATCTGAGGACTGATTTGTACATTTTAGACATCAATGTCCTCTTGTTGTTTCCTGAACTGGTTTACATGAATCACAGACAAGTATTAAGTGATGTGTCAGCGTCACCTGCAGCTGGTTGGAATCCGTCTGTATCACTTCCTCACCGCTCTGCTGGAAAATCTTCACAATATTTCTCCTTTAAAACAGTATTTCAGCTCTGATTTCTGTGTTTTCTCCACTTTGTGCCTCTAACATACCTGGTTTTTTGTTTTTTTTTACATTTGATAAGCCCACTCAGACATAAAGCTCTTTTTATTCAGACTGTGTAAATTTGTTGCCTGTGGCGTTCAATTACTGTAAGTAGATTTCTAACCTGTTTCATGAGGAACAAGACTTCTCTTTGATGGCAACCGAAAGTAATATCTCATGTTAACCAGCTGCCATCTTTGTCTGCGTCAAGGAAAGATTTGTGAAGCAGGTTAAAAGTCTCTGTTACCAAACACCAGAGATACATGTGGAAGCACATTACCAACAGGAAGAAAGAAGAAATGTGAGGAATCATTAAAAAAAAAAACTCATGGAAAAGTAAAAACTGAGGTTTTAAGATACTGACTCAAAATGTTAAATTTCTGGGACATGCTTATGAAAAAGTAAATCAAATTCAACTCTGTAATGACAGTGATAGTGGTGAAATACAAATTATGACTTTTGAGTTACAATGTCAAAATAACTTAAAACTATTTAAGACAAAATGATGAGATACAAATGAAAAATGTTGACTTTTAAAGACAATTATGAGATACTACATCAAAATGATTACTTTTGATATTTTTAACTTAAATACAATCTGGTAATTATGAAATACTGATATTATAATTCTGAGATAAATTTGTTTCCTTTGTGAATTATGGATCTTATAACTTCTAGATGGTTTTCTTGTAATTATGAGATACTGGTTTTATATGAGATATTATAATTATGGGAACTTTAATGCTACAAGAAAATAATTTCTTACAATTTTAAGATATTAATCTTGTAATTTCGAAATGTTGTTTTTTAAATACGTTAATAGGATCTCATCATTTTTAAAATCTAAATGAAAAATGTGATTCTTAAGGTCTATCTGGTCAAAACTTTTGACTTTAAAAGTCATAATCATAATATTGACGTAGTATCTTGTAATCTTTATTTACAGAAAGTATTTTTTATCTTTTTTATTCTTTATATTTTATCTATTTCTTTTTTTTCCCTGCAGATAATGTGGTTGCTTTGACACAAGACGTTTCATACAAATATAAGTGTCTTAAATGATTTAAAACGTTTGTTCAGTAGTCGTGTCTTCTATCTGCGACTTGATGTAATCTTCATGTAAAGTCTTAAATGTAAATGTGACGATTAAACAAGAACAATAAATCCGTCTTTCTATTCCATAAATACTTCTGCGATGTTCTTAATTAGTCAGCCTTCATTAATTATCTTTTTAGTAGCAACAGATGTGAGTTCATGCTTTCAGTGAAACAAACAACAGTTTTCCACCTAAACTGTAACAAATGTCTCATGTTTTCATGTTTTAAAAAAAATCATCTTTTTAATAAACTTTTCCAACAGCGAGAATAAAAAAATGAAAACTTTTTTCTTTTCATTTACTTCTTTTGTTCCTTTGAATGTGTGTATTTCTGAGTGTTTTTCCCTCATATAGGACAAAATCAATAAAATATCAGTCACTATCAGTCACACTTTCTCAAGTATTTTCTTTCTTCTTTCCAGTTTTCTAATTCAACATTTGACTCTTTATAAAAAAAAGAGACACAGACACACTGGACTGTGTGCCAACTATTAATTCCTTCTGCATGTTGCAACGGCCTCGTAAAGATGACATCATGCCCCAGCTGGATGATTGATGCGTGTTTGTCGTGTGAAGACATCAGCTAATATCACACACACACACACACACACACACACACACACACAGTCGTGTTTTCGTCACTTCAGAGGACATTACATTGACTTACATCAATTCCCTGGAGACTTATCTTAACCTTCACATAACCTTCAACTAACCTTAACTTAACTTCACCAAGTCTTCACCCTAAAATTAATGATTTAAATTAAGGGGACTTCCTTTTTGTCCCTATAAGGGAGGCGAGTCCCCACAACATGAGGAATACCTGAACACACACACACACACACACTAGGCCTGTGTTTAATGGTGTAGTCTTTGGTTCCCTTTATGGCTTTGTGTTTGTGTTAAATCACACATACTGTATGTCCTCACTGTATTTTATTGCCTGATATGTTCATATAAAACTCCATTACTCAATAAGTTTGACATTTTTTTTTATTATTTTTTTATTGACAGTGTAATTTTAGCTCATAGTTTTGGTTTTGAGGCACATTTTACTATTTCGGTTCAGTGTTTCCAGCAGCAGCAGGCAGCTGTTTTCATCAAACAGGCTCCCGGTGAAAACTACCAGCTCAGCACCAAACTGCTGACAGGCAGCGTTAGAGGCGACACAGAGGAACATCTGGCGGTTACAGGAGATGAGTGAATATTGGATTTATATTCACCAGGTGGGAACAAACACGACTGTCAATGAATGTTAATTATCTGATCAGCTTCAGCAAATCACTGTACATTCACATCTGTAGTGTGTGTGTGTGTGTGTGTACACACTATATTCACATATTTTTGCACCCTTAAAATATCTCCCCTCTGTACATTTTATCCACACTGTAACTCACACACAATTACACTTCATTACTCTTTCTGTTAACTATATTGTAAATTACTTTGTGTACCAGGATTCTAACAAATCATCTATATACTTCTGCTCCTTTCTAATTGTTTCTATTACACATTTTGATTCTAATCTTGAGACCTTTCTGTTGTCTGTTCTCACTTACATTTATTTTGCTGCATCAAAACAAATTCCTTCTCCACATCAATAAATTAAATGTGCTGTATGTAGCTTAACGCCGCAGCGTTCAATCATGATGTCGACTCTCTGCTTGTTGCCTTTATTTCGACAACAAATCAAACCTTCGACTGCCTTTGAATAACAAAGTTATCTGAATCAGATTAACAGGATAATTTTAGCCTGATGACGTCATGTGAATTTGAATCAGTTGAACCATAATTGAAACCAGAGCCAGGATTGTTTTCATTATCGATTTAATATTTCAGTCTATAAAATGTCAGACAATGCCTGTTATAATTTCCTACAACCAAAGGTGATGTCTTCAAACTGCTTTTGTCTGACCAACAACCAAAAGATGTTCAGTTTACAATCATGTGACAAAGAAAAGCAGCAAATCTTCACATGTAAGAAGCTGGAAACAATGAATGTTTGCTAGAAAATTAATCAATTATCAAAACAGCTGCTGATTATTTTTCTAATCGCTGAGTTGTTTCAGCTCTAAGCAGAGTCTTGATGTGTAACCATTTATTATTTATTACAGATGTGTGTGTGTGTGAAGATGTCAGTGAATGAAGACGCTGGAAGCAGGTTTGGTGGGTCAGCTTGCTACAACTTTAATCCAAACATCGCTCTGCATATTCAATACATCATCATCATATCCTCTACATAGCTCCCTCTCATATCTCTAAACGATTTTAACAAAATAAGTCTAGTAGCACATCATTCAATAACATTTTATTTTACAATTCTCTCTCTGTACTGTAGTGTTTCTCTTTAAACATCAGGAATATTTGTTCGTTGTCTTTTTTTTTTTTTTTTCTTTTAACACGGAGACAAGACAGAGTACACAAACGATGACAAACGTTGCTCAAGAGTCCAGAGTGTGAATCAACACACACTCCCCTGTTCGCCAACACACGCACACACACACACACACACACACACCCCCCTTGAAATAATTTAATGTCTGCTTAAAAACACCTCAGCAGAGGTCTGAAGTGTCAAGTTCAGAGTTGGATCTCACAGCCGCCATGTTGGAGTGATGACAAGAGTAAAAGATTAACTTAATCCTGATGGAAATCTTGTTTTTCTCTATTAATGTAACTTCTCAGTTTGCTGCAGTGATGTACATGTGTACTCCAGGACACCGTGACATCACCGCTGGGTGTGGTTAAAGGTGCGACAGAGCAAACGTCAGACAAGGCCAGACGAGAGAGGCCAGTGAAGTTACTCTTTAAAGACAAACACTGACAGATTTGGCTCTCGAGTCTAAGATGAACGTCATGTTAACAACGCTACGCTAGCATCGACCTCCAGGTGCCGCTAACCCACGCTGATGTTCAGCACAGTGCTTCCAAACTGGTTTTGCTTGTGACCCTTTAATATAAAACATCTGCATGAGACCCTTCCTGACAGGATGAGTGTCTATTCAATTTATGGGTGATTTTATCATCTCTGACCATTTCATTTTAATAATCTTAAAGGCGCAAATAGTGGAACTGTACAGTATTTCACATGAAAAAAAGCAAATATTAGAGAAAAGTCTGAAAATTAATATAATTTTGTGTAGCAGAATTTAAGGTAATCAAGGGTCCTGACCATGAATGTATTAAGATAACTGGATACGGAGCTGCTGCTCAGCCTTGCTTCACATTTTTTCCCAGTGGCCACTTGCGGTATTGCGGCTAAAAAATCCCCTGCGGCCCAAAAAGGCATTTTTTTTCCCCGTAGACCACCATTATAAAAGAGAGTCTATACAACTGTTGACAGGACACCTCAAACTGCAAATAAGGTAAAATATGACTCTGTATTATAAATTTTTAATCCATCAAAGTTTTATGTCTGTAAAACTTTCCTCAAGCCTAGAAAAGTGATTTTTAGAAACAGCACTGTGCATTTTCAGCGGGCCGCACAGCACGGAAGCAAACCTGGAAACTAGAAACTTTTTTTTTTTTGGCTCATGCGCCAGGCGAGCAGTTTTCATTTGACTGAATAGGCGCCATCTTTGAGTCCAGTATCCAGTTCGTATAATACATCCATGGTCCTGAGCTATCTAAAGCTAACACGAACATGGGAACATGCTGATGGATACATGGTTGTTAGATTTTGAGCTACTCTGTCATGAACTCAAGTGGATATTTTTGACCTGTTAACGGCGCTACACGGATTCATCCTTAATGTCTGAACCGTGAACGCATCCAGTAGTTGAGACTTTTCAGTCTGGATCACAGCGCAGGATCGACTGTCATCATCCTCAGAGCTGCTCATGTGGGTAAAAAAAATCTTCTTCCAGCTGATGTGAATTGTTGGGATGAAGCCACAATAATAATCTTAATTCAAACTGACTCCATTCACTGAAGAAGGCCAAGAGTAGCAGTTGAAAGCGTTGGAGAAAGCTAGTATGACACTGACAGACCTCTGACAGTCGAATAAACCAAGTGTGTGTGTGTGTGTGTGTATATGTGTGTGTGTGTTTATCAGAGACAGTGTGTGTGTGGTTGTGTGCGTGTCTGACCGCACACATACACAAACTGTGGTGTTAGTTAGTTACATCAGAGGCACTTTGACCCCCTTTTCTGTGCCCTCAAAATAAAAATTTAAAAAAAAAAAAAAAAAAAAAAACCCCACAGAAAATAAATCTGATTTTTATTTTAATAATTTGGCTTCAAGTTTCAACCCCGCCCCCCCCTCTTAAAAGGAAAAAATCAAAATGTAGAGAAACACCATGTTAGACATCCAACATGGCCGACTAAAACCAGAACAGAGCAGAGCCGGACTTCCTGAAACCTCCTTAATGTGAACACTTTCCAGCAGACTGAAAATCCAGATCAGGTCGACAGAAACACAAACACGTTCTTTGTCACGTTTGTGCTCGTTTTGTGCTGATAAATCCTGGATGTACATTCGTTATAAAGCAGATTATCATGAAGTACTAAAGCATAATCCTGTTTAGTGATATATGGAGCTGATTATGTCTTTTTATTAGTCTCACTGTATTTAACCTGCTCAATTTAAACAGATGAATACAGATTTAAGTGACGGCTCTAACCACAACCTGCCGCAGGTTCGCTGTATGTCAGTATACGATCATTTGACTGAATACAATTTTGTTTAAGGATATGCACCATGTGAGCATTATATTGACTGAAATATTAAAGGTTTTACGACTAGATTATGACAGGGAGCCCCTCTAAACAACACAGCTTCAAGATGAGGTAAAAAGACCCAAAAGCAGTTTTTATTTTGCTTTATTGAGCTTTAGTGGTGCATATAACCAAACAAATTTGCATTCAACACCTGAACTGACACTAACAAACACATTTGGATAAAATTCAACATGTTTATTATTATTATATTAGGCTGTTGTTATTTTAAATCTTTTTTATTCTACACTCACAAGAAAAAAAAACAGGACAATCTTTTTGGCATGAAAACTCCAAATATCAGCAGCAACAATCCAATAATAATCCTATCAAATAAAGAAAATGACACGTACAGATAAATGACTCAAGCTGAAGACCTCAAAGCCTCATTTCTGGGACGCAGCTGAAACCACTGAGCTGTTTTCAGGATTTCAAAATCAGACTGATGGAGGGTTGCAGCCCGGTTCATCCAGAAAGTCTAAACCATCTCTGGCGGAGCTTCAGGCTGGCTGCTAGCAGACATCCAACAGCCAATGAAATCTATCGAAAGATGTGCGCAGATGCTGCTACCAGCGAATGCAGCTTTTGTGGTTTTGAACAGAGACTTTTCAGTTTTGAGAGATGAAAGCGGATCATGTTCCCCTGACTGGACTGAGACTGATGGAAAGTGCCACGTTCGCTTCCATCCCCGTTCCGTTTTCTACGGGCACATGTGCGAACGTCACTTCGGGCAGGTTTGCGTGGAAGCTCGGCCTGCTGGAGAACAATTTTGTTACCCAGAAATCAGCAGAGAGACGAAAAAAAACCAAAAAAAGCCCCCACCACAGCTGAGAGAGAGCCGAGAATAAAAACAACAAAACTCCTCGCTGCAGGAAAAAAAAAAAAAACACAAAAAAAAAACAACAAAATAAACCAAGAAACATCTGAATCCTCTGTAGAAACCACAACCTTTATATTCCCTCTACAATTATGTACAATTAGACTTTATACAAGTAAAGCAGTGATGCTCTCCTCACAGCGCTCTCTGTGTGTGTGTGCGTGTGTATATATGTGTGTGTGTGTGTGTGCGTGTGTGTCCATCCTAAGTGGAGCTGCTCTTGGAGAGGTTGGGGTAGAGGACGGCTGCCGTCACGGCGACCATCACTGCGATGACCGGCATCCAGGGGCTCCAGCCGCTCTGTCCGAGAGACACGACAACACACACACACAGAGACAAACAGACGAAGAAAATCAAGTTAGTGTGCTGCGTCGTCTCCAAGTTGTTGTTTTTTTTTATACTTTAACTCAACCAAGACTGAAACCAGAGAGAATGAAGAAAGAGAAGAAGAAAGAAGATGCAGAAGAGGGAAAGAAAAGTACAGAGGATTGCATAAAATAAAATAAAAAATATTATAAAAGAAGCCAAAAACATGAAGCCCCCAAAGTCCCAAAGAGGATATTTTTCCTTTCTTGGGCAGGAAGATTATTTATCTAATTGGGGAAGTTATCTAAATAATTTTCAGCTGTACTCCTGACAATCATAAAAACTGACAAAATGGATAAATAACATTTTAGAATAGTAGAAAATGTCTAACAAGACTTTCTTTAGGGGAAATTTTAAGTTAGATTTTAGAGATACTATATTATGAAGCGCAGTTCCTTATTTTTATAGGCGGAGTATTTCTGAAAAGGCTGAATGTTAAATGATTTTTCTGAAGGGGATCATTCAGTCGTCTCTGGCGACTGCACTTGTTTTCCTGGAAGTACTGTCCGTGATTTTGGCAAAGTGTCTCAAAGGAGGAAGTGTCGTTTCATGCAGAATCTTAAACATGAGACTCGAGTCGATGTACCGTTTAAAACTTTCCGTACTGAATAACTTGCATGTCTGTATGATACATTATGACATGGTGGTGATGGTTGGGGGGTTTTGTAGAATACTTTAAGGGTTTCTTTACACAGCGAGACTATCGGCTTTAACACGCGAACTTCCACTTGTGTAGGTAAAGTGTGAGAAAATCCTTGCGTGCATGATCTGTACAGGTTTGAAGCAGGATTGTGCGACATGATGATATATATCATGCAATGAGAGAAAAATGTCTATCGTTTCATATTATGCTCTGTTGTTTATTTTGTTGTGACACAAATCACTTTACAGCAATATTTTTCATCATTTGAAGTCCATCTTTTGCACGGATTACATTGATAAATTGCTCTTCTTGGCTTTTTACTCCAGAGGCTTTTATTGCATTTACAGTAACATAACGAGTTTAGTTGTTGTCAACTTTCCACCGCTGTCTGTCTCCTCTGCTGCGCTGCAAACACACGGAGGATTCAGCCCCGCTGCCGCTGCGCTGAGAAAAAGCAGAGAAGCAGCGAGACGGCGACTATAAATGACAGCAAAACGCAGCAGAGACCGTCTTTATTTATGTTGTTTACCAAATGTATGTCCATTTGTTTAATTTCAACTCAGTGTGAGAGTCTCTGCTGCTTTTTGCTGTCATTTATGGTCACGCTACTCTCCTCTGCTCTCGGCGGGGCTGAACCCTCAGTGTGTGTGTGTGTGCTGCACACACAGGAGAGACAGTGAAGCAGGTGACGCACTCAAGCTGACGAAAACTACACTTGTTACATTACTGTAAGTGCAATAAAAGCTTAGGGAGTAAAAAGCCAAGAAGAGTAATTTAATTTAATCCACCCAAAGGACCAACTATTTATTCATTGAATTAAAATAACCTATATCAGGATATGAGATGATTTTGGTCATATCGCCCAGCCCTAGTTTGAAGCATCTGGTGATAGACAGGGCCGAGGTGATGTTTGGAAAAGCTACCTAACACTTCTAATACCTCTTTATAGTGTCTCTGAATAACCTCTGGGTCACTGCTTCTGCTGAATTATTTTCTGTGAGAAGTTGTCAATACAAATATACACACACCAGATGGTTTTAACCTCTTCATAACCATGTAAGTCTTAACTCATAATGAGTTCTGTAAGTAGTATATGTAACGAGTGCTCAGGATCAAGCTCAACTAAGATGTGATTCTTCACTTTTGAGGCCGTTTTCTTGGCGCTTTGTAAACATCCGTTTAAACCTCTGCATCTGATGAAGTCAACAACATGTGTTGTGCTTTTATCAGCTGATCTTGTCGTCTGTCAAACCACACAACAGATGATTCCTGCTGAGGACAGTCAACGTTTTTGTGTTTGAGCGTTTCGTTGTCATGACATTCTGAGGTGAAAATAAGACTTTTGCTGTGTTGTGTATCAAACACAGGAAAGCAGCATGGTAGAGAAGCGTATGAGTTTATAGTCAATTATCTTGGTCCCACAAGATAATGACTTAAAAACAGAATAAATAAATAAATAAATAAATAAATAATATAATCTCTTGGGACTTCAGGGACTCTGTACAAGAGAGGTAGAGGAAAGCAGTAAATAAAAAAGGAAAAAAGAGGGTTAAATGAAAAAAAACACAATTGAAAGCAGCAAAGTAAAGGAGGCCGAGGAGGCTACCTGAGTAGAAAAACAGAAAAGTTACAGACCAGTTTTCCTTCCCAGCAGACTGGAAACACTGGTCAGACATTCCCGAATAAACAGACAAGCAGCGAACAACCAGCACAACACAGGACGAACATGATGGGCAGAATGATGAATGTTTAGAGAAAATGAAGAAGTGGCTGCAAGGAAAGTTCAAGAGGCTGAATGTAGACAAAAAAGGGAAAAAAAACTGCAGTGCAACAAAAAAAAAAAAAATAAAAAATAAAAAAAGGAAAAAGACTTGAAGATCAAAAGATGGATGAGTCAGTGTAAACAAACCACCAAACCTGTACGCAGGTAAAATAAGACAGAATAAAAGGAAAAACATCAGATTAAGCAGCAGACTGGATGCATGAAATGGAAAAAAAAAAACCATAACAACAAACCCTGTTTGCAAGAGATGGAGAGAAACAAGGCATGAAATTAAATAAAATGAAAAAAGAAAAAAAAAAAAACAGGAGCACCAAAACCCTGAGAGTGAGAGGGAAGTGAAGCAGTTAGTGAATGAATGAGGCAGGCTGGAGCAGATGTCATATTAACGGACTTCCATAAAGGAAGTCTGACTCTTTAAGAAGACTCATTTAGCTTCATACTAGTTAGAATCATTCAAAATAAGAGATTCATTGGGTCACATCCTGATTTTTATAGAGACTTGTTGGTGTTTAAACAGCTTTGTATTAATTAATACAAATTTAAACAATCCTGCATTATTTGTGAGAGATTTTATTTTATGCAATTCTCACAATACTTCAGAAAAAAAGGTCGAATTCAAACTAGAAGTATATAAAGTATTAAGTACATCTTATCTTAATACTAGCAAATGTCATTATTCTCTGCCCTTCTCCAGTTAAAATAATCAAATTTAGGACAACTGTCATGTATAATAATTAATAATCTAAGCCTTGGCGAAAAACTAATATCAAGTTTTCTAAACTTTTGTCTCCTTAATTTTGACTTCACAGCCAGATCTCTTACCACCGGGCTGACAATCACTTTCAACAATCTGAATGATCTCTCATCCAATACCTCAAACTAACCATTTGACACTTACCTGACAGGCTAAACTGAGGGCTATAATTATGTTGAAGAATATGTCAGGTGTTGTTCTCTTTTCTTCTTGTCAAGAAATCCCATAAAAAGACCAAAACCAACAATGACTTAAACAGGTATTGTTGTGTATCCAAAGCCTGATATATATCATTTCTCTGTGCCATTGAGCTCCATCGTTGTCCAAAAACTATTAAAAACACATCAATGAGCTACATTGTTACACTGGGTGACATATTTCTTTGTTACCATGTACACAAACACTGTAATTTATTTTGATTCAATCCCACATACAACCTCCTGCTGTCAGAAATACTTACTAGATCATAAAAATGTGAATTAATTTTGAAAAGATTCATGTCTCCAGCAGGGACCGATGGGTTTGAGTGCCACAGACAGGGAGGGAAGTCAGAGTACTGAGAGACGGACTGACACATTGTTGGTTTTCATCTTTTCATGGGATTTGTTGACAAAAAAATATATATATACTGATGATGTCTGTACTTTCAGCTTCTGAGAGCTTTTTTTCTTGAGGACTGATGTTTGAACCTGTCCCCCTTGAACACTATAAACATCAGCAGGCGCTGCGTAGACTGATGTATCCTCTTATAACGAGGGTCTGTAGCTGGTGGGGGATCCAACCTTTTAAAGAGTTCGGTGTTAGCCGCGGCAGAGAGGAAGCAGAAGAAGTGTGACTGACAGCCATGCAGTTAGAGCTGCTCAAACCAGACAAAGACAGACCACCATGATGATTATGAAAATGATGACGATGAAGAAGAAGAAGATGATGATACTCAGTCTTAAAAGGGAAGAGTAGGAGGTGATGAGAGCGTCCTGCTGATCAGAATTCAGGGTTTAACCGTCATGTAGCAGCAGTCTACATCATGATTAATTAAATCCAAAATAATAAACTGCACATTTATCTTTCATGTGCAATTTAAATTTGTTTCATTTCTTTTTATTTTACACTGGTCCAGTAGCTGTAACATATCTGACCCTAATTATTACTGTATCATATGTGTTATTGGTATCTTAATGGTGGTAGATCAGGAAAAAAAAACACCTGCCAAACACCTTTTACAGGAGCTTTGGAGGTCAAAGGTCATGACCATGGTTTAGATTTGGCAAGAATAATCATTTCTGCTCCAGGAAAACCTGCTTTGGGTTGAATTTTAGCCAGTAAAACTTAATGGAGCTCTGATTCCAGGGTGTGGGTTCCCACTAAAACCTGACACCCTGAATTCATCACAGATCAGGACGAAGTTTTCACCTCCGTCATCTTTCCTTCCACAGATGATGAACAGATGGAGGCAGCAGAGACAGACAGACAGACGGACAGACAGACAGACAGAGAGACAGACTGATGTCATGTCGGTGTGTACCTTTCTACCACAACTGGCCGAAACACCAGTAGAGCAGAGCCAGGACAAGGCCCATGAATATGGCTTGGACAGGCTGCAATATGGATGGCTAGAGGGGAAGGAGTGAGGGGAGGGGAGGAGGGAGAGGAGAGGGATAAGAAGAAATCAGCCGGCAAATCAACCAAAACCAACATGGAGGATGGAGCAGCTACGGCGAGGGGGGAGTGAGGGAGGGGAGACAGAGAGAGAGAGAGAGAGAGACAGAGACAGAGAGAGAGAGAGAGAGGGGAGGAGGGGCGGGGGAGTTGGAGGAAGGTAGGTTCGTGTCAGATATCTAATCAGGCATTTCTACAAAGCAACACCACCATTCCTACATATTCAACAGCCACACTGATAAAAACACCACAGAGGAAGAACTGCCATCCATCACCAGGCTTGTTTTCCACAGCAGCAACTCTTTCCTGTTGGATTTCAGCCCATTAACTTTCGGCACCAGGACGCCTCGTTAAGCGCTCTGAAATTGAACCCTACTAGCTGTTGGCAGATAAACAGTCCACTGATTTTAATGAAATATGTCAGTATGAAATGTTCGGAATCTGATCTTTAATAAAAACAAAAAAACAAGAACAGCAAATCTCTCTAAATGAGAGACACAGATTCACATGAATAATACTAAAAACTGTTTCCAGTAAACATGCTAATGCATGGCATTTGTGCCTGGTGAAGCTAAATAATGCACGTAAAGGATAATTCCAGGTTATTTGGGTATTATTTTCATAGTTTTGTCTATCAGTTCTATCAGTAATAATCATACTATACTCACCAAAGTAATAACTGAGATCTAGAAACACTGATATCACTGCAACGTAGTGCGACTAGCGACTGTCAACGTATCCCGGCTACTGTTCTCTGACTACTATGCAGTCTAGACGACATGGTTGGTGTGTGTTGTACTTCAGATAATCAGACAGATTGTAAACAAGCCAAGAATCCGTCCAGATTATGTTTAATCAATTTATTTTAACTGAAAGTGACTACAGCTGAAATGTCAATAATAATAATAATGTTAACTATGATGGATGTTTATAACAGCAGTTTGGGTCATAATTCTACAGTTCACCTTGGTTCCCTCTTTACAACCTGTTTCTTGACCCGCCTGTTTGGTGACAGTGTTCCCAGATCTCTGTTATTAAATTGGTGAGTAGAAAGTTATTACTGACAGAAATGACAGACAAATCTCAGACTTGTTGCCTCACAGAACTTTTCAAATGCAGGAACTTTCTAAGGGGACCGAGAACCTTTTGGGGGACTAAACCTGTATTTCAACCAGAAGAACCAAGAAATTAAATTTAGTTCCAGATGTAAAAGAAAAAACTTACTTTTTGAGTTCGTAGGGCTGACCATCTCTGATTGGTCAAACACAGAAACCACAGCTTCTTCAACTTGTGTATTGCACTGGGTGCCACTAGTACTAGTATTAATATCAGGATAACGATTGGATATTTCTCGTTTGTTAAACTTAAAAATAAAGTTAGGTTTTAGTGTCGGTTTCCTGACTAATTTAAAAAAAGAGGGACATAAAGAGTGTGGAAACGAGCCGAGAGTACGAGTGAACGAGAGCGGGAGCTGTGGTTCCAGAGATTAAATTGAGAGAAATAAAACTTTATTTGCAGATAGTTTGATGGCCGTTTCTAAAGCAGAAATAAATAACCGTCATATACTCAGCAGATTGGCTACTTTGGAGACAGATGTTTTTGGAGTTTTCAATCTCATTTTCCAAATCCGCACATCTCTTTTTCTTTTTATTCATTACATCTAACTCAAACATCAGTAAAAACAAAGACCAGCAGGACGAGTCTGTTGTTTCTTATGTGTGAAAATTGCATTTCAAACACTGTCATTGTTTTATAATCATCAGTCCAATTTGCCTAAACTACACGGTTATGATGACGATGTGGAAACACAAACAGAGACGTTCAAAAGGGACTTTTTAATTCTTAGTTTAGTTCCTCTGGTTCCATAGTTCCTGGTAGTCAAAAAGGGTCAATAAACCAGAATTATCCTTTATTATTATTATTATTATTATAATTATCCTTTATTTTAAATGTTAAAATAAAGATGGTTCATCTAGTCCTGCGACTCTGGGTCAGGACTCTTTTTTCTGAAATGTTCTGGTGAAACACAAAAAAAAAACCTGAGGAACAAGACAAATATCAACAGTCACATCAACGAAGAACTGAGGAAGAGGACGAGCTGAAGACAGGTAGATGAAAGAGAGAGAGAGAGGAGAGGAAGAAGAGGGGTAAACAGAGGGTGAAGGTTGCTCTGCCTCGCTGTCGTCCTTTGATTTTTCTGATTCGTGTTTCCTGGAGTTTTCAACGGCGGCGGAGACAAACTAACAGCTGTTATTAATCAGTTCAGGATGAAAAGGCAGGAGAGGCGATGATGTCACATGACGTCACCTCAGCTGGAAGAGCCCAGAAGATTTTTTTTTTCTTTACCGTCAGTTTAGTTTAATAAAAAACAACTGTTTTCTCTCTAACGTACAGTTTCTATGCTGATTGATGTTTCTGAGCTACAAATCACACTTGTCAAGTTAATGATTATTTTGTTATGATTTGTAATTATTGTTATGAGATTGTGTAGCGGGATTGAAGGTGTGATTGAAGGTTCATTGGGAGATTCAAACAGCAGTGGTTGGTGAGACTTTTTCGTCTTTAGATTTAGCGAGTAAGCAGTGAGGAGGGAGGCTGTGAACTGAAAGTGCTGTGTGGGCTACAGCTAGCAAGTCCAAGACTGCCAACAGTGTCCAAAACAAGTCTGGTGCTTCTCCTGCGTTAAAATGTAAGAAAAAAAAAACCTCCGAACTGAAGGAAAAACATCAAGAAAAACAAAACATCTGGATTTAAAGCTGAGCAAACACACAATAAAAAACAATAACTGTCACAACACAAAGAGTCCATATAGTCTTTGGTCTTTTTAAAAAGGACGTGTGTGTGTTTGTGTGTGTGCGTGTGCGTGTACTCACGGAGCTGGTCTTGTCCTGCAGCAACTTCAGGCTGCTCCTGCACTGCTCCAGCTCCTGGTGGATGTTCAGCTTCTCCTGCTCTGTTCTCTCATAGCGCTGACGGAGGTCCAACAGCTGGGACTGTGTGTCTTCATACTGTATGCACGCGCACATACACACACACACACACACACACACACACACACACACACAGCAAATCACATCACATCATGTCTATAAATTGTCAGGTCATCAATATCCATAAGGAAGTGACTTAACAACTTAAAGTGATTGTGTATCCCTCTATGCAGTGTGTGTGTGTGTGTGTGTGTGTGTGTGTGTACCTCTTTCTGCAGTGTGTGTGTGCGGGCCTGGGCCTGGTCCAGCTGGCTCTTCAGCCTGCTTTCGTCCTGTAGGTGCTGGTTCTCTAGTGAACCCAGTTTGTCCTGCAGAACATCCTTCCTCTTCTCCAGAGACTCCAGACTGCTGCTGAGGACCTGACTCTGCTCCCTGGTGCTGCACACACACACACATACACAAAAACACACACAAACACACACAAAACATCAGCATGTCAGCAACACCTTCATCAGTCCCTCCACCTGTGATTTTAATAATATAAATCACATAAAACTGTCAACTATCTCCCACATTTGCAAGAGCATGACATTTTTTAACCCAGCAATTGTTTCTGCAAAGATGATCAAACTGGAAGAATTCCAACTTCACCAACCACAGCAAATGTTCAGAACAACATTTGGGAGGTTAAGTAAAAAAAAAAGCCTTGATCTCCACTAACAACTTTGTTTTTTTTGTCTCTAGAACTTGTCTTCTCAGGCATCTTTGTCCCCAGCTTATGAATGCTATAGTCTATTTCCTGAAACTATCCATTTTGTTTATGGGACTTTCTTACGCAGCACGTTAAGAACTACTATGATGAACTTTTAGACAGATATTTAAGGCTGCGAGCCGCCATATGAGGACTGAGACGCCTGTGAAAATGTCATTCTCGAGATCAAGAGATTCCTAAACTCATTTTTACGCTGACTGGAACTTATTACACACTATGATTTGCTTTGAGTACTTTGAATAATTGTATTATTTTACAGATGACTTGTAAAACTTCAACCTAACCACAAAACTCATCAATTTTCCCCTTTTAGTTACTGACATGTCAGAAAAGACACTTATGAGGACACGGAGAGGAAAGTGTGAGAGTGTTTATGATTTTTCCTGCTCGAGCTCCATCTGTTCACTCTCGCTGACCTCATCTGTCTTAAACATTTATTCTGATCTGGGAAATTATGTGTTGAATGGATGGATTTCATTTATTGACAGCAAAGATTGCTGGACCGGAGAAAAACCTCCCCTCTGACCTCACGGGGAAATTCCTACTCACACAGCTCTCAAAAATTATTATCTGCTCATGTATGATACAGTGAAATATAGAGTTTTATACATGTGGTTTTCAAAAACCTGGTTTCAAACAGGACTTTTAATTTACTGGTACTGTATGTTTGGTTTCTGCATGTTTATTTCTTATCACATCCACACTGTGCTGCCTTACTAACTCGTTAACGTTAATAATTTTCAACGACGCTCTAGAAACCCTGCGTGCAGATATTTACAAAACTAAAAACAAAAGGTTCAAATGTCACTGAATTTCACCTCGGTGTAAGAACACCGCCTGACTTTGGGGGCAGTTGATTTCTTTGACTTGCAGTTTGTGGTTTTTATTTCAGCCACAGATGTCCACATGTAGCGTAACTTCTAGACATCATCGTTGATTGAGTGTTTACAGTTTAGGAAAACTGCTGGAAAAGAGCATCTCAGCAGGGATGTGACAGTGAGCTGCAGCAGCTGACATCTGCACTTTTACTGGAATAGTGCATTATAGATGTTTATGAAAAGTGCTGCATGTGGCATCTACACTTTATTGGAAACTAGCGAAAGTGTAAGTCCCACACAGATGAGATCCTGCTGAGCTCTCAGCTCCGATGAAAACAAGCAGTGATGTTTCCTCTCCACGTAAAGGAGACGGATCTGAACGAGCCTCAGAGAACAGAGGCTTCAGTCCGTTAACCTGCTGACTGCTCGGTCCGGTTCAGTCAGCTGTCAGTCAGCTGTCGTCCCGTCTTCCTGTTCTACCTGAATCAGCTGGACGCCACGTTTCCTCCTGTCCTTTCCTTTAATGCTGAAACCAAACTCTGAACCCATCAGATCCTGCGGACCTGGCAGCGCTGCTGTCAGCTGTCCTGAGCCTGAATTCATCGACTCAATCAACGCTGTCACAAAGACTTTTAGGTCCAATTTTAAACATTTTGACGTCCAGTTTGACGCATTCTGGATACGTTTTCTGTTAACCTTTCCATTTTAAATTAAAGTGTAGTACATTTATATTTATATTCTTTAGTTTTGTTATTTTCCATAAAATATTTATTATCTGAACTGAATTATCTTGATTGTTACAGATTTCAATAAATAAATTAATTTAATTTAATATTTTTTAGAATTTAGAATTATTTTTTATTATTTTCCAGAACCAAACAAATCACCACAAATATCCTCTGCATCACTGCACAAGCAGAAACAAAAAAAAACAAACAGAACATGAAAAAGATTTTTTAACGCTGTGCATGTGTGTGTGTGTGTGTGTGTGTGTGTATATATATATACCTGCTCAGCTCAGACTCCAGGTGGTGCAGTTTGTCCATAAGAGCTTTCCTTTCAGCTCTCAGGCCGTCACAGTCCTGCTGCAAACACACACACCGCTGCTGCAACGCAGTACACTCCGCTGAGAGAGAGAGAGAGAGAGAGACAGAGAGAGAGAGAGAGAGAGAGAGAGAGAGAGAGAGAGAGAGAGAGAGAGAGAGAGAGAGAGAGAGAGAGAGACAGAGAGAGACAGAGAGAGAGAGAGAGAGAGAGAGAGAGAGAGAGAGAGAGAGAGAGAGAGAGAGAGAGAGAGGACCAGAGTGTAGTTATAATTAATATCTAAGAAAATACTTAAAGACAGATGTTGTTAAAGGTGCCCTGTGGAGTTTTCTTGTAAACCAAGTTTCTGTTTACATTCAGTGTTTCTTACTAAAATGCATTAGAGGCATCCTTTTATTGTCTTTTATCTTTTAGCACTCATGGTTTAATTTCCCTACTGATCTCCTTTTCTTTTCCTTTACATTATTCCTGTGGACATCATTGTGTTAACACTTGAATTTAAAAATGTAGTCATTATTTATATGTCCTTGTGTTTGTACAGACAATATTAAGCACTTTGTAAACAATGTTTTTAAAAAGTGATATATAAATAAAGTTATTATTATTATTATTATTATGAGGATGTTGAATACATTTCCTTCCCTATAGAACATTTGCGAAGCAGATTTTTCTAAACAGTTTGAATCTTGTATTGTTTACATCCATGTTCACTAACTAACAGTCTTCCTCTCTCCTGCCTTTGTAGCGTTCCTTGGAGCATTACTGCCACCCGTTGATCCACACCATTGGCGGGAATGTTTGTCACATCCGTGTGATACTAATGATCACAAACTCCACAGGGTAACTTTAATCTTGATTCAGAAACAAACAACGACAGATTGACTTTCATCGGCATTTTGATGCTCCTGCAGTGGAAAAGGAAACCAGCAGATTCACACACACACACACACACACACACAAACACACACACACACACACACACACACACACACACACACACACACACACACACACACAGTGCTCACTCTGCAGCTGGTTGGCGGTGTGCTGCTGCTGTTGCTGCTGTGTGAAGGCCTCCTGCAGCCGGCTGATCTCCTCCTCGTACTTGGCGGCTGTGCTCCTCCAGTGCTCCAGCTCGGATCGGACACCGCCCAGGTCAGCCTGCAGGGCGGCGATCTCGCGCTCCCGCTCCGCCGTGGCTGCCTCCATGGCATGCCGCAGAACGAGAATCTGGCAGCAGAAAAACAATCCGTGGGTCAGAGCGGAGTTGGGTGGAGTAAGGGTGAGTCAGAAGGAAGTTGGAAGGAGTAACAGGGGTGTCAAGAGGAGTTATGAGGAGTCAGAGGGGAATAGACAGGAGTGGTTGTGAGATAAAGCGTTACCTCCTCCTGCGCAGAGTATAGCTCATCTCTGGTGCTGCAGATGGTGCTCTCCCTCTGCTCCCTCAGTGCCTCCATGTCAGCCTGCAGCTTCCCAAGCTGAGCTAAACACACACAAACAAAGATTTATAGATTTAAACACATGCATGTGTGTAGCATCTCGCTGTTCTGTATGTGTATGTGTGTGTGTACTAACTCTGCAGGTACTGGATCTGTTTGGTCGACTCTTCAGTCTGCTGAGAGTTACTCCTCCTTTCCTCCTCCAGCAGAGCTACAGACAGGCACAGATCGTATCAGGTCACGCGGTCATCATTTTTATCTCACTGATCCTTTATAATATCATGCATCATGTGATGTATAATGACAGTAATATTGGATTCAGATTTGTCAGAACGATGTCAGAAACTAATGTCAAATATTAGAGGGAAACTCAAATCTGCTGCCTCCCTGCTCAGTGATGAAACTTACCATACAGAGTGACGGAGTTCCAATGATATGTGTGTGTTAATTGAAGTGGGGTTATTTTTATACTGTTAGTTACCTTGTAGCTCCAGACATTTCTGCTTGCCGGTGTTGGCTAATTCCTGGGCCTCCAGGAGCTCTCTGTGGAGATGGTGGATGACCTGCTCCGTGTCTCCAGGCTCTAGACCGGCCCGATGCAACTCAGCTACTCACACACAAAAAGCATTATTAAAAAACTCTTTTAAGACATGTTTTAACCATTTTATGCACTGCAAATTAACAACATGATAGATTAAAACAATAAAGCCTTTTAAAGGAGCTGCAGCCACTAACATACAGTATCTGAACAGCGCCCCCCTAACGGACAATTTACTGCATTACTGAATGTGTTAAATACCTGGTTTACAGCCTTGATTAACAGGTTTATGGTCAGATTGTACAGAACAGGATAAAAAAGCAGAGATGAGTTGCCATGGTTACCTTTGAGCAGAGCTACTCTGTTCTGTGGTTCATTCAGCTCCTGATCGTCCATGTTGCCGTCTGAAACGTACACACACGCACACACACACACACACACACACACACGTTAAAAATCATGTTACCCATATCCCAACTAGTGTTTATATTAAAGACTAAATTTATAAAGGTCTTTAAAAGAACAGCAAAGTGCTTTAAAAAGCCACAAGATAACAACAACAACAATAATATGACAATAAAATGATTAACATGATTAATAGCTGCAGACAACAGTTACAACAGCAGCGTTGAAAATAAGTCTAAATATGTTTTATTTAGTTCTTAGCATTATATTTAGAGCCTGATCCATGATGGATTCATTAGAGTAGATGTTCTACATATTACAGATGAGCAGACTTTAACACTATTGAATAAAAAGTTATTTAAAGTCAGTTTGAAAAGTGTTGTACAAATGAAATGTATCATTATTATTATTAGCTCAAACTCAAAAAGAAAACACTAAATAGATAAATATGTGTGTGTTACTGACCTGACGTGTCGTCACTGCTGCGGTCTTTGCTGGGACTCAGAGTGTCTGACATGTCAGACTCTTTGGCATCCATCCCTAAACACACACACACACACACACACACACACACACACACACACACACACACACACACACACACACACACACACACACACAGACACACACAGACACACACACAAACACACACAGACACGCAGGTCAGCCAGGCAGGGACAGAATGGGTGGGACAAATTTTTGTTTACAGTTACAACTAGGCAACATGTAATGGCAAACAAAATAAAGAAATAATTAAATAAAATAGCAATAACAAAATAGCAAGGCTCAGAGAACTTGATAAAGAAGCAACACACATGTTTATATGTGCAAACCCAGATATGAATGTGTGCAGTTCACTGACTGGAGTTACTGGAGTGAATGAGGTGCAGCAGGTGGTGAAACAGAAACAGCAGCAGCAGTTTGGAGCAGCTTCAGTAACATTCACTCTGCTACAGTGTGAGGACAAATTTAAGTTTGAACCAATCGTAGTGAGGACATTTCTGCAATGTGAGTCTTTACTTCAAAAGGACTGTTTGAGGGTTAAGACTTTGTTTTAATTAGGGGAAGAATAAACACTGGCGTTAGTCATTTAATTGTGACTGGATGGATGGATGGATGGATGATAGATAGATAATTTATTCATCCCCTTGGGGAAATCAAGGTAAATATGTAAATGAGGGTCCTCACAAGAATAGGAAGATAAAAGTGTGTACGTGTTAACATGCAATGATAGTTAAGGTTAAGATTGGGGAAAAGGAAAATGCACTGTGGCAAGGTATGGGAATATAAAAATATGTGTATCCAGAGAAAATGTATTTCTGCGCTGTGTTAAATCCTCCACACATGGCTGCTGGTATGTCTGAGCATTGTGTGTGTGTGTCCACAGAGAATCCAAAAGGACAGCAAACAGTCAGACCTCTCACAACAGCAAAGATAGAGGTCCAAGGTCAAAGGTCACTATGGAAGAATTTCTACTTGTCAGCAGTTTAGCTCTTTGTGAAGTCAGTCGATGTAACTGTCCCCAACTGACTAAAAACAACTAAAACATCTCATATTTTATGAAACCCAGACAGATCTGGGTATTCTGTAACATTTAATAACATTATCAAAGGTATTTAAATAATATTATTAAATAACTGACACAAAATACGATTGTTAGTAAGTTTCTTGAAGATATTTTATGATAAAAGATAACACAGATTACATAAAAACATGTAGCATTTCTCACAGGATGTTGAGCTGAGATTGAGAAACAAGCATGTTGGCATACTTCAGTTTGTCATTTTCCACTATGAACATATCACAGACTCAACACATGGTTTCAATCAGTTATAATTAGTATATATTTAGCCTCTGGGAGATAGAAAGTCTGTGTGTGTGTGTGTCCTCTACCTTTGAGTCGATCGGGGCTGGCCAGGATGTCGTCTTCTGCTGTCTGGTTGTTCTGTAGGTGAGCATCCATCACTTCTGCAAACACACATAAACATGAACATATGGCTCAGTTTTCACATTAGTGATGACAGACTATAAATCAGTTTAATGTAATAACGCAGCTTTTTATCTTAAAGCTTCACAAGATCAGCCATCCATTCTCTGTTTATATAGAAACTGATTTTTACATCCGTTTCATCAGATTGAGTTTATTTTCTCTAGATTTCTAGCGTCAGTTCACAGACTGAACTCAGACAACAGAGGGGAATTCTTAATATGTGCTTTTTATTTGAAGCTTAGTTGAGTTCTTACCATCAAAGTTGGCCAGTTTGTGGATTGAAGAACTTACAGTTTCCTTCAGCTGTTTGACAGCTGTAGAGAGAGAGAAAAAAAAAAAAGAAAAGCAGAAGAATCAGTGAGTAAAGCCAGTCGAAATTTGTTAGAAAACACAGAATCTGAACTTGGATCAATTCAAATCTGTCTCTGCAAATGTTCAATCTACCAATGTACCATCCTCTTAATAAAGCAACCAGCAGTCATACAACCGTTTACACTGACTCAGGGTCAGCTATGAGCTGAATTAGTGGCTGGTTAGTACAGATGTTGAGTGTAAAGACTCACTGAACTAATGTTTCACTTTGGTTACTGAAGTTACTCAGTTAAATCAGGTCTTGCTTGGTTTGAAATCGGTGTCAGTTAGCTGAATGAGTTTTGTGTTAAAATACCTAATTTATGGTGCTAATCACAAAAAAAGGGACTGGATGCAGATATTACGTGAAAAAGTACCTCTACTATACACAGAATAAATTAGTTGTTAAGTAAATCACTACAACATGTCAAATATTGACTAATCCAGGTTGCAGACCGAGGAGAACAAGCCACTATCACTCCAATGGCATCTCACTCGTATATCTACACAATAACATGATGATGTACAGGATATCAAGGACTTTTTTGCCATTTTTGGACAGCTTTTGCCAAAACAAAATATGTACAGGATAATGTATAAAATCCTCTACAAGTTGAAATACAATTGAAAAAAGGACATATGTAATCCAGAATTAACTTTTCAACTAAATTACACCCAGTTAAACCATTTGCAGAAACCACACATACTGGGCTGCGTTGTTATCAGCTGCTACGACAAAATCTACAAGTCTCAGTTCAACTCATTTTGATTCATCTCATCCACTTAGAACCATACACTCTTATATGTTATGTCTCCTTGCTGCAAAGCCACATTTTTTAATGTTACTTAATCTGTGTTCAGTTCAAATGGCAGTACCACTAGAGGGTGAAAATCAGCCAGCGGACTGGTCTATGAAAATGTTCACCAATGGCGGCTGATGGAGAAATTGTCCAACATCTACTGCAAACAGCCAGATCAGCAGCAAGTGGGACTGCCAGTGATGTTACTTGTATTGCCACTTGTATGGTAATACAATGTGTCGCCACTTGTATGTAACTGTCAGCTGATGGAAAATGTCACTGCAGCCAACAAACGAGGAAAAGAAGCCATTAAGGTTCAACATCAGCTGATGTTTAACCGGTATCAGAAATGTAGGCAGTCAAAGGAAGTTTCCACAGACTAGATACTTGAACTGTAGCTATAAACAAAGGGTTAATGTTTGAATTGTTTATTATAAATGCTGCTAAGCCAAAATTCGTTCCAACTGAGGGGATGGGAGGCAAAGAAAGGATCAAAACAGAAGGACAACAACTAAAAAAACAAGAAAAGAAATAAGAAGGTTAGTGAATTTACCCATTGAAAGCCTATTAAGGCAACATGATGGAAAAAAAACATATGAAGATCTGCTACAGAAGAAGAAGAGAGGAGTGTGTGTGAGTGATGTTTGAGAAGCTGAGAACCAACCAGTCAGCCGGAGGTTCGGCTTGAACCACAACCACCTACTGACCTACAGTCAGACCATGAAAATGACCAAAGCACCAGTAAAACTCATTACTATCAGACAAGAAGTCCAACAAAAACATCTCCAGCAGCATTAACACAACATTAAAAGAAACATGATGTGGTTTATTCTCAGACTGCCATGAAATTGATGAATCAAACACTTTCTGTAACATCAAGTCTGTTTCTTTAAAAGGATCAGTTCCCTCAAAATCCCCCCTAAAAAGATTACCTTGCCCTGCAGTGACCTAGCAATGTATTTACAGAAACAGTGTCCGGGTTACTCATGATGATCCTCCGACTTTAACAATTTTCAGATAGTTTGCAATACAAACTGCTGACAGTGGGGTCAGTGGATTATTCTGAACAATGAGGACAATGTGGATGAATTGGATGCTTTGCACAACCCAAATGTCATTCATGTTCACTGTATTGAGGTAAAGGCAGAAATCTCTTTGCAAAAAACTGCAAATAAAACCAAAACTATGTGTATGGATAAATAACACTAGAGGTTTTTTGGGTAATTTGGGTGAGTTGATCCTTTAATGCAACATCTATCTTGTGACATACTAATCTGTACAACTCAAATCAGTTATATCTCACCTGCAGACATTCTTTACATTGTTGGAAAAATGTTTCTTGAATTGTAAACAAAAAAGGTACCAACTTTATTTTGAAATGAAAGACAAACAAGAGATGCCACCTCGCGGTTGGATGCCTCCGCGGACCAGTGAAGTTGCAGGTTACATCCATGTCTGTCCAGACTCGTATAATATTTGTAGTCAAGACTTTGAAGGAATTTAATAAAAGGTATTATGTGTATTTTGCTTGTATATGTTCACATGTTTGGCCAATAAAACTGATTCTGATAGAACACAAAGTTGTTGCCGTGACAGCAGACGATGCTTCAGATATGGACGTTGCTGCAAAGAAGCTACAAATTCTACAACGTGGATGCTTCTCACACATCTTCAACCCGGCAGCAGAGAAGCTCTAATCATCACAGTTTCAAGGTGGGAACTACGATTAGTGTCACTAATTCAGTATCCGACCAAATGTGAAATATGGTCACAATCTTCTCTTCTGTTCCTGAGTTATGGTCCGTTGAATAACGGCCAGAAAAGTGTTTTTGCAGAACATTATGATGTCACAGTGAAGTTGACCTTTGGGATATAAAATGTCATCACTTCATTGTTTTATCCTTCTGGACATTTGTGTGAAACTTTGTCATAATTAGCGTATGAATTCTTGAGTTATGGCCAAAAATGTGTTTTGTGAGGTCACAGTGACCTTTGACCACCAAAATCTAAATTTGACGAAAGGTGTTCCTGAGATACCACATTCACAAGAGAACGGGATGGACTTGAGATCATAGTGACCTTCGCCTTTGACTTTTGACCACCAAAATCTAATCAGTTTATCTTTGAGTCCAAGTGGACGTTTGCACAAAATTTGAAGAAATTCCCTCAAGGTGTTCCTGAGATACTGTGTTCATGAGAGAATGGGACGGACTGATGTACGGACGGACAACCCGATAACATAATGTCTCCAGACATGGCTGTTGACGACGCAGAGGCATGAAAAGTGTCATGTCTTCAAGAGGATCTTCATCTGTCTAGGTTCTAGCTGGGTTTGTTTAACTTGAACACTGAACCACAACCTGCAGTTCTCAATCAAAGAAGGTTCCTCTGGAGCAGAAGCATCGGATACGTAAGGAAGGACATTTTCAAAAAAGTTACGAGATTTTACAATTGATCAAAAATAAAAAATACTCATGGTAAGTCAAAATTATGAGATACCAAGTCAAAAATATGTGACTTAATCAAAATAATGATATCAACCAAGATAAAATTATGATATTAAGTCCAAATTTTGAGAACACAATTTAGAATTTGGCTTATTTTTAGGGCAATTTTTTATTAATTGCTATCTCATAATCTTGATTGATTATTTTTATATTTCTTCATTCTCCCTCCCCCGTGTTTTCCTGGCAGCAATGAGCCTCCACAGTTACATATTGAAAAGAAAGCAGATGTATGTTTCTCTGTATGTGTGAATGTGTAGCAGCATACAGCAGGAATGGATGTTTGTACTCACGCGGACACTCAATCAACTGTGGGATTCTAGTCGAGTCTCCTCCGCTGTTGTTAACATGACAGTTGTCTGATAGAAACACAGAAACTGACATTACTAAAAATGACTATAAGAGTGGAGTTGGGTATTTATTTGAGATTTTACTGATTTTTTTTTTTATTGATTCTGCTTATCAATGCCAGATCTTGGCTCCAGTTCTTCATATTATTGGAGAATGGAAAGAAAACATGTTGAAGGCAAACAACATTTTATTTGAAGCAGACTGAAGCTGCCAATTGTCATTTTTGGGATTATTTGTGGTAAGAGATAAAATAAAAATTATATGTATACTCCGTCTTTCCATGCATGAGTTGAATGTTCACTTGTTTTTTTTTTCTCTGGCTCTGATTTTGAGCCATTATGACATCAAAACTACAGCAGATGGATATCCTCCCAGCATGAAATTATTTGATTGTAATATTTTACTGTTTCACTACTTGCAAGAGCTCGTTTTGGTCTGTCATAGTGTAACAATACACACATGCGTTGATGCATGCGTAGCCAGTTATGTACATGGAAGAGCATATGGTCCAAATTTGGTTTTCTGGAATTAATAAGCAGAATCAGAGAGCATGTTTCTTCATAAATTTAGATCTTATTCCAATTCAGATTTGGCTCTCAATACCCAACCCTGTATAAGAGAGGACGAAAACAGAAAGAGCCCGAAGACAGACGGTGATGGCAGAAGAGATGACGGACAGATACAAGCAGGTAGAAAGCATGACAGAACTCACGAGTTACAGAGAGATAGAGAACTACATGGATAGATAGATGATTGATAACCAAACGCATAGAGAGTAGAAATCAAAGCCATACAAGGCGAGTATTTTCAGACAGATAAAGCTATAACACAGTGGTTCTGGACCCCACAACAGACAGGATGTGGACAGGCGGACAGCAGACAGACAGCTGAGGCACAAAGGGTCGTAAAGTCAAGTCTTAACAAATCCTCTTAAATGTCTCAATAAAGTTTGAGTTCAATATATTGCCAAGAAAATGTGGAATTAACCAGCCCAACAGTTTAAACTGAATTACACAACTATTTCATGAAAAAAATTCATTATTTCTAAATCAGGAAGTGTTTGTGCATCAGAGCACAACTCCAAAAACTAAAACATGAGAGATGATCTGTTTTACATATATATTCTCGTCAGACTGGAAGCATTCAAGAAATCTGTTCCACACAAAACCTGACCAGTCAAAAAGAGACAAATCCAAAAGTCTCTCCTAAAAAGAAAAAACTGGACCTAACAAGCCATAAGTGAACTGAAGTGCTCCAACATTATCTACAGTCTGCAGAAAAGGAGAAGGACCTGTAGATCAACCTTTTGATCACCTCCACAACACAGCTAGAAGACAATAATTAAAGTGAAATCACGTATATTAGGTCCAATTAAGACAAATAAGCCTTGTAGAGAAAGTAACATCATTCACAACTAAGTCATGTATAACCATGATCCAGGATGTCTAACAAAATGGTTGGTTAAAGCACATTGATCTACCACTGATAGATTAAAGTGTATTCAAAGTGTGCACTTAAAATGAGACTACAACATAAAGATTAAGATAAAAGACATATTTGTCTGGATCAAAAGCTAATTTTTTCTATTTCTGAATAACTACTTTGACAATAAGTAGATTAGTTGGAATACTGGAGAAAAGATCAACATTTCAGTAAAGACAGAAAACTATAAACTAAAGTCAGATTAGGTTAAAAAAAAAAACTCAATACTTTGTCTTTTTTTACATCTTATTTTAAAGGTTTGATTTTCATATTATTCTATTATATCATAACATTTTATTCTGCTTGTTTAATGTTGTGTAATTTTTGTTTTTCTTTTACTGTTCTGCGTCCTATTGCATTGTTTTCTTTTGTTCTGTAAAGCTCTTAAGCATAATTAAACCAACTACCATCAGTAGCTTCATCTTCACCAACTGCACCATCATCGGTATCTGTATCCTCCTCATCCTCGTCATCCTCCTGGTTCTCAGGTGTCTGCAGGTTCTGTTTGTCCTCGACAGGCTCCTCTACTGGTCCGTGGGAGACATTGTCGATATCTGTCATGTGACCAGATCAGATATATATACGATTTTGTCTAAACTTTACGAGCCAAACACATGTTCAGAACAGTGTAAGAGTCCAAAGGATGGCAGGTTCCTTCACAAAGTGGCTACTGTGGCAAAGTGCGCAGTGAGACAGTCACCTCGAGCATTCATGTTCGGTGTTGTCATTCGATCACCAGAAGTCAATCAGTGACCAAAAGCTCTTTTTCCCCCAGAAGAAGAAAAACAAAGCGGTGGACAGTTTGGCAACCATGGAAACAACACAGATTATCCAGAAAGCCCAACAAGCCCCTTTCAGACCCGACAGAATGCCACCATGTTCCTGAGACAACCTGTCTCCTGTGAAACAGCCACACGCAGTGTGTGCAGAAACAATCCTGCCATTCAAAAGTCACATGTTTGAAGCCTCGTACAGCCTGGCATTGATTCTGGGGGCTTTTAAAAAAAATTTTGGCATAGTGGCCACAGCTAAAATTACAGGAAATGCTTGAGCTTAGAAAGACTTTACCCATACACAATCATTATATAACAAACTGCTTTAAGAAGGTGCTCTATGTAAGAATTGGCCACCTGTCAAACTCATACTCCAGACCCATTGGGGGCAGCATATCGCACAAAGAGCTGTCTCCAGCAGTGGAAAGCAACACCCATGTTAACTCTTGTTTTACTTCTATTTATATCACTTGTTTTCTTTGCCACTGAACGTGGCTTCTTGCTGCGGTGGGTGGTGGAGGTGGTGATAATGGTGGTTGCTTGCCAAGAGCTTTAGCCATCATTGTGTTTACTGTTCCATTCATTGACTAACTGGGGGCGGTACCTTCAACATGATTGGCAAAAGGTCAGAATATGCCCTCAGGGCAGCGCTACTTCTTCATCCTCTCATGTTAGACTGACGGCAGAGTGGACGCTACAGTGACTCACTATCGCCCTTGCAGGTACAAAGTGGTATTACGAGACAGGACAGGCCAGGGCTAACTGGTTAGCATGCTTATTTCAGTAGATATCTCTGCAATACATAGACGCCTTGGACATAACGTCCAAAATTTCTTCACATTCTGTTGATAATTTTAGCTAATTTTTGAATGTTTTAAATTCTTACATATAGCACCTTTAAATATTTTTTTTCTGAGTGACTTTAACACTAAAACTGGGAAATTACTCCGTTTACCCCAATTTGAGCCATAAGTCAATAAAAACCGCACCAGGTATTTGGTATTTTCAGCCAGAGAATTATTTTAAACCTCATGCACTACGAGGCCAAAAACGTGCAAGTTGTCGGCGTATGTACTGGGTGAGTATTTCATTGGAATGAATGGGATGTCATCTTGGAAAAACGAGTCCAGTTCTCTCAATACATTCATGGCACAGCCAGGTGTCCTGTCCAAATGTCCCTCAACAAGACACCTGTATGCAGTGTGTGTGATTACACAGGATGACCCAGGATTTTAATTTAATTACATTTCAATGTCAACACCTATTGAATAATTGTACTTATGCACATTATGTACAGTTTATACAAATCAGCCCAGCTTGCGCCGGCTCGATCTCTTCACACTCCCTGCACTTCTGCATACTATGCACATCTGAACGCCATACACATTTTAGCTGAATGACGGATTGCTGGACTGTTATATTATTGGCCAACATGTCTTATCTAGATATTTTATCTTGTTTAAGCTACATGTTGATGTTAAATATCACACAATATATTTGAACTCAAATATCAAGTATTGATATGGGCCTGAAAAATCCAGCATTGGTCGGGCTCTATGTTTATATAATATACATATTTATGTATATTTTTAATGTATTTAACCTATTTTTATTGCATTGACACCCAGTCAAAAACAAATTCTTGTAAAGTAAGTAAATAAAGTTTGTAATTATAATTCTAAACTGAAAGATTTGTTTCTTGTTTTCTCAAAATTCATAACATTTGAGTACCTCTGTTTAGGTGGATTGATGACTTATCTTGCTAACAGTAGCAGACATGTTGTAACACTGCCAGTGTTGCCAGTGTGACTGTGTTGAGGTTTCTGAATATAAATCAAAAAATGATCTTGGCAGAAATGTGCGTAATTAACATACTGAGTGCTGATGTGGACAATTCAATTATTGTGTATTCTGAAATCAGAAAAATCTCTCAACTGAAAGTGAATCAACATCACATGTCCCCTCAAACTATCAGAGGTCACCTGAGGGCCGGACATCAAACTACCATAAACAAGACCAAAACAGAAGAAGAGCCAGACTTGATGGACAGAAAGACAGATGAACAAAGAGAGAGAAAAAGGGCAGCGAGCAACAGGGAGTCATGTGGTCGTCATGCAGGAAGTTGTCATGCATCATTAGTGGAAGATGAGAGAGTGAAGTTAGCACCACGGAGAAACAGCGGCGGGGGGGACGTTTGTCCCAGAGCAGACCAGAGACGTGTGGACTCACCCAGACTGTTGTTTTCTTTAATGCTTTTCTCTTGTAGCTGCTCTAACCGCACTGTAAACAACAACAACAACAGCAGAGAGAAGCGTTGACTGACAGAAGACCCAGCCAAGACTCCGCATTGGTCAAAGACCTGTTCGAAACCTGCTACTGGTTGCTATGGCAACTTGTGTTAACCAGGAAGTTAAAGTGATTGGCTTGCAAGGTGCAGTGTGTTAGCTTGTTAAAAGTGAGGGCAGGACTCTGTGTGTGTGTTTCTGTGTGTGTTTGTGTGTGTACCCTGCAGGGCGGCAAGCCTCTCATTGGTGAAGTCATTGTCGGCCTGCAGAGCTTCGATGCGAGCCTGGAGAACCTGCTCCTTCTCCTCCATCTCCTCGATCCGCAGCTCCAACTCTCTCTTCTCCGTTGCTCCCCGCTGGGTCAGCTCCTCCTGCCGGCCCTCCGCCGCCTGGAACAGGAGAGGAGGAGAGAGGGGAAGGGAGAGAGGTTGGAAAGGAGCGGATAAGGGGGTGAGAAGGGTGAGAGAAGAGGACAAAGAAAGGAAAGTGGGACAGAGCAGAAAGATTATTATATTATTATTATCATTATTTTGTTTCAAAACTATCTGCAAAACTACATATATTCAGTATTGAATAGAGTATTATTGCAGGAAGTTAAATCTATGTCATTTAAAGTAATAACACACTCGTACCTTAATTTTGTCAGTGAGCTCTTTGATCTCGTTGACGGCAGCGTTGTACTTGTTGGCGAGCTCCCTCAGCTCATCCTGGCCCCTCTCAGACATCTCCTTCAGATGGGTGCACTCATCCTCTGTGTTACTGAGCGAGCGCTGCAGAACAGCAGGAAGAACAACTGTTTGGTTTCGCCAACACAACAGCGACATGCCTCAAAATTACAAATAATCATTACAGAGTGTGTGATGCACGTGTGTGTGTGTGTGTCTTACCTCCACTTCTGACAGCTTTCTGACCACCTCGATCTTCTCCTGCAGGACTCTCCTCAGAGACTCCTTCGCCGTCGTCTCATAGTTGTGTTTGTCCTCCTGGAGAGCCAGGAGCTCCTTACGGATCCCCTCCTCCGTCTGAGACTGAGGAGAAGGAGGAGGAGAAGTGGATGAAATGTTTGATCTAATTTCAGTCCATTTATTGCAGGAGAATGTGTCTTTTCTGTCATGACATATTCTGACAGTGTGTTACCTTAGAATAAGCCTGTAGCTGGCTGCCCATCACCTCCAGTCTGGAGAGTAAACGGTCTTCATCAATCAGAGCCTGATGGAGAAATAAACTCAGTTTACAGCAGTGTTGGACATATCGGCTCGATTCATATGTGCATGATCAAAAGAACATTAACTGATGGATTAGTTATTATTGCTTATTACAACCATTTGTTTGCTTTACAGATACACTAAAAACAAAATTCCCATTCCCAAAATAACCACTTTTATTTTGATTTTAAAAATTACATCACTGAAGAGACAAACTGTTGAACTGAAAAAGGAGCAAAACCGCCTGAGTAACACCTCAGAGGATGTATGATGACATTTTTATTGTGTTACAGTGCAGGGCTGAAGTATGATAAAGGTGTTTCCTACCTGCCAGCTGCTCTCTGAGGCCTCCTGAGTGGTGGCTAACAGACGCTGCAGAGTGGCTAGCTTCTGCTCCAACATCTGCTCTCTGTGTAAGGCCTCCTGGAAGAGAGAGGAAGCAAGAAAGACAGACCAACGAGAGAGAGAGAGAGAGCGAGGGAGGAATGAGGCAGGTAATCAATGACTCAAATAAGAACATTAAATCGGGAGGAACAAAAGCAACAGGATCATTTACAGTAAAGAGAACAAGACTTTTAGTTTTATTCTACAAATGTTCTTCTGTAAGGGGAAGGCAAGTTTTGTAAACCTAAACTAAACTATTTTCTATTAATTCTATTAACTTAATAACCCAGGAGCAGGGGAAAGATTAACTGGCACTTCTTTTAAATCTTCTTCTTCTTTTAATAATTTATACCTACTTCTCAGTTTTAAATGTTTTCTGTGCTTTTTTTTCTTTACAAGTCATTTCATGTGTTCTCATCTCCTGTAATGATTCTGATTGTTGATGTTTTTTATATTTTTATGTGTATATTTTGTAATATATTGGATGCTGTATGCTTTGTGCGATTTAATCAGGTCAGTTTCTGTGTTGACACTAATCATGTTCACAGTGGTGAAGGTTATTTGATTTATGTGATGAAAAACTTCACACAAATTAAAAAAAAAAAAAAAATTTACTGCCTCATTATTTTGTAGTGTAGCTCTGCAGAATGACCAATAGGTGTCAGTGTGTTACCTGTAGATACTGGGAGAGCTGGAACAGTTCCTGAGAATACATACTGGGAGTGTTGGCTGCAACCTAGAAAACACACACACAAACACACCAAGGTAACATATTGACAGTTGTATAGAGTTCAATCAGCCTTGAGTTTAAATTGAAACAGATGAAAATTACACAAAGGTAAAAAGCTCAAGCTGTACATACATATACACACAACACACACACACAGAGGTCAGTGACTCATACAGTCTTCATATTACAGAAACAAAGGGCAGGGAAGAAATACATACACACATTTAAAACACATGTGCACAGTGTACAAGTATGTGTTATCAGAAAACTCAGTAATAACTGGGATCAACCCTCATCCTACACTAAATTTAGAGGCATATACATTATTATCAATGGTCAAACTGGTGGACCAGTGAGCCAGTTGTAAAGGACTTCACAACAGTCATCTGTCCCGAGCACATGTCAATCTTACAACAGTAGTTCAAGCACTAAACTCCACTAAAACCACTAAAACTTTTATTTACATTTTAAGTTGTGTATAGATTAAACAAAAAGAGTTGCAAAATGTGTTTATTAGTAAGCTTTTGATTCCAAGAAGCAGGTTTATTTTTGAAACATTTCCCCTTTTCTTCTAGTCTTTATGCTAAGCTAAGCATGTCCTGACTCCAGCTCTGTGCTTAAGACACAGACGATGATATTCACCTGAACAATGTGGTGAAACTAAACGACATCTAATCTTGTCCAAAAACACCACACATTCTTTCTGTGCATCTAGTACATTTCCAGCATAAGTCAATGTGACAGCCTGGGAGTGTGCGTGTCTGTGGAGACCTGGGAGGCGTAGGGATCTTGCTGTAGGACACTTAATTATGTTAGAGAAGTGGTTCAAATCTAATCACAGCTCCTCCCTGCCACACACACACACACACACAGAGTCATGTTTCCATCACTTCCGAGGACATTACATTGACTTACGTTCATTTCCTGGAGACTTATCCTAACCTTAACCACCACATGCCTAACCATAAACTTACCTAAACTTTAAACCTTTAAGTATTTATCCTAAAATTAATGATTTACGTTAAGAGGACTTGCTTTTTGTCCCCATACGGAAGGCAAGTCCCCAAAACATAACTGTGTAAACAGATTTAAGTCCCCACAACATGAGGAATACTTGGACCACACACACACACACCCCATCAGCTCCAGCCTACATTCCTCAGACAGGTTACACGAGGCCTGTTGTTGGAGCGAGACACGGAACAGGACGAGGCATTAGAGGAAGCTAACGTGATAGTAGTGTGTGGTACAACGTGGTATGTGTTATGGCATGGTAGGGTTTTGCATTGCAGAATTAAAATACCATAGTATAGTATTGTACTGTGAGTCATGTATTGTATGTATCAGTGTCAGCTGTGTGTTATGAGTGAAACAAGTCCACAGGAAGGACTGGGGCAGGTCTAAGTATGATGTGGTATACGATCTATAATATGGTGTATGATTCTGGTATGTAGCATACAAAGGGCTAAATAGAAGGGCTGAACAATCGCCATAAAATATCTAATAGAGGTGAAAGTGGATGTGGCTATGCTCTTCACACTTTAGGTGCTAATGAGAAAGATACAGGTGTCAAGCTGTCACACCTTACATGAGTCGGTGTATCCTTGAGGTTAAACTAACTTGTTGAATATATCATTATATATTTGCAAAGCAGATTTTTGAATATCTTAAATCTTGCATTGTTTACTTTACATCCATATTAAATGACACATCCATCATGAAATACATTCATCCGTGATACAAAGAAAACAGGGAGCCACTTGTGAAAACATTGCTCCGTAGCGCTACTGGTAGTAGAAAACCTCTAATAGCTGCATCAAAGCTAACGGAAGAGTGAGGAAATGTCAGTCATGAAGTCTGTACTCGCACAGTAGAGGTCCAATTAGAGCAAACAAATGAAAACAACTGTGTGGGTGAACCGTGGCTGTGCTGGGGCTTTAAACCTTGTTAAGACAGCATTTGTACTAATGTAGGCCATTATCAAAATTGCAGCTCCTATGGTTGTTCAAAAAAAACAAAAAAAAAAACTAGAAATACCGCCTCGCAGTTGTTTGTTCAATTTTCAGTTTACATCCATGTCTGTCCATCATATAATAATATTTGTAAGAGGAGTACGGAGGACTGATAGAGAGCTTCATCACATGGTGCAACAATGATCACCTGAAGCTAAATATCAGCAAAACCAATGAGCTTATGTTGGACTACCAGAGAACCAGGAGCCCCCCCCCCCCGTCCTGCTTCTCATCCAGGGAGAGGAAGTGAAGAGGGTGAACTCATACACACACCTTGGGAAAGCAAAATGTAAAGAAGCTACAAATTCTAAAACGTGGATGCTTCACACACATCTTCAACCCGTCAGCACCGAAGATCTAAACAATCACCAGAGTTTCACGGTGGGAACCAAGATTAACAATTCAGTATCCGACCAAACATGAAACATGGTCACAATCTCCCATTCTGTTCTTTGACCTTTGGGATATTAAATGTCATCATGCATCATTTTATCCTATCAGACATTTGTGTGAAACTTGTCATAATTAATGTATGAATTCTTGAGTCCAAGTGGACGTTTGTGCTAAATTTGAAGAAATTCCCTCAAGGCGTTACTGCATTCACGGATGGACGGACAACCCGAAAACATAATGCTTCCAGACACAGCTGTCGCCAGCGCGGAGGCATAAGAAAGGCATGGTTTGATGTGGTCTATCATATGGTATACAGTATGATATATTAAGGTATGTGGTGTAGTTAAAATGATATGTGTCCATAGGTTCTGCCAACCTCAAAGCAGCCGGATTTCAACCTACAGAGAGCATCAGATCTCCTGTTCCTGCAGTATCATCATTCAGTTTCAGCTCTGGATAGAGAACGAGACGAATGACCGAAATCTTACACTGTTTTTAACTTTGGTGAACAAACATTTAAATAGTTTTGAAGACACTCAAAGGCACAGAGCACTCAGAGTGAACAGTGGGGGGAAAAAAACTTTGCCCTGATCCACATGAAAGACGTCTGTAGTGCAGCAGGAGAAACTAGCAGTGATCCCTGCATTCCTCTATCAGCTGACTACTCCACTCTGTCTGTGTATGTGTGTTAGATATTACACACATAAGTAGTAATTACACTCACACAAAGAGACACACACACACACACAAACACTCAGCTCCATCAATGAGTTGCATGCATACATGTAAATCTGAGACTGAGACAAACAACTTGCACGTGTGGGACAGGACATTAAAGCATCAAAAAAACAACACATTTTTCTTCTTACCTTGTCTACAGGTAGTGGTAACGGAGCCTGGATGACACTGAAAGAAGAAGAAGAGAAGAGAAAACTGTTTGTCACCATGGAAACAGCAGGGAGGGAAGACACATGGAGTAACCACGGCGACAGAAGAGAAAAAAAAAAAATTGTTCTTGAGACAAAAAAAAGGTCTTTTGACATCCTTTTTCACCTCCTCTTTAAACACAAGCCTCATCTCAGCGGCACATCAAAACAGTCTGTACAACAGTTGATGTGAAAAATCAAACCTCCACTTCCTCGGCTCCACAGTGCTTTGAGGACTTTTTAAAATACCTGTGAAGGTTAATTTAGAGCTGTAACTAATGATTATTTTACATGATCAAATATTAACTTCATCTGATTTTTTTTCTTTTAGCCAATTGATCAAAAGACTATTTACATTCCAGGATCGATATCAGCTTAAACTAGAGCCTCAAAAACACCAACACACACTGAGGGAGTGTCAGTTCTCAAGTAGCCGTCATGTTCCTCTTGATATTTTGTAGTAGTGTGATTTTACAACTATTTTAAGACTAAGCTTCACTGAGTTTAACAACAGCTCACACAAAGTCATTCTGCTGCTTATCATGTGCAGACCTGGTAGTGTGGTTGGCAACTAGTTTCAGTCTCAGTTTCAGTCACAATGTTCAGCTTTACATACAAAACATTTTACATAATACAAAATGAAGTTATTGGTAGATTAAAGGTGCAGAATTTTTGTTTAAAACATTAAAAACATAACAAAAATTGTCAACAGAATGTGAAGAAATAATAGTTTTGACGTTATGTGAAAGACGTCTATGTATTGTGCTGCAGAGATATCTACTGAAGTTAGCATGCTAACCAGCTAGCTCCTGCCCGTCCTGTCTCGTAATACCACTTTATACCACAGGGGCGATAGTGAGTCACTGTAACGTCGTCACTCCAACATAAGAGGATGAAGAGGTTTCGTTGTAGGACTGTTAATATGTCGCTTTATTAAGTTGTAATATTTTTAAAGTGAGAAAGTAACCATTTAGATTCCTAATATGTGGTCAAAAAGGTGGCCACCTTTAACCTATGGCTACTAAATTTCAGTAGATTGTCGACTCAGGGTGTAAAGATTAATAAATACATATGACACAGCAGAATACAAGAGTCATAAAATCATTATATCGCTTTAAGGTTACAGATCTGAACCAAATTCAGGGAAATCTGCCATAAATTGATACCTCTTGTGCTGTTGAACCACAGGCCAGGTGTGTTACAGTATATGACAATAGAGGTTGTTCTGGTTTTTCTCCCTTAGATTAGCTCAAACTATGTGTCCAACCTTGTGGCCACCTTCAGTTTCTGCCCTGCAGAAACTAGACCTCTGCCATGTGGAGATGATATTTATCTAAAGTACCGGATCTTACAGCAGCACAAGGTCATACAGATTTGTTTTAGTGGGGGGGTGAAGACCATTCAAAATGTATGTGGAAAAAGCCAGTAGTTCAGTAATGAAGGTAAACTTGACTCTGGATAAAATATAACCAGAGTCTGTTAATGTGTAACTACAAACCAACAGGAAAGGTGGAGACAGCAACGGTTCCTGAGACAACGGAGGACATAACACAACCCGCTTTTAGTAAATCTATGATACAAATGTACTATGTTTTACTCTACAGGAGATAAGAGTGTACCAGGTTTCCAACAATATACTTGTTACGCTGCTTGTTAATAATGATGTCAACTGTTATAGTATAAGAGTAACAGTGTGCAGACTACACTCTCAGACAATGACGAGTGACGATTCAACAATAATCTTGATTAACAAAAGTCACAGAAGTACTATTAAACTACATTTCACAAAATAACACACTATACATAAAATTACAAAACATTATAAGCATATAACAACCATAATTCTCCATGTATGTAGGTATAAATGAAACAAAGTTTAAAATTTACTGCTTGTCTTGGCTCCTTAAGACTTCATTTTTTTATTTTTTTTTTTTTTAACTATTTTTGGAAGTTATGTTACTGATTTACACATTACTAAGGTCTTTACTTGTTAAGACATTCCTTTAGCTTTAATGATGCAACCAGATTTAGTAAAGCTGCTAGTTACTAAATACTTAGAGACGACTTAACGCAGTGATGGATTTACAAATAGCTGGTGCAACCCAATCCTGGTTATAATGTCACATAATGTTTCTGCTTGAGGAGAGCACAACAGAGAGACCGAGACAAATAAGACAAAAGAATAAAAAATATTTGCTAGAAATAAACCTTGGCAGTTCTTAATAATTAAAAAAGGCAGCAATGTAGACGGAGAATAAAAGGTTTGGGGAGGGAAGAGTCCTTTAATTGGTAATTGCTGTTTTGCACTCAAGGCCAAAGCTTAAGTAAACCAGACTGAAGGCACTTGAAAAGATAAGCTAATAATTTAAAGGACTTCTGAAAGATCGGGATTTCTGCTGCTGCAGTGTTGTCCTCGTTAAGTGTGACAAACAACTTCCGGAGGCACATCATCCATCACTGTAAACACCAGAGACTTTCTGTTTTATCGTGTTTTCATTATGCTGAGTTGAATGTTTTCATATCAAAGCTCCGCCGCCTGTCGATCACCTGACGCCCCGGGAACAAACAAGCAAGTCTCCTCCAAGAAAAAAAATCTTCCTAAATATTTCATCTTACAATCTTCTCTTGTGTCTCACGCAGTATAAGACCGTGTATCTTTTATCTTGTCTTTTTAATAAGTCTCTGTGAGCTGTGGTGGAAGATAATTTCAAGCTACATTTAACACGGTAAATGAATAAATGTTACAAAAATCATAATAGCAAAAGGAGTTATTAAAAGCTGGACAGAAGCAAAGGAAAAGTGTCTGTAACTTTGAATAATTTTGAATAACACAACTACAGATGGTGTAAGACATGAACCTCTAATTTTGAATGTTATGAGGGGGGTTTTCTAGAGATAATTAAATAAATTCCAGCAATTCAGCACTTAGTTTGCAGCATTTTTGCTCCAACTTCTTTCTGAAGAAGACTCATTTGTCTTTAACGACTCAATTTTTACTGTGCGGTTCCAACACTTTATGTTTCTGCAACAGTCATTCAGCCGCAGCAGTCCGTCACACTTAAATTTTCATCACCACTGTGCATAATACTGTCTTATTTATCTCTACTTGCCAGCAGCGTTTCTGTTGCTCAAACAGCATCATCACAGCTGGAGGCCCTCCATTCATTAGCTGTGGTTAGCTAATGTTCATATGTGTAAAACTGCTGTAGAGACATTTCACGTGCTTTAGAATATTAATAATCGTTTTGATGTGGAGGCGGCGGTAGCCCTTTATGGTGAAGACACCTCAGGAAGTGCTGACGATGCCAGTGAGCTGGGGTGTGGATGTATTCCTAGCAGATGGTTCAATATGAATCCAGACTCAAGTGGATTTTTATTATGTTTATTATTATAGCTCTGATACAAAAATGATAGATACGTTTATAACGATACAGTACACTCAAAGCTAATTTGCTACCATTTGATGCAGCTGCAATTTAATGTTGATAATTGCCAGGTTTAAATGGGATTGGATTTTTGTTTGTTAGTGAATCAAATAGCTCTTTTCCACTGTAGGAACTTAACTGGAGCTTTTAACATAAACTGAACTTGTGAGGCTTGTTGAGTCTGCTCTGTATTTTACAAACAGGGATGTATCAGATACACAACATTAAACAAGATTAAGAGCCTACAGCTATACTAATGGCTTCTCAGGCCCAGCTGTGCTTTGAGCTAACAGATCTTAGTTTAGCATGTTAGCATGCAAACATTTGCTAATTTTCACAAAACATGAACTATAGCTGAGGCTGAAAAGAATGTCAGTTTTGTAGGTATTTAGTCATAAACCAAATTATTGGACAAATTAAAATTTTGTCCTGATGATGGTGCTACAAAAAGTCAGGAGATCACCAAAGTTATTAGGATTAATCCTCTGGAGACCATGAATGTTTGCACCAAATTTAAGATGTTTCAGTCTGGACCAAAGCGGTGGACTGGACAACATTGCCATCTGTAGCAACTAGAGGGACTAAAAAGGCAACAGCGGAACCGATCTCTTCATTTTCAGCCGTTCAAAACACCAACAGAGAGGATAGTGATCTCAGGTTGTGCAACAATTTCCACATACTGGTTCATCTGCTAAGTTAGCCAATATTGTCAAAAGTTCCCTAAATAAAGTTTATAACAAAATAGATTTAGACATTTTTTCAGTTATTGTTGTTCGGAGGTTGGTTTAAAAGACAAATTAGATTTTATTACATCTCTGATAAAGCCTGGTGAAGAAGTGTGGATCAGAAAACATGAGCAACTATTAACTTTCAGCTGTTGGGAGTAAAAGTAGTTTTGGTTGATGATCAAAAAGAAGAGCATGATGGAGCCGAGCACAGGTGAAGTGGTAAAGGAGGCTCAAACATCAAAAAGTGAAGTTCCACAGCAGGTGTTTTACAGCGGGCTCCGTCCACATCAAGAGAATCACTTGTTTTCAATCATCATCAAACACTCACTGCAGAGATCAGACCCGCACTGCTCCACAACAACACATTTTTTAAAAAAGATGGGAAAAATCCACAGCATTACATGACCTAAATTCACAGCTCTTCAACTATGGCTCACAAGAACATCAAGTCTGCCCACACACACACACACACACTCAAAGTACAGCCAGTCCACAGGAATCAGTCATCCACATCAGATTCAGCTGTGTGTGTTTTGCATGCGGTCCAGCAGACACTGATGATGGAAAACACTGGCAGTAGTTTCCATCTGTGCACCGCTCAGATATTTCTACCACTCAATAGGTTTTACAATCACACCACAACATAGACCCGTCCTGAAGTACATTTCGACCTGTCCTGCATACAGCTGGGCATCAAATAAATCTTTTTGGCATCGACCGAAATATGGTACGTCGGTAAAAATCAAAAACAAAATTACATTCAAACCCTCAAAGTTCTTGTGCGACTGCTTGTGCTTACACATTTAACATTTATTTTGTTAAATGAAGAAACGCTTTGGAGAAAACTGTCTCCATTTCTCAAGAAAGACATAACTTATTTTGGTACCAATATCAGTGCTGAAACCATTGCTCAACCAATCAGTCAATCAAGAGATAAGCAATCAATTTCAAACAAGCAGCTAGAGATGTCACGAGTCAACTGAGGCTCACCGTTGGGGCCGATGTAGATATATTTTAATAGGCCGCTGCTGTCCTGCCTACAGTGCGTGTCTGCATTAGAGTGCAGCCCCTCAGTTCAGCCTCGGTCTGAAACAGGATGTTTTAGTTCCTGTCTCTTTAAGATCCCCCCTCATGATGAGCCCATTCTGTTCATGTTGGTTAGCTTCCAGTAGCTGCAACCCTCAGCAGACCTACAACGTTTCTGGAGGCTACATACACAAACAATGGTGGTAGTGTTAGTAGTAGTAGTAGTAGTAGTAGTAGTAGTAGTAGTAGTAGTAGTAGTATTTTTCTTCTTCTTTAATCAACATGGAAACTTCTGAAATCCATCCCTACATGTTCGAGCCCAAATCCAACCCAAAATATGCAAGTGGTCAATGAGAACGACCTTAGTAACCTCCAGATTTTTACAGAAGGTTCCTTGCTCACTCAGACTGGCCTGTTTGAAAATCAATACTCTTCTGTTGTTTCTCATATACGGTTATTAAAAGGACAAACCCGACAGTCATCTGATCGTACAACAAGAAATCCGCTGCGCCGGTTGTTGTCTACCAACCGTCAACCGCTTTAGACTTCCATCTTTATTTTATGACTGGATGTAGATCACTCGGTGCCCTTTATAGAGATACAATAAACTGTTAAATCTTCAAATAGTGTTGTAACACTAATCTAAGGTCATAGTAGTCATTAGCTGTAAAGCTCAATAACGAATCAGCAGCATGTGCCGGTCTGATGAGGACCATCTGAGTGTAAAAACACCGGTTCAGGTTCTGGACAGCAGAGACGTTACCTGTCAAGTCTTCTTCCTGTGTGTATGTATGTGTCAGCTTGTGATCTGCCAAAAGGACAAAGTTCACAGTTCAGCCTCTCTCTCTCTCTCTCTCTCTCTCTTTCTCTCTCTGTCTCTCTCTCTCTCAGCCTAACTCTGGTGCTCCCGTGAGAAAACAGATCCTTCCCTCTTACTTCATTTTCTCTTCCAGTGTCAGAGCGAGCAGCTGATTCCTCTCTACTTTTCCACAACGTGAGTTAAGTCATCCCAATAACACAAACTTTCTTTCTTTCTTTCTACTCTGTGCTCCTCCCCTCCTCTGAACAAAACAGCTGATTTTTCTTCCTTGAACTTGTGCAAGATTCTGTAGCTCCACCCCTCCTGGCACTCACAGTGAGGAAACAAACTCTCCTCTCTACTGCAGCCATGGTTCTTCACTATGTTTATGGTCTGTGAGAGACTACAGGTGCATTAGTGAACTGACCTGGCACTGAATGAGCGGTCGGATCTATAATTTCAGAGCAATGGTTCTGAAAACGAAACGTCCACGTTAACCACCGAACCGTGAGTGTGTGTGACAGGGTGTGTGTTTTAAAGAAATATGGCAGGTGATAACAGACTGATAAGAGAAACAAAGAACCATACTCACCACCAATACGGCGACTGGAGATAAACAATGGTGGTTCAACCTTTAACAATTTGGAGGTTTTACATCTACTGACTGTCTGACTTCATTATGTCAGATGAGTCATATTTACACCTGTTAGGACCATTTTCACAACACATAACAGGAAGTTGCATGTTTTCTGAGCAGAATCTGCAACTTGTGAGACATAATCAATATAGCAAAGTTTAATTTACAACTTGCTCTAACTTCTGATTTGCATGTTTTTTGTCTTGTTCTCCATGTTCTCGTCTCCGTGTCCCTACGTGAGTTATAATGTTAAAGAATGACTTCACACTGAGTAACACAGGAAGAAAAAAAACGTGGTTTTCAAAACTTTCTGGCCACACCCCAAATCAGTGATGTCACAGCAGGTGTTTTGCATTAGATGGAGAAGTATGGGTTTGGATGGAGATTTTCTTTCTATTTTTTTTTTTTTTTTAATCCGGTGCCGCCTATTTTACATAAATCTAAAGGAAATATCTGCAAGGAGCTCAGACTGCAGCTATTTAAAAGATACTGCAACTGGCTGCTTGTTCTGCAGAGCAGAGTGTTTCCTAAAGTTGAAAAAAAGTTTAACTTTTCAGAAAAGTTCAAAGATTTTCACGTTGGCACCTGCAGTTGTAACCAAAAGTAACGACTGATTGAAGTTTTAAAAGGACACAGATTTCGTCGGATGTATAAAAGCAGGTGTTTTGTTCACACAAAGAGGACCACTGAATCAAACTGTATTTGGCAGACTTCCAAATGGCTAATGCTAACACCGGGGAGCAGAAACATTCTTCAGCTATTAATAATTCTGGTTTAGCTTCACATTACTCTCTCCCCGGCTGTACTTAATGAGACACAGAGCCGCATACACTTAAATACAATAATGAGTGGAGCTGTCCTGGATCGAGGAACAAGTCCCTTTCTAAAATTTGACCTGTTAGAGAGAGTAATTGGTGGAAGGCATCACTGGTGTATAAGCCTATGAAGGTGGAAATTAGAGCTGCAACGATTAGTCGAGATTCACAGAAAATTAATCTGCAACTATTTTGATTTTTTTTAAAAGCAGAAATGCCAAAATCTATGCTGGTTGCAGCTTCTCAAATGTGAGGATTTTAAGTTTTTCTGTGTCGTACATGACAGTGAACATTTGCGGAGGTCAAACAGGTTCTAACAGACATTTTTCACAATTTTCTGACATTTTATAGACAAGCAATTAATTGATTAATTGAAAAGAATAATCAGATTAACCGATAATGAAAACAATCATCAGTTGCAACAAAAGTGTAATTTCCTCCACGCTGTCCCAAGTAGGAATGTTTATGATTAATTAGTGATCAATTACTATATTAGAATCCATATATTAATGAATATTAGCTATAAATAAGAACATTTGGGCATCTGTCAGGTGTTTTCAGTGGCTGGTCTTTGAATTTCCACACAGTTTGAGTAACGTGACACCAGCGTGTTTAAGGTGATGATGATGACGTGTTGGAGGTTTTAGTTGCTATGAGCTGAAGTATGAGGCAACCCCTCTTCATGACAGCTCGCCGTGGCTGCTGATTAGTCGGCCATTCCTCTCATCAACAACAAACATTTTGCAAAACTCATCTGTCAAATTGTTTATCAACAAGTTGTTGCAAATGACAGCAAGTCTGTTGTCAGCTCATTTGGTTTTTCTACTTGATGTAAACATTTGTAAGCATAACAAATTTCCAAGGTTATTTCTGGCTGATCATTTATTTGAAATATGTTGTTTTTTTACCGGTGGTGTTGACTGCGCCTGTGATAAATGATGCAGGAACAGATGTCTTTTAAAAATTAAAAGCAGTGCTTTATTAGTACCTCTCTTGATTTATTACCAAGACATAAAATAATTTCTGAGCACCTGCAGTCACAGTTGTAAATTAGTGCTGATTACTGAAAACATTCATTTTTGCAAGTTTTTTACACAAGATTGTGTAAATTTCTAAAAAGGGGATATATGCTCACTTAAGTTGAAAGTTTTTAGAACTACACAGAAATTTTGCCCCAAAGCTTAGATTCAACCAGAGACAGAATTTACTCACATGATGAGCTTGAGGTGAGCTAATGCGTTTTTCTTAAACATGTAAGTGGCCATTGAGTTTTGAGGAATCAACTCTTCATATGCCAACACAGACAGCAGAACCAGTAGACTTTATTCCAGTCAGCAGGTCACAATGCTTATCGGTGATTTCCAGACAGAAAGCTGGACAGCAGGGCAGCAGATGGCACTGCCCACCGTGGCACTGTGCCCCGGCATCACACACACACACACACGCAGATTCCACATGGTATCTACAGTAGCCAATCACACACACACACGGGACTCCAAGTACAGTAGGAAGCTCCATACTGGGTTAGCTGCTGGTCTGCTAAAACCCATTTAACTGTACACACACACACACACAAAATGTTTGTGGTGCTATTATTAATATATAATCAACAAAATGTCATTCATTCTCCAACCCTCAGCATGAATCTGTGTAATCGTCAAATGACCACTTGACCAAAAACATATTTTTTTCAAAGGTTGTCAAAAAGAAACACCGACACACACTTACACACAAACACGCACCATTTCTCTCACAGCTTCTTAGCAGATTGGCTGTCCTCATCAACAACTAGACTGACACTAATCACATCACTATGCAAGCAGAAATTTGGTGTGTGTGTTTGTGTGTGTGTGTGTGTGTGTGTGTGTGTATGTGTGTGTGTGTGTGTAAAAGCAGCCAGACAGGCAGTAGCAGCATCATTTACAACAATCAGAGAATCATCCGTCAGCCATCAGTAATTGATTAATTCTGTCTGATGATAATGTTGCAGTAACAAATTGCCATCTTTCATTGTGGCCGTCTAACCATGGAGAAAGTTTAGTTACAATATGTGATACCCAGACAATTTGTGAGTGCTTAATATGAAAGCGTCATGGATCAGTGTTAACCAATGAGAATGCTTACTCGCTTCGTCGGCGTGCCTCCATCCCATCAGGTAGGAAGAGTTTGATTGTTGACACGATGCAGCCATGGGTGACTGGAGACACAGACAGACAACCACCACGTATGTTAATGTACAACTCATTAAAGTTTACATCATGTCGGGAGAAACTGGAGAAGACTGTTTACAAGAAGTTCTGCATCATCGGTGAACATGGACGATGTGGAGAGCAGTCCTGCACATCACTATCATTCACATGAAAAAAGTTCATGAGCTGCAGCCGTCCTTGAACCTTTCATATTGACATAGTGACTCAGTTACAGCTAGTGTTAGTCCTGACTGTTGTGATGCTGATATGGGAGTGCAAAACCTACACATCTGGTGTAATGATTTCACAATTATTACAGTGATTGCGATAATCAACAGAAACACACAGGGAGTAACTGTGTGCATGGCTGCTGCCTTAATCCTCCCCTTCACCAAGTTTCCTGTTTACCCTTTAATGTTACATTTATTTGGCATTTGTCCAAAGTGACTTTCATTTTTTCCCAACACACACACACACACACACACACACACACACACTGGGATTACAGGTCAAAGTCTTGCTAAAGGACACTTTGGAGGGGCTTGATCCCTGACCCATCGACAGCCAGTCAATGGCCGACCCGCCCTACGTCCGCCCACCACCTTCCATTGCAGACTAGCATCTTGTTTATGGGGTGGTAAGGAAAAATTAAACATGTTTGAAAACTGTTATAGTGTCTGGCACAGCTCACAACAAGGTCAGGAGTTATCCAAGAACAGCTCCAACAAGACTATCCATCATATCATGAATGGCATAAACAAGAAATCCATGCCAACTGAAGAGTTTTGTTGAAAGGATCTAAAAAAAAAAAAAAAAGAATCACGCCAACAGTTGTATATAATCTGTCCTGAGCTTTAAATAACCACAGCAGTGGGGATTTATCTAGATGGGACAACACATCATCCATCAGGCTTCATGGAACTCTTTCTGAGGATATTAGCTAGAATTTGAATTAATCCGGTGTTTATTTTATGTGATGTAATTCTGTGTAATTCTAAATAAAACTATGTTGTATGTTTAGTGATGTGATGTGTTTGGCACCGCTGGTGCAGACTGGAGTCTTTATGAAGCAATGATCTTCACAGATGAACCTGTGACAGTAGCCTCATATGAATGAAGGTCCAATGCAGGTTAAACTGGCTGCTGGGTTTCCAGAATGAAAGTGCTATTAGTGGAGCTGAAAATTTGACCTCAATATCTGCTCTGCACTGTGTATGTGTACAATATGTAGTCTATGACCTTAACAAAATGTGCCCTAAGGTACCCTGGAGGGTTAGTCAAGTGTAATTATGTCAAAGCTGTATTTGTGCATTATCAACTATACTGGTATTAAAGGAAAGAAAAACCTGTTCCTGCTCTACCTCACCGTAACCTACTTCCTTTTGTTCTTGTTATTCTGCATGTCACTCAGCATTATACACAATTTCTCCAGTATAAAAAGTGTTTGTACTTAAATTACTGGGCTCGTAGTACTTGTAGCTGTGTGTAAATATATCGGGTATATGCATGTACCTTTACGTGTGTTCTCAGTGACATCGACGCCGAACTGGATGATGTCTCCGGAGAGGACCTCACAGGGCGGACTCTCCTCTGAGCCACGACTCAACCTCTGGCTGTTGATGAACGTCCCGTTGCTGCTTTTAGTGTCCTGCAGGTAGAACTGAGAGAGAACACAGAGCAGGTGAGAACCATAAAACAATGTAAGACTGTTATAATCTATCATGAAAGACACTGATAGAAGAGAGGCACAAAATGTTAAACAGGATGATAGTAAACATTCAGCTGCACCTTATAATGAAATTTCACAACCGTCAATAGTCATTTTCAAATTCTATACATCATACTAGTGCTTATACCATTTGACTGCAGCCAAAAGCTGCCATACCCATACCCATCCGATATACTCGGACAACGATACTGTCATGTATCTATATATCTTAATATAGCAACTGCAACACGTTCACAGAAGCAGCGTCAGCCCTATTAGCATGCTAACATTAGCTAATATCACTAATCACAAAGTCATTAATTTGCAAGTTTAGGAGCCTTTTCCTAACGTGAGGCCAAGTTCTTGAACGTCATGCTGGGAACGCTGCTGCAATGTACTGGTGAAACTGATGGCTTTATGATGAATTTATGGACTGCTGTATTGGATTCTTGCATTGCCTACTGAAGATCCTTGTACAGTGAACAATAAATAGACTGTAAAGCCTGAAGAATACAGTTTATTACTATTTACAGCCTGTCTAGTATAGGCTAGTATAAGTATTTTGATCATAAACCAAAGTCCTGGCCACATTTTTACCTGATGATGGTTTAAAAGGTAAAGTTAGGGGTTCACTGTCAGTAGATTTCATCCTCTGAGAAATATGAATGTCTTCATGGCAATCCATCTGATAGTTGTGAGGCTATTTCGGTCTGGACCAAAGTGGTCGCTGGCGTAGCTAAAAAAAGCACCTACACATTGATGGTATACTAGTGTTTCTTAGGTCGGGACTCCGAGGGTCCATAAACCAGCGTGTAGGCCAAAAACAGCTCATTCATTCATTAGAACATCCATCCCTAAATTCAATTTTTTCAATTCAATTTTATTTATATAGCACCAAATCACAACAAAAGTCATCTCAGGGCACTTTTAAGATGGAGCAGGTCAAGACTGCACTCTTTAATTTACAGAGAGAGAGACCCAACAATTCCTCCCATGTGCAAGCGCTTGGCGACAGCGGTGAGGAAAAACTCCCCTTTAACAGGAAGAAACCTCAAGCAGAACCCGGCTCTAGGTGAGCGGTCATCTGCTTGGACAGGTTATAATCTAAATCTGTAGAACTGTTCAATAGACTTTACACTATGATGATATCACGTAAAAATAAATAAATATGTAAATAAAACTTTTCTAGGCTCTGGTGAAGTTTCCCTTATGGTTGAAAATTCAACCATGTCTCTTTCATTCAAGACATCCTGTCAGTCATCCTGTCAAAACACATCTTGAATAATTGTGGTCGATGAAGAAAATGCCTCCTGTTGCAGTACTGCGGTTGGCCAACGGGAAAAACTGACAACAACACTGACTGACACGCTATCCGCTCTATAAATGTACCCAATGCACCAACATACAGTCGATGAAGCAGTTATTTGTAATTTTTGGCTTGGATAGTTTTATGAATTTGTGCCTCCATTTACAACAAACTCATTAATTCTCTCCTCCCATCAGCACTTAAGACTGCATGACAAGTTGTTCGTAATTGTATCCTGAGGCTATAATGTAGTTCCACAGCCCGGAAATATACAAAAGACACTAACAACACCGTAACTTTTCACATCATTTACAAGCACTTAGACACAGTCGCACAGCGTGAATCCACAACGATGACAACATCGACCGCAACAGTACACCACAAACTGCGAGAATCACGGCAACAACCCCGTTTCATTCACACATCATTCAGCAAACACATGTGGAAGTCAATTATATAAACACGACACAGACGAGGGAAGTAAAGTATAAACACACACATGCAGATGTCAAGACAGGAAACTGAACACACACACGCACACTTACACACACACACCTGACATTAAAAAAAAAGCATGTGTACAGAGAAACAAGTATTAAAAGCTAACATACAAACATAAACCTAATGCAATGACACACAGAGACGCAGTAAGGTATAAAATTACACAACACACACACACACACACACACAGTTTAAGCGATCTGATCTGGATGCCTGAGGCCTGTCTGTCGTTCCAGGAGTTTCATTCATCAGCTCTCAGCTCTCCATCATGACTGAAAACCATTGTCGATCTACCAGAGAGAGACACATACACACACAGATCGAGCGCTGGAGAGAGGAAGGAGGGACTGAAGGAAGAAAAAGCAAAACAAAGAGACAGAGCGAGAGAGAGAGAGAGAGAGAGAGAAAGACGCACTTAACTGACTGACTGGTTTACTGACTTCACTGTTTATCTAACTGCAGTGTGCTACGAAAAGCTACCGATTCACAGCTCATGATAGCTTACCCCCCCCCCCCCGCACACACTCACACACATACACACACATAAACACACATTGACAGTTACCTCCTGTCCCCATGGTAACCCGGAGACAGGGAGGGAGGGACCTAACTATAGAGCTTTTCACCCAGCAACAACACACACACATACACACACACACTATGCGTCACATACCTCACATATGGCTCGCACTTATACCTAGTGTGTCTCACATACACACACACACACAAAGAAAAGATGACGTCATCGACCTGAGCAGGCGACTGCTGGTTTAGTCTCCAGTGAAAGTTGTCCGTCTGTCATTCATCTCTGAAACATCATACACCTTATTTCTATTAAACCGTTTGACATGTTGACTTTTTCTTGATTTACGGCATCACTAGTAACATGTCACACAGTCTATAAGTAATAATCGACTGACAACAGCAGTGAAACGGCGAGTAAAGCAGCGCTAAAGCCATGTACGGATAGATACCAGCGCTACGTGAAAAAAAAAACACAACCCAACAACCTCACTTCTTTGGATGGGACCATTTAAACAAGTCTGTTTACATGCCAATGATTGTAGGAATGTAAACTTGTCGTTGATAAAACCATGAATAAACACCAGCATGGTCCTTTAACAAAGTGACAATGACTGGTTAATTGTGGAATGTGCTGGCTGATAAGACCTGTGGGTAAAAAGCTTACTATGAGGACTACAGAGAAGTTCCCAGAGTTGTTTTGTGATCTCAGGCAGCGTTTCATCTCCCTAACATTTTTTAACCCCTAAACCTTTTTTTTTTTTAAACATACAGGAAGTTCCTTTCATTTCCACAAACAAGCTGTGGGTTTATGCTGAATCACAGTTGCTTCATTTCCTCATTTACCAGACATAGAAGGCTGACTAAAACATAATTTTGAGGCAACACGGTGCATCATTTTCTCACGCTGCTGTAAATCCACCAGTCACACCAGCAGTCAACCTGCAGTACAGCCTCATATCCTCCTCTGTTCTAAACACCCCGTAATGACTGACTGCTAACTTAAAACTTGTGTGAACTAATGAAGACAGGCAGATTTATTGGTTAGGCTGAATTGTAACCAAGCCACCAGACCAGTTGACTGTTGTTTTTTTTAAATGCTAAACGGAAAGTGAGCTCACCTGAAATGTTGTAATAATCTCTCACTGCACAGGAAAAGTGTGTGAACACAACCACAGTGCGTTCAGTGGGTGAAAGCTGGTCTGTAAACTGTTTATAATGGACAGTTTGGGTAAAATATTACTGTTGACCTTCATTTTATTTAAACCCAGAGGTTTGTTTCCAACCTGTTAAGCAGGATGTGGTCTGCCCAGACAGGCTATGTTCATAACAGAGGGGTTTTTTTTTTTTTTTTTAAACCAACCAGATCCAAACTGGCCCAAAGAACAGTCAACAATCACAGAACTGAGGATGATTTAACATGATCCAAAATGTTGTCGACCCAAGCAGACCCCCAAAAAAAAAAGAGAGAACAGCCTGATGCTCTGCTACATAAGCAGCCACGGTGGAAAAGAGAAGCGATACGTGTCATTTTAACATGCACGTTTTCCCTGCACAGTTTCATCTCACCTCAAGAAGAAGAAAAAAAAAAATCTTTCCCCATGTTGATGTGATCAAAGCTCATAGAAAGTCTGCTTGGTTGCGTGTCAGTGACTGGGAACTGTGTGGACCTGCAAAGACCACTATTTTGTACGCTCCATTACTTTATTTCAGACGTGACTGCTGCAAAATGTCTCAACACAGCAACAGTCATCTGTGGCCGGTTGTTTTGAATGTCAAGCAGAAAAAAAAACTAGTAAAGGTAGGTGGCTTTTGAACTTAAAGCTCAAAGTCTGCTTGTGTGAGTCTGATCTTCTCACATATTTACTGGTCTTTCTGTCTGCTGCTGCCTCAGTGCATCACTTTTGCTTTCCTTCTCCTCGCTGTAATCCATCTGTGTTTGTGCCTCTGTGTGTGTTCATCCCACTGATTCTCCTACTACATCCATTAGTGATTAATCTCCATCACCATTAACAGTTATGTAACAACAAGCACAGGTTTCCTACCGTCCAGGCGTCCGTTAGTTTCAGGTTTGTATGAAAATCTAAATGTTGCTTAAGTTTACATTACGCTGGCGTGACAATGTCCATTAATTTAAATGGTCTGATGGTGTGATGCGTTCAAATGCTGGTGAGAGACTTTCAAACCCTCAAGATCAACAAAAAAATGGCTCTGAAAAAGGGAGATAATTTTTCCAATCTATACACGGATGCATCACTTTTCATACCGAGCCTTTCCACATCCACTTTCAACCAACTTTCACCACCACCACCGACATTCCTTGCTCTGCTTCCACCCACTAACCGAACATTTCTCGGGGAAACACTGCATCCCTTTATCCCTCTCTGTCGTCCTCCTCCTCCTCTCGTTCTCTCTCTCTCTCTCTCTCTCTCCTCCCTCATTAGTGTCAGCTGTGAATGTGAATGCCATGTAATTGTGTTTGGATTTTAATTTGCCCTCAGCCTCCAAAAACAGTGCAAACCATCATCTAGCAGCCAACAGGCATGACAACCACTTAACCAGTCAGCAGGTCAACACATGACACCAGTTTGGTTGGACACTGCACACACATACACATACACATACACATACACACACACGCACGCAGATGTGTTAATAAACAGATAGTAGCAGTCAGCTGACAGATAAAGTCAGCCTGTATTTATCGAGTCCCGCAGAATCACTCGAAAGAACATGGAAAGTTTAACTACGACTAAAAATACTTCCACCTCAGAGTAGAGCTCTAGCGACCTACATCTAGTCTCCTCAAGAGTTTACATCACTTAGAATAAAATTTAAATGAATGACGTCTTAGTTTTCTCCCCGAGTACTTGTGTTATAAAGTCAACGCATTCATAAGACTGTTAACTGATATTCACGACCGTTGCACATTTTTGTGAGTTTTTTTTTCTCTTAATGACGCCAGTAGACTTCAATCCTGCATTATATCATCAGCTGTTTAGCCAGCGAACCTTTTTATTCATAACAAGTATATTAAATTTTAATGTAACTTGGTGACAGTAATAAAAGCGCCAATGTGTTGATGTTGGATGGTCCTGATCTTTGCATCTATAACCACTTACATGTGATGTGTGCGTTTTTGATTAAGTGATGTCATTTAGTCCTCCTCTGTGCTTGGAGTGTTGATATGATGTTGAGTGATAATAACATAGATTTATATTTCTAACCACATTAGTGGCAGGCCAGTTATTTTACATGCACAGCGTTGGAGCTTTTATGTGCAGTAAACACATTTACAGTTTTGAGGGATCCAAATCATGATTCTAGGTTTATTTTTCTTGCTACCAATCATACATTAATAGCAAAAAAAACTTGTTTAGAACAGTATTATGGAACATCATCATCATCGGTTACAAAAAGCTTTAATCAAGTTCATCTTTGAAGAGTCATGAACCTCTTAAGAATGTTCTACATCTTGTATTTCCACATAATCTAAATCTGGTACATATTTGTGTCCTTTCCACCTGCTGGGAACATGTCAGAACAGCTCTGCAGCTTTCCTACATATAGAGATAGTTATAGGAAGTAGAACCAAACATCTGTCACTCTTTGAATCTTCAGCCAGATAGGACAGATCTCTTACTGCGAGGGTCTTGATAAATATATTCCCGTGTTCCCTGAACTCTCATAGCCATGTTAAAAAACGATGAAGCAACTATGTAAAACCAAAAAAAAGGAAGAAAGAAGACACTGAGGCTCAAATAGATAGTAGTAATAGAAAAGTAGATACATACTGCATATGGACAAAATACTGATGTACCTCCAAAAAAAATATCACCCTCAGTATCACCCGTATTACCTGAACTATCCACCATTTAACAAGTCTGAAAATATCTGTTTGCTGTTTGCATTATGTGTGGTTTTATGTAGTTTGTAAAAAGTAAATCATTTATTTTGAAGATTAAAATTGAAGAAGCCTTATTACATTATTATAATTATTTTTTGGCTTAGTTTGTTAGCTAAAAAACATGTTGATGTTATAAATAGCAGCAAAAGGGGAAGCAAACAATAAAGCAGCAGGAATCAGGTAAACAGAAACTGTGGGAAAAGTACTGGTATAGTACAGATAACATACTACAGGAATACTGGAGAGTATTGTAGTACAATATAGAATATAATCTATAAGTGTACAGATCAAAGAGCAACTAAGTTAAAATAAGAAGTCACTGCCCCAGAGGTCAAGTGGAAGATCAAACGGCAAACAAAGAAGAAGCCGTTAACAGTTAGTGACAGTAAAAACATGAAGAGGCTCCTTCATGGGGCTGCAGGTCAAAGGATTGGTCACAACACAGGACTGGAACTAAGGCGTGAGATTTTCTCCTTATTTTAATATTAAATGAATCAGCCACACTGATGGAAGTGAGCCATGGCTGGTATGATAAATCTGTTATATTAACACTGTTGCTGAGCAGAGAAAAAGAGGAACAGCAGGCTACAAAAAGACGACGACACCAAATGACTTTTCGATCACGGACTCCATCACGTTGCAGTTTTCTTCCATCTGTTTAAATAAATGTCCTGTTAGCTTTCACACAGAGGTTTCTTTTCTGAAAAGTTCCATCTCGACCGTTCAAACATAATGGAACAGTTTTGGATAGTGCCACAGTGCTCACGTGATATTTGGCAACTTCTACATGAGAGGTTATGTATGATGCACATGGTGAAAATTGTTTAGTACAACGTGCTGCTAAGCTGTCTTGTTATTTCATCCTTGGCATGGAGGGAGAGTATAATGCGCATAAACATATATTTAAATATTTGACCTCCTCAACATTTCTAAACATAGAAACACTGGAGTCTCCCAGAAAATACAACAATCCTTTAAGTTTATGCTCATGGCCACCAGTTTTAATTATTTCCACTTCTTTACACCTTATTTCAGTCTGTTGGAAATGTGAGTTTTTGATCCTGACTGTGGTGCAGAGTGTCACTGCTATGCTGAACTTGATACCTACACATGCTGAGCTAGAGGCAGGTTTCATAACTTGTTCATACATGATGCAAGTCGATAGAAGTAATATTTTTCAGACTGGAGTTAAGTCCGTCTACTCTACAGGTCACCAAGCATTATTTGGAGTTATATTCGACGCATGTGATTGGCTGCTAAATCAGTTAAAGTATCCTGGGAAAATTAGAAAAGATTAACATACCAATAACAGCTGAACATTATCCAGCCTGGTAAGATAAGTTGTTGTTGTCATAAAGCCAGAAAAACAAAGAAATTAGCCGTTCACGTTGACCAGAATAAACTCCAGCAGACAGGTGAACCGGTTTGTTCTGTCTGGTGATGCAACTCGTACAGAGTCTTCAGCTTTTCAACACTTCCTCAGACAAAAAGGAGGATGCTGTCGACACCGTCTGCCTCTGAGAGCTTAACGTTTAGAAGTCACCACGAGCCACCGCAACACATGATGCTAAATCCTGACATGTGGCTAATAAGTTTAGGTTATCTGGATGAATTACAGCAAAGAGACACTGTTTCACAAAGCTATTCTTGAGATGTAAGTCTCCTGTTGAAGTTACCTCCTTAGTAATCAGACTACAGAACAGGAAGAAGATGACGTTTTCAACAAATTATACTGCCTGGACTCAAAAACTCATTTAATACATGGTATTATAAAAATGTAAAGCTGGAGTGTGGAACTTTTGTCACACAACCCCCGCGAAATGACTCCTTTCCATATCAGAATTTGATCCATTCACCGCACAAATTAAATGATTTTATCTCAATTCAAGTTAGCAGAGGGCTAACTGGAAGTCTCTGGTGTGTATGCTCCGCCCATGGAGCGTGTGCAGTATCATCCAGCCGGGAATGTCAAACCTGACACCAGATATAAAAACTCTGTATACTGTGAAAAACAGAGAGATTTACCTGGTGGTGATGGGCTCAATCAGCATTGTGTGAACTTGTTTGGCAAGGGCTTGAATGTAACATTCAGGTTTAAGTATGACATGACACAGTAGTGCTTAGGTGATTGATCTTGTTGGCATCGACTGACATATAAAGTATCATTAAAAAGTAACTACGACAAAAATGTTTGCCTCCAAGCATTTTCACATGAGGACCACAAGTAATTTAAGGAATACAGTATCTTATTTGAAAATAAGCCTAATAAAACTAAGCAGAACAAGGAAATCCTCCATGTAGGCTGCTTGGTAGAAAAGCTTCCTCCTGCTACTTACAAGTAGATATCTGCTCAGATTCCTTAAAAGACAAAAAACGTTATCTATAAAGAAGACGGGTTTGATTTGGTTTTAAAACAGCATAAAACTTAGCAAAAAACAAGATTCATGACACAGCAGAGAGGGAAACATTCCAGAAAAAGACTTTACGACATTCATTGGATTCCTTTACTGAGAGTGAAAAACTTTTGGGCTGCGTCAAATGATTATTTTCATCATCAATTGCTTTTTTGATTAATTGTTCAGTTAAAAATGTAAATGTTATGTAAATGATACGTTTTAAGCGCTCGAGGTGACTTTACGTTTTGTCAGTCCAGCAGTCCAAAATCCAACAATATTCAGTTTAGAAAAAGACAAACAGAAAGCAAATCCTCACATTTCAGAAGCTTTAACCACATAATGATTGACATTTTTGCTTTATTAATGACTTAAATCCATTATCACAATTATGAGGATGATTTTCTGTGTATCGACTAATCAATTGCATATTTGACAGTAAAAAAATCGATGATATTTTGTTTACAAGTTTTGTCTTATGAGCTACTGGTTCAAGTAGATAATCCATACTGGAAGACAAGAGTTAGTGAATACCATGTGCACTCCCTCGCTGTCTTCCCCCTGACTTCCATTTAGACCTCTAGTGACAGAGCTGAAAATAGGCAGCTGGAATCTGTAGCCGACACAAATGCACACACACACACACACGCACACACTAACACTCACCTTTCAAGGAAACACACACACACACACACACACACACACACACACACACACACTCTGCTGCAGTAATATGTTCACATGCTAACTGATAAAACCCTCTTTCTATTTGCCAGTTGCAGCAACCCGTCTCTTCTAGATATGGTGGCAGGAGTCCAGGTTTAGTCAACTGGTACTTTGCACAGACACACACCGCGATCAACAAACTCTGCCCTGCCTTCTTCTCCATCTACAGCCTCTTACAGACATGCACTACACCCTGGAAATACTCTGTAGGTTTTGCATGTCAGCATCACATCTGAACAGCATCCCAAGTTAACTTTCAGTAAAAATAGTCTGTCTACTTACATCCTGTCAAAGTTTCTCTCCCTATATAGCCATACAAAAAAAACCATTTTGTTATTGCAGATTTAAGAGTTAATGCCTTCACGAGCTGCAAGAGAAAGTTTAGTTGCCGACTGTCAACTTAGTTGGTCAACTATAGTTATTTCATGTTAATACTGTGTGTTGGACGAACTACAAATGAAAAGTGGTTGAAAAAAGGTTTTTACTAAAGTATGAAAACATCACTCTGTATCACTTTGTGGTCTGGAAAGATACACTAGAAAATGGACTGCCAGGCTTTATCTACATTGTCTCATTTAACACTATGTCAGAATCAGGTTTAAAGGCAAGTAACTAGTATGCACATCCAAGGAATTGCCTTAGTGTTGTGGTGCATAACAATCAAAATATAAATTGAGAGAATACAAGTATCTATAACTTGTATTCTATCTATACAAGTAAGATAAAAAAAAGTACCACAAGTCAAATAGAATATAAAATAAAAATTTACAATGAAAAATATGTAAAATATTTTCTGAACTGAAAAGTGCTGTTAAGGTTTAAAATGAAGATGGATATATATACATATGGATATATATACATACACACACATATATATATATTGACCTTGAATGTACAAATGATCATGGTGCAAACATGTAGAGCAGCTGCTGCAGTCTATTAGTTGCCAGCTATCACCAACTATTTCAATAATCACTTTGAAATCATTCTTTAAACCTGCAGTGCAGAACTTTTACATCTAAATGAAGGTCGGTTACATTCAATCCCTTACTAAACCAGTTCACACAATGCTGAGTAAGTCTGTCACCGCCAGACAAATCTCTCTGTATTTCACAGTATGCAGAGTTTTTAAATCTGGTGTGGGGTTTGACATTCCTGCGCTGGCCGGATGAATGCATACTGTCCATGCTCTATGGGCAGAGCATACACAACAAAGACTTCCGCCAGCCGAGCCGCCTCACTTCCAGTTAGCTCTCTGCTTACTTGAATGGGGTTAAAAATCATTTAATGGCGCAGCTCTTCTTGACTTTCCAAGTGTTATCGGACCAAATGGATCAAATTCTGATGAATTTGAATTCTGAGTTAAATGAGTCATTTCGCTAGAATTGTGTGGTGCTCATAACAGTCACCATGCAGCGACAGAGTAGGCTAAGGCGGGTCCTATGACGTAAGCATGTGTCAACACTGTTTTTGTAATTATTCTCACTGCCAGAAGTCCTGCACTCCAGCTTTAAAACAAAAATGTCCAAATTCTCTGGTTGCAGCTCATCAAATGTGAATATGTTCTCGTTTCTATGATAGTAAAGTGAATATCTTTGGGTTGTGACATCACCTTGGGCTTCGGGAAACAGTGACTGACATTTTGCACTGTTTTCTGACATATTATGAACCAAACAACTAACTTATTAATCAAGAAAATAATTGACAGATTAATCAATAATGAAAATAACCGTTAGTTGCAGCCCTACAAACGTGCAAACATTAATACAGAATTGCATTACAGAATTTGGTTCACAGATGAGTAAATAAGATTTTAGAATAACGTAACATCAGCATGTGGCCAACCAATACATTGCTGGGGTAATTTATAGAAAATAATAGCAATTGCAATATGGGTCAGAAAATCTTCTAATCACTCATACTTAACATTGTCAATGCTGCATTGTTGCTTGTAATATTTGTGATGCGTTAGCAAAAAGATTAAAAATAAACTGATGTAAATGAGCTGACTGTCTTTTTTTTGCGTTGTCTGTGCTAGCTTCTTGACTGCATATCAGTAGATCTCATTTCTAAGGCTTCATTGTGGTGTCCTGCTGCAGTATCTGGACGCAGTATTCTATCACTGAACACACACATGCACAATGCCAGAGCCGAGACTGCCAGCCTGCCTTTCCTGCCAACAGTGTCTTATTCCTTCACACTCACACGCAGATATAAAAGAGAGTTACAGAGCTGTGTCCTGTCTGTGTAACAGCGTTCCTGTGCTGTGTTGGTATTCAGATTTGAGGCCATTACCATGCCATGGAATACTGATACCAGACAACAGCTCTGCTGTCAACACTGCTCTCCACTGGCTGCCTGATTGACTGAATGATTAGCTCTCCGGTTGTCTTTACCACAAACCAACTACCCTCCAGAGCAAAAACAGACTTGAGAGGCTGGTGAATGATGCTGTATTAAAACCATGCGCTAACTGGTTATCTCCCTGGATAGCTATATTCTGAGCGTGGCTTGGTCTCGCAGTGATGATAGCACTCTGTTGCAGTGAGGCAGTAGCGGTGAAGATGTATTTTTTTGAAGTGGCGGCTTGGGATGGAAGTGTATTTTAATTGTCAATGTTTTCATGTAAGCGAATGTATTCAAAAGGTTTTAGGACTGAATCTACTCCAAAAACACCCAGGCATGACAGCTACAGAAGTGGCCATTCTAGTTATGAAGCTGTAAGCCTATCTGTTCATAATCAGTTAGTTTGTGCGCACTGATGCTGACTGTTATGGGGCACTTGTAGTCGAGCAGTAACACTAAAGGTACAGGGAGTGAAGAATCTATTCTCCATTTCAGAGTATATCTGGTCCCACCTGAGGCCTGCAGCGATCTAATGACTCATCTACTGTAGAGAGAGAGAGAGAGAGCGTGTGTGTGCGGGTGTGTTTGTGTGTGTCCTCATTACAACTTACCAACTAGACTGGCAATAACATAATTTTTTCCCCCGCACAAACAACATCTGATGTACATCTACATGAGGAAACATCCCGGGGGAAAAAGACTGTGACCAGACTGTGACACCGAGGTCTCTTGTTAAGTTTCTCCTCAGGGTGATGCAAGTGAAAAGGACGGGTTACAAATATCAGAAGGTTTATCCTCCGACATTCAAATGTTAATATGCTAACTTGAAGCTTGTAATGCTAATGTGTGTTTACATATTTCTTTGCATGTTCCAGTCTAACAAATGGACCAAACAACCAGCATTTGCATCCCTAAAGCCACATATAGAAGAAGGCTTAAGAAGCAATCGAGCTGTTACTAAAAAAAAGAAAAAAAAAATAGTTTGAACAAACAAGAACCAATTCGTCTGTGCCCCAAACCATTACTGTAAAAATAACTTAATACTCCACTTACTCCAACATGCGGAACAATAATTCTAGAGCGCGAGTTCCACCCGGGACGTTTTAGCAGTACACCACGTAGCTGTAGCATGCTACATGGATGTACATTAGCCGGCTTAGCCAAGGTAGCCTGGTTACCCCGTAATGTCGCTGCCATCAGAGTGACAAACCAGAGACCCATAACACTGACCAACAAGTGGCCGCATCCAGCTTTGAGCACCATCTGGTCCGGCTCATGATCATCCAAAACAGGTAAAAGAAACAACGGTTAAGGTTAGAAACACCGATATGATATATCCAGACTCAATGAGGAATAACGTTTTGTAAATAAGCTTCAGTAAAAAATATATAACGCAGCTCACTTTGTCTTTGCTACCCTGCTGGTCTTAAACACACCGCGAGTAGCTCAGCTCACTGGAAACTCATTGGACGAGACGCATGCAATGCAATCTGGTTGTTGTAGGATTCCCCCTTAAGAGCAGTATGGGGAATCCACAGCCTTTTTCTCAGTTTTCTCTAGTCATAGGGCACCAGTTTTTTTCCTTTAAGTTAATGTAAACCAATGATATGAGTCATAGTTTTACTTATTTGGAATTACAACTGTTGTCATGGATATTTTCAAAGGTTCAGTATCAGCAGACAATAGCTAATGTCCTCATTAAAAGACATATTTTTGAGATTGTGAAATCAGATAATAACATGTTCCAAACCAACACCAGCCAGGCATCAAAAGCACAAGTATATAAAATGACATGGTTTGTCTTGCCACCTGGCAGGAGGGATATTCACTCTGTGGTGCCCAGCACAGGTTTCTACTTGCTGACTCGTAGTTATACCTGTTTAAACCGTGAGGCTTCAAGCTGATAACACTCTTAAACCATTCATTCATAGTTCAATTACAGTCTGGGGTTCCCCTGCATTCTTTTCACTTCTTAACTCTAAATCCTCCACAGAAGGCTGACCAAATGTGACAAAGTGTTGCAGATCCTGATGTGGGTGGAGGTACTGCATGGGGGCATACAGGCCGCCAGCAGGGAAACATGTAGGACAAAAGAGGACAAATTTAGCTCTAACATCATATCACACATAGCTGCAAAACAACAGCACTGATGCAGCAGTATGTACACTGGCTAGCAGAGTATTTATGAAGCAGGAAGGCAGACGATTCAACATTTTACCGTCCAACTAGCAGATGCTAACCTTTCAGTATAAACAAACTCAGCCACATGCTTCACCAAAGCCAGAATTTGACCAGCAGCCTGTATTAGTTGATATTCTTTACTTTTTACTTTATTTTTTTTTCATGTAATACTTCTACTTTACTTTAAAACTGGCTGTAGTGTGGACACCAAAAAATCTGTTGTTTTTACAGATTAGTGTCAGGGCTCTGTAGGAGTTACCAGGCGTAGTTTTGATGTGTTACAACTACGTCCCCCAGTAGGATAAACCTGGTCTGATCTGGTCAGCTGGCACGTGTTAGGGTTCAGTGTACACATTCACTGGATGAATGAATGACTGGCTGGCTGGCTGGATAGCTCTAAGTGATACAGCTGCGTTACAGAGACCTCCACTGTGAGTCCTAAATCTGGTTTAATCTGGTATGTATCTGTCTGAGCACACCACTGAGTGACTGACAGGCTGTATAGTGATTTCTGGTTTAAGGACAGTTACTGACAGCTACATAGCCGTCCTGTCTTAAGTGTAAACGCGCTTCTTAGGTAGCATTTCAAGGTGGGATGTGGACATTTTCCAAGTATTATAATAGGCAAATCAGACATATTTGACTGGTCATAACAGGAACCAATGATGGCTCAGTTCCATTAAGTGTCCCAGTGAGTCATGCTAGGGAGCAGTCATGCACAACACCATGGCCTTGAAACTGATAAACGTGAATGGAATGAAGCCTTTATTCATGTTATCATTTCCACATGCTGTTTTCCTGCTATGACATGTCAATCCTCTGCTTTGAAAAAGATCTATCAAGGCTGGGTTTCATTTATAATGCGAGTTTCTGTGCAGATAGCGAAAAGACATTTTTCTTTCAATACCTTTCTGAAAGTAATGGAAATGTTTTTCCACAAAAGTCTTGTTTCGCCTTCAACAAAGCTCTCAAATGGTAAAGTTCAAGTCTGGTGTCATTCTATATATTTTTTTATTGTCAACAAATCCATAAAAAGAACAAAATCAACTGTGCATTAGTCCACCTCACAATACTTCCCTAATCTTGTCTGTGGAACTCAGCCCCAAACCCACTGGTTCATATTGATGACGAAGATCTTTAAAAACAGCTCACAAATGTATAATTTCAGTTTTTTAAAAAGAGTCAGTAATTTCCCAAAAACAGCTGGGCACTACGGCTGCAACTAACTAGTATCTTTATTATCAATTAATCTGTTGATTATTTTCTCGAATAATCGATTAGTTGTTTGGTCCAGAAAATGGTGAAAAACGACAATCACTGTTTCCGACAGTACAAGGTGACATCTTCAAATGTTTTGTTCTGACCAACAGTCCACAACCCAAAGATATTTACTTCACCATCACAGAGGACTAAAGAAACCAGAAAATATTCACATTTGAGAAGCTGGAATCAGAGAAATAATAATAATAATAATAAATAATAGTTGGAAACTAATTGATTAATCGACTAGTCGTTGCAGCACTCCAGAGCACTGTAGTTTTTAAGATTAAGATTAGCCTTTATTGTCTCCCTTGGGTAATTGAGAGAACACAGGTGACAAAGCAGCACACACAGCCTCTCCTTATACACACACAACATACCCATATACATGTACAATCAAACTACAGTTAACATGCAATATCACACACAATTCCATATACACAAGAACACACACATCAAGAATACTGCACGATGCCCTACAAGATACCACACATTCCCCCCCAATAATCCTCCCCCACCTCATCTCTTACTGTTCAGTAGTTTGACTGATAGTGAAACTAAGGAAAATTTATACCCATTCAATATACAGTTTGGTGACCTGTACCTTCTGCCCGAAGGCATCGGCTCGTACTCTTTGTGAAGGATGTGGTTTGGGTCACAGGTGATTTGAAGGCCCTGCTTCCTCGCTGTCTCCTCGAATATCTCCCGGAGAGGAGACGGGGGCAGCATGCCAACTATTTTCCCAGCCCTTCTGATAAGGTTTTGGAGTTGTGATTTGAGTTTAACGAACAGGTTACCGAACCATGTTGTGCTGCCATAACGAATAATAGATTCATAGCTGCCCTGTAGAACCATAACGTAATGCTTTTACCAACTCGGACACTGAGCCTTCACAGAAAATGCAGACGCTGACTGCAAAAATACTCCTCTTGATGAGCCCATTGTAACTGAGAATCAAAGTGAATACCTAAGTACTCGTATGGTGTTACCTGCTCAACTCTATCCCCGTTGATTAAAACTAGGCTGTGATCACCAACAGACCTGGGATCGAAGACCATTTCTTTAGTCTTTTTGATGTTTAACATCAGGGTTGTCCCCTCACACCACTGAGCAACCTCTTCCATCTCTGACTTATACATAGCAATGTCTGAATCTTTTGTGAGTAAACCAGAGTATGGCTGTAGCTCCAGTACTTATAATCTGTATGTCTGAGAGAGTTGAGTTGACTTTCACCTGCTGTTGTCTTCCTATGAGAGGTAGCACCCATGTATCTCAGTGTTCACAGATTTGCCTTTGTTTAAGCCATAGTTTTGCCTTAGTATTAAAAGCTTTAAAAATCAGTTAATGTTTTTATTTCTGATGGCAGGGTATTCCAAATCTGTGGGCCTTTAACTGGAAAAGAGGATTGACCGAATGTTGTTTTGCCTTTCTTTGGTTTACAGTCTCCACTAATTGCTCCCTCCATAGCGGCTCCTTTGCTATTATATTTTAAAATCATTTGACTGACTGGTTCTGGGGCAAGGCCATTCACACACTTAAAAATTGGTTTCATAAATGAGAGATTTATAAAAAATCTCAAAAGGTTAATAAATTAGACTTTTTCTGAATGTTACAATATTGTGCAACAGTGTTATTCACTGATGTGTATTTTTAACATTTTAATAGTTTTTGTCAGTATTTATGACAGTCAGTACCAAGACAGTACAGATGTCTGATACCCAGCCCTACTTATAATCAGGCAGGACATGTGCAAAACCCCCCCTGAAATGTTTGGGGGTCATTTTGAAGGATGAGTTCTTTGCATTCAACAGCTCCGTGTTGAGTGCATTGGCCCCAAAATAAACTTAAGACTGTGAAAAACATCTTGTACTCAGCATTTTCAATATTTTGAGCCACGACTGTAACATGGTAATATATCTTTTGTATTGTTTCATGGAATGTAAACAAACTTCATCGGGGCTTGACGTAGTTGCTGTAGCAGTAATGATAAATTACAGACAGAAAACTATTAAATATATACCAGATAAACACAACGTCTTTGATCACATTTCAATCTGGGTACAGTTTTTCAAAGTTACGGAGGAAAGACGTAACAACCATCAATGACTGAGCGTGGACAACTCAACTTGACTGCCGGGGGCTGTTTGTCTGAGAAACACTCTGACTGGTCCTCTCATAGGAATGCGGGCTGTCTGATTGGCTGTCTGCTTGTCTTTATCTCCGCTTCTCAAACACAGCGCTTCCCAAACTGAGGTCCCAGGACCTCCGGGGTTAAGAGAGAAGCAGCTGGGTCTGATCTGACCTTTCAATGATGGCTGCTGCTTAAATAAGAACACAGTTCATTATTTCTTTTTTTCTAAGAGCCCTTCAGATATTCATCCCACCAGCTGTGTTCATGTCAATTAGTTCATCCTTCCTTCACAGAAGTCAGTGTCAAGGCAACAGTCCCAGCAGGACTCTATGACATCAGCAGGCTACAATACATAACGTGTAATCACAGTGTTACAGTTCTCAGTCCTTAATCACATTTACGTCTGGCTGCAAAACAATTAAACTGACTGAACGACAACTGAACATGTTCAGTGATCTAAAACATCAGGTTTTGCTGTCAGTCATACAGAATCAAAGTGTAAGGGATCTCTGTGAGTCTCTTCCAGTCTTACAGTAGGACAGAAGACCCTGCTCTGATGTGCAGAATGATCACATCAATAATACAGCAATGTGCCGGATCACTGAGCCGACTGATTGGTTCATCAATCACAGAGCGCGTCCAACCATACCTGTTTCTTTTTCAGTGCACACTTATCTCGCACAGACAAGATTGAGGCAAAGGCTGCAGAGCATCAAAGCCATCAGAAAGACAATGTTACGATATGTACAGTAAAACATATTTACACCCGTTCTCGTCTTACCTTATTCTACTTTTGCTTGCTAAATGAACAGCGGGATGTCGCCGCACACGCTCTCGGTCACGACGCAGAACGGTTCAGGTGAAAGCAACAAACTTGCATCCAACTGTTTCAACATGGTATTAGAGCAAAGTGAAACTGTCGGCTGTTTTTTTTTAACAAACTTAAAACTGCAGACTCATGTGACAAACAATGTTCTTACTGCAAGAGGAACCTACAGTTGTGAGATATTGGTTAAGCAAGCCAGGTCTTCGTGTGTGTGTGTGTGTGTGTGTGTGTGTGTGTGTGTGTGTGTGTGTGTGTGTGTGTGTGTGTGTGTGTGAGAAAAGAGTGAGAGAGCGCGCGAATACTGAGCCATTGCCCTTTTTAGTCTTTCTCTAATGTCCATAACTTGAATGCAGTGTATTTTGTATTTGCATTATTTTATTTTATTGATATGCACTCACCCTGTGTCCTAATTGTACACTAAAGACAAATTCTACCCACGTTATGTAGTACTTCAACACTGTGAAAATTAAATTTAAGTGTAAAAAGAGCCTGAAGCATACTGATTTTTTCAGGCCAATATCAATATACCAAGAGTAAAACAAGAATAATAATGCTATACTGGCTTAGGCTTATGTTCTATTTTTTTTTAAAAACACGACGGTAAAGTTTGAACAGTAAACTTAACTGAAAATAAATTATAAATAATTATGAATATGAAGAAATACTGGACATATTTTACTGAAACATTATTTTATATCTGCCAACATGCTGTATACACCTCTACCAATAGATCTTTTCACTGCAGACATGTTGACATGTCATAGCAGGAAAAGCACAGATGCAAACAATATAATTCATAAAGGTTGAATCCTATTTAGTTTTTCAAAATTCATGACCCTGGTATAGTATATGATGATTTACCATTATGGCTTACCTGGACACTTTAATGGAACTGAGCCATCGTTACTGTTATTAGTTCTATTTGGGCTTTTCCTGCTACGACAAGTTAAAATGTCTGCTGTGACACCTGTGATAAGTTAATATCAACCGATACGGTCAGCCTGCCAATGTATCGATTGGGCTTTACTTAAAAATGGCAGCATATGTTACAAAAATCCCTTTATTTCTTGATGAGAAAATTTTGATTTGAAATGACTGTTGATAGAGACTACTGTCACATATGAGATGTTTAACAGGAATGGAGGCGCTATTCCCAACAAGCAATTATAATTTTTTTATAATTTTTAAAGTCTCCTAACCTGTTTTAGGTTGATAATGTATGGAAGCAAGAAGCTGCCAAAGATAGGCACCAAGAAAATGTAATATGTTTCCTATTGACTAAAAGCAGGTGTTACAAAAGGGAATCGTCTTGTGTTTGGGCCAACAGAGTTCATATTATATATTTATTCAACTTCTGGTGAAATCTGTTCTTGTATGATCAAACTACTTTAGCATTGAAAATCACTTATGGCCGGTCAGTGACCAGGTTCATTATTTTGAAAGTTGATTAACTATGTTTATCAGCACAATAAAAAAGTACCAGTACAGTCCTTTTCTGGACCATAAAAGCTGTTAATAAATCAGTACTAATAATAACTGATCCTCCATTTGATCCATTTCAATACAGGATATATTGGTGACTTGCAAGTGCCAAAAAATCAGTCTGTGTCGGTATGTGTGCATGTTGGTTGGACCGAGTTTGTGTGTGTATATATCCCTGAACAGAGGAAAGGATGACGCTACTGTCGTTATAAATAGCTTATGCTGTGTGCACACACAAACGCACACAGGGTATTTCAAAGTCCCTGCATGCCACATAGCTGGGTAATCCCATGGCTGTCTCAGCCTGTTTGACCTGTTCTACAGAGAAACTACAGATACACTAAAGCCACACAATGACAGATGCTACGACGCACAGATTTGATCCGTCTGCTTCAGATCTCAGACCTGTGGATTTTAAGGAAATAACAGGTTGGATTCCCAGATAAGGATTAAAGCTAGTCTTACACCGGACTTCGCACATTTCTCAATGGATAGCATTGAGTTTTGCTGTATTCCAGGACTAAATTAAATCCAGTCTGCAACTGTTTTCTTAATGATGCTCTCTTCATTTATATAAAAAAAATCTCGACAAGAAAATGAGTTTAGTCTTCAACTTTTACAAATCATAAAAATTACTTAGATATTTCACAAAAGATTAACTGTATAAAAGGAAGATATTGGTGCTGAAACGATTCTGAATTGTCTGTCGACTGACAGGATATTAATGAGAAATTATTTTCATAACTTATTCATTATTTTAATATGCAGAACATTTGATGGTTCCAGCTTTTCAAATGTGACATGTTGATTTTCTCGGCGTGATGAGTTTTGATTTTCTGTTTTAGCGGAAAAGCGGGGTGAGCTTGTGTTTTTGCCCCAAGTGTTCCTAAAGAGGACGACTTTGTTTTGAAGCTATTTGTGAAATGAAATGATGCAGATGAAGAAAACATGTTTCATGAATCAGAACATAAATAAGTAACAAAATAAGATCCTGTACTTGCAATAAATGGGAGCAAAATGTGCAATAACAAAATGAAAGTCCACACAACGTTACATTTACAATACCTTTAACTTTGGATCTTTATGTATAAAATCTGTGAAAACGTCTTACAGACAACATATATTGGTTTCAGAATACCTCATATTTAATATGATTTATATCCTAACCTTCACTGTTGTTTACGTAGAGTAGAAACACAAAACAAGTGTCAGGATCTAAACAGGTTCTGAAAGGCTGAAAGTTAAATTTACCTGCACAATTAAAGGCAGAGTTTGCACACATAAATCATGTGACTCAGGTGTCTTGTCAACTGGGTTTTGATAGAACATCTCCAATCAGGATAGACTTTTTGGTCGAGGGTGGAGCATAAATCCAGAACCAATCCAGACATTATTTTGTTCTGCTAATTTTTCTTCCCGTTTTCCTAGCATGAGAAACACCATATGTGTTTTACTACCCATAATCCCTTGAGTTTTGGGAACATTTCCTGTGCTCAATTGGGATTATGTATTACCTTCCAAGTACAGTGTTGGATTTGTCTACAAAAGGCAACACTCCAGAGTTTGACGTATCTCTCCAAACATGCATCAATGTGAACGCACCCTTAAACAAACTGAATCTGTTCAGGACTAATCAGAGTTCACATTCGGGAGAAAGTCTTGCTCCAGGGTGTTGTTGTGTGAAAGAATATGTGTTTATGATAGGACTAGTTGTAATATAAATATTCCTCTGAATCATTCTGAGGTGGACATTTGTGAGGCTATTGTAGAGGCTAGCCTGCTGCAGCATTTTGGATAATTGGTCCCCATTATTATTCAGTTATGACTTTAAATCAAAACATATTCATTAGAAAGGGTGAGAAGATTCACACCAAATTCATTTGAAATCACGGAGGACAGTCAATCCTAGGAGAAACAGTAATCAAATGTCAGTTTGTCATTATCATCTTGTCTTACCTTGCCGGTCTTGTGGTCGAACCAAACCAGGGCATGATTCCTGGACAGGACCTTGCAATCGAAGGTGGCATTGTTCTGGGCAGGGCGGCACCGAGCCACAGACCTGCCGATCTTGACTGGCTCATCCAGGTACACATGCCGCTCCTGGAATGGATGCGAGTTGGGTCGGCAGGCGAACACGGCCAGCGCTGAAGGCATTGATTTTGGCTTGAGAGTATTACTCCAACCAGACACGAGGGACAAGTCTTCTTGATCCAGAGTGGCAGGCTTCTGTTGCAATCCCCAATGAATAATCTACAATATCTATGGCCTGTATGTAGGCAGGGTTGTTAGTCTTCCAAGCTTCTAGGCACTAACTAATAAACATTGTCCACTGTACACAGCCCGGGCTGCACCACTTTCCCACTTTGATTCAACAAGACTCTCCTGTGTTTGAAAAAAATGAAAATAAAAAACAAACTGACAGGTATAAAAAAGACAAGACATTCCCTTCACTCACTGTCCACCAAAGCTACATAACGACACTTATATCTGACAGCAGGCACTATGTACAGACCAAGGTGCCATGTGTCAAGACATACATGACTGAGTATAGCACGGACAGTCTGGCAAACAGCCTCCCACGTCCATCAAACTACTCCAGCACTGAAACAGGCGATTGAGCCCAGTCAGCCACCAGACTTTATCTTTAGCCCGCACCCCCCAAGATAGTAACAGTTCAAGTCAATAATTGTGAGTGCTGTTCAAATTAGTTACCAATCCAGGAAACTATCAATATAATGACTATCGAAAGCAAATTATTGCGCCCTTTCTTGCAGTGTTTAGTCTTGTCTTGCAGCGAGCTAACATCGGAGCACACACCCCAATGTGCAACACGCCAGTCGGTCTACACACGTTTGGTGTTTAGTAATGTGTTATTATATTCGTCATTTAAAGTCATAATCTGTGTGACCTTGTTGCCCTGATACAGGGAACCTCAGCTAGCTACCTGACGTTACCACTCCCTCCAGAGAACACCTACAAGACCGCTAACGACACCTTAGAAAGACTGAATGCCAGAAATACCCCTGAGTTACAATACGTGAACGGTCAATTAAACTAAAACAGTTCACTCCCCACTCTTCGTCACGGTTAACTAGTTAGTGCGGAGGCTTCAAAACACTCAGCCGGGATGAACTGGGGGATTAGCAGGTCTTCTTGTGCAACTAAAATGCTAATTGGCTAGCTCGCTAGTGGACCAGCTAAGCGCTAACTGCCGGCCAACGATTTCTGGCGTTGTACCAGCAAGCTAGGCTAGGCTAGGCTAGGCTAGGCTAATGAGTGCTTACAAACTTATCATCCAGGTCCTCAAATGTTTTCTCCCCACCCTTCTCAACCAGTTCGCTTACCGAATGGGGACGAAATGCCATCCCTGTCTCCTGGAGCAAATAAAAGCAGCAAGCTAGCCCCGTCTTTTTTTTGGCTACTACGGAGCCCTGCCAGCGGACGTTAGCATGAAGACGGTGCGACTACCTAGCAGCAGCTAGCCGGCTAACTGACAGTCAGGGCAGAAACAGACGCGGAAAAATCAGGGGAGTTTCTTGGCTGCGGGGTTCCTCACGCATCACATCAGCCCGTTTATCTTCCAGGAAAATCCTCGGTACAGGCCACAAGTTGCACTGTCGTCGTCTATCTCAGTCCAGGTCGTGTTTGCCGTGGTGGTTTGAACTTATTGCGATCGCCTTCCAGCAGTTTTCTGGAAGGAATCTACAAGAAGTTGTCCTCCTCCGCAAGTCCCGGCCGCCATACTGTAACTAGAGAGCAGGCAGGCGGGGTGCGTTCACTGCCCGAATCACATCCACTCCGCTCACCGCTGAGCTCATTACATCTGACTAATAATACAGTCTTAATTTTGGTTTATCATATATGCGATGGATTGTTTTCTTAAAATGGAGACTGAGACTGCACCTGCAAATTTTTACGTTATACATATTTATTTTAGTTTAAATATCACCTCCAGGCTTGTTTTGAGATGTATGTAAATCAGAATCATCTTTATTGGCCAATTACGTTTACACACGCAAGGAATCTGACTGGTTTAGTAGCTCCCAATGTACTTGCACAAAATAACAACACAGCAATCTTCAGAAATATACACTAGGGAATTTACTATATATATATATATATATACAGGTGAAGCTGTGTCTGTGAACTATAAACAGGGTACAAATTGTGCAAAGGTAGTGCTGAGATAAATATTAAATGATAAAAAAGACGTTACTTTATATACATACAGAAGGTGATTATGTACAGTAAAATACTCTACTTTAAATAACAATTTGTGTGTGTGTGTGATATAGTTTTTCAACAAAAAAAGTTAAATTATCTTGTGAAAGTCCTTAAAATGTCATCTCCTCATTTTCCCTCATTAAATTTTCATCTTAAAAGTTGAACTGCTAGTCACGGGATGTCTCCTACTTCTCTGTAAAGTCCATTTGCAGTGTATTTGCACCAGCTTCAAGTTTCCACATTACACTTCTGTAAGTTGAATATCGGACCAGGATTGGCTTCAAACTAGTTGTAATGTCACAAATCAAACTCGTAGGCCCACTTCTCCAAATTGGATTTTCAGTGAGCAAAGAGAAACTTTCCACTTTGAGCAGATGAATGTGAAAACAGCCTTCCAGTGTCAAACTCCGCTCATACATCATTCTGCACCGTGACGCTCAAACATCCAACTGTAGAAACAAGAAGAAAAACACATGTTTGAGTGGAGGGGGACTTTAAAACAGGTTTGGAGGTGATCTTTAAAAGATGGTGTTTTGATTAGGGGAAATGTAACTGATATGGAAAAATATCATACAACAGGCCTCATACAGTAACTGAAAATATATTTATTTGGTCAATATAAAGACTGCCCACTGTTTAATTGAGGATTATATTATCATTAACAACAGGAAATGGAAAACATATGCTTTAGACAATATACTTCTGAAATCTAGTTAAAAAATATTTAGATATATCATAAACATAAAAGCAAAACTACATGTCTGTATTAGAATATTACAGAACATATTATGATTATGATATGTGATTGTGAATAATATAATATATAATATAATATAACCAGAAAAGTCTTATTTTCTCCCAACCAGAACCTGACTCTGTTGGGGTCACAGAGTGGAGATGTCACTACTAGATGGTAGTAAAACAAGACTTTTCTTCATAATTGTTAAAATATTAGCATAGGTATCATTGTGTTTTACTCAAGTGCTATGTATCTAACTTGATTATGGTTGAGTTACATAGGAGTGTATGTTTAAATGGGTTTCCTAACCTACCTTCACCTATGTAACTTACTTACCAGTTTTATGTCACTTTTCTGTAGACAACATTCGTAATACTGTGAATTTCAGTGTCATTATATACATATACATATAACAGAGCACTAATTTGCAATATTTGACATTTCCATTATGAGGTTTTATACAGGTGACTGACTGTGACAGTAGGGTGGGGTGGGGTAAAATGGGAGGAGATCAAATTCTGCTTAGAGGTCAAGAAACGTCTCTGCAGTGTTCCAGTGAACCGACAGCTGAGACCAAATCAATGCTGGACGAGACAGTAGGAGAGTTAAGAATGGGGAGAAATCAAACACCACAAGGCTTATCTGCTGCTCATTTTATTTGATTCAGCAATCATTGAACAAGAGATCTAATAAAGAACATTTATATCAAATGAAATATTAGTTTTTGCCTTTTTCATCCGCCTGAACAAGGTGTTCTCAACCTTTTTTGCCTTTCAGGCTGCACATAGAGTCAGGTCCAGGTTACGAAATCTTGTGGCTCGAAGCTATTATCATCTGAGGCTCCTGTTTGGTCATGTTATAACAAATAAAAAACATTCAAGCCCACAGGAGAACACTGTGAGTGTGCTGCTACTGATTATAGGTGACAAACTAAGAATTATGTTTTTATTACTGTTGTAATATTACATTATAATGTTTATTAGACCACAAAATGATAAATTAGAGACTACTACAATCTGACAATCACAAACAGGGGACTGTTTAGGAAAAGAAAACACCAAAACAATTCATTCTACATGTTGACCCTGCACATAAAAAAAAGGCCGTCAGAGGTGTCACGACCACCCGTATCAACCACGCTAAATCCAGCAACTGAGCCACCAGACTCTTAAACACTACACTGAAGTGCACTATATCTAGTGCACAGGTGAATGAAAGAGTGAGTTTCCCTTATATGGAAGAAATTCTGCTTCACAGTTCATAAATATGTGAAATTATTTAGTATATAAATTAACAATAAAGATTTTTAAATGCATAAACAAGAAAATAATTATAGCTGCAAGCAGCAGAGCAGTGACCGAGCACCAGATATTAAATTAGTCATGAAAAGACAAAAATAAGCCTAAAAATCAGAACTGTAGAAACAAAACTTCACAAACAAAAAAAAAATCAAATAATGTTGATTTCTATGAATCAATGTTTCATTCATTTCTATCATGAAATATTCAAAGATAAATGGATGTGCTCTTCCTGCCAAATGAATGCAATTTCACATATATAGTGTAAATATTGCCCCATTTCTATGAAGGACAACGTTTACAGTAACCTTTATAGCAGAAATGTTTCAGTTATGGGCTCAAATTTTGACTAAATTTGAACTTTTATTTACATTACTTGTCCAAGTCTGAAGACAGTTGACAGAAATTGTGGTGAAACTGGAACTTAAACCCAGTTAAAATGACAGAAATTCAGGTGAGTGAAACAGCAAACTATTGAACTACGATTGATTTACTGATATTATGCACCACAGTTCGAATTTCCCATTTGAGAACATTTGGAAACCTTCATTTGGTCACTATATTGCTTGTATAGTTTTTTTTGTACCTCTACTAATATTGAATTATTGTTGACAACCTGTCACTGATGTAATCACATTTTGGCTGAAGTCCATTTAACACAAGGTGTATTCTTAAAACTGACATGTTTCTAAGGTCATATATAATAGTCCTGCTGAAGGTCTTGGCTGGTCTGAGAGGCCTGAGTGTTGATACAGGATTCATTTTGGGATCAGACTGATTATCAGTCTGTACCAAATATACCAGAGTGAAGGACGCGACAAGGACTGAGGGACTAACACAGAGTGTCAAGATAGAGCTGTAAACTACATCAGCCTGTTGGTTGGTTCTCTTTTTGTCAGAATCAGAAAGTCTTGCAGTTTCGTTGTAACCAGTTCCAGATTTAGGTTCTGGTTGGTCATGGTCACGAGCTAGATCCTGGTTTTAGTCCATGCGGCCCTGCCCAGCTCTCCTGCAGAGCAATGCGAGCAGGGGACCAGCTGTCACTACGCTAACAGTCTGACTAGTTGAGATTTAACAGCATTTGACGGTGTTTAGCTTCTTATCCCAGTTTGACATCATGGTGTCCAGTTGTTCAGCATTTTCTCAAATACTGTGGTTTATTTTAAGTTATTCTGTTTTCTGATCTCACTCTTGTTTTTTATTATCTACTTCAGTTTCATGTGAAGCACTTTGTAATATTGTTACAAGTGTGTTATTATTATTAGTTCAGCACTGAGGATGTTATTTAATGATGCAATAGGAAGCTCTGATGCGCTCAACATGGAATTTTATTCTATTTTTATTCGACTATTTGGCAGCAGGTTTTTAGCTTGTACCAAAGTGATTCCATATTAATGTGATATAATCTAAACATGTATTATATGTAAATATGTATTACTCAGTTACTATATGGACCATGAAGTGAGACTGATTATTGTTGAATTTTCTGTTCATTGTTCATTGTTTATCTATGTATATACTGTATATATTTAGTTATGTGCATTGATCTATATGTATTAATTTCTGCATGAATTATTTTAGTACTTTATGTTAACATTTATTTCGTTATTTTAGCCATAAATTAAATGTAATTTATCTTCTAGGACCAGGGTATAAAAACCAATGGAAAATAAAAACATTGAAACCACACAAACATAGATAATATACAGAATTTGTTTAGTATTACTCAATATTATACTAAGTAAAGTAAGTAAGTGAAAGTTTATTCGTATAGCACCTTTCACAGATACAAAATCACAAAGTGCTTTACATTAATGAAAAATACACTATTAAAGTAATATTAAAAATAGCAATCATAACAAACAGCGCAGGGCTAACAAGTTAAAATCACAGCAACAACAAACCAATGAGGACAGAGACACATAAACGAGTACAAAAGTTCTGAAGCACAGACGAGGAAATAAGCTAATAAAAAACAATAAATAAAGTGGAGAAGCTAATCAGACAGGCTAACCAAAAGCCTGTCTGAATAAAAATGTTCTCAGCTGTTACTATACTTTTAGTTTAGTCTAACCCAGTAATTTTGCAAATATTAGTACATTTACATAAACAAATTAGATTTGTTTGCATACTCAGTTAACGTAAGCTTTGTTTTTGTCTATCTGTTAATGATAGTGTGGATTTGTGACACAACTTGTGCCAACAGGGGGTTGGCTCAAGTTAGTACTGGTCCTTCTGTAAGCACCCCCACTCTGTTTTATCCATCTGCTTGCTAGGTGTTGGAGCTATTAAAGGATTTAGATAAAGCTGATTTACTGCCGTGCTCCTGATTCAGAGTCAGGATGTAATTAAAGAAGTAATTCATTCAGTGATGTGAGTTGTACTCAGAGTTGGGGATGTGAAGGGGAACGACGCTGATCCAGCAGAATATACTGAAGTTGCTGCCAGTGGCAGGTGCCAACATTAAATATCTTTAAATATAACAATTGTTTAAGCCCAAACAGTCATTGACGAAACACAAAGATACTTTATAATAAATATAGATTTCAGAATTGCAACATAACAATTGTCAATAAAAGTTTGACAATTTCGTATTAGTTCTTGTTTCTAATGCTAATCTAATGTAGTTGGACAAAAAACTGTTCTGAATCATGGTCCACTTCCTCACTTTTCGCTTTCTGTGCCAACTCATGGTCTTTATTTATATATCACAATTATGAGTTTTACTAAGTACATAACAAGTCATTGATTTACTGTCTCAAAATTATGACTACATACCTCGTAATTTTGATGAAGAAAGTCTATTTGTAAGTTTTGACTTGAAAATTTTTATTGACTTATCTCAAAATTATGACCAAAAAATTGTGACTAAATCATTATGACAACACTTGTAATCTCATAGTATCAGTTTATTTTTTTCATCGTGAAAAAACAAAAAACTATTAAAATTTGGTCTGATTTCAATTCTCATGTTTTCAAAACCACAAATGTTACTCACTGTTTTAATCTTAAAGATATTGTTTGTTACTATGACATTATGAGTAACAAATCTATAAACTATGTTAACTTTTTTATTTTATTGGGAAAATTCTTTAATCACAAACAGAAGTTCTTAGGTTCCCAACCCTATTTCCCTCTTATCTGATTTTTTAAATAGAGTTTAACTCAATACTTAACTCTCTTGCTCTTACAAATGATAAAAAAGCAACAAGTTCTTAGAATATTACAGAAATATATTTGATGAGACTGATGAGTCTGATGATTTGATGAGGTCAAATTAATTACCCTTTTTTCATGTCTGTCCTTTTAAATATATATATGTATATATTCCTATAATTGTTTAAATTTTAACTTATTTTGAATATTTTTTGTTTCTCATTTCATTGATTTATTTAGTTTTTACCCATTTTATTTTATAAATATTTATATACTGCTTTTTTGTTGTTGTTGTAATCAGCACTCTGTACTTTTTTCTAAACTTTATTGAAAACAGTCAAATTTAAAAAACAGTAACATATAACCAAGTATGAAGAACAAAAAAAGAGGAAGTGCCATAGAATTCAATTATGACATAATAAATAAAAATAAAATAAAAACATTCGATAAGGGGATTGTGCAAGGAACTTTTTACATTCAATGAAATCAGAGATAAGAGATAGGAGGAGGAAAATAAATAAATAAATAAAGAGGTATATATTAATAATTAAGTAAAATTGGTCAATAAATTTACATGTTTTAAAAATTGCTTTGGTCATGTTTACTTTTTTATTTCGCAGCTTGCCTAGAGAATTGTAATAGAGTTCAATATCAATTAGAAATAAGGTAACGTTTGGTTTTCTATTGGTACATGTCATTATATGCATATGGAATTTGCCAAAAAATATAAATTATTGGATTAAAAGGCAAAAACATTCTTGTCCATTGATTTATTTTGAAAATTAATTAAAATATCAATACCATAAAGCATGACCATTTGACCAGTTTTTCTAGATAGACAGTTTTCATCCAAAATATTTTGGAATACATACAATGGAAAAATAAGTTAAATTTAGTTTCTTTGTTTAGCACTCTGTATGGTGTTGTGTACTTGTTTTGTGCCTGACGAACACATAAAACCAATTCTGTTTTCATTGCACTGGCTCCCTGTCTCCTTCAGGCTTGACTACAAAGTCCTGGTCCTCACACATAAATCCATCAACAGCCATGCACCTCCCTACCTACAGGAACCAATCACACCACAAACCTCCACCCGCACTGTCAGATCTGCCAACAGCTTGCTCCTCCGGGCCCCCAGTACTAAGCTCCACACCATGGGGGGTCGAGCCTTCTGCTCTGCTGCACCACGCTTGTGGAACAGACCTCCTAATAATCTGAGGGCAGCATGGACCCTAGACTCTTTTAAAACAGGCTTAAAAACCTCTCTATTTGGGAAGGCTTTTTCATCTTAACTATTGTTAATTTCTTTATGTTGTGTGTTGTATGTTTTTAATGCTGAAGCATGTAGCACTTTCACTGTGATTCGCTGTGAATGAAAAGTGCAGTACAAATTAAATATATTTTATTATCATTATTATTATTATTGTTATTATTATTATTACTTTTTGTTGGATAAAGTTTTGTATTTTTAAAAATGTCAAAAGTTTGCCTTGGTATCTCACAATTTACCATCACTATTTTTATTTTTGTCATTCCTAACTTGTCCTTTTTTCTTTTCAAAGCATTAATTGGCCTCCGTATAATGAGTACACCTCAGTTCCAGGGACGGCCTTACGTGATGACGTTTCCCTTTCATCACCGCTACGTACTTACGCTCTTGCTCCTATGCTAAGTGCTAGCTGAGTGGCTACTTTTCTGTACCGTTGCTTTCCTCCTGTTGTTGTTACCTGAGGGGGGGACACCAAACAGAAAGACCGCTAAACTTAACCAGAAAACCGTTAACATTCTCCAGAGCGTCTGAGTGTCCGTGTCGGGCCGTCGACATGGCTCTGCAAGGCCCGGAGGAGCTGGGGGAGCAGGTTGAAGAGCCGGAGGATCTGGACGACCAGGACGCTAGTAGCATCTCCCCGGCCGAGGAGATAACGCTACCAGTCGGGCCCGGAGGCGACGAGGAGCCGGAGGAGGCTCTCCTGCTGCCCTGGGACCGCTTCTCCGCCTGGCTGCACTGCATCTGCGTGGTCGGCTTCGACCTGGAGCTGGGACAGGCGGTGGAGGTGAGAAAGAAGGAGCCGCCGGGGGCAGCTGGGTCATGTGAAACTCTTCACTGTGGCTAAAAAATGCCTAAGTTAGCAGTTATTGAAGGCTCTGACTATTTCCTGGACTCCTGCACACAAACCTCTCCACGAAGCTGCTAGTTTGGTACTTTATTAGTTGTACTTTGGGCTAACAGTGCTGGCATGTTTACACACAAATGCTACTAAATGCAACAGAATATTTTTTACTGCAGGATAACGAATTTATTACCCGATAGTGGTTATCTTATCCAAGGTGAAGTGTTGGTATGCTTTCTTCCCTGGAGTTAGCCTGTTCCAAGGAGCCATAGCATCGCCTCATCTACTGTTTTACATGAAGGCATTTATCTGTTGTCATCTGAAACTACACATACATGGAACTTATTCAGGCTTTAAACTAGGGGAGTTGAGCAAGGCACTTCTGGCTTGGAGGTTTGAATCCTACTGGAACAACTCAGACTGACAGAACAAAAACACCTGTTGTCCTTACAGGTGTTTGGGATGCAGACATCCATCAATAAGTTGTATACAAGTTTTAACATGCGTTATGCAGCACACTGCATGTGTTGATAAGGTTTTATAAAACAGTCTGGGTTCAGATTCCTGCCAGTCAGCCTGTTTCACTTTCTGAGTTAATTGAGCAATACGGAAACTGCAGTAAGATATCGCTGTAGGGAATGTAAACTTTTGTCATTTTTGATTTATTGAAGTTTTAGTAATTCATCACTCTGTGTCAGGAATGTGTGGATTTGGCCAAAATGTGGAGACATGCCATTTTTAATGCCTGGTATTGTTTGACATATTTTCATGCTGGTGCTGATCTGACCTGACGTTCGGTACTGATATCAAAGTTTCTTTTTTTTTTTTTTTTTTTTTTTCTAAACACCCTTTAAACAAGGTTTTTCTACAGAGTGCGTTTCATGAGAAGTTCTCAAATTTTAAATGTTGTCTCATCACAAGCAACACAGTCAATTTTGATTCAAGTCAGATAATATCTGACTGAAGAATAATTTGACAAGACTTCATGTAATTGACAGTTTTCTACACGCGATGCTACAGACTCGTTGCAGTTAGTCACAGATATTCTAGATATTATTTAATGCTGAAATGTTCAGCGCATCAGTCACTCAAAATCAGTTTACATCACAAATTACATCCCTTTTAAACTTGCTAAACTGAAAAATTAGCTTTGGGCAATTTAACAAAATATCATGACATTTAAACATTTCAAGATCAACTTTGTTATTATCCCAGAGGGAAATCAGTTTGCAGTGTGTACACCAAACTTGACAAACACTATAAAAAAAAAAAACATATACGCCAAGTAATAAACACACACACAAAGAAGGAAAGAGCAGCAGTCGGTTCACACATGGCATACATCCTTCATAAAATACACACAACTAACTCAGTGACTGCTAATCAAATCAAGTGCAGCTACAGAAAGTAATGAACCCAGTAACATTAAGAGAGACAAATAAATGTTGTAAAGGTGTCCAAGTTTGAAATCCTTTGATGAAACAGTGCAGATGTTTTGTTTCGCAGAAGCTGAACAAAGTTACCAGATGTGAGTTGATGAACTCCTGCTGTGTACTGTAGTAACTCTGTTCATCTGTGTTGCAGGTTATTTACCCTCATCATTCCAAACTGTCAGAAAAAGAGGTGAGTTAAACTGACCTGGTGCATTTTGTACAAAAGTCAAGTTCATTTTTAAGATATTTATTTATTTATTAAAATCATATGCTGATAAACTATCGTGTGTCTGTCTTAGCAGTGTGGATCAATGAATCGACCTGAGATGACACAATAAAGAAGACAAGAAAACTAAATCTTGTTGTTGTTTATTTTCAGAAAACAAGCATCTGCTACCTTTCCTTTCCTGACTCCAACTCAGGTGAGTTCCTGTTTCAATCCAGTGTAGCTGGCTGGTAATAACAACACACACTGAGAAGTGTTTCTATTTTGTCTACAACATCAATGAAGGTTCACTGTTTATTAACCACACCACAAACTACATCCTCCAAAACAACCATAAAGAATCAACACCGCTCTAAAACTGTTTCATTTGTTAATATCTCAGAGGGAAATCAGTTTGCAGTGTGTACACCAAACTTGACAAACACTATAAAAAAAAAAACATACACGCCAAGTAATAAACACACACACAAAGAAGGAAAGAGCAGCAGTCGGTTCACACATGGCATACATCCTTCATAAAATACACACAACTAACTCAGTGACTGCTAATCAAACCAGGTGCAGCCAAAGGACAGATGGCAGTTACAGAAAGTAATGAACCCAGTAACATTAAGAGAGACAAATAAATGTTGTAAATAAATAAATAAATAAATGTTCACTGTTTATTAACCACACCACAAACTACAGTCTCCAAAACGACCATAAAGAATCAACACCGCTCTAAAACTGTTTCATTTCACTAAACATCATAACACTCATGAAGTCTGATTTGTTGCAAGGCTGTTGTATTAAGCTTGTAGACACAGCGGATCGACCAAACTCATATGCAAGTAAAAGTTTTTCTACCATTTGAAGGTGAAAAGCCTGCCGTCATAGAGAGAGGGTGAGATGTGATGAATTGTACAAATGTGGATAACGGTGCGCACTTTCAGACAGTTCCTCCTGAAAGATATTCTTGGTGTTGCGCTCTATTTTATATATAAAGAGTGACAGAAATAGTTCCGAGTAGTTCAAACCCTGCTTACATTCACACCTCTACGTACTTTACCATGTAAAGTGGATGTGATTGTCACAACACTCCCGGTTCTGGCATCGGAAAGAGGTTTCAGAAGCTGTTTGACCATCTGATAATCGTTTGAAGCATACTGATTAATTTTAGCTAAGTACACATCTTAACAATTTCTCCTTATCTATGATATCCAGCCATGCTCTCCTTTATCATGTGTCCAACGTTTTAGCCGTGATCTCTGCTGTCTAAAAATGTCTTCCGGCCTTCCTTGTCTATTCTCATCTCTCACCACTAGACTGGCCTCAGTCTGTTGTTTAGCCTTTAAAATCTCCCCTCCCACTCAAAAATGTGTTTGGTTGTTGTTTGAGCTTCACTGTGCAGGATGATGTATGTGCAGAGTTTGACACTAGAAGGCTGTTTTCACATTCATCTGCTGAAGGAGGAAAGTTTCTCTGTTCTCACCTTAAATCTGAGTTTAAGGTGTCTACAGACGAGGATGATTTGTGACATCACAACTAGTTTGGAGCCAATCGTGGTCCAGTACGAATCTTACACAAGTGTGATGTAGAAACACTGAGAATGAACTCTTCAGTGAAGCAGGAGGCATCCAGCAGTTAAACTTCTGAAATAATTGTTTTTGTACATTCATAAGATGTAGACGTCATTTTAGGGATTTTTAACGAGGTAATTGAACTTTTCTGTGGGAAAAACACATCAGACACAAATTAGCAGAATATTTTGATATATCAAACATGTCAGGAGGAGATCTTTAACTCTGGACAGTCTTGGGATTATGATAAATAGTGTTAATCAAATGCAGCTAAAAACAGAAATATTGAACAAAGAACAATATTACGCTGATTTTTAAAGTTTATCATTCCTGTCCAGACTAATACGAGACATTCTGTTGATCAGAGTTATGTTGTAGAGCTGGATTTTTGCAAATTTGCGATCATAAGTGTAAGATTGTCTTGTTTCAGAAACACAACCTGGAAGTTGTTGTTTCACTGCACCTTTTTATTGACACTTGATTGCCTTTAAATCATAACTGTTTGGCTCTGGTGTTACATTTAAGGACCATTGTGAAAAATCATTAACTTTGTCCAAAAAACAAGCCCAGACAAAAAAGAATTGGTTTACAGAGATATTTTTAGACTCTTTCATTTGACTGAAGATAAGGTGGCATGTGAGATTGATTTACACACAAACACCTCTCTGGATTGTGTGTGTGTGTGAATCAGGTGTGTGTGTGTTTGCCTGCAGGTGTGTGTTTTCGTTGACTGAGTCAGCAGGCGGTGGAGCTGAGGAGCCTGCTGCCCTCAGGATGATGACAGGATTAGGACAAATGCTTACAGGGCTGCTATATATACCGTAGGTGTGTGTCAGACAGAGAGAGAGAGAGAGAGAGACCTTACACTGTGGATCTGCCTCTCTCTCTCTCTGTGTCTCCTATAATTCAGTCTCACATCTTTATCAGAGTTGGCATCATTGGCCTTTAATCCACTTGAAACTCTTGTTACTGCGGGGAAAAGGATGGAGAAAGTGCAGCGTATTCAGAAACGAGTAGTGAGACGTGATTTGTTGTGTTGTCTCTGTGTTCCAGCTCACTGGTTTTAAAATTAAAACTGTGACTGTGAGGTTTAAGCGCTGAATCTCACCTTTAACCTGAGACTATTTATATCCAGATTAGATGAAAAGTGGAGGAACTGTAGCACCTGCGTTTAGAGGCAGGAATTAAACCAAAACAGCAGAATCAGACCAAAAAAAACTAAAGATCTAAAGATTGTTTTTACAGTTTTGATAAGGTCAATAAAGGCAAAATGATAAAATAATCTGAAGATTAGTCTAAAATGAAAACAATAGCATAATCTATGGCTGCAACGTATGATTATTTTCAACATCAATTAATCTGTAGATTATTTTCTCAATTAATCGATTAGTTATTTGGTCCAAAAAATGTCAGAAAATGGTGAATAATGTTGATCATTGTTACCCAGAGCTCCACATGACGTCCACAAATGTCCTGACTAACAATCCACAGACCAGATATTCAGTTTATTTTCATAAGAGACTAAAGAAACCAGAAAATATTCACATTTGAGAAGCTGAAATTGGAGATTTTGGAAATTTTCATCTTAAAAATGACTCTAAACAATGAATTGATTATCAAAATAGTTGGCGATTAATTCAATAGTTGGCAACTAATCGATTTATCGTTGCAGCTCTAGTTTAATCCAAACATTCTCGTCATTCAGGACGATGAATATTGTAAAATATTTTGCAGCTCAGATACTTGATCTCATTTTATCATTAATGGCAGTTTGGCCGGAGTTCTCTCAAACTTTCCCCTCTGTGATGACAAAGTCATTTTCTTCTTCACTTCACTGCGTCCATTTCGCTAATGAGATCCTAAAGTGTTACAGACGGTGCTGACAGGGTCACGGGTTCAGATGCGGCGTCTCATCTCACACGCTCTGATCAAAATAAACAAAAAACACACAAATGAAATGACGATACGGAGGTGGAGGGAAGAGGAATCACAGCCCGTCCAGTCAGCTGAGTGTGAGAATCAGAGCTGCGGCTCAGCTGCTGGGTGGTCTTGAACGCAACCCGACTGCATGATGTCATGGAGTCTTGGCTGAGCTGCGAGAAGCGTGTGTGTGTGTGTGTCCTAAAAGTGAAACGCCTCGAAGACTGTGTGAGACTCATTTGCTGTAAATTTTAATTGCTTTATTCGTCATAAAGCTTTTAATATGTTAGTATTTTTACTAATTAGTTTTTTTTAATTACTTTTACTTTTTTATTTATTGACTTTTTTTTAATCCAAGTACCTTATCTGTGTTTCTTGGCGCCTCGGATGTGTTGTTTGTGCTTCGCTCGGCTATATTGTAAATGAGGTCTCCACCTCAATATATTTCCGACTCTAATTAAAAGTTGAATGAATGAATGAGATTGAGTGTGTGTGTGTGTGTGTGTGTGTGTGTGTGTAGTGTTTGTAATTTCTTAAACTCTGATTATCGTTTTCTCACACTCACACACACACACACACACTCTCTCTCTCTCTTCTCGCGTGTCTGCCGGAGGATGTGTGGAGGTCATGTGGAGGTTAAAGGCCGGTTGGTGACTCATCGTGTACTTTCTATTTCCTCTTTTTTTTCCTCTTCCTGTTTGTCCAAGAACCAGGAAGAGGAAAAAAAGACGTGAAAGAGCCGACCGATGCACATTGTAATCAAAGAAAAAAGTACAAAGCGAAATATCAACTCTCTCTCTCTCTCTCTCTGCAGTTTTCTATAACTTACAGCTTTTAAAATTCATTGGGTGAAGTCACATTTTCTAAATTGCAGTATATAACTACGCTATATAGGTTAGAATATGAAAAACCAATGTCTGCATCGTCAGGTTTAAGTGCTTTGCTTCATATTTAACTCGTAGACTTCAGAGAGACGAGGTTCAGGGTCATGTTTGTGTTTTTAATTATGAGGATGACATGGCTTTAGTCGACCCTCCTCAGGAAACAGATCCCATAAGCGAAGCTGCGTATTTGACCCAAACAAAAGCCCCTAAAAGCTCGGTGGGGAAAGTAGCAATTTTGAGATTAATGCTGAAAAGACTAAAAGAAATGAAAGTTTCAAATATCCTGATACAGTTCTGGGCTGCAGTCCGAGCTTCTCTGAAAATGTTTTTTCAAGAAACGCACACAACAGCTTCGTCTTCAGCAACATCTTTCAAGTAAATCAGTCAAACTGGAAATATTTTATACAACTCTGAGAGTGTTTTACCTTTCTACTTGACATCATGGTTTGGCCACCTGACCTGCGAGGCCAGAATGGTTGGCACGGCCAGTAAAATAATCAGTAAATTGAGATGAAACTGACTGAGTTGCTCAAAATGAGCTTGTATGTGTTCAGAGGTGAAATGAAAGTTCAGTTAAGCTGAAAAACTGAGCCACAAATCTTCAATTATAGGTGAATAAATTGGAATCTGCTCAGGCTGAAAATGTGTTTTTTTTTTTTCTATTCTGATGATTCAGCATCAGCAAATAAAGTCCAGTTACCAGAACACCCACTGCATTTTATTCTGTTTACGTCATTGGTTAAGTCCACAATGGAAATAAGTCTCTTAACTTTCTGACGTTTTTGTAGTTGTGTGTAATTTAATGTCCTAAAATAAACTAGACTCAAGATTAGAATATATGTCTGAATTTAGCAAATGTTTTCTTATTTAACACAAATAAGAAATAAAAAAAATAGCAATGGAAATAAAAACTGCAGGTTCAAAATATAATAAAATATGAAGATTTCAAATTATATGTTAAGTATCTAAACGATGTCCAGGTAAAAAGTCTCATAATCCTAACTTAATGCAGGTTTTGATGAGTGTTTCCATGGTAACCACATTGTCACTATGTTGTCTTCCCAGGTTGCCTTGGCGACACCCAGTTCTGCTTCCGCTTTCGTCAGGGTTCCAACAGGAAGTCGTCGCTCGGCTGTTTCCTGGAAACCACGGACCGTGACGCACCGCCCTGTCTGAAGGTTGGGACACACACACACACACACACACACACACACACATGCATAGAGCAGTACACACCTACATATATAAACACAGTATGCATTTATCTGAATATAAAACTTGATTGTGTGTGTGTTTGTTTTGCAGAGGGAACAGGGCCATTACTATGGTTACGTGTATTTCCGTCAGGTGCGAGACAAGTCTCTGAAGAGAGGATACTTCCAGAAGGTCAGTGTCGGTCTGCAGCATTGTCACTTAAGGAAAGCCCTGAAATGAATCTGTTTATCTAGTTTATCTAGTTAATTACCTGCACTATATCAGCTACATCGGTAGTATAATGTACGTTTCCACAGCAATAACTCATCAGCACAGCAACACGTCATGTCAGTCTGTTCTCACTTACTAATTAGTTCCAAGCGCTTCCATTTTTATGTTTTTATGATCACTGTTAAGCTACTTTTAATGAAGCGGTTCCTGCAGATTGTTCACTTTAAAGCCTGCTGGGAAAAGCAGAGATTAACAGAGATCTAAAAACTGTCTGGAAGTAATGAGAGGAAAATGGATGAAAACAGTATTTCTGTTTAAAAAAAGTGAAAGTGAGAGCAGCCGAGTGGTGAGTATGATGTGACTCTGATGTTGTGCTGATGAAACTGGTTCTGTCTGCCTCTCTCTAAATTTAACCTGCTACTCTCCGCTACTATGAGAATTTATGATAGTTGATCAAATTAAAAAAAAACCCTGTCGATTCGATTTACAGAATTTATCAACAAGATTTTCGATAATTAATTAATTAAGTCATTTATTAAGTAAAATACCAAACATTCTTTAGTTCCAGCTTCTCTGATGTGAGGATTTGCTACTTTTCTCTGTTTTTTATGATTGTAAACTGAATGTCTTTGTGTTTTGGGCTGTTGGTCAGATGTAACAAGCTCTGGGAAATTGTTGTGCATTTTCACTGTTTCCTGGCGTCTTACATACTAAATGATAAATCTGTTGACAGAAGAAATGATCAAGAGATTAATCGGTAATCAAAATAATTATAATTAGTTGCGGCCATAGTGACAGTATGTTCCTACACTGATGTCTCATTGCTTATTGATAGTATTGAAAGTTTATAAAATCTCTCTGTGTGTTTTGTCTTTCTATTAGTCTCTGGTCCTGATCAGTAAGCTGCCCTACGTGACCTTCTTCCACTCCCTGCTGAAGATCATGGCTCCAGAATACTTTGAGAAACAGGAACCATGTTTGGAAGCCGGTAAGTCTGTATATCTTACATCCTACCTGTCTGTCTGTAGCTGCCAAAATGTTAAAAATGACTGATTTTATAATGTAAACATCCATAAAGAGAAACTGTGAGTGTCTCAGATGTTTCAGCTCAATCTGCAGCGATGCTTCTAATACAAACAAGCCTCAGATCACAATTTACAACAAAATTTTCATCTAGATCAATTAGCTTCTCATAATCAGGCTCTTTGTACTATAAAGTATTGTGACCTCTGAACACCAGGAAGAGACTTAGGTCAAAGGTCAAGGCTGAAAACTAAAGGTTGTCTTGTTTTTGTCTCTGAGAAGCATATTTCTTTGGTCGTCATCTTGAAATTTTATATGTTGTGTTTGTGCTGTTTGTGTCCATGTTTATGTGTTGTCCATCTCCTCTATTTCCTCTTATTGTTTGAGAGGAGTTGAAATGTGTTTTACAAACGACTCTTTCTCAGTAGAGCTTTGTTTGGCTACAGGGTGAATGTCTTAATCTGTGTAAATAAAATGGACATTGATTTGGATTTCTTTGTGTATTTGATGAACAGCTTGTAATGACATTGACCGGTGGCCGACGCCTCATCCTGGAAGAATCCTGACGCTGCCTATTATGGGCGTGGTCATAAAGGTACACACTCTCTCTCACACACACACACACACACACACACACACTCAATAGGTGGAGATGAGTAGATGGTTCATTGTGACATGAAGCACAGGTGCAACTGGAACATCTCATTTACACCTGGCGTTAAAATGTGATCTGTATCTGGATAAGGATAAACACACGTTAATACAAGGTGTAAACATATTGTCATGGGAACGCGATCGGATCAGCCAGACCATATTTGGAGGTGGTCACACTCACATCATAAATGCAATCTGTACAGAGTGATGACATTCATAAGAAAAAATTAGTCCCTGTAAGTTGAAAGGTCACCTAGCCCCGCCTCTTCCTGCCATCTGAAGCGAAGCCTGTGAAAGATACAAGTAATGTTCACTCGCAAAAGGTGATTTAGAAAAGAACAACGTCTGTGAATGCATCTTAATACCAGGTGTAAATGCAAAGACTTGTGGATCGGATGCGATTATCCAGATAATGTATCCAGACACAGATCACATGTTAATATCAGGAGTAAATGAGGTACTTAATGCAGCCATTATTAGTGTAATTCATTACACCTGTGTTTGACTAGTCAGAATGTCCCTCGTTTGAAAGGTCTAATGTGTAACAGTGTAATTCTTTTCTTATATAGACACATTGCAGACTTTCTGACGCTTCAGTCCTACATGTGAAAAATGTGTTCAAGCTGTGATCCCCACCAAGAAAAACATGGTTCAGAACACAACTCACAGCAACATTATATTATAGTCTACTGTGTCCACTGTATTTTCATCAGATTTTGAAGCATTAACAAGCAATCTGATGCCTCAAAATACTTAAACTGAGCAGTTTTAGTTGTGCAATCATGTGATGTTCATGTGCAAACATACAGACGGATGCGGGCAAAACCAACTATGAGATGTGTACACTATCTGATTTTTATCATCTGATAAAGCTGTGAAGCATTAAAGGGGAAGTCTGCATATGTTAAAAAGGTTGTATGAAACTTTTTGTGGCTCAAGAGGGAGCTACATAAATAAAGTGATGTCCCTTGAGTGGTTGATTTGTATTGTGAGTAATTTAAACACCATGTTTTGTCCATTGTGAGTCAGACAGTGTTACAGAAGTGCAATGCTGAATCGGTGGAGGACTCTTAATATTCAGAAGTGAAGACACACACAGAAGAAATCATGTCTCAGTGTTTAATTGGTTTCTGATGAGTGTTTGATCTGTGTGCTGCTGCAGGTTCGTATTCCAACCTGTTACGACAAACCAGGAACTTCACAGCTGGTCCAGTCTGCCCAGGTGATTTTACACACACACACACACACACACACACACACACACACACACACACACACACACACATACACACACACACTCCCTATACTTGTGAGGACCCTAATTGACATAATGCATTACTGAGCTCCTAACTCTAACCTAGACCTAATTCTAACCGCAACCTTAATACCAAGTCTTAACCCTCAACGGCCCTTTGAAGTCGTGAGTACTGGCCAAAATGTCCTCACAATGTAGAAATGTCATCACTAAGATGGTTTGCCCTCACAACGATATCAATATAATCACATACAAACCCCCAAACAGCCCTGGTCCAATGTGAGGATGGAAGTAGCTGACATAAATGTACACACACACTCAAATATCATATAATTGTCTTGTGAGTTTGGTATATTGTAGTAACTTCTGACTGAAGTGTGTGAATATACATTGAACATTGACTTCAGCCAACAGAGAGTGTCTGTTTTTCAGAGCGACAGTCTGGTGTCCATCGTGCTCCCAACCATCCATGAAGTCGACCTCTTCAGGTGAGACCTGCGGGCCACAGGTGTTTTCCTCCTTGTTTATGTTGCCACCTGCTGTTCAGTGGTGGTACTGCAGCAGTAGCTGATTGAAGCACAATCTGAACTGAGTGTTTTTCCTCTGATAGTACTGCTTTTACTTCTGGACACCTGGAGAAACAAAAAGTTTTCTCCTCAAGATTACCACCAAAAATAGTTTTATGGGACAAAATGAAGACTGAGTGTCCATTGAAAGCCTTAATCGCAATATTTAGGTGGCATTTCTAAAATGTGATTACAGTTAAGGGGTCAGTAAACTACCCCCCTCCCACCCACACACACACACACACACACACCTTTCTAATGTTGGATTCGGGGGGGTGGGGGGGGGGTGGCTGTAGAGCCATTTCTCTCAGAAACTGACTGTCACAACCACTGGCTGTGATTGGTCAGCTGTACAGAAGTGAGAAAGGAGAAAGGAGTTTTAACTCCTGTCTCTAGCTCTCTCTTTTTTTTTTTAATACTTGACTCAACTATTTCTGTTCTAACAAACGAGTGCAACACTTTGAAGCCTTCCAGGAGAGACTGTCTGAAAATGTGCCCCATTATCTCCGTATTCAAACGATATCACATCTCAACCCTCTGCTGGAAACAACTATAAACACATTTAACTTCTGACGTGGTCGGACAACACGTCGAACGAACTGACTCTGATTGAGCATAAACAGACTCTTATTCACAGAACTCGCCCACAGAGTCAGTGTGACCGGCATGAATAGTCATTTTAATGATAAAAAGGTTGTTGTGTTGGCAGTTTCTTTATTCAGATCAAAAAAGAACAATAACCACCATTTGTTTATTTTGCCCTTTATCACTGGCATCTCTCAAAGGGCCTTTAAGAGAAAAAGGGGAACAGAAATGTAAAAAAAAAAAAAAAACAGATAAAAAGTCGAATAAAGAAAACTAACAGAGCTGTTTGACCTTGTCAGTCGTATCTGACTCCACCAGCCCAAAACTCAGAAAGCATGAAGGAAACAAAAAACATCACCTGCTCTGTTCACACTGTGGGCTCAGAAGAGTCAAATATTGACGAATGAGGAAATGCTCCACTGAGACGACCTCAGCTTGTAAATGTCTGCAAATGTTTCTGAGCACAGAAAATATATTTTAGAAAAGAAAAAACATTTGTCAGTTTAATTTTTGCTGGCAAGTCTGTGGGGAAAAAAACCAAAGCTTTAGTCCACCAAGAATCACTTCTGTCTTGATTTTATTAAGCAACCAAATCAGGGTCTTTGTATGTTTTAGTCAAACAAACACAGATTCCTTTACATTACAGCCAAATATCTTCCAAAGCATACAGCAGTGTTATGAATGGTGTTATGACACGGCTCTTTGGCCACAACAAAACAGGAGACACACCATCCTACAGGAGCAACTGAAGATAAATCAAATTAAAGGAGGTAACTGCATTGAAGTCAGTGGGATCAGTGGTGTGTGTAGGTGTTGGAAGGTGCTTGAAAACAAAGAAATAACTAAACTAAGGCAACATAACTAAACTAAACCAGGACGGGTGCCTTAAGAGAGAAGCAGAGAGCTGCAGTCAGAGGAGGGAGAGAGAGAGAGAACTGCCTCAGCTGCAGCCCGGTGTTAATAACCTGGCCTCACTGTGGGCCTTCAGGTGTCGCCAGCTGCCCTTAATGGTCACCTGCAGAAACAGAGCAGACATCTCAAGGCCAAACACAGAAGACACCAAAGGTCATCACAAATGGTTTAAGGTGGGTTTTTTTCTATGCAGACATTTGTTTCAGGTCATTTCAATGCATCAGACAAAATCAGCCCGCAAAGACGTGAACCTTTATCAACATTATTAAGCTCTGTAATCCATTCAATCCATCCAAGTTCCCGAACTATTAAATTCAAACAGATGACAGTGTGAGCTTGTTTGAAAACTCTGCTTCTAATTCATGTGCTGATGAGAAGCTCCAGAGGATTCGTGTCCATGGTGTGATTTTCGGTTTGTACTCGACGAATGTTGTCGTGAGAGAAATGTGGTGAAATATTTGGCCGTCAGTCCAAAAGATGGTCCTCACCAACAGCTGATTTAGAGCTTTGGAGACCAAAGACAGTGTGAGCAGTTTGTTCTCAAGTCTTTCAGATTTATTCATCCGTTCAACTCTTTTATTCACCCTCTCCCTCTTCTTCTTCTTCTCTCTCTCCAGGTGTTTTTACCCAGTCTTCTTCCACATCCAGATGCTGTGGGAGTTGGTGTTGCTGGGGGAGGCACTTGTTGTCATGGCGCCGTCGCCAGCGGAGTCATCAGATACCGTGCTGGCACTGGTCAGGTGAGTCAGATGGTTATGGGCAATCGTACTGCTAAAAGTATTTTGACCATCGATAAATCGTTTCAGTAATATTTCAAACAAAAATGCCAAGTAATCTTTGTTCCAGCTGGTCCGATCCTTTTCTCTGTTTTATATCACTATAAACTTGAATGTCTGGGAGTTTTGGACTGTTGGTCTGACAAAACAAGCTCTTGGAAATTGTGAACCTTTTTCACTAGTCAATAATGAAAAAATATTTGATATAACATTGATTATGAAAAGAAATGTCAGTTGCAGCATGAGAAAGGTTAACTTATCTGATAACTGCACTTGTATTTCACAACTTCGAAGTAAAATTTGGATTAATTTGAATCTTTATACCATATTGAATTTGCTTTTCTATGTCACATATAACACTTAAAATATCTAAAATTAAGTTCTCTATATTCACAGTTTCAGTGCCTTCTTGCTGCATTGTGTCTCTGGAAGGAATTAAATCGTCTATTTATCAATCAGTCAGATTTCTAAAACATGAAATTGGTCTTATTTTTTCTTTAAATGATAAGATGTTGACGTGTTGATGTAATTCACAGAACCTTGGTGTTAATTTTTTATCAGATTAAATAAATTCAAATCTGATTTGCAATAAAACTTAAGATTGCAGTCGCCTTTAAATTCAGATTCAGGTTTCTGAGCTGCTCTATCAGGAACAAAGAAAACAGATTCATCCGTTTCGTCTGTCTCTGATCTCAACCAACACATACTGACTGTACCTACAAGTACATTTATTACACAGCTTGTTATATACAGAGCAGCATCTCTCTTCTCTCTGTTAATGGAAGGGTTTTTTAAGTTATTCAGGTTTCTAAAGTGAAATGTTCTCTCTCTACAGCTGTATCGCTCCTCTGCGTTACTGCAGCGACTTCCGGCCGTACTTCACCATCCACGACAGCGAGTTTAAGGAGTACACCACTAGGACGCAGGCTCCGTGAGTAAACAGCTCAGCCTTTGAGCAAGGCACTGACTTCCCCTCTGCCCCCATGTAGCAATATTCCAGTGTGAGTGTGTGAGATAATGCAAAAAAAGCAGAAATGGAAAATGATTTGCTTTATATTTATTGGCAAGTTTGTGATGCCTGTACCAGACACAAAACAGAGGTTATTAAACACTGTACAGATCCACCCGCTCACCGTAGCCATCATTGCTCTCCGACCCCTGAAAGGTTTTAAGGTAATCTTTGATCTGTCTCTCTCTCTGCAGGCCGTCAGTCATTCTGGGAGTGACCAATCCATTCTTTGCTAAAACACTGCAGCACTGGCCACACATCATCCGCATCGGAGACATGAAGCAAGCAGGTAGACGACACTGCTGCTGGTCAAGACGTCTTCAAATATTCTACCAATATTTGTCTTTAATAGATAAAAGACAAATATAATGTTCTTGCAATGCGATTTATTCCACCACAGCAGAAACTTCAGCCACAGAAATTACCTTAAAGACGTTCAGTCTATGGCCAAAAGTATGCGGACGCCCCAGTCCAGCTACGTCTGTGTGTGTTTGGTCTGTTTTTGCTGGTTTGGTCGAGGACCCACAGTGATATTTTAGACAGTAGTGTGTTTCCAACATTGTGGAAACACTTGAGGGAATCCAACTCTCCTCTTTCAACATGACAGTAACCCTCATGCACAAAGCCAGCTCCATAAAAAAAAAAAATGTTTTTCCCAGTTTGGTGTGGAGGAACTTGACTGGCCTGCACAGACTCCTGACCTCAACCCATTGTGGGTGGATTGTTTTGGCCATGAGTGCATCAACTTCTGTCTGACAAAGAGGCAAGAAAACATCTGTCTGTCTCTCTCATCTTTCTTCTTTTCATCTGTCTGTTCCTCTCAGGAGAGATGGCCAAACAGATGAAAGTCAAGAAACTGAAAAACCTCAAAACTCTGGACTCTAAACCCGGTAAATGTTTCATACTCTCCATTGTATGTGTTTGTTTTTCAGTATGATGTTTCTTTCAATGTCAAGCACCTCACAGAACTCTGCTCACAAACTCACCTTCACATTTATCACTTTTTAATGATCTTTACAGTGGCTTGTGTTGCTTTTATATTCTGTCTTGATGCCTTTTGTTGTTGAAATGTGCTATAGAAATAAATTAACCTTGCTTTACCTTATCAGACTGCAGATTATCCACCAGGGGGAGCTGTTCAGTCACTGTCAGATCAGATCTACACTGTCAAACTTATGTTATTTGGTGTGTGTGTGTGTTTATTGCAGGTGTGTACACTGCATACAAGCCATATCTCAACAAAGATGAAGAAATTATTAAACAGCTTCAGAAGGTGAGCAGGCTCGCTCCTCTTACTTGTTTTATTAAGTGACTAATTGAAGTCAAACACTTTAGTCCTCCGTGCCTTTTGACATGTCAGTTGCTCAGTGCAGCCTTTGCCTACATCACTCTATAATAGAAAGTAAAATGAAACAGTTACTATGGGGAGTATAATTAAAGCATCATACAGTCTAATTATGTAACTAAGGTATATATTTGGCGGATGGGTTTTTGATTTCATGACTTAAGAAAGGTTTGTTTGTTTTTTTGGTTTTGAGAACAGCTACACTATGTTGTTGCTACTGGGAAACATACTTAAAGTATTACACTGATGATTCTAGTTGAATGTAATGTTGTTTTTGTTGTTGTTGTTTTTTTCTCCTCAGGGTGTTCAACAGAAGAGACCCTCAGCGGCCCAAAATGCAATTCTTCGACGCTACTTCCTAGAACTGACACAGAGCTTCATCATTCCACTGGTAACAACCAATAAATTTCTCAAGATGCTGTCATCTAATAGTGACATGGTGTTCTTCAGTTTATGTCTGACGGTGTGTCTCAGTGTGTTTGATCACCTATCAGTGCGTTTACATTCACTTAAAGAACAAGGACACTGCAGGTAATCAGGGAACACATTTACAGTCACTGTAGTAACCTGGTTACTGTAAATCTGCGTTAACATGCAGCAGATCAGTAACCAGATGTTTCCCTGTGGCGTTGCTTCCTGATTTGAACTGCATTAGTGACAGAAGACACTGCTTTCTGACTTTTTATGTGTGTGTGTGTCACAGAAGACTGACAGCGCAGTGAGAGATAGACTGAGTGGAAGTTTTCCTCATAATGAATGTGTCTGAATTGAACAAATAGGCAAATGGTCAGCGGTAGAAACTGACTAATCAAACTTTGAATAGAATGATATGAAATACAAGGATGCAGAGCTTTGTGTAATGATCTCTCCTTTCATCCAGCTGCTCCACACTATGCTTTCCCGATTGTCATGCACATACATAAATGTATGAAGCCAATTAGAATCCCAGTTAATTGTATAAATGGCAGAGAAATCTGTCTTGTTAACATGACAGTTAATAAATCAGCTTACTGGAGAAACCTGACTGTACTCTGGTTACTTACTTATTACTTATGCATGTAAACGCTGGATGTTGTATGTGTGTGTGTGTGTGTTACAGGAGCGGTACGTTGCCAGTCTGATGCCTCTCCAGAAGTCCATCAGTCCCTGGAAGAGTCCTCCTCAGCTGCGACCGTTCATCCAGCAGGACTTCATGAAGACGCTGGAGAAGGCTGGACCTCAGCTCACGTCCAGACTGAAAGGAGACTGGATAGGACTCTACAGGTACGCATACACAGTTTTAATGTTGATGAATGCATAACATCATAAAAACCCAACGGAAATCGGCAGTATTGTCTACTCTACCGAATACTAGGCCTGTATTTGAAACAGGCCCATATTAGAGACAGACTTTATTATAAATTTAAAAGTATATTGAGCATAATTTAGTAAAAAGCGTGTCTGTTTTTTAGCTCAAAGGGCAAAATTCTTCCCTTTACATACTTTTCTTTTAATATGAAACATCTGCTGGGAGTGTTGAGTTTGATGGATAATAACGTAACAGAACTAAAAACAGCAACGATCAAGTAAATGGTCATTATCCTGAGCATCATTGGGTCTCCTGTTTGGTTTTCTCTGCGTCTGAAGGCATTTCCTCAAGTCTCCCAACTTTGACGGCTGGTTCCGCAACAGGAGGAGAGAGATGACCCAGAAACTGGAGGCTCTGCACCTGGAGGCGTTGTGTGAGGAGGTGAGGTGGGAGGGAGGAGGAGGAGCAGACAGGGTTTAGTGTGAAGATCAGGCAGGGTCAAAGTGCAGTTCACATAAACCTGTACCGACTGATAGTTCAGACTTGTTCAGGCATTTCAGTGCAATTTTCTGGTTATAAACTGTTATGTCTCTAACTTTACGACTTGATGTGGTCTGGACTTTGCCACAGTGTAACTACATAGTCACCACTACATAGAAAACCCAGTTTACACCACAGCGAATCAGTGACACAGTTGTACTCGCCCTGAGTGAGTGAGATAAACTTTTATTCACCAAGAAAGTTCAGTTAATATTTGTTCAGTTAATATTTGTGTTTCAAATATCAGTTATGGAGTAATGAGTTTTTGCAACATGGAGGAGCCAACGCCTCATAGTTGAGTCCGACTGAGTCAGGATCTCGTTCTCACCATAAACAAATTGCTTCACAATATGTGATCGGACTGAGACCACTTCCTGTAAAGGGTCTCCATGCGGCTGTTTCTGTCAGCACCCGAGTACGATTCCCAGTGATGGAAGAAATACTCAGATCCTTTATTTAAGTAAAAATACCAATACAGCAGTGTAAAAATACTCCTTTACAAGTAAAAGTCCTGCATGAAAAATCCTACTTTAGTAAAAGTACATAAGTATTATGAGCTTGATGTAGTTAAAGTATTTCAGTAAAAGTACATAAGTATTATGAGCTTGATGTAGTTAAAGTATTGCAGTAAAAGTAGTGGTTTGGTCCCTCTGACTGATATGTTATTATATATGACATCATTAGATTATTAATACTGAAGCATCAGTGTTAGAGCAGCATGTTACTGTTGTAGCTGCTGGAGGTGGAGCTAGTTTCAACTACTTTATGTACAGTTAGTTAGTTTAGTCCAGTGGTTCCCAACCTAGGGGTCAGGCCCCTCCAAAGGGTCACCAGATAATCTGAGGGGTCATGAGATGATTAATGGGAGAGAAAAGAAGAAAAAACAAAGTTCTGATACACAAATCTGTTTTCAGTTTTTGGACTTTTTCTCTAATCTTTTATTTATTTTTTTGAAATACTGGATCATTTGTTGTTTAGAGGAGAAAAATCACTATTTGGTGGATCTGTTAACAACTCATAGACATGTGAAATGTGACCCCGACTACACACTGCTTTATGTAAGACGTCAAAAGACAAAAAGGTTGGAAACCACTGTTGTATTTTAAAAGCTTGTTATATTATCCATTGTGTCAAATCTTCATCTGAAAAGTAACTAAAGATGTCAAATAAATGTAGTGGAGTAGAAAGTACAATATTTCCCTCTGAAATGTAGTGGAGTGGAAGTATAAAGTAGCATCAAATGGAAATACTCAAGTACAAATACCTCAAAATTGTACTTTAAGTACAGTACTTGAGTAAATGTACTTAGTTACTTTCCACCACTGATGAAACCAGAGTCTTATTCAACTGTATTAAACCATGCAGGTTTTTAAAACATCTTTAGACAAGACTCAGACTTCCTTTCTCTCCATCTGTCTGTCACTCTTATCTCCTGTCTGTATCTGTTTGTAGGATCTGCAGCAGAGGATCCAGAAGCACACAGAGGTGGAGTCAGTTGATCTGGTTCTGAAGCTAAAAGATAAACTGGTCAGTACAAACTCATTCAAATCCTACTAGTGCTACTAGTGCTGTTTCTGTTTAAACTGTTAATACTAGTACTGCTTCTACTACTACTAGTGATCTTGCTAAACTCCTGTTGTTACTGCTAGTATTACTGTGAAACTGTGATGAATGAGATCTATTTACAGAGCTCCACCTTTTCTGCCACTGGTCCAGCTAATACCACCATGAAACTAGACACCCACATCCGCTATCAGTAGTGATCACTAACGGTGTTATTCCCACTACTATTACTGTTAAATCAACTTGTAATAATACAAATATGTAGCATTTTCTCATTAAAACTTCCTCCTTTAATTATTAACTACTTTTCAAGGAAAAATGACAAACATTCACTGGTTCCTGCATCTCAAATATGAGGATTTGATGTTTTTTGTTCTCATATATCATAGTAAACCGAATATCTTTGGGTTTTGGACTTTAGGGTGTGAACATGTGAATACATCTCACTGGGCTGTGGGAAATTATAACAAGTATTTTTCACAATTTTCTGAGATTTTACAGACCAAACACATCATCAATTAATCAAGAAAGTATTTAGCAGATTAATCACTAGTTGCAGCCCTAAAGTGAAGCCTGATCAATGCTCACTGTGTTGTCTGCTGCAGACCCAGGCGGAGAGGGAGCAGCTCCCTGTGCGTCCAGGGACCCTGGCCAAACTGAAAGCCCACATCGAGGCCGTCATCCTGGCGTTACCAGAGGACTTGCAGGGCATCCTCCATAAGCCCTCCACACCCTGAACTTTAACCCCTTCCGTCTGCAACCTGAAGCCACAGGTGGAGCTTGTTTTAAAGTTTTGGGGGCTCCCAGGCGGAGGGACCCTCGTTTACTCAGACTGGGTCCCATGACCAGTTTAAGGGTCTCTAATCTGGTCTAACGTGGGAAGCACACAGCACATTTTTTGTTTTCCCAAAATATACATCCCACTTCAGTTATATTTACTTTTATCTCAGACTGCTACTGAGGCGGTTCAGTTGGATTCAGATCAAACGTATCCCTCACGTCTCAGTGATCATGTGGTATTGAATCGGCCAGGCTGCAGCTACCCGACATAAACTCCTCTGAGGGATTTTCAGGCGGCAGAGCTGAACTTAAAAATTGTGAGGATGTTTTTCATCATGGAGACATCAAGTACAGAAAGGAACACTTGATGCATTTGCTCTTTTAGCACAAGGCACATCATGAAAAGGTTCATCTGAGCCTTTGGTGGCCCGCGTGCAGAAAGATTTGTCATCACCTTGGAAGTAAGAGCAGGAAGATGATCCCAGCTGACCTTTGATCCTCAGAATTTTTACCTCCTGACGTTTTTAATTTTTACTTTTTTAACTTGACGGACAATGGACTGCTGCAGTCAGGCTGAACTGACTCCAGAGTTTTTCATCCATTTTTAAAAAAAAAAATGTTTTTAAAAGAAGTGCACTTCATCGCTAACTGGACCAGTGTGCCCTCCACACACACACACACACACACACACACACACACTTTTATGCAAACACACTGAAATGAGCAGAGCCAAGCAGTGCTTTATAATTCAGTTTTACTAAAATGTTCACTAAACTGCACACACACACACACACACACACACACACACACACACAGCATTAAGCACCAGCGACCCTGTAATAACTGTCGATGCAGTAAACGGCTCTTGGCTCGTGTGCTGTAGAAGTGTGTTCAGAAGCCAGTCACATCCCTGTAACCATGTCACATGATCTCTCCGTAGCCTATCATAACAGTCTGAGGGAAATATTCAAAATTGTCCTAAAATGTTCAGAAATCTTGGCGTGGGTTGTCATTATATTTGTATTTTTTTTTTGAAGACTGAATCCGAAACTTGACTGTCACTGTTGTTGTGTGAAAATGTTCTGCTTATTTAATGTTTTTATTTCCACTGACCAAACCTGAGCTCCTCAGGAAGTCATTGGCCCACTGGACTGCAAATCTATGGAGGCCCATTTCACCAGGAAAGACAAAATAAATAAAACGGAAAGTTAGAAATGTTAGAAATACTCATGGTAAATCAAAATTATGAACTACTTAGTCAAAATGAGTAGAAACTAAGTTAAAATCTTAAGTCAAAGCTATGATATAGTATGTTCAGATTCCTCTTAAGTAACATTATATGAGATTATAAACTATAATAAAAGTTCAAATTTTGACTTATTACATTTATAATAGTAAGTCAAAATTAAGTAATTCTGACTTACTACCTGATAGTTTTGACTTGGTATTTAATAATTTTTACTCACCATTAATAAATTGTCATTTCTAACATTTAATCTGTTCTTTTTTTTCTTTTCCTGGCAGAAATGGGTTTTTATAGTTAAATGTCTGATAAACTTGAGCTCAAAGCAATACTGCTTTCCTCCCTTTTTAAAAACTTTTCACTTGGCAGCAGTGACACAAGAAATTCATGTGGGTAGTATCTACATGTCTTTCTTCGGGGATAAAAAATTATATTTGAAGTTCACCATATAAATTACTAATCCAGTCCAATTCTGGCAAATCCAGAGTGTAAAATCCATCTAACAGTTTTTAGACATTTGATGTTTTTTAAAAGTTTACTTGAAAAAGTAGAATTTAATGTTATGCTTTGCATCAATTTGTAAGAGCAGGTTTTTTATTTCAAATGGAGGAAGACTAAGATTTGGTGATGGAAAATCATAAATATTTTCAGTGGCTCCAACTTTATAAACCCCGGCCACTAAAACAAGACTCATGTACACAGATGAATCTGCACTCACACTACCTAAGCTGCTCTTTTAAATTCAGCTGACATGAACGTTTGGGACAGTGATGCTGAAGTGACAGTAAAGGCTGGTTTATATACTTAGGATATAAATAATGCAAAGTCTTCAGTTGTAATTTGGGCGACAAATCTCAAAGATGTGTCGCACAGTGATTGGATGTGGGAAAATAGACGTTGAGGGGAAAGTCTTATATTCTAGTATTTCTTCCTCTGAATGTATAAAAAGTCTCACCTGGTTTCTATGAATTATGAAAGCAAAACATCTGACAAAACGCCTGACATACCGGTGTATTTTACAGATATACAGTATATGTAAGCCTTAATGTCTTTCAGGAACTAATGTGCTGTTTCAGTCTCAATACCTAAGTCATCAGTGAGTGATTCATTTAAGCAAAATGCTCCTATAATCATGTGACAAAACCTGCCGCAGTCATCACATTTTAGCATTTCACCATTATCAAAATGAGAAAGTGTTTATTTGGAAGATTTTTTTAAAGGTTTTTAATACTAAGGCATCATTGATATCATACTGTAGTATGTTCTTGACAGCAGTTAAAGAGCAACATGTTTATAGGAATTCAAATTTTATACCAGTAGCAATACAATGCGACTCTGAAGATGGAGCTGTGTATGGAAGCCCATTTCTGCCAGGAAAGGAGAAAAAAAACATTAGCAACGATAAAATTTACTACATATATATGTTAGGGATGTCAACTGTTAACTGTTAATTGGTTAACTGCTGAGAATATAGAGGCTCCGACACGGACAGAAGCACCAATCTGCAGATACAAAGAGACACAATGGATCCATTTTACCAACCTGCATGGCGGCTAGCGGCATAGCTGTGTGTGTAGCCCATAGAGTGTATAAAAAAATAATGGTGTAGTGGCAGTGCCTCCAGTTTAATAGCACCGTGCTGGTGTGCTGAATGATTGAGACTGATATGCTGCCAATCAATGTGGTAGAGAGTTAGCGATTGAAAGAACTAGTTCGGTACCTCAAGCCCAAGTACATTATGCCATCGAGAGCTACTGTAACTAAACGCAATAAAAACACTTTTAGGTGAAGAAGGATGTACTAAAAGTGAAGCTAACAAGGGCAGACAAGCTAGCTCTGACCACTGACTGCTGGACAGCTCTCACAAATGGAAAGCTAAATCACTTTTCTTAAAAATTAACCAGTTAGTTGGTTAATGGCTGTCAGTCTATCAAAAGCAAAATTAACCGTAACTGACATCCCTAATATATATGATAAGTCAAAATTATTAGATACTAAGTCAAAATTCCTAAAAACTCCTAATTTTGTCATTCCGCTGAAGTCATAGTTTTAAAGTCATAATAGCATCTTGAAAATTGTATGTAGTAATAATTTAAGTAATAACTTAAATTTATTAAGTCTAATATTTTTGATGTATTAATAATTTTGACTTATTACTTAATAATTTTACTGAAAAAGTCAGAATTTTGAGTTGATGTTGGTATACTTTGCAGTATGTCAATTTCTACTAAAGTTGTAATCTCATAATTTTGATTGACCATAAATACTTTTATTTTGCAATTCCTCACATTTAATGTATTTTTTAAAATTTTGACAGTAATGTGCTTCCATACATTAGATGATCGCAAAGACAAATACCAGCTCTCACGTTAGTCCCGCCTCCACACACCTGCATTAAATACTTGCAAAGATGCAACACATTAAAACTGTTACAGCTAAAAACTAAAACGTCTGAGAAAAGTCCTGCAACAGGTGGCAATAACTGACGAAATTCACCAGCCACTTTTTAACCAGCCAGCTTTGTGGCTGCACAATCAGACAGTGTTGGTACATAGTTGGAGGCTTGTGTGCATTCTCGAGAAAGGAAAAAAAACAACAACACTACAGCTAGCATTGTTTTAACTGATGTTGATTGCACACTGAGAAAAGAATAACGTGACTTGTATCATTTATTTATATTGTAAAAACAAACTTTTGTTCAGCAGCCAGACAAATTCTTTTCATTTGAAGTTAAAATATGCAAAACTGTCAGTATGGTCCTTGAATTGAAAATTATTCAAATGAAAATTTCTCCTGGACACCTAACAATGTGTAAATTGACAAACAATTAACATGACTTAATTTATTATGGTAATTTACATTTTTAGAGTTTTGACCCAAAAGTACACAACCACTCCAGGGTACGTGAGTGTGATGTTTGCATTTCAAAATATCACTTGCTTGAAAATGTTGAATGGACTTGTTGTCAAGCAGATGGAGTGTTGTTTGTTTATTTGTTTTCTTTGGTCATTTTCTTTTAAGCCATCATGTTCCATTATTGCTTTGAAATTTGCCTCTTTTTTTGTCGAGCAGATAATTGTGAGGAAAAATAACAAAAAAAATATGCTGGTTGGAAAAACCTGTGACATTTGGTTGTTGGGCAACCAAATTTTATATTTGTAAAAAAAAAAACTAAAAAAAAAAACTTATTTTAACAAGTTTGAATTTTTTATGGAGGGCTATTCTCATATTCCACTCTGTAGAGAATGAAGAGTTTTGTACATAATGCTGTAAAGTGAAATGATGGCCCAGATATGAGGATGTACTATAATTATTTTGTTATTACAACAGATGTCTTACTTAATACAGATATTTAAATAAGAATTGCTCCATATAATGTTAATTCACCTTTCTTAGAATAATTACAATGAAACACTTTGACATTTTGAATTTGTAGTTTGTTTGCTAACAGACACTATGGGATTACTAAACCTGAAAACATCTCACTAATGTTGTCACCATTAGTCAATTAGGTTTTAAAGAATAACTAAATTGCTAAGGTCCACCTATTTATTGGTGTCAATGACCATGTATTCATGCTTGTGAAAATTGAATTATAATGTGATTAAGCAACCTTGAGCAAAGCCCTAGATTACCTGCTATGACTGATCTCTCTATGATTTCAATAAAATATAATATCTGCTTATGGCAGTTATGGTATGGTTATGGTTTAATAGATTTGTTTATGGCAATTAAACTATATGGATAAGTTATGGTTAGGGTTAGACAACGAAAACAAACATAACTGCATATTTTTGTGATCTGATGTATGTCTCCTGTCTGCCCAAAATGATAAAATATTTGCCCGGGGCACAACCAACTGGTAACAGTTATACCTTAAAGGATGTAACCCTCACTAGATAAGTTTAAAAAACATTTTTTAAAGAGACATTGTATTTAAACTATCTGAGGCACCTGTATGAAGTATTGATCCACCCATAGCTGCACTCTGTTCTGTCAAACTCAAATTAAGATTTATAATCCCATGACGTACAAAAACTACACGAGTCCCAGTCTCTTTAAAAAAAATGAGTAGCATCTATTCAAATGAAAGGAAAGCTCAATGAGATTGTTTCCTTACTTGCAGTCTGCAAACCATAAGTTTGTGTGCATCTAACGCTTTCCAGTGAATTGGACAATATCTTGTTGGTTTATGTGGACACAGGAACAGTCATAAGCTGTGGCTATCTTAAATGTTTAATGCTAATAACACTTTCAAGATATTCTCCTGTCAAAGTCGTAAAATATTTGACCATCATATTGTACCTTAACTGCCTGGGAGGAAAATGATACGATGCTACAAATTCAAAATGTCAATGTAAGCTAATATAAGCACCTAGCCATTATGTTGCGTAGCTTCAGATATTTTGCTCAGTTTACACTGTTTTTGTTTTTGTTTAAGCCATAACCACTACACTAAACCACTCTGTCGGCCTGAAGGACTGTCTTATTAAAAGTATTGATAACAAGCGTCATGACGAAAGTGATGAAATTGTTATCTGTTGGCCGTTTTCACATGAAGGTCTACAGGTTTTTGTAAGCAAATGCAAAGATGTTTATCACAATCTTATGTTGGCTTTATTGTAATTTGAACCTTGTTTGAATTTTTAAAGACATTATTTGTATGTTTTGGGTTTTTTTCTTTTGCTTTATACAGTATTATAATAAAAACATTCACACAGCGGCCATTTTGAAGACTTGGGATGTTTTATCTTGCTAGCACTGTGCTACACAACTCCTGCTAACCAAGATGAAATGTAGCTTGTTCAAGCCACTGTTTATAACTGAAAAACATGTTGCAAACAGTATAAGTTCATATTTTAATATTTTGGCCCGTAAATGTTGCTCTAGCTAACGTTAGCTAGGTTCTCGTACTGTAGTAAAGTAAGCTAGCTAGCTTCCAAGCTAACTAGAGTCAAACTATCATTGGCTGCTAGCAGCTGTTATAGCAGCTTCTTGTGTGTGGAAATTAACAGTTTTGTACACTTTCTGACCAATTTTTCAATAAGGCTGCTGTGAGACCTAAGTTGGAGGGTTTTTTTCATGATTCTGGTGAGGTCACTGTTGATTTATTATTTTTTTTGTCTTCTGCACAAAACAAATAACAGCTGACATAACTTTGACCACAGTGGTTATTATAATGTCATTAAACAGACAGCTTAAATTTTAATGGATTCTCTTGCCTGTTGCTGCTGTGGATGATATTGTGTGATCTGTGATTTATAATCCAAACTAATAGGTTTTAAAAAAAAAACTGCATACAAATTTATAAATTGTATACTTTGGTGAAATGTGTCTGTCTGTGACTATCAAAACCACAACAGCCAGGCGCAGTGACTTCATTAAGTCTTGTTGTTGAGTATTTGGTACTGATATTGTTTACTGATAATATGCTAATCAATGCTATAGCAGGAGAGATAAACAGTTGATGGTCAAGAAATGGTTCCAGCTCATAACTTCCTGAAAACCATGATTTATAATTTTTACATTTCTGTTTGTTTATGGATTAAACAAGATACAGTACTGTTTTTACAACATACCATGGTGAAACATGCTGTATCAATACCGCCAACCATTTCCATTACCATCATTAGCGTTGTTTTCAGAGGACACCATGAACACACAGCAGCTCCTGCCTTCATCGGCAGTTTGATTTTGTTTAGCCACAAGCAGCCTGTAAGAGTCCAGTATAACTGTTATGTTAAATTTCTCTGCCTTTTAAAAATGTTAACAGCCAGCAGGTAACACTTACTACAAAGTTCTCAGAGACGCTGAGCTGCATTTAAAGTGATTGTCAGTCACTGAACAGCCTGCTTTTGTTCACAGTTTAAACTTTTTTTGATGTTACGTCTTATACAGTCAAATAAAGCTGCAACATACAGACTGCTGCTCAGTGAATAAAATCCAAGGTGATCATGCTGTGAAGTAATTTAACTATATTTTAGCACTAATAGAAGGATTCCAGGAAACGTTGTTGATTATCGTGATAATACCGTTTACTGTGATATTTGTAATTGTTTATTAGTGAACTTAGGAGGTGCTGGTAGGTGGTTTTGAACTTTGGACAGACCCAGGCTAGCTGTTTCCCCCTACTTCCAGTCTTTATGCTAAGCTAGGCTAAACAGGTCTTGCATATTTACTGTAGCATATTTCCCAAATTGTTGAACTATTCCTTTAAGGCACAATGGGGTCTGACCTCCCAGTTGCATGTTATATAAAAGTGACAATAAATAACAATATTCTGTCAGCCATCTCTTTATTGCTTTTTTAATAATTACAAAATTAGGAAACAAAGACTTTTAAAAAAAAGTCGTTATAAAGATGTTCGTAAAAATTAAAATATTTTTAATACTGACACTGTTAGGATTGTAAATATAATCACATACATCCATCAAATCGGTAACATTTATAATACATTTATGATTAACTACTGATTGTTGATTAAATCTCAATTAATGCATTTTTGAATATCAATCAGGAAGAAACAGGACACATGCATACATACACATGTATGTATGATTAAAGCCTTTCCTCTTTCCTTCCACTTTTATTGAAAACGTTCCAGGTCTTCCTCTCCGCCTTTGGTTGATGCCCTCTTTTTCTGCTGCTGACCTGTCCTCCCAGCAACTCATAGCTGTCCTCAAATAGCGTTTTTCCACTAACAGTATAGCTGACGTCAGACCAGGTGAGGACAGAGCCTTGGTACGGCCTGAAAACACAAACACATACTTTATATATTGAAATGATGAATTTAAACCAAGTCCAAAAAGTTTGCAATCCTTTTATGATAAAGGATATTTAACTGTAAAATGTCACTTTGGTTTATATTGTCAATTAAGGCATTTTAAGGAATAAGTTAAGGTGTGGTGTGTTTCATGGTTTTTGCACCATGTTAAGGGTTTTTACTCTTTAAAAAAATTTCAATCCATTAATTTATCCATTAATTATCCCTTTAATACCCATTAATGAATACCTTAATTTCATCTTTATTAATGGGTAAATTAATGGAATTTTAAGGTTAAAGAAATGAAAGGATTTTGTTTCATGATGCAACATAAAATATATTTATAAAGGCCTGGGCTGGGTAACAATATTGATACCTTACTTTGTGAAATATAAACTATATGTTTTAACATCATTTGACAAATTCAACAATTCAACTACTCAGGGACTCAATAAAATACAGTCTGATATTGAAGAGGTCTTTAAAAAAGGTCTTTATAATATCAAAAATGCTCCTTTTTGTCTCAGCTGACTGGAGGAGTGTGTTGGTGTCTGTGTTTGATTGACAGCAGCTGCCACTGATGTTACACCATACAGAACAAAGTAAACAAACTGCTGTAGCTATAAGTCATAGATTTGGACAAAGTGACATTTGCAGATATGTTCACATGGTGTTTAATGTGCTGCAACAAGCTAAGGTGCAGGACAAGATGTGTGTTCATGTTTGTTAGTTAGATAAGAAGAAGACTTTAGCAGAAAAGCTAATGTGAGTTGTTGTTCAGAGTCTGTGGCTACTGCGTTGTGTAGCAGGATGCAATCAGGCTCAGTGTGACCGTCTGCTCTGCCTCTGACTGAAGACTTCATTTGAAATAAGGACTCCAGGTACATAAGCAGATGGCAGAACAGTATTTAATTGAAATAATGTAAAATTAGGGGGCACCATCATGAAAAGAAAGAATTTAAAATATAAAGTTCTTTTGGTTTCTGATTTGAGAACACAGGACAAGTGATTTAGAGAGCAGATATGTTGATGTAGTGGACAAAAAAGACTTTAAAATAGGAAGTATCTCCCAGACCCCTCAACTATCCACAGTGATAGTGCAATCTGTTCTTGGTTTGATTTCTCTATGTGAACTTCGGGGTCATTTGAAAGTTGAAAGCTTCAGACTCAGAAATATTTCAGAGATAATCTTAGCTGCATTAGCTAGCTAGCCAAGATTTCGTGACTTCATACAAGAATGAAACGTAACGTAGATGAAATGTTGAGATGAGCTAATGTTTGCTTGTACTGTTACTTCTACAGTTTGTTTCTGAAGACCTGGATACTGTTAGTATGAATTGAAGTAGTGTTAGGTAGGTATACAGTCTCAGGTCTAGTATCTGAGATGAACCTGAAATTTGTAAGTCAAAACCAAATTCTGAGTTTGTCAATGTTTTTTCAGCTGCCATATAAGATAAGAGCCATATAGATAAGACTTTATTGATCCCGAGAGGGAAAATTTGCATGTTACAGCAGTGCAGGAAACAGATAAGAGTATAGAGTATATATAAGAGTAATAAATACAACAAAATAAGAAGTCAAGTAAATGACATTCGGTCTATATACATTATAAACATTACAATACTTAGGCTATATACATGACCTGACTTGTGCATTGTAAAAAAAAAAAGTGCAAACTATGTGCAGAAGTAATAGTTCTGTTCTGGTAGATGTAGCTATAATTATATACGGTATGTATTTATAAAGGTGAAGTAGTGAATACAGAATAAATTAAATATGTAGTAGTGTTACCTTATTTATTTTGTATTCACTACTTCACTTATGTAACTACATATATAACTACATATATAACGTATAATCACCATATTGAAGTGATAGCACCTTTAGATATAATATAAACTTATTATAAGTCCAGTCTTGACTTTGGTTTAAATGTAAACCTCGTTTGACGATTTGTGCAACATAACCAATAACCTCAATTTGAACAGACTTGATCCTTACTGGTGTAACCTGACTATAAAGTTATAAAACAACTGATCTCTCTCACACACACACACACACACACAGAGGGTCATACCTGTAGACACCACGGGTCATGTAGTTGAAGATTTCTTTGTGGCTGAGAGCATAATCCCATATCTGGACATCTGTCACCTGAGCGTCAATACCTGAAAATTCAATCATAGGCTCACCTGACCACACATTCTGAACACACACACACACACACACACCAACATACATGGACACAAAGAGTGAAGAATAAGATATATCAGGCTTTGGATACACACACAATACTTCTAAGTAAATCAGTGCATTGTTGGTTTGGCTCTGCACATGAGATTTGTTGACAATAAGAAAAATATAGAAAGTCAACAGTTATATCTTTTAAAGATGGCTGCTCTATTGAGGGAACATTTAAAGTGAGGAGAACCTTGAAAATGTGATACAAGACAGGAGGAGCAGACAGAGGGACTGATACGTATGGGAGCAGAAATTAGGCTTGAATGCACAGTTCCACAATGATTAATATTTATAAAGCAGAATCTAACAATGTTTTTTACACTGTTTATGCAGATTCAAGAACCAACAAATGCACTGTTTATTAAATTAAACACTCTAAAATTTGGAGATTTAGCAAACTTTAAAATGGTTCAAATCATGTATAGAGTTAAAATTCAATTATTACATGAAAGTACCCAAAAACTGTTTAAAATGAGAGAAAGTCAACATGATTTGAGAGGAATTTACATGTTTAAAAAATACATTGTGAGGACTAATGTAAGAAACATTGTATTTATGAAACTTATGGAACAGCTGAAAATATGTAGCACTCTTAGTAATGTTAAAAAAATGTTTAAAAATCATTTGCTGATCAAATATAAAAATGTATATTCAGAATTTAACACTGGCATTGTTTCCAACTGTGCGATTGAGAAATAGCATTTTTATAGGTTTTTTTTTTCTTCTTTTTTGCAGACTCAAAAAGTTTCATAATCAGGCTGTAGCAACAAAAATGTTAAACAAATTAGATGTGCTTCAGCTTGCACTACTCTTTCCTTACCTGAAAAGGCAGGATCTTCCTGATGCTCATGTTTGAGCCACTAAACACCTGGACCACACTGTTGGTGTCCACAGTGAGGCAGACTCTGGTCCAGATTTCCGGTTCAATGAGTGACTGGAACTTTATGTTGGGTGTGAAGTACCAGTAGTAGTAACTGGAACTGGGCATGTACAGTGAATACGTATCAGAGCCCCTGACTCCCAGAATCATTGGGTTTCTGCTGGCTGGACTCAGTGTGAAGATTCTGCTTGATGTTTCAAAGTCAATGAGATAACGCAGACACACGGACACACCTGCAGGGGTCATGGAGAGTGTTAATAAGTAAGTGTAAGTAAACAAAAAACACATTAACAGCTTTTGGTTGTTGTAGTACATTCATTTAAAAGGGAAGAGCCTAAAACACACAATAGAAATGTGCCTGTGCAGTTATAATCCACCTCAGATGAAGGTTCACATTTTCTTTCACGCTTTAAGTCAGCGTTGACTTTTTTGTGTTGTTGGTTGGGGACAAAACAAGACATTTCAGGACATCATCTTGGGCTCTGGAAAACTGTGATGGACATTTTTTTTTACCATTTTCTGACGTTTTATGGACAAAACAACTAATCGATTAATCAGGAAAATAATTGGCAGATTAATCGATAATGAAAATAATCATTAGTTTGCAGCATTATATTGCATACTGACATTTCCCACACTGTTTACATAAATTATGCCTACAATAAGTTACTGTATATCATCAGTTGGAACAAGTAGTTCCAGTGTAACAACTACACATTGTTCTCAAATTGTAAAAACAAAACCAAAAGAAGCAGGGAAATGAAAATGAGTTGTGGGCTGCATGTTTGTTTCTGAGAGACATGGTCAATATAAATTTAACCCTAATAAGTATCGCCAACGTGAAAGCAGCATCATGTAGATCATCATGTAGGTGCTTGGACTCTGGTTGTCTCCTACGTGTGCATGTGTCTGTATACAGGCTGCTGTCAATAAATGCAATGATAGTATAATAATAATAACAGATGGAAGCTACAAAGGTCCTTCTGTAAAGCCACTATGCTTATAGTGGTAACGGTACATTACATTCAATGTGTTGGTGACAGTAGAGTGTTGTGAAATAACTCTTCATCTATGAAATTATTCCTTGTGTCTTGTTTTTGGCATTTCTCATTTATGTGTATATACTGTTTCTATGGTCTGTAGAACAGAATTAATGGACTTCTCAAAAAAGTGCATTAAAGGACAGGTTCACAATTTTTCAAGTCTGTCTTAAAACAACAGTCAGATGCCCAAATTAACACTGAATAGGTTTTTCTTTTGCTTGCTGTAATCAACTGACCATTAGAAAATCCCTTCATAATGCACTTACAATGTAAGTGATGGGGGACAAAATCCACAGTCCTCCTCCTGTGCAAAAATGTATTTAACATATTAACGTATTTTATCTGAAGCTAATATGAAGCTTCAGTCATCCAAATGAGTCAAATCAAGTAGATGTCTTTCAACGTTACAGTCTCTTTAGTGCCAAAGTTCCTCTTTTTGTTACTATACTTCCACCACAGCTCAACAAAGAAACACTGTCTGAGGAAACAAAAAGAGGGAATTTGATGCTAAAAAGACTGTAAATGTGGCAGATATCCACTTGAAAAGACACACTTGAAAAATTGTGAACCTTTCCTTTAAGTGTTAAATTATGCTTTAACACATACTATAAGTCTTTAATGCAGCTCTTTGACAGAGAAAGTTTCACAAACAAACACAAATGTGCTGGATTCGGTTCTTGTTCTGCTTCTTTCCCTCTCAAGAATCAAATTATTGTATCATCTGATAGCATCACCTCTTAACTTTAAAAATATCAGAGAAATAATGGGAGCAAATCTGTAGATCAAAATAATATTTTGGATTTCAGATGCTGACTCAGTGTTTCTGTTTGGTTGTTAGTGAATATACTCACCAGTAGTGGGAGGCGCCGTGGTGGTCCAGCTAGGGTAGGTGGTGGCGGGGTAGGGATGTGTGGGGTAGGGACGAGTGGTGTAGGGACGTGTGGGGTAGGGACGAGTGGTGTAGGGACGTGTGGGGTAGGGACGTGTGGGGTAGGGACGAGTGGTGTAGGGACGAGTGGTGTAGGGACGTGTGGGGTAGGGACGAGTGGTGTAGGGACGTGTGGGGTAGGGACGTGTGGGATAGTCATGGGTGGGGTAGGGATGAGTAGGGTAGGGGCGAGTGGGGTAATCATGGGTGGGGTAGGGATGAGTGGGGTATTCATGGGTGGGGTGCGGTTCAGTGGGGTAAGGCCAAGTGGGGTAGGGCCAAGTGGGGTAGGGCCAAGTGGGGTAGGGCCAAGTAGGGTAGGGCCAAGTGGGGTCGGGCCAAGTGGGGTAGGGACGGGTGGGGTAGGGCCAAGTGGAGTAGCGTCGGGTGGGGTAGAGACGGGTGGGGTAGCGTCGGGTGGGGTAGCGTCGGGTGAGGTAGCGTCGGGTGGGGTAGCGTCGGGTGGGGTAGGGACGGGTTTGGTAGGTAGGAGTGGGAGCAGTGGAATTAGCGAAATAGGGGGGATAGAAAGATATTCCTCCATAACGTGACAACGTGACCATCTTCCAGTTTAAATTTGATTGAGGGGGAGCTGGAGAAAGAGAAGAAGAAGAGTTACCGCACAAACAAGTTGTCAGCACGATATAAAGTCAATTCTTTCTACTCATGCTTTATATGGCATGTTTTCTGCTTCCATCATGTGTTTCATTGTGTGACTCTCACATTTATACTATACAGTACAGCAGTGGTTCCCAACCTTTTTGGCTTGTGACCTCATAAAATAAAACAAAGTCTACCTGGGATCCCTCATCACACTTTGGATTCTAATGAAAGAGGACTTATTTTCTTTTATTTTAATAACTTTTAGAGGCTTTGGGAGATCAAATACACTAATTCAGAATAAATAAAGCAAAAATTATAGGAAAGCTGTCCTGTCCTGTCATCTTGCGACCCCTTAGATTAATCCAGCGACCCCTTGTGGGCACCCCGACCCCCAGGTTGGGAACCACTACAATACAGTATACTGTGTTAATTAGAGTTGATTGTATTTTATCAATATTAATGGATATGTCTGGTGTTATTCTAGATTTGTTGTTATTGTCAACAAATCCCCTAAAAAGACAAAAAACAACAATCCATTAGTCCATCACTCAATACTCTCTGACTTCCCTGCCCCATCTGTGGCACTCAGCCCCAAGACCACTGGTCCAAACTGAGGATGTACATCTTTCAAGCCACTATAATCAATATTTTTTTACAATAACAATGTGACAGTGTGTAATGTGAGGGGTGCCGCTCGTAGTGATGATCCTACAAAGAATTATCTGCAGCTCCCTTCGGCTTTACGGAGCTTTATAGTGAGTTTCAGCTCATTGTTTAGCTGCAACTTTACTGTTTTGGTTCACTCTCGGTGCTCTCATAGCATCGTTTTCAGCCACAGCAGGCAGCTGTTTTCAGCTCTAAAAACCCACTGTACACTACCTGCTCAGCAATAAGGCAAAAACAGAGCTAAAAAGGAGACAATATTGGACTTACATTCAGCAGAAACAGAAACACGACTCAAAATTAATAATAATGTTGTGTGTTCACACCTTTGTTTTCTGCTGCCCCCAAGTGGCCAAAAAAAAACAGTTAATGCAGGTTTAACAATCCTTTTTAGATTCCTAAAACAGCTGGTCCCTGTAGTTTTTAGGAATTGTTCCTCAAACAGGGTAAAATAATACATTTGTTGGGAACTACTTTCTGCAGCGGATGAGTACTTCCGACAGCAGGACGGTGTGTGTGGGATTGAGTCAAAATAAGTGTGTGTATTCATGGTAGTGAAGCAACATGTCACCCAGTGCAGCAGTGTGGCTTTACAGCAGAAAGGAATAAGATATATCAGACTCCCAGAGAACAAAAGGGACTGAAGCACACCGATTAATTCACAGCCTTTAATTGTTCAACACTACTGTGTCTTAATCACAGTAGTGTTGAAACCTTAATCTGTTTGCACAGTTAAAAGCTGTGAATTAATCACTGTGCTCCAGTGCCTTTTATTCTCAGGAAGTCTGCCGTCCTCGAACTGAGAAGCACGTGATTCAGCTGCATTTTGCTGGAAGATGTGCGGAGAAACCTGTTTCAACAAGAGATATCAGGCTTTGGATACACACACAATGTTTGTTTGTAGAATTAATTCATTGTTGCTCTTGGTCTTTTTGTGGGATTTGTTGACAATAAGAGGATTATAGAATATAACCCGATTTATCCTTTGAGAAGTTTTATCATGAGTTTGAACACAAGTTATCATCATAATTAATTATTAAGTTTTAAAAATATATCCTGAAGTTAATGTCAATAAATCTCACCAAAGTACACTGAATCACTGATAAAGTCAGAGACATATTTCATTACACAGTAAACAAACTTACACAAAATTTACACAATCTTGGTTCCCTGTTTTCAGTGTGTGTGTGTGTGTGTGTGTGGGAGAGAGAGAGGAAATGGGTCTTTGAGATTTGTCGCTAGCTATGTCCCAGTTCCACACTACATGCTAACAGTACGCAGTATTCACTAGCTGTCATTATATAAGAAATCTTTTTGCTCTTACTGAAAAGGCTTCAAACTGTGACTTCAGAATGCTGCCAAACAAACTTCACAAAGTTAAAGCTGAATGGTTTTCCAAATGTTTAGTTTTGTTGTGTGTCAGGTTTTTTTTTTTATTTTTGAGCTGTCTCACCAATATCCACAGTTAGATGTCACTTTGTTGCCGCTGTGAGTAGCTCCTCTGTTTCCTTTATGCTTTGCATTGTTGGACAATAATGTCCATCAACAGTAGAACCTTCAAAAATCAGGCGTTGTTTTGGTCTGAATACTAATTTCACTTTTCCAGGGTGAACAAACTACATATATATTATTTTTAAAACCAGTATTTTTTTGGCATATTGTGCCTTTCTGACAGAGTTCACAGTAGCACCTTTCGACAACAACATGCAACAAAGATCCACAGTTGGACTCAAACTGGGGATGTTGGGGTTCATGGTCAGTGCTTTAAACCCTAGACCACCACGGTGCTCCATAATTCTTAATTATGAAAGGATATGGTTGATGATTTTCCATATTTTTCTTATTGTCAACAAATCTCATGCAGAGCCAAAACAACAAGTACAGGTATTGTGTTTGTATCCAATTTCTGATATATCTTACTCCTCTGTGCCGTAGAGCTCCATTGTTGTACAAAAAACAAAACACATCAATGAGCCACACCGCTGCACTGGGTGACATGTTCCTTCACCACAAAGAGTCTAAAAACAAAGGCTCCAAAGACTAATAACAGCGATTACATTGTACTACATTGTACCGTAGTCTTAGGGGTGAAGGAACATGTCACCCAGTGCAGCAGTGTAGCTCATTGATGTGTTTTTAACAGTTCTTGGACAACAATGGAGCTCTACGGCACAGAGGAATAAGATATATCAGACTTTGGATACACACACAATACTTGTTAGTACATCAGTTCATTGTTGGTTTGGTTCTGCACATGAGATTTGTTGTCAATAAGAAAAATATAGAAAATCACCTGCCATATATCATTGGTCCCATTTTAAGGTGCATCACTTACTTGTTAATTGATTGATTGTATTAAATTACATGTTTTTTTTTATTCAGTGGGTAGTTGGGATCCTGAGCTACACTAATGTGAACATGTGTTAGTTTGTATGTTAGTGTTCCGACTGTTGTGGCATTAAGTCTGTCATATGTTGTCTGTTGTGTTATTTGTCACTGTGCATGCGTGACTAAACCAGTCGTTTCCTCATTGAACTAACAAACTCAAAACCATAAGTTGCTTAGAGTCAGTCTGCAGTCTGTCTGCAAGCGTCAGTCTTACCAAAACCACAGAAGAAACGGAACGAAAACTGAACTTTAGCCCGACTGCACTGACTAATCCTACCTGAACCAGCATTTGTATCCTGTTTTGCTATCATATGTACACACTTGTTATCTACCTGCTGGAGGAATATTTACATATTCTACCGTTGGCTCCTCTGAATAAAAGATTCAAGATTTAGTTTATTTGCATTTTCTTGTGTATTTGCATACACGAAAAAAACCAAATACTGTTCCTTCCAGCCCACAGTAGTGCAACAACAACAGAAAGGGTAAAGATACACTGCATATCTTATTGTATTTATTTATCGGGACAGTGTACAGTTTTTAACACAAATGATGCACTGTACCAGATTTAGATAGTTTTCATCTGTAGTCCCTTACAATTACAACATCTAACAGCACAATAACAAACAATACAAAGCAAAAAACACACACAGGACACACTACACAAAATACAAAGCCACACACAACAGCACATCATGTACACCCACACGTCGACCAGAAATCAACAATGCAAGTATGTCAAACCAAAAGCAAGATCATTTGAGAAGATCATGAGATCAAATCCAGACTCAGTGACCACAGAGCTGAGCGTCCTTCAGCAGATTCTTCAACCTGGTTCTGAATGCACTGATTGAACTGCAGTTCTTCATATCTGGACATTCCTCTGAGTTTTGGCTTTCACAGAAAAAGCTGATGGTCCAAATGCAGTGTGACGAAATGGTATGGTACAATCATGTATAGAAGATATTCTGGAGGATCTAATAAAACTTATTGAGCGAGTGTACACAAAGTCACATAGTGGAGGAGGGGCCAAACCATTTAAAATTTTATAAACTAGGCACAAATTTGAGAATAATCTAAAATTCTCCAGTACTCTACAGTGATGGAAATGCATTGGCTTTTTGTCAAGACTTTTTAGAGTTTGTTTGTATAAGGACTCAAGAGATTTTATGGCTGTTTTCCAGCCTGTCCCCAACATGTGATGCAATAAGACATACAGGAAAAAACTACAGCATGAGGAAATATCTTGGCTGCGTCCAAAGAGAGACAGTTTCTAATATGTCTAAATTTGCTAAATTGTACTTTATGGTTTTAAGTGTTTCAAAACAATTCCCTTTTTTAAAAAATAATGAAAACATATAAACTCCAAGAAAAAATAAAACAAAAAAAGAACGAGCAGTTAGCAGCGCAGTTTGTTAAAGTGCATTAATGTCTCAGTTAGACAGCTCTTACATGTAAATGGAGGAGTTGTATCATCCATTTTGCTGTCCAGAGTCTGCTAAATGGATAAAGTGTATAACCTGCATTTAACCAGCAAGTCAATTGCAATATATAAGAATATCTTAATCTCCCTTAAAAGTATTTATAGTGTGTGTGTGTGTGTGTGTGTGTGTGTGTGTGTGTGTGTGTGTGTGTGTGTGTGTGTGTGTGTACCTGATGTAGTTGGCCATGTTGGTGGTCTTTGAGTAGCAGTCCAAGTTCTTGCAGATATAGTCGTAATTAAACGATCGGTATTAAAAAAAAAACCAAACCCTATGACAACCAATGCGACGGGAACAAAAAGCAGTTTCCCCATCTTCTTCATCCTCGCCGGGCTGATCAGAGTCTCTGCAGTGATGCGTCTGTTTATCCTCCCTATGCAGAGACGATGTGTTTGTCTTTCTCTCGGGTATTTGACCGGGCTGCTCTTCAGCTTGTAAACTCTCGTTTCTGTGTTCTGACGTCAACAGACACTTTAAGTTTCATTTCTGGGCACAGAGACATTCCCGCCACGTCCTTCCCTCTCCTCACTGGTAGGAGAGGGAAGGACATGGCGGACCAAACGCCAAATCACAGTGTTGAACTTGACCATTTATGGTCCGAAGCTGTCTTCAACTTGTTTGATAACAGGATCAAATATATAGTGCACTATTTTGTAATTACATTTTTCGTGTGAACAGAAAAACATGGGAATCCACGTGCTTTTCCAATTTTCGTCTTCAAATCAGCAATTGGAATAGAAATTAAACCTAAAGCAAAAAACGTTTTTATTGTTATATCTATATTACCTTCTCCCTGCTGTATCTCTACTAAAACAAAGTCATTGGCTATGCTTGCGATAGATAGATAGATAGATAGATAGATAGATAGATAGATGAGGGAAGTTTTTGAGTTCATTAAGCACCTGCAGCATCCCGTCCCGGCAGAGACATGTTGCCGGTCGACAAGATCTGTCAGGATTTAACTATAATAAATGTTCTTCCATGTTCTTCTGTGTTACATACACACACACACACAGTCCGGGTTCATACAGCCATAAAGCACTTTATGGCAAGTTACACATGTGCCGAATTTCGCAGCACATCTGGCTTATTCAGAAAATATTTAAAGTGTGTTTTCTGAGGTCTGCAGATTTGCAGTAAAAAGCAAAGTGAATCTTTAAATGACACAGCTTTGGACGGAGGGTACACGAACCATGTATCATAAGTGTCTTTTTTTCGTATATATGAAGGAATTGGGTTTTTTTAATCTTAATCTGGGTTTGATGATGTTTTTTGTACCACTTTCTTAAAAAACTACTCTTTATAAGAGATCTAAAAGCATTAATTAGTGGCTTTGTTAACAGTTTGATAAATCATTTTCGAATGCTTTATAGATCCTTTATAAGCCATTAATAATTACTTTCGGTTGCCAGGTTGTGCAAAATCCTCCTCCAGCATCAATCTTTCTTTGTCTTTTTAGCTCTTTAGTTCACCAGGAAGACGAGATTTTGTGCAGGTGTCACTTTTGGTTGTTTTTTGGGGATCCACATTTACTATGTTTAATTGTTGGGATTGTTCATGATCCATCAGTAAACCAGACAGAGTTTTGAAACAAGAAGCAGTGATCTCTGCTCTGGTGCTCCTGCAACTTTGTGCCATGCAACTGACTTTCTAGACAGCCAGCCAACCATCCTGAACTACGTCACTTTCCCTATGATACGTATTTCAGAAATGTTGACACGATGCGTATTTATGGTGAAACGTAGAGATTCAACGTATCCACGCTTTGCAGAAACGTACTACACCAACATTTTATTCTGGCGGCTGGGCAGGTGTGTATGCAAAAAAGGTGATGTTTATTACCAAAAACACTACTGAAAAAGAGGTTAAAAAACCTGACTGGTTATCATGGTTACCACAGGGGGCGCTAGACTGGTATCAAGCTTTCAAAACATGGACAGTGAGGTAAAAATTTATAACAGCCCGTGTTTTACAGTGTAACTTCCCGTCACTTATGTAATTACTCATAACTTACAGTGTAACTTCCTGTATGAATCCATACATACTGGCTTCTACTGGTACTGATATGTAAATACAGCAGAAGAAAACAAGACAAAAAGGAACAAGAGTAACAATCAGGGGTTAAAACTGTAACTTCCCGACATTTACCATGTAATTTCTCGCAACTTATAGTGTAACTTCCTTGTTTTAATCATTACATGAGGTGCAGTAGAATCAGATGTTTTGGCCCTTTGTTCATTGGCAGTTATGACAATCATTTTTATGCATGTGTGTTTGGCACGTAGTTGTTCACTCTCTGCACTCAGTCTCAAATCACCTGCTTATGTGATATTCTCCTGTTAGTCTGCCTTATGGTAAAGTTTTAACAATCAAATTAATGTTTATTAGCATGCTAATCGCAAGTTAAGCTAATTGCTAATTATTAAATCCAAATAAGGAAGGGAGAACAGTTTAAAGTTTATAATCCAGGCCCTGTTGTTATTATGTACTTATAGAGTAAGAATGGGAGAACAACATTAATGTACAATTTCTCTGTTACTGCTGACAATCAATTTCCTCTGGTCAAACACCCACAAAACCATGAGTGCACCAAATTATACAGAACGTCATTTACTGCAGCACAGTTTTACCCTTCCTAACTCAACAGTTCCCAGTGATTCACTGCTTAGTGCAGGTTATGATGCACACCCGTTGTCACTATCACTGATTAAGCAGATGATCTGCCCTACCGTCACAAAACTACCAAAAAGTGTCACAACAAGACTGAAACCCCTTTAACAAAATATAACATTGTGAAACACACAAATCACCCAAAAGACTCCCGTATCCATTATTTATGTAACATGACTGATAACAACATTGGATTGAAAAGAGTGATTCAACACAAAACCACAAGTAATGTTGGGAAGCAGAGCTTAGCGAAAAGGGAGAGTAGCAACCTTTTCATTTCAGTATTGTATAATCACCACAGACAGTGTTGTAATAATCTACGTGGAAGAAACCAGCTCTGCAGGACTGACAGGAACAAAGAGGACCAGGTGATGTCTCACTCTGGTGTGATTTCCCTGAGCCACAAACACATCACAGGGCAGAAGTCATCACCAAGCTATTGTATAAATACTGTTTAGATCAGCTGAGTCCAGATTATTAAGACTAAAACACAATATAGAATATAAAGCAGAATTAAGCCTTCTCCAAACCACAGTTTAATTCCTTCTGATGCTGAAAGGGTTTTGAAACCTCTTTCAGGTTGAGAAATACATTTTCCAGAAAATATAATTGGACAGTTAACAGAATTAATAAAATAAATAAACTAAAACAACGGATGGCTCCTGCATGTTTATCAAATCATAAACAACTGTCCTCCCAAGAGAAATAAGTCTCTTATGATTTGGTAAACATGCAGGAGCCATCGCATCACTCTTACCACTTCAGGTTTTACTGTGTTAGTGGAGCATATTTCCAAACACATGTTCAGGTCATTAAATTACCACAAGTAGCTGCCATATAGACGAACTTCAACGTCCCTGACAGTCTGGGGCAGTTTTCTGCTTTGCCAGAGATAGAAAGTGATTAAGTGCACTACTTAAAATATTATACTTAACCCCTACATACCATTCTGGCCAAATTTAACCCATTTTTTCCATTGGTGAGCATTAAAGATCCCCTGAACATCATTTTCTTAGCCTGAAATTTTAGTTGATTCTTTTTAAGTGACCCAGAATATACTTTTTTTTTTTTTTTTTAATTTCAAACTTTACAATATGACACCCCCACTTTACTACATGACACCCCACTTTACTACATGACACCCCTTTTTACTACATGACAACCCCACTTTACTACATGACACCCCATTTTACTACATGACACCCCCACTTAACTACATGACACTCTCACTTTACTACATGACACCCCATTTTACTACATGACACCCCCACTTAACTACATGACACCCTCACTTTACTACATGACAACCCCACTTTACTACATGACACCCCATTTTACTACATGACACCCCACTTTACTACATGACACCCTCACTTTACTACATGACACCCCTTTTTACTACATGACACCCCCACTTTACTACATGACACCCCATTTTACTACATGACACCCCACTTTACTACATGACACCCTCACTTTACTACATGACACCCCATTTTACTACATGACACCCCCACTTTACTTCATGACACCCTCACTTTACTGCATGACACCCCCATTTTACTACATGATACCCCCACTTTACTACATGACACCCCATTTTACTACAAGACACCCCCTTTTTACTACATGACACCCTCACTTTACTACATGACACCCCATTTTACTACAAGACACCCCCTTTTTACTACATGACACCCTCACTTTACTACATGACACCCCATTTTACTACAAGACACCCCCTTTTTACTACATGACACCCTCACTTTACTACATGACACCCCTTTTTACTACATGACACCCTCACTTTACTACATGACACATCCTACATGGTTATGGTTAGAATATTAATATAAAATTTAAATTTTTTCAAAGTTTTGTTTTACTTTTATTATAGTATACTATGTAGCACAGTCATAGTAGTATTAGTAAGTAGTATAGTGCATGATGATGCATCGTGTATGTAGTGTAGTAATGTGTACACCGTTGCTTGCCCTTTTTGTCATACACTGAAAACTTTGTACAAATTGATTTTTTAATACTGTATTTAAAGCATCAGTCTGATGTTCTTCTGTATTTTTCTTACTGTCAACAAATACCATGAAAAAAACATGTTTGTCCATCTCTGAATACTTTCTTACTTCCCTACTCTGCCTACTCAATACTAATAAATAATAAAACACAATACTTCCAAATTGGATTCACTCATCGTTGGTTTTGGTGGTTTTTAGGGCTGCAACTAACGATTATTTTCATTATTGATTAATCTGTTGATTATTTTCTTGATTAATTTATTAGTTGTTTGGTCTATAAGATGTCAGAAAATGGTTCGATATCTTCAAATGTCTTGTTTTGTCTACAACCAAAAGATATTCAGTTTACTATCATGGTAGACTAAAGAAACCAGAAAATATTCACATTTGAGACGCTGGAATCAGAGAATTTTTATTTTTTTCTTCTAAAAAAAATGACTCAAACAACAAGTAATTGTTGCAGCTCTAGTGTTTTCACTGAATTTGTTAACAATAAGAAAAATATAAAATATTGGCAACCTTGTCCTTTAATTATCGCCATGTCAATAAAGTAATTTTGAATTTGAAAAAAAGACCCCATAAATGAGCAGGCCTGTGTTGGCGGAAGTAATATTAACGGTGCAATGTAGGAGTTTACGTTTCTCAGGATGGCGACGGAATTATCCGCGAAGACCCGCCCTACTCTACCTCTGATTGGCTCTGACCCTGATACCCTTACCCTAACCCCAAATCTAACCAATCTTATCAACGAAGGCAATGATACTGGCCAATCATAGGCAGAGTAGGGCGGGTCATTCCGTCGCCCTCCTAGGAAAACTTTTTTACGTGAGGTGTCAATGCTGCCTGCTCCTCCGCTGCCACCGTGTACCAAGTTGACAGCAACCGGGATGATGACATGGATAACACACAAACAAACACGCTGCTGCTGCTCTATAAAACCGGAGACACCGACACACACCGACAGAGACACCGAGCTGCTGCCGAGGAGGAGCTTTCTACCTGAGCCATGGGCGTCTTCATCTCACACATCTTCTCCAGATTCACCGCCAAGAAACCTGTCAGGATTTTAATGGGTGAGATTTGATTTCAGCAATAATATTATTAACTCTGAGAATCAATAACTTCACTATGGTGACGTTTATTATTGCTTTAATAGGCTAGTTGTAGTAATTTTAAGTAGTGGAGTACTGTACTAACAGCAGCTTTATAGTTTTAATGTCATTTTTATTCCTTTTTGCCTTTATTTCCTTTTTGTGTGTTTTTTCAAGTAAAAATGTGAAACATTCATTAGTTCCAGCTAAATACTATTATACAATACAATGAAAATCTGACAGTTCAGTAGGAAATATCGCATTTTTTAAAAAATTGATTCGCAATCACTTGTGCTTCCTAAATGGACAGATTGATATCCCTGAAGTTTCACTGACTTGGTGTTAAACTCTGACGATTAAGTGTTCCCTTTATTAGCAGTGTATTTCACTTTTTACGCGACTACACTTTAGTTACTTTAAGATTTAATGTACAAAATATATGATGAGTTTATAAAATAGTTCAAATTAGCTCCAACTACGATGGTAAAGTGCTACTTACACATTAATGCATCAATAACAATAATCCATATATTATATAATATATAGCAGTATAAGCACTGAAGCTGCAAGAGTTACTTATTAGTCAATCAACAGAATATTAATCAGCAATCATTTAGGTAATCAATTAATCGCCCAAGTCCATTTGAAGCAGAAATGCCAAACATATAATGACCTTACCTTCTTAAATGTGAAAATTTGCTGCTTTTCTTTGTCTTATATTGTAGTAATTTAATTCTGTTTTGTTCTGACCGACCAATGTGATGATGTGATGGTCGTTTGTAACACATCAGGCATTTCTGACTGTTTATAGACCAATTGATTAATCGATTAATCAAGAAAATAATGGCCAGATCAAAATTTAAATTTTACCCAGTTTGGGTAAAGCACTAATACAAAACTGGGTTAACTTTAACCAGTAGCTCTTTGTGACCCAGTGTTACAAACACAACAAGCTTCAGCTAAAAACTGCTACAAATTTATTGTTTAACAAGTTATTAATAATCAATAACAAACCATGACATGTAAGTTTAAAAAGTGTAGATTATAACAAGCTTCAGTTTGGGTAAATAACCAAACAGTAAAATGAAAAATAACACTAAAACTGAGTCAAAACAACCGCTTGTCTTGAGTAGCTTTCTGGACGACATTAACCCAGTATTGTGCTGGTGCTACATTGACCCAAACTGGGTAAAAATTTAACCCAAAGACTTTTAGTGTGTAGTTGTAGCTTTAAAAAGCACTTATTTCTTCTGCATAAGTACTTTTACTTTTTATCCTACTAACTCTACTGGTAACACTAGTAACAGCAATAGCAACAGCAGTAATAACAGCAGTAGCTCTACTTGCTAATTGCAGTGCTGTCTTTGTCTCTTTGTGTGTGTGTGTGTGTGTGTGTGTGTGTGTTTCTGCAGTGGGTCTGGACGCAGCGGGTAAAACCACTCTGCTGTACAAACTGAAGCTGGCTGAGGTCGTCACCTCCATCCCAACCATTGGTCAGCCTCCACCTGTTTATACAAATACACGTGATTCAACAAAATATAAAATAAATACAAAATCATGAGATAAACTCATCTATATGTGTGTGTGTGTGTGTGCAGGCTTTAATGTAGAGACACTGGAGTATAAGAACATCAGTTTTACAGTTTGGGATGTTGGTGGTCAGACTGTCATCAGACCCCTGTGGAGACACTACTACATGAACACAGAGGTAATACTACTGCCGTTACTACTATTACATCTGCTGTTATCGCAGGACATTTACAGTAACGTCTGTTTGTCTTCTTCAGGGTCTGATATTTGTTGTCGACAGCAACGACCCTGAGAGGATTAAAGAAGCTGCTGACGAGCTGCAAAGGATGGTAACACTTTTTCTTTAATCATTTAAAGAAACATTACAGTTTATAACAATGTGAGTCTTGTTTCCATAGCAGCACGATGACCACGGTTATATGTGTGTGTGTGTGTTGCAGTTAGGAGAAGACCAACTGAGGGGCGCGGCCTTACTGGTATTTGCTAACAAACAGGATTTACCCAGAGCCATGCCAGTCAGTGACATCACAGAGGCCCTGAGCCTATCAGGAGTCTCACAGCCGGTAGGTAACAAATTAACCTGTAATTAACCTGTAAAATCATCTTACATATACTGAAAGAAAATGTTCATAATATCAAGTTCTCTTCAACTTGTTATTGTCCTGAAGCGTGTTGGTATAACAACTGAAAACACTCCCTCCTTCACTCAGTCACTACTGACTATGTAACAGACTCTCAACTGTGAGCATTAAATTGAGATTCACACTTACTGTAGTGACTAAATCCTAAACTTTAGCCACTACTGGCTGCTAATGGGCTTCATTGTTAAGACATGTACTCAGAAACTATATTCAATCTTTTCCAATTCTTCATATATACTGTGTTTATTTTCTTACCAATGTTTATTTTCTATATTGTTCGTCATTTAAAACAAATACAGCCAAACAATAAATCTGAGCAACACCTGTGATAACCTGGGATGACCTGAAATAACCTGTAGCCAGTCTGGTGGTCAGCCATGCTAGCAGAGCTGTGAGGCTGTACTCAACCAGTTTCTCACCTGTAAATAATGTTCACATCTACAGCAGCTAACAATTATTTTCAGCGATTCATCCGTTGATTATTTTCTCAATTAATCGATTTGTTGTTTGGTCCATAAAATGTCAGAAAATGGTGAAAAATGTCGATCACCGTTTCTTCGAATGTCTTGTTTTGTCCTGACCAGCAGTCCACAATCCAAAGATATTGAGTTTATTATCATAGAAGACTAAAGAAACCAGAAAATATTCACATTTTAGAAGCTGGAATCAGAGAATTTGGACATTATCTGGCAGAGTTTCTATGTTCAATAACACTGAGGAGATACAGAATAGGGAAAAACACACCTGAAACCAGCGGCCCCTACAACTTCACAACTCTTAATGTCACTCAGAAATCATAAAAGTGAACCTCATGGTGGCGCCAGAGGTTCACCAAAGTCAGCAGGATTTTTCTTCTGGGCACCACAAGTGTCTGTAACAAATTTCACAACAATCCATCAAATAATTGAGAAATTTCAGTCTGGACCAAAGCGGTGAACAGACCGTCATTACCATCCATACAGCCGAACTGCTAACGCGGCTAAAAAGGAGAAATCTCCATTAAACAGTGTAGGTTTGTCTGAAACTGCAGCTACGCTCATGACTTTGTATCTCTGTGTGTCTGTGCAGTGGTTTGTCCAGTCGTGCTGCGCTGTGAGCGGCGCGGGTCTGTACGAGGGTCTGGACTGGCTTTCCAACCAGATCCTGGAAAACAGAAGAAGCTGATCTGGAGCTCCGGTCCTCTGCTTTATTTTGGTTTCCTGCTGCGTCTTTAAGCACATCAGGCAGTCTGCTGTGAACTCAGCTGAGCCGGTGTAGAAGAGAAACATCAAGGATCCACATTGTCACAAAGAGATTTTACTGCTGCGTTCACAGCACACGGAAAACACCGTAGATCACAGCTTCCTTCTGGAAAATACAGTTACAGTTTGTGCCACATAAGTGTCATTTTAGAAGAATTTAAAAATAAGTTAAAGGTTTAAGTTCTTTTTATGTACTTGAAATTAACCAGAAATACCTGCAGCAGATGTTTTCAGCTTTCATTACACTACATATGTTGTTTTATTACCTCAAATTGCTGTTACTGGTGAATTCACTGCAGTGTTTTCCTCTTCTGAAATGTCTGAACGTATAAAACATTCCTTCATGTCCTGCTGACTTTATAATTGGCTCTACAAGACAGACATCAATGTGTTTTTATCTGTTTTCATATATATAGATGATAAAACCAGTATGATATAAACAGATTATTGGCCACAGAGTTGATGTCTCTGATATCACCAGAAAGGAAATTAGTTAATCAATGTGAAATCAAGACAAATATCACAATAATTCATTGATCGCAACTGATAAAATGACGCAGCAGCACTGAAGTCAAATGTTTCTTAATTCTAAAATTGGGAACCATGTTTTAGACAACCAGACGGATCATTTTGGAAAATAAATTTAACTGCACTGATTCTCTTTTATCTTTTGACCTGTTTAAGAATTCTTTATTATTTAATTAGTTAATATTCAGTTCATCTGTCAGAAGTGATTTTACTCTTAATTACTTATTTATTAAAAAAACTTATGTTTCTTGTATGACGTCTACAAATTAGGTTTTTTTTTACAATAAAATATCTTTGTAACACAGAAACACAAGATCACAGTTATTTATACTTTCAGACATTTTGTTGCTATGGATAATTAATTGTATTTCTGTGAAATTATGGTTTTGTTTTGTTTTTTAAACATGTACTAGATAAGGCTTTATGAAAATGTAAAATCTATATTTCTAAAATGCTTAATTTTTTTCACATTTATTCTGTAATAAAGTTACAACTGCCAGTTTGTTTTATTTTAATACAGACTACAATTATGTGATTTTGTTTTAAATACTCAAAAAAAAATGTAAAGAGTTTGGTTTGTGTTCTGCTGAAGGAATTTGGACTTAAGCACCAATTCTTAATAATCAGTTCAAAGGAATTACTTTCATTTTATTGATCATATTACAGCAATTTCTGTAAGATTGTGAAGTGACCAAACTAATTAGAGATTTAATTTGATAGTATAGCTAGATGTAGTTAGCTTGAAGTAAGACTTCAGTTGAAATAGCCAAAAGTAATGAATAGATGGTGAAATAGTTGGCTAATATGGTGTGAATAGATACCTAAAGTCATGGCGATTGAACTCTTCTCATGGATAAATTAAGATAGATAGCTAAAAATAACAGATTAACAGTTTAAAGAGTTAGATTAGCTTGAAGTAATCAAACAGTTGAACTAGCTTGTTAAAAGTATTGTATTAATGTGGATTAATAGTGGATGAACTATTGATGGATGAACAGTTGTAATAGCTCAAAGTAATGGGTTAATGGTGATTTAAAGGTTAAATGGTTTAAGCCACAGAGCTGTTACTGGCCAGCTGTTGCTGAACCAGCACACATATTGATGACACTACATCTAAATGTGTCTTATTACTTTTTGGATTATGGTGTTCTAAGTCTTTTTAGCGATTTAAACGACTTTTTTTCCAATTATGTGTTCTAAATTTACATTTGCAAGACGTTTCTGAAAGCTCTCATAACTCATGGAGGTTCGTTTGATCTGACAACACCAGCAGACTGACTCGGACGAGTGGAGTTAGTGCTTTATTTATCACCGAAAAGCCTTTTTTTTTATTATTATTATTATTTATGACACTGGAACATCAATCACTTAAACATATTTACAGTTCAACATTATCAATCCTGTCGTGCTTTTCTGCGTCAGTAAAGTGCAGCTCCATCAACACGAGTCCTTCACCGGGTTACAGCAAGAAAAAACATCCTCCCAAAACAAAACGACAGAAAAATAAAATCATCTTCAGTAATTTCTGATTTAGATACCGAGAAATGCCTTCACCGCGCTGATTCCCCGACAGCCAACTGAAGAGGTTTTGTCTGTTGTTAGGAGGCTTTGACCTCTGATATTTTGTCATCCCTACATTTAAATGTCTAAAATCTTGGAACTGAAGCTTATTCTGTTGTTTTTCTACAGATAATCACTCTGGATAAAGGCAGATTAATGGATAAAAACTGTGAAAAACATAAAAAGGCCCCAAACAATGACCAAGAGATAAATATGTGTAAAAAGAAGAAGAGGAACACTCTGATGTGCTGGCATTTGGCGGAAAATGTGAACAGCTTCCTTTTTTTTTTTTTTATGAAACTTATTATTTAACGGTAAACGTGAGGAGATTGTCAATTTCTGACTTTTCACAACATCAGACCAGCGTTTCAACAAAGCTAAAATGGACAAAGAAATGCAAGCGAAGCATCTTTGGCTTCCTTTTGAGGCCTAAAATCTTCAAACTGTTGGAGCAGAGCTGAGCTGTATGAGATTCTGGTTAATGAGCATTACTTTCATGCAACTATTCGTTTTCTAAGAGGCAGAAGCCAAAGTTGCAGACATCTCATTTTAGAGTAAAAGCCTTCAAAAAAAAAAATTTTTTTTAAAATCACATTTTCACTCCGTCTTGGTCTGCTGCTGTGTTTTCTTTGACCGTCACATTTCTCTGTGGCAGCCATGTTGGCGCTGGTCCTGACAACATGCTAATAACACACTGCGTACAAACGGCATGACGTGATTTAGAACGCAAGATATTTTATGTTTTTCTAGAATTACCTCAACAAATACAGAAATATGGAATAAGAGGAACTGTGAAACGAGTTAATGTTGGCACTGGAGGTCATTGAAGACGTCATTTTACAGTCGGGTTCATGTTCTTGTTAGATTAAAGAGGAGTTGGGGCCAAATTATTTGCACTGTGGCTAAAATAGAGCTGACCTTTGACCCCAGATGAGCAGAATTTGACCCATACTGACCTCCTGAGTTTGCAGTGTTTCATTCATAACTGCCATGATAATAGAAACATCTGGTGCTCGTCAATATTTTTTAAGTTTTCAATACTAGTTTTTGCAGTAATTTCTGCCAAATATCTGTGTTTCTGAGGCATAACGTACTCAGGTAGCGCTGATTTAATGATTTCCTGGTCAATGAGTCAAGAATTCTGGTAAAAACTGGGCTGAATTTAGTGGAAAAGTTATTTTTGCTTGTTGTTTCAACAGCATTTTTATGACTGCATCTCACTGTGAAGCAGTTCATAACTACATGTTGAAATATGGTCACTGAAATGGTTTCTTAACCTTAACCAAGCAGCTTTTGTGCCTAAATTTAACCGTAGAGTTATCAGATCTCATCACAAGGAGCTGATAAATAACATCCTGCTGCTAGTATGAGTCATTTTGGCAACTAAACGTCTGAAAAACTTTATTTTCTCAACCAAATTCGGCCAAATTTTTACCCCAGACAGCTAGACAGTCTTTTGACCTGCAAGTCACCAAATCAATGCTGACTGGATGATGTTTCAGATCTGAATGTGGTTTCTCTTGAGATATTTAAGACTTGCTTGAGTCGGTTAAATCACAACAAACATGATGCTGCTGTTGTGACGTGGCGATGCAAGACTTTTCCACTCATACACTAAAAGTCATGATGTTCACTGTGATGATGATTCAGCTGGTTGATTTTAAACCAATGACTGGTGAGGAGAAAGGAAAGAAAAAAAAAAATCTGAAATACTGTAAGATGCTTTAAAAATGATCAGCTGATGAACACATCATAACAGGAAGGATTTTAAAATCTCCCTTTCTTCTCTTTTTGTGTTACGACATCATATCTCACACGTTTTAACAACAACACTGATAGAGAAAACAGCTGAGGTGTCATGTTGCCCTTCAAGATCTCGTAGTGGTCAGAGAGAAACCGTCGCCTCCTGCCCTCAAGTGACCTTGAGCATCGGCAGCGGGAGGCGGGGCTTAGTGGCTGACCCTAAATTCTTGGACCAATGAAAGAACATAAGAGAGGGGATGTGACACCGTCTGAATCTGATTTCTGTGTCTTCTTACGTGTCTCCTTCAGATCCTGGTTCATTACTCCTCACATGATGTTTTGCTTTATATCCTCTGTAATTGCTGTTAGCTCTTTTTATAAAATAAAACAAAAAAAAAAAAACTTGCAGGTTAATCTATATTTGCGTCAGTTTCTGGATATAGCCAGTATAAAAAGCAGCGTTTTTACACACAGAGTAAAACACGAGTCCATGACGACACGTTTCCATGCCTACCCTCCTCCTCCTCCTCCTCCTCTTATAGCGAGGCTGCGTTTTGTTTATCCTCCGTTTTTTTTTTTTTTTTAAGAGTCCAGCAGCAGGGGAACACATGTTTTTCAGCTCCAAGCAGCCCGGGTGGGCGGGTGGTGCTTCCCCTCCTCTGATTCCTGAGCTGTTGCTTTAACAGTACCAGCTGGGACTTGCCTGGGTGGGAAAACATGCATCCTCTGCGTGTCGTTAGGCTTCAGACTCGCCCTTCTTCTTCCCTTCCTCCCCAGCATCGCTGTCCTCTGATTGGCTGTTACTGAGCACTAGGAACTGTCCGTCAGAGGCTGGAGGGTTAGCAGGACGACTCGAGGCGGCGATCAAACGGCTCTGCTCCTCTAGATCCTGCGAGTCAAAACGAGGAAAAATAGAAAACTGAAATTAAATATCAAAGCTCTGACAAAAAGAAACAAATTATGTTAAATGTGTCCCTGTAGGTTTTTATGTATTCTTTATTAATTTATTTGATTTATGGCACAACAGAAAATTAATAATGAATTTTGTAATCAATTAATAGTTTTGTTTATCAATATTTGCTTGTTTCGGCCTCTTTAAGGGGAGGTTTTGATTGTTGTTCAGACACAATGAGCAATTTTAAAGACATGATTGTGATTGTTTTTAATTTCTTACAGTTGAAATAACGAATCAGATGAATTATAAAATTATAGATTATTTACTAATTTGTTGCAGCCTTAAATGTGACATCAGGACACATCAAGAAATGCAGGTTGAGGATGATGCATCATCTGCAAAACCTGCATCAAAAACAGGCCCTAAATCTGTTTTATGTGACTAAAACAGACTGAATCAGGGGTTAAAAGGTCACCTAATGTATCTGTTAGTTAAGTAAACAACTATGTTTAAGTGTGTGTAAAGTGTGGGGTTAGGATTAAAGGTTAAAGGTCACCTTCTCTATCTGTTTCTGCTTGCTGAGTTCCTCCTGCTGTTTCTCTTTGGCCTTGTCCTGCTCCTTCCTCTTCTCCACTGCTTTACGGTCCTACACGACAAAAACGACAATAAGTCAACAAAAATAATTAACCTCAACAACATCATCACAAAAATGCGAGGGAGTTAGCATTAGCATTAGCTCCAGCATTACAGTAAGAAGCTTCAGATCAGTCTCACCATCTCAGAGTGGAAGGCTATCTGCTTGGCTAGTCCGATACTGTCACAGATCTGAAACACGTGAAGAAGATGGACGAGTTAGATGGATAAAAGATAAAACAGAGGAGTAGACAGCTAGACAAATAGATGAGCAGACAAGACAACCTTCTCTCCATCGTTGTTGGACTCGAAGATGTAGCAGACGGCTCGGCTGTCGGACCGCCCGCTCACCGAGTGCAGAACAAAACCAAACAGCCTCTTGTTGTCCTGATGGGACGAGCACTGAACCACGCTGGAGAGAGGAAACTACAGCAGGAGAGAGATGAAAGAGATGATTGGAGCATAAACGATCAGATCAGAAACCTTTATGAGACTTAAACCATTTAACCAGAGAGACAGAGGTCGTCCTACCCTGAGTCGAGTGACTTGTGTCTGAGGATCAATGAGCCTGAAAACAAAAAGCAAATCATTAGTATCAACAGACAAAATATGCTGCCAAAATGATCAAGATCCTCACAAAGATAGACATACACACACACACACACACACACACACACACACACACACACACACACACACACACACACACACACACATAATGGTTCGTACTTGAGGCAGTCGCAGGTGACCAGCAGGTGAGACTCCGTCATCCTGAAGATGTTGTGGATGGCTCTGGCTGCCAGGATCTGCCTCATGGTCTCAGAGATGACGTCCGCTGACTCGGTAGTCCTGACCTCCATGGAGCCCAGGAAGCGAACGATGAAGAGCTGGTGGAGGATCGAGTCTGGACAGCGGACACAGAAAAAGTATTTGTCAAAGTATGTTTTCAAGTGTGGAATTGCTAATGGAGGGAAAACACTGTTTCATGCAAATTGTTATTTTAATAATAATACTGAATAAAGTATTAATAACATGAGGAAAACAAGACGAGACAAACAGACGGTACCTTCGTTGTCTTCTGATGTGCTGTCTCCTGACTCTCCGAATGGATTACTCCTTCTGACACACACACACACACACACACACACACACACACACACACACACACACACACACACACACACACACACACACACACACACACACACACACACACAAAACATCAGTGTTTTTTTTGTTTTAAATACATATATATATAACTTTTGTGTGTGTTGCTGTTTTACATGTAAATGTTCAATTTTGAAAAAGCAAAGTAAAATATTAAAAAACTAAAAACAAACATCGGCTGCTACATTAACTAGACAGGACAGAAGCTTTCTCCTTCACATAAAGACTGAAACTCTCCTGCCCTCAGACTTGCAAAAATTATGGATACTTTGATCGATCAGCTGCCAATATTGATCACAAATAACTTGATTGGTCTGTGTCAGCAGCTTTCATCAGGGCTACATGTTTGATAAGAAAATAGTTCTTATGAAAAGTGTCTCCAGTAGAGTTACAAGGACATGGTTTCTGGAGAGAAATGTTGCTGTTGTTTAAGTTTTAAATGTATATTTTTATATATAAATAGTAAATGTAAAATGTAAAGATTTTGAGCACCAAATCTCAGAGACCAATATCTCAAAACCTCAGCATATAAAACATAAAACATCTCCACAGATACCACTAAGGGCAAAAAAAAGAAAATTTATAATTTGAGTGAACTGACCCTTTAATATTTTGAAAACTCTGAGACTAAGAGCAGAAATAGAACTATGATGGCTTAACTGGGATTGCACCAGAGCTCAACACACACACACACACACACACACACGTACCTGCCGGACTGTGCTGCCGTCTTGTTCTGTCCTGAGTTCTCCTCGCTGACGGGGGAGATTATGTCAAACTGGATGGGTGTATCCGGGGCAACCAGCGCATCCAATGAGAGCACGGAAAGGGCAGGCGACGGCTCGGAGCCCACAGAGCTTATACTGCTCGCTCGGCCCGCACGCCCCTTACTGGAATAGAGAGAGAGAGGGACAGATATGTATGATCTTACTGATGGAGGTCTGACTCAACTGATAGATTATGAGGTTGTCAATGACTCCTTCCAGCTGTGTAGTCATGTTAGCCAGATACACACACACACATACACACACAGTCCTACCTGCTGGGTCTCATGCTCTCGTGTCTCTGTTGGAAGGACGGCGATGGCGTCACAGCTTCGATAGCTGATTGGTTCACTCTGGCTGCCAGCTCCTGCCAATAGGAAGACAGCGCTATCAGCATCAACCAATTGGTGTCAATATGTCGATTATTGTCCAAAACCAAAGGCATTAATCTGCTGCTAATGTTGCATGTTGTTCCCTGTCTCTTTCTCTCTCTGCTCATTTCCTGTCAGCTCTACTGTCAACACTCTAATAAAAGGCAAAAAATGTCCAAAAATATGTTAAAAAAAAGCTGCTATCCATTTTATGTTTCCTAGCAACAAAGACATTGTGTCTTGTAATTTCCTGTCTATGATGGAAGTGGGAATGTAAACTCATTTTGTAAATTGACATCATGTTTGTGACAAACCTTGCACCTGAATTTAAGCAAATATTTGACCAGATTTACAAGTTATTTTGTAAATGTATTTAGGACGGCCATAGCTGAAAGAAAACGAGAGACTCTCTTCCATGACAGTTATACACACATTAACCACTGTTAGCGGTCCTAGCAGCGCTAATTAGATCAGTTCTCCTGCACAGTGTCAGGATCAGCTAGTCATGTTGTTGTAGTTAATAGTTTTGGTGGCTAATGGTAGTGGTGGATGTGGTAGTGCCAGGTCATGTGACCTCCTCATAAATGTGGCGGTGAGTGTTTTCTCTGACTGGAGGCAACAGTCATCAACGGGTACAACACCAAGCAGGATCACTGGACAAATCAGAGGTGCGGATGGTGATTCAGAGGTCTCGAACGAGGCTAGACTACACCTAAAAATAGCTGCCAAAAATTCCCACTATGACTTATGGAATTAATTTAATGAGAAAGGTGAGACACAGACCTCTGCGTTCTCACTCAGGTAGATCCTCTTGGAGATGTTGTTGATGGTGGAGATCCACTGGTGGAGGAAGAAGCAGAGAGACGCGGTGAGGCAACAACAGAACAGGTAACATGACAAACAAAAAAAAAAAACATCTTACCTCCTCGCAGTCCTTCCTGCTCTCTGCCTGTAGCGTCACAACTCTGACAGAACACAAAATGAGAAAACAGGACTGAGTTCAATCTCCAAACTCAAATGAGTTTTAGAAGCAGAGTTGATACTCTACTATAAATCACCAGCATTTGAAAATAGTTATAGTTTTCCCCTCTCACTTCTTGCCGTCGAAGGAAGTGACCTGGAAGCAGAAGCGGCGGTCGTCACTGTCCACCGCCATGACGGAGGAGTTGTCAAGGTCTGTGACCAGCCCACCCGCCACCTCGCCCCGGCCCTGCTGCATCAGGTTGCCTCCCTGAGTGAAGAAGTACTGACGTTCCCAGGATGACGACACCAGGCCCGTCTTACTGAGAGACAGACAGACAGACATAAGAACAGCTTAAAGTCTTGAAAAATGACATAAAACTTACTAAGACACAGCTGGTAGAGCTGCACAGTGTGGAGGAAACACTCATACTAAATAAAAGGGGATTATTTACAGTATTACAGTTTTGTCCATCGTTTCTATCAGTAATAACACTGCATTCACCAAGTTAATTGCTGAGATCTGGGAACACTTTGATATCACTAAGGAGTCTGACGAGTGAAGACACACGAACAATCAAACAATCAGACAAGTACAATGTTATTATTACTAATAGAAATGATGCACAAAACTACAAAATACAATCCCAACTGTAATAAATTGGATTTATCCTCTAAAGCCCCTACATGTTGTATCTTTGGCACCCCCCAGTGGTAAAAAGACATTATGACAGATGATAGTTGTAGTAGTAGTAATAGTAGTAGTAGTAATAGTAGTAGTAGAAAAACAAAACTTATGACATCAGAATCATTTCAGTGGTGGTATGATTACATAACAATTCTACACAAAGGCGCTTTATTGTGAACATTAAATAAAAGTCTTAAATGTGTGTGTGTGTGTGTGTGTGTGTGTGTCTTACTTGCGAATGTGCAGGTAGCCCTGCTTCCTGGTCAGGTTGCGGCAGACAGGTGAGTGGGCGGGGTCAGGGTCACATGGTGCATACAGCGGGTCACATGACATCTCCATCTGCTGGATGGTCTGCTGCATCTGCCCGACCTCCTCCTCCATTTCCCGACGCACACTGTACACACACACACACACACACACACACACACACACACACAAGTTCAGTCTCTTCATGCTTCCATTTCCGATTTCTTCAAAACTACAAAATCTTTACTTTAAGTGGGTTTATAAGTTTTATAAACTGACTTAAAGTACATAAAAACATGAGACCTTGAGTCTACTGTCGGTAATGTAACCTCAGACATTTTAAGACTTTTCAAGGAATTGCAGACACCCTGAGCAGATACATTCATGCTCCAGAACCTCTGAGCGGCAGGCAGGTGCTTCATCATCTGAGGTGTGAACTCTTCCTCTTTCAGTTGCAAATTTAACTTGAGGGAAACGTCTTCTTCTCTATCACATGTTTAAGTGCAGCAGCTTGAAGGAAATACACCCATCTGATCTTCCATCAGTGCTCAGGGAAATTTTTGTCAATGTGAGGTTAAGTTGTTCATCACTGCTAGTAGCTTTATTTTACAATTACTTACAAGGATTTCTTCTTGATTCATTTTCATATCACATAAATTTATCATCAAATCTTTCTTTGGCTCCTGGAGGTTCCACAGCGCACCACCACCAAACCTCATTAACTTTGCTGAAATTTCTGAGTAAAAATGATTAACATGCGTGAGTGTGTGCAGGTTCTTACTTCTGGACGCTGGTTCCTATGGTTCCCAGGAAGTCCTCCCACTGCTGGGTGAGATTTTCTGATCCCAGCTTAAAAAAACTGATCTGCATAAAACACACAGATAAAGAACATCGGCAGGTTTGTGTCTGTTACTTTCTCAACTCTAAACCAGAAAAACTCAGATTCAAAAGGTTTCAATCTGACGTTCACTGCCTGCTTCACAATTCTGTCTGTTAAAATTTTAAAGACTTTACAGGTGGATTTTACTAGTCGCGGTTAGTGCTACTCAGCTGTGAAAATGTTTTATTTTGTCTTCTGTGGCTCTGAGGGAGCTTTAAAAAAAAATTACCCCTGATGATGTCATAGTGATGTCATCAGGGTTGTCTTGACTTGATTTTGGAGACAACAGATTCTGCAAAGAAATCCTGTGATTTAAACAGGAGGTTTAATTTACTGTCACATTTGTAAATCGTCAAATTTGAGAAGCTGGAACCAGAGCATGATTGGCTTTAGATTCCTCCATTATCAAAATAGTTTGTGGATTGATGTTCTTTTGTCCGACTAATCAATTAATCGACTAATTGTAGCAGCTCTATAAAAATTATAACATTTATATCATTATATTAAAAATGAAGGGGGCTCAAAGGCAACTGTATAAAGGTGCGTTTGAGACCTCATGATTTAGGTCATTAGGCCGGTCTGTTGGGTTTTGAAGGTCGTATGGTCTGACTGAAATTCCTCTAGTGTGCAGGATGTGTGTGTGTGTGTGTGTGTGTGTGTGTGTGTGTGTGTGTGTGTGTGTGTGTGTACCTGGGCCTGCATGTAGCCCAGCAGCGGCTCCAGCAGAGCAGTCTTCTTCTTGTACTGTAGTGTGTTCAGTGAGCAGAAGTAGTGCATCATGGTCTGGTGCTGTTTCTTGCGGGAGGTGTAGACGTCCTCCACCGCCTCCGCCCGCATCTGCAACACACCAGAGTTTACTGGTATTTCAGTAAGTATCACAATAACTACTGACATATATCAAGTTTTTATATGTTGGTACATAGCTACTGCTGAATATTTTCTAAATCAAGCCATTAGGGAAATGATTTCCTTCCTGACAAGCAGCTGTTGGTTTTAGGTTATTTCTGCACATAAAAAAAAGATTTGAAACTAGCTGCAGATAGAGTGCAGAGATTTGAAAATAGTCCCAAATCGCAGCTGCATTAACGCCCAACAATCAGCTGACCGATGGTTCACACTGTTATGGATAATCTCCAGTATCTCCAGTGAGTTTTAACCCTCTGCAAGTTCAACACTGGATGATAAGATGTTATTTTAAAGGGTCCATATTTTCCAAACAATTTCAAAGGAAGTTTGCTGGGAAGAACACTGTAATTATAGAAAAGATGGCAGCCATGTTCAATTGGTACAATCAACTAATTAATTCCAATTAATTGTTTGTACCCTTTTACAGGTCAGCTGCAGATGCAAAAAGTAAAAAACGTCAACAGGCAAGCATACAATTCAACATATATGGAGAATACATTTTCTAATAATTAAATGTAATTCCTCTAGAAATCAACAACTGCTTCTAAACTCAACACACTAACTAAACTAAACTGTCTCAGAGCTCTTTATCTTCCCTGTAATTAGTATCAAGGACATAATTTAGAAATTATAGTCCTGTAAAATAAAACATTTCCTAGAACTTTATTATAAAATTAGTACTGAATTATGAAGTACTGAATTATGCGTTTCTGGTCACCTTGTCGTTGTCCCTCTTCTTGGACAGGCGGCTGTATCTGTTAATGGCCGTGTCATGATCTGCAGGCAGAAACAGCCAAACAGGAAGGCAACAATTTTTGGTAATGTTACATAATAACACAGGAAAAGATAGAAAAATAAAGCAGTAATTTAAAAGATAAAAAACGAAATACCAGTAACCAAGAAAAACAAGGTGAAAATGGACTTTAAGAGTAACTAAATATCATCATGAGTCTTTTGGGAGAAAAGTGATTTCCTCTAAATGTGCCAACAATCTGGAGCCAAACCGACATGCAGAGAGATCTGCACATCTCGTTCTTTTAGACGAACTGTTACTTAACTTTGTGTTGCTGCAACTCAACTGTGACAGAGTCTGTGTTAGAGATAGTGACTATACAGCAAATCCACTTCTCATCTTCACTCAGATCAGGACAGATGTCGTCCACAAACACTGAATAAACTCACTGCTGCTGCCTCTGAGATTAAAACTCCACTGAAACGTTTCGGTCGACGGTCTCAAAACATCAGAAACACATCCTGTGTGTTTGCATATTTGCATAATTACGTATAAACATTATTAGGTGCAATTTTAATAATCCATTAATTGTTTTAAGCAAATTATGAACATAAATTATAACTTTTATAGGTCCAAACCACTTCCCATGTGAGGATTTGAAGATTTGTTGTTTTATTGGACTGAAACTGACTAACCCTATGCCCCGCCCCTTTCACCTTTATGCTCCAATCACAGCTGAGAAAGAACGACAACTTTCCTATAGCTGTACAAACCTCAACAGATGAGCAAGATATTGAAGTTGGGCTGCAACAAGCAATTATTCTAATTATTGATTAATGTGCTGATTAATTGATTACTCGTTTGCAATCCAAAATGTCTTCTTTCGTCCTGACCAACAGTCCACAACATGTCTCACATGGCACGAATTTTGGACTATTGCCTAATCTGATACAGTCACTATCCCAAAGGACTAAATTGTTTAGTCTGAAAAAAATTGCATCAACTGCCCTGAAAATCCTCATTAGACATTAAGACAAGATGCTACTTTGTTTAAATATCTCGTTTTACTTTAAATGACTCCTGACGCCTGAGCTGCAAAGAGACATTAGATGGATGTTATTTGAATATGTGCACTGAAGCCTCAAGTCCTGTTGTGAGATTCATACATTTACTTCTGATACCTGAGATGGACGGAAGACAATCATTGTACTAAAAACGTAACTCTACCCAGCAGTTGAGAAGCAATATTAACATAGCGAGGTAGTTAAGGACAGTTGGGACTAAAGAGCGGCCAACTGGAAGATGACTCCTTGTGTCTCTGGACTCTTGTTGTTATTTGTCCTTTGATAAAAATAATAAATACATTGATACTGAAAATGAATTGCAGCGCTGAGTAGCAGTGTTTACTTACCATCACTGGCTATTTGGAAGACTTCCTTCAGAGTGAGGATCTCTGCAGAGAGACAGAGACAAAAATCATTTTGTTGTCTCTGTTTATGTGGACACCCTTGTCCACATAGTTTTGTATACTTTTCGTCTGGAACTTAGAGGACTTCGTTTGGGCCTCTTCCGAAGAGAAAACTTATTGCTATGGTAAACAATAATATTTCAGACAATACATGCAGTGTGCTTTGAGCTTTGTCGTAACAAAGGAATGCTGTGTGGAGCTTGAGTGTGACCCAAGTCTTATCGCCTAACATCAGTGTTGGACTTCACTAATGCTCTTGTGGCTGAATGGGATCAAATCCCTGCAGGTTCCAAAACCTGGTTAAAGTCTTCCCAGAGGAGTCGAGGCTGTTACAGCAGCAGATTAATGCCGGTGGTTTTCGAATGACATCTTCAAATATCACATATGGCTGTAACATTCAGGTGTCCACATACTTTTAGCAATGTAATGTGATTAGACAACATCAAGTGTTTGTCAGTGTGGCAGGGTTGTATTAGTAGTGTCCTGCATGTGTGTGTGTGTGTGTGTATGTGTGTGTGTGTGTGTGTGTGTGTGTGTGTGTGTGTGTGTGTGTGTGTGTGTGTGTTTCCTACCCTTCAGGTCTCTCTCTTTAAACTGAGTGATAGGAAACATCATGGCATCTGCAAGCTGGGTGGACAAGACAGCATGACAGGAACTCAACTAGAAAGAAGCCAAAGAGAGAGATTAAAAAATATGGCGTGTAAGTTAAGGAATATACAAACTGTCAATCAGCTGAATGACCTCAGTTTGGCCACAGAAGAAGAACAGTGTTTCTAAATCTCCTTCTCACAGATATAAATAGTAAATCGCTCATGCTGTCATATCATGTCAGGTAAAACCTGCCTGTGTACAGAGGGATCAAACAAACCTGCTGTGGCGTATTTGTATTCTGACTCACCTCGTCAATGACCTTAGCAAACTGCTGTAGGGTGGAGCTCATCACCTCATCATCGCCCCCTAGAGGAAAACGCTGCAGACAACAACAACAACAACAGCAAAATTGATTCCTGGGAGAAAGATATGTCGCTGCCACAGCAAATAAGCGTGTTACACACCGTATAAAAGTTTGTGAATTCCTGGCAGTTTTCAAGATACTTTGTCAGAGAGAAAAGTGTTGACATAAGGTTGTTTCGAGAGGAAAGGTCACCATAATGATTACAAAGCTGTAAACATATCTTTTTTTGGATCAAAGTGTCGGCCGACTATGCACGTGTGTGTATACGTGGCTGTGTATGTATATGTATATATGTGTGTAGATTTAGTTTATTTAAGAGATGGATCCTCCTCTTGTTGTTTCTTATTTTTATTTATTTATTCTCTAAAGTGTGTGTTTTGTGTCTGATTGGAATATATGTACCACTTTTGTTTATATGTGTTCTTTAAAAGAAAACCTAATAAAAAGCAAATAACAACAAAAAAGAAGTGCGGGCCAAAATTCCAATCTTTGCTAAATCTTAAAATGTAACAGTGTGACACATAACCAGAGGCGTAGACCTGTATGGAGTAATAAGGCTGACAGCTGGTGTGATAAAGATGGTAGCTAGTGATAAAAGGCAAGTGTTATAATGTTGTGGCTTATGTTGCAAGGCTGTGGTTACTGAAGAGTTGGTCAATAATACTCAGATACAGGATTTTACTACTCTAGAAAGTTATTATGGCAGCAACTATTTTATCTTTTGGATCAGCGATTGCGAGGTAAATGGTAGAAACGCTCTGTTCATGTTGCAAATGAATCCACCAGGAATGTGTGCCTGCATATATGTGATTGGGCATTTTTTCATGAATGGATTTATCTCGGTCTGAATGCCGCCTAAGGCTAAAGGCTACCATAATAAAGCTGTGTCATCAGTGTGTCATAAGGCTGATGGACAGAGTTAAAGGGTTGCAGCCCATGTTATAAAGGTTGTGGTTAATGTTAAATGGCCAGTGGGTAGTATGATAAAAGTAATGTCAAGCGTTATAGTGTTTTGGCTGGTGTCAAAGGGTCGGTGGCTGGTATGAACTGGCCTACCTGTTTGTCGTACTCTTTCAGCAGTCTGGAGGTCAGATGTGTTGCAGCACTAAGCTCATTCTGGAAAAGAAAGCAGCACACGGCAGTGAGCAGCTGGAGACACATTGTTATCCAACCAACATCCACTTCCTAAAGTACTGTATGTTCTGACCATATCTGTTATCCTGTTGGCACTACACCTGTCAATCGTGTGCATGTGTGTGTGTGTTTGTGTGTGTACCTGTGCATCATAAATCCTCTGCATGGCCTGATAGAGCTGTGAACAGTAGTTGGAGATGGCTGCAGTGTCCTCCTCAAACACTCCCAGCAGAGAGCGAGTCTACATAAAAAAAAAGAAAAAAGAATGAAACTGGTAAAAATGCAGTCAGTGTTAATCATTTTAACAATCCATAACACCTCAGCAAGTTAACTGCCAAAATACCAGACTCACATCTATCTATGTAAATCCACATCTGCTTCCTCTCCACACAGTACAGTTCAGTTGTCAAGGTGTGTCTTCACTGCATGCCTTTAGCTCGCCAGCAAGCTGCTCTGTTATTGTCATTCTAAACTCACTAAAACAATACGATTTTGAATTTTTGAGTATATCTGAAGGCCGGTTTAATGTATATGTTTAAAAGTTTATCTGAAGCTAATATGATGCTTCAGCTGTCAAAATGAGTCAAATCAAGTAGATATATTTCTTTCTTTTTATTGTCTTTTTAGTGCCAAAGTTCCTTTTTTTGTTGCTACACTTCAACCGCAGCTCAACGGGGAAACACTGTCTGAGGAAACACAAAGAGGCTATTTAATGCTGTCTAATGTCTGTGGCAGATATCCACTTGATATGACTAACGCAGACTGCTGAAGCCTCATATAAGCTTCAGATAAACTTTTAAATACATTTTTGCACAAAATTGTGACTTTGTGGATTTTGTCCCCCATCACTTACAATGAAAGCACATTTGAAGGGGATCTTTTAATAGCCAGTATGAATAATAATTATTTATTTAGTATAGCACCTTTCACTGAAATAAAATTCACAAAGTGCTTCACAAGAATAAAAGTTTTAAAAAAAAGAGGCATAAAACATACAAACAAAAACACAGGCAACAGGGTACCCCCAAAAGAAACACACAAAAGAACAATCACTAGACATCTTAAGGTGACACAAAGGCCAATTTGAAAAGATGGGCGTTCTGTTGCTTTTTAAAAGCTTCTACAGAGACTGCAGACCGTATGTCTAAAGTAAAAGAGTTCAATGGTATTGGAGCCACTACGTCAAAGGCCTGATCACCTTTTGTTTTCAGTTGAGAGCGATAGACAGCCAGTAGGCCCTGGTCAGAAGACCTAAGTGACAGCTGTGATATGGAGCATTTGTAGAGGGTTCAGAGATGACTTGCTGAGGCAGGTGAAAAGGAAATTACAATAGTCCAGCTGGGATGATATGAAAGCGTGAATAATCATCTCCAGCTCAGGTTGTAATACAACAGACCTGAGTTTATCGATATTTCTAAATTGGAAAAAACATGTACGGGTCAATGATTTAATATGCTGATCAAAATGCATAGCCTGATCAAATAACACACCGAGATTTAGACTGAACAGCTGAGAAAAGGGACCCAATACTCTGAGCAACCTTGGGAGCTATACTGTCAGAAGCTATGATAAAAACCTCCGTCTTGTCTGTATCAAGCTGTAAAAAGTTGTTAGACATCCTGTCCTTTATGGCAGTCAGACAGTGGTGCAACACAGACATTTTGTCATTATCAGGCTTAAAAGAGACATAGAGCAGAATATCGTCAGCTTAACAGTGACAGGATATCTAAATTTGCTAATAACATGATCTAAGGGAAGCATATATATAGCAAATAAAATAGGACCCACAACGGAACCTTGAGAGACACCATAGGAGAGAGCAGCAGTTTCAGATGTGTAAGGACCAAATGACACAGAAAAACTGGAGGAATGATTAAAGCATCTTTCAGTGTTTATATGGCTGTTGTTTTAAGACAGACTTGAACATTTTTTAACCTATCCTTTAATGGCATCACAAAGCTGCCTCACTTTAAATGGGATAGATCACCATGGTAACCTACGCTGCAGGTTCAGTTCAGAGGATAAGATGAAAATGTGTCAACAGCCGGACTACTGACCAATCAGATCGCTGGACAAAGTATTTTCTTCATGCTTCTTTTTAGCAGAGACTAGTCAGATGACTAGTCTGATTGCAGCCACTTTGAACTGCTTTTAAATCACATTCTTGTTGTTTAATTACATTCTATATATACACACACTTCACCTCACTGTAAATCACATTTTGCAGCAATGATAAACTTTCCCTACATGTATCTCAGTTTCATCTTGTGTCAAATGAAATGCTCCACTGGTTCTGATGATGTTGCTTCTACTTTAGAAGTTCACCTCACAGCTGGACAGAGAAGTCAAGAATTAACTGAGCCTGTTGATAACCAGCTTTGATAGCAGTTATACAGGCAGTGCTGGAGGAAGTATTCAGATCCTTTACTTAAGTAAAAGTACCAATACAGCAATGTAAAAATACTCCATTACAAGTAAAAGTCATGTATGAAAAATCCCCTTCTAGTACATAAGTATATCAGCTTGATGTGGTTAAAGTATTGCGGTAAAAGTAGTGGTTTGGTCCCTCTGACTGATATATTATTATATATGACATCATTAGATTATTAATACTGAAGCATCAGTATGTAAGCAGCATGTTATTGTTGTAGCTGCTGGAGGTGGAGCTAGTTTGAACTACTATAGTTAGATAGTTTTACAGTTAGATAGTTTAGTCCTGTGAATTGAAAAATAATTGATTTTTTTTTAACGGATTACTGCTGAAACATCAGTGATTGGGTTGTGTTTCAATGTCAATCCATCTGAAGCAGTGCAGCAGCAGCTTTCTGCACTACGTGACTTTGGCATCTGACAACAACAGAGAGCAGCAGGATGACACTGCTGCCTGATCACTGGAAGGAGGGGAAACAGCCGAGTGGCTAAGGAAGTAGCCAGCCTTGCCAACTATTCATTTAACGGGATCATTTAATGTGCAAACTGACAGTGAATGTTGTGCCTCCCGTTGACATGTTGACTTCGCATCTCCGCCAGCTGATCGGTATAGCCGTCACATTTTCGATGCCGATGCACAGCTGATGTATCCCGTTCAATCAGTCGGTTAACTGGGCCGTTAGCGGTCAGCCTGCTGCTTGAACTCCATCTCCTCTATTTATCGATGAACACTGATCCTACACAGACAGTTAGCCTTGCTGTTTGTTCATTAAAACTGACCCTATAAAGACAGTTAGCCTCGCTGTTTGTCGATGAACACTGATCCTACAAAGGCAGTTAGCCTCCCTGTTCAAGCGGGTAACGTTAGCATGCTAGCTGGAGCTTCCAGGGAAGAGGACCGTTACCTGTGGGCTGTCCTCCAGCGTCTCCTCTATCGGCAGCTTCTCTATCCCGGGCATTGCTGCGGCTGGCGCGGTGGCGATCGGTGCCAATCGACGGAGAAAAACGCTCGGCGACTCTGTGCGACAACTCCCTCTCAAGATTTCCTGGCTACACGGATCCAAAACACCCCAAAACAGATCCTCCCAGCTCCGCAGGTCCCGCCCCCACGTGGATTGTGATTGGATGGAAGAAAGATTCCATTAATTCGATTGGTTGGTTGTTTAAAGGGAAAATGCGCCATTTTGGCTCTGACCAGGATCGCCCTTTTACTGTATCCGTGTACAACTCTGAGCCATAATGGCGGCCGTTTTCCTCAGTTTGTGAGAAACATCGCCTGTATTCATGGTATTTATTGATAAATTTGGGAATGCCATTTGGTTTATAGCCTTTCTACGTTTCTGATAAGCGGGACTACCTGTTAAAGGTATTTTTGTGGAGTGTTTTGTTAGTCTACATCAGAGTGGTAGGCAAACTGCAGTCTGTGGACCAAATCAGGCCCTGCAGAAAAAATACGTAGTCCCCTGATGAAAGTTTTGACTTTCATAGTTTACATCAAGACTTTTACATAATTTTTCACAAATCTACTGAAGATAACAAAATAAACACAAATCTCCTGTAAATCTCAGTTATTATAATATAACCTTGTAACATCTAATCAGTCAAAAGTGATTTTGTTTGGTGCTAATGTTGAGGTTAACGTTTATGTAATAAAGGCTTATAAATGGAACTCAAGCAAAGTATTTTCTTTTTTATATAACTTTGAGCCCATGTTTCTCATGTTCAGAAAATAAAATTAAAAAATCAGCACTGAAATATAGTTGTTTCTGTATGCTTTTTATCAAAGAAAGTGATTACATAGGATGCTTCATGGGTAGCAATTTACAAAAAAAAATGCAAATTTTTCCTTTGCTTGCAAATTTTCCTTATTCCCGCAATCTTACCACAATAAGAGCACATAAAACATTGCAAATTGTATTGCAATTTTGGAGAGAAGCCACTGCAAAATCAAACATTTTTGGCAGCAATAATCACAAAAAAACTGTGAAATCCTGGAGAGACTGTCTAATACTGCCCCCACATGAGAAGAGGCATTAAAACTATGGTTGCACCATGTAATTTGAATGGTGAATGGTGCTGAAATGAACCTGGCAAAAATCAAAGCTTAATGTGTGAATTCCATGTTAGCCTCTGCGACCATAACAGGTTTGTTCCTCACAAACACAAATGTTTGGCAGTCGAACTGAAATGGTCTTACATGTTCAGTATGTTGTACAGATTGTAAAGACCTCTGAGACCTTTAAAAATATATATATTATTCAGAATAATGGTACACAATATACAAGATATTTTTAAAGACCTTTTTTTTTTTTTTTTTTACTTTTTCAACTTTTAACATCCATAAACCCCACGCTCATCTTTCTCCACAAATACATACATACACAAGAATATAATAATAATAATAAATAGTAATGAAATAAAGAATAACATAAATCATTTATATAAACTGCAACTTACAATTATTTTCATTATCAATTAATCTGATAATTATTCTTTGATTAATTACTTCATACAGTCTTTCAGATATCAGATAATATAAAAAACATCCATCGTGATTTACATTAAATAATGTAACTGTAACAAGAAAGTAACATATCAAAGCCTATGTGTGTATATTTTTAAGTGATTGCAGCATCTTTATCTGATGGCATTACGTTTTTGTTTGTAAGCAAAATAGACAATTTTGAAATTATTTGCAGTCTGTGTTTTTCTTTGAGCCCATTTATTCTCTTTAAAGTTACGGCATAGGGTCGTATGTACAATATGAAAATGCTTTTTGGCTCACAGCTCAAAGAACTGTTACCAGTGTGAAAACATGGCAATGTGTATAAACACCCAAAATGTTCAATAAATAATTAATAAATAAGACAATTTAAAATAATAATATGAACAAATAAAGATTAAATATATACCATAATCTTGAAGTTGTGATATTATTCAATATATTTTTAAAACTCAGCTCACTTGTAAATGTCATTTCATCCTGCTTCTTTACACAATAAAAAAGAGCAATTTTTATTTGATTCCAGCAGTTTTTATCTCATGGTGTTTTTCCAAAGTTTCAGTTTAGTGACATTTTGACACTTACATATTTTATTTGCATTAATTAATGTCTTTTTTAACCCTTTATTTAAAACATCATGCACCTCCAAACTGTAGACTGTCCTAAACTGAAAAATCTTGCTAGTTTATTTATTTATTTATTTATTTATTTATTCAGTCAGTGAACTCACAGGTTACAGCAGGACAAGAGACAGCTATAGAGGCAGGGAAAAAAAGGAATAAATGAAAACAAGTACATTACATAAATATAAATGTGAAACATAAAAGAAATTACACTCAGAAACAACATAGTTTATACAAATTACAATACCTTAGACTGTATAAATGAATTGTGCAAATATATCTGTGAATATATAAGTGCAAAAATAATGAATCAAGTAGTGCAACTGAAAAATCCTTCAGGTGGAGCCAGAGAGTCAAATTAATGTAGACACAGGTAACTATGGTCTATGTATACATTATAATAAGTAAAAGTATAAATAAATATACATTAAAACATATATGAAAATATATATTTATGTACATATAAGGGAATAATAGCAGTGCCTCTTCTTTCAAAGGATGAATAAATTTTTTTTATTTTTTATTTCTTTTAAAATGAAGTTAATGGATGGATGACGTGTGTCAGGACTGAGCTGAGGGTCAGATGGATCCACCTGCAGCTTCCTCCACATTGGTGAGCGTCACAGCATCACGAGGGAACAACTTCTCCACCACAGTGTAGAGTCCATGCAGCACACAGCAGCTCAGGCCGCTGCAGGGCATCTCCATGTTGGAGGCACCGTACCACATGCCGGCCTCCTCATCGTAGCGCTCCACAGAAAACATGGCGGTGGAGCCGTCGTGTCCTCCAACCACAAAGAGCTGGTCCTCCACCACCTCAATGCCAAAGTAGCTACGGGGGGTTGACATAGACGGTATGATGTTCCACCTGTTGGTTCGGGGGTCGTAGGCCTCAGCGCTGCACAGATGGGATGCCCCGGTGAAGGTGCCACCAACCTAGGGGAGAACAGAGAAACATGTCCTGGATCTTGAGAACACACTGAGCAAGTGTTGCACCATATTGTCAAAATTGAAGAGTAAGTAAACCCAAGCTAAAACTCTTAAAGAATAACAAGAAAGCAACAGGAAGAATAAGTCTCAGTGTGTATGGAGGCCCACCGGTATCTCTGACATAATTACAGACTATTTTCATTGTTAATTATAAAAAAAACACCAAATAAGTCAGGCTGTGGCTACAAAGATAGTACTTGTTAGTACAATATATTCATTCGGTTTGGTTGTTGTCAGAAGATTTGTGGATTGTAAAATAACCAAGTTCAAATTTATTCACTCTGACATGCGAATGTGTGCTTCTGACCGCTAGTAAACCCCAAAATGATCGAAACACCAATCAAACTTTACAAAGCAAAATTTCTTCACAAAAGAGTCTGCTGGTAGTTTTAGACAGGAGTTGATGACACAAATACTTCTCTCGTATAAACTTTGTTAACTTGTTTTTTTGTTTGCGGCCCAAGTTTGATAACTGGTAGGTGCTCAGGTAGTAATCAGTCAAACTAGCATGCTACTGGTCACACTGGCCACAGTAGCTCACAAAACAGCTCCAAGAGTGATCAAGCCTCCAGCACCACTTGTTACATGTGGACCACTTTCTGGTCTGACAGGGGCTTTATCCTTAAAAAATGTGTTATGCCATTCAATAATAATCATGTTATAATTAATATGTCTCCTGTTTATAATGTTTATAACATTTCTCATGTTGTGGTTGCTTTAATCTGCAGATGAATTAAAGATTTACTTAACAAACTCACATAAGGATATACTTATACACTTAAACACAACAACAAAACAGAAAACACAATATTTTACAAATATGTTTTCTAAAATGTGTTTTGTGAAGTGTTGTTGTGTTTTCTATTTTTGGTGTCTTTTCTAAAATGTTTTTTGGTTTTGTTGTAGTGTTTTGCACCTCAGGGCCACCGTATAAGCAGGTCTAGAATGACAAAGATGTAAGAACCAAGTCACAAGTTTCTCATTATCAAATCGTGACTTATGTTGAATGTTTAAAGAACTACTGGAGAGTTTCTGATAGCCAAAGGACAGTTTATGACATTAATACCTCTTCCTCATTAAAGAAGTGCTTGATTGCACAGTTCATCAATCAGTCTGTCCTTTGACCACTGGCAGACAGACCTCTTTAAATCATCACTGACCGTCCTCCAGTGACATTCCAGTCACCACTAACATGGTTCAACCAAACCTTCATATTAATGCCACACACTTACCGCATAGATGTGGTCTTTGTAGGCCACCACCCCAAGGCCACTTCGGGAGGTTCTCATATGGCTGATCACGGTCCACTGGTTGGTGTCCGGGCTGTAGCATTCAGCCGAAGAGAGGCTGCGACGCCCATTGAAACCCCCGCAAACGTAGATCTACAGACAAGTTTAGGTATATTTAATATAAATTCCACTACAGATGATTTGTAACATACTTGCTTAAAGTCATTAATGTCACAAAAGACTCTGCATTTGCTTTTTAAAATGCAAGTGCTTTGAGTTTTAAAGTACATTTTAAAATCTAAAAAGTAAATGTGTTGGTATTATCATAGGTGAAAAAAAGGTGAAAAAAAGGTTTGTTGTAGTTTTTTTTTTACAGGTTTTAAAATTAAAAAAAGTAATTCAAAGTTGAAAAGGTTTTTAAAGCCACCGTTTGTATAATTTTTATTTTTATTCTGATGACATAAGTTTTTCTTTGAAGAAAAATAATTGCTACCCACATCTTTGAGTTGTTTAAAAATCTAAATAGGTCTGGTGTTGTGCTAATTAATAATTGTTCCACCTGCTAATCAGACTTCTGTAGGCAGTATGCTACCAGGAAACAGAAAAATTCCCATAAAAATGGCAACAAGTGTATATGAGATTGACAGGTTGTTGTAGACTAGACAAATTTCTTTGATTGGAATGACAAACATTAATTTAATTGCTTAATCAAACCTTTAAAAAGTAGTCCACTGATTTAGCAATGCACTATTATAACATTGTCAGATTGATAAGTTTTTTTTTAAAAAAGGGATCGAAATTGATCCACCAATACCAGAGACATCATCAATTTTATTCCACACATTCTTACTCCTTGTTAAAACCTGGCACCTACATCACTCACCATGCAACTTGACTGTTGACAGTTCAGTTTTAGTGTGTTGTGTTAGCAGCAGTTAATGTAGCCTCAAGCCTTTAGCCTCGAGCAGAGATGAGGAGCAAGCTACAGAGGTCAGGTAACCTCACTTCTTTCTGTCTAACTACACAACCCAAGATATTTTTCACTTTTAAGCCCCACCCAACAATGTGCAACTCTCTCTGGAGCCACAAAAGGCTTTATACAACTTTTTTCACATATGCAGTAGTACTCAAGACTTGCAAACAGTCTTTGATGTGTAAAATTGGTGGAGTTTCTCTTTAACCCTAGAGGGGGAAAATCAGAGTATACTAATATAATAAATTTTTATTAGTAACGTATTAGTCGTGTATGCAACCACAGCTTCTGTGTCAAATTGTCGTGGGGACACATACGTCACTCGCTACTGACAGTGGTTTGGGCAAAATGAAACAAAACAACCCACCTCTCCTAAACAGACATTGGCTGACATAAACATATTGTCAGACTAGATAATGAAGTGAAAACAAAATGTCAATTCAGTCTGATTATCGGGCTAGTTTGGTAGTTAAATTGTCAATATCGCCCTCTCAGACATCTCTGCTTCACACCTTGTCATCTCACCTTGCCATTTAGAGTTGTAGCACTGGCCCCACACCTCTTTGTACGCATGGGTGCCACCATAGTCCACTGGTCAATCTCATGCCTGTAGCACTCAACAGTGTTATAGTAAGCTTGTCCATTGAACCCTCCCAAGGCGTAGATGCAGCCATTCAGCACGGCGACACTGACAAAGCAGCGGCAGAAGTTCATGGGTGCCACCTGGTGCCACGTGTGGGTGATGAGGTCAAACCTTTGCACGGTATTCAAGTGGGCTTCACGACTGCAGCCGCCAATTAGGTATATGAAGCCGTTGAGGACAGCAGCACCGTGGTGAGCACGACAAATCTCCTCAGTGCTCAGCTTGCACCAGCGGTCACCCCGGACATCATAGGCCTGGAGGCTGGTCACTGGAATGCTGCCATCTTTACCTCCAGTGGCCAATAAAATAACAGGAGGCAGGCGTGGTCGGGTCAGTGGGGAACTGTAGTCAAGGTTTGAGGGTCCATTTGCCCTAAAATCCATAAATGCCCTCAATGCATTATCGATGATGGGTATACATTCGATGCTGTCCTTTACCAAAGCGTTGTTGATCACACTATTTTGGAGGTAGTCAGTGGTCATAAAGCATAGCCGCACCTGGACAGATATAACAAGACAGCAGCAGCAATCTCATTAGACTTAGAGATGGTGGGTATTTGGAATTACTGTATTTCAATATACCATTTTGAAGACAAGAAAATATGGAGGTTCAGGACTGACAACATTAAAATAAGTAATTTCAATCAAATTAAGACTATAAGAAGTAGTTCAACACTGTCTTTCCGAGAGTGAGATGAGAAGTTTTATCTTGTTTATAAATCAGATATCACAGTTTGAGGTTTCAGGGGAAGTTATAAGCTGGAACTATTTCTTGACAAACAACAGTGTATCCATCTGCCCAGTACTTTTGTGTAGTGTAGTGCTGGTTGCCAGATTCGGTTGGTGAACACAGGTCTTGGTTTTGGTCTCTGTACAGGAACGATGGTACCAAACATGGCAACCGCACTATGATGACAAGACTTCGGGAAGCTTCACAAAGTAAATGCACCCGACTGTTGTTCAACAAGAAATACTTGCAGCACATAACTCACCGTAAAACCAAAGAGTTTTTTATATTTCTGTTTGTGTACAATGAAACTAAAGTTATTTTTTGCACAGCTACAATAGTTTGCTTGTCAGGAAAACATCACAGGTCACTGAAAATGTTCTAAACTACCAATGCTCTCATTTTCCTGATCTTCAGCAGACCTATTGCACTGTTTCTATAAACATTCAACCCAATACATGCTATGTTTAAGCTGACTACTGCTACAGTTCACTTGTTCTTCAGTTACCTTGGGCAGCAGTACAGAGATGTAACCTCGTCTTTGATCAGGCAGGTGGTTAATCCAGCGGAGGATGGCCTCAAACACTGTGTTTTCTCTTCTCACATTGAGACAATCGTTCTTGATGATAGTGGCCAGCTCTTGCACAGAGAGCTCCAGGAGCTCCTGTGAGTCATGAACTATCTCCTGAAAGTGGTCAAGGATATAGAGGAAGACCTTGTGCCTCAGGTCAGGACAATGGTAGAAGTCCACCAGCCTCCATATACCGATGCAATTCTTCAGGCACAGCTGATCCTCCAGGAAGAAGCAACAGGCCTGAACAATCCCCAGGACCAAGAACTGGTCTGCAGCTGCCAGAACCTCCACCACATTGTCCTTTGTCACAGCAACAGAGTGGGTGTATGCGTAACTGATGATGAGGTTCATGATCTCAGGCAACACTCCAGGGATAACGTAGACCTGCCTTTCTGAGGTTGCCCAAGAACCGGTGAAGAGAGTGCTGTGGGATCAGGATTTAGAAGACATCAAGGTTTTGTAACACTGACATAACATCTGGGCTTTTTGGACCGAACAGTCACAGGAAATCTAGGCATGTACTTCATTCATCAACGACTGAATTAGCTTGAATTGATTATTAATGATTTGACACAAGCCAGAATTTTTCAGTTCATCAAAGCTGGTTTAAAATGTACCTGGAGCTGTTGTCATAGCAACAAATCCTTAAACCTAAACCTCTGCAGGTTTTTTCACAGCCAGATCATGACAGAGACCTTTCAAATCCATTAAACCAATAACAAAATGTTAATTATTATAATGATTATACAATTACACATGCTGTAACAGAAGATTTTATTCACACTGAAGCTGAATCCTAATGTTTTTTTTCTGTGGCCACCACATCTGATTGGCAGATTGAAGTGAAATTTGCTGAGACCATTCATCCGTCCAAGAGGATGATAATCTCAATTGATTTTAATGACCTCATGGCCTTTTCTCCAACATCACCGAACTTAACATTGTGAGCCCCTCCACTGGCAAGACTGGTAGGTGAGCAAATATGATAAAGTAACTGCTTTTTTGGAGGGTTTGACATGCATTAGTCAAAAGACAACAGTTACCCATGGCCAGGCTCCCCCAAGGGGTTGCAAATCTAAGGAGTGCCAAGAAAATGATCAGATTAGCAAAAACAAACAAAAAACCCAAACATTTTTGCCACACAAATATCACAAAATACTTCAACACTTTCAGATAATTATTAATTTTTGCTTTTTTCTTGTTAATTATGAGTTACCATACCTCTACATAGCTCTAAATATTCTTTAAATAAATTAGGAGGACAAAAAGCACAGTTTGTTTGATCTGGTCACAACCCATCAGAATATGCAACCAGTGATGAAGGATCACAAGTAGATAATGCTCAAGTGGTGAGAAGCCAAAAACGTTGGAAACTGCTGTTCTAATTCTCATTTGGTGTTTTGATGATGGTGGTGGAGAGCGCTGTTTAACACGTCAGTCCAAAATCTCCCTCAGGTGTTCAGTTGGGTTGAGATCTGGTGACTGTGAAGGCCATAGTATATGATTCACATCATTTTCATACTCATCAAACCATTCAGTGACCCCTCACGCCCTGTGAATTGGGGCATTGTCATCCTGGAAGAGACCACTCCCATCAGGATAAAAATGTCTCATCATAGGATAAAGATGATGACTCAGAACAACTTTGTATTGATTTGCAGTGACCCTTCCCTCTAAGGGGACAAGTGGACCCAAACCATGCCACCAAATGCCCCCCAAAGCATAACAGAGCCACCAGAACCCCTCACTGCAGGGGTCAAGCATTCAGGCAAAATTATGGAGTAAGACTATGTTTTGTTAGTTTTCAGACGCAGTTCATACATGAAGTTCATAGTTTTAAAATTTCTGTATCTGGCTTTATCTGCTTGTTTAACATTAGAGTCTTTATTATCAGATGACCTACTCACCGAAAGTACGTGCTGCAGCTACAGAGAATGACCTTGTGAGCGTTAAATTCAACGTCACCCACTTTGATCACCACATCACACAGTTTGTCCTCCAGCCGCAGTTCATTTAAGACTACAGATGTCATGTGCCTCATCCTTTTTTCCATTTCACTTCTGTGAGAATGTAATGTGACAGAAGCTTCTCCTTGATCACTCATTTTTGATGTGTTTGTCAATATGTTAACAGTCTACTGTGTAGATATGTAGAGACTATTTCAGATGTGTAGTTTTCCAGACTCAGTGCTCTCAGTCTGACCAGAGTCCAGAATGTTTATTATGACATCACAGACTCTGAAACTGATGGAACTGTTACCCAAGTACAAATAATTGTACAAAAATAACAGGTTTTATCTTCTTTTTTGTAACTGAGTACATTTAATCAAGTACTATACAAAAGTACAATTTTAAGGTACTTGTTCTTGTTTTGAGTATTTCCATTTTATGCTACTTTATACTTCCACTCTCGGAAACAAGTTATGAACACAACACATATGTTGCTATGTTTTTGTTTGTGTAAATGTGTCCTGTTATCCTGCACAGAGACATCATCATGCACTGCATGAGAAGAGTTGACAAACTAACTTTTGTTGCTGACTTTTGCCACAAGAGGGTGTGTAGCACTTGGCTTGAGCCCCTGTCAGGATTATACAGTAGGTACTGGTCTAAAACCATTAAAACCAGTTCTAATGCAAACCAGTAAGTGATGTCATACCTTGTTGTACTTGCACAAGTGTCACTTTTTAAACATTATGCTGCTATTACAGCTGTTTTCTGGTACTGCTTTTATTCATTTGTTTTAATTTAACCACATTAGGAGAAGCCATGCAAAATGTCATTGTACATGAGTATAATGACAATAAAGATCATTCTACATTCTTCATTTTCTACATTTGTTACATCTATCTTTATATACAGCCTATATTAAAACACACTGAAGTGTAGTCCTGAGACAAAAGGATACACAGAAATGATTGACAATAATGTTGTTTGTCTGACAATCGCCACAGATACACAATGAATATCTGAAAGAACAATAAATCAAACAAATCCTCACATATTAGAAGCTGGAATGGAGAAAAACAGTTTGTTGCTCTTGTTTGATAAATGACTGAAATGAGGCAGATTATTATTGATTATCAAAAATGTTGTCTGTTGATTTTTTCTTTTGACTACTTGATTAATTGGTTTCAGGACTCTTTGGAAGTATCAACAACAGCCTTGGGCAGGATGATGTGACCTAAAATTTATATCACAATATCAGATTAACTGTTTGTTTGTTTATTTCGATCACAGCAGCTCTTTGTTTTTCAATACACAAGCTCATGTATTTATTTTTCTATGTTGGTTTGCTTCTTTGTCTTGTTTAATTACCAGTTTATGAAGTGAACAACTACTATATTTCACTTGGAAATAAAATGGAGTAGGTTACAAATATAGAGTGGCATTAAAATTGAAATGGGCTGTTCAAGTATCTAAATATTGTACAGTAGTAACCTGAATAAATGTACTTGGGGATTTTTATACTAAAACTTGTGATCCCACTTTGTAAACTCTGTGTTGGGAAGTAACTAAGTACATTTACTAAAGCACTGTACTTAAATGAAACTTTGAGGTACTTGTACTTTTCTTGAGTATTTCGATTTGATGCTACTTAATACTTCCACTCCACTACACTTCAGAGGAAAATATTGTACTTTCTACTTCACTACATTTATTTGACAGCTTTAGTTACTTTTCAGATGAAGATTTAACACAATGGATAATATAACAAGCTTTTACAATACAACACATTGTTAAAGATGAAACCAGTGGTTTCCAATCTTTTTGTCTTTTGACGTCTTACAAAAAGCAGTGTGTTGTCAGGGTCACATTTCAGATGTCTATGAGTTGTTAACAGCTGCACCAAATAGTGATTTTTCCATCTAAACTTCTCACATGGCTTCATTTCAATAAATGTTCAAATGATCCAACATTTCACTAAAAAACAAAGATTTGAGAGAAAGTCCAAAAACTGGAAACACATTTGTGTATCAGAACTTTGTTTTTTCTTCTTTCCTCTCCCATTAGGTAAACGTCTCACATGACCCTCAGATTTACCTGGAGACCTTTTGGAGGGGCCCAACCCCTAGGTTGGGAACCACTGGACTTAACTAGCTAACTGTATATAAAGTAGTTCAAACTAGCTCCACCTCCAGCAGCTATAACAGTAACATGCTGCTTACACACTGATGCTTCAGTATTAATAATCTAATGATGTCATATATAATAATATATCAGTCAGAGGGACGAAACCACTACTTTTACTGCAATACTTTAACTACATCAAGCTGCTACTTATGTACTTTTACTTGTAATAGAGTAGGCTATATTTACATTGCTGTATTGGTACTTTTACCTAACTAAAGGATCCAAATACTTCTTCCACCACTGTCACTGATTTATTAAGTCAAAAAGTTTGAAGCTCTATCTCACAATTTTGACTTATGACTTACTATTCCATACATTTTCATTTTTAAAATAATTTGGGTTTTTTTTTTTACTTTCTCGCGGATATGAGCTTCCATACAGGTCTGAACCCAAAACACACACACACACACACACACACACACACACACACACACACACACACACACACACACACACACACACGCAGGTCTCCTCTCTCTCTCTCTCCCTCAGAGCTGTTCAGACTTGAGGGAGGAATGGCGGCCCCTCGCAGTTTCTTCACCTCTCTCTCCGGTTTATTTCTGATTTTTTATGTTTCTTGTGGATCTACGACTTCAGGCAACAAAAGAGCAAACCAGGAGCGATGCGGTTTCAAGGTAAAAAAGACAAAACTCTACTCTCATCGTGTTATTTTAACGATATTCAGTGAAAGCTGCTGCTGCGTCGTCTCAAGTCTCCCAAAAAAAGTTAACGTTTTCGGTAAACGGTTTCTTTCTGTTTTCTGTCACCTCTGATGTCGATGCACAGTCAGTTTGTCTTACTATGCTAATACATGAAATAAACTTAAGTTTGAAGATGTAATTTTGTTAAAATGATCTTTCGTCTGTGGTGTTTTAAACTCAGGTTGCGTCAGTCACGTTACCTTTCTTACCTGTCTGACTGTCCGCTGAGCTGTTAGCTCCGGTTCGGCCCGTTTCTACGTGAAAACCGAATCCCGGTTCAAAAAGTGACAATTTAAAGATTTACTTCGCTTAATTGCAAATCTGCAAACCTCAGAAAAGATGCATACAATGTTTTCTGAATAAGCCTGGTGTCCTGCTCAATTCGGCACACATGCAAGTTGCCATAAAGGACGACAACCAGTAAAATCTCAACTTGTATAACTGGTTGCCACTATTATCTGTTTCCAAAAACGACGCTGTTAACGGTTAAATTATTGGAAAAAAACAGACGGACTATGGTGAAAGTTTATGGAAAATACGTGAATGGAAATGTGACTCTTAAAGCTCGTGTTTATGGTATTTTTACATCTTGGTATCGATACTTTTACTTAAGTAAAGGATCTGGGTACTTTTTTTTAGAATAAGTACTCGGATCCGTAAAATACTTACATATTACATGTAAAAATCCTGCATTTAAAATCCAACTTAAGTAAAATTATACAAGTATTACCTGCCAAATTTACTTTAAGAACTGAAGTAAGAGTACTAATTTTGCAAGAACTTAAGTTCTTAAAGTAGGTTTTTAAATGCAGGACTTTTACTTGTAATGAAGTATTATTACATTGTGGTATTGATACTTTTACTTAAGTAAAGGATTCGAGTACTTCTTCCAACACTGCTGGTCACAGAATCTGATGGGTCACCAAATACAGTGTAACACCGGCTTCAGAAACATACATTTTGAGATACCAACTTGTTAAAAGTGTAAGAAATTGTAAGACATATATTTAATTGATTCCATGCAATGAAACCAAATGTCCATAAAGTCAGACATTGTCCCGTCTGTGGACAGGTACTGTAGGTGGATCGGTGAGTGTCGTTCTCCGCTTTCAACTAAACTCCTTTAAAGAAAATAGTAATTAGAAGTTTCTTCCCTTTTGTAGCAAGTCTAAATATGTATCTGGTATATAATATATGTATATAATCCACTAAAGAGCACTTAAAAAAAGCTCAACAATCATCCCAATGCCAACAGCCAAGGTGGAGGGCATATTTTTGCAGCCCAAACAAAAGCAGAAAGGTTAAAAGCACAAAGGTTAAAGCAGAAATAATGAAGAAAAAAGCTTCTACTTGGTGCTGAATTACACAATTTGTAGAAGGATAAAACACAAAGCTTCCACTTCTTTCAACTGAGTTATGTGGTTTGGGTGTATTGCAGGTAGTGAAGCTGATTTCCTGCCTTTTGTGTGTTCTGTAAAAAAAAAAAAAAGAAAACATTTGATGTGGAAAACTGGACCCACCGCCTCCACACTGCTGGTCTGCTTTTTCACTTCAACATCAGCTTTGCTTCTGGATCTGAATGAACCACTATTTAGTCTGCACCATCATGGTTCAATGTGGATTTTAGCGTTAAAAAGAAAACTTTTCTGCTGGCAAATGATCTTCAGATACCTCACAGCTTTAGCACGATTACACGTTGTTCTTTACTCTTTTACTCTCGTGCAAACAATCGTTTCCTTCGGAGCTGTTTACATTTTTTTTCCTGAATGATAAAGAACAGTTATTGATCTTTTCTATAGGTTTTCCTGCTGTTTTATGTCAATCACCGTTTCCTGAAGTCCAAGATGCATCCTTAAATGTTTTGTCCCGACCAATTTACTATATTAGATGACTAAAGAAACCAGAAAATACTCACATTTGAGAAGCTGGAACATTTTTTGGGCATTTTTTCTTAAAAAAAGTTACTCAAAACAGTTAATTGATTATTAAAATAGTTGTTGATTAATCTTCTGTCGATCGACTAATCGATTAGTTGACCAGTCGTTGCAGCTCTAGTTCCAAACTCCACTTGTCATTGAGAAAAGTGGAGTTGATGTTGCTGCCAGTAGCTGCTTAGGGTTACAGGTTGCCATAGTAACCATGCCGTACTCCCATAGTTACTATATTAACTAGTTTTTATTAGTTTTCCGTTATGCTCAGGTGAGGTCACCTGTGTGTAAGTGTTCGTAAAAATTAAGCAGTGTGAAAGACGTGTGTGTGTGTGTGTGTGTGTGTGTGTGTGTGTGATGTGTCTGAAAGGTGTGTGAGGTGATCTGTTTTTCATTCTTCTTGTGTGGACAGTAGAACTATCTGATCGTCTGTGTGTGTGTGTGTGTGTGTGTGTGTGCGTGTGCATGCTCTACAGGTTTTAATTTTCCTGTGTTGATAGATGACTCCTACCTGCCTTTGATGCCCCGTATGCGTGTGTGTGTGTGTCTGTGTGTGTGTGTGTGTGTCTGTGTGTGCGTATTATCCTGGTTTCCTCTCTCTGGCTTTGAAGTGTTTTCTACAGGAAGCTTCACACTGTTTACTCTGCTGAAACATTCCTTCCTGCAATACCCCCCCACCCCACCCCGCCGCCACCTCCCCCCAACACACACACACACACACACACACACATACACACACACACACACACACCTCCCCCTCCCTCTCCCTGCTTCCCCTTTTCTTTTCAGAAACGCACACATCAAAGCTGCAGGATGGGGGTGTGAGGACCTGCTATTCTACAGGTGTGAAGTTGACAGAGCTCTGTGTGTGTGTGTGCGCCGCTCTGCTAGTTTAACATGTTGGCATCGTGTTTAAAAAGTGTATTTAGACAGAGATGAATAATTGGTTGATTAATTGATTAGTTTACCCCCCAGAAATTAATCGTCAACTATTTTAAAAGCCAAACACGCTCTAGGATTTCCTGCTTTCATGTGTCTCATTTGCTTAATTGAGAAGATAATTAGTAGATTAATTGAGAATTAAAACAATAATAAGTAGTTGCAGCCCTGATTTAGACATTTTTCAATACTAATGCACGTGTGTCTCTTTCTGCACAACACCAATATTCTACTTTTTCTTTGAGTGCTGTGACTTCTTTCTCTGACACTAAAAAGTTTTTTTTTAACATTTGTAAGAAATTAAACTTTCAGTCTTGTAGATTTCAGTCTCAGTTAAAGGTCGGCTGTGTTCAGACGGGACATTAACGTCGCTCCTCATCCGTTTCAGTGCGTCTGCACAGCGGTGACGCCGTCATCACAAATACTCACCATCATCTGCCAAGAAATTTGAACCCGGCTTCACTTTTGCCAAAAGGCCACAAGCAGCGTCATCCGGACACAGCGTACATGAATTACTGTAACGTGAACGCTGCATTTTTTTTGTTTTTTTTTTATTGTTTCCTGTTGTTTGTTGCTATAGAAGATAAAATAATGTCTAATTTTAAACAGGTTTAAAATCCTTCCTCTGTATTATAAACAGCTGTGCAGTGTTTTGGCGTCTGATAAACCTCAAACTTTTTTTTTTTTTAGATCTGTAACTCAAACCGTCCTTCCTGGATCATATGTCGTTGTTTCACCCATACGTGAAACAACACGGCCGTAAAAACGTATCCCTTTGTGTTTATGAATGCAGGGCTGTTTTTGGTCTTCACATCCCACCACAGTAGGATGAAACTAAGCGTCCTGACTCTTTGTGCCACACATGTTCACATATAAAGATCCTTTTAACAACCCGTTTAAGTGTTTAAACGATCGAATAATCAGGTTTCTGCAGCAGAAATATGTCGGCTGAGAAAGGAAATCGAGTTTCTCTTTACTTGAGGTTTTCAGAAATCAGGTTCCTGCAGAAAGTCAGAAATGATCAGATGATTTAAGTCTCTCACACATCTGCTGAAGTCATCACATCTGTCTCAGCGGAGGAAGGAAATCATTCAGCTTCCTCTTCTCTCTGTCCCGCTCTGGATTCTTCATCCTTCTTTTTCTCTCACCCACTCCCATCATTTAAAAGCAGGTTCCCCCCCCCCCCCCCACCCCTCTCCTCCACCCCTCCACCCCCCTCCTCTGTAACCATGTCATGTATCCCATCATCCTCCAGGGCTTCAGTGTGTTTTTGGCATCAGAGAGCCTCAGAGGGCGTCACGGCTGGGTGGGCGCCCGATGTGAAACACGTGTGTTTTTCTGGTTTTTCTGGCGACTGAATCAGGCAGAAGGTGAAGAATCGATGCTGCAGTTCCACCTCTTACATAAAACATCTCGGGCCGTTTTCACATATGAACTCCGGGCGTATGTACGGACGTCGAACGGGGTCGCCGCCCTTTCGCACACACATGTAGCTACACAACAGGTCCGTGTCAGACTTGTTCTCACTTATTGGAGATACTCTGTTTGGTTTAGGTGAGGCGTGGCGTCTGGATAGAGCGCGCAGGAGACAGGACGTGACGCAAAAAAGTACGCTGCGGTTGCCGTTTTTTTAAGCTTTTCACCAAAAAATAAAACGGCTTTAATTTTACAAGAAATCACAGGAAGACACGTCTGCCAGTAGCGCAAAACAATGCAGCTTATCCGACGTCAGCCGCACGATAGAAACCTCATCGTTCACTGTGAATTCTCCGGTGAATCCACCGCTGTATTCACACATGAGCTCGATCAGACATTACACGGACTTTGCACTATGGAGCTGGCAGGGTAAAGTCCGTTTAATGTGCGCTTCAACCGATTCGGACGTTTGCATTCTGGCGTACGGCTCCTCTGGGTAACGTCCGGAGAGCTTCAGGGTTGCAGTGCATGTGTGTGAAAGTGTGGCTTCAAGGAAATATTTCTTCACTGTGTCATTCTGGGATTTTTAGAGGAGAAATGAGTTACAAATGTGACTTTAGTGCTGTTCTTTCATGAAGTAACGACACAGACATTAAATAAGGTTTTAGGCTCAAAGTCGTTACTGAAACTCGAATGAAAATGTATCAGGAAGAGGAGATCTAGTGGAGTCTTTATGTTTTTGGCCCACATTTGTTGCTTCAAAGAATACTTCACCACACATTTACCTTTTTAAATATAAAAAAAAAACCCCTCTGCAGCTCAGCCAGGTTGGATCCGCTGCAGTCACAACAGATTCATATCACACAGTCTCTCTCTCGTATCCCCACAAGCCTGAAACTTTCTTGATGCGTTCGGGTCCGACTGGGAAATTCTTTTCTCACGTCGTGCACGATGAAGTGGTTTTATTTTGCAGAGAAATGTACTGGTAGCTCATTAAAGTTCTGACTTATTGAATCAGGAAAAAAAACAAAACAAAACTGTGCATAAATCATGAGGGGATCAAAGAGGTGCGATTGGCTCGTTGCTTTGTTGGAGCTCCCATATGTCAGAGTGCATTTGCATAAAGTAGAATCTTTTTTTGAGCCTTTGAGCAGCACCAGCATGTTTTTTTTTTGCCAAATTTAGACTATTGTATTAAAACAAACATCTCGTCTGCTTGTGTGAAGACGACATTTAACATTTGAGAACTTTGGCTTCTTTTGTTCAGTGAGGAAAAAAGAGGTTTTTGTTGAAAACCGTGTTCACTTTTTAAGGTTAAGTCTAGAAAAAAAAAAGTAGAGCTGCAAAGATCACAGGTCACATGACTCCGTTTCCCAGATTAAAGCCTCAACACACTACACATGTACAGTGTTGTTTAGTCCCGGACGTCAGTTTCTGTCCTTTTCAAAGGAAGTCGGGGTTTCCCCCCCCCCCGTCCCTTCTCCGCAACGAGTCTTTTTTTTTAAAGGACAAACCGTCACAGCGGGAGACGAGTAGCTCCTCCTGGGTGAGGAGGAGGAGTTGTGATGAAGAAGAGGGGTGGGGGGTCATTGAGGAGCAGTCATGCAGGATGAGGAAGCTGCAGGTTTTGTTCATGCGGTGGGAAATCTCTGGTTGGCTGCTCCCGGACACACACACACACACACACACACACACACACACACATGCAGACGCACACACTGAGTTTGCATTGTTGCACCTCACTTTTGTTTCCAGCTTTTTCTTTTCTGGTTTCCTCTGGAGTTGCTTTATTTTCCTGTTCAGCAGCAGATCAATAGACCAGTCAAATCAAATAGATCACATCTGGTCACCTGAGACACTAATGAGAGACACAAACAAGACAGGAAACACAACACAACACAGCACTCTTATACTAATATTCATCATCAACAGATTTTTTTACTTCCATTGATGAACAGTAATCAGTGATCACTGATATGAAGGCAGTTGAGGACAGACTGGCAGGTGTTTGATTTAATAGAATATGAAAATATTATTATGTGTGAAAAAAATGTTCTCACCAGATGTTACAGAACAGTTTTATATTATTTCTAACGTTTTATGTAGGTATAGTGAGGTAGTTTACTTCTCTGTTGATTGACTAATCGTTGCAGCTCTATAGTCTAATCGCCAAATATTTTAATAATTGTTTGAATAATTTTTTAAGCAAACATACCAAACATTTGTTGGCTGCAGCTTCTTAAATATCTGCATATGAGGCTTAATGATAAACTTAATATTTTTGGATTTTGGACAGACAAAGCAAGACATTTGAAGATGTCACCATGAGATCTATGAACATTTTTTATCATTTTATAGACAAAACAACTAATCGATTGATCAAGGAAATCATCGTCAGATTAATCGCTAATTAAAATAATAGTTATTTTCAGCCGTGATACATTGAACACTATCACACACTTGTTATGCATTCACATAATGCTCAGAGAGGTCAACTGTGTTTATGGCTGCTTGTCATACAGCACTGTGCAAACGTTTTAGGCACTTGAAGTAATGTCATGCTGACATTTTTAAAGCAACTTTTAGTGCCTAAACGTTTGCACAGTGCTGCATGTTGATGGATCGTTTGATATTGTTATGTAAAGTGAAGGTAACTTTCTCTGATGGTTGTATTCTTACAGGTTTTGCACCCACCTTCCGCTGAAGGAGCATCTTCCAACATTTAAGGATCGTTTTTCTATTTATAGTCATATTCCAGTAAGCTGGAATATCAAATTGTAAATATTTGGTGTAGATACTGGAAATCTCATATCCTGTGTTAGACTGATGTGTTTTCAGGCTCACATGCTGAACAGCTCCTCTCTGTGTCCGCTGTAGATCTAACAGTGTCTGGTTTTTCCATCAGCGTGCACCTCCGATGATTTATAGATCTGCTTGATACATAAGGAGGAAGCCTACCTCTCTACACATTTTCCATCCTCGCTGAAACTCCAAAACAATAAAAAAAACTACCAGTACTCTGAGGTAACTGCGAAGCCGAGCTCGAGCGCCACCACCTGGTGACCTGCCCCGTTTACTCAGTTTGGTCTCAGGCTGGTTGAAGCTCCGTTGTGTGTCTGTGAGCGCTTGTTTTATGCGTCAGCACAGCCCAACACACATACTTATATAACTGAATCTGATCAGCCGAGGATGACGTTTTTAAAAAGATAGTCAGTGTTGACTAGATCTCTTCTGCCCTAACAAGACATAAATGAATTAGAGACCTGATCTAACATAGACCTGAGGATCATTAGACCTGATCCTGAATGTGGTGGACCAGAACAACCCCAAACAGAGACAGAAAACCAACACTGGTTTTCAGACGCGGCAATAAATGTGATTTTTTTTTTTTTTCCTCCTTTGACGATGACGCACCACCTGATCAGAGCTGGTCCAGAGAGTCCAGGAGGATCCACTCGAACATAAGACTTGATACACTAAGACAGCAATACAGTTGGACCCTACCAGACCTGACTCTGACCTGGTCTGGGTTTGGTTTCAGCATCCGAGTGGACCTCTGTTGACCTCAGATGTAGACGTGGTGTTGGATAAGCTAGTTAAACTCCCATGCAGTCACACACGTAGTTAGTCCAGCGCAGTCATTTTCATCCCATGTGGAAGTGTTTGGAGGTGTGTGTGTGTGTGTGTGTGTGTGTGTGTGTGTGTGTGTGTGTGTGTGTGTGTGTGTGTGTGTGTGTGTGTGTGTGTGTGTGTGTGAGACAGGAAGACATTAAGAGGAACAGGGCTGAGTTTTTTAGCCTTGAGGCTGAACAAGACCCTCATCAGCTTCACACAAACACGCACACAGTGTCAGTGTCAGGCTCTTTGTGACTGTTGAACTCAATGTTCTCAAGTCTTTTGAAGAATGAAAATGAGGTTCAGGCTGTTTGCCAATTTTGTTAAGCAACTGACTTTTAGAAAGTGGTTGATCTGCACGTCCTCATGAAACAGAACATGCAGGAGGTTCGGCGACTGACTGTTGTAACTAACAGCTAACGTGCTAACATATTAGTGCAACAAGTGCTTCAAATTAAACAACAAATGCACTCAAGATACAAGCGTTTTCTGATCTGACACCCCTGTCAGCTGTTTTCGGCAGGACGACATCTTTTGTCTCGGCTTTCCAGAACCGTTACAAATCACTGCTGACAAATAAATATGTTTTATGATGTGAGAACACTTTATGGTGAAGGTCTGGTTGGGTTTAGGCACAAAAACTGCTTGGTTAAGTTAGGGAAAAGATGGCTTTTGTCACCATGGTTACAATAATAATCACATGGTTAAGGTAAGGGGACGAAAAAAGTGCTGAGTCATGGTTGTTAATGGGAAACAAACCATTCCTCTCATGTTAAAGAAGGATGGTTTGTTGATATCCATCCACCCAGACCTCCTCCCTACACGCTATATATTAATATCTCTTGATTTTCATCATTATCACAGGTGATAGACGGCTTCTGTCTCTACTAGCGCTAGCCGGTAACAGCAGCCCGCTAAGCGAACAATAAAGGTTTTCTTCAGGAGACATATTTGTACCATGATCTCCTGTCTGAAGACCGATGCTGCATCTCCTTTATGAGCAGACTTTATAAAACTGGATGGAAGTCTGAACATTTGGTGCTGAGCTGATTTTTTTTTTGAACCGCAAGCAGCAAAGACATCTGGGACTCCTGGCCGAGGTTGTTGAAAAAGGTTCTGATACAGAGCAACAGGAAATTAATAGGCAACAATTTTGACAGTCAATTACTCATTTGTCATTTTTTTCTTGCAAAAAATACCAAATATTCTTCGGTGGGTCGCAGCCTCTCGAACGTGACAGTTTGCAGTTTTTCTTTCTACTTTCTTTCTCTCTTCACCAGTGGATCCAGAAAATAATCGTTAGTTGCAGCTCTTCTAAAGTATCTGCAATGATTAGACAATCGACAGAAAATGAATTGGCATCTACTATGATAATTGATTAATTATGAATTAAAGACGAAGATAGTGTTGGTCCGTTGGGTGGACAAAGCAAGACATCTGATGACATTTTTCACTATTTTCTGATGTTCAAACGATCGATCGAGACAATGATCGGGAGATTTATCTAAAACGATCGTCGGTTGCTGCTCTACTTTGTCTGGATAATATACAGTCTGAAATTGGAAACATTATCCAACCAGAACGTTTCTATCAGTTCGTACCGTGTGTGTGCTGATTAAAGGTCAGCTGCGAGCGAGTCTTGTGTTCTCGGTCTCACATCTGGAACTGGTCTGGTCGCCCCAAACAAAACGAAGGAGAGGAGAAGTCTGCTACGTGAACCCTGAAAGCTGTAATTGAAGGAGTTCCTGTTTAATCAGATTTCTCCTTCTCTTCTTTCCTCTTTCTTTCTTTCTTTCCTTCCTTCCTTCCTTCCTTCCCTGCAGGTCTGGTGATTACTTCTACCCCGTCATCCTTCTCTTCTCTCCTTTCCTTCGTTCCTCATATCTTTTCCAGCCTCCCTCTTTCCTTCCCTGCAGCTCTGTGATTAATTGCCGTTGATGTTCATCTAACTGAGCCTGCAATTAGCTGTCTGATTACTACAGGAACTGATTGTGTACGTGTGTGTGTGTGTGTGTGTGTGTGTGTGTGTGTGTGTTTTGGGGGATTCCCAGGGGGAAATTCTGCTCTCTTCAGGGTTTGAACTTTTGTGTTTCCCTGTGTTTATAGATTTGTAGTTCACTTCTGTTCTCAGCACGTAGTCCAACCTCCTAAACGTTGTCTGCTTTTTTTTTTTTTTCATTACTAGCAATTAAAGGATAGGTTCACATTTTTTCAAGTCTGTCTTAAAACAACAGTCAGGAGCCCAAATAAACATTGAAACATGTTTTTTCTTGCTGTAATCATTCCTCCTGTTCATACTGACCATTAGAAGATCTCTTTATAATACAATTACAATGTAAGTGATGGTGGCCAAAAATCCACAGTCCTCCGTCTGTGCAAAAATGTATTTAAAAGCTTCAGTCATCCAAATGAGTCAAATCAAGTAGATATCTTTCAATGTTACAGTCTTTTTAGTGCCAAAGTTCCTCTTTATGTTACTATACTTCAACTGCAGCTCAACAGGGAAACACAAAGAGGGAATTTGATGCTAAAAAAGAGTGTAAATGTGGCAGATATCCACTTGATATGATTAACTCAGACACACTGTGGATTTTGGCCTCCATCACTTACATTAAAAGCACATTTGAAGGATCTTTTAATAGCTGGTATGAACAGGAGGAATGATTACAGCGAGGAAAAACCTCTTTCACTGTTCATACGGGTACCTGACTGTTGTTTAAGACACACTTGAAAAATTGTGAACCTACCCTTTAACTTTTTCCCTTCTTTTCTTTGCAGTTGTTTACTGATGTGAGTCTGTCTGTTCAGGCCTCAAGCGGTGTGAGTGTGTGTGTGGGGGGGGATAATGATTATTACTAGTGAGAAACACCTGGCAACAGGAAGGAAGAAAATTCTCTTTCTCCGTCTGTTTGAAAAATTGTTAGTTATAAAGTAAGTATGATGGTTTGGCTGGTAGTGGTGGGCGGGGTTACCAGTGGCGTGCAAAAAAAAAAAAGGAACCTAAAGTCTGAATTTCTATGTATTATATAAGTCCAGTTGTTTTCACACTGTAGGACCACTATGCTGAAGTTCTGCTGACTCATCAGATTCAGACCTCAGCGTTCAACGTGTCAGTCAGACGTGTTGAAAAGAAGAGTGAATGTAGTCGGTAAAATGAGCAGGGAGTCAGTAAAGATGTTTTATCTGTGTATCAGGAGGTTATGACACATCATGAGAAGGCACACGTGCATCTTTTATCTAATTTAATTCTACATGGACATGACAATCAGGGCTGCAACTAACAACTATTCTCTATATTAGTCTCATAGTTAGTTGTTTGGTATATGAAATACCTGTAAAATGGTGAAAATTGTTGATCACCGTTTCCCAAAGGCCAAGATGACGTCCTCAGATGTTTTTGTCCCGACCAACAGTCCACAACGACAAGATATTCAGTTTACCGTCATAGAAAACTAAAGAAACCAGAAATATTCACATTTAAAGAATCTGGAACCAGAAAATTTGACATTTTACCTTAAAAAAACGACTCAAAACGATTAACGACTAATCAAAATAGTTATTAGTTCCCTGTCAATTGACTAATAAGTTAATCAACTAATTGTTGCATGAATATAATGTAATACGAATGAATATTTTCTTGTTTCTGTTTCTGTCTTTACTGATGAAACTGAATATCTATCTATCATTTTTCATCATTTTCTGACATTTTATAGACTGAACGACTGATCGATCTACAATGAAAATCATAATTATGTGCAGCCTTATAAATAACATCCTTCACATTCAGCCACTCAGTTAATCTCTACCAACATACAAACTGTGTGTTAGTAGGGAAATGTTTCGGGGGGGGGGGGGGGGGGCGGGGGGGGGGGGGGGGGGCAGGGCGGCGGCTCAGTCTCAGTGCAACAAATCCGGAAATCTGCTTTTTTTTCTTTTTTTCTTTTTTTGTTGCTGTCGGTGAGAAAATTCCCTTGATTTTTAATTAGGTCCCTGTTTCATGCTGCCAGCGGGACATCTGTCATGCAGCAGCATGAAAACCTCCAGAAGGTCAAAGGTCAGCAGTGGAGGCAAACAGAAGACAAAATATATAATTAATAAGAACGTGATTAGATGGAACTGTGTGTGTGTGTGTGTGTGTGTGTGTGTGTGTGTGTGTGTGTGTGTGTGTGTGTGTGTGTGTGTGTGTGTGTGTGTGTGTGTGTTTCGAGGACATTTTTGGAAAGTGAAGACATTTTCTCTGCTCTTCACTTCTTCAAAGAGCTGTTTGATGGTTTTAGGGTCCAGGTTCGTGTTTAGTTTAAGGGCAGGGGAATGTATTATGTCAATGAGGGTCTTCACAAGTATATAATTACAAACACGTGTGTATGGATGGGTTGTTGAGGTACAGTGGTTGCTAATAAGCACGCTACACCTTCTATAACACACACACACACATATATATACACACACAGTGGGGTGTCTGTCTGATTAGTTTCAGGTGTGTGTGTGTGCGTGTGTGACCATAGTCTGACACCTCTGTAACAAGCCTGAAGCCGGAGAGCTGCTGTGAGTGTGTGTGTGTGTGTGTGTGTGTGTGTGTGTGTGTGTGTGTGTGTGTGTGTGTGTGTGTGTGTGTGTGTGTGTGTGTGTGTGTCGCACAGCAGGGCAACATGAAAACAAGGTCAAAGCTGTAAAACTGCTCTGCTGAAACAGTCGACAGCTGAAACGTGCCTCATGAGAATCCGTGGCTGCGTTCCAGATCGTGTACTCTTTCTTTTTTACTTTTAGTACGTACTGCAGCTGCCCTCACAAAGTACATATTGTTTTACAAAGTTTGCACACAACTGGGACAAACTACTTCGTCATAAAGCCGCCGTTACACCGGCCTCTGTCATCTGTCCGCTCTCTCTCTCTCTCTCTCTCGGCGGTCGATGTGACGCATCTTCAGCCGCCCAGAGGATTGTGAGTCAGAATAAGCAGAAAAGCATCCTTGTTGTACTGCATTTGACATACTATGAATCATTTTCTGGCATAGTAAAGTAGTACGAGTGTTGGAACGCACCCCATGTTTTTGTGTGGAGACGCAGAGAAAAGGATTCTGGGTAACTGTGTCTCGCAGGGGCTCACACAGGGGAGCTGACGGTCACACCTCAGTTTATCTCAGAGCTCATCATGTGTCACTGGATCTGTCGTCCTTTGTGTCACATAAAGCTGCTGGGTGGTGCTCGGAAGAACATCCAGGAACTGTCAATAGAAACAAAGAAGCAAACAGCTCAAAGTGGTTTTTGGTTAATTTGTTTTTTTTTTAATTTTTGGCTTCAGTCTGTCTCATCGATGTCATCCAGAGCAGAACAACTACACACCAGACTGTCAGTAAATTTGCTGTAAACATTCATGATCTTCACAGAATGAATCCAGATGTTTTTGGTGATGTTCTTCTCAGCTTTTACTCTAGAAATACCAAATCAGATTTTTCAGTAAAATTTCTAGTGGAGCTGCAATGATTAGCTGAAACTATTGATAATCGTATAGATGTTTTTGTCTTTTTTTTTTAAGGAAATATGCAAAACGTTTGCTGGTTGCAGCTTCTCAAATGTGATGGTTTGAAGCTTTTATACGTGCTAGTAAACTGAATATCTTTAGATTTTGGACTGTTGATCGGACAAAACAACTTCTGATGACGTCAACTTCGCCTCTAAGAAATCTGTCAATATTTTCTGATGTTTTATAGACAAGACGATTAATCGAGAAAACAATCGTCAGTTGCAGCCCTGATTTCTAGTACAGACACCGTTCACTACGGAGCCTGGCAGTTTTCATGGGATACAGTTTTATTTGTGCTCACGAATTACTGTCAAGTTACCGTAGCGACAGAAACTGAAGTGTTAGCGACAGGCGAGCAGCTACAAACGCTGACTTCGTTCCTTCATATTAATAATAGTTATGTTCTCATCAGATTCATGACATTTGTCCGTTTGTTGTGAGGCTTCAATCCCAGTCAGCTTTGTTAGCTTAAAGTTAGCTGCACACACACACCTGAACAGGATAATGTAGCTAGCTTCATGTTAAACTAGACTAATGAAGCACTAGCATAGCAACATTTAGCCTACAAACAACCCATAACGTATCATAACATATCGTCTTATATTCAGGCCACTTTAGTCTTTTTGCCTAAACTGATTGGTATAAAAACTTACAAAGAGACAGAAGCAAATATAAAGCTTGCGGGTCACATAGACATGCAAGTAAGTCCATGCAAAAAAAGGACAATTGCAGTGAATAAAATGTTACATAAGTCTGTTTACACCATGTAGATCCCATAAACATATTGTTAAAATATCAACTATCATGTTATTTTCTGTTAATTTGTGCACAGAGACTTATAAAGAAGCCTGAATGTCTGTTTCCCTTCACTTCATTCTTTCAGCCTGACATCTTGTTCATGTTGGGCATGAGACTTATTTTGCATTATCAGCAGTAACTGATGCATCCAGCCGTCACTTCAGGTTGGCACAGAAGATGTGGTAACAGCTGTCAGCAGCAGCAGCTGTCTCAGTATTGATTATCACGATTTAAGAGTTGTTATTTTCTCAGCGTCGACTTACAACATCAGCCTGCAGAGCTGCTTCATACTGGTTGTTGGAAGTCAACAGCTCATCCTCTCTTGTTCCTGTTTTCGTGGCAATTTTTGCTAGTTTTTCTGGCTCTGGCACAAGAAGATGACGTCCCCGCTCTTAATACTGCTTACTTAAGCTGTGATTGGTGTATTACTTTATTATAAATGAGGGAAACAGCCGTCACAGCATGACACCAGATCTGTGGACACTGACCCACTGGCATCTGTAGAAATCCTTATCTCTGAATAAGAACAGCAGCCCACGTATGATTTCATTGATTTATAGTCGCCTGACTAACCTAACAAACAAAAAGCAAGTTTCTAACACAGAATATTAACAGTGTTGTTGTTCTTTTTTAAATATCATGTGGTTATCTCTCTCTCTCAGGTGCAGTCTGGTACAGATGGAGGTCGCAGGTTGGCCGTCACCTTCAGAGCTGACAGTGAGTAATCTGAATTATCACACTGTTTTACCTTGAATGGGTGGTTGTTTTTACGTAATTGTCCGTTACTTTATGCAAGAGAAAAGTGATTGTGATTGAATTCTCTCCAAAACTAAAGTGGAGTGTCTTTAACATTTCCTGTGAATATTTATGTTCATCTGATGGTAAATCCTCCCTAAATGTTAACTTAAAATCAATCGCACAATTTGATCAGAGCCCTAAATCATCTTTTATCTTCCATCATGTTACCCAGCGTGAAAAGCTGCACGTCCCTTCCTCACCCCCCCACCCCCTCCTCCCCCCGCATCTCCACCCACATCATCCCCTTCTTCCTTCTTCCACGTCCTCCTCTTTTGTTCTTTTCTCTGTAAAAGTCAAGTTCCTGAGCCGTGGCCGATCCCTGCCTCCCGCCTTTGTCCGTGACCATGAGCGAGAAGCACTTTCAGATTCCTCTTTTTGTGTGTGTGTGTGTGTGTGTGTGTGAGAGAGAGAGAGTCTGTCTGTTTGCAGTTTGCAGGCATACCTATATTAATCTGCAAGTTAACTATTTTAATTTTCTTCCTGAAAATAAAGAGAAAAAGATAGAAACCATTAAAAGAAACAGTGTAGTAATAATAATAAACAGGTTTACTCATTTTTCAGGAACAAAACCTTCATGGCAAGAAAAGAAAAGAAAATATGTTGAAACCATAAACCTTCCAGGATTCTTCTGCAGCTTCCAAAAAACTGATGTTTGTACATCGTCAATAATGTTGACAGAAAAAGGGAGAAATATCCTGATTCACATCCTGAGATTCTCACCGCTGCCTTTGGACAGAGCCATGCTAGCTGTTTCCCTCTGTTTCCAGTCTTTATGCTAAGCTAAGCTAACAGTCTCCTGGCTGTAGCGTCATATTTAACCGTACAGACATGGGAGTTTTATTGATCCTCATGTTTAACTCATTGCAAGAAACGAATAAGCATATTTCCCAAAATGTCGAACTATTCCTTTAAACACATTGTATCATCATCACTACTCAGTGTTAGCAGACGGTTGTTTAAGAACGCAAGCTAAATTTTTTGGCAGTGGATTTAATTTCTCTGCAGAAGTGATTTCGTTTAATCTGATCTCAATACATATTATGTCACTAGTTGTATGCAGGTCAGAGGTCAGAAGGTCATGAGACTTTGAAACGATGATGCAGCTTCCTCTTAAGAACAGATTAAATGAAAAGTGTCGAAACCCACCAGCAGTTTAATCCAAAGTAAAGCACTGAGATGTTTTAACATGACAATCAGAAGCAGCTCATTGTGTGTGTGTACTGAGGTGTGTGTGTGTGTGTGTGTGTGTGTGTGTGTTGGGGGGGGGGGGTGACACACCTCACTGCTTCCCTTTTCCTCTGAACCTCCAGCTGTTTGAAGGATGAAGTGAAGGGAGGATGGAGGAGAGTCAGATTCTTCTTCTTCTCTCACTGTGTTTGCAGTGATGTCATGGGGAATATAGAGCAGGGTGACCTTTGACCTCTGGTTGGTCAGGAACGGAAGGTGATGAGATCGGCGAAACTTGAAGGATAAGTCTGTTGATGTTCTATATTTTTCTTATCGTCAACAATTCCCATGAAAAGACCAAACGATGACAAGTATCCAAAGCCTGATATATATTTTTCCTCTGTGCCGTAGAGCTCTTTTATTGTGAAAAACTATTAAAAACACATCATTGAACGTACACATACACACAACAAACACACAGTTTCCTCCTGTTTGAGTAACGTTTGATAAAAACCACAACGCCCAGCTTTTTTCTTTCTGAATAAATGAAGCATGTTCCTGGAGTTTACTTATATTCTCAGACCGCTCGGCTCTACTACAGCAGCTGCTATCAGAAATTTAAACCTTTATTAATTTAAGACAGTTAAACATCATTTTCCTTGTGTGCTCAGAAAAAATCTACAGCTCCCATTAAACTTCAAACGTAACTTGGTTTAGTTTGGTTTTTGTTCATATCCATAAAACACTTTCTTCTGAAGTCACTGTTGTTGTTTCTAGTTGTAATGTCTCCTGTATATAGACTTGTACAGCGTTCGCTCCTCTCTGTCCTGTTGTTGTTATAGACATATCTGAACTGTCCACGACGCCTCCATGCTCATGTTCTCTGTTGAGCTGTGACGTTTAGCTGCAGGACTTCCTGGAAACGATGTTTGTTAGAGGCTGCTAAAATCATATATACTGAATAAACAACAATATTAGAGCTTTTTTTTTTTGTTCTGAAAACTCCCGTCATTATCTAAACATATGAATCGAGCCACACAATGACATACTGTTGAGAAAGGATTATCAGTTATTAGCATAGCTACAAATGTCAGTGGGGTTTTTAACGAGGTTTTCCGACTTCTGAAGTTGAATCCAAAACTTCTGGTTTGACTTCGGCTTCTATGGGTTTGCGGCTGCGTGCCACAGACCGGGTAGAGAAATCGGAAAATGTTGAGACTATTGGACACTTGTTGGACTTCTGGTTTTGGTCTTTTCATGATATTTGCTGACAGTAAGAAAAATGTAGAAAAGTTCTGAAATAACCCAAATTCAGTCGTGTGCTCCACTAACAAAGCCAAAAACCACATTTTATAGAAAACATTCAGCAGTTTAAATCGGTTCACTTTCTGATCCGGGGTAGTTTTGGATGAATTTGGTAACCGTGGTAACGTGTTTTGCTCCATCGTCTGTACAAAACCGACAGAGAAAACATGATAACTCAGAAACAAAGTTGAAATAATTAAAACTGATGGTCAGAACGTAAATCTACAGTATCTTTAGTTAGTCATCGTTAGTTAGTAGAGGAGGAGGAGGAGGAGGAAGAGGAGGAGGAGCTCTTTCTCCAAAAACAGTTTTATTATGAGGAAGAAGAACAAGTTGCTGTCTCCTTCATCCTCCTCTCGAGAGCTTTGAAGAAGAGCAGAAGAGAAGAGGAGGAAGAGTGTATGAGAGCTACCAACCTCCATCTCCTCATCTTTGCTTCTTGAATTGGAAGGAGAACAGGAGGAAGAGGAGGAGGAAGGTGAGAACTTAAGATGAAGGTTCTCCTCCTCCTCCTCCTCCTCCAGTCATGAACTTCCTCTTTGGCCCTCTTTCATCCTCCTCTTTCTCCTCTCCTTTGTCTTAAAAAGAAGACAAAGAGGAGGAAGAGGAGTAACAATCTACAGCCTTCCCCTCCTCCTCCTCCTCCTCCTCCTCCTCCTCACATCCTCCGAAGAAGCTTTGTGCTGGAGGAAGAGGAGGTGAAGAAGAGGAAGATGAGCGACCAGCCGTGACCTTTTCCTTAAGCCCTGAACATGACCCCGTCTTTGGGGAGGATGAGGAGGATGAGGAGGTAGGTTGGAAGAGGATCAGTGACTCGTGTCATATCCCGTGCTCTCCTAACCTCCTCTCAGTCATCCTCCATCTCCTCTCCTCTGTCCCATCTTCCTCCTCCTCTTCCTCACCTCAATCCTCTTCGTCAATAGGTGGCTTGCAGGAGGAAAGAGGAGCAGTCAGTCGTGTCTGAGCTCACGCCCCCTTTCCTTTCTACATCCTAAGTCCATCTTTTCTCCTCCGTTCCTTCTCGGTTCATGGCTGGCTGCTCCTCCTCCTCCTCCTCCTCCTCCTCCTCCTCCTCCTCCTCCTCCTCCTCCTCCTCCTCCACCTCCTCCTCTGCTGCCCTTCCATCTTCGTCTTTCATGAGATAAAACAAAAGAAATGTTGGGAAAAATCCTCAACAGGAGAAGTCAGGGTAACACATACATGGTGGTTGAATGATTGAAGGTGTGATTGATCGACAGAAAATGAATCAGCAACTATTTCAATAATCAACTGATCGTTTTAGTCGTCAAATATTTGCTGGTTGCAGCTTTTCAAATTTGAAGGTTTGAAGCTTCTCTATGAGTATAAACTCATTTCTGGCTGTCGATCAGACAAAACAGGACATTTGAATACGTTACTATGGGTTCTAAGAAATTATAACCACTAGTTTCATCATTTTCTGACATTTTATGGACAAAACGATTAATCGATAAAGATACTTGCAGCCTTACTGCTAAAAAAACCTTTCCTATTTTCAATCAGACTGTTCATGTTAGCTGAGCTGTCTGTATGTAAAAAATTGCTGACAGTCAGAAAAATAGAGTAATGGAAGCTTTATCCTTTATGTTTTTATGTCCCCGTTCTTCTACCTGTTGACCTTTTGACTGAAAGACATTCACGAGACTTTTACATGAACCTGAACGTGAAAAACTCTTCAGTTCACTGCTCAAAACGCTTCATCACTGCACCACCGCTGCGACTGAAATTAACCAAAAAATTATATTCAAAATGTAATTCAATTCAACATAAATGTATTCATCCATTTAAGGGCAATTGCAACAGTTCACCCAAATCAACAGATACACACAGTAGATGGAAAAGAAAGAAAAATACTGTTTACAAAGCTAAAACATTCAAAAGCCATAAGCTTAAAACTGTATATGGAATTGGTAATACAGTAAATCTTGTAAAAGATACACATAGTAATGAGGCCATACAAACCTAAAAGCATAAAAAAACAACCTTATGAGGAATTGAGAAGGTGGAAAGAGAGGATCAATGACATATAATCTAATACTAGCTCAGGTAGGATCAATACGCTCATTGATTCCTTCATGATTTAGAGCTTCAGCTTCTTTTTCAATGAAACTCAACTTCTACTGCTCAGTGTCTTGTTGTCTGCGCTGATGATTCAACCAGCGTGTTTCATGTCCGTCACAGACTGACGCTGTCTGATGTAGCTGCTCTGTAGGAGTAGTTGATGAGGTCACCGACTGCACCACGGGGTTGTTGGTAGAACCGGTTTTAAGTTTAATGTAGATATGAGTTAAAATACTGTATGTAATCGCTGTTTAAAGCAGATCAAGTGTGGTTGTATGTGCTGTTGTTTGAATCTCTCTCTCTCTCTCTCTCTCCCATGTCTCTCGCCCTGCAGATTGTTCATTAAACTACCCTTTGGGGAAACATGTGATCCATGAAGTGACCAACATCTCCTTCAGCCATCTGGCCTGTGAGGACCAGGCCGGCGTGGTCGTCCACTGGTCTGCCAGTCCACTGGGTACCTGTCTGTCTGTTTACCTGTCTGTCTGTTTACCTGTCTGTTATTTACAAGATTCTTCAGAGACAGATTTAAAGAGAGAGAGAGAAGGGAAAATGAAGGAGGAGGAACAGGAAAGTAAAAGCTTCAAAGTCCTCAAATCTGTAAGATTACCCAGCTCTGTGTGTGTGTGTGTGTGTGTGTGTGTGTGTGTGTGTGTGTGTGTGTGTGTGTGTGTGTGTGTGTGTGTGTGTGTCCCTTTGATCAGGCCCAGAGAGAGAGAGAGAGAGAGGATCACATCTCACACAACAATACCACGATTTGACCGTGAAGGAATGTGTGTGTGTGTGTGTGTGTGTGTGCGCTCAGTGTAAGGTGAACCTCTCGCTCTCTCTCTCGCTGTGACAATACGGCCTGTTGTTTTCTCACAGAAAGACAGAAATCTTCCAGAAATGTTCCATGTCACAGTCGCACATGACCAGCAGCCAGAATCAATCATCTGAAATAGAGCTGCAGTAGTCGATTAATCGATTAGTCATTTGACAGAAAAGTCGTCGTCAACTATTTTGATAATCGATGAATCATTTTGAGTCATTTTTTTTAAGAAAAAGTGCAAAAATTCTCTGGTTCCAGCTTCTTAAATGTTAATATTTTCTGGTTTCTTTAGTTCTCTGTGATAGTAAACTGATAACTGATAACAAACGAAAGATCGATTAATCGAGACAATTAGCGACAGATTAATCAATACTTTTATAATCGTTAGTTCCAGCCCTAATTTGAAAAAACTCCACCGATCTGTCAAACTTCCTCCTGAAGATCTGCTCATCATCGTCTTCCTGCTGAGAACGTCACAGCTGAAAGTTTTCGAACAAAAGCAGCTGGAAAAGTTTATCTTTTCCAAAGAAGTTTATTTAGCTTCCTGAAATGTTTCCGATGCTCAGCGGACTTACAGAAGATCAAGATGAATCTGTAGATTATCAATACGTATCGATAGTCCAACAGTGAAATCATCACCTTCACTCCTTAACGAGCTGTGAAAATGATGATTTCAGTTTCCTGCCGTGTAACCAAACTTTTGGATCTTCACTAGAATTTAAATTGCATTTCTTTAAGTTTGTACAAAGTTTCTAAAGATACAAGATATAGATATAGATACCAAATCTGTCAAAATAGAAAATGTCAATCAAATGTAGATTTTTTCCATTTTGATTGAATGGTGCAGGTCTTGGGTTTGAATATTTCACTGAGTGGAAACATCATAGAGCTTTAATGTCTGATGTTATATATATATATGATGGTGTGAAATAAGATGATTTTATGAAGCTGAAAACCAGTGAAGTGTAAACAAGAAAAAGGGAAATCTGGATGTTAACGGGTTTAATTCAAGTCCAGTGTGATTGTAGTTTGTTCTCATCTCATCTCACACTTTTCTTATTTTAAGAGATATTTTCAGTTTTTCCATATGAAAATATTCTTTTACTAAAATTTAATATCTTGAAACACTGAATAATTATGTCACATGATGACACGTTTCTGTCAGATAGTAAAAGCTGATTTGCTGATTTGATTTGACAGACTGTAGCAGGTGGACGAATCCTGCTTAGGTTTATTGAGAATTTAGGATATGATCATGTGACCGTCAAAAGTCACGTGATCCTCATCAAACTACATAACCATTTCATGCTGTTTTCAGTATTAATTAGTTATGAGTCGGGATTAGAAATTCATTGCAGACTTCTAAACATGCATCTGAAAGAAGGAGAGACAGATATGTTGTATCTTGACTTCAGTTTGTCGTGCTGATGTAGAGCACAGCAGCACCTGATGTTGGTAATTATGGAGTCACATGACGTGTCGCATGTGTTTTACACTATAGCCATAAAACTATACAGACGTGAACTTGCGCTAAGTGGACGAAAGCTAAATGTGTCGTGCAACTCCCTCAGGAAAGAATAACATGGTGTAGAGTTGGATGCATTGTTTCCAGTCGTGTGTGCAGGATTGAACTGGTTTAAAAAATACCTTTAATTTGAAACATGTAGATACTAGAAATGATACTGAGGTGAAAGGGGGAAAAAAAAAACAACAAACCAGCAGTCACACTGCAGCTGTCGTTAAAATGCAAAAACATCCTCGTCTGTCCTCGACTCTGCAGGAGGGAGAGGGAGAGAGAGAGAGAGAGAGAGAAAGAGAGGGGGAGAGAGAGAGAAAGAGAGAGAGAGAGAGAGGTGTTCAGGAATCTGCCTCAAGACAGAAAAACCTGTTCTACTACAGCTCTCTGTCTCTCTCCCTCTCTCTCTCTCTCTCCACTCCCCACAGAGCTAATAAGAAAAACATGTCCTGTGGATGTAAAGGTCTAATTACAAGACAGACGTGTTTTCAAAGAGCAGAGAGGAGGAGGAGGAGGAGGAGGGGAAGAAACAAGGAGGGGGCAGGTAGAGAAAAGAGGGAACGAGGAGGAGAGGAGGTGTGAAAAGGAAATGAGGGGAGGGAAAGAACAAAAGGAAAGTAGAGGAGGACACGGTAAGACAAAAGGGAGGGAAGGAAGGAATCAAGTAGAGAAGAAGAAATGGGGAAGGGAAAACAATGAAGGAGAAATAAAACAAGGAGTGGAAAGGAGGAGAGGGAATTTGTTGGGGAGAGGAGGGAAGAAAGGAGGAAAAAAGGATGCTAGGATGTGAGGAAAGAAAGAGAGGACAGGTGAAGATGTGAAGAAATGAGGGGAACAGAACAGAAAGAGGAAAAGTAGAAGAGGAAACAATGAAATGAAGAGAGGAAAGTGAACAAGGAGAAGAGGAAAAAGAAAATAAAGAGAGCAGATGAGAGGAACAGAGGAGGAAAAACAAGAAGAGAGTGGGAAAGGAAACAAGGACAGGAGAGGAGGAAAAGAAACTAGAAGAAGAGAGGAAGGGAGGATGGAGAAGAAATGAGGAAAGGATGAAAGGGAAGGAAACAAGGATGGGAGAATGAGGAAGGAAACTAAGAGAAGAAGGGGAGGAAAGAGAACAAAGAGGGGACAGATGAGGAAACGAGAAGGAGTGAAAAGGAAATGAAGGGAGGTAAAGAACGAGGAAAGGAGGAAACAATAAGACAAGAGGAAGGAAGGGAAGGAATCAGGTAGAGAAGAAAGAAGGAAAGAGGAATAAAACGAGAGGAGAGTTAACAATGTGGACAGGAGGAGAGTAGAAGAGGGGGCGAAAGGAAAAAAGGAAAGTGAGGAGGTGAGAGGAGTAGAATGAAAAAACAAGAAGAGAGTAGGAAAGGAAACAAGGACAGGAGGGGAGGAAAAGAAACTAGAAGAAAAGAGGAAGGGAGGACAAGAAAAACAAAGAGAAGAACAGAGGAGGAAAAGTGACGAAGAGAGGAGAAGGAATGGAACAACAACAATGATGAGAGAGGAGGAGGAGGAGAAAAGGAAAGGAAGGTGAGAAGAAGAGAGGGATGGAAGTGGAAGCTGAACTTCCTGTCGTGTCTCCGCAGGGATCGAACACATTAAAGGCTTCAGAGTTTATCTGGAAGACAAGAATCCAGAAGGAAAACAATGTCAACATCTGATCCTCAAAGACCCGCGACAGCTCAACTTCTCCTACAGGAACACGGTACGACCAAAAACAACGACAGAAACCTCACAACTTTACTATTTTGAATATCTTTAAATATCTGTGTCAACATGCAGTTTGTATAGATTTTTTTTAGTGTTTGCTCTTTGCCTTTTGTTATCATATCCTTTGTTTGTGCTAAGTGTTAATTATTATTATATTATAGACTCTTAAGCCCCATTCGGACAGGATTTATTTCTCTAGAGGAGGTGCGGTTATATTAAAATTACCTGCTCTGTAATTTTAATCCAGTCCGCAGTGTGTATGTGAGTTATTTTCACCCCCATCCTCGTATAATAATTACAGCTGAAATGACCTACTGTTTTTTGGCGAACTCACTGGTCCTCCTGTAATTTAAATCCCGTCTAAAGCAACATCCTTTTACTTTAAATTTGGATCTCTGAGTTTTTCCTGCAGGAGGAGCTGCTTGTCTTTCTACTACAGAATTTTTTATTTGCTAATTTTATAGATGGAAACATACTAAAACCAGCAAGAGAAGAGCATAAAAGCTCATCACATGGTCTGTTGTAATGTCAGCTACTGGTATTGTTACTGGTATTAGCCCAACCTATATTTGTTTACATTTTGGCATCATTTAAGTACGCTGAATCAGCTATTATCAGTTCCTGTTTGCAATGAACCTATAGATGTACAGACAACTATCACTAGATTACTTTAATACTGAAGAAAACTTATATTTCTCAGCTTCTGAAGCCTCTTTTTTTCTCTGATTTCTAAGCTGATTCATGGATGTTTAATTATTGTGGACATCAAGGATAATAATGTTCTCGGGGAGTGTAGGTCGAACTGAATGATATCAATATGTGTCATGTCAGTGTGTTAAGATTTTAATGAGTTATGACTTTGAGAAGGACTCAATGATTCACTTCATGCAGCATCTCTGGAGAAGCTTTTGGCTCCGTGTCTTTTACAGACCATGTCCTGTCATTTCCTGATGGTTAAAATACGAGATGAGAGAGTTAAATTTCACAGGAAGCAATATTTCATTCTCCACCTCCTCCTGTAATGTTAATCACATGCGAATGGGGCTTAAAACAGTTTTTCCGTAATTTCCTCTGAATAGTAAACAGACTCATCACTCATCATTTCCTTCCCTGAACTTTAAGTCTGAAGAAGATTTATTAAATCTGTTCACTATTTCACTGCTGTCATCTGACTCTTTGCGTTATTTATCACTTTCCTCACACAGAAGCTAAGCAGTCAGCCGTTCAGCGGTTTGACCTTTGACACGGACTACATGGTTCGTGTTGTTCCTTTCCCAACTCTGATGAACGAGAGCTTCTTCACTCCGTCCTTCCTCAGGACCAACTGTGAGTCCAGTATTCACCGCATCCAAACAGGGTCGTTTAGTTAATTGATTAAACTGATTTATTGAGCGATTAATAGCCTTTTTAAATGTCTCTAACAGACTCCTTCCCGCTCATGTGGCTCGAATGACAGAAGTCGAGGAAAAAAACTGTCAGAGTTTGAAACAAAACTCTTACTCAGACCCAGAACATTTCTGCCACATTATTTTTCCACCCACATGGAACAAACTTCCATCATTTTATGTATTGTATTCTGCTGAGTAAATGAATAAATGAATGCCGAGAGTTGACAGGAAACTTTAAAGAAACACAGCGAAGATGGAATCTGATATTTTGGGTTGCAAAGATGTATTTTTACATTATAAATTATAAAAACTGGTAAAACTGGCACCCTTCATCATCCACAGTGGCTCCTAAAGTGTGGATCGGGACCAGAACAAGGTGTCAGAAGAAGAATCTAAGAGGCCACTAGATGGTCATCAAATAATTCAGCTCCACAATATTATTAGACTTTTATTTAGTCTTTGTTTTACCTCTTCAGGCATTGTATTCAAATGAGACACACATATGACTGTTTTGTATCACAGTGGCCACAAGCTAACAAGGTTGGGAAACACTGGCTCAAAGAAACTCTTTATGTCTTCTAACAAATCCAGAAGACGATGTGGTTTAACAAAGTTTACTTAACTACAAACACATCCCACACCTGTCTCTGTACTCCACACACAGATGATATCCATGTGGGGAAGATGGAAAAGAAGTATGTTGCCCAAAATGTCCCTTAAAATGTATCAAGGCACTGAACCGATGATGAAAACAAACCGTTTAACCATTTCTGTCTTTGTGTGCGTTCATCTTCCAGCCTGTGAAGTCCTCCTGGGTTCAGACAACCTGGTCTGCAAACCATGTAAGTTCCTCACTGTCGTCGTCATAATCAGATCCACATGTAGACGGAGTTACTCCCAGCGGTTTGTTGTCTTTTTCTTAGAGTTGTAAACTATAAACCACATACTAATTTAAGCCTAAATGAGTGGATGCAGTTTCTCTCTGTGGATGGAGCGATTACATCCTGGACAGATCAAATCCAATCAGCACCATGAAGAAGCTTGTTGGTATTCGAGTCATAAAGATGGATATTCTATGTTTCCACATCCACCAGAACAAAAAGGCCCGGTGCAGATGTTTCACATTGAAAGCCTACCAGGGAATGGGAGGAATGATGTTTGACATCTATGTTACATCTGTGAAGGAAGTGTTGAGTTTGACAGTAGCTAAACACAGATCAAAAACACGGAAAATTAGAAGCGATTTGAAATAGTTACTGAAAACATTTGTGTTGAAAGAGCAGCAGAGTGGTGAGTATGACACGATGGGAGTACGGCTGTGGAAATGTACATTATACTGAATTTATCAAGAACACAGATTAACATAGAGGAAGCGTTGAGTTTGAAATAAAGACCTTCTCTCTGCTGTTGAGGTAAAGTTAATAAGAGAACTGAGAATTTATGGTAATTGGTACATTTGTCATCATTTTTATACTACTAATTGTCCAACGGCATCATTAAAGTACGATCAGAAATGCCCCTTTGACTGGAAGTTAAGTTTTCTGTCCATCTTTGCAGTCTGGAAACCGAAGACCCTGAACGTGTCTCAGCTGGGGTCGAACCTCCACGTGGCGTTCGACCAGGCGCCGCCCTCCTTCGGCTTCCACCTGTACTACCTGTACTACAAACTGCGGCAGGAAGGACCGTTCAAACTGCAGCGCTGCAAACCAGTAAGACCATAAATCAGGATTGAGCAACATGTCTAATTACTGTTGCCTTCAGCTCTTCAGTTTTCCGTTGACAGAGGTTTTCATTTTCTGCGGACCAAGCCTTTCAGATCCCAAGACGTCGGCAGAAAGTGTTTCCAAAACGTCCGGCATGCTCAGCTGGTTTAAGCTTGTCCACTAACAGCTTTTTATGATGCTGCATTCAGTGTCTGAAAGTTCTGGTGAACTACTATCAGCTGCTTCATAGTCAAAGCTTTGCAGTGCTCTCCTCAGGATTGTGACTGTCAGCTGTTCTGATATTGCTGCTATTTTCTATAGATTTCTTTATTGAGGAAACTTATTTATTACTACTAATAAAAACACGATCTGTCCTGCAGCCCTGGTTGAGTTTTATGTTGATTGTTTGTATGTTTCACTGTGTGCAGGACGCGAACCAGCTCAGAACTACATGCATCCTCCAGGATGTCACTCCGGGGACCTACACTATAGAGGTACATGAACGCAACACAGGACTGAGCTTCATATACACAATCACAGTTTAATCACCAGACTGAGGATCACAGCACTGGCCAGCTCTCAGCTCTGAACTGGTTAAACTGGATGTTATTGTTTACCTAATAAATGGATTAAAATGGAAAACATTTGAAAGACTTTTAAAGACAAACTTTTTCCAAGTTCAGAATTTATATCTAACTTCTCAGTCAATTAAATTAATATTTTTTCTCTCTTCTGTTCCCTCCCTTTCTTTCATTACTTTTCTTGTTTTCTGTATCAGTTGAGAGACGACAGCAACACTTCCAGGAGGCAGACTCAGTACCACGTCAGCCAGGGTGAGACACTCGTACACACACACACACACACACACACACTCTATAGGAACAGCACAGTAATCTGTATAACTATCGATCTTGTAAACTTCAGCTTCAATTATAAATTTTCCCTGAAAATTTGGTAATTTGTCTCTCAACAAGGTAAAACATAGAACATTTAGAGACTAAGGTACATAAAACCTTAAAAACAGCATACAGGTAAATCCTAAAAGGTAAAAACCACATTTATTACAGTTAGAGGTGGTTATTTTGTCAGCAGAGCTAGAAAAACATGATAAAGAAAGAATCTTTTGAGAGATTTTTTCCACAAAGGTTTTCATTTTCTCATATTTTTCATTAAAATGCTTTAAAATTTCACTCATTAGGTTAAAATGCTGTTTGAAAATTGTAATCTAGATACTTTTGAAGTTGCCATTTCATGCTGGTCAAGTGGTTTACACTCAAGTTTATATGGTATTATACTGGGAGATTAGTAATTTTAAACTGGGGTGTCAGGTTTATCTGTTGGTCCAGATAAACCTCCACAGAGCTGCAGAGTGGGCATCAGGTCTGTCAGTACTAGCTGCCACTTCACATTACAGGAAGTTATTTGATTTAATGTTCATATAACTATAATTCTTTTAATTGTTTTAGTTTTGTTGTCTCATGATGGGTTTGTCTGTTTCGTCTGCCAGTCCACTCCCCCTGGGCGGGGCCTATCCGTGCCATGGCCATCACAGTGCCTCTGGTCGTCATGTCTGCCTTCGCCACTCTCTTCACTGTCATGTGTCGCAAGAAACAGCAAGGTGAGTAGAAACGTGATTTAAAATTCAAAGGTGCTCCGTGTTTCTCTCTTAAGGAAAAAGGATCACTCTGGTGGTTTTGCATGTATTAAGTTTTAGTTCTCTATATATAAATCATCTGCTGTATAGTAAACATCACATCACTGACAATCAATTGTTCAAATCAAATAATTAGTATTTTGATTAATGTCATTCTCTCCAGGCAGCCATTGGTTTCAGGTTTCAGTTCATAATGCAGAGACTTGATGCTACCTTGAATGAGGTCATCATGGTGATCAATTAGTAGCCTTTATTTGTTTGTGCAGTTGCACACAGACACTTTTTTAGCAAGAGACTTTCAAGTATCTCAACAACTTTTTGATGGAATGCTATGAGGTTTCATACAGACATTCAGTGGTTACCAGAGGATGAATCTTAAAGACTAAAATTTAAACTTTTGCACCAATTGATTTCATGACATGTTAGATCTAAATGTAGTGGCCTAATTTCTGTCAGGCCTAAGTTCGGTTTATGGCTAAGATTCTGAACATTCATCTCCTCTCCTGTTAGAAAACATCTACAGCCAGTTGGACGAAGAGAGCAGCGAGTCGTCCAATCACAGTGCAGCGTTGAACACGGAGCGGCCGTGGCCCCGCCCCAAAGTCTTCATCTGTTACTCCAACAGAGACTGTCCCAAACACACCAGCGTCATCCAGAGCTTCGCCTACTTCCTGCAGGACTTCTGCAGCTGTGAGGTGAGAGAGAGTGAAAGATTTTAAAAATAGACCATAAGAATGAGTCATTTAAGCTTTGAAGGTTCGAGTTTGGTTGTCAAACTTCTGTTCACTCCTGTTCAGGTTGTGTTGGACCTGTGGGAACACCTGGAGATGTGCAAAGAGGGTCAGATGTCATGGCTCAGTAGACAGCTGGACGAGGCCAACTTCATCATCACCGTCTGTTCCAAGGGCCTACGGTACTCTTCTACTGTCTTCTACTCCGTTTCTGATGGCATCTACTCAAAGCTACTGTTCAGACCAAACACAGCTGTAGATTAAAACAGTGCAAGGGGCTGCTTGTGCGGGCATGTTGTTTCAGGTACCAGTGAGATGATGAAATATGATTCAAGTCCACTTTGACTAACAGATCCGTGAGTTTGAAGGTTCATCAGATACCAAAACACTGCACAGCAGTTATCACAGTTATCACAGCTGCAATAATTTTATCTTTTATTGCAACAATCACGACGCAAACAGAAATACAGTCTTCCCAGCACAAAGTAACCTACTAGGACTGTTTTAGTTTGAGACGTTGCAATAAAAGTTGAGCCAGGTTTAACTTTTTTGCAGGACAGTCCAGTATTTTTTAAGGAACCTCTGCATTAACACCAAATGAATGTGAGTGCTGCATTTTTTTCACACATGACTAAAGTCTGTCTGAGCACAGAAGTCAGTTACATGTCTTCAGCTGCAGTTCCTCCAGTCACCACTAGATGCTGCAAAAACACTGATTGTACTGTAGTGAAAATCCTCTAAAGGAAAAAAAGCTTTATTTTCCATTAGTGAGGAACTCTATTGTGTGATAGAACTTATAATAAAATATTGAAGCTGCCTCTGCTCCTCTATTGTTCTTTATTCTGTCCTTCAGTATTCACTATTTTTTTAATTTTCCTTCTTTTCCATTCATTATTTCCTTTTTTCCTTATTTCTCTCTTTCTTCTCCCATCTCTCCATCCTTTCTTCATTTTTTCTGTACACATTTCTTTCCTACCTTTCTTCCTTCCTTCCTGCTGTCCCTCCCATCTGTCCTTCATTATTATTATTATTTTATTCTATTCTAACCAGCTCAGTTCTCTTCCTGCAGCTACTTTGTGGAAAAGAAGAGCCGCCGCGGGAAGACGCCAGTCAGTCGCCGCAGTACCAACAGCAACAACAGCAGCAGCAGCAGCTCTCCGACCGGTGGATCGGGCAGTGACCTGTTCATTGTGACCGTGGCCATGATCGCTGAGAAGCTGCGGATGGCGAAGCAGAGCGAGGGGGGCGGGGCTCAGGAGCTGAACCGCTTCATGACGGTTTACTTCGACTATTCCACAGAGAGCGACATCCCCACCATGCTGAGTCTGGCTCCCAGGTAAACAACAACAGCCTGGACAAAATAACTGAAACACCTAAAATAAAAAAAACAGCCCTGATTTGTTTTTATTTAATTATTTATTAGATTTGAGTTTTTCAGTATTATTTGTATTTCATGTTTTTGGAGGAGTTTATAGTTTCAAACTCAAAGTAATTTCTTACCATTTGCAATACAATGCAATGGCCAGAAAGTATGAAATAAATATAATTTATATTATATAATTGAAGTGAAATATATTTAAAGCAGCTCTTAGTTACTGCCTGCTGTCTGATCAATCATTTTTTTCTTGTGTTTAGATTCAAGCTGATGGACCAGCTGCCTCAGCTCTTCAGTCGGCTGCACTCCAGTCAGTCCAGTCTGGTCGACCGCGAGTCGCAGCCTCTCAACGTCTCCCGGAGGAACTACTTCAGGAGTAAGTCTGGACGCTCGCTCTACGTTTCCATCTGCAACATGCACCAGCACATCAGCCAGAACCCTGACTGGTTCGAGAAGCCTCTGGCTCCAGCTCCTGCAGGCGCTTCCTCGGCCTCCTCCTCGTCACCTTCTCCTCCTCTCCCCGCCGTCCTGGCTCAAAACTCTCCTTCAAAGGCCCCCTGCTCCTCCACCTCATCTCAACCCGAGGAGAAGTTTGACTCTGGCTTGGTGCTGAATGAGGTGGTGGTGAAGACGCCGTCGCTGGAGAGTGGGGAGGGAGTGTCGAGGAGGAATGTGCTTCTGCTGGCCCCTGGCTCCAGTCCAAGTCCCAGTCCCAGTCCTGGTCCCAGTCCAGGTCTCTGTCCCAGTCCAGGCCTGCCACACTGCTCTCTGTCCATGTTGGGACACACTTCAAGGTAAAGCAAGTTGTAATACCGCTGCAGTGTTTTTATATTGTGTTACTGCGAGCATTAAAGCAAAATTTCAGTTTTTGTATTTCCTTGGTCAAGTGTTTGCTTTTCTGCTCCCTCAGGTCCACTTCTGGAATATCAGGACTGTTACCTGGAGAATCTTCCTCCTCCTCCTCCTCCTCCTCCTCCTCTGCTCCCTCCATCCTCCAGGACGAGGTGTGCTCCCTACCTGTCCAGACAGAAGAAGGCCGTCCTTCCCCTCCAGAGGTCCCGCCTCCTCGTGATTCGGGCATCTATGATTCGTCTGTCCCCTCCTCAGAGCTTTCCATTCCCCTAATGGAGGGACTGTCACATGACCAGGCTGACTCCTCCTCCCTGGCCGACAGCGAATCATCTTCTTCCGGCCTGGGTAAGACCGGCTGAACATCAACAAATGTTTTATTACTAATATCATTCTATGCTATTATTCCATGTTGTCATGATTTCATTTTAATTTGTTACATCACATTTCACTCCTCAAATTTCCTCATATGACTGTTGAACAACAGCAAAATAAAGGACTTCCTAAATGAAAATGGTTACCTCACACCTGGCTTTGTGTCTTTCAGGTGACGAGGAGCCCCCAGCGGTCGCGTTGCTCCGCTGCAGCGCTGCCACAGTTTGTAAAGCTGAGCTGCACCACCATCATCACCTGGAACACAGCGATGGACTTGAACCTGTAGTATCATAGTAGGGGACGCCTCCAGCCAATCAAAAGAGGACCAGCCCAGTGATGTCATTACAGGGCCAAAGATGTTTTGGTGTTGGACCTGAATCCTGTCTCAGAAGTGTTGTCATCCAATCGTCATGGACACTAAACTGGAATAATTAACAGGCATTGGAGTGGAGACACCTATGGAAATAACTGAGTTGTGAAACACCAGCCCCTGTAACTATGGTAACCACTGGGCTGTAGAACATTTGCCCCTGTGACTATGGTAACCACTGCATTCTAGAACATTGATAACTCTGATAACTACGGTAACCACTGGTTTCTACACTACACACTGGGAATTCTGGTAACCACTGTGTCATTAGTCCCTGGAAATATGGTAACCACTGCATCTAAACACTAATCCCTTGTAACTATGGTAACACTGAGTCATAGAACACTTCTAACTATGGTAACCACTGTGTTGTAGCACTCCATTCCCTGTTAACTATTGTAATCACTGCATTCTAGAACACTAGTTCAGGTAACTATGGTAACCACTGCGTTCTAGAACACTAGTTAAGGTTACTAGGTTAACCACTGTGTTCTAGAACACTAGTTCAGGTAACTATGGTAACCACTGCGTTCTAGAACAGTGGCACTCTGGTCGCCCTGCCTGGAGGATTTTTGGAGGACTGGATCTCCAGATGCTGGCAGAGCGGATCAGTTCAAACCAAAGACTGCTTCAGCACTGCGTCCTGATTGGTTGGAGACCACTTTGCGAGTTGATGTTCGGAACCAAAATGTGATGCTGAAACAAACTCTTCGGGCACTTTTTGATGCAGAAACGCAGGAAGACACAATGCCATGAACATGTTCAGATGTTCCTTGGCACCAACATCCAATGGGATCAAAGCAGCTCCTGGGGTTCTGTTATCCACAAAGATTTTTACCAAAAGCTGCTGAATGTATCATCGCCTTATGGATGTTGACAATATGGCGTCTTTGTATTATTGTCAACATTTAGGACCAAGAGCAAGTAAACACTAAATAGGTAGTGAAAAACCACTTATTCATCAATGGATGCTTCCTTCTAAAGAGTGCCGTTAAAAACCATAATAGAACATTTATCAATATTCATTCATCTTTAATGAGCGCTATGTTTTTCATATCATATTTTTTAAAAGCATTCCTTATTAAGTGTCTTCTAAATGTTTGTTGATGACGACTCATCGTTAAAGCAGCAAGTAACATGATGACCACTCACTAAATCAAAGAATTTTCTAAAACCTGCTAATGTGATATAATATGGTGGAAGAGTTTTGTCAGAATTCATTTGAATTATGTGTTGAATTCAAATTAAATTTTCTCTGCATTTTCATTCACAAAATTCAGAACACACAATTCAAATTAATTTGGCTGGTGGCTGCACTCGTACACCATAATATATTAAACACTGTGGTTACATTGTTAAGCTTGTGGTTATATATTTGTAAAGTACTGAATATTAATGTTACATTTATGGTTATATATTTCTTAATGATTCGTAATGCTTTTCTAACATTGGTGCAGGAAGCAGTGATGATGAGGGCATTTCGAAAGCAGTTCGAAGACACCGCAGTGGAAGCCCGTTCCCGGCAGGACAAGAAACAAATAGAGGAATTGTCAAATATGTCAAATGATGAAATGATCGTATGGAATTGATTTGACTAAGAAATTATGACTCACTATAATTTTGACTGAAAAAGTAAAAAACATATTTATTATCTCATAATTGCAATTTTCATCCTTTTTGTTTTCTTCTTTTGGCGGAAATGGGCTTCCGTACACTTTTTAATTATTGATCCCAAGAACATATTTCATTATATCTGACACATGTAGAAGGACGCTATGGCTGTCAGTTATTGCTGCAGTCGTTTTGTTCTCTCTCTTCTGTGTTTTATCCTCTGACTCTGATATTCGAGCTGCTGCTGAAGGCAGAGCGACGACTTCTGGTTCATCTGCAGTTTAAGAGTTTGTTGGAAGAGAAGATTCAGCATTTCCTACTTGTGAATATTTTAATTTTTTTTTCTGGAAATGTCTGTTTCAATTTTGTATAGTTAGACTGTTATTTTACTTTTTTTTTCTACATCTTATAGAAATGTACTGTTTTATAGTACCTTAATGTAGGAATTAAATAAATCCATCTAATAAAACTTTCCTCTTCTCATCTTTTCATTTAATCTCTAAGAGTTTATGAACCAAATTACTAAAAGAAAAACAAAAACTAACTCATATTTATTCTTTTTACATTTGTAGCAAGTTACAAATCTGCAGAAAAATGAATTTACTGGATTACTACGGATTCATTGAGAAATATTCCAGGCAGTAACTCAGAATTTATATTGCTTTACGACTGGTAATCATCTCGTTTGCTTCAAGCTGACGAACGAGTTTTGGTTTCTTACACTAAAACACACACACACTTCACTGATGGAAAAACCAGCAGACAGCTCTATAGTGTGTGAGCTGTGAAGCGTCAATGGTTGAAACAACAGAAGCCTGTAAAGGACACAGACAGCCGAGCTCGAAGGCACAACATCAGCCGGCCCAGCACCGCCTTCCTTCAGTATAAAAGCACAGGCTCTGTCACTGTCAGGAGTCAGGCCACAACTAATGACTTTTTATTATCGATTAGTCTGTTAATTATCTTTTCGATTGTTTGGTTTGTACGTGCAAACCGTAACACTGATATCATGAAGTGAAAGTTGGGATCGAATTGTCTGCTCAGTCTCATAACCTTCATGATCTTTTTATTTTATCAGATAGTTCCTGATTTAGTGTTTGTGAGTGAGTCTTTGGACATGATTTCACATTTAAGAACTTCTTTTGTTATCAAAAAGTAGCATTTTGGTTATTTATTCCTAAACTCATTAAACTCATAAACTCATTGCATTAGAATTTAAAAAGCCAAAACATATTCAATTAAAAAAAAATCAGTATTTTATATGTGAAACAATCAGTTTATAAAATATGCATTGTTATTCTGTAGATTAGTGAACCAAACAGTATAACTTGTTAAAATTAGTTTTATCTTGACAACATTAAAATGCTGCTTTGTTAGGCTACACAACAGTGAATTAATATTAATTTAAATAACAGTAATATTTATGTGATAAATGTAACACTGTAAACAGGGTTATTTTGAATAATTGCGTTTGGCAGCAACGTTTTGCTGCTAATACTCATGTACTTTTACTTAAAGGATCGGTTTACAGTTTTTCAAGTTTGTCTTAAAACAACAGTCAGGAGCCCAAATGAACGTTGAAACATGTTTTTCTTTCCATAATCATTCCTCCTGTTCATACTGACCATTAGAAGATCCCATCATAATGCACTTACAATGTAAGTGATGGTGGACAAAATCCACAGTCCTCCTTCTGTGCAAAAATGTATTTAAAAGTTTATCTGAAGCTAATATGAAGCTTCAGCGTCCAAATGAGTCAAATCAAGTAGATATCTTTCAATGTTACAGTACTTTTAGTGCCAAAGTCCCTCTTTTTGTTGCTATACTTCCATCGCAACTCAACAGGGATGTAAATGTGGCAGATATCCACTTGATATGACTGACTCAGACAGAAAGCCTCATATAAGCTTCAGATAAACTTTTAAATGCATGTTTGCACAAAATGACTGTGTGGACACACTGTGGATTTTGTCCACCATCACTTTTGAAGAGGATCTTTTAATAGTCAGTATGAACAGGAGGAATGATTACAGAAAACCTCTTTCAGTGTTCATATAGATACCTGACTGTTGTTTTAAGACACACCTGAAAAAATGTGAATTTATCCTTTAAGCAGTATTTGAAGTTTCCACTTTTACTCATGATTGTGTATTATGATGTATAAATACTTTTTTCTTACTATAAAAATATAATATAAAATATCTCAGTACCACAGCCTGATAGGTAAATCTTATTGATTGATTAATTTATTAATTGGTTATAAATAATTAAGTAATATGTGTCTCTTATGTTGAAGGTGTCACCGGAAGAGAGATATCTCGCGCGAGCTTGACGGTTAGATGAGAGCTGGACTTTCAGTTGAATCACAGCGACCCACAGTTTGTTGTTGAGCTCAATATACGGACAAAAGTTTGACCTTGACTTATTTTAGAGGAGGAAAAGTTTGTTTTTACTCGTCTAGAGATCGACAGCAGCCGGAAACAGTTAGTTTGGGTGTTTGTGCTGTAAATCAGTGGATTGTGGATCTGCTTTGGTGTGTTTGGGAGGAGCTGCAGTCCGATGCAGGCAGGTGATGGATGTCAACGCCGGGGTGCAAGGTGAGAGGCTGCACCGTGAACCTGGGAATTATTAGCTTTCTTCAGTGGTTAGGAGAAACAAAATGCAGTTTAAAAAAGAGAAAAAATGGGCGTTTTTCTGTTTTCTGTTTGTGTAAGAGAAGAAGAATGTGAGCAAACAGATAGGGAGGAACTCTTCTGCCTGTCTGTCTGCCTGTCTTTCTCTCTGACTGTCTTTCTCTGTCTGTCTGAGACTGTGACTGTGTGCAGGAGTTTAAATCATCACTGTCAATGATCTGAGGTCGAGAGACCCTGAAACATTCAGTCTACTAGAGAGAGGAGGAGGAGGAGGAGAAGAAGGAGGAGTGGGGAGACAGAGAAAGAAAGAAGAGAGGTTTTATTGCAGCAGTGTGAGTCACAAGTTTGTCCGAGGGTGACTTATACTCTGTAACACACACACACACACACACACACACACACACACACACACACACACACACACACACATACACACACATACACACACACACTCACTCAGACCTCTGTAAACAGTTTGCCATCATGGCAGCCTGGTGTGGAGAGATGTTTATTTGTTGTTTTGCTAAAAGTCTACAGTTGCTGCTGTATCTAGAGGTTGTAGTAATGCTGTTGTAATACAGCAATAATAATAATAATAATAAACCTTATTTATACAGAACGTTTCTTAACAAAGTTACAACATGCTTTACAGACAAAGAAGAAAAAAACAACAGATATGCAACAATAAGTTAATTAATCAATTAGTTACCAACTATTAAATTAATTGCCAACTGTATACAATCAATTAATCAAGTTTAATCAAGTATTTTTAAGGTGAAATTTTCCAAATTCTCTGCATTTCTGATTTCTGCATCTTAAATGTAAATATTTACTGGTTTCTTTAGTCTTCTGTGATAGTAAAGTGAATATCTTTGGGTTGTGGACAAAACAAGACATTTGAAGACGTGGTCTTGGTCTCTGGGAAACAGTGATCGATAATTTTCACAATTTCTGGACCAAACAACTGATCAATTAATCAAGAAAATAAGTTCAATAATAATAAAATAGTTGCAGACTGAAAAGGCACAAACCTGTCCACAGACAAACAGAATATGTGGTTTTGATCATCTCCTGCTTTAAGATAAGCATCTATGTTCTGTTCATTTACTTGCTTTAATCTTTTCTGGAATACTTTCTGCAGGTTTTCTGTCCTTATGTTCTAAAACAAATGAGATCTGCTGCTGTACTGGATCCTAACCTGAGCACCTCGTCATTTGAACAAAAATAAAATTATTTAGTAAACATTTGGTAACTACAACTCCCATGATGCTCTGACAGAGCCTCAGACTCATGAGTTTACACAGGGGTAGGCAATAAGAATAAAATCCTCTAGAGCTGCAATGATTAGTAAATTAATTGATTAGTTGATCAACAGAAAAATTAATCAGCAACTATGTTGACAATCAAATGATCGTTTCAGTCATTTTTCAAGCAAAAAGACAAAATAATCTCTGGTTTCAGCCTCTCAAATGTGAGGATTTCCTTTTTTTGTCTAATGTGACAAATCTTAAGGTTTTAGACTGTTGGTTGAACAAAACAAGCAAACTGAAGACATCGCTGCGGGCTCTGATAACTGTGAACAACATTTTTCCACAAATGGAAAAATTTAAACATTTTATAGACTAAATGATTAATCAAGAAAATAATCAGCAGATGAATCAATGATGAAAATAATCATTAGCTGCAGCCCTAATGTATATGTAATCGTAAAATGCAGTGATAAATATTGTGATCTAGTACATTTTTCATATAATTAATGGATGAACAGTTTATTGATAAAATAAACGTGTAATAATTATATTTTACCAGCAAATTAAATATCAGAAAAAAACAAGGTACATTAATGCAAAACATCACCAAAACCTGATCTGCTTATTGATGTGCAACATTGTCCACAACGACCTAAAACAAAAAGAGATATTAAAGGAATAAATCTCACTATTAACAGTATCATAAAATCTCTGCTGCTGTACAAATTTCATTCTTCTATGGTCATATCGTCCAACAATACAACTGTGAGTCAGTTAAACTGAATCTCACCTTAGATTCTCTGTCCTCACACGTCCAAACGTTGTCCTTCCATTTCCTGCTGCAGGAGGATGCTGTTCACAGCGGTTTACAATAATTGAGGTCTTCCTGCTGCAAGGTCAGTTTAGAAAAACACTACCAGCGACAGAAAGTGAAGAGAAAAGTGGAAAACAGCTGATTAGAGACCAGAATCCCTCAAAGTAATTAATAAAAGATGAAACTACAGAGTGTTAAATGTGCCTTTTATCCATTTTAAAGCTGCATGAATTGATTTTTTGGCCACTAGGGGGCATAAGAACTTCATACTAAGTTGACCCACACGCAGCCTTGACTTATATCACTTTATAAAGTTGTTATAGCTAACATATAAGCAAACAGCTGCTTATTTACACACCCACCAAGTACAAAGCAACATTATAATCCCATTGGAGTCGTGTTTGTGTCTACACGACGAATACAAATCCAATATTCACTCTCCTTTTAGCTCTGGTTTGGTCTCCACCAGCTCCTGAGAAAAGTATCTGGCTCTTTAGCTGCTAGATGTTCCACTTTCTTCACAAATTAGTCTTAACTTTGTCTGTCTGCTTGAATTTAACAGTAAATCTGACATACAACCAAAACTAGGAGCCAAAAGAGGCTAAAAAGCTCAGAGTTATTTGATTTATAGTTAATATAAGAAACATCGATGTGGTGTTTTTACATTAAGATATTCAAGATAAATCTCTAAAGTTTTAATAAGAGCTGAAGCAGTGTGAGTCTTCATGTGAATGCTGCCGTACAGTCGTAATAACAGGCGAGGAGACGCAGCACTGAGGCGACCTGAAGCATTCAGTGTTGATCTTTGGAGGAATGTGGTTCTGCTGCTGTCGGGAGAAAATGACAATGTTGTTCAGGTGATGTTTGTTCTGCTGCTTTGTTCTGTCACTAATCATCACGTTTCTGCCAGCAGTATGCTGCACTGCTGGTTCCAGGAGGCGTGAGTGAGTGTTTGTGTGGTGATTAACAGTTTTGATCAGTTCAAATGTCTGCAGCAGTCCAGAGTCTTAAAATTGTCCTCAACAAGAAACTGAAAACAAAGCTGTTTTCTTTATACAGTATATATAGTATATCTTTTGTGGCTGTTGTTGTTGTTTGTCCTAGAGCCTTTATACTGTTTGAAATGTATACCTTTATTGCTATAAAATGTTACTTAGAGCTGAAGCAACTTCATTCAAAGTGTCCTCGGGGTAGAGCTGCAACAATTAGTTGATTAATCGATTGGCAGAAAATGAATTGTCAACAATTTTGACAATTTATTAATCGTTTTGAGGCATTTTTTAAGAAGAAATGCCAAAATATGAATATTTTCTGGTTTCTTTAGTCCTCTATGATTGTAAACTGAATATCTTTGTGTTGTGGACTGTTGGTCGGGACTAAAAAAGACATTTTGGGAAATGATGATCATTGACAGTGACTGTTTCTGACATATAATCATTAGTTGCAGCCTTACAGTGAACTAATAGACATAAGTACTACATTACCAATCAAACCTAGTAATTATACTACAACTCTGCTTATTAAAATGTGAAAGCAGGTGGAAGTGAAACACAGCTGAATAATTGTTATTGCAACATACTGTTTTTATAGGCAAAGATCTTGTACGGCTGCTCGTGCTTAGATGATATTTAACATTTGAGAACTTCATTATACAAGTTACTATAAATATTTTAAATGTTTTCAGTTTACAGTGATATGACAATGATTTTCGAAAAAGGAAATGTCAAATTAGGAAACAAATGATTTTATAATCTTACGTAAAGTAGCTGTTGAGTAATGAAAATATTTCAAATTGGGTGAACGGGTTCAGTTCTGAGCTGATGTTTGTAAGTCTGACCTGATGTCAGCTTGTCTCTGACAGGCGGAGCAGCGTTTCCTCTGATGTTTCCTGAACCAAGGCCCTGACATCATGTTCAGCTTTTTCCTCAGCAGGAAATAATGTCATCCCACCTGCTGTAAAAATAAGACAGTGTTTATAGAGGAAGAGAATCCTTGTCTCATTCGGCAGTAAATTACAGTTTCTTTTGTTGGTGTTTCATAATAAAATCCCAGAAAGGAGATTCGTCCTCATAATCACATATAATTGAGTTTTAATGCAATAGCTGATCCTAACTGTAGACTCTTGCCTTTTGAAACAGCATTTCGCAAAACAAACTCCACCCAAGATCCACTTACTTACTTGTTCTGGAGCTTTTAATCATATCACACGGTCTTCACTGGCTTTCTCATTTTAATTAGTTTTCTCACTTTAATGGAACTGTCGATGTTTGCACACTTTTAATGATAAGGCTGCTGTTACTGTCACCAAATCCCAACAGAACTTTCAGCCTAATCTAATCTGTCTTTGAAACTGTGTGTTAGTTTTACTAAAGTTTAGGCTCTTCACAGGAGCTTTTTAACTTCTTTCTGAACACCGAATGCATGTTTGAGTCTGACAACTGAATCTTTACTGAGAGAGAGAGAGATTAAAAACAGATGAGGGGTAAAAGATTCAACAAGAGAAAAAGAGAGAGAGAGGCAAGAGCCTGCAGCCAAAGACACCTCTGATCTGTATTATGGATGTGTGTGTGTGTGTGTGTGTGCGTGTGTGTGTGTGTGTGTGTGTGTGTGTGTGTGTGTTGTGGGATGATTTGTGCTATTGGAAAAAGCACTGCAACTCCCTGGAATGAATTAGTCATACACTTAAACACACACATATTTAAACACACACACACACACACACACACAGGGAGGACAGACTACAAAGCTTTGATCAGATAAAAATGCAGAATAAGTTTCTGTTTGGTTTCAGGTTTTTATGCTGATAAAACAGCACTTTGTGATGATAAACCACCACCACAGTGTGTTTTCCATTTTGTTATGTTGTTCCCTCTGTAGTGAACCTTAAATTGTCCTACAATGCAGCTCAAAAAGACCTGAAAAAGACTCCAGAAAAGAGTCCATATTGTTCTTTTCTTTCTTTCAAGGTTCTTTTTATTGATTTTAAAACTTTTACAAAAAGATCACCTCCCATCGCTCCCTCCCATGCTGTCACAGAGTTGGTGTTACTGTCGTCTACATCACGTATCAGTCCGCCATGCAATGCATGCAATGCATGCAATGCATGCAATGCATATACAAATGTCTAGATCCACATCCATCACATGGCACCTGAGTTTTCAAAAATCTTCATTTTCTTGCTTCCACTCTCAGCAAACAGTTCTTCTACAGTATTGCAAATGTTTGTGTACTCTTTATATTTAACTGATGCTAAAGCTAAAGCTCAGCCTAACAAATAAGATGGATAGCAGTGCGAAAGCAGTCAGAAATACTTCACTGAGTTTTTTGAATGGTTACGTATTCTTCTATTGTTAATACAATACAGTCAAAGGTTTTAACACTTAGGTCTTATCTGTGCAGGTACAACCAGTGGCTAATGTTAGCAAACTTTGGGTGTAAACTGACAGTACATTTGACACAGTGCTGATATAAAATACGCGTACATTTTCCTACATGTATGATTCTGTAATGGATATCATTACTTGAGCGGAAAAATGTAGCATGTTGATGGAAGTCTTCCATCAACATATTGACTGTGCCACAAGGGGAATAAACACTCTGGATCACTTCTACACGCCATTCAAAAACAGCTACAGAGCGGAATTGCTACCCGCGTTTGAGAAAAGCGACCATGCGGCCATCTTGCCTAAGTCAAAGTATGTAAACATTGCATGCCCCCAGTGACATGAGAGGTCAGGAAATCAGAGGCCGCCCTACAGTCTGCAGTACATGACGCAGTCTGGAGCCATTCAAGGACACCACGGTCGACATGACCGATGACATCAATGGATTCACTGAGTCTGTGGTGGATTTAATTAGTGGAACAACAGAAGCAACTGTACCCAAAAACTACAGTTAAATCATTCCGCAACCAGAAACCATGGATTACCAGAACCTTCCAGGATGCCATAAACACACACTGCAACCTACAATTTAGGGTTGCAGTGTGGAAACATGGACAATTATAAAGCAGCAGCCTACAGTGTAAGCAGAGCAGTAAAGGAGGCAAAAAGGAAAGAAAGTGGAGAAGAAAGTGGAACTACAATTCCAGGAGGACAATCTCAGGAAGATGTGGCAAGGTCTAAGAACTACGACAGATTTCAAGCCGCCCACCCCCTTTGTCAAGTACTGATGCATATCTAGCAAATGAGCCAAACAACTTTTATACTCGTATTGAGGCCATTGGCAGCCAGCAAGCAAAAACAGCTGAAGAAGAGGTTAATAGATGGGTGGGTGCACCTTTCACACCTATCGCCCTTTCTGAGCATGACGTCAGGAAGGCTTTCAAGCGTGTGAACACCAAGAAAGCATAGCAGTATCAAGCAGTATCAGTGGGCGGGTCCTCGAACTATGTGCTGACGAACTAGTGCCGGTGTTCACAATGATATGCAACCTGTCCCTGGCTCAGTCTGTCATACCCACATGCTCCAAGAGGTCCACCATCACTCCTGTACCCAAGAAATTAAGACCAGCCTGCCTGAATAACTACCGCCCAGTGGCACTCACCTCTGTAGTGATGAAGTGTTTTGAATGGCTGGTCAAGGATTACATCTGTTCCTCACTAACCTGCACACTGCACCCACTACAGTTTGTCTACCGTCCCAACCGATCAATGGAAGACGCCATAGCACACATCCTCCGCACCACCCTATCTCACTTGGACAAGAAAGGGAGCTATGTGAGATTACGCGTCACTGACTACAGTTCAGCGTTTAACACCATAGTTCCCTCCCGCTTCGTCACAAAGCTCAAGGATCTGGGATTAAACACCTCACTGTGCATGTGGATCCTTGACTTCTTGATGGGCAGACCCCAGGTGGTGAGGGTAGGTGGACACACCTCTTCTACCCTCATCCTTAACACCAGAGCACCCCAGGGCTGCGTTTTTAGCCCCCTGCTGTACTCCCTGTACACACACGACTGTAGCCAGTTTCAACTCAACACTATCATCAAGTTTGCTGACGACACAGCTGTGATGGGCCTGATCACAGAAAACAATGAAAAGGCCTACCTGAAGGAAGTAGAGGACCTGACCCGCTGGTGTCAGGACAACAACCTAGCAGGGAAGGAACTATGCCCTCCTTAATATCAACGGGTCTTCAGTCGACAGGGTGGACAACTTCAAGTACCTTGGCATACACATTACTCAGGGCCTGACCTGGGCGCTGCATACTGGCTCAGTGATGAGAAAGGCAAGGCAGAGACTGTTTCACCTTAGACGCATGAGGAAATTCAAATACTGAGGAATATCTACTCCTGCACCATTATGAGCATCCTGACAGGGAACATTACTGCCTGGTACAGAAACAGCACCTAACAGGACCCCAGGGCCCTACAAAGAGTGGTTTGTTTGGCTGAACATACAATAGGCAGTGCTCTACCCTGCGTAAAGGATATTTACACCAGGTGCTGCAAGAATAAGGAGAATTATTAAGGACCCCAACCACCTGGATAACAGCTTTTTCTCCCCGGTACCGGATACACCAGGCCAGCACTGAAAGGCTCTGGAAGAGCTTCTACCCACCCTCAGGCCACTAGGACCCTAAATGAGGTCACTGCCTAAGACTGCCAGACATTATACAGGATCCTGGTTCCCACCAAACCCCCTTGCACCTACGGAGGAAGGGTGGTGCAGTTAAAAATGCATTGATGCTGATGAAACATTATTGCTCATTTTGAAACTCTCCTGGTTGACTTATCACTACAAACAATGAGACCATGAGCTGAAAAAATGACGCTGATTCGCTGATTGAAAAGAAAATAACAGCAGAGATGAAACTGCATCCATAAAACTTCAACATATAAGCAAAGTATGACACCCAGAGACAATTGCTGTAAGAAACACCCAATCAGAGAGCTTCAGATTCTGTTAAGTAACAGATTGATTTTTTGTAGAGGTTGATAGATTTGTACGTTGTGGGGACATTAATCTGATTACACAGTCACGTTGTGTGGACTCACCTCGCTTTCGGGGACAAAAAGCAAGTCCCCATAACATAAATGATTAAATAAATTTAGGATGAAGACTTGGTTTAGGGTAAGGCAAGTAGTGGTTATGGTTAGGGTTAGGGCATTTCTCCAAGGTTTTAATGTAAGTCAGTGTAATGACCTCTGAAGTGATGGAAACACAACTGTGTGCATGTTTCCTTTTTTAGGTAAAGTGTCAGAAGGCAGGAAACAGAAGAGAGCTGCTCTATGTCTCTCTCTCATCTATATCATCTGTTCACTCCTTCCTCGATCTCTCTCTCTCTCTTACAAACACACACACACACACACACACACACACACACACACTCCAGCTGAGGGTGTGTGATGATGTAATGTGTCGGGACTGTTGTTGACCTTTTTGTGTGTGTGTGTCTGTTCAACTTTCTCACAGTTTCCGCTCTGTCCGCTTTGTTTTCTGTCCAAAAGAGCCTCTTAAAATAAAATAAACTTTCAGGATAAATATGTCAAGATTCTCGAGAACTTTTTGTTTATTTTGTGTTTACATGTTCTGACCAACAGAAACCACCAGATGGAGCTCTGCTCAAACCCCAAGCTGAACCACTACCTTCAACATACAAGTGAAAAACTGTGTATAAATCAAATCCTGCCTCTTTCTCAAGGATTTATAGGTTTGGATCTTTTAGGGCTGCAACTAACAATTATTTTAATTATAAATTCATCTGTTTATTGTTTTCTTGATTAATCAGTCAATTGTTTGGTTTATAAAATGTCAGAAAATTGCAAAAAAAAAGCATCACAATGTCCTAAAGCCCAAGGTGATGTCTTCTGTTGGCTTATTTTGTCTGATCAACAGTTTAAAACCCAAAGTCATTCAGTTTACTATCACGAAAAACTGCAAAAATGAACAATTAAGAAGCTACAACTAATGAATTTGGGGAATTTCTACTTTGAAAGAGACTTAAATGATTATTGATTACAAAGATAGTTGCAGAGTAATTTTCAGTTTATTGACTAATCAACTATTTGTTGCAGTTCTAAAAAAATCTAGATCAATTCACAATTAAATGTATTATATATAGCAACCTGCATACATACATAAATACACAGATGCAAACAAATTGAATAAGGATTGAAGTCAATAAGCCTGAAAAAAAATTAAATACATTTTCATCTGATCTCGACACAACAAGGTTCGATTCTAAATAAGATTTCACTGATTATTGATCAGAAGAAAATACATATCAGAAGATCACACGTTAGAAAACATAGAGTAGTATCAGGAGTCTTGTCATCTTTGCTCGTTTCCTGTAAAGCTGTTCAATAACTCGACCAAAAAACAATGTAAAATAACACTAACGTTGCTTGTTTGTTTATAAAGTGTACACTGAGGGGTATTGTTTTGGTTTCTCAGTCTTGCCTTAGTCAAAAGAAATTTATTGTTACTTATTTTAATAGAAATCTCATCAAATGTCTTTGTGTGTGTGTGTGTGTGTTCAGTAAAAGTGAGTGCTCGTCCTTGTACGTCTCAGTTGCTCTGTAGAGTTCAGGAAACGCTGATGAATTAATCTTCGCTTGTCTGTCTTCCTTTCTCTCTGTCCTTCCTTCAGGTGGAAGCTGCAAAAGAAGACTTCCTCCTTCTCTCTTCTCTCCCCTGACGGCTGGTCCTTCAGAGGGGTAAGAACTAATCCTGCACGTTAACTGATCCATATTATTCACTGCATCGTGATAACTGCACACTTATTTAAGAGATGGTGCATGACGTGGTGTCTCCATATCAGCCGATCCTGAGTGAGGAGGAAATGAAAAAGCTCCTTTGATTCTGACTCAGAGTGTATTATGGCTTTAACACCACTTACCAAACAAAAGAAAAGGGGTTTCCAAAGTGATAATAAACAGAGCTTACAAGAAACGTGACATCGCCCTGTGGTTCGGGGGTGGAGTGTCCCAGCATACGTCATAGATTTTTTTGGGGGGTCTAGAGGTCAGAAAAACTGGATTTTCTCTGGAAAGAGGAAAATAACTGTAATGAACACTTAAAAATATGATCAATTGATGAGTGTAATAAAGTGACTATATGTAATTTTTGCCATTTTAAAATTCAAAAAAGTGGATTTAGTGTTAAGTTCCTCTTTAAGTACTTTGAATAAAAGCATTAAATAACAAATGTTGAGCCAGCTTTTTTGCTTGATAACTTCTGCTTTTTTTTTGCTTCAGCAGTTCCAGCACAACAGTCCCATTTAAATCAAAGACGTGGCTCTGTTGTTTCACTCAGTGTTAATGTCCGTCTTAATGAGGATTTAAGTACAACAACTAGTCGATTAAAGTGGGGGAATGACCGTGGTCATGTGTGAAAGAAAACAATGCTGACCGTTGGTAGAAAACAGGATGTGAACGGCGGTCTTTGTTGACCCTTTCCTCCACTCTGACCTCCTTTTTCAGAGGTGTTGGACCATGAACACGTTTCATGTCCAGCTAATACAAATTAGTCTGTTATTAACGTCAATTTTAGGAGACAGGTTTGGAACAGGTGACTACTTCTGCTTTAGGACTGCAACTAATGATAGTTAACAATCAATCTTCTGATTAATCTTTTGATTAATCGTTTGGTATATAAAATTTCAGATAAAAATGAGGCATGCCGTTAATAATTCTCAAAGCCCAAGTTGACGTATTCACATTGTTTGATATTTATTTAGTATAAATATCATCAAAGACAAAGAAAACCAACAAATTATTTGTATTTGAGAAGCTGGAAATGGTGAGTTTTGGCATTTTTGCTTTGAAAGATGAGTTAAATGAGTTGATTTGATTTATCAAGATAGTTGCAGATTCATTTTCTGCCGATCAGCTAATTGATTAATCTAGCTCTACTTGGCTTGATTTCCATTTAAGGTATTTTTTTTAGAATTCTCACTGTGGTTTATATTATTGCCATTATTTTATGGTCGGTTTGAATAAAAACACAAAAACATTAACAAAAAAGCTATGTGAAATCCTGGAATGATGGCCAAAACTACAAAAATAAGTAATAACGGACCTTCCCGTAAGGTTTGGCTACCTGACAAAAATAGTATTCTGTTTAGTCGTCACTTTTCGTAAGACAGGGGCGGATTTTTTTTTTCTGTAGGATTTTTGTAAACCGCAGTTAATAGTCTTCTCCTGTCTACTTCTGGTGTCATAGTGTCTCCTGTAGCTCCTAATTATAGCGGCAGCTTGTTTCCCCCGACGACCGTCACTTCCTGTTTGTCCAATGGGAACTGAGTGGACACACACACACACACATACACACACACACACACACACAATGTGAAGGATTCTTGAGGGTCTGTAGATCCACTCAGAGAGGAGGTGAAGCTGAAGAAGTTTAGATTGTGACTGAGGAGGCGGAGGAGAGCAGGAGAAAAGAAGAAGGTAGAAAACAGGAGGTGAAGAGAAGGAGTGATAAAAGAGGAGAAAAACAAGTTCGGAGTAACGCCGGAGAAACTGAATGAGGAGGTGAAGAGAAGGAGAGCAGAAAAGAAAAGTCGAGTTGAGAAACAACAAGAAAAGGGAAAAAGGGGGAAAAAGCGATGTGACTGTGAAGGAGGTGATTGAAAGGAGGAGAGAGGAATCAAAAAAAGGGAAAGAAAAATTGATTGCAGATGTGAGGAGGAGAAAAGAGAGGACCTCTGATGTGACTTTGGGATAAAAACAAAGTGACCTGGAGGAAGAGGAGCAGCAGATGTGACTGCGGAGAATTAATTAACACTCGAACTGTGTTTGAGGAGCAGATCTGATCCTGATGATGGGCTGCTGTCTGTTTGTTTACTATCGGGTGAGTTTCTGTGAGCGTGTGGTGGAAGAAAGTACACGATGTTTCATGTGTGTCTTAAAACAAGAGTCAAGGGTTTTGGTTGTTGTAATCATTCCTTCTGTTAATACCAGCCATTAAAAAATACCCTCCAAATGTGCTTTTAATATAAGTGATGGGGGACAAAATCCACAGTCCTAGTTTTGTGCATTTAAAAGTTTATTTGAAGCTAATATGAAGCTTCAGCTGCCCAAATTAGTCAAATCAAGATATCTTCCAAAGACTTTGTTGTACAAATTTGAAATTTTGTGTAATTTCTGTACACTGTCTATTCAGTTACACTTAATTACTGTGGATGACTTAACATGGATTTTCCGTATAGATACTGAACACCTTAATGTGCATACCGTATGATGCAGAATGCATTGTTATTATTATGATCCAAATCAGTCTGATGATCATAGACTCCATCTGCATTTCATCTGTCCAGTTAGGTACTCAGGTCAGAGTGTTTAGCACATATACGAGAGTAAATGAGATTATTATCCAACACAATACAAACCACTTCCTGATATTCGCTGTGATTGACACAAGAAACAAAAACCATAAAACTGTAATAAAAGAACCACAGCTAACTTCACACTGTTAGAGGGAGCAGGAATAACTGACCAGTCTGGATAAGTGTCATTAAAACTGCACTGTAGCACCATACCGTTGTTTTACTGTTTTGCTTTAATGCACTTAGTGTCATACTGTTGAATTTTGATGAAGTAATTTTTTTTTGTCTTTAACTATTTGTTCATATATTGTGTATATTAAAATATGCACATATAAACATGTAGTTTTTTTTAACAATGTGTGGAGGGAGGAATGTGTAGCTGAAGGGGTCTGAGCCTCACTGTGATGCTGACACTGATGTGACCACAGGGATAGTAAAAGTTTTTGCAGTATTCCCATAATGCAGATCTTTTTTTCTTTATTTACCAAGAAACACTCCTCCTCTAACTACACTGAATTTTCAGTCTGTGTCCCCTGATGTCAAGTTGTCATGACAAATATAAAAATAAATAATAATATAAACAATATTAAAATTACAGTTTAGAAATAATCAACAATGACATATTCTTTGTGTGTCAGTTGGTTTGAAGTATACCACTGTAGCACATTATAAACTGGAACAATGACTACCTTTCTTGTAGAGGGGCCTTGTGACAAATGGTGCATATTCCTAAATACATTGGTGTTAAACAGGATTACCACAAACAGAGTGATCAATAGTGGCCCAGAGCTTGTTTTTGCTCCAGGACAGGTTTATGCGGCCTTACTGGGACAAGTTCCCCCCAGTGAAAAAATAGATGCATGGTCATTTTGATTATCCACGTTAGCAGCAAGGTTCTACAGTGGGAATAACAGTGTCTGTCTTTCAGTTCATAGCTTTGGTCCAGGCTGAAATATCTCAACAAATGGTATTGGATGGTATTACATGAAATTTTGTACAGACATTCATGTTCCCCAGAGGATTAATCCTATTGCCTTTGGTGATCGTCTGACATTCATGTTCCCCTCAGGATGAATTATAATATGAATTATATTAACTTTTATTATTTACTGTTTTAATAACTAAAAGCGTTTCATCTAGCGCCATCATCAGGTAAAAAAATAGTGCGTCCAATACTTTAGTTTATGACTAAATACCTGCAAAACTAATAACATTCCCTTTAGCTTCAGCTGCACTTTGTGTTTAGTGCTAATTAGCAAATGTTGTGATCATGGTAAACATTACACCTGCTAAACATTAGCATGTTAGCATATTGATGTTAGCATTTAGCTCAAAGCGCCACTGTGTCCACGTGCAGCCTCAAAGAGCTGGTAGTGTCGCAGTAGACTTGTTAACACAGAAATGTTAAGTTATTCCCTGTGATATTTAATTTCCAGCTGATTGATACTGGTGTCAGTAGTTCACAGGTAGCGGTGAATGTTAGAGGAAGGTGACAGACCTTATATGGACGGGAGGACCAGACTCCTCCTCTCTGGTTTCAATAGAGACAGTGAGTTAAAGGTAAAGTCTGCCAGGTTATATAACGTCCGGCCAACAACAAAGTCTGAACACAATACTGAACAAACAGCAGACATCCTGCTATTGTTTCTCTCTGCTACACTGTTCCCAACATCCTCCTCCTCTCCTCTCTTTTCCTCCTCTCCTCCTCCTCTCCTCTCTTGCCTTCCTCCCTTTTCCTCCTCTCCCCTCTTCTCCTCTCCTGCCTTCCTCCCTTTTCCTCCTCTCCCCTCCCCTTCATTTTCCTCCTCTCCTCTCCTGCTCTCCTCTCCTCTTTCCTCCTCCTTCTCTCCTCTCTTTTCCTCCTCCCCTCTGTTCGTCTCTCCTCTCCTCTTTCCTCCTCCTCTCATCTTCTCTCTTTCTCTCCTCTCCTCTTCACTTTCCTCCTCTCCTCTTTCCTCCTCCTCTCAATTCCTCTCTTTTCCTCCTCTATTTTTCTCCTCTCCTCTCCTCTCCTCACCTCTTCTCTCTTCTCCTCCTCCTCTCTCCTCTTTTCACCTTTCACCTCTCATTTCCCCTCCTCCTCTCCTCTCCTCCTCCTCTCTCCTCTCTTCACCTCTCCTCTCCCCTCTTCATCTCCTCTCCTCTCCTCTCTCCCTTCCTCTCCTCTCCCCTCCTCTTCCTCTCCTCTCCTGTCTCCTCTGTGCTCCCCTCCTCCTCTCCTCACCTCTCTTCTCTTCTCTTCCTCCCTCTGTTCTCCTCTCCTCTTCCTCTCCTCTCCTCTCCTCTTCTCTCCTCTTTAACATACAGCTGTTTGTCCTCAGTGACCTGGCTGATCAGATGTTTGTGATTTCTTCCTGTTTTTGTTGTCATGGCAGCGTACAGGAACTGTTTTGCTCATTGTCACACAACTGCACCTGCACAGCTTCCTACCAGATAAATCACGGTTGCCGTAGTTACCACAGAGGTTACCTGGCTTAAACAGAATCAGTGATAAATATATGGCCATTTACTCGTATAGAAATGTCAAAAAAGAAAAGCAACAGATCATCATGATCATGTTGTTCATAGTACTTTGATACTAATGGTAGTATCTGAATGAGAGTAGCATCCCTTTGGAAACAGGAGCAGCACAGATACTCAAGGAAACACTGACATTGACTAAGATCTTCACTCCTGACCTTTTGTACAAGTATTTCTTGGACCATTTGTTCCCAAGCGACAACTACCACAGTCTGAGGCTGAAGCCAGTGGCTGCTAATGGCTCCAACTGACTCCCATTCAAAAAGACTCAACTTCTCTAGAAATGAGATATTATCAGTTCAATCAAAGAGCATTTTTTTCCCTTGTTTTAAGGCCAGAATATAAAATAATGCAGTAATTCACAGGGACCAAAGCAAAGATTAGAGGAAAGTTGAAAAAAAAAACATCAACACAATTTTATGTAGCATCAATATTTTGGTCTACTTTCATGTCTGGTTTATGATCTTGTTAACCCCCAGATTTATCTTGTGACCCTCGTGTTGGCAACCACTGTATATTTACCAAAGTATATTTACTCAAGCTCTTAAAAACAGTTGTCAGGTTCCCGTACTTTACTTATGTAGCCGATTTCTATTTGGTCCATTTGAGTCTTTCTACTTTTACTCCACATTCGTCTAAAGTTAATGGTCAGAACATGAAATAAGATCGTAAACTATCACTGTTGTTGTGCAAAAATCTTCTATCCCCAGTTCCAGAGTCTGGCTGGGGAACTTTGTTGTGTCTCTCCCTCCCTGTTTTCCTGTCATTTCTCTACAGGCTTTTATTTATTTATATATTTTTTGTATGTTTGTTTATGTGCTTTGGACAGAAGCCCTGAGAGGCAAGTGAGGAAAAACAAATTCTGGTGATCCATTTTCTAAGTAGGATCTAACTTGTTTTCTGTCATGTGTTTATGACTTAATAACAAGTGAAAAAAAGGTTTTGCCAGAGTAATCTTTCAAAGTTCCTTAATGTTTTTCCATCTTTGAAACAGGTGGAAAAAAAAGTTTTGCCTCGATCCTTTTTAAAAGTTACTTTTTCTCCACCTGTGAAAACGTGAAAATAAAAAGTTTTGGCAGGTGAAATTTTTTTTTGTCAGGATCATTCATGTTTTCTTCCAGTTTTAATTTCTCCATGCACTCTAAACACAATGAACATATTGTGTGTTAGTAAGTTATGTAACATTACAGTCATGTCTTTCTTTTGTCACTTGGAAGAAAACATGAATGTTTTTAGTCCTATTGAGAACATGGGGTAATGGTGCACTTTAGCCTCTTGTGGCTGGAATGAGAATTACAACAACAAACAATTTCAAAAATTATCCTAACAAAAAAAAATTCACCTGCCAAAACTTTTTTCCCATCTGTTTCAAAGATGGAAAAAAAAATTAAGGAACTAAGAAAGGTTTCCCTGGCAAAACCTTTTTTTTCACCCGATCTTAAGCCATGAACACATAACTTAGAAATTTGGACCACCAGAATTTTTTTTTCCTCACTTGCCTCTCAGGGCTTCTGTATTTTTGTATTTTTATTAGTAGCGCTTTATTTTTTATAGTTGTCCTTTTCTATGTGGATATACAGTACATATTTGTGTAAAATAACAATAAAAATTAAAAAAGATTTCTTCTACTTTCCTTTCTCTTCTCATCCTTCTTTTACCTGGAGTATATTTTATTGCTAATGCTTGTTTAATTACTATTATCTGTATGGCACATTTTGGGCAAAAACTTCCAGCAACGAGTACTGACTATGGTGTAACTGGACGGAAAAGAGCGTTGCAAACTGATCAACCTGGAACCAAAGTAATGAGCTAAAAGCTACATAGAGCTGCAGGTCTGGTGTTAGTGGGTTCATCACTACAACAGATTCGGTTGCATTACATTTGATTCAGTGTGATATTAAAAACATAATTTAGTGGAGCTGTAAAAGGGAGTAACTGGATAAAATTAATATGTTTCCATTAATCAATGCTTCTTAAAATCTAAAACATCTGTTCTCTGTCTAACATAATGTTTGCTGTGTTTTGTGTGTTGCAGAAGAAGAGGAAGCAAGCCAGCAGAGATGCCGACTCCCTCAGTCTCTGCAGTCTGGACATCAACGTAAGTTCAGCTCCTCTAAACTTCTCTGCTGTTGCCCCGTTTAAGTTTACACAGTTTTAGACTCTGCTGTTGTCTCAAGAACTGGTGAAATATCTCTGAAAAGCTTTATTGTACGTAAGAAATGTTACCTTTTACTCGCACAAGTTTAAATACTTCCTGATGCTGTGGTGGCAGTACGTCCTCACCGTTTAATATGACATAAAAATGAAAAAGACTGACTGAAGTGCCGTTCAGGAAGTGATGCTGTCTGTTGTGTTGTCACAGAATTTCATCCAGGAAGTTTTTACATGAAGCTTTAAAGAGTAACTTAACACTAAACCCATGTTTGATTTTTTTAAATTACATATATTGTATGTTTATTAGTTTTATTAAACCATTAATTGATTCTGGTCCTGATGAGGGAGCAAAGAACTTCAGTCCAGTTCTCATGAAATTAAAACTTAACTGTTTGCTTGCAATACTTGAACTTCTTTATCATAAAATTACAATATTATTCTCATAATATTATTACTTTTTTCTAGAAATTACAACTTTACTCTCATAACTCATCTCTGTCATAGAAAATGATTAAATGCAACAGTGCACATGTAGTTAAATGTCTCGTCCTTGAAAATGTTTTTACATCGAATGCACCAAGACTGTCTGTTCCCTCTGAATGTAGGAAAAGTATAAAGTATCTATACTTGAGTAAATGTACTTTTTTTATCTCGAGCTCTGACTGTAGATTATTGTACATTCGGACCCTCGAGGCCCTCGGTCCTCACGTTGTGCCCTTCCTTTTGTATATGTCTGTATTTTTAGACCAGCAACCCGTTCCTTCCCGGGCGTTTCCCCCTCTGCTCAGTCTAACACAGGATGTCCACCCTGTTCACTCCAGTATGACGAATAGACCCAAAAAACTCCATCAGTCTTACTTTCTTACAAACCAGTGCTGGCAGTTAATGAACTGGAATAAATTATATTCTATTGTTTCTCTACTGTTACTCCCTTTACTTCAGTGACTCACACAAAGTGGTATTGTGTTCTTACTGAAACCCCCCGACCCGGAGACTTAAATGGAATCAATCAAGATAAAAGGTCATGATAGTGGTTTATATTTTTTATCAACATATTCTCTTCTGGAGCAACATTGTCTTTGTCTTGACTGGAAATAACTAAAATCAAAGCTTAAGTTTTATTTTATGGGTCTAAAATCTCCTAGCAATGTCAGAAGGTGTTTTCTGTAATGTGGTATAGCACTGCAAGTATTAGTTGTTGAATTGATTAGTCAATCGACAGAATTATAACAGGTTTAAAATTATTGGCAGATTATTTGCTAACGAAAGTAATCATCAGTTGCACCCCTAATGTGGTATTAATTATAGGGGGGAGAGTTTAGTTAGTTGTGTAGAGTTTATAAGAAGTTGTTGATTACTTGAGGAACCTGAGGTACTGCTACATTTAAACCAAAATAAATATTATTTCATTTTTTTAACTTAAAATTTCTCAGAGTTACCGTTCCAATTAATTAATAAAAAGTGTACTAATTGAAAATGAAAATCAAAGTATACAGTCCTTTCTAGAAAGAGAACCTATTAATTTACAGTTACATAATATATCATTTCCTTCCTAGGAAATTAAAGGAAACAGCAACATAAATAAGATAAAGTAATGAATCATTATAAAGAGACTCAATAATAGAACAAACACCTCTAAAGTGTAAAAAATATGAATCAAATGGTTGAAGGAGTCCTGCTGTCATTTAGAGCTGTAACTCTTTTACCGTGGAGGCTTCTGTTTGATGTCAGAGTAATTACAGACGTTTTCACAGGTTAATTATAATCTACTGAGCCCTGCAGGGTCACATGGTAGATTAACAGTTATTGATTTGGTTTAGTAAAAACGGTGCAGGCATTAGTGAGGCAACTGTGAAGGATGAAATATTTATTTGGAAGCAAAGAGCTCATCAATATGCTTTTCTTTTACAACAAGGAAAAGGATTTTAATATTGATGTCTGGCCCTTAGAATATGTTTTCATTGAATAATCACACCCCACTAAATTAAATAATTTATTGATAATAGAATCATAGACTGAAATTGAGCCAGTTAGTGCTGACATTCAAAGCTGTATTATTTGTGTTTGCTTGTGTATTTAGCAGCAATACACAAATACATTATATGTTTTCCATATTTATTTTATTGTCAGTGATTTATTAATCATGCATCCTTACTCTTACACCAACACTGTTTTGCTGTTGCTCCAACCTCCCCTTTACATGGTATTTGGTATTGTTGATTTAACTAAGATTTATGTTCATGTATGTTTATTTTGGGGGATTAACTCTCTCAGCAGAATCGTCATCGCTGCCCGGATTATTTGAGAGTTCCCTCAAACAGCAGAGCCTTTCCCAGCAGAACCAACAGTATAACCATTTACTATGATGAATTAATTTCTTGATAAAAGTGCCTCCGACTGTACGGCCATATAGCCGATGCGTCAGAGTACAGATGAAATGAGACAGGGTCGTCTGAGTCAGAAGAGACAAGTCTGTTCTTGGATTAATAGGCGACTTTTGTTCCTCTCTGGGTGTCCACGACCCCACTGGCCCACTTACAGACAATGGAGCTGAGTCAGAGGGTCCGCTATTGTCAGCTGAACATTAGCTTTGTTTCATGTCATGTCAGAGGTCAACGTTGATGCTCTGACTCTGATACCAGTCACTGCATCCAAAGGAAACAGCTCTAAAAATGACACAATGACCAATGTTGAATGATGTTCAGATGCAGTGTTAACAACAGCTGATCCAGGGTGTGTGTGTGTGTGTGTGTGTCTACTGCAGTACCCAAAATACACTAACATACACACAAAATTTGTTTTTGTCACTTAAGAGACATACCCTCACCTTAGACGTATACTATGCCGAATTTTCTTGAAAAACAATGTATAGACTCATATAAAAGTGTGTGCCAGTGTATTAATCTGCAAAGACTCTGCCCTTTGCCTGGTCGGCCAGAAAACATGATGGAGTGGTTGGACAGCTTTTTAAAGACATGAGAGTGTCATTTAAGGTGTAAAAGTAGCACAACACAAACGCTGTGTTTTCATGTCAGAAACCTTGTATCAATTTAATATCTTTGTTAATGTCTCAAAATATAAAAACTGACATTTAATTTGTTGAGTGGTGTGAAGACATTATTATCAGGCCTCAATAAGGAAGCAAGAACTTTTAAAATGGGCAATTTGTGACTTGATTCTTGATTATGAAGTTGTATTTGTCGGTGACTAGCTATTTATGGTGGCTACAATTTTTTAAAAAAAAGGATATTAAGGAAATTTGTTTCAAGGATGGACTGATCTGCTGACATTATACAGAAAGTGGTGAGAATGTAAATGGTTAATGGTTTCTTCAATTTACTGGCCTGCAGAAGTGACACATAAACTACTTGGAAATTACGCTGCAACAACTCACTTACTTACCATGAAATTCTACTGCACTTGGCAGAAATGGAAGACATTGTGTTTTAATTCGTGGGTTATCACCTTAGAATGAGCCCTTTGTATCTCTAAGGGAGCAGGTCCTCCTCCACAGAGCCTGCTATGTTGCACTGTCATGTTTCTATGGTAGCCCAGAACAGACCAACCAAACACTGTGTCTAGAGAGGGCCTCTTGCATTATTCACAAGTTTTCCGACAAGGGGGGGTACTAGGATAAAAAACTTTTTTGCGATATTTTCAGGAATAAAAACAAGTGGATAGAAACACATGTATTGTCTAACAGATTCATGTCCCCATAACAAGAATAATACAAATGTACACACAAACACACATACAGTAATTGACTTAAACCACTGGAAAACCAGGACAGAGCTTTGGCTGCCTGCAGGCTATATTCTCTCTCTTTCTATCTTTAGTAATTACAGTTCAGATTGACATTGACTGATGTTGGATTGAGCAGTAAAGTCCCAGCACCACCAGTAGCTCCAGTATTAACTCCAGTATAACTCACCTTACATTTTTTTTGAGTTACCAACAGTGTGCATCATGCATGTGTTTTTAACAGTTTTGGTTAACAGTGCAGCACATAGGGGATGGGGTTTGTTGACAGTAAGAAAAATATAGAATATCATATCTTTTAAGTTAAGGCTCAGAATACCTCCTCCATCATTGATGAAAGAAAAACGGGACAGAGAAAGTTAAGAAAAAAATAAGAAAATAAGAAAAAAATAAGATATGACACCTTGTCATTGTAGGCATACAACGAAGTTATGTTTGGTAACTCTCAGAGACCAGCAGCAATAGCAGACAAGATAAAAACAAGATAAGAGGATAAAAACAAGATAATAAAAAGGTATTGCACAACAGGTTAGATAGTTGAAAACAATATAGAGACATGTGAGCATAATAAAGAGCAAATAGAGGGTAGGGGAAAAGGGAGAAAGGGAGAACGAAAGGAAGGAAGGAAGTAAAGTAGTGAGTGGGCGAGTGAGTAAGTGAGTCAGAGAGAGGAAGAGAGAGAGAGAGAGAGAGAGAGAGAGCGAGAGAGCATTAACAAGTTGTGAGTTTTCAGACAAACAGAGTCAGGAGGGGGACGAGTGAACAACCATCACTGAGAGCGAGAAAACTTTAACAGGGATTTAACAGAGAAGAGAGAAGAAAACAGAAAACCAGAATAAGACTTTTTCTGGACCTGTTTATTTGAGCTCTGATGGCACTGGACCCGACCAACAGCACCACGTGTTTTCTGAAATCTCTTTCTAGTCACTGCCGGTACCGAGCCTGAACTGGATCCAGGTGTTTTCAGGACACTATCAGAGACGGATTGTCAGGAAACTTTGCTGTTAACAAGCTTGGTCCGTTTCATCTGACAGGACGCTCTGCTCTACCAGAGCCGGGTTGTCATAAAACTCTGCTGGTACCAAGCTCTTTCTGGAAGATCTTTCAGAACCAGACTTTTGCTAAACTCTATTGGTACCAGTTTTTGACTTTGTTGATACTGATACTACAGTACTAGACAACTCTGGAAGCTTTGCTGGTACGTAACTCTAACTGTACTGAATTCTGTCTGGACTGTCTACTGTTACTAGTATTTCTGAACAGCACTGAGCCCCCTTTTGGACACTTGGTACCACACACCTTACACTTGAACTCTCCACACTTTCTGTAGACACTTCACAGTTTCTCTGGATGCTCTTCTGTGTCCAGACTCTTTCTGGACACTCTACTTGAGTTTAGATCTTTATATCAGACTATTTCCAGACTCTTTACCAGTGCAAACCTCTTGTGGACATTCTGCTGATACCTCACACCTTGTGGATGCTCCACCAGCCCCAAACTCTTTTTGGACTCTCTACCAGTTTTTAAGTATTTCTGCATGCTCTCTTGGTACTGGGAAAGGTCCAGATCCTGAACCGGGCTTTGGGGTGAGCATTATGGTGGTGGGGCAGAGCCCCCTCTGCCTGCTGGTACAGCAGTTTAAGTCTGGATGCTCTGTGGAGTTCAGCAACATGGGGAAGCAGGTGGAGGTAAGATGGAGGAAAGACCCTCTCTGGACCTTAAGTCTGATTAAACGGAATTATTTTAGACTGTGTGTGAAGTTTTAGATAGTGCCTCAGCTCTTCTCAGTAAATGTAAATGTCAATACTCTACAATTCTAATAGTAGTATTAAGTTATACTGTTTACACATCTCACACCATGAGTCCACGCTAAACTTAATCTATTTTTCACTTTCTAATCTGACTTGATCTATTTTTATCTGATCTAAACTAATCTGATCTAGTCTAACATGATCTGATTCAATCTAATCTGATTTAATTGAATCTCTTCTAATCTAAACTAATTGAATCCAGTTGAACTCCAGTCTAATCTTAGCTAATTCAACCTGGTCTGATTTTATCCAATCTTATGTGATTTGATTTTATCTAATCAATTTTAGTCTAGTAATATGATTTTATATGATCTGAATGCAATGAAATGTAATCTGATTTGATAGAATCTAATCCAGCCTACTGTGTGGTAAATACTTTATTTAAACTTTGAAAACATAGCAAGTCTTTCTCTTAATTTCTGTTTTCATTCTGTATCATTTCCGTATCATCCACAATCAGTTTAGGATTATAAGAATATTTAAAAATTCAAGAACATATCAGAAGAGATGTAGTGTGTTGTAGTGTATCTGTGCTATTCAGTGATGTCAATCAATCAATCAATCAATTTTTATTTATATAGCGCCATATCACAACAGAAGTCATCTCAAGGCACTTTTCACATAGAGCAGGTCAAGACCGTACTCTTTAATTTACAGAGACCCAAATGTGTGGTTGTTTTAACTCACATAGTGATATTTTATATGATATTGTGATATTTGGTGCTGTTAAAAGTAAAAAAAAAAAAACAGTTTCTGTTTTATTACCAGTTTGTAAAGTGCTGTGACCTCAGACCCTTTACTTCCTCATGATTGTTTGCTTTGGTGATACACTGTAGAAGTCTCAAGGGTCATTTCCACCCAGATCACATCACCCGTGCTGGCTTTTAGCCATGCAAGCAGTTTTAGTTTATCTACTGTGATGTTCACCTCTGAGATTTCTGCCAACACACCAGTACAGTGGAGGTGAAGGGAATTTAGTCTTTCTCCTGGTTACTCTGGATGACCACTGGAGGATCACCTCACTGTGAACAGTTTTAATTGGAATTATTTTCTACTGAAGAAATTTTCTGTAGTTATGTAAACTGGTTTGTTGAGTCAGTCTTCAGTACAGTGCTGTCAGCAGGAAGTTCTTTTGAATGTTCTTTTTATTTTTTTTATACAGAATATATTCACTTAACTGTTTTGTGACTACAGACCCTGGGTTTGTATCTGCTTAGGGCCTCAAAACAGCCAGTGCTGCATGCTAACACTGCATTTTGTCCCCAGGGTTTGTTTTCTCCAACTTGTACAAAAAACAGTGATACAGTAAACAAGCAAAACATCATGCTTCGACTGTCCTCTCATCTCTGCTCTTCACTCACTCCATCCATCAGTCCTAAACTGTCCTCATCTATTCAGGTGTCTAATGCCTCTTATGTAGCCTGATAGTCCTCTGAATTGATTTGGTGATTCCGATAGGCCTGTTGTGCTTATTGACGGCTGTTTCTCTGGTTGGAAAAACAACGGAGCCAATCAGAGCTTTGTAGGTTAGGAATGGCAGAAAAATGGACAGAAAACTAGGGAAAGAAAAATAGCCATGAAAATGGCAACAAGCATGGATGAGATGGGGGAAGCTGTACAGGTTGTTGTAAGTTGACTTAGACAAATAACAACGCTTAAATAAACATATTTCTTCAATCAACATGCGAAACGTTAAGTTGACTGCTCCTGGCAGCTGATTGGTTGGATTGGTTAAAGCAGAATAACCCCATGAACACCATGTCTGACTGAATAATGAATTATCTGCTTTTCACTACAGGACCTTAATAAAACATAACATAACATGTTGTAATGGGTTCTACTTTTTGTTCCTAAAGCTAAATTCTCAGGTTGCAACTAATTTACATCATTGATTCATCTGCTGATAATTTTCTCAATTAATCACCATCATATTTTCCCCAGAGCTCAAGAGGACAATCATTCATTAAATCATTTGTTTGGCCTGCAGGTTGTTGCAGGAGTTATTCTGGGGCAGCCCTAGCCTTAGCTTTCCTTTTTTTTCGGATTCAAACTCTCAGTCAGTCAGTCTGCAGTAAACCTGCTGTAATTAGATAACCAGTCTATTCTTGACCAACTGTACTGAATTGATTTTTGTCAGATTGAATCAACTGAAGCTCCATCACACACAGAAACCCATTACAACATGTCCAATGGAAACTTCTCAGATGTAAAGTAAATAAACTGATTATTTAACATCCTCGCTTAGCCCCCAAAATCTTTTAAAACAACAGAGATGTCTCCAATAAATACAACAGTATCATCTGCTAAATGAGAGAGAATGTGCTGACTTTAATTACATATATTTTAACTCTCTGTAGAGGCCTCCTTTAGCAACTTAAGAGACTACGAAGTCCCAGCCTTGAAGGGCGGGTTCACAATTTTTCAAGTCTGTCTCAAAGCAACAGTCAAGTGCCAAAATGAACACTGAAACATGTTTTTCTTGACATAATCATTCCTTCTGTTCATAGTGACCATTAGAAGATCCCTTCATAATGCACTTACAATGTAAGTGATGGGGGACAAAATCCACAGTCCTCCTTCTGTGCAAAAATGTACTTAAAAGTTTATCTGAAGCTAATATGAAGCTTCAGCCATCCAAACTAGCAAAATCAAGCAGATATCCATTTGATATGACTAACTCAGACTGCTGAAGCCTCATATAAGCTTCAGATAAACTTTTAAATGCATTTTTGCACAAAATGATGGACACACTGTGGATTTTGGCCCCCATCACTTACATTGAAACTGCATTTGAAGGAGATTTTTTAATAGCCATTATGAACAGGAGGAATGATTACAGAGAGGATAACCTCTTTCAGTGTTCATATGGACACTTGAGTGTTATTTTAAGACTGACTTGAAAATTTGTGAACCTGTCCTTTAATTGTTGGTTTCCTCGTTACTGACAGTAAATGAACGACTCAAATTTTAGGCTTGAACTTGGATCAACAGATGCTCAAGGTGAAAATCTTTCTGTGACTGTGGAGTGATTGAGGGTCTGTCAGAGGTCGATTTATTTTAGGTCAACTGGTTCCTGACTTTGAGTGTTGATGGAAACAGAGTTTGATGGTTCCTGTGCTCCAGTAGGTCAGCTGACTGTGGGCTGCAGGGCAGAGCTGAAGTTACACACACACACAAACACACATATTGATTTATCGTAAGTCTATATCCAGGACAAGCAGCCTGGTGGCATTTTCACACACAGAAACAGACCTTGACAATATGGAAGCCTGATATCTTTGTGTAGGGGAGAGAGTCTGCCAGAGAGGGAAAGACTTTGAGTCACACTATTGTTTAACTTGCAGTATATCAACAAATCAACTTTCCCGCAAATTACTGGAACAGTCTGCACATAAACAGGTACTTGTAAACTGGACAACAGTGTTCAGACTCAGTGGACAAATCCTTGCTGAAAATATTGAGTCATCATAACAGTTTTATCATCTGTTAATGTTGCAACTTCATTGTATAATTAATTTATCAAGCATAACCTCCAAACGTAACTCTGGTATGAGCTTCTTCGATGTGATGATTTGCATCATCATTGGATTGGAATTTTGTACAGACATTCATGGTCACTAGAGGAAGTCTTAATGTCTTAGGTAATAGGTAGTGCCCTGACCTTTCCTCTAGCGCCACCTGCAGGTCAGACTTTTCACTTCTACCAGATAGATTGGCCCAAAGTTTTCTACAGACATTCATGCTTCCCAGTTGATGAATGCTACTGACTTTAGTGATAGTCTCACTGGTCCTCTGCCATGAGGCCGGAATTCAATGATTGTTAGTTGGATTACAGACCTTTAAGCTCCGCCAGTGGCTGCAGGCTGCAGGTTGTGCTGCAAGTGAAGATGAACAAGAAATCAAGTCTCGTCCTGTATTTGAGGAATTTTTGGACTTTTTGGTGACAAGCATTATTGTCTACAAACAATGTCTCTTTTGATATTACCTCTGGAGGGCGCCAAAGCCAGAAATTGTCTTCAATAAATTACCAGAATATACAATAGCAAATTATTATCATATCTGCCTTCTACCTATCATGTTTGCATCATCAGTACTATAGCCTGCAGGTCTGAGTTAAAGTCAGTTTAGCAGTTTTTCGGACGTATTGTGCTTTGTGAAGCCACACATGGATCACAGATGTTTGTTCTCTCCACCAGGAGCCCAGCACCAAACGCAGTAAACCTGTATCCAGGGTGACGTCTCTGGCCAGCCTGCTGCCGCCCGTCAAGACCGCACCGCTGAAGAGGATTGGTCAGACGCTGCAGGTGAGCTGCAGACAACTCCACTTGTATTTTGTATTAAGTTAATGCTGCAGATACTGAAAATAAGACAGTTTGTTGCTGTGACAACTAGCAGTAGAAAAGAAAATATTCTGAAAAAAAAATTGATATTATTTCATTAACAGTTCTGTTTTTTACCTGATTTAACTTTCTCTCTTCTCTGCAGCGCACCATCAGTTTTCGCAACGAGAGTCGGACTGAGAGAGCCGCTCCCCCCCCCCCTTCCTCCTCAACAATGAAGACTCGTGTTATCTCGGCGACAGTCTCCAACCCTTCCTCCTCCATGACGGCAACACGGGTTTCCACAGCAACAGCCCCAGCCGCCAAGCGCCGTGACAGCAAACTTTGGAGCGAGACGTTTGACGTCCGACTGGGAGCAACACAAACTCTGAGCCCAAAAGAGATAAAACGACAAGAGGTGAGACAAGTTTGAGAGTGCCAATGTGAGCCTCAATGCAAGTCCACCAAAATTAAAACACCTCTTCTCCATTATACCATGCCATATTCACCAAACATACAACATTACAACCAACTTCACAAAATACACTTGACAAAAACAATATTTCACCCGAATCCATCAGTGGATCTCTTTTAATATATAAGGCTGTTTTAATGGAAGACTTATTAGCATTTGCTTAGACCACTGTTTCAAATATTCTCTTTTCATTATTTCGGAATCCTTCATAGATTTTGTCCCCAATCTTAAACTCTCTCTCTCTCTCCCTTCAGGCTATATTTGAGTTGGCTCAGGGCGAACAAGACTTGGTGGAGGACCTCAAGCTGGCGAAGAAGGTAAACAAAAATCTTAATTTTTCTCTTAAATTGACTGTTCTTCCACATTTATTCTACAGTACAGGTATTTTTTGAGTCTTCTCATATGTGTGTTTGTGTGTACTGCAGGCCTACCATGACCCAATGCTGAAGCTGTCAATCATGACTGAGCAGGAGCTGAACCAGATCTTTGGTACTCTGGACTCACTGATACCCCTGCATGAAGGTAGGAAGGGAGCATCTGATGGAAAATACTGTGACTCATTGCTGCTGTGACGTCACTGATAGGGGTGCCAGCTGTTGTAGCTCTCTCAGTATCTCTGGATTGGGTTTTAGGTTGGGTTTTGTGTTTTTTAGCCATTGTGTCTTCTTCGATGTTCCCATACTGCTTGAGGTCCTGATCTCTTTAAATTGTTTCATAACTTCATAACTTTCTGTCTCTCCTCAGACCTCCTGAGTCGCCTCCGTGACGCCAGAAAACCTGACGGGTCCACAGAACATGTGGGACACATCCTGACTGACTGGGTGAGTGAGTGTTTTTCTAAACATAATACAACATACTGACTGTATAATTACAGTCTACAGAAATCAGATGTCACTTCTTAATAGGTTATTTAGTCACAAGTTCAGCTATTAAAGACATTTAACCAGGTCTCTGTCTCTATGTCCCTGCAGCTGCCCTGTCTCTCCTCCTACACTCCATACTGCAGTAACCAGGTGAAGGCTAAATCCTTGTTGGACCAGAAGAAGCAGGATCGTCGGGTTCAGGACTTCTTGCAGCGCTGCCTCCAATCGCCCTTTAGCAGGAAGTTGGACTTGTGGAACTTCCTGGACATCCCCCGCAGTCGGCTGGTGAAATACCCACTACTGCTCAGGGAGATCCTGAAGCACACGCCCAATGACCACCCGGATCGGCAGCACCTGGACGAGGCGGTGAGGAAAACCAACATGCTGTACACCTTTCTCCTCCAGATCTAGTTCAACCCACTGCCAGACTGAGTCAGAAGGAAATAAAATGATGTTTATTTCTTAAAACCAATCAGAATTGTCAATCACAGGCCTAAACTGTGATGACATTACCCTGCAAATTAAGAGACAACTATAAAAAGTTCAAAGTAACCCTGAGGACTTGTTAATAACCCTGAAATGTCAGGAATAACCTTGAAAAGTAACAATGAACCAGTCAAATCAGCATTTAAATCGGCAAAAATTCAGAGCAAACTGTCTTCATTTCAACAAAATACCTCTGATCTGCTTGCAGGGGCAAAATAAATCCATGCAAATCTTTTGCATCGTGTTCAGCTTGATATGTGAATTTGTACCGTTGACTGTCTGGAAGTAAAAGTTCGTTTTCTCATAGACAACTGTATGTGACTGACTGTTGGAGCACTTCAAGGCTTGGATGGATATGAAACTCTCCTGGCTGAATCATTATTACAAAAGATGCACAACATTGTTGATTACAGATTGCGTGTGTGTGTCTGCTCCACAGATGTTGATGGTTCAGAGTGTGGTGGCGGACATCAACAGGCGGACGGGGGAGTCTGAGTGTCAGTACTACAAGGATCGTCTGTTGTACACGGAGGACGGAATGAAGGACGGACTCATTGATCGGTCCCGGACCCTCAGCTGTCACGGAGAACTGAAGAACAACAGAGGACTCGTCAGTATATCTTTTATTTCTATTCTCTCTCTCTTCTGTTCTTTCTGTTTAACTCATGTGGTCTATAAAGTTCCTGGATCCAGAGGTGACACATTATTGTTTGGATCCTGTGGATGCTCTGAGAAAAACACAGCTTGTTGTGTTTTGTGTTGATGTTACACAGCTGTGACTGTCAGCTGCTCACTGTCATTTATTAGAAGATTAGAGAAGGTTGTTAAAATCCAAACGTTTCTTTGGCCAAAATGTTCACAGAATCTAATAATTCACAGTCAAATAATTGTCAACAGGTCTGAGTCAAGTCAATGAGTTGCAACTCAAGTATAAAGTAGAGTACAAGTCGCCAACTTAAGACTGAAAATTCTACTGTACTCATATTTTACTGAGTTTATGTGTGAATAAATGAGAAATGCAAAAGAGGAGATAAGATCAAATGAGATGATAAGTTATAAAATACTGTATCACCCTCCCCCTCTCTATTAGCTTTATGTCATGTCTTGACTGTTCTGACACATTATGATGTGATGGTGGATTCTTTAAAGACCCATAAATACAATAAAAATATATATACATAAAATATATGCATAACAATCATTATAAGAATGTGTTTGTAATGTGTGATTGTTTATTTTATCTCATTTAATACTCAAAGTAGTTTTATCATTGCTGTACAAAATATAATTTTTACATTGATTATTTTAAAAAATGTATGATCATAATGGTAACAGCTGAGTGAGGAATCATCAAGTGAAGAAACAATATCAATGTCCACTCTCTGTCTCTGTCTCTCTCCAGAAGCTCCATGTGTTCCTGTTCCAGGATGTCCTGGTCATCACCAGGTCCCTCTCACCAAACGACCAGCCAGTCAGCTACCAGCTCTGCCGCCAGCCAATCCCCATCCGGCAGCTGGACTTGGAGGACCTATCAGACGGAGAGATGAGAGTGGGCGGGTCCATCAGAGGAGCCTTCAGCAACAATGAGCGGAGTCAGTATACTGTTTTGAAATGTTTTAGGTTGTTTAGAAACAGTTTCTCTGTTACATAGTTTGTCAACTAGAGAGTACTGAGTTTATTTTTATTGAAATGTCCCATTCAGTACATATACAGTATATCTTGTTTACAATTCTTCAATTAAATTTCAGGGATTGTTCTCAAAAATGTTTATTTTTTCTGTGTGATTTGGAAAGAAATTATTATCAGCCAATATATTGACTGAAAAATTGGTCTTGGGTTATTGTCTACTAAGATCTCTGTGTTCCCATCTGAGATCTGATATTTTACCAGTTACTTCTTTTCTTTTTCCACATGCTTTTGTATTTGTTTTACCGGAAGATACATGTTTTGTAAAATGTTAGTGTCTTTTAATCCCATGTGAGATGGGCCAGATGTTTGACAAAGAAATAAAAACAAACTAAACTAAACTGTAAACACATTCTGGATGAAAATAAAGCACAGATACAGTTTGACAGAGTTTAACGTCAGAACTTGAGATTAAAAAATACAATTTTAAAACCAGCTGATGCAGATGTCTGACTATAACAGCCACCCATATCTCCTGCTGTCTCTGTCTCCTCCTCACAGCAAAGAACTTCTTTCGGGTTTCATACCGTACTGGAGGTCAGCTGCAGACCCACTGCTTCCAGGCCAGCGACGCCTTCAACAAACAGCAATGGATCAACTGCATCAGACAAGCCAAGGAAGCTGCAGCGCTGACTGGGGATCAGCCGCCACAGACGGGACAGTGTCTGGAGACGGGTCTGGGCGGAGAGATAGGGCCGCTTAGTGAAACGGGTCTGAGTTTGAGCGGAGATTCAGGGATCGAAACTGAAAAAAGTACGTGGGCGGAGATGAAGACAGGGCTTGGTTTTGAAGAAGAGGTAGGTCTGAGCGGAGAAAAAGATGACGATTTGGGTAAAGAGGCGGGGGTGGGTTTGATTCTAGAGACAGTGACTAGTAGGGAGGTGGAGACAGGTGTTGATGATGGGACGGGGCCGGAGTTAGATGGAGAAACAGGGATGAACGGTGATACGAGGCTGGCGATCAGTGAGACAGAGATGGGTGTGGAAATGGAGGCAGGGCAGGATGTCGACGGTGAGACGGGGGCAGACCTGAGGATGAAGATGGATGGAGGAGAGGGAGGAGAAGGAGATGAAGAGACTCTTAGCGGAGGTGCTAATGATGTTCCCGCCTCCCTTCCTTCTTCTGCTTCTCCCTGTCAAAAGGAGGAAGAAGAAGTGATGGAGGAAGAGCGGAGCGGCGCACAGGAGGAAGAAGAGGTCGTCATGGACACCGGCGAGGTTGACTCACTGCAGGGCGAGGAGCTGACCCTCAGATGCTGATGCTGCGACGACACGCTGACGGACTGGCGCTGCAGCCAATCAAACCTCTGATCCCATGATGATGTCACTGAACAGGACAAAGTCAAAGAACGTCAACAGTTAAACAAACTTGTCAAGACTCATTAACTGCTGTATCCTGACCACCGCTAACCATGGCAACCACTTTGTTCCGGATTGCCACGGTAACAGAACGGAACACTGGCCCCACGTGACTGTTGTAACTAAGATAATTGGATACTGTGTTTCAAGATGGTGCCCTATTCATTCCAATGAAAGACTTCCTCTGGCTTTCCTTTTTTTGGGGGCCCATAGAGCAACCTCCTGCCGACTCCGCACACACCAATTTATTTACTTATTTACTGTTTCGGCTCTTCAAGGCTGTAATTTTTAACTGACCTAATTGCCCAAATTGTGATAATACAAAAAAACTGAAGTCAGACTGTGATGCTCCAGAGAGAAAAAGACTGATTGATTTGCAGCCTTTAATAATGCCAATAGGCTTGTTTGTGATGCTCATGTGTATGGGGGAAAAATCTTTTTGGTTCCAGCGGGTGTCACATAACAGCTCCAGCTCCAACTGTGCCACTATGCCAAAAAATGCCTCACAGCCCAACACTGTTCCTGGGGACTTGACCTTTTGTCATGTAACTACAGTATGAGTACCACTGTGGTCTGTGTCAGTAGCACCATGTTACTATGGTAATAACAGTGCACCAGATTAGAGAGTGATAGTTTTTTCTTTGCTTGTTTGATCCCAGTTTACTTCATCCTAACATTAGTTCACATGTATTTTGCACTGGATGAGTCTTTGGACATACTCTGCCGCCAGTAGTCTTGGCCTTTGTACGAGGCTGTCACCTTGTACAAAGGTGTAAAAGTATTTTCACAACTGTTAGGTGATTAGGCTGTTAAAGTTACCCTTTGGAGTCTGTGGCCACTGCTGGCACTAAGAGCAGATTTCATGTTCTGTTCTAGCATGTACACACAATCATACATGTATATGCCTGTTACGTAATACACAATCTTGCTGATGGTTTCAAGCTATTCAGTGAACCATGAAAGGTAGCAATGTGTCAGCAAAAGGCAGGCGGTGGAGGAGAACTGCTAATTAATGTAAACATGCACAGAAATATCACAGGTTTCAAAATATTTTTTAAAATCACCTTTGCAAATGTTTTTAGATGAAGGAAATACATGCAACACATTTATTAAGCCTCAAGAAAATACACAGTGTGTTTTGGTGAGAAAAACTGAATGTAAACATAATTTGTTTGTTTACAAGAAAACTCAGTAGGATACCTTTAAAAAAAACACTGCTCTACCAATCATTTTGAATTGATAAGAGCAGAATACATGCATACTTTATGAACTTCTACTATGTGCTGCGTTAGGATTGTAAAGATTTCAGAAAACCTCTGACATTGTTCTGTCCTGCAGCATTCTCAGGTAATACACATAAAATGTTACGACATGGAGACTGAGTGAACTAATCACAAGACTCAAAATAAGATTCAAGTCAGTGGAAGACAATAAAATAATGTAAATTTAACAGCCACATAATGCTAATGCATTTTACAAATAAAATAGTAACATAAATATGAAGCTGAGCTTTTCAGATGTCAAGTCTTAAAAGGAAATTCAAGCATTTGTCCATTCTGGCTTTTGGTCATGAAAATTTTTAATTACCACTTCTGTTTTGGCAAAAACTAAATCTATCGGAGTAAGGAATGTAAGCTTTCTACATTTTTCTAAAAACAATTAAACTCAACTTACGATAATGTCTTAAAATCAATTGTAACGTTTGAAAAACACTGGAGTAAACAGCTGTGCACTCAGTTCTGATGGAGTAACAGTAGACGAAGTTAGAGAGTAGCTGGTGAAGAAAGTGCAACATTTAGCGGTTTAAGAACCAGATATGTTCCTCAGGAGTTGGCGGAGAAAGAGCCAAAAAGAGAGTGAATATTGGAATTACATTCATCAGGTTGAAGCAAACATTACTCCACCGGGATGACAGTTTTGCTTTGTGTCTGCTGGATGTAGAAGTTTATCAACTTTCTGGTAATACGTCTATAAAGTGGGATGGTGGACGCTGTGTATCTGTCAGTTTGTTTGATGTGTCTCCATCTGGTGGCCAAAAGTTTTTTAAAGTAGATTTTACAATAGTTGTCAGTTATGTGGGAATATTGCTGAGAATAGGTAACTGAAAATGTTGGCAGTGAATGTTTTGCAGACATGTACAATATGAGCATTCTTGAAAGAAAAACTAGCTATCCGCATGGTTTGACTTTTCCCTCAAAACATAATCATGTCGATAGTTCTCGATAGTTCTATATGAACAGAATTCACGGGTGACACAGTTGCCCATACAGTTTAGTGATTTTAGCAAACTCATCCTCCTATAATAGTCTAAATACATTAAAGGACCAGTGTGTAGGATTTAGAGTCTACAGCGGCTACAAAAAACACAAAAAGCCCTCTCTAGAGTGATTTGTCTGTTCTGGGCTACCGTAGAAACTTGGCGGTGCAACATGGCAGACTCTGCAGAAGAAGACCTGCTATGTAAAGAGCTCATTCTAAGGCAACAAAAGCACAATTCTTATTTACAGGTGATTGATTATACACTAATGAAAACATACTTATGAATATTATATTGAATTTCTGCCAATTGATCCTCCTAAATCTTACACACTGGTCCTTTAAATGCATCTTGAGCAGATTTTTAACTTCTGATAATCTTTTCTCACAGATTTGCTATAATATTCTGTAAAACTGAAAACATGCTTGCAGCGGCAGCAGGTGTTACTACAGAGCTGTTGCAAAGTGAAATGTTGTTCAGTGTTTTGTCACAGCAGCCAAAGAAATCCTGAAGGAGGAGTGTATGTACTGTATGTATGTAAATAATGTATATTAAGTCTATCTGTATATGAATGTAGGAATAAAGCCAAGCATGTCAGTTTGTTATATATAACACATGAAATATGACTTAAAATGTCAGGACAATCATGATGATGATGATGATGATGATGATGATTGATTAAGGCTACCACAGTGATAGACAGTAACTACATTTTTAAAAAGTGGGTTATTTGCACATCTCAGAGATGACTTAGGTGAAAATGTCCCAGACAAAATTAGTGCACACTTTTGGTTGCTCTTAATTCTATGCAGTAAAAATAAAGAAGTAATATTGTGGATTGTCACAAGACCAAAGCATCAATAAATTGTTATAAAAGAAATCACTGGATCAATGGTTATTGGTGGTTGCAAAGAAAATGCTATCATTAGATTTCTTGTTAAAATGTCAGCAGGTTTTATTATGACAACATCTTTGTCCAACACTCATGAGAGACAGAACTGAGAGACTGAACGCTAGAAAATAATAAGTCTTTCCAAAAGGTAGTGGATGTTGAACACAGTTTCTTTTCATTGTCGGCAGCTATTAGTTCTTTTATTAATTTTTTTATTGCATTTTAGGGCACACTTCATGTCTGAGCTAAAGGGGGAATTAAAGATACAAGAGCAAGTTCTGTATCAATACTTAATATATGAAAAAAAGATGATAGAGATGCTCCATCACCATAATCGAGAACTGGGAGAAATATGGACTGGATCAATTTATTTCCACCTTTTCCAGTGTTTTTATGCCAAGTTATCTTAGAGCTCAGTTTGAATTCATCAATATGACACATCAAATCCAAAGATGCCTGTAAATTTTAAAAGCATTGATAGTTTATCTTGACTGACACTTTTCATTTTCATTCAGACTTTTTCTTCATTTAGGACTGAGCTAAGATTGAGTATTAAACATGTGTCAAATCTGTGTCACTTGGACACAAGTGCAATCAGATATTACATCCATACAGCCCTTGGACATTAATGTGTACTGTGAAAAAGAGAGGACCCGAGATTTAACCCTGAGGAACTCCTCTGGAGGGCACACCTTCAACCACAACACACTGTTTTACAACTGTTTAAATCTGTTTTACAGGTAATTTCTTGACCAGCCAAAGGTTCTGTAAGAAAGTGTTTTCTATTAGATGCATTAGCAGAAATGGTGAAATACTGAGGTCTGAAACCACATAATCAGGGATTCAAAACACAATGTTTGGTGAGAATCCTTAGCTGTGCTGTATTAAGGTTGTTTTTTTGGTCATATTAACCTGTATCAACCAACCTTGAGCAAAAAATTATTGGTGGGCCCCTATTGTGGCCTCCTTTCTCTTATCAAGTACAGAGAATAGAGAAAACTACACACTGCTGTTTAATTAATAATAACTTAGTGTTGCAAACTACTATAAAAGTTAGCAATTAAATCTTATTATGTGTAACTGAATGACACAGAAGTGAATATGGGGCTTTTGGGGGCCATTAATACAGCTGTAACGGGAGGCACTACGACAGGGTGTACAGTAAGTAGAACGTAACCTACCAGCATTGATGGACCACCAGACGGCTCTATATCACTTATAAACCCGTTAAGTCCTAACTGTTTTGATGTTATATATTAAGAACTTGTGTTTTTTGTTTTGCTGTCTGACTTTACTCATCCTGATAATTACTGTCTGTATAAAAAAGGAATGTAAGCTTAAGGAAGCCTGTTTTTACCAGGAAAAGAAAAAAAAATACTTATAGTAAATCTCAGTTATGAGATAGTAAATCCAAATTGTTACTCTTGGGGTCGAAATGATGAGATTTAAACATCAAAATTATGAGACACTAAGTCAAACTTAACCTACCATGTCATCATTTCGATTTAAAAAGTCATGATTTCTTAACTTAGTATCTCATAATTTCCAGTTAGTAATTAGTATTTAATTACAAAACCTTTTTGTAATTTTGCCATGATATTAGTCATTCCTAAAATTTCATTTATTTTTCTGGAGGAAAATGATATGAACTATTTAAATATTTCCAGCAGATGGCAGTAAAACATCATTTAGTGTAGCCGCTGCTGTTAGAGGTCGTGAAGTTTTGGTGAAGAAGAAGAAGACATTAACAAGCACAACAGCAAGGGACATTAACAAGAAAATGAAACAGTACAAATGAGATACTGTGCAACACAGTCCAGCAGTTACTAGTAGCAGCATTTCCCCATGGATATCTCCACAACACAAAGTAAATCTCCAAATATTAGAAAAGAAGAGATGAGAGGAATAATAACATTGGGTATTTGGTTCAAGAATACTCAAATAATGAACATGTAGGATTTATATGTTCCAGATTTTGTCAAAGGGAATGTTTCAAACATGTTATCAGTATAAACAGCAGAACTGGCAGCAATAATCATCAGTCTTCAGGGGATAGAGATGGTTAAACCAATTAAAGCAGTGATATGTTCAGGTTCTGCTGCTGCAATACAGGATAAAATCAGGAAAAACAGTTCAAGAATATCTGTTAATTGAGGTTTATATGATCTTATTGAATCTGCAGCAACCAGGAATAGGTGTTCATTTCTTCTGGATATAAATGAGGTTGCAGATAAACTTGCAAAAAAATGCATTAAACAAAAATGTTAATAATATTTTATTAATTTGTTTTGGGAGTTCAGAAGCAAAATCACTAATTCATCTTGGAATAATGACATTTTAGCATGAAATCTGGAATAACAACAGTAAGGGTAGAGATTATTACAAAACTGAAAAGTCTGTCAGAGTGAGAAGTAATCGAGGTGAATGGAGGAAAGAAGATCTTATCTTTTCTTGGTTAAGATTAGGACATACAGGACTCAATGCTACTTTATATACCATGACAAAGATAGTGTCAGATAAATGTGAGACTTGTAACTGCCAGGAAACAGTTGAACATGTGCTGATAGGTTGTAGGAAGTTCAGTGTAGAGACAAAGAGACTGAGGGGCAGATATGGGAGGGGAGCATCAGAGGTCTGTTAGAGACAGGGCATAAACAATTACAGGTTCAAATGGCTATATTTAAATATTTAAACGAAGCAGGTTTTATATCCAGACTATAACCGCTTTGTAATTTTTTTTAGTTACTTAGTTTGTTAGTTTTTGTTGTTTAAAGTCATGGTGGGTGTTACACACTGCGATGCAGTAGGTGGCGACATGCACCTTTAATGTTTGATTGTAGTCCACCACGAAAACCAAAGAAGAAGAAGAAACGAAGACGGGCTCAAGACCTTTGCTTTCCAGAAAGCATGGCGCGGCTTGTGCGTTGGTTCGATTACCTGCGCTGCGGGAGACGGAGGTAACAGCGGAGTCAACACGGGGCTGTAGCCGAGAAACTGTGACAGAGCGACGGTTGGAACAGAGGCGTCGGTTCGGTGGAGACTTCGACCATGGACGACAGCCTGACGCGGAGGGACGTAGCTCGCCCGAGGAGGGTGTCTGCTGCCGCGGAGATTGGAGCTAATGTTAGCCTGCAAGATGGCGAGGTGATCCAGGTGCTCCCCGCCAGAGAAACTCACCCTGGTCCGGACAGACCGAGCGCTGCTGGCGGGAGGACGGAGAGGAGGAACTCCGCACAGGCAGCGGTCCACCAGAGACATATGCCGATGGAGCCGCTCAAGTTCCACATACCGAGGAAAACCAAGGAACAGAGAGGTGGGCTGGTCCACATTTCCATTAACTTAACCCAAAATGACCAAAGTCGTATATATTGTGCACCATTAACATTATACATGAATTAATTTGACCGTTTTATTTTACGTCTGAATCGTCACCTTTAAGTTATCAGTCCCTTTAATGTTTGTAACGGAAAGAGTCCTTTATCGGACAGCTAAACATCCGTCATCGGACAAGTCAATTCTTAACCTGTTTTGGTGTATTAGCTTAACTTTAGTGACAGGGCACAGCATAACACATCTTCACCAATGTGTATGTTAACTCTACAGTTATATATATACATTATGATACACTAAATTTAGCTGTACAAGCGGTGTACAAGCAATTAGTTTGTGGGAGCGGCTAACGCACGCCAAACAGGTAAGTTGACGTTACAGGATGTCAACGAGCAGAGTTCGCCGTTTAACGTTAATTAAGTACAGATAAGTTACTACCAGGTGTTTATTTTCACTTTCTAGCTAATTCTAGGGTTGTATGTAAGTGTAAATGTTTTTCTGTATTTGTCTGAAACTTGATTTCAGCATTATGTTGACGTTAGCTAGCGTTCATGCTAACGGAAGGGAACAGCGTTTTGTTTACAGTTTGTGTGTGTGTGTGTGTTTGTGCGCACATGTCCAGTGTTGGTGCCTTTTCTGCCCCTTTTGTTCATTGATTCTGTCAACAAAATGACATTAAGTGCAAATTTCTAAATAAATTCAGAAAATTTTGGTAGTTTTCCCTTTGGCCAAGTGATTTCATAGTAGTTTAGTGTTGGGGTTAAAGGACAGATTCACTATTTTTCAAGTGTGTCATAAAACAACAGTCTGGTGCTCAGATAATCATTGAAAGAGGTTTTTCCTCACTGTAATCATTCCTCCTGTTCACACTGACTAAAAGATCCCCTTCAAATATGCTTTCGATGTAAGTGATGGAGACCAAAATCCAGAGTGTGTCCTCACAGTCATTTTGTGCAAAAATGCATTTAAAAGTTTATCTGAAGCTTATATGAGGCTTCAGCAGTCTGAGTTAGTCATATCAAGTGGATATCTGCCACATTTACAGTCTTTTTAGAACAAAGTTAAGAATAAAGTAAAGGTGTGTGTGTGTGTGATACTCCCCAAAAGTACAGGCACTGTGGGGGCGTGGTTTGCAGGGATGACCATTACTGATTGGTCAGAAACGGATGCCGTGGCTGCTTCAACTTGGGTGCAGGTTCATTCATAAAACAAGGAAGTACTCAAACTCGATTTGGGATGAGGGTAGGACGTTGCTCTTTGTATGATAACGTTACAAGTAAAGTTAAGCTTTGCTGTTGGCTGCCTGACTCATTTTAGAAAATATGAGAGAAAAAGAAAGAGCATGAGTGAGGGACAGTGAGCAGTAGCGAGGACAAATAGTGGAATAAAAATGTTACTTTCTGATTGTTTTTCTTGGTGGTTCCGTTCTAAAGCACAGATACCATCAAACACTCAACAGATAATTTATTATGGAGATGGACGCTCTTAGCTTGTGTTTCATTTCTGCATCTCTCCTTTTCCTTCATTCATTATATGCATCTCATGCAGCAGTAAATACAAAGAACAACAGGACAAATCTGTGTTGTTTTTTTTCCTCATGTGTAAATGCTGTGTTTCAAGCACGGCTGTAATTTTTTAATTCCTCATGGGTCTAATTTGCATGATCTACCTGGTTCCTCAGATGCAATGGAAACGCAAACAGGATGTGCAACAGGGACTTAAAGTTACAAGTTTAGTTCCTGAAATTAGCCCCTCTGGGTCCAAACTACCAGGAACTTTTGGTTGAAACGGGCTGTAACGGTGAATGATAATTACTTGATTTGAATAATTTATTATTAATACTAGCTTCAGATAAACTTCTAAATGCATTTTTGCATTTAGGGAGGACTGTGGATTTTGTCCCCCATCACTTACATTGTAAGTGCATTATGAAGGGATCTTCTAATGATTAGTATGAACAGGAGGAATAATTACAACAAGAAAAACATGTTTCAATGTTCATTTGGGTACCTGATTACTGTTTTAAGACAGTCTTGAAAAATTGTGAACCCTGTCCTTTTAAAGGTTTGAGATTAAGTTTAGCTGTAAATATGTCCCGCTGTTTGGTGACTGAAGGGAGTCTGTTTCCCCGTTGATTTGTGTTTCTCTTTACTTTATCCTGAGCCCAGAAGTTTTCTGCTAAGCTTGACCCCAACCACCTCATCCAAAGGAGACAACTGTACAGAAAAAAAGGCATCTAAAGAGAGAGAGAAAGAGATGAAACAGATTTTGACACATGAGGGACACATCTGGTTAGTCCTGCTCAGACCAGGAAAACAGCTGTAGGATGTAGAGCTGCAACGACTAGTCAATTTATTGATTAGCGCCAATTGTTTTAATAATCAATTAATCATTTTGAGTCATTCTTAAAGAAAAAAACTGGTTCCAACTCCTCACACGCAAATATTTTCTGTTTTTTATGATAGTAAACTGAATATCTTTGAGTTGTGGACTGTTGGTTGGGACTAAAGAAGATTTCACCATTTTTCACCATTTTTTTTTTTTTTTTTTACGTTTAGACCAAATAACAAAATAATCAACAGATTAATTGATAATGAAAATAATCGTTCGTTGCAGCCCTAGTATAATGTCTTCTGTGCCTCTAAAGGAGCTTTGTCACGTTTGAGGATATAATCCTGATGGTGTTGTAGTGATGTCATCAGGATTATCTCTTGGAGATGACAAATTATAAAAGAAACCTTGAGATACAAACTACGGGAGTGGAGCTTGAAATATATGGGTTTCAATCAAGTAGACAGGGTCTAAAGGTCTGGATGTACTCCAAAACGGACCCATACATGCACATGGTTCTTGTTATACATCGAATGTCTGCGTAGACGGACGTGTTAGCATATGTACAGTCAGAAGTATTAAGCTGCAGATGTCTGCGTGGACCGGCCGACGATAAATTTTGCGTCACATAGTTCCTCTGAGATGAGGAAGTATAGACACAGGAAGTATAATTTGAGTTTAATTGAGAGCTGCTATTGAGTTGCATTATTGGAAGAGCATTTTTTTGGAGCTTGCATACTCGGGACTAAAAGTCATCACGTGTCTGCAACGCTTGTTGGAACATCTGTCTCTGTACCATACTAATCACTGGAATACCTCTTCAAAGTTAGGGATGATTCCGAGTTAGGATGAAGAAAGAACAATTTTAGTAAAACTACTAACTTTGTACTAAAGTTTTTTTTCAATGTACAATGTAGTATAACGTCAAGAGGTTGTGGTATGTAGCACAACAAGCTAGTGAAGCCTTGTAAACAGAACTGCATTCCCGCGCATGTGCAGTAGCATTTGCTTTAAGGCCAGTTCAGACAAATTATTCGCAACAAGACTGGATGCAACTTGCAAAAGAGTCTGAGACGTCTGATCGTAAATATTCTATAACTGAGCCGTTCACATCAAAGCAAAACAAAGCACGCAGACACAGATGACTGTTTCCAAGCAATGATGCTTTGGCATACCCCACTACTTCCACGTTCATATATTGTATTAAGTACGGCTGTGAGATATGACCAAAATCAGATATCCCGATATAGGTAATTTTATATCCAGATAACAATACATATCATGGTTTTGAGTCTTATCCCATTTTTGATCACAATCTCAGATATGATGTTGACATGGAACATTGGGAATCCTGGTTACTGATCTCTACGTATACGTGATTCTTACATTATCCATTAGATGTGGAGGAGTGTGACTCCTCCACATCTAACATCTGACTTAGTTACCTCAGATTAGGATGAATTTAATATTTTTATAAAAGTGGAACGAGCTCTTCATATTCGCCCTCCAATTCTGTGCTAGTGGCACATACAAATATTTTATGGGCAGGGATTGATCTTTTGTTTAATTTCTGTCGTGAGAGGAGGTGTTTGCTCAGCGACAGCATCTGTCTCAGGTGTTTGATGCTCCAGTTGAGCCCTCTCCTCCACATGGAGGGAGACAGCTGCTTCAGGTTCTTTATCCTCCTGAGGATTTGGTACATTTGGCACAAAAAAGGGGCTGCACCCAGTCCTGCTAACAACTACTTTGTGGGCTCTGCAGCTGCCCAAACCTTCTGTGTGGATGTTGATGAGGCTCATATGAAAGGTGATGAAAGCTGCATTAAGATAGATGGTATTAGCTCATTATTGCACATTTGTTTCTTATTTCGGATATGTGTAATCCATTAAATAAATGTCTACAAATGTTGAATAGAGTAAATGAGCTCAGGTTGATGTGTTTTATTTGTCAGGAGGCAGTCTGGGGATGAAGGTGGAAGACTGCAGCTTAGAGTGTAGTCAAGTTAATGGCAAAGAGTGTTGTTACCTAAATGTAACATAGTTCCTTGTGAGGTATAGGGGGAAACCAAAAGTATGTGGCTCTTTTGTCGACATATGTGACACACCTTACGTAACTATGGACAGGTGAACATAGGGTTTTAGTATGATCTACGACTCACCAGACTGGAGAATTTAATCTTACTACAAGCTGCTCAAAGATAAGTAGCAAACAAGAAAAAAGTATGTGGAGCATCTTTATCAACCGGATGTCTCAAGACCTGATAACAAGACAAAGAATCAGAGTTAAGAACTCTTCAAAGAGTGCAGGGAAGACTCACCTGCATGATGTTGACACAGATGAGGAGGCTACAACATGGGCGAAATGTTTGAACAATACATCCAAAAACAATCAAGAATCCTAGAACGCTAAACTCAAAGAGATCAACTCGGCCATCCAGACCTTTTCCAAAGATAATTGGTGAAGGACAGGGTCACAAAAACGCATAAGCGCTCTGGAGGATGACTTGGGGAAAGGAAAATGCTGTTGAAAAACTGTTGAAGTATAAGACTGTGAAAATATATAATTAGAAAGACTACACACCCAAAAGTCGCGTCATAACTTTCTGTCTCCACAAGCTACCCAGAGCTGCTGAAGCTAATGTTAATACAATATCTGTATGTTTTGCACCGGGATGTAGTCACAAGCAACGAGTCTTACTCGTTCTTTTGCTTCCCGGCCGATAAAACAACCAGGAGTTGCTGGATAAAACACATCAGGTAAGGTAAGAAGTGCGAGATGAGAGATGTAGTTCACTGAGCGTTTTCATACAAAACAATTTGATTCTTAAACAGTTTTACAACAAACCGACTTTCTCGACTTGCAAAATTATCTTTTTAATTTGACAAACATCATATGTGTAATTCATGGCACAATTCAAACAGGATCCAAAAATTAGTACGAAGCCTCACTATGCTAATTTTAAAAAATCTTTTATTATCAAAATATAATACGTCCATTTTACATACAAGTTTTAACAAAATTACTAAACCATAACCACACAATAATGAAAAGAAGATTATAATGACATATGTACTAAATAAAATCTCCCCAAACAAAACTTATGCTCAAAACAAAACTCAAATAGACCTGCGGCAAAACCCACGTAGGCCAAATAAAAAAACCCACAATAATCAATAACAGTTAAAACAGGATGGAAAAACAACCTCATTATGAACAAAAATCCAAAAAGAAAACCTCTGTGCAAGACATGAGGAAAATCAAAATACAAAAAGAAATAACACCATCACAAAACACAAAATGAATCAAAATATAAAGAACACCAGACATTGAAATACTCTTAGATTATTATTTTCATTCAAAAATGGAAGTATAATTGATTATTGTCCATAGTGCATATGGATTTGTTTATAATCATTGGCTTAAAAAAACCTTCCATGTATCCTCCCACTGCAAAACGCAGGTACGTCCTGTGGCGCGGCAGTATGGGGACGTTGAAGTACACGTCGGTCATATCTATGGATGTCATCCAATCACCTGGCCGGATACATTCTAAAACCTGTCAACATGCGTAATGGTCTCTGAGCGTTGTGGCTTTTCAGGACACGCAGGTCCAGTATCGGTATCATGCCCTGTTCTTTCTTGGGAACCAGAAAATACGGGGAAAAGAAGCGCCACTGACTGGGGGACCATCGACCTCAGAGTTCTGTCTAGCCAGGTGGAGAGAGGGCCGTAGAGCCGAACCCACGCCGGGTGGTAGTCTGTGAGTGGCTAAGGTCAAAAAAAAGACAGGAAAATAGTGGGCCTAGCCTTTTTGGCTGCTAAAAGAATGATTTTGTTAAACTGGAAGATTATATTATGTGTTGTTGTATAATGTGTCAATGTTCCATTCTATACTTATATAAATGTAAATAAAAAGGCATACGTTTACTTTTACGATTACATTTTTGTCTGGTGTAGTTTTTGGTCTGCTGTTTTTCCTGGTTTGGTCCTCCTTATCTCCATTTAAGGGACATCTTAATGCTACAACATACAATTTTAGGTATGGCAATAATATGCTTCCAACTTTGTGTCAGCAGTTTGGGAAAGACCCTTTCCTGTTTAAACATGACAATGCCCCCGTGCACAAAACAAGGTCTATAAAGAAATGGTTTTCTCAGTTTGATGTGGAAGAACTCGACTGACCCCCAACCCTGTTTATCACATCCGTCAGTGGTTGACCTCACTAATGCTCTTGTGTCTGAATGGGAGGAAATCCCTGCAGCCAGCGTCCAAAATCTAGTGCGAAGTCTGAAACCAGAAGAGTGAAGGCTGTTATAGCAGCAGATTTTCAAATCAAATATTAAAGTATGGATGTAATGTTGGGGTTCTTCAATCTTTGTTCAGGTGTCCACATACTCTTGGCCATGTAGTGTATGTGGTAGGCTCTGGAATCAGACTCCCTTGTTAAAGACAGAGGATTATCTTAGTGATCATTGGTGAAAAAGTGATCAATCCCTAGAGTGCAGGGAGCGTAAGCACATGCTGACCTTTGTGTCTATCCTCCTTCGTCTTTTTTTTTTCAGCTCTGTTCCAGTATGTCTCCACTGAGTCAAGGGAGTATGAAGACATGATGACCATCCTGACCTCCAGCTACGTCGACACCAACTCTACCGGCTGCTTCACCTACTGCAAGCCTCGCCTCGTCCACAGTGAGCTGCAGGAGAAAGAGGTGAGAGATGGACGGGTGGAGGGTCATTGCCATTCAAATATGCCATGTTGCTGTAAGTGAAATGCCATCAGGTTTTGAAGCATCACTTGGAGTTGATTTGTTCACCTGTCACCTAAATTTGGCTGCATTTGCACCATGTTTTCACAAGTCAAAAACACCCTGACTACAAGAATATGGAAATTATAGAGTAGTGGTGATGAATAAAATTATGATTATGCAGGAATGAATGTGTTTGGATATGTTGTAATTGTTTACTACGACCAGCCGAGCCTCTTATTTATTTGTGGTTTGATAGATATGTGTGTGTGTTTGTGTGTGTGTGTTTCAGTTTGTAGAGAAGAGGAAGGAGATGAAGGCCGACGGGAGGACTGAAAAGGAGCTGGAGGAGAGCTACTGTTTCCTGCTGTCTGATGGTATTAGGGTGAGAACACTCAGCTATGTCATTAATTGTTGGTGTCCAGATAGATGAAGACAATACTGGCAGCAGCTCTACAGCGGGGGCTGCCCAACGTTTTTACACATCAGATATACTTTTACATTTTTCAACATCATAAGATCTACCAGTCCCAAATCTCAGTCTCTGTCCCAAGAGGGGTTACATGTTGAGTCTCTGCTCTTTATACAGCAGAAACATGTTTCCATTCCAGAGATGGGAGTGATTTCCTTAATGAGATCATTGGCATTGGGAGGAGGATGCTGGTTTCTCATAATCAGGGGTGTAGCAGCTGGTGGAAAGTCTCAGGCAGGCAGATAGGTGGTCATCTGTCATGGCCTTTATGGTTTTCATGTGGGAGAAGGCAGATTCACATAGGTAGATTGATCCAAATTGGGCTGACAGGCGAAAGGCTTCTTATGTTAGGATACTTCTTCTCTGAGAGCAGGTGCCATAATTCACCCTTCATGTCAGTGGATGACCTGGATTTCATCTGAACGTCATTCTGAAGGGTGAGAATTCACTTCTCCGCTGTAGTAGTGTCTAGGAGGAGCTCCCACTTGGGAGGCAATGTTATCCACATCAATATCTGTGCCAAACTGGGAACACATGCATGAGGCAACTGGCTTGAGTGATGCAAAGTCCGTGAAACGTCTTTCAGACTCTGGTGCAATGCTCTGAACTTGTTCAAGGCAACGGGAACTGCATTTTTACCATGACGCTCAAGTTCTGAATGCATGCTTTGAAAGGAGTGCAGGTCCTGGCGCTGCAGCTTGTTTGAAAGTAGCTGTAGTTAAAAAACTGTTCACAGTGCTGAACATGTCAGTTATAGGGCGATAATGACCAAAAATGTTATCACAATAAAAATGTTCTTATCAGTCAATATTGACAATTATCATGATAAATGTCAGATCATTATTTCTTTCCAATTTAAAGGCCCATTTTTGCTCCTGAGTGAAAGTTGAAGAAACTAGGCGGTTAATTGTGGTTTTAACCTCTTCCACTCCCGCCCCCCCTACTATAGACCCATTTTTTTGGGAGGGGACAGGGGATTTTTAGGGGGAGATAGCAGGTCAACAGTATATGCCACATAGAAGTGGTATACATCATCTGAAAGCTGGGAACCTGAAGATTAATTTGAGATGCAGATCAGCACTGTGTGTCAAGCTGTTCTAGTCATAAATCTGTAATAAACATTGTGTTTTGGTTAGGCTGTAGTGGAAAATCGCTTGATCGCTCAATAAACTCACAAAGAGAGCTTTGTCAGGTTATGAAATAATGTCATCAAATAATACAATCAGAAGTATAATGCATCATATTTCTGGAGACAATGATACCACCTAGCTATCTTTTCTTTGTCTGAAAAGTTGGCACTTAGCCAGTCCTTTAAATACTGATGTACAGACTTTGAAAAATCTGTTTATTAACCTTACAGGTCAGCAAACAACCTTCACATAGAAACAAAAGTCAAGAGTTTAACTAACTTAGGAACAGTCTTTCTATACAACCATACATGACAGCACACAAGTATGCACCAAGTAGCATCACAAAATTACATTGCTAGCACATTAAATTAAGAACAAACAACACTATCCTCTAAAGGCTTATCAGATTGACACATAGAAATCTGCATAACGGTTTGTCACCACTGGTTCAGAAAGAAGTACAACAGAATAAACTAAATGTTAAACACTTAACCGTCTCATTTTACACAGCAAAGAACTGAGTTTAGAATAGACACAACACCGAGAGGAACTAACACTAAACTGAATTTCATAATATTATTTGTAACATGTATGATATAAACAAGAAATACATCAGATAACTAATGACCTGCTGTTCAATTTTCTCTCACAAGGCGCCTATTCAAGTTTTGAAAGTTAAGAGTGTATAAGGGCTTAGAACGTTATGATGGAAGAATATGATGGCCGTTCCCATGCTCAGTTATGTCTCAAGTTGTTGTAGCAGTTTTTGGGTTGATACTATTTGTTATACAGATTTGATGCAAAAATTTAACCATTTTTGACCACTCGAGAGTTGATAAAAACGGTCAAAAATCAGGGGGCACAAGCCAGTAAGACAGATTTGCCACAGGTTGTGTGTTGCTCTGTTATCTCTGGACAAAGACAAAGAACTGTCATCTGAACACTGAACATAATGGAATAATTGACACGAATCATATTATCACCTGTGATACGTCATTTAGCCTGATCCTTCATATTTTATTCAATTTGTAAACTATCTAATATGTTTGTGAAACATTTTCTCTTGTAGCTGCCTTTACTCTGTGAGAAAGGGCTGTTTGTGGCTCAGAGCTGGATCACAGTGCTGGGAAACCCCAATAAAGGTAGGACGCTGATACATATAGAAACACCATAACACAACATTCAACACATATCTCCTCCATCTGTTTATTGTTGATTCTAAGATAATTTTTTTAATGCTGAAAGGAGAGGGCACGAAGTGTAATTTCCGTTGGAGACTCTAATCATAGATGTACTATACTGATGTGTGAGTTCACTAAAATCCACCATGTTTGTTGAATGTGTGTGTGTGTGTGTGTCTCTAGGAGTGTATCTATCCAGATACTCAGACCTGCTCCAGGTTAATTCCTTCACTCCAGGAGCCACAGGGGAGATCGTCATCTTCAAAGTGATGAAGGTAAATCAGCTGGGCTGCATAATCATTGTTTGTTTTTATCCTCGTCACCGCTTCTGTCAGCTCACACATGTTACTCAAAATGTTTGATGACTCATTCAGAGACAGGAAACAGGTGATGTCACCATGTCCTGTTGTTAGCTCAGAGGTCATGCTTCACTACTCTGAACTTTGTGGTTGGTGTCATAATGCCGTGCTCGTAGGTGTGTCAGTAGAAGCTTCTGATGGAGGGTAGTCTGTTATTTTATTTACTTATTATTATGTATGTAATAGTAAACAATTTTGGCCACAACTCAGGACTGACTCAGCTGGAACTGCACCTCTGTAGTTTGTCGATATCAGCTGAGTCTTTGTATCAATGAACTAGTTTTAAATCTTCAATTTTGTCATCAGTATATAGTGATTGAAATGGTAATATTCTGCTCTGGTAGTTGAGTTGTGTCTACTTTTGTTTTCAGGGAAAAGTGAAGAGCATCTATGAAAACATGAAGAACCTTATAGATCCAACGCCTCGCTTCGACAGCCACCTCTCCAAGAGCGCCAGCAAGGTCACCTCGCTTACCTCCTACCGCGCCTTCGAGCTCACACAGGTAATAACACACAATATTCACACACACACACAAAAACAGGAAAAGGCTCAGAACAGTTTTACAGAACCTTTTTGTCTCTTTGACAGTGATAAATATTATTGATCAGCATGACTTTTTCTGTTATCGGGTTCTTATCGGGGTCAAGTTGTGTCAGACATATAAACGGCACTCTCGTGTCTTGTCAAACTTAAATCATATTTTAAAGTCTGTCGTGGCAATTTTGCATTTCCACTCTGAGAAAGAGGAACAAGACACAAATCTTTTACAGTATTGTCACACTTAATTAATGCTCAGAGCATGGTACACAGCACAGCAAAGTTAGTTTGTAGTATACACACAGATGAAAAACTGTTCACACCTTTTATACCGAACTCTTCCCGCTTGTCAAGGCTGCTTCTTCCAGTAAACATCCTTCTCTGTTTTGTTGCCATCTGAAGTACTGTGGCAATCTTACCTACCTGCCCTCTGATGCACTATTGTAGCCTTGGCCTTTCTAAGTAGTTAACAGTTAGCAAATTTTCTGCTCACACTCCCAAAGACCAAGATAACTTTGGTCATACATATTCCATGAACCCTTCTGTGACATTGATAGTACTTTATTATGTAATCAGGCTGAAACTCTCTCAGTTAAAGGTTACATAGTAAGATTCAGAATGATCAAACATAGTGGAAATTAAACATGATTACATGTACAATAACTGGATTCAAACGTATGCAATAAAGGTTTTTCAAACTCGATTGTAGTATGTGTAAGTTCCCTCACAAGTCTCAGAGAACAGATATAAATGTGTTTCCATCAGGGAGTCAAGCATATATATTTAGTGTTTAATCAAAAACACACTGACCAGACCATTAATGTCACGACACGCTTATTAGTCGGTTGAGCTTTAAGTGCCCTGTGAAAATTAGAGTTTTATGTTGTTGAAATCTTTTTATAATATAAAGTTGTCCTTCAAAGAAGTAAAACGTGACTTTAAATACTGTTCTGCTGTTTATTTCAGCAATACTTCTACGAGTATTCATTCGATGAACTGCGGCAGCGGCCTCGTCAGGTTTGTCCGTACGCTGTTGTCTCCTTCCAGTTTAAAGGAAAAGACTCTCCACTTCCCAGCAAACCTCTGGTCCCCATCAGGTATGGAGATCTGGAAGGTCTGTGTTATAGCAATGTGCCATCTTGGCTAGCAAAACATAGAACACACTGAATAATTCAGTAAAAAATATCCAGAAACATGTATTTAACACTAAATAGGTCAGTAGAGAGAGCAGTAGACTGACCAGGGAGACGAGGGGGTCATTGAAAAGTTGGCTCAACCAAAGTTCAGTTTGATAAGTCTGGATGAAAGTTAGGATGAAACATTGTGTCTGTGAGCTCCAGACAGCTTCAGAATTCAACTTGAACTTTGCATGTTGTGGTGACAACAGAAACCTGTCATGCAGATCTCAGATAAGATCATAAAGGTCAACTGGTGCTTTCAAGTTTGTTTTTCTATTCAGTCATAAAATGCCAATCGACATGAAAGTCTTTAAGTATAATAACAGTCAATGTATGCTTTAGTCCATTGTTTTCATGTACATCATGCTCTCCAGGCAGCTATTGCTTTCCATTCTCCCCTGGGTCTGAACCTAACTCCACCCACTGCATTATTTTGAAAAATGCTAAAAAGTGGGCAAGGGGCTGAGAGGGGGGAGTGGATGTATGAAGCAGGAGGGCAGGAAGTGCTCAGTGACATTTCCTGCCCAGAGAAATAATAATAATAACTTCAGGAACTAACAGCAGCAATGAGCTGCTGTAGGAAATCTCCCCATCTGTGACTGTCTGCTGTGGAGCAGAGTTGCTGCTCCGACAACGGACAGGTTTAGAAACAGTGGAGCTCAGTTACACCGCGGTATAATGTGTTAAAACAAGGTTTTACCAGCTGATAACTGCAGGACAGACAGTTGGAGAGTTAAAGAACTACAGCACGAAATGCAAAGATGTTTTCTGCTGTTTTTGTGGCTGCCAGCAGCATTTCCTCCCACAGACAGTCACAGATGGAGTAATTTCCTCCAGCAGGTCAGTGCCACTGAAGCTAAAACTGATCAGCATATATTTGAAAATTAGCGTTTGCGGTTTCACAGACTCATACTCCAGGGTGGTGGGTGGGTGAGGGAGGGGGAGGGGGAGGGGTTGGGCGTCAACCTTCTACTATTTATATCAATTTCATAGAACTTCCAAACGGTCGACTCTTCATCAGCATCGGACCCGCCTAATTTTAAATAGCAGCTGACGATTTGAGCCATTTTCAACCAATGTCAATATTCACACCAGCATTGATGTGTTCATCACAGTACAGCCATCTGATTTAGTTTATAGCTCAAAAAACATGTCTAAGTGGGCAGTACCTTTTTAAATAATATACTTTAAATGTAATTTGTATGAAATTCATTTTGTATGTAGAGACCATATGTTTTCTATTGAATTATTTTGTGGGGGATTACGGTGCAGACTTGTGAATATAATTTCCTTTTCCTAAGTGCGTAACCATGCAATAATAATGTAACTGGCCTGGCTGTGCTGTGAAATAAATTGGCTACCATTTAAAGATAAAAAAACAAATATATAACCCAAATTATTATTATTTGTATAGCACCTTTCATACATGAAATGCAGCTTATGGCTTTGCAAAACAGTTTGCTTGACGTTGATGTAATTTACAGGATTTGTTGCAAATGATTCTTCAAATCTAAGTTTCTAAAGCAGGCAGGCACATTAAATACATCCTTGATCTGAGCACTAAATGTCTGAATTGACGTGGTCTTTGTGTGCTGTGTTTGATGGACAGGTTGAACAGTCAATCAGCAGAGCAGAGTAAAGGTGAGCACTGGTCCGTGTTTTCCATTAAGTAACACCAGAACTTCACACTTACAGCTATAGGATATAAAAGGAAGTCCTCTTTTTTTCACACTAATGATTTGCCCCTCTCTGTTGTGTCCTCTTTCAGAGCAAGCTCAGTTCACAGTGTGGACTGGAGATTTGGTAAAAGGTGACCAGGTTCTCTTCCAGATCGCCCTTCGCTCCTTCTCTCCTCCCTTCCTGCCCCACAGACTGTGAGTACTGAACCGACTTCTCTAAGTGTTTGAAGTTTCAGTGCTCTAAAAATGTGCCTGTTTGCTGTGTTTCACCGAGTCAGATAACAGGATCAAACCAAATTCCTGTGTGTTTAGTGCAGAGGTAGGCATGGGGTTTTTTTTTTCACAAGGCACAAAACCAGAAGGGAGGGTGATTGTGTGATTTGTTCCATCACAAGTGGAAAAACACACCTTCAACAACTCAAGCTGTGCCGTATTTAGCTCAGGAAATTCCTACTCAAACTCACCTGTTTTCTCATAACTGTCATGCACTGCTCTTCATCACTGCTTTGTTTCTCTGATGCTTTGTACTCGAGGCTCTTTTTTTTTTCAGCTTGTCTTTGTTGTTTAAACAACTTAGTTGCCTGCTTCAGATTTTAGATATGCACGGAAAAGCTCTGTGTTGGCACCTTTAACAGCAGACTTTATTGGAAAGACCTTTTAAGGCTAAGACAGTATCTTTTCATCCTTTTACAACGCTTCCCACATTACACAGCTTCACATTTCACAGTCCTCTGATGACATGTGTGGTGGAAGTTGACTGAATAAAGGAGACCAACAAAGAGAAATTTGTCTTTGTATATTTATTAAGGTTTTGCGCAAAAGTACCTAAACCTACAAAGTGACAGTCAGCGACCACTGAGGAATCGATGCCAAGTGCATCGTCATCAGAGTTTTTATATGCATAACAACAAAGAGTCAATAGTTACATTCAATGAGGGGAAACACATCAATGATTAAATTAAGGCATTTCCGTAATGAAGGCACACTCTTGTCTCAGATTAACATGAAAGGGTTAAGCTGGGCTATATTTCAACCTTACATCATTAAACACGTAAATGTGGTACACAGATCAGGCATTGTGTTAATAAAGACAGTTTATTTATAGCATCAGGGGTTCAAGCAAAAGGTTCAGCAGAAAAGGAGCCAGTCCTGCTTTCCACCACAGAGACTCACACTTCAATGCAAAAGTTATACACTAGATGATTTTTACTTTTTTCCTCTACAACATGCACCCCATAAACTCCCAAATCAATAGGCTAACTATCAACTGGATGACTTTTAAATGTCTTACAGGTCAACAGAGAGAAAACAGACATCTTGGTTGTGGCTGCTGAAGCTCAGAGTCAGCTGTTCTGTGTATACTTGATCACTCAGTCATTTAAAAACAAGCGAACAAATTAAAATCTTAGGAGTCATTATTAACGGTGATCTGATATTTTAGAATCATAACAGCATCACTGAGGTTGCTTCTCACCATCTAAGAAATATCTCTTAAAGAGGTTTTGCATTATTTTTGAGGGCAACTTTTACACAACCTGGTTCATCAGTCAGCCCTTCATGACGACGGCTTGGTGTACCCTGACACTTGGAACATGGATAGATACGATTGATAGGTTTGATCAACACCAGACCACAAACCTTTAAGATGGAGGTTGCAAAGGTTTGCTGTCAGGAACACCAGAGTTGTTAACACCTCATGACCATAGTTGGGCAACAAAATGTTTGGAAAATGCATCTCTTTGAAATGGTGCATAATTGATGGATAGATGAAGGATGATCTGTAACTGTTAATACAGGAGTCTGTCTGTCTTATGTTGAGTCAAACCAGTGCATCCTCAAATTTGAAAATGATTCACTCTTTGTTTATCTCACCATGTGTCTCCTTCAGACCAGAGAAGTTAGAAATTGGTTGGTTGATGAGGCTCGACAAGGTGACGGAGCTCCTCCCCTCCGACCTGTTCTCCTACAACCTCTACACCAGCAGCCAGGAAGGTGAAGTCAAGTTAACCTTACACACATGAGAGTTGACCAAAAATCCTGTCAGGGATAACTATTAAAGTATGAAATAAGAATATATGTTGTTTGTATTTTCACTGTTGTATTGTTTAAATATTAGTAACATCAATCTAAAAGAGAAATTGTGTCGGATTATGTGTGTTTTGTGTGTGTAGTTGTGAAGAACGGCCATCACTGCAGTCTTCTGGAGGTGATTGACAGAAGTCGGTCAACGACCAGTGTGACAAGACTACTGCAGGAACTGGAGCTCAATAGAGTGGTGGGTTTACTTGAATATTGTAAATGTGTTTATTTTGCTGAGTGAATTCAGTGGCTGCTGATACATCAGAGAACTATCAAGGATTAGCAGGGCCTCATGTACAGTACAGATAAGACATTGAACAACAATGTGATGATTGAAACCAAGGCCTTTATTAATTAATGGCAAAAACAACCAACCCCTTGTTCACTGGTTGAAGGATACGGCTTGTTCTCTGTATTTTTCTTTGTACAAAAACCATTAAAAACACATCAGTGAGCCACACCGTTGCACTGGGTGACACGTTCCTCCACCACAAAGATTACAATCACGTTTGTTTGTTTATAAACGGCCCCAAAGACTAATAACAACAATCACGTTTCCAAAGAGTAGTTCCATGCAAGGCAGACACCGCTGCACATAGGAATGTAGCTCCTTTTACAGAGCTTCGCTAGCTTGTTGTGCTACATATCACAGCCTTTTTTTTTCTTGGAGAATATGCATGTGATTGCTAAAAGGTAATGCGCGCTAAGCTGTAGCAGCAGAAGCATCAGATGGTCGATGAAAGAACAAGAAAGGAAAGAAAGAGAAGACAGAAGGTAAATTTGATAAGAACTGTTGAATGACAGTCGTCTGTTCTCCGTACAGGTTCTGGTGACTCAGCTGACAGAGAGAGGCTTCCTCTTCCTGCTGTCTAGTGTTCAGATGGCAACACCCAACGGTACGACAGGGGACAGATCAGGTGTACTAGTGAATTATCTAGAGGATCTTATTTGATGAGTGTTCTTCTTTTTTATCACCACGTGGGGTGTTAAAAAGACCACTTAAAACAAAAATAGTAAAAGTATTGTTTATTTATATTTTGGGTCAGTACTGTCTTTAAATGAAAAGCTTATATTATGTGGAGTAAATATTACGTTATAACTCCAGGTTGAGGAAGCTGTAGACCGCTGATAGTTGGTACCAGCAGCTTTACAGCTATGATCACTCCAGCCAATCAAAATATCAAATATCCTGGCATGTGGATCATAATCTGACATGACATATTTTGTTTTTTTACCTAGTTTTTTTTTTTTTATCAGATGTGACATTACATAAACAAACATTTAAGTGCAGAGACCAATTTTAGCAGGTTACAAAAAAGCCAATAAATCAGCAGCAACAAAAAGTAGAAGCACTATCAATAATATTTATCTTTAACATCAGGCTGATGGCATGGTGCTTTCTGTCCGTCTTATTTTCTGCAGGTCAGATTGTGGGTTTAAATTAGTTAAACATTAGTATAACTAGAAAACTGTCTTTTTAGCTTCAAACAATGTCACTGATGTGAGAACCAGCAGTTGTCTCTACAAATGTAATATTGTGAGATGTCCATGAAATGACAACAAAGTGTTTTGGACCAAAGTTCATCAAGAGAAATTTGATATTCAGATTTTTAGCTTTAGTGGTAATAGAGTTATGAAGTATCGAAGAGATTACTGCTTCTAAACATGACAATGATGTATTTTCAGAGAGAGGAGAGAACTGGAAGAGGTGTCTTCAGGCCTTGTTTGTCTTCCCAGAAACCAGAGATGTGGCCAACTCCAGTGAGTAACAAAGAGACTGCTGGGTGGGGGATTTATTGATGATTTCCAAGTTATCAGTTATCTAATCTTTTGATGCATGTTGTACAAAACAAACTAATTGGAAAAAAATGAGCTGAGTGGAACTGAAAGTTAGTCCATCACTATGAGTAACATCTTCCCCATTACACATAGTCATTTCATCCACTGTGAGCTTCAATGGAATCAACCGTGGAGACTAAAACAACACAGAAGTACAAACTGAAGCACGGACATGAAAATGATCCCTATAATTTAAATATGGATGTTTGTTATTTTCCTATTTCATCCCGTAGCATCAAGGTGTGCCTCCTCCTCCTCCTATGATGCAACAGAGTCATTGATGTCTGGTGTCACAGTGATGCCGCGTCTGAACCAGTTCATCCCAGCGTTGCATCACGCCTTGGTGAAGGCCCGTGCCAACCCCCCTCCTGAGCTGTCTGCCGGTGTGGAGCGCCAGGCACGGGAGTACCTCATCGGCCAGAGCGATGGCAAGGTACGACCAATGTCTCTTTAAACAATAATCCTCGAATTTTGTATTTTATTTTTTTCCCCATGTGACTGTGTGACGTGATCTTAATGGGATTTTCTGTTGGTGCGATTGTATCTCTATGGGTGGTGCACATTTCTAAGTTTGTGGGGTGACTACTGTTAGCAGTAGGGATGGGTATATAACAGATGCGATGAGTGTGTTTAGTCAGGGCCTTTTGTCTTTTCTCCAGGTTCGACAGTACCCCATGGGCGAGTACGACTCTAAACTGGACGAGGACGGAAAACTGTTTCCTGCTCCCAAACATCACCGGCTGAACATGGACGGCTACCTGCGCTCCTACCTGTACAGCCCCGCCCTCTACCTGCTGTCAGTGGCCCGGGCCAAGCAGATGGTGGAGGCGCACTGTGGCCCCAAGGAGCCACAGGAGGCGAGGGCCAGGAAGAGCTGTGGAGGCCAGAGAGAGATGATGGGGAAGGAAACTATCAGCAACGTCAGAGACAGACAGACCAACAATGAGAAGGTAAAAACTGACATAACAGTCTGGACAAAGACTATTTCTTGACCAATACGGTGTACAGAAGACTGTGTGATACTGTTTGTTTATTTTTGTTATATTGGTCTCATGTCGGGTCCCTAGAGAACTAAAATATTTGTTCTTTGTCGCTCAGATGCAGCAGCTCATAGACCTGGTTTTAACCTGTAAGAGGAATGCAGAGAATGAAGTGAAGAGAGAGGAAGGAAGAGAAGGAGGGCTGAAGGCACCAGGGAGGAAAAGGAAGCTGGAACAGGAGACGGCAGAGAGGGCACTTAAATTCCTGAAGGCGTCGCAGGAACCAAGAGGATGTGACCAGATCCCTGGTGAGATGACAAGAGTCAGCCAACAGCCTGAATGTGGTATAACAAAACTGTGATAGCAAAGACAGAGATAAAATGACATCAAACAAGTTCCCTATGCCAAAATAGCTTCTAATAAAACCACAAACACTGAAAAAGACAATAGTTCTCAGTCAAAATGGGGATTCTATAGTATTTGCACTGAATTGCACTGCAGTCCTTTTCACTGCTAACTCCCTTCCACCGAGGGAGGTTCATGCCGTGTTTTCACTGCATTTTAGAGACACATATATTCAACTGCTTTCCTTTGTTTTGCAAGTCAAGTAGCAAGTGAAGAACTTCTGTTGAGTAATCTCAGGCTACAGAAATGAGCTTTTTGGTTGTAAACTGTACTCTCAGATGTCAGGAACAATCACACCCTACCTTAATCACTCTCTAGTCTCAGTCTCTGTCTTAGATGAATGTATTTATTTAAATCTAATATCAGGAAACAGATCTTCACACTACAGGTGGCGTAAGACTTGTTATAGGACAACAGCCTTTGGAACAAGGTCATAATGAGGGGCGTTCTCGTCTCCTCTCTAAACAACAAATCTTAGTCAAGTCAGTCCAACTAACACATCTCAAGAAACTAAGAAACCCGAAGGTTTTCTCATCATTGCTACCAGACAATCTCTCATGAGTTATACAACAGATGATCTAACAATGACCCAGCAGTTTTACATCTGCATTTCAGTAATTGCCACCACAGATATGCATCTGTAAAATGTCAGATCACACGCATTACAATTTTCTGGCAGATGTAGGAAAGGAGTCTATTTGTGAACATGTGTGACAGCTCAGGATTTGCTTAACTTGAGCAAATGCATCGTTGTCACAATTTGTCTCAGAACAACAAACTCATGTTTTTTTATTTTGTCATCTCTTTTTATTGACTTTGTGTGCATTCACTTTGCCCTCTAAAGTTTGTTTTTTGCTTTACTTTCAGTCTGAATACATCTTAAGAGCTGACGATCTTGCAATCAATGGCCAATGTGTCATTTACTGACATTTGTTTTCTCTGCTTTTTCACCTAGTTGAAGGAGGAGGCCACATCCCCGCCCCTTTTGGCTCTCTTGCGTCTGTGATTGGCTCAGTGGGTTTGAAGGACACTGATCTGCGTGATGGATCTGAGCTTGCTACCACACTTCTCAACTTGCTGACAGGTGACTTAAGACTGTCTGCTAGACCACATTGACAACAGAATAACACATGTGGAGCCTTGAACTGGGCCAATATAGTTGTCTTATATCTTATTTCAGTTCATCATGTGTCAACTCATGTTGCATCAAAACACTAGAAGGACATCATAGGACATCATGAAATCACGGATTGTTAAAGATCTGCTTTCTATCAGAGTTTTCAAAACACAATTAACATCAACATAAAAAATGTTTCTCTACATACTGACAGGCCTCAACCAGGCTGCCAGAGGAACAGCCAATCAGAGCCCTTCTGAGGTGCAAGAGGAAGGCCAGAGGGATTCCTGTCCATTTGATAGGTTGGCCACCAAGCTGGGCCTGCCCACCAACTGTGACATTGACCTGAGGAAGCAGGAGGAGCTGGAGGTAACTGAAGGTTTAAGTACATGTTTGTGTCTGCCAGATAATTTAGCTTTACGGTGTCTTTTCCACAAATTATTGTATAGACGCGTAGTAAGAACACCTGTCTGTGGTTTGGTAGTCACCTTTGTGTCTGTGTCCTTCAGTTTCTCTTGAGCTATAGTTACTTGTACTTTACATACAGCACGGTCACATTATGACAGTGTACAAAAGGAAGCCAGCTAGAACTAAGATGCCGCAGACATGTGCAGTAAAAGGATGATGACACAGTTAAAATTACTTTTTGGTTTGATAGTGTGGCTTTGAAGTGTTAGCACCATCTTTATCTTGTGGAGGATCTTTAACACCCTGTTCCTTCAATGAAACTAGCATCCTTTTCATGACCGCTGTATGTAAATGATGATGTTGATTATGGCTACTTGGCAACAGAAGCAGTTTATGAGACTATAAAGATTTCTAACTCACCCCCTGAAAATGTCTAAATATAGATTCTTTCTTTTAATTTTTACTTTGTTTTTTATTTGATGGGCAACAGTAGAGCGATAAGAGGAAATTAGGTGACAGAGACGATAGCACAGTGCCTAACCAACTCCTGTTTGCAAAGAGGTTTAATTTGATTGACTTTTAGTCCATCTTAATGCAGTGCCTACATACATGCCCGTATGTATGGTGAAAGAGTTATTAGTCACTGTAAGCATCCCTCCTGTCCATACTGGCTGTGAGGTGATACCTTCATAGTGTGACTGTGCACAAAATCCACATTTTAAACATTTTAAAGTTCAGCTGAAGCTAATACGAGGCTTCAGCACTCTGAATTTGTCAAAACTCTCTCAACGTACATGTAGCATATTTAGAATTGTATGGATTGACTCAAGTTAATATTATTACTTTATTTTTTATTCCAGAGGAAGCAAAGGTCCTTATATACATAACTACAGAAAGACATTACATGAAAGGAACTTCTTAAATTATTTGCATTATTTAACTGTAAATATACATTTTGTGTAAATATCCCATCAAATGTAACGTTGAAACAGAGCTGGTAAGTTTGACAAAGTGTGTGGATTTCTGTTGTGTGTGTGTGTGTGTGTGTGTGTGTGTGTGTGTGTGTGTGTGTGTGTGTGTGTGTGTGTGTGTGTGTGTGTGTGTGTGTGTGTGTGTGTGTGTGTGTGTGTGTGTGTGTGTGTGTATCTAGGAGCAGACGGCAGGCAGCGTCAGTAGTTTGGAGGGATTCAGTCCCAGCTCCCACAGCGGGGAGATGAATCACCACGGAGCATCAGGTAGAGGAGGAGGAGGAGGAGGAGTAGGAGGAGGAGGAGGAGGGCTGGGGAGGAGAACAGGAGGATTTGAAGAGGAGGAGGAGCAGCAAGAGTGGGAGATCCCGTGGGTCCTCATCCCCATTACAGGTCTGTCTGCCAGTCTGCCTGCCAAGTCTGGATATACTTCAAAAAATACCATTTATATGAAATACCAAAGTAGAAGTTGTCATTATATTGATATTTATATTATATTTATTTTATTGGATTTTCAAAATCTAAATCAGCATAAAAAAACCATCATCACAGATTCACATAACATATACAACACATATACTTTAAGTCAACTTCAAGCAACACTTGAACACCCATATTAAGTTCTATGCTGGATTCACAGTTTGAAAGATAATGCTGAGTTTAAGTTTAACACAGGTATATTGCATTATTACTCATCCAGAGTTAACACTAAAGAAGAGTTATTGCTTTACTTACCAACAGACTATGGAAGCATAGTTCAGATTTGATTACATAGTAAAATATAAAAGGACTCCAAACTCGTGGAGAGGCATGATAAGGAGCCACAGTGCTTTATAATCAGTATCTTTCTCAGCAAATGTGCATTTTGCACTAAAATCATATCCAGAGTGAGTTAGTGCTCTGCCATCTGTCAGATCAGAATGTAACTGTATGATAAACAATACAGGATTCTCAATCTTTTAACAGTTTAGTGACATTAAGTACATGCATTATTTAGCACACTACTAGTGCCTCACAGTGCTGGATATAAAGGAGCAGATCCTGACCAGACTGCAGATTAGAATGAAAAATGAAGATTGAGTTTAACTCTGATCTCTGTCTGCAGGTCTGTGTTCAGAGAGGTATACCCAGAGAGACAGAAACATCCCCCAGGACCCCCGCTTTCAGCACCTGGCTACAGCAACAGGCACCACCGCAACAACCAAACCCCCCAGGAAGAGCCCCACCCCGTCTCCCGTGCCCAGCCCTCCTCCCTCCCCCTCTCTGTGCCCATCACCCGACCCCAGCCCTCCCCCTTCACCCTCCCAGTGCCCATCCCCAGAGCCCAGCCCTCCCCCGTCCCCATCTCAATGTCCATCCCCAGAGCCCAGCCCTCCCCCCTCTCCCTCCCAGTGCCCGTCTCCACAGCCCAGCCCTCCCTTCTCTCCCTCCCAGTGCCCGTCTCCACAGCCCAGCCCTCCTCTGTCTCCCTCCCAATGCCCATCTCCACAGCCCAGCCCTCCCCCCTCTCCCTCCCAATGCCCATCTCCACAGCCCAGCCCTCACCCTTCTCCTTCCCAGTTCCCCTCAGTTCAGCTCAGCCCTCCCCCCTCCCCCTCCCGGTGCCAGTCCCCGGAGTCTAATGAGCTCAGCACACTTAACAAGGACTACAGTTGTGCTAACGAGGAGCAGTTAGCTCCCACAGCCTCCAGGGAGTTTGCAGGTAACCTCAACCATACTGACTTGTTCTCAGGGTCAAGGTGTTGCTTTTGTTCATGTTTTAGACTGTAACGCCACCCACAGTTTTGACTGTCATTGCCACTAATGTGGTATTTGCTATCTCAGTTTCTAACTCTAAATCTGAAAATTGTTTCCTGTCGCAGTGTATCAAAGCCAGTAGCTGACAGACTAGGAGCTGAAGTTAATGTCAAGTCTGTCAACTTCTATTGGCAAATCTTATGACCACTATCCACTTTATTTGTATTTGTACACACATGGTTTGTTGAAGTGAAGTTCATAGGTTTCAATGTATACTTCAGAGTGTAAAAGTTGTTGTTCCATATTTTCCAAGTCTCTGAACTCTACTGGTGGGATGAACACCGGTGTTTTGATGATGGTGTTATCTTATGTGTCCATCCAAAATCTCTCATAGGTGTTTAGCTGGATTTCAGTCACACCTGGTGACCGAAATCCACTGATGATGATGATGTTAGTTGCTTAAAGAGGAACACTAAATCCACTTTTTAAGATAGTAAATTACACTACAGTTACTTGATTATTGTGGTACCAGTCTGTAGTGCTCTTTTCCCTTTTCCAAAGAAAATCCAGTAATTCTGTTACCAAGACCAAAAAGAAAAGAAACTCTGTCATGTCATCTCTCGCTCCATGCCCCTGAAGTAAAAGTTATGTTCAAGACTGAGAGTTTAGTGTGTTTGGGTTGATTATGCCTGAGTGAAAGAGGGGCTGACGGTGAAGAGGCAGACAGGAAATGAGAGGGGAGAGAAAAGTTGACATATTTGACATCAACCTCAGCTCCAAGTCTGTCAGCTATTGGCTTTGGTAAACATTGACAGGAAATAAACATGATCCCATTTTCAGATTTTGAGTCAGAAACCAAAATAGAAAATACCACATTAGTGGCGGTATGACATTCAACAGAGGCTGCAGTTATGTGGTATATATCTATACATTACGGTTAATACTCCTGTCGTTGACGTCATTGACTTCTTCTTCTTTCTTCTTCTGTTGTCATTAGGCTACTGGTTATTCTTTTAATTCATAACCTGTGTGTATGTATCTCAGTTGGAAGTCCTTTCACTTCACCATATAGGTTTATTATTAAAGTTAGGCTTTGAACAAAATGGTCAGGACTTGTGTTGTTTTACAGTTTCTTTAGTCAATATACTTAACATGTAACGTGTTTCCAGTCTAACAAAGTCTGTCTTGTACAGGAATATCAAAGGACAGAGAAGAGAAACCTCAGGGGAAAGAAAAGATAAATGAAGAACTATCCATTTATACATCCAACCAGCCATCTATCCCTCTTGTTTCAGAAGGGAGGACAAATCACTCACCATCACTCACCGAGCGAGGGGAGGAGGATACACACAGGGAAAAAAGGATGGTGAAGGAGGCACAGGTAGAACTTTTCGGGGAGCGAAAAGAAACACAGCTTGTCGAAAAAGTCTGTAAACGAGGGGAAGATGAGGCCAAAGAGGTTAAGCAAGATGAAGCGGTGGACATGATACACGAGGTAGCTAGTGATAAGGAACAAAAGGGAGAATCAAAGGAACTGGTAGGTGGCTCTTTGTTTTCTCCCTCCATCTCCTCACCTCCTGCTCGTCCTCTCAGAAATATTGACAACATTGTGGACAAACATCTGGGGGACTTCTCCTCTGAGATACAGCTTCTCCTGCAGGAAGAGAGTGTGTACTACAGTTTCCCACAGTCCCCGCACTCCACTTCAAACACAGAGATCACTGCACCTAAGCACACATCCCCAAACACCTCGATATCTCCATTTTCACAGTATGTGTCATTCTACCACCCCTGCCCCCCGGTCCAGGACTATGTGAGCTCACTACAGGACAGCATTAACTCCATGATTACAGAGTTTGATGACAGCTGGCAGAGCCACAAGCCCAACACCAGCCGGACTGAGACCGATGCTGTGTTGGCCAACAAAGTAAGTGCTTTTGTGGCCAGCATCCGAGCAGGTAACGCTAAACCAGGAAGCGATGAAGAGGTTTCTGCTCCCTGTGGTGAACTGACAGCTGCTGGTGTCGGTGCTTCAGTTAGATTAATCCCTGCACTCGAGAGAGGAAGTGAAGTGTGGTGGCCAGATAGACTCAACAAACAGCTTTCTGACGCTACAAACAACAGGAATCCCCCAACTTCTAACGTCACTTTATCTGTTCCTACCTCTGCGTCTAGTTCTAGCCACGAACCTGCAAACACTGCCGTCCTCTACCCTCCCCCTAACAAGTCCCCAAAGTCTCACTGGAAACCACAGCAAAGCCACAACTCTTTAGAGTTCAACAGGACAGTCCCTCATAACGTTAGACAAACACCAGATAACAGCATGACCAGGGTTGTACATTGTACCAGCGGTGTAGAAACTGGAAGTAGCCTTGTAGGTGCAACATGCGAGGTGACTCTACCAGGGTTCTGTGGTGTTTCCAAGTCCTCCGCAGAACCTTCACACCCCTCTGAACGCGTCTCCAGTCCGGCTTCTGGACCCATCCCCAGGCCCGGCACAAGCCCCGCTCCCCCGCCCACAGCCCTCAGCTCCCTGATCAGCCAGCTGCAGCCAGAGGTGTTCAACAGCCTGGAAGAGATCATCAAAGACGTCAAGAGAAACTCGCTACAGTTCTACCTCCACAGCACAGAGCTGGAGGACCGGGTCTATGAAAACGTCAAGGTAACCACATGGGCAATATAGGTCACATTTCATGAATAATTCACTAAAAATAGATGAGCATGTAGATTCCTAAATACATGCAATGTTTTTCACATTTTAGTTTCTACATTTAATCCTTGATCAATGAATGTTTTTGCCAGCACTACATAATTATGTACTTGTATTAACAGATGTGCTGATGAAGTCCAGTTCATCAGCATCGGTCATGCCCTAATTGATGCATAATTGTATTTTTGTGTAGCCTACATACTCTGTGTGTGTACTGTTTTGTTGTAGGAATACCTGCTGAAGCAGGGAAACGTGGAGCAGAGTCCCGTGGCCTTTATGAACCAAGAACACTCTGACAACAGGCTGCTGGTCATCGTTAAGAACAAAGACATAGCTGGACACATACACAAGGTGCCTCTAAATGATCAGTTTAATAACTAATTCTGTTTCTTTCCATCTTGACTGCAAGTGGTGATAAACAAAGTGAATGTGTCTTTTCAGACTTTGTGCAGATCCAGATCTTAGATAAACAAAGTCTCTTTTCATGACTACAATTTATTTGCTCTCTTAGGTCCTCAGGTTGCCAGGTGTTGCCACTCCAGAAACCAACTAATCATTCTGTTTGCTTAATTTGGTTGAATATACTCCAGGAGTGGCGCTGACCCTCTCACAGCAGGGTGGAGACAAGACTCTGTCAGATGTGTATTCTGACTAATTAACCTGAGCCGCTCTGGGACTGGCATAAACCAGTCATATCTGTAAATGTGCTGGGGCCTCTAGGCACTCAGATCAGCTCTGTGTCTGCACCAATAGTGGCAAGGAATTAGAGCAAGTGGTATCATATAGCGTCCCCTAGCGGATAAGAGGCACTAGCCAGAACACACACCTGGCAGTAGTGCTGAAACGATTAGTCAACTATTTTCATAATTGATAATTTGATCGAATTGTTATATTTCAAGCTAAAATGCCAAACATTTCCTAACATCCAGCTTCTCACTTGTGAGGATTTTCTGCTTTTCTTTGTCTTATGTAATAGTAAATTGATCATTTTGGGGTTTAACTGTATAAAAAGCTATTTAAAGATGCCACATTGGACTTTATGATATTGTAGTCGTCAGTCTATTAATTAAAAAGATAATTGTTAGCTTCAGCCCTACCTGTCAGCACTTCATTATCACCTATTCTCAGCTGCCTCATCAGAGAATCCCCTCAGATCAAACATGCTGAAATTTGTAACATGTCTCAGATCCTGTCACTGCAGACGTTTCATTTCTGTATTTTTATTCATTTATATTAACCACAATTAGATATAGACTATTAGTGTCGCTTGTAGACTTTTACTGCTACTGGTAGTCAGGACACTACATGATAGCCAGGCCTACATGTCATATGTTCATATAGATCGTGATCTGTGTGTGAGGAGATGCATCCGCTTTGTGTACTACCACTGGAAAGAATTCACTGAACTATAGTTACCGTCTGACTGACTATTTTTCATGCTGGACAAATGCACTGACTGATGTACTGGATGATATATAACCCAACTGAAAACAGACTAACAATAGGTCGGTTTATGTGTTTATGTGCACATCAGATCCCAGGTCTGATGTCTCTGAAGCGACACCCGTCAGTGGTGTTTGTGGGGATCGATACTCTGGACGACATCAGGAACAACAGTTACAACGAGCTGTTTGTTTCTGGAGGCTGCATCGTCTCAGACGAGTTGCTCCTCAATCCAGACTTCATCACTCATGGTAGGTCAGGGATCAGAATCCAACAGCAGCATCCAGCTAAATTTATTTTAAGGTCATAATGGAACATTTTCTGCAGGAGTCTTCATACATTATTTTCATTGAGACAAAAAAAATTTGGTAATATTTGCATCAGTTTTTTGTAAATCATGAGTCAAATGCATTGCTGGTAGTGAACTTACTTTTTGTATTTATATCAACTGAATTGATGTGTTCATTGATGGGACGTTGTTCTGCAGATCGACTGGCTTCACTGCTGATGTTCCTGGAAAATCACAGTTCTCAAGAGAGTGTTTGGAGGTGGAAAGTTCACTGCAAAACCCACAAGAAATTAAAAGAACAAGCCAGGTACCGATTCTGCGGCTGCACTGTATAATGACAGACATAAGATGAAACTGTGATATGTTTAATGACTAATAACTGAACGGATTTACAACCACGCTGGTGTTTCTACCCTGCTTTATAGAGCATTAAACTTTATAACACTCAGAAACTAAGGCTGGCTACTTGGTTTTCACTCCTGCTGTTCACACATTATTTTCTGAACAAGTTAGACGACTCAGAAGTGCCATCATGTGGCATATTAGTGGTATTGCACTTGTTCTACATGTTTATTAAATTGCCTGTTCACAGGTTTTAAACACACAGGAAATATTTATAAGTCAGTGTTCCAGGGTTTAAATACCTTGTTGATGGAACCCTTAATAATGTCAAAAAATTGATAGAATGTGTTTAACAAAATTGTTTTACTTTTTTTTTTTTTTTACTTCCATATGGGATGATTACTTTGATGCTGAAGAAAATGTCTTAACATGTTTCAGACAAGACCTGAAGTTGTGAGGACATTATTCCTCAATGGACGTTGGGTTAGTTAGTTAATAGTTATGCCTCACACAGACAAAGCTTAAGTTCCTTCAAAACATGGTGAAACACCTCATAACCATCACCTTAACCCTGTATTAATGGACGGTGTGGAGGAAATAACATATGTGTAGGCTCACAGTCCACATGCAACTGGCTGTAGTGGCCACTTTGACAAACCCAGAAGACTTTTTTTTCTCTCCAACTACTTAAAAAGTTAAGAGACTTTGACTTCTAGTCAGCTGTACATTATCCTGTTAGGAGAAGCAGAGATAATCCATACAGTAACATACAAATTACAGGCAGAAAAGTCTTTTAATGTTTGTCTGTGTATTTTCATGTGGTTGCCAGGTTCAGGAGAGATGCAGCCAACCTACTGGACATACTGTCAGTCTATCAGAAGCGGCTGATTGTTGAGTTCCTGCCATATCATCACTGCGATATGATGAACCATCAGTCACCTGACCTGGACTGTCTTATCGAGCTCCAGGCCAGATACACACAGTACCGACACACAATCTTCCTGACTGGTGTGTGTGCAACAGCAGCACAGTGACTCATTGATTACCTGATTAGCTGTTGAGATTTGAAAACTTAATTTACCACCTGAACTGAAGTATTGAAGTCTTGTTTTTGTTTTGTTTTTTTCCTCAGAGCATCATTTTGAGAAGTTCCCTGCCTACTCCAGTAGTGGCATCATCGTGGCCAGTATAGAAGAAATTCTGCACAACTTCACCAAACTGGTCGGTTACCATGACATCAAGGACAAACAACCAATCATAGACAACCTGCTAGCACCCAAAGGTAGTTGTTGCAGGTTGAAATATTTCATTAAGATTAGAAAATATAAAATAAAAAAGAAAATTTGACTTGTATTGCATATTGATGCTTAAACTTTATAAACCTTGACTTTCACAAGACGGTGCATGTTAATGGGATCTGGTAATCAGCAAAGTTCTATATTTAGTAAAGGAAGTGAGTCTTCCTGTAATTTACAAGTTAGAAAAAAGTCATTCAACTGTGATGCAATCTCTATGCATCTGCCACTGGAACCAAAAGGCTGAGTGAGCTGTCAAGTGATTTGACACCACCAGGAGCTGTGTTTCAGAGCAAGAGGAGACACTTTAAAACTTAAACACTTATTTTGAAGCTGGATCAAGTGCGCCTGTTTGCATGAAATCAATGTAGAGGTCCAGGCTAGACGTGAGGTTACGCATGACTACACACGAGACTATAAGCTGCAGCGTGTCATGCAAGCATGATTCAAGTGACATCACTTGAAGCAATTTACCAGATTTCACACAGCTCCCTCTGTAGCCACAAAGGGCTTTATACAGCTTTTTCCACGCATACTGCCCAACACCTGTAAACAGACTTTGATATGGAAAATTGGTGCAGTTTCCCTTTGAGTGGTCATTGTGTACTAAAATGTTCTTTCATGACACTTTATTAAAATCCCTGCCGGTCACTTGATAAGTTCCAAATAAATGTCTTTATATTGAGTAACCTGGGTCACAAATAATTGAAGACCTAAAATCGGGGTCTTTAGTCAAAAAAGTTGGGAAACTTCTTATACTGTCTCTTTGTGTTTTACTAAGTGCTCTCTTCTGTCTTCAGGTCTCATTAGACAGCTGAGTTATGGTGACTGTGTGTTAGGCTCTGAACGCTCTCCATCTATCTTCCCAGAACACATCCACGCCCTCTCCTCAGGTGACCAGGCACAACATCTCCAGCAGCCCGGCTCCGGACACCCACCTCTCCCCCATCTCTCTGACCAGCTAGTCCCAGAAGCCTCCTGTAAGGAGGGAATGCCGCACCATTCAGATACAGACCTTGAAATGCTGCAACTGGCCATCTCGCAGTTGCGGGCTGAACGTCAGGCGCAGCAACAACAGCTGCAGCAGCGGTTAGACGCCCAGGCAGAGTTCAGCATCAACCCCTGCAAAAGCTTCCTTTCCAATCCTCGTCACACAGGTAGTGGTCACATCACCCCTTCTTCAGCTCAGGGAGTTCTTGCTGAGTCAGTCCACCTCACTCCTGGCAGGAAAGCAGTGGCAGCCACTCTGGAGTTAATTCACTCCACCCTGCAGCCGGAGCTGGGGGAGGAGCAGAGGAGGGAGCACAGAGATGGAGCAGAGCCACTTACAGAGAGACAGAGGAGGGGAGCAAGTCCTGGAGGAGAGGCTGGAGATAAGAGAAGTGGTACTCCAGTGAGAGTGGTGGGGCTGTCGGGAGGAAAGCAGGGTCCCATTAATACTGACACATCCAGCTCTATATGTCCATCCACCCCTTCATCCGACCAATACACAACTGCACGACCAAGTGACCAGACAGACTGGACCAATGACGAGAGAGGGAAAGCAGATCAACAAGGGGAACCTGCATTACCCAGAGCAGCTAAACATGGTGCTGTGTCCTCCAGTACCACTTCCTGTCCTGTAGAGAGTGACAGATCAAGGTTAGTAAATTGAATGATTAACAACAAACTTTGATTTCTGCTCTTTATATACGGTTCAGTTGGAGATGCACATATGTGGGTGTGCACCCTAAAATGTCATGAACCTGGCTTACAGTGAACAGCAACAGCTCCAGATAAATGTTAAGCCAACTTTGAGGAACTGAAAAATCTAGACTTGTGTCAAATAATTACTGGGGAAATATCATGCTTTTTGTGATTTTCTGTTTTGTTTTTTTTAATGCTGTTAAGATGTCATAGGTAGATCTCACACTGATATTTCACACTTAAAGACACTCTGCTCCACTTAAGATGTACTAAGCATCTTAACGCTTACTTTCTCTCCATCTGTGTGGACTGCTGACTGGAGGGGAAACAGAAATGTCAAGGATGTCAGCATTGATTTTGACCAATGAAAATAGGGTTAGGTGCACGAAACTTCGCAAAAATAGAGCCAGGGCGGGCAGTTTTTCAAACAAGCGACCGTCTGTCAGCAGCAGCCGGCTAACCTGCCTTCACCAGGCTGACTGACAGCAGAAATGAATTAACCAAAATAGTTTTCATGTTGGCAAATTTGGTTATCAAATTTAGGTGCTTGGTGGCCCGTGGGGCCAGTGCTTAAAAATATTAGCGTCTATCCCTGCCCCATTAGATTACCCCCCCCGGAAAGAGAAAATGTCAGGAAAATCCTTACTCCCCAAACCTCCCCCTATACTGAACCCAGGAGACATTTGGAAACAGGTCTTCCAAAACCTGGGGATAGACATTGCACTATGTACATTCAGCATCCCTCCCCTGACAGGGACCTAAACCCTGTGCTTACACATGGAGAGGACAAAGAACTGAGTGATGAGGAATTGGGCCCCGCTGACCCAGCATCCCAAACACTTGAAAGCAGCAGCAAAAGGAGTGAATTATTTCACAAGCTGAGTCCCACTAGATATTTTCACATCTCCCAAGAAACCCTCTCCCAAATGAGCCTCCACTCCGCCACCCTCGAAAACATCTCAATTACATTAAAAGAAACCGCAAACTGCACCCCACTTGAGCAATACATACTGCCTCCTTTAGTTTAAAAACCAAATATCAACTGGTCCTAAACCAGGTATCCCTACTTCTCCTCCTTGGAACTTGGGGAGGATTTGTAAACTTAACTCAGGTGCAGACACTTGTCAGTCTTGCAGGCCCACGGGAGTTACCAGACGAAATTGGGCCCTCGGCCAACATCTCTGACCATGACCCTATTTGGGTGTGACACATTTGGTCACAGAGTAGATATTAGTACCCAAGCCCACCTGGAGGCAGTGGAAGCTATGAAACACCAAATACCAAGCTGAAATACACCTTTTGGTGCCCATTGGGAAAGATTTCTGAACAATGTTGGCTAAAGAAGCCACAGAAGCAGACCCCCATAAAACCCCTGAACCAACCCCTGGGGAAAGTGGGACTCACCAAACACCACCACCAGTAAAAGTGGGAGACGAAACCCTGATCCCAATAACCCACCCTTTTAAATGTCAGGTCAAAAGGCATTCAGTTGGGACAGACCCCCACAAGAGCCCTGCCCATGGCACCATTTACCTAACTAAATCAGGACAAGCCTGGACCTCAGAGGTACAAGGAATGGAATCAGCACCAGACATAGAACCAGAATGGCCAACATACCCTCCCTTATCAGCAGGGTGTCCTCAACCCCTGACCCACAATTCTCAGCCAGGTTCAACCCAATCTGATCAATAAACCTGCCCTTCATAGCCCGTTACCAATAGCCCATAGTATGCCAGCCCCTGTATCTTTCCGGTTAGCTTTAAGTCAAGACTTTGACCCAGGGCTGCCTAAAATGTCAGAACCTCAAATGATCAAATACTTTAACACTCCGGCCCCACAGTGGTTTTCAGGAGAGACTCTAGAGCAATAGCTCCGGAGGTAGCGGTAGGAATCTCAGAGGATTTACTTAGAGAGCCAGCAACCATCTTCTGGCTGCAAAGCAGTAATAGAAATGTGTGACCTGTTCCCAACCACTCCTGTTGAAGATGCAGAGCAAGAGCTATTGAGCCAACTAATCGAACAGATTCAACATGGTAAAATACTGCTAGCTATGGCCATAACGGAGGTGCAAACCACCATTCACACCAATCGACAGATGGTAGTCTTAGGAAAACTATTTACAGATATCCAAGGGTGAGTAGACTCAGCAACTAAAGTACAGTCCTGTAACCCTAAGCAACTCCTAGAAGAGGCCCGACAATATGGCCTAAAATCTAAAATCATACACACACAAAGACAGCATAGCAACGCACTCAAATGCCAAGAAAAACCAACCTAAACCACCCAACCCCAAGTGGAGGGACCCAGTAGGAGGGGACTGCCTCCATCTCGCACCCAAAATGACCAACGACATTGAAGGCCCCTTTTCCCCACACATGAATCCAGAACATCCCCGAGGGACTTTCCCTTCCGGTCCTTAGCAGCAGCTGAAACAACTCAACCCAGGGGTGCCCCAACAACACTTCGGGGAAATATTCAGGGAAATATGGCCAATAGGTCCAGAAGCAATCAAGACCCTTACTTCCTAGTTCCCAAGAATGAGTACAATTTAATGACCCCTGCACAATGGGATGAGTTAAAGGCAAGACACAAAACATGGAAAACACAAAACCCACGCAACCCAAAAAACAAGGTACTGTGACCTCCTCAAAAACCACCCCCATTGACCCCTGCTGGCTAAATTGGCAGAAAATTCCTGGGAAATTGAAGATGAACTAAGTTGTGAGTAATTTATGGTTTATACAGGAGCTAAAATTAGCGGGTTCCTTGGGGGGTACACCCAGATGCACGTACTGTATCTCACCTTGTACACGGTTACATTGTTCAGTAATTTATGTTACACAACAGTGTTTGCATCGCAATTTGTTTCAAGGATGAAACATGAGAAGCTACTTTTGCTAAAAAAGTAAGTTGGAAAAGAGACTGATGAGCCCTGCTAACGACGTCTCCTTCATAAAAAAGCAGAATACCGAGTTTTAACCGACCAGTCTGATGTGTGTCAAAGTGTGTGTGGTTATTCTATAGCAGCCTGGTGTCATCAGGTGATTTTAATGAAGGTAAACACAGTGAACAGCTGTGCGTAACACCACTGAGCTCTGGCACTGCACTTCTCAGAAGCTGAGACATTTCAGTCCTGCTGCCTTCAGATGCTGCAGGGATTTAATGAACTGAAGGAGAAGCTTCTCAAGCAGTAAAAAGAGCTGTGGACAACAGATACTGTAAGAATCACCCACACTCATTTATAGATCAGTGCCGACTGATTTACTGTCTTTCCTGCTTTAACCACGTTAAATGTTTCCTGTCCTGATTTTGGTTGGAGAGTGTTTAATTGAATTAAATTATTTATATTTTAAAGCCTCTGGAAACGTGGCTTGAAATCATAAAAATGATTATATGATATCAAAGTTGAGTGTCTCATTAAGCATCCACAAAAATCTGAATGAAAATAAACATTCATAACTATTAGAAAACTTAGCTCAAAAACAGCTCATTTGGCTGCTCAAACCATTTCTCAGGACTGTGTGGGCGTGTCCAGATCACGTTTGATTGACAGCTTACTTTAAGCTCAAGTACCACTTTGTTTTCTATTCATTCACTAAAACGTTTTGCTGATATGTAATAAACTACCAAATCTATCAAATGGACCCTACTTGGTTAGAAAGTTTGACTAATCGACCAACTAGCAAAACAGGTTAGACCACCCAAATTTGTGTTTTTATTTAACTATACCTCCTGGAGTATGATGCTAATCGTTTTAGCATTCTCCATTCATCAACATGAAATGGTTAGCATTAGCTTAAACGTTTTGCTATTAACTACCAAATCTATCAAATGGACCCTACTTGGTTGAAAGCTTGAATAATCCACTAACTAACGTACTAGGTTAGACCACCTGAAACTATTTTTTTTTTTAACTACACCTCCTGGAGTATGGCTCTAATCGTTTTAGCATCTTCCTTTCACTTACATGAAACAGTTAGCATTATTCAAAACTTTTGAGCTTATTTTCAATTACCCCAGTGGTCTACTAGTTATCTTGACTAATCAGCTAACTAGCAGACTAGAGTAGACCACACATCTGTTTTTATTGAACTATACCTTCCAGACTACGAAGTTAAGTGTTTTAGCGTCTTTCATTCACGTACATGAAACGGTTAGCATTAGCATTGCTATGCTACACTTTTGAGCTACTTATCCACTCCGTGATGAATACAGATTTGGATGGTGTACCCAAATCTGCTAGTTAGCTTAACACAGTAACTTTCAAACCATGTCAGGCTAATTTGAATTCTCATTCTAGCTAAAAGCAAAGAAAAGTGCAGTGCATTGTTTTCTCATGGGGGAGATGAGAGTAAGTGATGTGAAGTCAGCTTGGCCAGATAGCCACGTCAGTCATCTTTCTCTTAAATATGATTGGGCAGGTATTTATTACGTAATGAATTCCCTAGCTTAGCCCCGCCCAACTGCTACTCAGTAACAAGGGAAGGGAGAAATACTTTCTAAAGAATTACATAGGCTATATCAAAGGCTATGTTCTCATACTTTTAAGGTGTTTACTATATGCACATTAGATCCCAAATTACATAATTAATAGCCAATCATGGATTTACCTTTCCAGGGGCTTTAAGCATTAATCCGTTGTTGCAGCATGTTTGCAGCAAATATGTAGTTTGAAACACAGGCGCCTGATGCTGTATCAGTAGCCTATGTAACGCTCACAAAAACAAAGGGATTTATATGAGAATGACTTGTAACTGCAGTGTTCTACTATAGTCATACGTCTTCTAGCAACAGCTTAAAATTTTGATCTTTGACTGCAAAATTAAGTTATTTAAAAATACAAGGGGGGTTTAAACATAAAGAATAGTGGAGCATTATTGCCAAAATCCAGAGGTCAATGCGCAAAAAGGATAAAGGTCCAAAGCCACACAGGGAGCACCGGCTACCTCGGGACAGGAAATCATGAGGTGGACTCAGTAGCCCAACAAAGGGATTTGTCGTTCTGTGCACTTGAACTCCACCTACCGAAAGACTGGAGTGACCCAGTCACCGGATGAGTTAGAGTCCATCAAGTAGACATTGAACCACTAACTGAAGTACACAAGGCCCTAGGACACCCTGTAGGAAAAAGGGGTAAAATATGGCTTGACAAACAGAAAATAACTGCCACAGATAGAAGAAAGAGTCGGGAAAATCCAACAGAAATGTAAACAATGTACACTAGCTGGGGTATTTAAACAAACCCCTTGCACACCACATCCAATCACATGCACAACATTTCAGTGCCAATGATGTGGCTGGCCCTTTCCCACAAACCCCTTGCGGAAACACATATTTCATTGTCATTACCAACAACGGGTTCGCAGATAAGAGGATTTTTCCCCTCAAACCGCCACAGGTAAATCAATACCAATAAGATAACCAAAATGATTTGTCAATACCCTCAAATGAAATCCCTCAGAATGGATGATGGGACACATTTCAAAAATAAGTGGGTATTGGACTTCCTTGAGAAAGGAGGTTTCCATCCTATTTGGTCCGTACCATACAAACCCGAGACCAATGGGGTAGCAGAGAGAGCGGTAAGGACTACCAAGGAATGGATACTAAAAAATTGCCCTGATGACTGGAACACCCCCTCGGGATTGATTACCATGCAAAGCCAAGTCCAGCTGCACAAACTGGAAGAATCCCACCTGGAGCCACAAACCCCCTGTGTTTCAGACAGGAGATACAGTTTGGGTAGCCCGGACGTACATGGAATCCCAGAAAGATACTGTTTCAAGAAAAACAGAAGGGACCAACACCATAGTTAAGACACATACCAACAATACAGCTGAACATAAAAGGTTTGGATTAGTACACATATCCCAGATCCACTTAAAACCCAGTTAAACGCCAAGGAAAACAGCGAAATGGCCATCCCAGAAGCACTGGATTACAGCATAAAGAAAGACCTTATAGTACTAGCCCAAGGAGTATCAGAGAGTATACTGGGGCACAAGACAGTTATAGAAAGAGAAAAGCTCACATGGAAGAGATATGAGCCAAGAAATGTGTGACAAAAAGATGGCCGTGGTGAGGTGGACCGGGCCAGCCCAGCACAAACCTGCTGAATTACGCCTTGGTGAAAGTCTCCTACCCCTGGTAGACCACGAGGTGGGACCAAGAGTGGGCAACGGAGGGTGCGGCATCCTACTATGCAGATAATGTTAACTCCCGAGAAATGCGCATTGACATAAGACATTGGAATCCCCAGACAGAGACCAAACTCTTCATGTGTGTTTGCATGTACGACAGGTATGCCCTGAGGGCCTATAATTTTCATGCTGAGGAGAATATCTATTCAGGACTACAAATCACCTACAGACCAGGGATTCTGGCCCGGGAACACAGAGTTAAGGAACGGGCCTGGACCTGAACAGTGGGCGAGGCCCCCGATATTGACTTTAGAGCTAGTAACGCCAGCCTTACCAAGGCTCTCAAGGCTCAAAAGGGCCGGCATTATCAGGTAGAGGAAATGCTGCTCTTGCACCCATGCCCTGGTAGGGACCAGTTTTTTCCCCAGAATAAAGAGAAGAACCAGGACATGGCCTGCACCTCCCAAACACTGTTCAAAGCCCTGTTCAATGCTCTAGACCCATCAATGGAAACAGTAGTAGAACCCTGCCTAGCCCCCCGCCTTGAACACCCCCAAGTGGATTGGATGACTGAAGTCTCTAATTAATCTGTATCTCAGAAGTAGCTACCCTATCTTGAGCCGAACAAAGAAATTACAGGATGGTGACATCCTGGAGGATGGTGGCCTGCGGCCCCAAAATGAGGAGCTTGCCGGTATGGTTCAATACATACTGCATTACAATAGCTGCCCCGGTTATTGGGATCTCTAGCATCACCACTACAACAGAGGAGAAAGAGTGGGTTAACCCACACAGACATGGAAAGAAACCTGGAAGAAGGCTGGAACGCCCAGCCCACTGAAACCAGTCCACCCCCAGTGAATTGGTACCACAAACTAGGTCACAGGAATAGGAAACCCATAGGGCCTCTGTCCGCACCAAAGAAACCCGCAGTAAAAATGTGCGGGAAAAAAGTCAGTTGGTTCTATCATCTTTTTTCTAAGGAATAATCTCTGGTTAATTAGAATTTATTTTTGATTTGCGTGCAGGTTCTGGGAAGAGAGGGATGAAGGAAGTAATTCCACAACCTCCAGTCAAAGCAAAAACCAAAAAACGGAAACCCCCAAAGAAAGCCTACAGCTGTTGAATGAAAAAGACAAATCCATAAAAAGCCCCCATGATAATATTCGATCTATGCCCAAAGAAGACACCTTAAAACCCCTTAGAATACAGTTCTATTCATCATGTGGTAAGAAACTTTGTACTCAGGCTCTTAAAAACCCCAACAGATGGGGAGACATTGCCTTTGCACGGGAAGGGAGAATTCCTGTAGATGCTAATGGTGACCCTAAAAGTCCCCTCTGGACCCCGGGAGAAGGGGAATACTCAAGAGTGCTGTGCAACTCTAATGTAGTTAGCTTCCACAGACCACGGCGCCTTTCTCCTAAAGTTACCAGAACCCTCATCCCTGTGACAGTGACCTGCTTCAAACATCATCAAGGACCTTGGTGTATAATTGATGCTGTGGACAGTGTAAACCCCTTCATGACCAGATGCATTGCATACTTCTCCATTCCTTGGCCCAGTCCCCTGGAACCTTATGGACCAAGCGGACCCATGATTCCCCCACTGCCAATGCCATTTATGGACATTGTTCCCCAAGGGTATGGACACCCGCACGGGCCAAGAGAGGGTGATAAGGTCGGCACCCTGCGCTGGATGCCCCATGCTGGGGTGTCCCCCCGCCTCAAACCCCCTGGACCCCCGAGAAGAATGAACTCTAGGCCAGAGCCTTATTAAGGGTCCTGGCTAAATGAACTTTATGCTCTTGGTGATTATGCTCAGGGAAAATACATATCCTTGAACAGGTAACAGCCTGCCTTGTGTATGTGTATCATTTCCATTACTTTCTGGTACTGTCTAGAAAAATGACTCGTGTCCTGATATCACTGACTGTCATAGGGCACAGCAAGAGTTTTCTCTGCTTGGAGGAGGATGCTTTTGCTCAGATAACATTATGCGATATACTGAAACCCTGTATTGGTTTTGGACTTTAAACAGCATTTATATTTTAAAACTCAAATAAAGAGAATATTCTTTTTCACGGTCATTGTATTTCTCTTTTTTGGTGAGTTGCTGCTACAGCCTACTTGGTGTTTTTTTCCCCCATCTCATTTTTCAATGAATACTCCTTGGGTCTAGAAGTACTCCTTCCCTTTGAGGAAACCGTTCACCTACTCCAAAGTACTCCATAGATACATCTCACACTGATATTTCACACTTAAAGACACTCCACAGTGTTCGACATTAACCATGGCCCAATGGCCCACAGCTGCCAAAAGTAATTCTTTAGCCACCAAATATTCTAGGTAGGAGGCCCCCTGTGGCCTCCAAGTTTTATACCGTGAGGCTTCGGCAATGCAACGTTACTGGGAATCCACAAAGGAAGCGAGACGTGAGCAAACGTGCTAAGTTAACCATTCAGTCCACACCAACTCCGACCTGCGTTCAGCCTCTCTGTCCAGAGCGCTGTCTGTCAGCAGGAGATCCTGACCAGCCGGCTAATTTGCCTTCACCAGGCTGACTGACAGCAGGAATTTACTTCACCAAATTAGTTTTCATGTCGGCTCCACAGGAAGAAATCAACAGTGTTTGTATTTATTGATTCACTGATTTTATTTCCCCGCCCACTGTAGTGAATGAATATGCCTGTAGTGAAACAGGCAAGCTCACAGACAGACTGGGAGCCTTGACTGGGAGTTCAAAACACATATACAGCAGGATATTTGTGTGATTTAAACAGTTGTCTGTTTAGATTATGCTTTACGTTCGAGAATATTCTCAACAACAGCTGCCATCTTGCTTGAATACACGGGTAGAGCGGTTGATGGTTAATGTTTATCCTCCGTAAGGGTTTGTAGGCAGACAGAGCAGAAAAAGGTGACGGCTCGCTCCTCCTACTACTGGTGATGTGGCGCTGCATTAGTGTGCTGCATCAGAGAATTCATCATACAAAAGTTACTAAGAAGTAAAATATTATCAGCAGCAGCTCATGTGCATTTATTTATTATTTATTTATTTAACCTTTATTTAACCAGGAGAGTCCCATTGAGATTAAGAATCTCTTTTCCAAGGGAGACCTGGCCAAGACAAGCAGCGGCACAAATAAAAACACATTGTTGCAGAAAATACAAAGGGAGACAAATGTAATAAAGGAAATAAAAATGAGCATAAGGAAACACATTTCAAAAGAGAAATTTCTAGGAATCATTTTGCGTCACCGTGTAAATTAAAAACATTTACATTTTAGGGAATAACTTCTAATTCTTTCATTTTGGATTTAAATGTGTTTGAGATTAATTTGTTGAGTTTCAAGTCGTTTCTGCAACATATTCCATACCAATGGTGCAGAAGATTAAGAGCAAAGTACAGGTCTTGGTTTTTCCCCATCACCCAAATGCCCAGTGGACACGCAACACCTGGAAATCAAATTATACTAGCTCACTTATCCACTTGCGAAGAACAGGGCCTAGATATTCAATGTCAACTTTCACTAGATAAGTTTTTGATAGCCAGTGCTCTCTCACTTGGTACCAAAAAAAGGGGGGTTAATACACAGCTGTATTAGCCACATCGACCGATTTAGTGTTTAATATCAACCCATTTTCTCTCTCATCGCTTTCATGATGTCATGATGATGATGATGCTGAACCTCTTCTTGTTACCTCCCTGTAGAGACACACAGTCGGGCAAGGAACAGCCAATAAGAGGAGAAGGATTGGCACCTGGTTACGGCGTCATGATAGCTTCCAGGAGCGCCCGTGTAACAGGAAATATCACCATGGTAACAGACCAGAAGGACAACCCAAATCCTGCTTATCCCCGACTACAACAGATCCAACAGCCTCAACAACATCTGCAGCAAGTGAACCAACATCAGCAACTAAATGAGCAGATCCGACAGAGTCCGTCACATCCACTACCACCACTTTACGGCCAGCAGTGGTTGGGCGATGGCCTGCTGCACCGACCCCACCTACCTTTCTCCCCCAGCCCCATACCACAGACCCTGACTGCCCTGGGTGGTGCAAGGGGCATCCTGGGGACACCACCTGTCTGGTCAGGGGGCCTGGGCCCGGCGGGTGCTTCCCTGGTTTGGGGATTTCAACGGACTGGAAGGGACTTCAATGGTTCTGGACTACTAGGAGGGTACCACAACCCTGCAGGTCAGAGCAGCAACAGGCACAGAGGGGGGTCAAGAGGAGGAGGCTATAACGGGATGTAGAGACCCAGTTTACCTACATCTGCTGATCAACCCAGGTAACGTGTAGCAGGTTTAAAAGGGAGGAAGGAAACCAAAAACTTCACACCCTGTTAACAGAGTACGCAGTCTCATTCTAGTCATATGAAGAAGTGGAAAGGTGCTAGACTGCATGCAGCTCCCAAGGTTTGTTATTTATGATTACAATGTTGGGGTCATGTCTAGTACTGATCCAGGACCATCCTTGCACATTGGGGTCCTGGATCTCCTCTCCAAATCACCATTGAACCAGGGACACGATATGTGTCTTAACCACTAGGCCAACAGACGCCCTGTTAACGACTTTTAAGTTGTAAAAGAATTGAAGACGGGCAGGTGTAAAGTAACAAAAACACGATTTACTTTGACAGGGAGAGGTGGCCAGAAGCTGTGACAGCAAGACTGCTGAATAAAATGCAAATTTGATCTAAACCGAAGAGTTTGTATTTTCAATATTCTGCCTGTAACTCATTTAACGAACCCCTGAGTGACTGAAATGTCAGTCATCTGACAGACTGTGATATGCAGTATGACAGTCCTGGATCAGGGTCAGATGATGTTCCCATTGAAGCGAAAAAAAACAAATTGATGAGTCGATCAACAGAAAATTAATCGTCAATTATTATGATAACCAATTAATCGTTAAAGTCATTTTTTGTAGCAAAAATGCCAAAAATGTGAAAATTTGCTGCTTTTCTTTGTTGAATGTGATAAACTGTATATTTGTTTTTTGGTTTTAGACTGTTGGTCAAACGAAACAAACAATTTGAAAACCTCTCCTTGAGCTTTAGGAAGTCGTGATGGGCATTTTTCACTATTTTATGACATTCTATGAACCAAACGATTAATCAATTAATCCAAAAAAAGATTAATCTATATTAAAAAATAATCGTTAGTTACAGCCCTAGTTCCCGGCCACATCTTCATCTGACAACCAGAGACAAAAAAAATGACACACTGACACACGCCTGCGTACAATCAGCTGCTGTAGCATTTAGCTGGAATTAACTTCCCCACCAGCAGAAACTTGCTGTTAACTACCTATTGTAACCACTACCTGTTCACCTGTTAAAAAGACATGAAAACACTGAAGGAAAAGGCCGTGTCTCACTTTCGGACATGCGCCATGTTTTCGCAATTACTAAGTTTTATTTAATCTCACTTACAAACTGTACAAATGTACATATTTAATTTCTGAAAATGCTCTCCAGCTCTGCCTCTGTTCTCTCAGAAACATGGTAAGCTAAGGAGCATTCAAGACAAAATAGGAGCTGAACAGGAGGGTGCAGTTCAATAAAAGGGAGCCCACCCCCCCCCCCCCCCCCCCCCCCCCCACCCTCCAGGTCAGGTGACAAGATGGATAATAAATCATCCTACATGACCGTCCTCTAACGTGTTTTCCTCTTAGTCTCTAGTATGACACGTTTTCTCATACTCGTTTTCTCACTGTGCACTGCTCTGAGTAGCAGCATCGGCTAAAATGTTACAAGCTTCTTGTTAATGCCAAATTTTCTTGAATGCACCACCACCATGACTACTTCACGGTCAGACAGATAGTTGTGTTTTTCAGGCACAGGGAGAACTCTTTAACTGTGAATCCTGACAGTTATTCCTGCAACCTGACGAATCTATTTGTTAAAAGGAACCATTGACGGATGTTTTCTACCGCGAGTAAAGTTGGACTGTTTGTTCTCTTTGCATCATGGAAGAGATTGAGATGCACCCAAGTTCTTAAAGTGGAAACAAAGGAAGAACTTAAAAAAAAAACTGTAAAAGGAATAAGACGGACAGACTGCCTTACACGTCTTCCAGTGGACACTCGTTATGTCTTGTAAAAATATTTTTTGTACTGAGAGTTTGGTTTGTTGCCCTGGGAGCTGTTTGTGTTCACATTGCTGTTCTATGTAGGAAGTGACTCTGTAAGAGGTTTTAACTTAATCATTTTTTTTATGTTTTTTTACATCAGAGTTTGTTTTGTTTTTTTTATTAAAACTTGCCTGCGTAAACCAGCTGTCTCCAGAGTTTCTTGAGTTCAGACATGAGCTGCCACCTGATGGTAACGACAAATCACAGCAGCGGTTAAATGTCTGAGTTTTAGGTCTTCAGTGGTCCACTTGGTTCCTGGTAAGTCCTGTAAGTGTATCTTTATTTCATCATTTACTAAATTTACTAAAACATAGTAAATATAGTTTTTATTTTGTTCTGTCTGCACAAGATATTGACAAATTTAATGTCTTGTGCTCACAAGGTAAAAAGACTAGACTCTTTCTTAGGGGACTCTAAAAATAATTTTTAATCAAAATGTACGTGTCAAATCACCTTTCATCATCTTTGCATACAAAGGGATGCCAAGGTTTTGTGGTGCTTGTATGTGTGCATGATCATAAGGCAAAGATACACTCAAAAAAAAAACAGTTTGTAAAAATAAAAAAAAAACACTGTTAAGGTCATAAGGCACAGAAGGCGGGAAAAGCCTGTCAGATGAGATGCGATCAGTCATGGAGATGCAGAGTAACGCTGCACACTTTTCAGACTCTTTCCTCGAAGGCGTTCATGGCTTTGTGCTCTGTTTACTAAAATGACAGATGTAGTTGTGTGAAGAATGAAAGAGAGAGAAGTTCAAACCCCCGTCTACTGTCACTCCTCCACACACCTGGCTAGAGATGCAACAGTTAGTTGACTAATCAGCTGGTTGGTCGAAAGAATTAGTCGACAACTACTGTGATATTTGAGTAATTGTCATTTTTTAAGTTAGAATGCCAGATATTTGATGTTTCAGGTTCTTATATGTGAGAATTTTATTCTTCTCTTGGTCTTATAATTAATTGAATATTTTGTGGTTTTGGATTGTATGTTGGACAAAATAAGTCATTTGAAGACGTTATCTTGTTACCACTGTTGTCTGTAATTTTATAGACCAAACAATTAATCAATTGAAATAACCTAATCAATTATGAAAATAATCATTGGTTGGAGCCTTAAACTTGGCTAATCACTGTGTAAAGTGGGCGTGGTTGTCTGATTATTGATCTCATTTGAAGCATATTGACCTTAAATTTCAGGTCCTGAAGAATCACTTTTTTTTGAAAGAAGTGAAGAAGATTTTCTTTCAACAGCAGCAGCACGACTCAGCTGGAAGACCAGCAGGGGAAAACCGAGGTTAGTCAACATGTTGAAGCACGTAGGGGAATATTGGGTTGAGAGGATGTGAAGTTTATTTACTTTAGCTGAAGGGAAGCAGGCTTTCATTAGAGACGAACCTCTACTGCAAATATCTGTCTAATGTCTGTTGAATTCCTGCCAAATATATCTGATGATTTTTAGAAAAAAAATCCTCCTTTCCTCTGATCTGTTCCAGTTTGTCGTGTTAATCTGTTGCTGCTGTTTGACTTCAACTCAGAAAGAGTTAAACCTGGAAGTGAACACATCTGATCCAGATCATAACTACCAACTTGGTGAGTACAGAGTTTTATTACTGATAGAAACAAAAGACAAAACTACAGAAATAAAAACTGAGTTGTACTTTATATTTGACTTAATGTGATTTTGTTTGGACTTTTACATTTTTCCTTTTTACTATTTGGTGACATTTTTGTGAATGAAACTTGTGCAGCAAAATGCAGGAAGCCTGATGAATAATCTGAGGGTTTATCAATTATTAATATTAGAATGATTGAAACCATCATGACATTAATGCAGCATTAGAGGAGTTACAATAATCACCAGGTTCTGTCGTGTAAATATTGATCACGTCAAGTCATAATTATGACTATTTGGGGTTTTTTTTAGACTTTTAGTTTTGTTTCTATTTCTTTTAAATATTTTTATGATTTCTGTATTTCAATTTGTTGCTTTATGTGAAGCACTTTGTAACATGGGTTTTGAAAAGTGCTCTATAAATAAAGATTATTATATTATTATTATTATTATTACTATATTGACTTGGAGCTAAATAATACAGAAGCAATAACGACACATCAGCAGAAGATGCTCGTTCAGAGTAATTAAACAAATTAAATGGATGTTAAGTTATATTGTCATTACATCATCCCTCATATAACCAACTGTAATCAAACAACCGTCTTATGTTGTCTGAGCCGAACACAAAACAGTGTTTGAGGGATTAAATCCTGAGATTAGAGCCATTGCTTTAATTAAATATATTAATAATCATTCATCCATGTGTTCATAAGAGCTTAAGAATATGGCTTCACCTGTTAATGTTCAAGAGTCAGAGGTATAGCTGTAAGAAAAAAGGGTCTCAATGCACTTAACATTATTTATTACATTTGCAATAAATAAGAATACACAACACAGAAGCACAAACTGAAACATGGAACTCCTCTGCCAGCAGGAAGCCACAGAAACCCCCCCCCCCCCCCAAAAAAAACCCCCATCTAAAATTCTTGATTTAAAGTCAACTGTACCTCTCTGCAGGACAGATTATTTGGAAAGTGCATTAAAAATAGAATAAAAAACACAACCTGCACATGAAAAGTTGCTCACCCTTATAAATTCAGTCAGTGAGCAGCACAAAACGAGTTTTATTATCACATGTTGAGGAGTGAAAACATGAGCGGTCTCTGGAGGAAGCAGTCGTGGTTTCAAGGTGTTGATGTGAGGTAGAACCGATGGAGCAGATAAAAGAAAAGTAACACCGATGACACGGTCGCTTGTAGTGAAATAGTCAAAGTTAAGAGTCAGTCAGCTGCTCATGTTTGGTTGAAATCACATTTCAGTGGTCAATAATCAAAACCAACAATTTAGAGACACGTCTAGATTTTAAAATCCGGCGTAAAGATGTTTAGACTGAAAGCAAATCATATTTTAGTTATAGTTGCTATGGTGATGTCTATACTGTAGCTAATTATCATAATTCATCCTCATTAACTGCAGGCAGGTTATTAACTACAGTACATATAAACTCCAATGTCAGCTGGATGCAGCTGTTGTCATCTGATAAAATCTGCGGCCGATCATCTCCTGTAGAGGATGAGGGGTGAAAAAAAGACAAAAACAGGTCCAATCAAAGTCCGACCACATGAACTTCCTGTTCCTCCGCTGCTTCACAGACGTGACTGTGAACCAGCTGCGTTTTACTAAGTTGTAGCGTTCTTTAAAATCCTTCCCCACGTGACTTCTCAGATGTTTTGGTGTCATGTTTAGCAACAGTCTGATCTACTAACAACACATCAATACATCAGACTGTTTTATGAACCTTTTTATATGCATCTGAACAGTAGTTTGGTTTTCAAATAAAAAGTTTCAGCTTGAGTCTCCAGCAGCCATGATGACACACATCCGAACCCAGTGTTCATAAATGGGTTAAAGTGGGAAAATGTCTTGCTGAGCTGTGATTGGTGTATTGAGGGGAAGATGTGGTAGTTTAGGATCTGTAATGTTGCAGGTTAACAGAGAGATGTAAGTGGTTGCAAACACACACAGATTTTCTTCAGGCAGAATTCAAACATTAGTGAAAAAGTCTCGTTTATCCCGAAGCTGTAACAGTCTGGTTGTTGATATTCAGGTGACGTTCACAGTGGACAGCTTGCGGTGACCTCCTGTGACCCTCAGACACCACACACACGTGGACCAGCCAGGTGCGAAATGTAGTTTCCAGAGGTCACATCTGGTGCGTTGTCGAGGGTGACCGGCGCTGGTTGTCATGGCGCTTCAGTCGAGGGTTCAGATCCGTCTCCAGCTCCCTCTGCTTCTGTAGTAAACCCTGAACACACACAGTGAGGACCCTTATTGAGCGTGTTCACATGCATATTATTGATTAGCTTTTATCGTCTGCGTCTCTGGAGGAGCTCTGTCAAATCTGAGAAAACTGATGATGTCATAGTGATGTCATCAAGGTTATGAATTGGTCTTGGACAAGAGATTTATAACAGAAATCCTGCGTTTAGAAACTGGAGGTGTGGAGTTTTTAAACAGCCAGTCAGGGTTAAATGAAAATAACCCATCCAGTTGCATTATGGGAAATGTAGGATCCAGTGTTTTTGGAGGTCAACTCATATTAGAGCCTCTGCTGCACAGATTTAACCATTGTTTTATTTTATTTTTTTAATCTTACAAGTCTCCAAACTTTATTAAAGAGTGATACTGAATAATAAACTAGTAAACAGTCACAACAGATTCTAGTCCTCTGATGACATGAAGCTACATGCTGCAGGTGAACAAACAGTAGAGCTCCACCAACACATAAGTAATAATATTTATTATTGATACTAGTTTAATTGTCCAGTCAAGTTTCTGTTTCGTTTTTTCAACCATGACATTTGCTGTTTTTTGATTAGTTTATTTCAAAGCTATAAAATGTGTTTTGAAAGAGTAAAGAGATCCTTATTAAAAAAAAATGCTGTTATACCGTTAAAAGATTTAAGGCTACACCTAACAATTATTCTTATTAAATCATCAATCTGATAATTTTTGATTTATTGCATCAATAAAATGTTGGAAAATAATGAAAGTTGCCCCTCACATGTTCTATAGGTGATGTCATCATGTCTAGTTTAGTCTGATCAATGGTCTAAAATCCAAAGATATTTTGTTTACAATGATATAAAACCATGAAAAAAAAACAGCAAATCCACACGCTGAAGAAACTGGAGCCAGAAATGATTCAGTATGTTTGCTTGATGAATGACTAATGCAATTACTTGATTATTAAATTCGTTAACGACTAAATTTGTAGTAGATCAACTAATCATTTCAGCCTTAATGTGTGTTTATTTTTTTCAAAAATCCAGCGCTAGTCAGACTGTACACAGTTTAGGAGATGAACATGGACTGTGTGTGTGTGTGTGTGTGTGTGTGTGTGTGTGTGTGTGTGTGTGTGTGTGTGTGTGTGTGTTACCTGTCGTAGCTGGGCCAGGCCTCTCAGGATCTCCTGCTGTCGGTGTGTGTGTGAGTTACGAAGCAGCTCCGGGTGGAGGAGGGGGTCTCGATGTGATGGAGCAGGAGGAGACGCTGAGCTCTGAGGAGCTTCTGACCAGGAGAAACAAACATTACAAAGTGTTTCACAATAAGACTCAATAACACTATGATGTTTCTCCATAGTGTCATTTTATTATTGGTTCTGACATCTATCACATGACTGAATCCCTCCTCTGTTGCTCTTCCTGTTCCACCTGTTAAAGGGATTTTTTGGGGAAGTTTTTTTTTATCTGAGCAGAGGCTCAAAGGATCGAAGCTCTGTGGCAGATTTGTTATTCTTGGCTACATGAAGATGAGAATAATATGAGAGTGACAAAAGAAAGACTAACAAACACACAAATCTGTGTAACTCAATCTGAATACAGATCTGATAAACAGTTCACACAACCACTTTAAAAGCTTTAAAACATCTGAAATATCTTGGAATTCAGGACTTGTATGACTGTGTGTCCACTTTTTACCCCACGACACTCGTCCATTTCTACAGCTTTTATTTCCAGAAAAAGTGCTCAAATCTTTTACTTGAATAAAAGTAGTTAAAGTATTATTAGCGCAATGAGTGTGTGTGTGTGTGTGTGTGTGTCAGACCTGTGGGGGAGTGAGGAGGAGGTGTGTCTGCAGGCTCCAGCGGGTCCAGGTTGAAGACTTCGTGGGTTCGGACGTAAGGGATGAACTCAAGGGGAGGAGGAGGAGAGGTGGAGGCCTGCTGGCTCTGCACATTGTGTCTGACAGCAGGGACGGGAGGAGAGCGCCCCCTGGAGGACACGACAAAATAAAAACCACTGACAACAACTGCTGGCTGATGAGATGTTTTATTTCCAGGAGTTTTAAGTGCTTGTCTTTCCCAAAGTTTTAAGATTAGATTTATTTTCAGGATGAATCTGTTCTGTCTGACTCTTTTGAATGTGTCAGGTTTATCAGTTATGCCCCATTCAACACTCAAAAGACTGTTGAAGAGTCAGGATGCCTCCATCAAGAGCCGCATTAGAGCCTGACTGAAGCTGATATTGATATCAGAGTAACAATGTTAAATAGGATGTGAGAGAAAAATCAATGTTCAATTTTTGACATAAAAGCAGAATATGTACAAACATTTTTGATTAGAAACCTTTTAAATTATTCTTTTAAAGAGCAAGTCAAACATACTGTCATGTCATGTCATTTCTGTTCCGACTTTTGAAGCTATTTGACTGATAAGCAGACTCATAAGACTGAAATCAAGGAGCAACAACCAATTAATGTGCTGCTACTCTCCATTTCTAAGGGAAATTCAAAAGAAAATAACAATATAACCTTAACAGGCTATGGGGACTTAACTAAGGGAAAAGATGCTTGGAAAGCTCAGGAAATGAACGACTCCTCCAGTGTCAGCATAAGAAAATAATTTCCTAATCAGAGCTGAGTATGTAAATTACAGGATCATCACTAATCAAGTCTGAAAGCTACAGACTCAGGAGAGGAAAAGACAATCTCCTACTTTACCTTTCAATGTACACGGCTGCAGAGACGCTCTGTCCTCTGGAAACACTCTCCACCTGGAACAGTAAATAATTAACATTAACACACATCCAACCACAGCTGGCAGACACAGAAACAGAAAAAATGACTTCATTGTTTGTCAGGAAGTTATTTTGCAGCAAGGACAAGAGCGTTGTTAAAGATTAGATTAAGACGAGAATAATTAAGACAAAAGCAGCTTTTCAGAATTCAGTATGAAAGTGTGAACAAAGTCAGAAAGCCTCCTACCCTCCTGGCGGGGCTGGTTCTGGTCTGTGTGGGGTTGGAGCAGAGACGAGGCTCCTGGTTCGGAGGAGGAGGAGGAGGAGGGTCGGTCCTGGGCAGACGGGTCCTCTCCTGCAGGGCGAGGAGCTCAGCCTGCCTCTTCAGTCGACTCTCCTGTCTGTTCCTCTGCAGAGCAGCAGGGTAACGCTCCGAGGCCGGAACAAAGCGCCGGCTGGGCCTGGAGGAGCAGAGACCAGGGGATCAGACTAAATACTGGTTTCATGGGTCTGGACTGTGAGACTGTGTGGCCTGAGAGGGTTGAATAAGAACTAGATTTGAACACATTTTTGTAAATTATTTTTTTTATTTATGGTTCTCAAAAAAATTGAAGATTTTTTAAAGAAAGGAACAACAGAAATAAATTAATTAACCCTTTAACACCCACCTCATTATTGGTTCTGGTCTGGCTTAATTAAAAGAATTTGACTATTTTTGATCAGTAGAACCTTGAGACATATTTAGATGTTTCAATGATTTATTAAGCTGTTGGACTGTCAGACTGCTTTAAAGGTCAGGAGACGCCATATTTTTAAGGTTAATACATTTTTTAAATATTTTTACTTGTTTTTAGCCAAAATGAAGAAGCTAATGTGTCGATACACATGGTATATTACATGCGCACATAGTTCTAGTTATAAAAATCTTAGGAGGGCACTATGTAAATCTTATAGTAACTGGTACCTGGTGGAGTTTCTGACCTCTAGTAGGAGCAGTTTTTTTGAATGAGCAGGTTCCCTTTTTGTTTGTCTGCTGATCTTTTCAGATTATTCCTCTGATCTACAAGTGGCTGTAATGCACCAACATATGGAGGGAAGAGGAAGCCAGTAAACATGGATGTTAACAATACAGGATTTAAAAAAAACATTTTAAAAAATCTGCTTTGAACATGTTTTTTGTGAGGAAGGAAATGGATTCAACACATTTGTTAGACCTCGTGGATACAGTCAATGTAAACATGAATTTTGTTTAGAAAACTCCACTTCTTTAAATAACTACTTATTTTTTTCTTTTCTTGGCCATATATTGCTCCTCAGGGAAGCCCAGTAGGTGGAGGTAAACTGCCTGCCAACCGCCAATAAACACAGAAGAACCAGACTTGTGTGACTTCTTGTTATTAAGAGACAGTAACTGTTAAACAGGTCTGACGACGTGTCTCTACCTCTGCGTGTTCCACTCAGGCCTCCTCTTCTCTCTCCTGCTTCTGTCTGTCCTGGCAAACGCGTCATATGGGTCTCCTCCTCTTCCTCCTCCTCCTCCTCCTCCTCCTCCTCCTCCTCCCGCTGGCAGACAGATGTTCTCCTTGCCTGTTCTCACAGCTCGGTTCTTGCTGTTTGGAGGAGCAGCAGACAGAGAAGCAGGCGGCTGGTACTGTGCAGAGACTTCAGGAGTCTGAACTCTGTCTGCTCTGTGCAGGAGAGACGGAGCTGCTTCTACACAGAAACAGAAGGACACATATGACATATTTACATTTTTAAAATGTGTTTACATCATGTGCTCCTCATACACTGGTGTTCTCTGTATGGTAGCAGTAGCAGTAATGGTTCAGTTACCTGTCTGTACAGCAGTGTCTTTTAACGGGAAGACTGGACCGCTGACCTTCTCCTCCAAACGCTCACCCTGTCTGGAAGCTTCTGAACACACACAAACACACAGTTAGAGGAGAGATCATATCAATCATCCTGCTAATATTTATGGTGTTTTAAGGTCTTTTACACACCTGTGAAAAGACTAAAGAAAAAGAAAGATTGTTGCCTGTAATGTCACTTTTAGATCATATGGGATGGTTGGTAGAGAAAGACGCCCACGTTAAGGATTTGTGTGTTCACATCATCAAGATGCTTGTATAATAACTCCGTCAGGGTTGGTCATGTGAAGATTAAAGGATATATATTTTTCTAATTGTAAACAAACCTCATGTACAGAGTCAAACCAACAACGAACTGATCTACTAACAAGTAATGTGTGTGTATCCAAAGCCTGATATATCTTATTCCTCTGTGCCACAGACCGCTGTTGTCGTCCAAAAACTATTAAAAACACATCAATGAGCCACACCGCTGTACTGGGTGACATGTTCCTTCAACACAGAGAATTTTGGCTATGGTAGTTGGTTTAGAAACAGCTCCAAAGACTAAAAACAGTGATTATGTTTTAAGTCTCTGGAGAGTAGTTCAGTGGAGGAATGTGGTTCTGTTTACAGAGCTTCACAACCTCTTGACTTTGTACTACATAGTTAATTTCTCAAAGAGCTTCAGTACAAAATGACTGATTTAAATGTAGTTTATCTTTTGAATTGATGCTAAAATCACAGATCTACTATATAAATGTCTTGGGTGACTGGACCTTTTCAGTTGGTCTCAGTCGGTCATTGAACAAATCCAGACAAGCAAACATAACAGAGTTCATTTAAACAGCTGGTAACGTGTGTGAAGGTCACTAAGCCTGCTTTTTTTTGTAGTTCAAATACCTCTGGACTCCTGAGTCTCCTCTTGTTTTCCATCGTCTTGGTCTTTGTCTGGCTCCTCTGCCTGATGACGCACACACACAGAAGTACTGAGTTAAACATTAATACAACTGCAACTACAGCAAAATTCACGCTTTACCTTTATTGGAAAATGGTTTAGAGAAAATATATTCAATGACGGTGTGCAGTGAGGACATTTCCACTATCAGCTCTCCATTAAAGGCAAAAAATGCCCAAAAACATATCTTTAAACAATAAAAAAGATTTACATTAGAGTAAAGGTTGGGGTCGGCGACTCGGAAATGCATAACGTCAATGAGAGTCTTCACATACATAGAAAGACAAACGTGTCTATGTGTGTCATTCACAGACCTTCTGCTTCTCCCTCAGTGTGTCCAGCTCGTATTGTCTCTGCAGCATCTCCCTCTCCAGCTCCACTCTCCTCTCTTCCTCCTCCTCTTCCTCTCTCCTCCTCGCCTCCTCTCGCTCCCTCTGCCGCCGCCGCTCCTCCACCTGGGCCTCGATTGCTCGCTGGAGGAGGAGGAGGAGGAGGAGGAGGAGGGACAGTAAAATATTTAGAAAGCCAACCAATAAAATCTGTGTGGACTACTCGTCTCCCTCCTCTTCTTACCTGCTGCTCCAGCTGTTTGAGCCTCCTCCTCTCTCTCTCCTCTATCTGGATCGGGTCCAGCAGGGCGGTCATGGTCCTCAGGTAGCTGACAAAACAACATTTACTCTTATACGATGCACATATAGACAAGTGACAAGTTAAAGGAATATCCTGAATAAATGAGCGGAAAACAAATACTTCTATACTGGAAAGCTCACTGGATTTGTCATTAATCTGTATGTAGCTAGAAAAGCTATTACACACTTCTGGGTGGACTGAAGAAAGACGAGGCTATTTTTGTGTGTAGCACCTTTCACCAACAACAGAAATTCATGCAGGTTTTTTGTAGACACATGTCCTTTAAATATATCAATCCTCCCCTCCTACCTGGTTCTGGTCGGGTATCCGCTGGTCATGTCCATGCTGGCTCCCCCTACGCTCTCTGCTCCACAGCTGCTTGTGGCGTCCCAGACCAGGGACAGGCTGGAGGATGGGTCCCACTCCCCTCGCTCGGAGCCACCGTGCGGGGCTGGAGGTGGAGGTGGAGCTGATGGAGCCGACGGAGCCGCAGTCTGGACAGGAAGTCTCCTCTGCAGAGAGTCGAAGTGCGCGGCCCAGAGCTCGTGGTCCTCCGTCTGCAGAGACACCGTGAACGGAAAGACCAGATCATCACGTGTCAATATGAACACGGAATACAGTAGAACATCAACATGAATCATGATAAAAGACTGTAGCTGTCTGGTTTCTACTGTGTCTCTACTCTACCTGTCAGGTTTCTACTGTGTCTCTACTCTACCTGTCTGGTTTCTACTGTGTCTCTATTGTACCTGGCTCTGCAGGACTTTCTCTCGTCTCCTGCGTTCAGTCGCCTCGTCTCTCTGTTGGTTCAGCTCCTCCAGCCAGCGTCTCCTCTGCTCCTCTCTCCTCTCCACACTCAGCACCTCCTCCACTGGAGTGACCTCCTTCACACAAACACAACACAGATCAGAGTTTTGGATAAAATTTAAAAAAAAAAACAAATCTTTGTTTTTGTCATATTTTTGTTTTTTGTTGAGACAGTCAGACGTGTTCATTAAACACTTGTGTGACACCTGTGATTCACTTTGACTGAAGCATGAGAGCAAAATTCTCTTATTCCTAAATTCTTTGGATGAAGACCAGGAGGAGGAGGAGGAGGAGGAGGAAAGGCTGCTCAGTCTGACAACAACTTTTATTAACAGGTTAGATTTACCCCGAGTCTGAGACTGGATCTGATGGCAGCAGGCTGCTCTCTGTGGCTCAACGAGCTCCGAACTGATAACACACTTTCTGTGTCCTCCTCAGCCTGAAACAAACACACACACACACACACACACACACACACACACACACACACACACACACACACACACACACACACAAAGATTATGAAATACTTTAGAACAGGGAATAGGTTTCCAAGCTGTGTCAACGTTGGATCCAATCTGATCTCATGTCAGTCTGGTCTTCTCGGGTTGCCAGGGGTTACAGGTTTGATGTTGTACAACATCATGTGTGTCGCTGTTTCGGTTTCCAACCTTTAGTTCAAATGACAACCTGATATTTCACTGAATATATCAGCGACATGTTTTGTTGTTGAATCTCCAGAAACCACATAGAAAGGACTGTCAGTGGTAAAAACAGATTATGACAAAGATAGAAAAGGTTTTTGTTTTAACGTTACTTGTTACATAAATAAACAAATTTGCATACACTGATCAATACTAATCAATTCTAACCAGTTCTCAACCACATTCAGGGGAACGCACCTGCTAAAAATTCTAAAATGTCTTCTTTTTTGTGACATTTTTTGCTAAATTTGGATCAACAGCTCAATGAAAATGACACGATTACCTCTACGCTTCAGTATGAGGAACAGTTTGTTATAAGAGCTGTTCTGTTGTTGTGTGTAAATAAAGCTGCTGTCAGTTAAATGTTCTTGTTCCCACAGTGATTAATAACAAAACATGAAACACATGACATACCTGCAGTCTGCCAGGTGCTGAACACTGCTGCTGCTGCTGCTGTTTCAGTGCCACCTGCTCATCTAACACACACACACACACACACAGATTTCATTTGTCAGAATCGCTTTAATAAACTGCTGCACCCAACAGTTATTTTTTTAGTCTCAATTGTATCTTTTTTGATTAGTTAATTATTTAGGGTATGAATGTCACAAATTATAGCAGTGAGTCCATCTATATCTGGCTGCTCAACCTCCCACACTAGTTCTGACTGACTGGGAATATTTATGTGGGACACATTTAGAACAAGGTTGGAGTTTGAAACGCCTTCATGATCTGTTAAGCATGTTTTGGCGACGGCCTGTCTTGAGATTATTCAAGACAGAAAATTAAAAGCCATTAATCAAATGCAATAGTTTGTAGGCTCTAAACTTTGCTGTATTTAAAGCAAGATCAAATGATTTTTTCTGGCCACTCTGGCATATTATCACCTTGTAAAGTATAAAGCGAACATGTTAGCAAACAGTTGCATATTTTCACATCCAGCAGCTACTAGATGTTCTACTTTCTTCACCAGCTGGTCGCTAACTTTGTCTGTCTGTCATTTGGTGCTGGGCAGGAAGTGTTCAATGGGTTTATCAGAGCTGGTTTGCAGAAAACAAAGAGACTGAATCATAAATGTGCTGTAAAAACAAAACTATGAGTGAAAAGAGCCTAAAAAGCTCCGTAGAGCTGCAGAGTTGGTGAGAACTCTCTGTGGGTTCAGACCTACAGGCGTCACCTTTCACATTACATGTAGGCTTTTTAATTCCTTGTTGATATCAAAAACATGTCTGTCTGCTGTTTGGTGCAGGACGGTGGGCTTATCAGAGCTTGTTTCCTGCTGAAAACACTGAACCAAAACAATAAATGTGCTATAAAACCAAAACTATGCCTGAAATGAGTCTAAAAAGCTCCGAAGAGCAGCAGCGTCAGGGAGACGTCTCTGGGGTTTGTTGCTATAATTAATATGAATATGAATTACTGGAGCATTAAAATGTTTGTGTGTGTTTACTTAGTTCTCTCCTCCACTGAGCCTTCTTGGCGTCCATGGCAGCTCTGCTCTCTGACTGTCGCTCCTCCAGCCAGCTGAACAGACACCCAGACGACCTGAACAACAGTAGTAACAGTCTGCTTTTAACCAACGCTTCTGAAGTACAGAACACAAAAAACTCATTTGCACACTATAGGAGCATAATGGACTAATACTGCTGACATGTCTTAAACAATAGAACCAAATGAGTAAACTGAGCAACTAAATTTCATGTAATTTTAGTTGACTTGAGAGAAAACAAAGCTTATTTTGCTTCCTGTACAATTCCAATAGAGGACAGAGCCAGAGCAGCAGTAGACAGGACATCTACTATATCATGCTGAACAACACTAAACATCTTGTTGTGTTTTATTAATACTGTGAGGAAGTGGAATATAGCTCTGGTCCTATTTTGTCTGTGACCTCTGACCCTTCCTTCTGTTTGACTGTATTAAAGGTCATCTATAGAGAGAAGTTTTACTGTTCATATTAGGGATTTCTGGCACAACGTCACTGCTTCCAAGGTGCATGGAGAGTGGAAAAAAGTCTGAAGAGGTCAAAACACCAACACTCATAAGCCTAAAACACACTGATCTCACAATAAAGTTGTTCTTCAAACTTCAAGTGTGGAGTTTTGACCTTTTCATAAATGTTTTGTTTATCCAGAGGAACTCTGTTTTGTCAGCAGGACAAACATCTTGTGAAAATGCCCGTTGAGGATGAGCTCCTCACCTGTTATCTTTATCCTGTGAGGCTCCAGTTGTATCAGTTACTCCTCCCTTCTTAATTTCTTCCCCTCCTCCTCCTCCTCCATCTTCCTCCTTCATCTCTCCTCCTCCTCTATCATTCGCTGAAGAGCCAGATTTTGAGTCCGTTTCATTTCCTAAGAGAGAAAAAGACATGAAGTTTGGAAAGTCTGGTGTCCGATATGAATGGGCACCTTATCAATATAATTTTGTGGATTTTAGCCACTGTTGTCTGAATTTATAATGTCCAGTAGTTCCCTCTGTGCTGCAGTCTTTTTCAATACTACCTTCCACTCACTCTCAGTACCGTTGGTCCTGTGGTCCTCTGGTGGGTGTTGGCCATTGCTGGAGGTCTGGACGGTGTTGAGGATGTGCTGCAGCTGCTCACTGGTCAGACACACCACATTATCCTTCAGTCCTGTATCCCCAGTGGGCAGCGTGTCCTTTAGTCCCGCCTTTCCACCACCTCGATTCTGAAGCGCTCCTTTTTTCCCATTGGCTCTCCGGGATCCAACGGTGGAGCTCTGTTGGTGTCTGTCTGACTTCACCTTCAGCGCGCACACACACACACACACACACACACACACACACACACACACACACACACACACACACACACACACACAGCAGATGAATGTGCTGTCAAAAGAAGAGTCAAGATTAAAAAACAAAGACCGCATGAGATTTACCTTGGGTTCAGCTTTAGCACCGCCTCCTGCTGTGTGATGCTCTCGTGTTTTGGATGTTGACAGAGTGGTGCTTTTTCCCCCGTCAGCAGTGGTGCTGGAGGTGAAGGAGGATGCTGCTCCTCCTGCCTTGACCCTGCGGTCTCTGTGCCTCCCTGCCTGCTGCTGCCTGGCTGGACGCTCCACCTGCATCTCCTCAACACAGGACGGCTGCCTGGAGCTCAGGATGTTAGCCGCTCTGGGCCTGAAGGACAGCTGCTGTGTATGTTAAATTAAATTATGTCAGACAAAACCATAAGAGGTAACACCCAGATTGTTTGAGTTTTCCTATCAGCATTTTTGCCAATTAGAAACATAAACCTGTGCTGTTTACTACAATCTGTGGACACCACGGTCCACTTACTTTTGGTCTGGTTCTGGGTTTTCCCGATTTGGTTTTGGCCGCTTATTTCCAATGAAGGGAAATCTTAATGCTATAGCATACGATGATATTTTAGACAATAGTGTCCTGGTGTCCAATTACTAATTGAAATGGTTTTCCCAGTTTGGTGTGGAAGAGCTCGACCCCATCCAACACCTTTGGGATGAACTGGAACGCAGACTGTGGGCCAGACCTTATCATCTAACATCAGTGTTGGACCTCACTAATGTTCTTGTGGCTGAATGGGAACAAACCCCTGCAGCCAGGTCCCAACATCTGGTAGAAAGCCTTCCCAGAATAGTGGAGACTGTTACAGCAGTAAATTAATGTCCATGGTTTTCGAAAGATAACTATCATATATAGCATGAATGTTCAGGTGTCCACATACTTTTGGACATATAGTGCATGTCTAGCTCATTGTCACATTGCAACACATTGTGTGTCTGTTCCATTTTAAGCTTCACTGATTTCCTGGAAGCCAGAATTAGTTTCAAAATGTTTCAATAAAAGCAGCTAAGAGACAAAAATATGAAATATATTATTTTAATGTGCACAATTACTGAGCTGTTTCCTAACATTTCTATTGAGACACTAATTTACAGTGAGGAAGTCTGTGAATTTAAGAAATTTAACCGATATGTGGTGGCACAGAACGTTTCTGCAGAGCAGGTCATATATTCCTATTTAGTCTTTAATGTGTAGAAATGCAGAATTGTAATGGCCAGGCTGTAAGATTCTTACCTTTACTGGATTCTTCTCAACACCTGCAGTGGTAGAAAGACATAACAGTGAACAGCCATTAATATTACACCTCCACATGCACACAGTTCATATTCCCTGATATCATTGTTGGAGTGAAATAAAGTGATGCAGAAAACTGGTTTAGTCTCACAACTCAGGTGTAGAAAATCTATAACAAATTATTTACCTGACCTGTGTGGATGTAAGGGTTGTGTGTTATCAAAATGAACTGAAAACTATCAGTAATCAACTAAAAAAATAAAACACAAACTATCCTTGTTAAAGAAAAGCTGTTTAAAATAACAGTATGTGCAATATGTACATGTAATGAGCATGACAATGTTTTTGCAAACATCAAAAATATATAATTTGAAGATTGAGTGTCACTGCATGGAAATTACAAAATACAAAACAGCACACTAATGTCAAAATTTATTATCAAAATTACTAATTGATAATCAACAGTCGTTGAAATATAGTATTTTAATTGACAGGACCTGATGTGAAGAGCAGATAAGTGAGTGAAGTTTCCCTGGACTACTAAAGATATAAAAAGCTGAGGCCTCTCACCATGACTGAGTACAATCAACTTGGGTTTTCCATTTTCAAGTTCAAACAGCAAGCCATCTCTGTTCACAAAGACACAACATATCTGAGTGAAAAACAGATACATGATAACAAAAAAGTAGAAAGCAGACTGAACATGTTATTGTATTCTGTATTGTGTAGTACAAGAACTTTAAATGTCTCTAAATGTCTCCAATTGTCTTATTGTGTTTTATTTTGTTGATGTTTTTCCTGTAAAAATACTTTTTGTGGGACAAAAATGAACTAAACTGAACAGGCTGCTCAGTGGAAAAGTCCAAACATGGGATCAGAATCACAGAAACAGCATCGAGTTAGTACTGGATTTGGTGGTCAGAGGTGGTGGAGGTCTCAATTATCCAAATGCTGATTGCTTGACAATAGAGTTTGTCATGATGACATTGATGCAGAGACACAACAGTACATATTGTATCAAGTTGCCAGGTAATTGCAATACATGGTGTCACAGGTGCAGATGCAGCACAACAAAACTCAAACACTATGTAACCACAGACAATATTAAACAATGTTACAGATTTACATGAACTACTTTGATTTTTCTTTCATGCCTCCCCTGTTTCATATAATTTGGCTCTGGTATGTGAAAATGATGCTTTAATGAAATCAACAGGAACTCTTTTCACGCCTGCAACTCATTAGTGTTTATTTACAACGAAAAGCAAGAATGTGGGCTAAAGGCAACACGTTGTTGTTGTTATTATCTGCACTGTGCGTGTATGGACAGTCATGTTGCGTGTTTTGCGAAAAGCGTTTACTGTTTGTTCACGTAGATAACGCTGTACAATAATGTAAAGTATAATAATCCCCCTGCATCTCACTGCGACACATACCGTCAACGTGTTAGCCTAGCTAGCTAAGCTTATTGTTTATCTGAAAAAAACAGACTCACCCGAGATTCATGCCGACAGAGTGTTTACCGAGACGGCGGCTTGTTTACCGGCAACCTTATAAAAACAGAAACGGACGGTTAATAAATGATTTATAATTGGAGGAAAGCGCTTTTGTCCAGCCCTGGCTGACCGCACTGCCTGGCAGGCTGCAAGGTCCGGTTGTTAAATTGTGTATGTTGGTTGCTGTCAACGACCAAGAACGGCTTCACTGATTGGTTAATTTTTTCTTCGCCGCAAAATGAACAGCCAATCAGACGTATTTATTCGAACGTTTACGTTAGCCGATGATGCATTTAGTGTAACTGGGAATTTATTTAAAAATGGTGAGCCTGGGAACCAAAATATAACGATTACTTGTTACAGCTTAATACTACTGCTACTGACGGTTACTTACTAAACAATCAGCGCTGCTAATATTCTGTAAAAAATGGCCAGCTGCTAAAACCTATGACTTATGACCTAAAAACTATGCATTTGGCATTTTCATGTGGACAAGGTAACGCTCTATGGCGTCTAAGCTTTTCAAAAGGCCATTAAAGGCAACCGTTTGTACGAGAAAATACTATAGATAGACAGTTTATGGAAACAGGGTTGGTGCAACATGGGCACAAGTTTTAAAGATCGATCATTTTGGAAACTGCAAAACAATAGAAATGCACAAATGCTAAATTTGTACTTTCTGTTGCAAAAATGTGTTTACCACTTTTTCCATGTAGCTGTTTCCATCACAGGTATACACAATATAAGTAACATATTTTTATATTTTTATCAGAAGTATTTATCACCCATGCTGTGTTGCTGTGCGTGTGACAATAAAACCTCTTGAATATCTTGAATCTTGAGGTATAATTAAAGGTCCATATTGGGTCAGGAGTGAAAGCACTGAAGAACACACTCTTCCTTAATTTATGGTCACATAAGACAAATAGTTGTTGCCAAGATACAGATGGTGGCCATATCTGTCCATTGGCTCATTTTACCCTGCTCTCCCCTAAAAGTTAGGTGTTGAAAAAGTCAAGACATCAACTGCTATTACTGGAGCGAAAGAATATCCCCACATTCACTGCATGTCAGTTGGTTCTGATTAACTGCAATTAGAGAATTTGCACCAATAAAGTACAATATCAGCTAAAGTGGGTTCAGTGTTAATACTAATTTTGTGATCATGTATTGTAGTGGGAGCCTGTGTCAAATGTAATTTGAAGAGTTTTATTATTTTAGGTTATATTGTGATGATGCATATTACCAATAAAGTTACCTAAATTACTTCAAACTAACACAGATTATGTTTTATTCCTGCACAGAACTCCTGGTTAACTGGATTTAATGGGAACATGGAGGCAACAGAAGATATTTAGGGGATCAGTTGGTGCCCAATAACAGATTCCACTGACAGGTTAATATGGCAGTGAGTAATTGCTATTTACTAACGAACTTATTATTCAAAAAAAAAAAATTATTAATAGTGAGTATCAGGCAGGTTTGTAAGTATGTAATGAATTGTAATAAATGAATACAACCCATAGTTTTAATGTATGCTAACTTGAAATGATGCACTATGCAGCAGTAATGTAACACTGTGTGGAAGGAAGTATTCCATGATAAATACTTTAATTACTTTTACTTTAATTTTACTTATTAATGAAATTAAGGTGTCATTGTCCTCTAACGATTGATTGTCTTGCCTCACTGGTAAGTTGCTTTGAATAAAAGTGTCTGCCAAATGACAAAATGTAAATGTAAATTATATTATACCATATTTATATTTCATTTTATATATATGATATCACAATATTCCATTTGTTATTATATATATCATATATTACTATAATTTTTGTTTATTATATGTTGCTATATAGTATCATGTTGTATGTGTATTTTTATATGACACTGATACAAATATTTTAATATATCTGTATATATATTGTATTTATTATTCATACTTATACCTACTATATGCATACTTGTATTTATATTATGTTTAGTACAAACACTACTGTATATACATTAAAATTTCAGATTATTCAACTAATTATTTTGCACATATATACAGTATTTACACTACAATATTTTCACAATTAATGTATGTTGTCTAAGATATTGTAAGGCAATTAACTATATACATTGTAGCCTAAATAATTTTTTCTTTAATCTGTTTATCACCTCTTTAAATGTTGGACTTTTTCCTTAAATTGAGTTTGGTGTTGGTACTTTATTTGGGCAGTTCTTCCACCTCTGATGTGGATATGAAAATGATATATACGTGCAGTATAATATATTGAATTAAGGATATTGTTCAGAATCAGAATCTGTTTTATTAACCAAGTATACAAAGAATGTGTCTTGGTGTTTGCTCCCACAAACGCAACATAGAAGAATAAAGAATAAAAATAGAACAAAAGTAAGGTAATGATAAATAAAATTTAAAAATTTAAATTTAAATCAAAATTTAAAATCTATTTACAAAATAGAATTATAATAGTTGTTCAATTGGATATAAAACTCAAATGAAATATTAACTGTGCAAAAGAAACAGTGCTCTCCTGTGCTATGGAGAAATAAATTAAGTGATTGAAATATATGAAAGTGACAGGTGCTAAATTAAATAAGATAAGACTTTACTGATACCCTGAGGGGAAATTCAAACGTTACAGCAGTGCAGGAAACAGTCTAGCCAGGCAGGAAACAGATAAGAACTAAGAAGAGTAATAAATAAAACAAAATAAGAAGTTAAGTCATGACATTCAGTCTATATACATTATAAACATTACAACACAGGCTATTTACATGACCTGACTTGTGCAAAACATATGCAGAAGTAGCCAAATGGTTCTAAAATGTGACATGTGCAATAAATAATTAAATTATACAACAGTGGTTGAATGCCATGTACAATGTTAAGCCCAGTTGGATGTAATATATGAAAGTAGTTAGTACAGTGGATTAAAATAGGGATATGAAATGTAAAGTCCAGTTTGATAACAGCTGTTGTACAACAGGACTCAAGTAATATATTTCTGACCTTAACTCTTACCTTCAACTGTCCCTTTCCCTAAATATTACAGGGCTCCACTGATGAGTGTGAGCAACACAATCCCCCAGCGCCAGGGGGAGGAGGAGGAGGAGACAGATGAAGATATCCCCGGTTGAAGGCTGTAGGCTGACGGTTGAAGGCTGAAGGCTGTAGGTTTTAGGCACAGACTGTATATAAATAATAATCTTTATATACAGTTAATGGTTTTAGGTTGTAGATTGAAGGCTGTAGGTGGCGCCAGAGCCTCGCTGTCATGCAAATGAACTGAACTGTAAAAGAAGCCAAACAGGCTGCGTTAGCTTCACTGTAATGACGTTAGCCTTCTGGATGTTGTTTTTCCACCGTTAATGAGTTTGTAGTACCGGGGACTGACATCCATGTACATCTCCGGTCTCTGAAGCACATCCACCGTGACTTCCGCGAAGTCAGTCCAGTGTCCACCCGGTGCTCCTGAAGGTATGTTGTTATTGTGACAGCTCGGTGCCGCTAACCGGAGAGACTGCGTAACGTCAAACCGTGATGTTAGCTGGTTAGCTAGCGTTAGCATGAGAGGCTACTTAAACGGCAGTTGGTGTCGAGCTAACGTCAGTGTTTTCCGCCGGTGTCCCGGGACACAGCAGCAGTTAAAGAAGAGGGAGAGTTTTAAAGAGAGAGGACGTGAAACGGTGTGAAGTATAACTTTCATTCCAAGCTGATTTTAAAATGAGTGTAGCTGACATAGCTAGCTAGCGTGTTGTCAGGCTAAGGTCAAGAAGCTGGCCAGTCTGACAGCTAAAGCTAACTAATATGCTACCCCAGAGTCTATAAACGTGTTGTGTGGCAGCTGGACATTTATTAGCAGCACTGGTTAAGCTTGTGTTCAAGTTAACGTCGGATACAGGGAAGGTATCGTTTGCAAGATTAAGAGGCGAGTCTTTAAAAGTTTCAGTAGCTTGAAGCTAGCTCCGTGTAAATACAATTAAGGTGTTATTGGAGGCGGTTGTCGGCTGGATTCAGACGGACTGCCTTGTTTATTAGTGCGATATACCGGTGCATGACAGGTTAGCACCGGTGAATAGATGGTTATTAGTGCATGACATGTTGACAGAGGAGGTTTGGTTGATTTGACTCGGTTAATGCGTTTAATTAGGTAGCTATAGCTGCATTGGGTGGGATTTTATTTATTTAATTATTTTTTTTAAACAGAAATATACATATAGTAAAGGAACAAACTTATTACATATCAAAATATACATAGGAAAAACGTGTGTGTGTGTGTGGGGGGGGGGGGGGGGGGGGGGGGGGTAAATACAAAAATTAAACATAATACAGGGGGTTCGTGACCATTAAATTGGATCATTAAGCTAAAGAGTAGTGGGATTGCATGAAGACAGAAATACACCAGTAACAGTGTGTTAGTGCTGAAATGAACGATCAGGTAATCCATAGTCATAGCTGTATTGGGTGTGATGATGACCATGCTGCTAGTCGTGTCTACTTCTTGTCACACAGCTGATGCAGGATTGCCTTTATAATGGTATTTTACACATGTTCACAATAGCATTAGTTGCAAATAAGCAGGCTGGCTGTAATGCAGAAGCTGCTGTTATATTTCCATAACTGTAGGTGGGAGCGAGTGGTGGCCGGGGCTGTGATGGTTGGTGCTCTTGCCTCTCTCTATTGAAATGTCAAGTCAAGTCAGTTTTATTTGTATAGCTCAATATCACAAATCAAACATTTGCTGCAGGGTGCTTTACAATCTGTCCAGCAATACAACATCCTCTCTCCTTAGACCATCAATTCGAATAAGGAAAAGCTCCCTAAAATAAAAAAGCTTCAACTCGGAAAAAATGGAAGAAACCTCAGGAAGAACAACAGAGGAGGGATCAGACATGTAATAGATGTGAGTACAGAATAGAACAAGAAATAAAAATGACAGAAATACAGCATGGAAAAACAGGTTGACAAAAGTATTATGGTGCTAAATATCCTGCTGAAAAAAGCCCAGATTCCCTCTGTAATCCACAGCAGTCAGCAGGGTTGAATTGTGATTGATGATGACTGTATAACAGCTGTTTAACAGTGTATAACAGCAATGTCAACATTTGAATGGAGAGAAAGTTACTTCCTCCCTGTCTGTCTGGGTTCTCTCACTGTCAGTGGATGTCAAGAGCATGTCCAGTTTTCCATACTCATAAATTCAAATCGTCACAGTTGCAGAAATACATAAACATGGTTGTAGAAATTAATTTATCAGAATAACTTTTAATTTGGTGATATGTAAATGTTCACGTGATAACATTTGATAAACTGAAAATCACCAATTCTCTGTAGCAAATGTATACTGAATATATTTTAAAATAATTGTGGAGCTTTATTATGCCTTCAGTAGTCCCTGGCAGTAGGCGATGAGGGGAAGTGAGGGGAGGCAGAAGGGGATGTCCCTGTAGCAAATATTTTAACAGTAAGTCTGGTTTAAGGCTTTGGTTTAGTAATGATATACGGTATATGGAACTAATTTTGCAGATCCAGGTTTCTGTGAATGTTGATGGACTAAAACAAGACACAGGTCTGGTTTGAATGTGTCAAATGAGTGTTTAACTTGAGTTCATCATCATTTGTCAAAGTAAACACCTCTGGCCACGTAAACACCTCTGGTGTTTGTGTGTGAAAATGTTGCCAAGCCTAGTTTCTGCTTAATCAAAAACTTGTCCAACAGGCAAGGTGAAGTTTTTTTAGTTTTTTTTTTTAGGGAGTTTTTCCCTTATTCTAATCGAGGGTCTAAGGACAGAGGATGTTTTATTGCTGTACAGATTGTAAAGCCACCTGAAGCAAATTTGTGATATTGGGCTATACAAATAAAAGTTAACTTGACTTGATATGAGACATAAGTTATGTGAATTTAACAGTGTGACACCAGGTGCTTTTTTCTTTACACCATCACACCCACCAGATGTGCATATGCAACACTCTTTTGAAACCTGTGCACATTTAAGTTATGCTGTTCTTGAATATTTACAAAGATTCACTATTACAATTTAATACTGATAAAATGTATTTAAGTGTTTTGGTCACATCTGACTGACACCTGATCAAATTTTATGCAGTCAGTGTTGGTGCTGATACTAACCAGTATATTAGACTGGTGTGAAAACTGTTAGTAGACATTCTAAGGTAAAATTAATTGTCCTTGTATCTCCATTGTAGGGCTTCATCTAATGCTTATTTTCATAATTGATTAATCTGTCAGTTATTTTCTCAATTAATGGATTGATTATTTGATCATAAAATGTCCAAAAACGGTGAAAAATGTTGATCACAGTTTCCCAAAGCCCATAGTGACAGCCTCAACAGTTTTCTTTTGTATTTTGTTTACAATCATAGAAGACTAAATAAACCAGGAAACATTCACATTTGAGAAAATTTGGAATCAGAGAATTTGGCTTTTAATTTTGGCAATTAATTTTCTGTGGATCAACTAATCGTTGCAGCTCTACTCCATTGTTGACTTACCACAACCAGTCCTATCCCTTTATCATTTCAACAAAATGGAAATAATAAAATTTCCTTCACCAAACTCTTCAACTTTTTCTCCTGCACTACTGCTTTGTTTTGAGGAATGTAAACAAACATCAGCTGGTCTTGACGTCTGTTGCTCAAAGATCAGTGTGTTCTGTTGCCAAACTATAAATAAAAAAATGATGTGTGACAACCGTCTGTCGGATCGCTCAAGTATAATTTAGTCTTGAGTCTATAATTTGATAATTTAGCCTTTTCCCGGCAACCAACAAACATCTGGCAAGCTCGTAACATCAAGTACTGCATTCAGTCTGAAACAAGGACACAGGAAAATCCAACATGTGATGTGAATGGGTCAATGCAGACTATTTAACCCTAGAACAGTCCCATGAAGAAGGACTTGTAGGTTAGCTGACTAACTTTGGACTTGATTCTGTCTCTTTGGTCCCACAAATATGGTAGAGCCCACAGGTTTCATTGTAAAGGATTGTAATACAACTAGTGCTTTATGCTGGTTGTAAAACATGGGTCTCACAAATAGTTGCTTGTTACCTGTACAGTGTTTCCCCTTGGATTTTTTTCAGGGGGTGTGGTAGACCCCCACAAAACTACTGTGATGTCACAGGGCAGCATTTTCACATAGTTTTGGACTATTATCATTACAACATTTATTAAAACAACGACACATGTTGTACTTTGTCACCCTGCACTCAGACATTAACAAGTAGAAAAGTGAAACAAATAAGCTCACTGATGAAGTAAGTGCTATGTCCTGTCCTGAAGTTATCCTTGACATTTTTGTAGTGAAAGGATTTGAACAGCGATTTTCTCATCCTCCCATAGTCAGGGTGTAGCCACTAACCAGCCTTAGGGACGAGTATGTTTTTTTTTTTTTTACAGCAAAGTCACTACATAAACTCAATAATATCTCACTGGGAAGAAATCTAAAATGTCGATAAAATGAATAATTTTTCTGACATCAAAATACTGAGTGAAGTTAAAGACTGAAGAACACAGACATCAGTCAGTATCAGTCCTTCCTCTTGTCCTCTGTCCTCCTCCCTCTGCTGCTGATGTGATTCACTGCTGCAGGTACCGCTGGTAAAGGGAGGAGGGGCTGCCGTATAGCGACAGCTTTGGTTTTAGCTTGTTTATTACAATTAGCTGTTAGGCTAACCAGCCTGCTGTGGTTGTCTAAAACATACCTGAAGACTGCGGACAGAGCAGATGAAAATATGGCTTTTCCACATGTTTATGCTTGTTAAACAGGTGGTTTGATAAAATTACGCCTATTGGCTTTTTACTTGTGAAGCTTTTATCGCGCTTGCAGTAACAAGCGTTGTCGTCAACTCGAGTAACATGTTATCTTCACTTCACTTGGTTCACTGTGTCCACCGCTGTCTGTCTCTCCTCTGCTCCGCTCTGTGTGTGTGTGTGTGTTTGTGTGTGTGTTGGAGCTGAGCCCCGCCCTCGGTCAAACACCAACACAGAGAGCAGACGACAGAGAGGTTCGTGTGACCTTAAGTTACACCAAAACGCGGTAGAGACTCTCATTGTAGTCTTGTCTGTTCATTTGGCTAAGTTGCTGTGAAAAACATTGTTGTCATGGACATGCGCAATAAGGCGGTTGTTTGTATTGTGTATTTCTGTACACTGAGTTGAATTGAAACGAGCGCCCATAAATTAGATAATCAACAAACAAACGTAGCCTATTTTGTTTCTTTGAGGAGGGGTGGAGGGGTCCTGTTGGCAGGCTAGGCCACCCCTCCAAGGCAATGGCAGGGGAAATGCTGCTGTAGCAGTAATTAACAAAATTTACTGTTGCATATAAAATGAGGTGAAATTGTTGAATACCATTTCTCAGTGTTGTACTCATATTTCATCAGTGCAGCCCTGAGGAACATGAGGTGACTTGATGAATAGACAATCTTTATAGAAGAAATCAGATGACAGTATCACGTAAATAAAAAGTATTCCCACCGTGCAGGAATGATAGGCAGTAATCAGCCTTTTAATTTAAGAAAGGGAGATTATCTGCATGTTGAAAATTAGCCTCTAATAATTTATTAACACTCATCACTCACACAGACCTTTCTGCAGTATCTCTATATCAGCAGGAGTTATTCTGCTTCTTCAAGTAATACATTTCCTTCCACATCTACTCCTACTGTTTGTAGAGCTGCCCCTAAATAGTCGATGAGAAGAGTCGTAGTCAACCAAGTTTTCATTGGTCGGTTAGTCGCAGGATAAAATAAAGAGTGCAAGGATCATCCCATCACTCAGAATTTCATTCAAAAATGTGCTACTTTATAGTTGCTTCGCCCAACAAAACATTTCAGCCACACGACTTAGCTTAGATTTAGCTTAAATTAACATTTGATCTTTATATTGTATGAATGCTGAACTGAGCAGAGGATGAAGTAGAATCAGAAAACACAAGTGATACTTTACAAGTTAATGTCGTTTTACTGATTAATTAGGAACAAATATTAGCTGTATTTTGAGTAGGGTCTGGTGTTACTGTTTACAAAGGACTGACGGTGAAACAAGTCTGTCTGCGGTACTTTTGATGTCCTGGGCCCTCCGTGTGCTGGAGTACTGGATGCCGTGTCCGCACAAGGAGGAGTAGAACTGGACCAACCAGGTCGAGGAGGAGTTACTGACGGCGGGCTTCAGGCTGCTGCTGCTCAGGTTTATTAGCGAGTCCTCCTCCGTGTACAGCCGGGCTGCGGCGCACACAGATGCGGGTACGAGCCAGAGGATGATTGCTGCTTTGAACCTGAACCGGAGCATCCTGCCTGCCATCCGGAGAGAGACACACCGAGAGCAGGCTGTCAGTGAGCAGGAGAGTTTCTGCTGAAAACAAGCACTGAGATGAGAGCAGCTGCTCACTAACAGCTGGGTGTGTTTACAGCAGAGAGCAGGAGAGAGGACAGACGTCTCACTCTGAAGGAATTTTGTATTTCTCTATAATGTATTGTCTGGCATTGTTTTGATTTTGATCAGACAGAAGATCATGTGAGCCATCTGAGACACATGACAAGCATCCATCATGTAACTTCCTTTAAATGAAAAATAAGGCTTTCTGGAGAATTGCAACCTAAATGTAAAGTTTGCTAATAAGCGAAAAAATGGCACTTATTTGGCTCTGTGATAGTGACAGTAACAACATTTTCATTATCACTCATCTCACCACAAAGTTCATTTAGTAGATGTTCTGGAGCTTTCATTAATATCACATGATCTTCATCAGCAGATATGTTTTGCCCAGTTGTCGTGGAATTGTAGATGTTAAAATTTCTATTTATCGGAGCACTTTCAGGACTTCTCGTACATGTTGGCTGAGAAGTTGAGATCAAAAGTTCATCCTTGAACTTGAAAACAGCAGTTTGACAAAATACGTCTCACCAAAAACTTTTGTACCTCATTGGAAGTCTTGACTGGTATGTCTTGAGTTTTGGTTGCCGTGGCAACCCCATATTCTTACTGGAAATCCACATCAAAAGCGAGACGTGATCGGCGTGTAAGTCACTCATGTCAAACTTCGGCCAAACTGTTCTCACCAGGCTGACATCAGAAATCTACTGAACAAAAATAGCCATCATGTAAGCTCCTGCATGGTTTTTATCTATTGATTCATTGATCTTTTTTTCCCAGCAAGTTCATAGCCACACAGGGAGCCTTGTTCAATCAATATAGATACTGTTTATAAATTGAGATCATATAAATTCAACAGCTGTCTGTCACGCCAAAGGGACAAAAAAAACACTTGAACAATATCCCGGAGTCTCGTAGTCTGTGTGGATTGTTAGTTTTGGCAAAATGGAAGCAGATCTTTTCCATGAGACACGTGTTTGATGGACGTCTAACACGGTTTCTGTATGGACTGGCTGTTAGGTTTGTGGTGAGAAACGAGCCCAGATGGCAGACGTGAGGTCTTGGTGGTAGTTTTGACAGATCTGAACTGTTGTCTCACCCGGACGATTGTTGACAGGACGGATTGTTCTCTGTGTGTGTGTGTGTGTGTGTGTGTGTGTGTCTGTTGCTCAGCAGCTGTTGAACTCTGTCAGGGGACATGGGCAGCAGCTGTGTGTATGTTTTTGTGTTTTTCCCAGTTGTAGTTTGTGATTTTTGAATCTGACATGTGTGTTTGGGGTTTCACTCCCACGGGGCTGAATGATACAGAGAAAGAGAAAGAGAGTTTTTCTTACACTACTTCCTCTATTCTTTAACTGCCTCCTCAGGTCTATCATTGCCTCATACTTTTGTTTAATTGCTTCCTCTTCCTTTTCTTCATTACTTCTTCCTTTACTTCACTACCTCTTTTTTTCCTCTCATTTCATCCTGTCCTCCTCCGCTCAAGATTGTCTTTTCTTCCTTGACTATCTATCCCTCCCGCCTTCTTTCATTACGTCTTACTTTTTCCCTGAGTTACACTTGAACCTGGGTCTCTCTTTTCACACCACTCAGACCTCACAAACTTGTGTTTCTCTGTGTGTTTGTGTTTATCACAGGATAATAGTTAGTGTGTGTGTGTGTGTGTGTGTGTGTGTGTCAGCAGTAGCTACCTCCAGCCCTTATTTAGCATTATTTAGCCTGGTTATGCATGATCCGCTTCACAAATGCAACCACTCAGAGATAACTCACACAAAGCTGCTGAGTGAAGACATCATGATGAGGGTGATGACGATGATGATGATGACAATGATGACGTCTCAGCTGTGTATTGAATTTTGGGATTCATCTAGAACACTGAATTTGTCCAAGTGGAAGCACCAGGCTAGGATTTTAGATTTAGAACAAATACCGCCAAGAAACGGAAGATGAAAATTTCCTCACTTGATTGTTTTCATGTCACTTCTTCATGTAATATACACTTAAGGTCCAATATAACAGGCAGGAAACACCTTTATGTTGCTTATTTTCTTGTCCATCAGTTTCCTCATAGTGCATTTTCTGTGGATCTTATGCTTGTGTTTCCTGATAAGATTCATTCATCCATTTTTTTGCTGCTTACCTGGGTGCAGGTTGCTGTATCAGCAGACTAAACAAAGTATCCCAGACCTTGTTCTCCTCCTCAGCTTTGTCCTCCAGCTCCTCAAGGAGGATCACAAGTTGTTCTCAGGCCAGGAGATTACTTTTATACAGTACTCCAGTGTGTATGTCAGTCCAGCACAGTGTCTGCATTGCTGCTGACACTAGGGCTGTGACAGTATGGATTATTGCTTACCGTGGTGAAAAAGCAATGTATCCCTGCGGTTTGACAGTTTATCGCCAATATAATATAAAATAATGTCTTTTTAATCTGATTTTACAGTCCAAAAATAATTTGAATAGATAAAAAGGTGGAACATTTGACTGCCAGAACCTCCGCTAATGCTGAGCAGTGTGCAGAGATGATCGCTGCTTTCATACACCTGTCTTTGTTAATATAAACACACAGGCCACTGCCTTGGGTCTTACCACACAATAAAGGGATCCTGTCAGACTGGAGAGTGGGTAGACGGCTAGTTGGATAGTGGAGTTGGAGATATTGTCGTACAGCCATGTCTCAGTGAAGATGAGGGCACAGCAGTTTGTCATTTCTCTCTGGGAGGTCAGAAGCAGTCCTAGGTAGTCTATTTTATTGTCAACGGAGCGAACGTTGATGAGGAGGATTGGAGAGCTGGTCGACTGGGGTTAGTCTTTAGCCTAGCTCGGATGCTGGCTCGCTTGCAGTGCTTCCACTTCCTTGGGCACTGCTTTTGGCGTCTCCCTGGGTGGTTGTTCTAGTGGAGTGATGCCGAGGTCTTGCAGCCTCATGCCCAGAGTAAGCTGAGGCAACACTGATTCTCCAACGTATCTCCATCTGGTTGTTTTTGGCATTTAGAAAAAAAAATGCGGTGATGATGGTAATGAGCTCAACCCCAGAATAGGCATCATATGACCTTGATATTGTGGTAATGTGGTTATCGTCACAGCCCTAGCTGTTGCTACATCGATGTGCTTGTCCATTACCGTTACTCATTAACAAGAACCCAAGATACCAGAACTATTTCACTTCGAATCCACATGCAGTAATTAGTTTCTATCAGTAAAGCTCTTACATGACCATGTACACGCTGCAGCTAAATGTGGTTCTTTCCCCTTTTTTGATGGTTTAATCCCGCTAAACTTCACTGAAGAAGAGGGATAAGTACACTCTTGAACTGAAGTGGCTGCCTCCTGGCAGCAAGCACCGAGCGCTCTGATGTAAATTTGGACTAACACAGCTAGTTGTTGTCACACAATGATGTGGGATGAATGATTTACTGGTACAGAGGTGGTTGCATTGACCCCTCTTGAGGCGGAACTAACAAAACAATCCACAAGTGAAAGGAAAGATGAGAAGATTCAGTTTGATAATCAGACTGAACTGCTATATTGTGACATTGTGTTCATGTTAGCTGTTTTCTTTGTTGGCAGGGGCCGTTCTTTTTCTCAAATCAATCTGAGTGATGTATTTGTCCCTTCAATGTCGTTTTCAGTCGACACTGAAGCTGTGTTGACGGTTGATAGAAGGAAATCTGACACTGTAATCAAATAACAAAAACGTCAGTGGTGGCGATGAGTCTACAAACTGGCAAGACTTCAACTATTATTTCATGCAGCTACTGCACAACTTCAACAAGTTCATCACTCTGCTGTAGTGTGGTGCTTCATAACTGTGGTTGTCACTACCTCAAGTTCCCAGTGTGAGGCCTGTGTCGACCTGTGACAGATTATAATCTGGTTGACCTCTGAAAGATTATAATCTGATTACCTCAGATGATTTTCATACAGGTGGAACAGTTGTCTGTTGATTGTAACCACATTTAGTCCACTGTACGCTAAGATAAGATGAGTGAGAGTAGCTGAGAGACATCTTTTGCAACAAAATATGTTAAGATTGATGGAGAAGAGTAGAGCTCAAACAGTTAGCTGATTAAATTGATTTTGCTAATTGATTAATTGATGCACATCAGAATCATCTTTATTTTCCAAGTATGTTTACGCATCCAAGGACTTTGACAATTTAACTCCAGGTGCATAATTAAAAAATTCTAATAACTTTAGTTCCTGAAGTTTTTGTAAGCCTGCAACAACTCTCCTGACAAACCAAAGAGTGATATGCAATTTAAATTGAATCATTAAAACTACTCTACCAGGAGGACGATGTCTCCTAGAAATGATGAATGTGCTGCAAATCCTCAGTAACCCTTAAAATTCAGGCTGCCAAACGACACACATCTACTCTTAGATATTCGTGGAACTCCTTAATTGGCTCTATCTCTGACTTACTGAAGGGCAGGAGGAATCCTACACACACACACACACACACAGACATTGTCAGTCAGTCAGAAATAGCGGCTTAATCAGTCTGTCAGTGTCTTAGAGCTGTAGTGAGCCCACAGCTTTGTCCCACTGATGGCTGATGACGTAAGCTATGCTCCCTCAGATCCTCTAAGCTGATTGGCTGGCTGCTCAGGTCATTCATCACACCTGGCAGGACACAGGCGGCCGATTAGAGGTTGAGTTGTTTGTTTGTTTGTTTAGACCGTGAATTTATCTGTCTACCTCCCACAGATTCAATCACGACCTGGAGATTTACTTGGTTTTTGTTTCTTTCTTCCTGTCTTTCTTTCAGTAAATCAATATGTCACTCTGTAAATCAAGTCAATGGGCCTCATGGAAGAACATTTTTGTATTTTTATCCTAAAATTCTCTGACTTTTCTCTGTGAGGTTTTCTCACACAAGTGTTTCAAGTCGAATTCAGCGTTCTGCTCCGTTTACGGGCGAGTTTCTTTCACAAAAGGCTCCCAAGAGTAAAAACACTGTGCGACTTCACGTAGCAAATTAAGAAGTGACAGTAGGAGACCCGAAACAGTTAGAAAACATGACTCAAGCTAATATGTCATCAGAACAGCTCTGCACTCTGACAGAGATTAAGAAGTTAGATGCTAAAAAACATCTTTCTAAAGCAAAGCGGCACTTAATGGGATGTGACAGTCACAGAGATAGAGAGGGGAGAATATTAAAGTCTACAGGTGATGTTACACCGTCAGCTGTAACACAACATGATACTGGACAGAGATCTGCAGAGAGACACTCAGACGGCTGTCAGGGTGAGAGACATTTCACACTGAAATGTAGAAGTTGCTTCACCAAAATATGCCAATAAAAGTTAAAAAAATCTAAAAAACCTTTCAGTAAACTGGCAGCCATGATGATGATAATATGGTAAACAGAATATAAATTTTGCATTGTTTGTTTTACTTGCATATTAAATTTTTTGTTAATTTCGGTATCCTATTAAACTCAGAATTAATTCAGATCAGGACATTATAATTGTAAGTCAAACAAGTATTTCTCCCCCGTGAAGAAATGCAGATGTGATCTGTTCATGACACATACAACAGGTCTGAACTTGTACATTTTGTTAATACATAAGAGAAAATTATAAGTATGAGAAAACTGATTAACGCCACAAATGTTCTCAAATCACCCGTACGTGCATTTTAAGAATGAATCTGTTCGTAAGAGTGCTTCTTGCATGAGGCCCAAGATTTCTGTCGAGCTTTAATATTCCCTCATGTTTAAAATCCTCTAGTCGTTGACTCAGAACATAAAAAGTGACAAAGAATTGTACGAGCAGAACAGAACAGAAATCAGTTTTAATGCATATAGTCAATCTTTTCAGTATAAATCCTGCAGTGTGAAATTTTTGTAGCAGGGAGCTCATATCTTGAGTCACCTGCATTATTACTCATTTTTGACTGTGCATATTGGTGCCCTGTCTTTTACTGTAGTATATCAATATATATATCAATACTGAGTCACAGTATTTGGTCAAAATATTATATCTATACCGTATGATTCTTTGATATCCCCCAGCCTCAGGAGAAAAGAGAGTGGAAAGAGGGATGAGGTTTTGGGGGGTGAGGGGATCTGTGGAGAGGTATGAAGTAAACAGGAGGAGGAGGATGATGTGTGTATATAGGAGAGAGGAGGGGGGAGGCAAGTCGTCCTTGACTTTGCCCTCCACCAGCCTATTCCCAGCCCTCTGCATCACGCTGCATACAGGTCGCTGCCTGCCGAATCCACACACCTGTTGTCTGTGTGCCAGGAATTCAATAGAGACACATATAGATACACTAACAGAGACAAGACCACCGTACAGAGGCTTTACACCAGCTGTTCACCGAATACCCCAATACCCACCTCTGTCTGACCTGACACTTATAGATCTGAACCAGGGTCAAAGCTGGAGTATCAGTATTTACCAGTGGTGAATCTGAATTTGTTTTATTAGGCAGTTGGTCCTTATGTTAGGGTTGGGTGATATGACAATATATACAGTGAGATGATTCAAATGTGTCAGATTTTGCAGTATTGTTACTGCAGTATGTGTCCCTTTACAGTATTTTGCAGCTGCTTTGGCTCCATTTTTAACAACAGAGTTTCAGTGAGCAGAACTCTTCATGTAAAAAGCCAAACTGACTTGCTAAATTCTTACCTCGAAACACAAAATTCTGCCCTTATATCAAAAGTATAAAATAACAAAATCACAAGTTCAGTCCTTTGAATACAAATAACTCCCATCAGCACAAGTTTCAGTGCTTATTACTTACCTTACAGATCACTGAATCAATGTGACATTACCCAGCTGAGCAGCATTGCAACATAATTCCTAATGACTTCGCTACCACTGGGACTGCATGGCAGCAGTGGAAAGACCAAAAAAGAAACAGAAATTCATTTGTTTTCATCACTATTGTAATGCTGCAGTGTCTCTAACAGAAGTGTAAATGTTGGTTTATTGTTCTGTGTTTTCCAGCATCATAGTATCACTGCAGCTTACTGTATTTTAGGTGAATATATTTACAGGAAATGCAGATATGTAAGGTTTGGCGTCTTGAATAAAAACAAACTTAGTGGTTGACAGAACAGAAAAAGTAAATTGATACTGTGACAGTCACATTCATCATTTTACTTTAGGAATGTAGGATTTACTGTTCTGTAAAGTTAGACTCTAGACTTCATTATCTATATATACAAAAATACAGCATATTTAATAATAATTTTTGTCAGTGTTTTGATGAGGATTAGTTCATGTTTAACAGCATTATTTGTAGGGGTGGGGGAAAAAATCGATTCTAAGATTTATCCCGATGTGGACGATTCTGCATCAGTTCACAAATGTCAAAAATCAATTTTCTAAATGTTAGTTAATAACGTGATGTTGACGGAACAAAAAGCTGAAACTCAGCTGCAAGGGCAGTGCAGCACCTGGACAGTCTACAGCATGCTCACACTAGAGTTCATCTTCACAAAAGGCAGCAGTTGCAAGCATTTTTGATTTAATGAGCAAATAATTACCTTTGCAAGACAAACATGAAGTAGTAGTAAGCTGTCACTCAGTGACTAAGGTTAGCGGAGCGGAGCAGCGAACTCTAGCAGTAACAAACAAGACCGACTGACCAACACGCGCTGCAGCATTAAACAACTTAAACCATCTCTGAGGTGAAGAAAATAACTAAAAAGCTAATGATGCAGCAGAGAGGCTGCTCTCCACTGCTGGAGACACGACGTTAATAACACAGCGGAACACTCTGCCTCCCCCTAAGTTTGTTATCCTCGTACAGGCAGGAGACTGTAAGATGCTTTCAAATTAATTCACTCATTCATTAATGCAGTTAACTTTTTAAAATATAAAATGGCTGCGGACCATTTATCTTATCTGCCAGTTCTGTTTCATATTGTATTTCAGTGGACTAAAGACACCAGTGAATTGTTTAGCGCACAGTATACTGGAGCAAGAGACTGAAAACAGCCCCCCTGTGAGATTCCCAAAGATTTGAGAAGTTCTGAGAGTACTGTGAAATACAGATACATTTATCTGGTGGTGATAAGTTTAATCAGCATTGTGTGAACTTGTTTGGCCAGGGCTTGAATGTTATGGACATTGATTCATTTATATGTAAAAGTTCCGCACTGCAGGTTTAAGTTAGCATTAATTAATAATTTTGGCACATCCTGAATATGTGAATATGCACCACAGACCCCAGTGGATGTGTTCACATCTTGAAATATTGGATTGTCTGTGTGTGTGTGTGTGTTTGTGTTGTTGAGTGCAGTGGGATGTTAGAAGTCATGGTTCATCAAGGTGATTTTTCTGATCCCAGAACAGAACAGATGTGCCCCGATGTTTACTGTTTGCTGCTAACTTTAGAATTCATTGCTCATGGGAAACACTGTTTACTCTGTGTGTGTGTGTGTGTGTGTGTGTGTGTGTGTGTGTGTGTGTGTGTGTGTGTGCGTGTGCGTGTGCGTGTGCGTGCGCTCCCGCCTGCATCTGGGGCTCATGCTTGGTCAAGCTTGGATCATGACTTGAGATCAGACTGTTGGATATTGAATTTCCTGCATGGTTAAATTCGTGCACCGTGCTGTGAGCCGTCGTGACCGGAGCCTGTGATGTGGGCCAAGTGTCAGTGTGTTTTTTGCACAACATGAACTGCACATGAAGATATTTCTTACTTCAATGAATTGTTGGAGGTTTTGAGCTTTTCACTAAGCAGCCTGCAGTTCCTCATTTAACCAACTCGCTTGTAACTGCATCTTTTATTTACTTCTCTCTGTTGCATTGTTTAAAACCCAAACCAAAAAAGCCAAAAAATGTCCACATCAAAAAAAGTGATTGAGGTTCTATTGAATAAATAATATATAGTCATCTGCTAATCTCAGTGACAAATTCACAATAAAAGCCTTCCATTGGTGGACCGGTGCAAAGCTTTTAATGTGAAGCCATTGATGAATAATTGAAATTGAAACTGGACACTGAACGATAGTTTACCTTTTGACACTGTTTATGACCAGCATGTTTATCATGGCAGGGCTTTCCAAGGATGTGAAGTAGCCAGCCAGTAGGGAAAAGTAGCCAGCTAGGGGAGGTCCGGGGGTCTGAGGGTACGCCGGTGGCCTAATGCCACTGCTCCGTCATATATGCACTGATCTTAATCATTGCATATTTTAATGAGTTTACCTATCATGTAGTGAATTATTGTAAAGGAGAATTAGGCTTCTTGTGTGTTTTAGCCCACATACTCTGTAAATAGCTGTTAATATTTAAAACCTCACCTATTCCTGACTGATCAGAACTTTTATAATTAAGAATCATTAGACCTTATTTTTTATTATTTTTTATTTACTTATTGACACCTTTACTGTAAGGTTTATCAAGACATGCCACTGTGAAGGTTCATGTATTGTTTTACTAGAAACATAAATGCACTCAATTTCAATTCAATGAAAATAAACAAGGTTATTTTAAGGGGGAACATGTTTTTAATCCTGTGTCTTATCTAGCCTATGTATTAGTTTTAAATTAAATTATCTAAACCTATGCCAAAAATAACTAAAATAAGAAAACATGTGAATCACTTGACTCAAATCATGTGAATCCACTGAATCAACTCAACTTCTCGTCATCTTCTCTTCAATGTCATCTTCACTGTCATCCTGAGTGTGAGGCTGAGGCATAACCTGCATCTTCCTCATATGAAACAGGTCTGTTACTTTGACAACATTGGCTGTTTTACACGTGTTTGCAATATGTCTTAGAGATGACTGAATAAAGATAATTCATTCATTTTATAAAGCCCATAAACATCTGTGTGGCATATATGGAAAATGCAGCACTTTCACTGGACTTTTTAATACTTCAACTGCAGAATCGTCATCTTGGTGCCACCAGTGTTTTCTGAAGTAGCTCGTCTAATGAGGATGTTTCCTGTCTGTGTAATCAATGCAGCTCATAATGTGTTTTGTCATTAATTATTTTCTAATATTTGTCAAACATTAAAAACGACTCTCCGCTCTCTCGCTCGGCAGGACACGACCTCTCAGCTGAGCACACACACACACACATTTATATAGAGTATGTGGGGACTGATACACACAAGAGAGGCACTTTTCTCTGTCATCATGCTCGCATTGTTTTCAAGCGGAGGCTAGTGGTTGTAAATGTACATGCATAGTGAATCGCAACTTGTTAATTAAAACTATTATATTAGAATCAAAAATTAATATAATAAAGTAGCCGGACTTAAATGAGTAGTCGTCTGTTTGGCTGGCAGCCGGCGCTTATGGAAAGCTTCGTCATGGTGGTTAAAAACAAGGTCTTGTTGTTAAAAACAAGGTCTTGTTTTTTAACCACCATTATAATTTTAGCCACGAATTTAACTTTTGTACTGTAACAAAGCAGTGTGACTCGGCTTTGTGGGGTAATCCATCCCCTTTCTTGTGGACTGTTGACATTCAATTTACAGTATTTGCATGCTGTAATTAACTCTCTACATAGTACTTTTCATTTTCACTGGCCGAGTCCGCCCTTCCCGTCGAATTCAACCACTTATCCGCACACAGGGGATTTACAGGAAATGAAGCATGCACATACTAGATGTGATGTTGAAGACAAAACAAGCAGTCAGCAACGGCTTTTTAACCCTGGTTTACAGGACACTAATTGAATCCATACTCACTTTCAACATCTCATCCTGGTACAACATCCTCACCACCAAACATTAAACTAAACTCTCCCACATAACTAATCAGACCAGCAAAATAATTAGTTCACCCCCAACTCCCCTGTCTGAACTGTACACCCCTCTCACCCCATCACCCCCTCCACCAGTCCCTCCAGTTACTGCCATCGGGTCAACGTTACAAAGTCCCACTGGCCCGGAAGAACATTTACAAAAAAATCTTTTATTCCCTCTGCGATCATCAGCCTGAACAAACTAAAATAGGAACTGTCATGTTTAATATTGTCCTTGTCAGCTGGAGCTTTAACTGTATGTGTTTTGTTGTTGTTTTTTAAATGTGTTTTAAGTGTTTATTGTTTAGCCTTGACAGACAATAAACTTATCTTGTCTTAGAGTGTCATTTCACTGAAAAAGCCGTGTTTTTAAACCTCATCTACTAACTACACTGATAACAAGATTAGTTGCATCAGGGTCTGTCTGATTCATCTCAGCTACAGCTTTGCTGTAATTAATCAGAGCAGCGAGTCGCTATGTCAGAAAGTATGTTTGACATATAGAGACAAACAGCCTAATTGCTCGCAGTCAGACGGGGATGTGTGAGGAAAAAAACTCTCCGCTGCACTATAGGTCAGAAACCTGGCTGAAGTAAGTTTGATGATCACCAGTTGGACACATGTTTTGCCCAGTATATTTGTGTTAAATGTATTTATGTTATATTTGCAGTTTGTTGTCGCGGTCCTTGTGAATCATGTGTATCGGCTGCATTATTAGCTGCGATGTTAGCTGCCAATTAAAGCTTGGCGAGCCAGTCAGTTTAAAGTTCGTATTGACCAGCTGGACTTGCTAACACCAGAACTCTGCATGGTTCAACTATAAGACTTATATAAGACACAATAATTCAACAATAAAGTAAAAAGCCACGTAGGGCGAGTAAATATATATATGTAGCTGCATGTGGAGTCTGTGCTTGGTGTTTCTCCATTATTTTGAGCCTACACTGTGACATCATCGGCGACTGACATGCCTCACTAAATCCTTGATACTGACCATGCCTTCAGAAACAAACACACACACACACACACACACACACACACACACACACACAAGCAGGTTGTGACATCATTAATAGGCCTGCTTCTCACTCCCATTCGTCTTCTTCTTTGTTCCCTTTTTTTTTCATCCTTTCTTCTTCTCTTCTTTCATCCTTTCTTCTCGTCTTCAGGCAGGCGATGAGTCATTGAGGGGCAGCTTTGAGGTGCACGGTAGCTTTGGAGAATTAGGCGGTAGATTTTAGAGGGGGATTTGAGAAAAGGCAACGAGAGGAGGGGAAAAAAAGCATGAAAATATGGCCAAATACACCCATATGTGAACATGTCATTTGAAAACCATGAACGTTAAACTGCTGCTGTAGTAGACTCCACTCTTCTGGGAAGACTTTTCACTAGATTTTGGTAATTTTGGATGTAGATCCCTATGCAGTTAGCCATAACGGCTAGTTTCTGTGTTTACTTCCAGTCTGTTTGAAATGATTAATATAAAAATCATGTTTATTTGGAAAGCAGTTTGCCTTGATATGTTGTTTTGCTCCAGTCCTCATTTTCCCCAAATTTCAACATAACTGACAACATTTGCATGACCCAAAGAGCCACAATGACCATATTTATGGGAAATACATCAGGTTGAAATAAACCAGAATTATCCTTAAGTGGACAAGACCAAACTAGGAAAAACAGCCCCAGACCCCCATGTCCACATCCTTTTTGCCGTATACTGTGGTGTATGTGGTATGAGTCTTACACCACAAAGTGAAATGAATCTATAAAACGACACTAATCCTGGAAGAGTAGCAGGCTTTTAGGAGGTTCATGATGAGTTTACATTATAAAAAAGCCTCTCATGCTGCTTTCACATCAAAACAATATAAAACAAAACAAATTTAAAAAATGGGCACAACATTAAACCAGATCTTCAATAAAATAATGAGAGTGATCATTTGAATAATTCATATCATTGAATGATAGAAACAAGCTCTATTACATTTGTGTGGTGTCTTTAGCTGTTTGATGTGGTAATTGGCGGAAAAATATAACAATATTGTACTCAATTGTTTTTGTCTCCAGTGTCATTGTTTCAAACTCAAATCATTTATAATGTGGTTTTTATTTTAGATGTTACTCAGCAACAGACGGGCTTTGATTCCTTTCTGTTGTTCGTTGTTTTTATCAAAGTGTGAGCCGATGGCTCAACGGGGAATAAATCCTGAATCACAAAACGTCCTCTCAGATAACTGATGATGTTTTGGATTTCAAATCACCCGCAGAGAACTGGGAGTACATCTGGAGGCGCTACATCAAAATTATGACCCATATCTTTAAGACATTTTGTTTGTGTGTTTCAGGAAGTTAAAGGTCATAATTTATGGGCTTTTTTTTATACTAAGAAGGCTCATCGTTTAGAAGTACCTCTCCAAACCAAGAGCTCTTCTTGTTAACCCTCCACATCATTAGAGGCTAACAGTCAAGCAAAAATTGTGCTCAGGGGGACGTTTTTTTTTTTCTGAACCTGGTAGTGCTGCTATCTCGCCCTACTCATTGAGCTGATCGGAGTATAGGAATATGTGTCTGTATTCTCTCTGTGTGTGTGTACTCTGTGTGTGTGTTGGCTGCCGACCAGGTGTGACAGTCTGTTGGAAGCCGTCATGCTGAAACATTTGATGTCAACTGTTTGTGGCGACATGCCCAGAAAACGGTGTGTTATCTTTATAAGGCGAATAGAAACTGCGTAGTTCAGAATCAGTGGATCAGTGGATTAAGAGTGTTGTTAATGGGAATGTTGTTTAGTGCTGAAAGATTAATTTGTCTTCTCAGGCCGTTGTTCCACGCAGGCTATATGTCACTCCCAACAAACTCCACCAGTTTGAGTCCAGCCAATTTTTATTTGTACAGCCCGATATCACAAATCACAAATTCACCTCAGGAGGTTTTTTACAATCTGTGCAGCAGTACAACGTGCTCTATCCTTCGGGGATATTTCTCGACTCCAATAAGGAAAAACTCCCTTAAAAGCACATTTACTTCACTGTAAGAAGCCAAAAAGACTCTTATCAAAGCAGCTTTAACTTAATATTGTTTCATTTCCTCTCTCTACAGGAAGTGGTGACCCTGCCCTACTGACACCCTGCTTCTCCTGCCCTCCCCCGAACTCTGCCCCCCCACCCCCTGTCCTGATTGGGTCTCTGTGCTGCCGGCGGTGGATTGGAGCACTCTGATTGGAGGCTTTGCGAGGTGGTTTTTCGGTCTGGCGCCGCCTCCCCCCGGGGCCGGCGTGCGCTCCCAGCAGCCCGTGGTGCCCTGCGCCCCCCCCTCCCCGTCACCGCACACCAGAGCCCATGCCCCGGGTAAGACCATGACCACCCTGTCATATTAAAGTGGCGTTCCCACAGATCACTAACACCGTCAGCTGAAGGTCACAAGTATTTTTTTGATAAATGGGGGAATTTTCAATGTTCACACCTGTAGTTTGGTTTCGTTTATCTGGTTTCACATCATTTCTTTTGACTGATGAACCAAAGAAAAATATATAATCATTCAGATAAATTCCATTATATCAGGCCATTATAAATGTGACTTTGCCCACATGTTCCTTAGACAAAGTCAAGTCAGTTTTATTTGTACTGCCTAAAGTCACAAATCACACATTTTTCTCAAGTAGCTTTACAATTTTTTAACAAACAATTTTATACCACAATTTCAGAGCACAGATCAGTATTTTTAGATGGCTTTTAATTTAAAACACTAAAAACACTATCGCTTTGTGTACAAAGATTGAGTTGGAAACAACAGAGGACAGTATTAGTGTGCAGAAAGATGTTGCTTACATTGATTTTGTGTGTTCAAAGTTTCAAGTTTGCAAACTACAGAGAACACCTGCAGGTTTTAACCTTAATACTGCTTAATAACTGAAATGTGTATGTGGTACTGAGTGTGAAATGGCTGCTCAGCTTTGTAATCTGGTTTTCTTACTCTTTTAGTTTGTGATTTTAATCATAATTGCTAGTTTTGGCAACATCTGACTGTATTTTTGGGAGGTGATTGTACAAGTGTTTGTGTTTAAGCATCATTTACTGTTTGAAAAGTTTATTTAAAATTGAAATAAAAAGACTTTTGTACTCATATTTCGTTAAGTAAGATATCGAAAAAGTATCATTTTGGTATTAATTGATAGATAAACTTTGCTATCACGAAGGGAAATCGATTCACCGTATCATTCGTTCAGCTCAGGTATCGTATCGGCACTACCTTTTTGTTAAATCCTCCTCTTCTCTGCAGGAGGCGTGGTGCGTCCGCCAGGAGCCATGTGCCTCCCTCACACCAACAACATGGACAGCAAGCTACAGGGGACGGGGCCGGGGGGAGGGGCTTCACTTCGAGCACGAGGAGGAGGCGTTCCACTGGAGCCCTTCATACACCAGGTGGGTACAAATGGTTTCAGAAAAGCTGAAATAAAGGTAGAGCCTCATGCTGATGATATCTCTTGTCACACTTCCACTCAAACAAAACCAAACTTAAGTACATGAGGAGAGCAGCTACGGCTCAGGGGGTGGAATGGGTCGTCCACTAATCAGATAGAGGATGTATACTGTATACAACATCCTCTATCCTTAGACCCTCGATTAGAATAAGGAAGAATTCCCCCAAAAAACCTTTTAACAGGACAAAAAATGGAAAAAATCTCATGAAGAGCAACGGAGGAGGGATCCCTCTTCCAGGATGGACAGACATGCAGTAGATGTGTGTACAGAAAAGACCAATATAGTAAAGTTACAGTATAGAGAACAGTGAGTGTGAAGGGTGAAAGAGGCAAATTGTAAAGTGTTTCGGATAAAAGCAAAGCCATTAATAATTTGCCAAGAAAAGGAAGAGCTCACAGTATCCTGTTTGTGCTACTGTTTCAGTCGACCTTTAGGCTTTTATAACACCTGTTTTTCTCTTAACTGTTTTTGTGTGTGTGTGTGTGTGTGTGTTTTCAGGTGGGGGGTCACACCAGTATGATGCGTTATGATGACCACACGGTGTGTAAGCCTCTAATCAGCAGAGAGCAGCGCTTCTACGAGTCACTTCCTCCGGAGATGAAGGAGTTCACGCCGGAGTATAAAGGTCATTTTCACAACTCTCTGATGGATGCTAGCTGGATTTGTTGGTGAACTTCCTATAACAACCCCTCCCAACCCTTATTGTTTGACGTATGCCCACAGCCCTAATATGAGACGAGCTTAAGGACCCTTTCATCGTACCCCGTCAGTTGATGGGATTGCCTTCATAGAATTGTTTCATAGTATTTCTCTGCAGAGAAAATGGCAGATGTGTTGGATCCATTGCAGCACATGTGACTCTATACAAGTCCTATTGATCCTTAGGCTGCTGTTTTTGGTCAAGTTTGTATCTACTTCTGCTACCACTTGGCGTGGCGGAAGCATCTATGTGTTGTCCATTTTGATCTTACTTGCTTACTTGCTTACTTGCTAACTAGTTTTCATGCACCCTCAATCACATTTGCAGCCAGTGCACCATAATAGGAAGGATAGTGGTTATCGTGGCGACAATTATACAAAATTAACTCGTAGCCGACACTTGTAGCCGCTCTATGTGGTGCACATACATTCTCACAGCGTGCTCTTGTACTGAGTGTTAACAACTGTCTGGTTGCGGCCATTCCTCTGCAGCCACAACACAAGATCACAGATGAGTTTACTTTAGATAAATCCATCTAACCAGATCCACACAGTACTTACACCTATTTACAACACAATACACTATGAAAACAGCTCACGGCCATAACACATAATAACACACCCTGCCTGTCTAAATAATTTATATTATTGACAGAAGATAAAGACCACTTCAAATAGCCGCACACACATTTAAAACTAATGCATTTACAGTACGTTATATTGTTGTTTTTATGTTTTTATCTGATATATCACTCACTGTAGGTTTAGAACTGCTTTCAATAGAAGTGGAGAATCTCATGCACACCATCTTGCTCACTGCTGGATTGAATTGTTTTCACTGAAATGTTGCATTAATAATGAATACACCAGCGCTAAGAGAGACAGTATGTGGGAGTTTTATTCTACCTTTACTGCCCTCAGATGCGCCTGTCACACATTCAGGTACAAAGAGATACGTTTTCAATATTTGACAATATCAGGATTACAGATATTATGATATGATGGCTGATTATGTCTCAGTCTTTTGTTGCTTTCTGGGAGTTCATGTCTCTTTTTAGGGAGGCTGACCTGTTTAAACACTGCTCTAAATAATCTTTACTCTGGTGGGTTTGGTGGCGGATGGAGAGGCTGGCAGACGCCAGAGAAGGAAGTACGGATGTTTAATGGAAGTGAAGTGGTTTAGCTGTTCTGTTCTTCATCACCAGGCGCATAGCTGTAGCTGCGTCTACTTGCTTTTGCTGTAGTAACAGACCCAAACACGTCTCATCTTCTTCTACCTGTATGTGACCTATTTATCATTTTAGCAGATGATATAAGAGAGGAGAGGATGACGAAAGTCGGGGGGGGGCAGGAATGAAGGGAGGTTTGGAGATGAGATGTCATATCAGAAAAAGCACAGGTGTAACTAATTTCATTAATGATGGCTCTGTTCCATTTTAAGCGTGCCAAGTGAGCCAACATACACAACAGCGGGGTCCTGACGCCGAAACACTTAAGATCGAACGCAGTCGTCGTTTTAGTTTCATCTCTCTTTGACGTCAAAATGTCGGCATTGCACGCTGCAGACGTTTTACATCCTGATTCTAATCATGTTTTGGGTATGTTGTCACATAGGAAAACCTCCAAAATAACTCAAAGCAACGTCAGCATGCAGACAATAAATTTTTTGAACATGCTGTTGATGGACACTATTGTCCCACACTGAAATACACAAAGGAAGTAGAGATGCTATTCACAGCTGCAAACATACAGACCTTTTTCACAGCAGATATCTGACTTGTCATAGCAGAAAAATCACAGGTGTAACTAATAACATTAACGATGGATCTGTTGTATTTAGGTGTTTCAGTAAGCCAGCAAGCATGATACCGATACCTGCACAATTAAAAGGAATGCAGCCATGATTCATGTTATTTATTACACCTTTGTTAAAATGTTAAAATTACAAATCCTCAAGAGAAAGCTTTGAAAAGATCTTGGAAAACAAAATATTTAGCATTAAATTCCCTGCACACACACAGAGTGCACTCGTATGGTGTTTTCACTGATTAGACCTGTGTGCTTGATTAGACCTCTTCTAACTGTGTGTGTGTGTGTGTGTGTGTGTGTGTGTGTGTGTGTGTGTGCGCGCGCACACACAGACTGTGATTGATCGACTCTCATTGACCGTCCTGTCAGTTTTGTTGCACCTGTCATGGTGGAAAAACTTAATAGCTTCATAATATAATTCTCGTTCAACATCATGTAATTCCTGCGTCGCTCTGCCTGAGTTCAACCAGAGCAGAACTCTCATTATCCAGAATAAATGAAAACACCTGTGAGGGGTAGCAGAGCCTTTAAATGCTTGGGGGGGGGAAAAAAAAAAAACTATCAACCATGTAACTACTTTCTCTTTGAGAGGTTTAGTCGGCTGTGGTGTCGCACCTCGGCTGACATCTAACACCACACATGTTGTATAATTTCCTGTTCTGTATAACTCAGAAAGGCTACAACATGAAATAAAAAAGATGTCATGAGTTTGATGTAGGATAAAACTATTTAACAAATTTAACAACTAAAATTGTAATACAGACTTTCAAAAACAATATCGCAACATGGTAAACATTATACCTGCTAAACATCAGCATGTTAGCATTGACATTGTTAGCGTGCTGACATTAGCGTTTAGCTCTGTCACAGCCTCATAGAGCTGCTATAAGTAGCTGTAGACTCTTCTCTTTTCTCTTCTTGTCTCAGATGAGTCTTATTTATTAGTTAGAGACATGACTTTTGGATTATTCTTTGCTGTTTCATAGATTTAACAACTAATCAGTGGATGAAGAATAAAAAAATCTTTAAAAACATGCATTTGTTTACATGAAAATGTTGCTGAATGTTACTTAAAACTACATTCAGTGTCTTTAGCACCTGTCACACTGAGCTACTTTAAATGAGACATGATGGAAAGGTTTGTCTGGATGAAGAATTCCCAGTACATTGACCTGCAGTTACTAGTATGCCTGTATTCCCACCAGTCCACCTTGTGTAGTGTTGTGGGTCCCAGTGCCATGACAACGGTGGTCCATAAGGAGTCTATATTTAGTTCTGGATCTCTGCCCACTACCATTGTTCTGCTGATTAAATAACAGCAGACAGACAGAGAGACAGACAGCTGCCCAGGGACGACTTTCTGAGTCTGTTAAGTTTGTTTCCCCCAGAAACCATCTTGATATCATCAGATTAAATTTCCCCTTGTGTTCTGAGTGTGGAAGTGGTGAAAAAGTCCATCTTTCTGTGGACAGAGCGTTCACTCTATACCGTTATATTTGTAATATTTTCAGTTTGGTCAGTTGATTTCCCACCAGTGAGCCAACTGACAGCTAAATTAAATTTGGATAAACATGGAGGATGTTCAGTGTTTCAGTTAGCAGGGATGATGTGCTGTTCTCTGTTTCTAAGGCTAAAAATAACATCTTAATGTTTAAATAAAACATTGTAGGACATTCCTATCTGGTTCATTAATCTATAAACAGTTTCTCAATTGAATTTCCAGAACATTTAGTTTATCTCTAAATACAGATGGATGATAAATGACAGTAAAAGTCATGGTAGTGTTGGTTCCTACACTTTCTGTCTGCCTAAAATACAGGTTTTTCTCCTGTGATGATGATGACGATGAATTGATAAAGAGTCTGCTTGGACAGACCTTAGATTTGTGGCAACACAGTAAGACCCTATAAGACTTGATTAGACTGAACAGGACTTTGTCTTGAACTGAGACCTTTTTTTTAAAATGCAGTTGTTGGTGGTAACTTCTTCCTTTGGTGAGTCACATCGCTGTGACTTTTCTAACCTCTGCTGTTTCTAAGCTTCAGACGGCAAACGTTACATAAGACAAGTATTTTAGAAGATGGATTATATTTCTCTGTCTTGGTATTTTAATAGATACATTATGTCGGATATTTCTAAACATCCTGTCTGTATTTTGCTCCGTCCTGTCAGGTGTGGTGCTGGTGTGTTTCGAAGGCGACTCTGACGGTTACATCAACTTGGTGGCCTACCCTTATGGAGAGAGTAACATGGAGGGAGGGGCTGGAGAGCACGAGGAGCGTGACCCCCCTGAGAGGGAGCAGCCGAGGAGGAAACACTCCCGCCGTAGCCTCCATCGATCCTCCTCCTCCTCTGACCACAAGGAGGAGCGGCCTGACAGGAGGGAGGCGCACGACGCAGACACCTCTGATAAGTAAGATCGTATTAGATCTGCTTCACAAACATAAGATCACCGACAGCAATTTTTTGCAGCATTAATTATCCTCACTGTCTCCTCCTCCCTGCAGTCTTGCAGAGCTGAAGAGTCCCAGACTCGACCCAAAGATCCACTCAGACGTTCCCTTTCAGATGTTGGACTGGAATAGTGGTTTGAGTTCAGAGAAGATCAGCCACAACCCCTGGAGCCTCCGCTGCCACAAACAGCAGCTCAGCCGCATGAGGTCCGAATCAAAGGACCGCAAACTCTTCAGTATCCTTCTCCAGCCAATCACGCCCACCAACACTCAACATTGTTTTTTCATTTGACAAAAAATAACTTCATATAAAGATCTACTCTCTAGCTCTTAAAACACCATCCACTGAGGGAGATGCAGTTTAAAACAAAAGTAATTAAAGGCTTAATGCTAAGATTTTATTCAAGGTCAAGAGTGAATTTTCACCAGTTTTGGCAAATAAATATTTCTGCAAATAAATAATTTAATCAAAGGAATACTAGTAAATTTTATCATCTATAAATAAGTTATTGTGCAAATGCACAATAGAGCTGAAACTTGTGAAAATAGAGACCATGCCTAAACATTAACAATTTCTGAATAACTATGTCTTGTACTCAAAACATAGTAACCACATCCTCTTTTATATAATTAGAGGTTTGAAATAAAATCCAGTTTAAAATCAATTCAAAATGTCGATGACAGAGTACTTATTGTGAACGTCTGCGTTGATGTGTGACAGCAGATGTCTGAGAAAGTGAAATAAACCAGACCTTGTTGTCAAAATGAACTCCTCAAACTGTGAGCTCAAATAACGGTCAGTTAGATATTGAACCTGTGAAATGACGCTCAGGCTCATTTCAAAGCCTATAACTGAGCAGAATGGAAAGCATTTGGGCTGCAGCTGTGAGAAACGGCTGGTAAATAGTGGTGATTAAACTATGTAAATATGTACTGATGCCTGTAAATCTAGTGATGCTGGTTGAAATCATATTAATACCTCCTACAGCTCTGACTAGTGGTTTTAGTCGTCAGAAACCCCCTTTTGTACCAGTACAGTAAGAGGCAGACACTTAAAGAAAATATGAGTGAGACTGTGAGGAGGAGGGCAGGAATGAAGTGGAGTCTGCGGTTATCAGGTCAAAGGTCATATTTTGATCTTCAGCTTCAAAGAGACCAGACTGCAGCTGCCTGGAAAACACAGCTGAGGAAAGTGAAAGCGCAACACACACACACACCATGTCCTCAACAACGTCTGTTTGTCTTCAGTCAAAACAGATTCAACGGGGCTGCTGTCAGCTCATATTTCCATATTACAACAGATACATGATACATTCAGATCATTGAAATGATCAGTATCCAGTGTGCGTCTGTGAGGCTGATAAGATTTTCTTGTTTTGAGCTTTTTAGGAAAGATGTTTTTCAGTGTTTAAACCATGTCTGTGAAAACAAGAACTTAGATTTAATCCTTTAGACACAGTATCAGACAGAAGAAAAAGATGATATTTTTATGTGTGACACAAAGCTCAGTAACACTGTGACAAAGACGCAGAAATAAAATGAAAATATAAAAGTTACAATTTGCAGATAAGTTGCAAATTTGCATCATTGGTTGACAATTCAGAACTAAAGCTAAAGAGGGTCTTAATAGTGAGTGTGTTTGTGTGCTTACCGAGAGAAATTTTAATTAGACATGGACCAGACTTATGGAGAAATATTATTATAACATTGCTGTAGTGTTTAAATCACAGTGATATGTCTCATATTTTTCTATCTGTAATGTCATTTATGACCATACCGTAAATCCCCAAATAGTGGACAATGATTTTATCTACTTTTTATCTGCTACTTCTCTCTGGATTATATTACAGATAGGCCTTTATTTCTAATTGTCACAGTTTTATATTTGACCATAAGTTAGTATTTTGGTAGAAAGCCTCCCTGTTCTCTGATCTGCTCCTGTTTTAATTTACTGTTGATGCAAACTCAACATTTCCTCCATGTTTACCTTTTGTCTTGTTAAATCCAGTATAATTAACATTTCCGGTGCTCTAATTCCATCACTACAACAGAGTCATGATATACTCCACACTCTTATAATACTTCATTGTCAAATTAATTGCAGTCTCTTTTACTTTGTTGTCTTTTGGTCGATGTTAAGCCACCAATGAATGGAATTAGAATCAGTTATTTGACTGTCAGACAAATCAATAAACCTGACCAGTCATCTTTAAAACTGACACAGCTCTCCTGCTGCTTCACAGCGGCTCATTTCAAATAATTAGTTTCCCTTCACCCTTTATAAAGAGAAGACAAATCTGTAGAATAAGTAGAGATCAAAGTCGGTTGGATATTTGCTCCTTAACTGCAGCGTGTCTACCAGAGTTCCTGTTGTTGGAGAACGTGGTTCACCACTTCTCTTACCCCTGCATCCTGGACCTGAAGATGGGCACCAGGCAGCACGGAGACGACGCCTCGGAGGAGAAGGCGGCCAGGCAGATGAAGAAATGTGAACAGAGCACTTCAGCGACGCTGGGAGTCAGAGTGTGTGGCATGCAGGTACAACGACTACTACAGAGTATCAGTCAGTTTCAAAAATGACTGGATTGAGCTTTTCAATCACAGGCTCAAAACAAATGTTCATGTTTTTAGACTGAAATGTAAAACTCCAGACCTCTCAACTGCATCAGTAACCACACCTACCCAAAGGAAATACACATCAGCAAACACAGTAGAAACACACACACACACACACAAACACAGCAATACAACGTCAGTACTGATATTTAGGTTTGAAAAAAGGGGGTAAAAATGATGGATTCTTCTACTATGGTTTGAATGTATTTTGAGAATCTGACTGCATGTATAAATGCAGTTTGATATAATGTGTTACATATTGATCTGACCTTGCATTGAACACAGGAAAAATCTAGTCTTGAATTTGAAGAGTTGGACAGTTTGTGTCTGAGAGATGTTTCAGCCGTTGCTCGTCTGTCTCCGCAGGTGTACCAGCTGAACACCGGTCACTACCTCTGCAGGAACAAGTACTACGGCCGCGGCCTGTCGATCGAGGGTTTTCGCCAGGCCCTCTACCAGTACATGCACAACGGCAAAGGCCTGAGGCGGGACCTCTTTGAGCCAATCCTGAATAAGCTTCGCAGCCTGAAGGCGGTGCTGGAGAGGCAGGCGTCCTATCGCTTCTACTCGTCTTCACTGCTCATCATCTATGAGGGAAAGGTGAGCCAGGAATAAAAACACTTTTGATTTGTTCTGTAATATGCACTGAAGCACAGTAAAAACTGAAATGTTTGGGACGTACTTTTGCATTTTTACTTTATTTGAGTCCTGTCTTATAGAAAGGCCCTGTATTCAAATTTAATCATCTTAGACATTTCAGTTGACAACATGCTTACATAGTGAACATTCTTCCACAATGCAATGAATTTGTATTAATTAAAATTCATTCATTCAAATTATAATCAGACACCTCAACCAACCACACTCTAGTGCAGTAACAAGGGTGTGATCCCTCACTGGCTTCCCACCTACAAACACTTAATATTGTGTTTGTTGAACACATTATCGTTTTCTCACATTTTTTCTCATGGACTTCTCTCAAGTAGAAGTTACATCTTGGCCCTTATTTACATAGTTTTGTTCATCATTTCTATCAGTAATAATAACATCTGACTGGTCAAGAAACACAAGCATTCAGACAATCAGACAGGTTGGAAACAAACCAACAGTTTATGTTTTATGTGGAAGTCAAACTGAAAGTGAGTCCACCTGAAATGTCTTTAAACTGTGTGGATGTTTGTAACAGACTGTCAACTTACAAGAGGATAATATGTCAGTGTTGTGTTTACGGTTTGTTTCTGCTGCCCCTAAGTGGCTAAAAACTGAATTTCTCAGATGTTTAAAAAAAAAAAAAAACTTTCTTGTGCTGTCAGACAGTTTAAAGGGGACATATCATGTACATTTCCAGGTATATATTTATATTCTGGGGCTCTACTGGAATGTCTTTTCATGATTTACAGTTCAAAAAACTCCTTATTTATCTTACACCATGTTTACACGGAAAGCGTAATGTGAGCAGCAGCGAGTGCTCCATCTGTGTGTCTACACTATAAACATTCAGGAACAGTGTTGAGTTTAGGTCACAATGACTACATTTACATGCACACTAATGATCCATTATTATTCCGAATGTGACAGTATTCTGAAGTTGATACAGGTCATGTAAACAGCATATTCTGTATGGATATTCTGAATTAGCCCTTATTTTGAATTTAGCATTTTCCAATTAAGACATGTGGGATATGCTGATATTCAGGTTTTAGGATTATTCTTTGGTCATGTATACATTGCATTCAGAATATGCGTCTCAGTTGGGGTTTTTACCACAGTTTGTGACACGCGGCCTCTTGCCTGTTTACAGACAGCTCTGTGTGTTGTAAACAAACCAACTAGCCAACAGTTTGCAAGCCTGGGATAGAGATGCATGACAGGCTGGTTGTGTAACGCACCCCTGCGCAGGCAAAATGACATATGCTGGAGCAGGAAGGCAGACAGAGGAGAGGAATGAGAGGAGAGTGGAGAGCTGTTCAGGGCGGGATAGAAAAACAGAGCACGCCTTCTCCACGACAGTGACGGAGGGGATTGGTTATTATCCTGACATGCAGCCATGGACTGACGGTGACGACTAGGTTTGATGCACCAAAAACACTCAGCAGTGTAGTAAACATCATGGAACAACCTAGGTACTGGATGTGCCTGTAACCATACATTTATAATATCAGTCATATCAGTATCACTAATAAATATCAGGCAGCAGCTCACTAATTCACCTCACTGGTTTACTTCACTGCCTGCGGAGATCTTGTGATTCCCGTTCCTATTAGAGCAGAGGGAAACCCTGAAAACCCTCTGCATGTAGACGGGAATATTGCTGGAATATTGATTTTCATTAGAAATGTAAACAGCTTAGTAGGAATATTGTCTTTTTCAGAATAAGGGCAAAAAACTGAATATTTTGTGCATGTAAACGTAGTCACTGACTGTAGTTAAGGTCCTAAAACAGAGGAAAATAGACTTGAAGCCTAAAAATACACTTTGTTTTGCAGTCACGCGGGCTGTGTAGACAGCTGTATTGATTAACATGGAAGCAAACTGTTCCATCAGACATGACACAGACGAGACGCTTTCAGTGTAGACATGGTGTTATACTGGCTCTTTACGCAGCTCCTCAGTTCAGCCTCTGTCTGAAACAGGCCGTTTTAGCTCCTGTCTGTTTAAGGCCCCCCTCTTAAAGCCCAGTCTGTTCTGATTGGCCAGTCTCCAGAACCTTCCCCTCAGCTCGGGAGGCTAAATGGAAACTTCTCAAATAGATCCGTACATGTTCGCCCCTGAATATGATCCGAAATATGCGAGTGGACAATGTAAACAGCCCGTGAAACCTTAGCAACAAAGACTACAGAACAGACGGAGTAGAGGTGACGTTGCAAACAGAGAGTTCAGGGCAAGCTAAAGCCCTGGTTCTTGACTTGCAGGGAGCATTTTTACACGTGTTCACCTCAAGTTTTGGATCTTTGACCATGTTTGATTAGACATCCGACATTACAACAGTATGTAAATAACAGAAAATCACAAAAAGCGTGTTATGTCCCCTTTAAAGTGGCCTTTGCTGATGTTTGGTCTTCGTCAGGTCAATACTGATCACTGCTGTGTTTGACGGTCTGTAGGAACCTGAGGGCCCTTCAGTCCTCAGCTCTGGGCAGCACGCATCCTGGCAGAAGACTCCTGCGGCCCCCGCCGAGCCTCGCTGTGGCCCCGGGCCCCACGCACCTCCGTTCCCCGACACTCCCTGTGAAACGGACATGACCCAGAACCCGGGATCACTGCCCTCTCAGGGACCTGGACTGATGGCTCCGCCCACCCCCTCCCCTCATCCTCCCCCACAGGCCCCGCCCACCAAGTCAGACTGCCACTCCTTCCTGCCCCCTCCCCCCTCGCCTCACCCCCATCCAGACTCCTCTGCCCCCTCTCCCATTTTAAACCCCTTCCCGCCTCCTCTGGCCCCGCCGCCCCAGCAGCCCCCCCTGGTGGACGTTCGTATGATCGACTTCGCCCACTCCACCTTTAAGGGTTTCCGTGGCGACACGGCGGTGCACGATGGGCCGGACCGAGGTTACGTGTTCGGACTGGAGAGCCTGGTCCAGATCCTGGAGAGCCTGCGGGATGACAGCCTGCCGTAGCTCTGAACACACACACACACACACACACACACACAAAAACACACACACATAGACACAAAATCACACACACACACACACACACAGCTTGTTGTGAGTCTGTTCAGGTCGTACAGTCAGTGCAGGTTGTGCTGCAGTGCTCTCAATAACGGAGACGCCTCGGCTGTAAATATGGAACAGGGTCCTCCAGAGCGTCACCATGGCAACATGGGCATTCTACAGTCAAGTAGTTACTATAGCAACGGCCAGGAGGTGGGACAGTGGAGCTGCAATGGCTGCAACTTGAAGCTGATAATAGAGAACCTGTCTGTCTGAGGCTCTGCACACACACACACACACACACACACACAAACACACACACACACACACACACACACACAAACACATTGTACTTCTATTCTTGTGAGGACCCTCTTTCACATAATGCATTCCCGAGCCCCCCTATCCTGAACCCTCACCCCAAACTGAACCTAAACCTCATTCTAACCTTTACCATAAAATCAAATCCAACAGACATTTGACGGTTTGTCCAAAAGTGAAGACCAGGTCCTCACTCCTAACGTCTGAAACTCAAATTTGTCCTCACAAAGATAGATGACCTGATTCACGCACACACACACACACACACTCATCCTGGGAACAGTTGTCTCTGGAGCTGTTTGACCGAGTGTCCTCTCTGAACGACCAATCAGCTGAATCCCAGGGACCGCCCACCGAAGTTGGCCGACACTCACGTTAACCCCCTCTCCTCCTCCTCCTCCTCCTCCTCCTCCTCTTCTTCTACACTCCCTGCCACCCCCTCCACCACCACCCCCCTCCTCCCACTTCCCCCCACACTTCCACTCCTCTCTGCTCCTCCTTCTCTACAGAAAACCAAACCTGGACAGGTGAACAGACTCTTTTAGCGTTACCTTGGAAACGCACTCAGAAACACATCCAAGCATCTGTTAAAGCAATAGATGGCGATGACAGACGGCAACTTTTTTTTCTTCAGCAGTGCAGAGGGCAGCGTCGCCCGCAGGGAGATAAAAGTGCAACAGAAACTTGCATCATAGACGTAGGGTTTAAGGAGAGAACATAGATGATTTCTAAACCGCTGTATGTCCGTTTTTGGGGCTTAATTCAAAAAAATGTTAGTAGTTGGTGTCCTGTAAAATCATCCTCTGGGTTATTGTGTAATTTTGGAAGCATAAGTGTCACTTTCCCAAATTGTCTCACGATGAAACGGCTCAAAGGATAAGTCTGGTGATATTATATATTCTTTTTCTCGTCAACAAATCCCACAAAAAGACTAAAACCAAGAATGAACCGATCAACTAACGAGTATCGCGTGCGTAGCTAAAGCCTGATATATCTTGTTCCTCTGTGCCTCAGAGCTCCATTGTTCTCCAAAACTATTAAAAACATATTAGTTAGTCACACCGTTACACTGAGTGACATGTTCCTCAATCACCTTGAACACACACACATGCTGTAGTTTATTTTAACTCAATCCCACACACACACACACACACACACACCGTCCTGCTGCCAGAAATACTCACTAGAGCACCAAATCAAATTAATCCGTAATTATTCACTCAAATTAATCCACCGTTAAAAATAGTCCCCAACAAACACATTCCCTCCTGTTTGAGCAACATTTGCTAAAAACTGCAGCGTCCAGCTGTTTTAGGAAAATACTGAGACTTTATTTTTGCAAATTAAATGATATATTTGAGATTTAAAGTTCTTGTTTTATATATATATATAATTATTTCAGTGGTATTTTACGCCTTTATTTAATAGCCGACAGCAGAGAGGTGACGGGGACACGGCTGGACTCATGTGGGGACGTTCTGGTTCATGATCAGCACTTTAACCCCTAAACTGCCAGTGTGACCCTGAAAGGTCGTTCTTGACCTTGGAAACAGCAACTGACAAAACAATCTGTGTTAGAAAGTCCATTTAGCAGCTGTTCTGGAGCTTTCAATTTTATTTAGCAGATAGAGTTGCTCAGTTGTTGTAAATGTTCAAATTTCAGGTTTTTTGTTTTTTTCTTTTTAAGGACTTCTCGTGTCGGCTAAAAAGATTGAAAGCTCCAGTACAGCTACTAAATGGACCTCGTCATGCAAATGTTTTATCAACAACTGTTTTCAATCGCAAGAATGAACTTTGGGTCTTAATTTTAAATCCAACATGAACGAGAAGTCCTCAAAAATGCTCAAAAAAAATGGAAATAACAGATCACGCGGTACAATCAAAAGCTCCGGAACAGCTACTAAATGGACCTCAAAGATTTACGTCCTAAGGAGGAGAAAAGGGGCTCGAGGCTGAGGACAGAGGAAGACCGTCAGAAAGAACTGAGAGACGCACACATTGTTGGTTTTTGGGCTTTTTTATGGGATTTGTTGACAATAACAATAATATAAAGCTCTTCTTTATGTTGGGGCTGGGTGATATGGTTAAATAACAACATTTACTAAGAAGAATATTTTCTGATATATAGTTTGTATATGTTTTTGTGATTAAAAATCACAATATGGCAAATGTGTGTAAAATCACATAATAATCACATTGATGTGAATGAACTCTTCAAATCAGAAAAAAAACTCATTCTCACAGTTTTTTCTTTAATTATAATTTGCTTGGAATGATTCATTTGAGCAACGTAATTTTATAAAACATGATGTAATTAAATCATCATGATTCCACTGGAAGTTGATAAATACTAATGTTGAATTATCGCCCAGCCCTGCCTCGATTCATCATCCTGTAACTGTCAGCAGAATTGGCCACCGTGTCTCATCTGAAGACGTCCCCCCCCCCCCCCCCCCCCACTGCCCCGCCCCCCTCCATTTGTCTCATCTTGATTGATCAGACGTGTGTAAACAATCACATTGGTCCATTTATGCTTCCTTCAATGAGTTTCCAGAGGCCAGCTGTGACGCAGCAGCGCCCCCTGCTGGTCAGCAACAGGAACTCAACTGCAGGAGCTGGAATAAGAGAGAGCAAATATGAATATTTTATTTTTGGTTTATTGAGGTGATAATTTATTTTTTTATTGTACCTTTACCCATATGTGTGGGTAAATGTTTTGTCTTTTACATGTGTCCCCCCTCAAATGTAAAAAAAAAAAAAGAAAAAAAAGAAGAAGAAATGTAAAGAAATTAACTGCATCAGAGACACAACGTGTGACATGTCAGGAGAATATTAAGCAGTATTATTTCAACTAACTCAAGTCTGTTTTTATTTGCTGCTGACTCAGCTCCAGCCTAACACTCTGATTGGGTATCGACTAACAAACAAAAAAACATCTCATGAAGAAACGGTTACAGCAGCCAAACCCAGACTGACATCAGCTCACTGAGCCCCCAACACTTCTGCCTGCTGAGGAGGTCGTTGCTCCGGTGGGAAGCTCGTCTTCTTAATGTGTGTCTGTTAGGACAGACGTAGACGCCATCGTTAAGTCTTTGGTTTGTTTCACTTCACCTTAAAGGCGTTTGGTAAAGAACTGCATGCACATGAACATCCTCCTGTTTTTCCACCGCAGGGTCAAACATCCTAGTTACTGTCATGACTGAAGCAGCGATGGTCCACGTGTCCTCTCAGATCATGAAATTTATTCATGAATATTAGCTTCAATGATTGATTGGAATTATTTAGCAGCATTTTCTACATCTGACATCATCCTGACTGTTTGTTAGAACAGTGAAAAGTAAGTGAGATTAAATCTTTCCAGAAGCTTTTGGGCTCGTGTTGTAATTGCTGACATGACAAAGACACATCCAGCCCTCCTTCCTGCAGCGGTGAAGGCTCTGCGTCATATGAAGTGGTTTTATAACAGCACTGCCAGTTCACATTCATTCAGTATTGCAGAGTTCAGGTGCCTCTGTGTAGTGTAGAGAAAAAAAAAAAACTGCGGGTCAGTCCATCAGGGTGTAGAAACTCTCAACATAAACTCACTAACGGGCCTTTTTGACCAAACAGTCTCAGGAAATAAGGAGCTCCAGGAACTAAATCGGGACCTTAAAGTCACACTCAAGTTTGTTTTTTTTTTTTTTGTTTTTTGACTTGCTGAGACAACAACTTGGAGTAATTGTGTTATTCTTTGTGAGTTACCGTTGTGAGAGCGTGTGACGTTGAGATTTAAAGATTTTTCTGCTATACTAGGCGTCCTGATTGAAGCATTTAAAGTTTTTTGTTCGTCACACTCGCACTATCTTTTTTGCACAGCTATCCTCATCTCGCTTATTTTTTTATACAAATCAGAAAGTCGGCTACATAAATGTCTTTTAAATGTCAGTAACATTTAAATAGTTATAATATAATTTCCATCCAAGCTGATTCCTAAGACACATACAAGATACAAGTGGCGACTAGAGTTTGTTTTCAGGCTGAATAAAATGACGAAGACGTGGTGCAGCAGTCTGGAGGTCATCAGCTGGTCCTTCCTCAGGAGCTGGGACTTCATGTTTGGCTGCTCAGGTTAAAATGTTACTGAAAAAGTTCCTGAAAACATTTGTGCAATTTAAAAGCACCGTGCTCGTTGTAAATGAGGTGCACTTTTTGAGCGTGTCACGGTGGCCTCGAAACTCCCGACGATGACGCCCTGAACTCATCGACTGTCCAGAATCGACTGTAGAAGACTGTTTCTGCCAGAAAGAGAGAAAAGTAGATGAATGTTGTTCGAGGAACCAGAACTAAAAGTCAAAATTATGAGATATTAAATTGTAATTATGAGATTTATGAAATTGTGACATTTGTGGAACTTGCCAAATCAAAATTGCAACATTAAGTCCATTTTTTTACACAATATCTCATAATTGGGACTAATATTTCGACTTCTTTCTGACGTATTATAATTTATTACTCTAGAAGTCATAATTCAGATACAAAAAGTCCAATTTTTACATAGTATTTCATCTTTTTTTTATTCTTTTGGGCATTTTATGTCTTTTTTTTGTGATTTAAATTTTATTTGACTTTTGATCAAATATTTTAAAGAGAAATTTGACCAAGAAACATAAAAACACATTATAGACTTAGATATAGATGTGTTACTAGCTTCCTAGAGTATGTACTGTGCTTAAACACACAGGTAAGCATAGACTAAATAAAATACCATTTGAGGGTCCAGTTTAAGCATCACAGCTTTGCATTTTATGCCTTTTCTACTAGATGGTCGACACGACAGATGACAGGAAATGAAGGGAGAGAAAGATGTGGAATAACATGCAATAATCGTCTCAAGGTTGCAGTTTGTGCTCAATTTCTTCCCCCACTTGGTCACCACGGCGCCTCGTGTGTCTTTATTTTGACTTAGTATCTCATAATCTTGATCACACCAACATTTTTCATTTTTATGTCTCTTTTTGTGGCAGAAATTGTCTTCTAAACACAGTCTGTGACACTGTAAACATGACTAATAACACACACACATGCAGTTCATGCTAACAGGGTAAGCTTACTGTATATCATTTATGCTGATCACATGCTAACAGCCTGAATGCACATCACCAGCAGTCAGTCACATGCATGCGTGAAAAACAGACACCTCTCCTACACAAAGTTAAATCTTTACAAACTTCAGAGCTGATTTTAAAAAATAAAAAAAACTAAACATCAGCAGCTGGATGAGACCCTGAACGTTACTGTTGTTGTGTAGAAAGATGTAAAAAATATTCATCCTGAATCATTTAATCTTGTATTCAATCTTTAAAGCTGATTTTTCTCTCAGAATCTTCCTGCAGGGGTCAAAATAAACTCTGTGACTTCAGTGTGACTCGACTCATTTCATCAACATTCACAAATAACAGTTTGGTTTTTTTTTGTGGCTGCAGCTTCAGACCTCCAGGAGCAACAAATGCTCTGGTTTATTCTGCATCATTCAGGCCTTCATGATTTGATTAATTGAGAATTTGTTAAGAATTTGCACCACTGAAATACAACATCAGCTATGACACGTCATCCATCTCGTGGTCCTGGTCTTGAGGGAGGAAATTAAGAAATTAAGTTTATATTGAGCTCATTTGTTGTTAAGTTGTGTTTTATCAAATTAAAACACAGAAATCTGAGAGCAAGGCAGCATTAATCCATCATAGAAGCAGTGTAAGTCTGCGACCAACTATTATTTTCATCATTAATAGGTTTGACAACTATTTCTTTAATAATCGATTGATTGTACAGTCAGTCAGAAACTAGTGAAGCCCAAATCAAAATATTCAGATGGCTTGTTTTGTCTGACCAGCACTCGAACACCCAAAGATGTTGAGTTTACTATCATGGAAAACTGGTAAATCTTCACATTTAACAAGCTGGTACCAGTAAATATTTGATATTTTTGCTTTAAAATGACAAATTATATTAGATTCCAGCATCGTTTCTCAAGAATATTACCTGTAAATAAAACATCATGTAAATTTTTTTAACCTGAAAAACATGCAGGAAAATCCTTCTTCTGAACAACCTCCACCAGTCAGACGTTAGCAGCCTGTTTGTTGCCTGACAGGCGAAACCCGGGGCAAAGAAAGACCAAAATCCTCATATTGCTGAGTGCACAGTTAAACTGAAGGCGACCCAGATGATCAACATATTGATCAGCTTCTCTCATCTGGATTTTGGCATCTAAAGGTACCAACTTGTGTTCTATTACATGATCTTAAGCTGGTTTTGATCCACACATCAGACTTCTGTTCCTTCACTAGTGTCTCTAAACTATTTAACACATTCACACTAAACATGGAATCAGATTTGACTCAGTCATTTTGAGCCAAATCAAAGTAAATGAATTGAGAGTAAAAGAGTAAAAAATAATTTTGAACCAAAAAAAGTAAACAACACTGTGCCTCATGTAATTATATTCTCCACTTTCATTTCACTAATTATGGTTAGGAGGTTGGCTGCAATGATGTCCCACAAAATAGTAATTTGTGCCGTCAAATGAATCATTTTTCACATAATTTGTGTCCCTAAATGCTGCTTGTGCTGCCATGCAGGCTGTTAGTTTAGAGGATTAAACTTTTCTACTCATTCAAGCACTGGCTGCTACTTTAATACTAATGTTAAAACCTGTACTTCTACTACTACTACTACTACTACTACTACTACTACTAGTACTACTACTACACACTTCTCAGTAGGGCTTTGTGTTGTGTAAGAATTTTATTCATTCTCTTGTTTATTTTTTACCATATTTCTTGTGCACAAGTGGAAAGATTTGTCCTGATGGTACAATAGAGCAAAATCAGAGATTCATCACAATAAAAAGGAGTCATCCTCTGTGAACAATGAATATCTGAAGCAAAGTTCATAACATACTGTAGTTCAGATATCACATGTTGGAAGCACAAACACATGGACTCACTGACTGTTTGATAATTTGCTGTTTCACACAGTCTTGTCCTGAAGTACTGAAAGTGCTCAGAAATATTTAAAGTTTGACACATGAGAACAGGAAACATGACAACCGGGCAAATATAAGGTGAGTAAAGGGAACATGAGACGAGATTGTTTTGTAAACTGCTGTTTTAAGGTCAAAAATGAAGTGTTGAGATCAATCAATAATTAAAAGTTATAAACTCAAATGAAATGATAAAAGAATATATGAACTTTAAAATTAAAAGTGATGCCGCTCTGGTCTGTAAAGATGTGAATTATGAAAAGATAACAAGCAGAGGAATAAATTATCATTTACAATCTGTGATACACGTTTCTGTTGCCAAAGTTGATAATAAAATAAAGTATAAAAATATATATTTGAAACAAATAAGGGAAGATTATTTGTTGTGGGTGGTTTTACTTTCAGATAATGTTTGACTTTATAATTTTATACAACCAAAGAAAGAAAAGAAAATACAATAAAATAGAAAAACAGGTTTTGTCTTTTACTCTTATATGTGTATGATGTGGGTTAACAAACCAGAAAAGTGACTTATGATTGATTATGTGTTCTTATATAATAATTTCTTTGAATGATCTTGATATTGATTTGTTATCTTGATATTGATAGTCTGCGTGTGTTGCTCTGCAGGCCGTACAGGTCGTGCTCCCGGTACTGGACGTAGTCCTTCAGTCGTCCCGGCAACGGCAGGAAGCTCATGAAGACAGATGATCTGAGACGAAGACGACCGAGACAACGACGGATCCGCAGACGACAGAGATGCTGCAGACAGCGGGCGTTCTCTGAGGAGGAGGAGGAGGAGAAAGAGGAAACATGGAGAGGAAGATTAACTGGCTGTAGCTGTTCCTGTTTCTCATTTGTCTCTTTCTGTCGGTGCAGAAGTTGATAAAAGTGTAATTTCATTCACCTTGCAGCTTGCAGATGTCGGGCCACTGTTGCTGCTCCATCAGAGCCGCCTTCAGCTTGGAGCACAAGGTCACATGATTCACGTAGTCCAACAAGGTGAGAACTATGTGACCTGAGAGGTGCTTCAGCCAGGAGAGGGTGATCACCTCGCAGAACTGCACTGACAGACAGACAGACAGATGTTCAACACACCACATCATTCCTCCCACGTTCTGACATGACTGAATGATTGAAATTATGAATGAAACAGTAAATAATGTTCACAAACATTAAAGGAAGAGAGGAATTAAATTAACTGATGTGCAGCGAGAGGTGATTTCATACAGATTATGGTTTGTTTGCCAATAGAAGTGTAACAGCAGTACAGACAGGAAGTTAAAATTAATGAATGGCATATATTTTATTATTTGTCTGAAATTTTGTACAGACATTCATGGTCTCCAGAGGATAAATCTCAGTTACTGTGGTGACACTCTGACTTCTCATCAGGCGCCACCTGCAGGTCAAAATCTCAACTCTTCCAAAGTTAAAGGTGCAATATGTAAGAATTATAGTTTAGTTTATAACATTCAAAAATTAACTAAAATTATCAATAGAGTGTGAAGAAATAATAAGATAAGATCTTCATTGACTCTCTCTGTTGCTCATAAAGGACTTGGGACAGTTTTGCCGGGAAAATCCCAGATGTGACGTTTATGTGCGCTCCTTAGTGCCTCGCCTCTCTCCCGTCCCTCTACAGTGCCAACAGGGTGCAATATTAGCTAACTTTACTGTTTAAGTTCACTCTCAGTGCTCTCATAGTGCCGTTTTCAGCCACAGAAGGCAGCTAAAGAGCCAGATATTTCCCTCAGGAGTTGGTGGAGACCAAAAACAGAGCTAAAAGAGAGTGAATATTGGACTTACATTCTTTAGGTGGACAGAAACACAACTCCAAATGAATGATAATGTTGCTCCGTAACTGCTGGATGTGGAAATAGGCAGCTGTTTGCTAACGTGATAATATGTTAAAGTTGTGTTTTCAACTTGTTCTGATGCCCCAATGTGGCCAAAAATCACTTTATTCTGCTTTTAGGGTCTAGCTGTTAAACTGGTGTGGATACGGCCCCGTTCGTTACCATGGTGTCTTTGATCACTGTGTTGGTCCATCCCTCGTAGTCTTCGGGAACGTGTGAGCCGTTGCCATAGCGACAGTCAAAGCAGCGCTCCACATCGTAACCATAGTTGCACAGCATCCTGAGAATCACCTAACACACATATGACAGGCGAGATTAAAAACGAGAACAGGTTTCCTCCCAAACAGTGATGACTGTACTTAGTGAAATAATATCAGGTAAAAGTCACTAAAACTGTTGATTCCAGTGACGTCTGTAAATCTGAAGAAATGTTTTTGTGAAGCGATAAAAAGAACAGCAGTTTACCTCGTCTTTGAGGGCGTACTGCAGGGCTGAGGGGAAGTGTGTCGTGTTTATTCTGGAGTAATAGTTGACATTGGCTCCAAACTTCAGCAATAGGTTGATCAAGTCATAATTGCCCAAACGCAGCGCAACCTTAAAGACACAGTCAATGGATCAGAAACAGGGTCTTCTGGAGGTGTTTTTTTTCACACAGGGATCAAGTGGTGGACTGACCAACATCGCCATCTCTGGCGTAACTATTTCTAGACAAAGAACAGTGTAAACATCCACCAGCACTATTACTAACAGTGTGAAGTTTTTGTTTTGGTCTCTGTACAGACATGATGGCACCAACCTGGCAACCTCACTGCACCTGGCCAGTCTTTATGCTAAGCTAGGCTAACCACGTCCTGACTCCAGCTCTGTACTGAACACACGGACATGAGGTTAATATCGATGTGAACATCTCACTCTCAGAATGAAAAATAACTCACTGACACCCAATGTTGAACTATTTCTTTGTGTTTAGGGATAGTTCTTCTTTAAAATCTTTGATATTTGAAGACAGTTCATTTAAAAATACTCTTTTACACCTGTGTATTAAGTATTTCATCAATAAAATCAGATTAACAATAAATTGACTTCTTTGTCACATGAATGGTTTGATATGTCTAGAACTAGTTTCCTTTTCCTTTTTCCTTTAAAGGGACTTTCTCCCTGCTTTAGGACATGATGATGTGTTGATATTGTAACACACACACACACACACACACACACACACACACACACATAAACATGGCTACCTGCAGACATTTAACAGGGTCTTGGTTGGTCATGGCTCCAGCCTCCAGCAGCACTTCGGCTGATGACAGGTCGTTATTGGAAACAGCAAAGAAGAGGGCCGACTTCCTCTCGTCGTCGTAGCTACGGCGAATCCAGGGATGGAGCATGTAGTTGGGGTCATAACCTGCATCCAGCAAGACCTGATGGGAGTCGGGAGAAGGTAGTTGTTGTTAAATTGAGATGTGATCACTAATAAGCCTCAGTACCATTGAAAATGAGGGTTCTCCCTGAGGTTTTAAATAAATTATATTAAATTAAATTAATCTTAATGTGATTAAAATAATAAGATTAAAATACAGAGACGTGTTGTTGAATTTATGTTAAGACGGCATATAGCAGTTACACAGGCTGAAAGTGAACGTATAGCTGCTGCACGCTCCACTGTGGAGGAGTTAGTTAAGACAAGTCAGTTTTATTTATGATATTAAGTCTCAAATCACAAATTTGACATCATATCACACAACAAAAGTCACATATGACATCATCTACAGAAGTAAATACATTGATAAGGAGACAAGATGCATCAGGATCTGATTCATCAGCAGGGACAACTATCGATCATCATTCTGTAGGCCTACAATCAATTAACAGATCAGAGACTCACATCACATCACAACCATGAAAAATAACTGACTTAAAAAGACTTCTTTCAAAATGTTTGCAATCATGGTTGATAACACACACACACACACACACACACACACACACACACACACAGACCTTGATACAGTGAGTGTGTCCTCCTGCAGCAGCAGAGTGTAGAGGACTCATCCCGCTGTCCTTTACTTCTGCCATAGTCGTTACTGGAATCAGCAACTTCAGAGCTCTGAAGAACACAAAAATACACACGTGATGTTTGACATGTTTGTCAACATGTAAAATATTTGCTTAAAAGTAAACAGTTGATAACAGAAGACATAAAATAACTACTGTACATGCATTTACTCAAATACCACACTTAACAGGGAACTCAAGTGGTTCAGTATTGCACTTCCATGAAGTTGGTGGACATGTGAGAGACAGATTTTCTCTGAGATATCCTGACTCTCAGTGTCTAGCATGGCACAAGCTCCAAAAATACTGAATCCTACATTTCCCACAATGCAACTTGCAGCATAACATCTTTAATTAGACCCTCTCTGTCTGGTAAATGCCCACATCTTTCACACCTCACACCTTAAACAAATAATGTTTTTACATTGAAGGAAAGAATCTGATTTAACATTTACTGCAGGTGTCCTCTGTGAGCGACTCGGTGGATCGGCATGTGTCCCGTGAGTTTGGGAACGTCGGCGTCCGCTCCGTATTCCAGCAGCAGACTGATGATAGCTGGATCTCCAGACGCAGACGCCTCGTACAAGATAGACGCCTCATCCTGTGCCTGGGATAGGACATCCGCTCCTGAAGAACACACAACATGTTAACAACACACTCACATCGTCACGGCAACAGAACTTGTCAACCTATCCTTTAATACCTCCCCCTGCTGCTGATGATGATTAAAGGACAGGTTCACAATTTTTCAAATGTGTCTTAAAACAACAGTCAGGTGTCCACATGAACACTGAAAGAGGTTTTCCTCGCTGTAATCATTCCTCCCGTTCATACTGGCTGTTAAAAGATCCCCTTCAAATGTGCTTTCAATGTAAGTGATGGGGGTTAAAATCCACATTTTGTGCAAAAATGCATTTAAAAGTTTATCTGAAGCTTACATGAGACTTCAGCAATCTGAGTTAGTCATAACAAGTGGATATCTGCCACATTTTTAGCATCAAATTCCATTTCTTTGTGTTTCCCTGTTGAGTTGTGGTGGAAGTATAGTAACAAAAAGAGGGACTTTGGCACTAAAAAGACTGTAATGTTGAAAGATATCTACTTGATTTGACTCATTTGGACGCTGAAGCATCATCTAAGCTTCAGATAAACTTTTAAATACATTTTTGCACAGAAGGAGGACTGTGGATTTTGTCCCCCATCACTTACATTGTAAGTGCATTATGAAGGGATCTTCTGATGGATTGATTGATTGAACTTTGACACGCAAAATCACAAGGCTCTCCAACATCCAGCCAGTTTGAGAGACGGAGTTTGATTAATGTTTCTCTTGCTGTTTTTAGAACTGCAGGTGAAATAAAACAACCAGTAGAGAAGAAGGGAACTTGAGGACTGCTGCTGTTTGCCCATTAGCCATGCTAGCTTCCAAAGTTGATATTTATAACCCTGCCAATGTTATGTCCTGTCCCACCTGCTTTTTTCCACACCATATGAGTAAGTTTTGCCAGGTAAAATCCAAATCTTACTCCACCAGGGCTGGAAAAATTACTCCGTATGGTTTTTTGGGTTAAGAAATCCAAAAAAAGAAAATGTATATTCCTATATTACAGTCAATATTCTCCTAAAAAGAATAGAATTTAACATCAATCACAGATATGGCATTGAAGGACAAAGCTTAGTAAAGATGCAAATAGATACTGTCTCTCATAAAGACAAGATCTCTAATAATAAAAATCGGTAAAGACAGTGTTCAAGTAGTAAATTAAGCCCTTAGCAGAAAGTAAAGCCTACTATAGAAACATTCCTCCTCTCTCACCTCTCTTCAGTAGAGTCTCCACCACCTCCAGGTGTCCTGCTTGAGAGGCGAGTGCCAGCGGCGTGAGTCCGTAGTGGCTGCGAGGGTCTGGTTGTGCTCCGGCCTGCAGCAGCATATTCACCATCGGTGCTTTGCCCAGCTGAGCGGCCTCATGGAGGGGGCAGCGGCCGTGGTGACCAAGCTGGTTCACCCTGGAGCCCTGCAGGAGCAGCATCTTCACCAGGTCAGCGCGATCTGAACGGATGGCTACAAAGAGACGGGACAATAGATAATACATTTAGGCATTTTTTTAATCTTTCATATGTCATGGCTGCCAACTATGCCCATGGTCCTGCCCCCAAAGCTGTGATTGGACAGTTGATTATTTTTCATTTTGGCATGGACGATGCATCGCCATCTCCAAAAAGAACAATCTTCCCTGCATCGCCTCATCAAAACTAATGAAAGTGTCGTGACTTACAGAAAAAGGTAATACATGTTATGATGTATATTGTTTTTCATTTTATTTCTTTGTTTGATTTTTTCAGTTTGGCAGTTTAAATCTTCTATATGGAAACATCTGCATCTGCTTTTTAACTACTCAGTAGTTTGATCACCTACAATCCTTTATGTTAGGAATAAGTTATAATGTTCTTTGTGATGTTTATGTTTAGATGACAGTTTCCATAGGTGGGATGCTGTGGGTTAAAATAAAGAAAAAGATAATAATTTGGTTGAGATGATCTGTTCAGAAATGAACTAAAAAGGTTTAAAATAGGCTACAGACCAAACTGTGAAGTAGCAGGAAACAACAGGGAAATCTCTTCTTTAGCTCCAATGACTGAACAGGTTTTTTGAAGGGGAGAAATGTTGGTCAGCCTACCTACAAACAGTGGTGTGTCCTCCTCGTGGTCCTGGATGTCCGGCCGAGCTCCATTTTTAAGGAGGAAGGAGGCGTTTTCTATCAGACCCTGTTCTACAGCCAGGAAGAGAGGAGTCTGACCACGGAGGGTCTGAACCTCCACAGAGCGTGAGCCTGCAGCTGGAGAACAGGATATACTGTTTAATTTATCATTCATCACATGTTTGTTTAATTAATGGTGTTTTATGTTAATGTGAGGCTGGTGCAGAATCAGTTTAAAGCTGATATAAACCTTTGAATGTGAGCTCCAGGATGTTGTAGTTTTTCTGAGCTGCTGCTTCATGGAGAGGAGTCCAACCTCTGCTGTCTGTCTCTAAAAACTTATCTTTCTGTCCAACACATAACTCCTTCAGGAGCTTCTCATTACCTGGTGATTGGATAGACAGACAGTTTAAATCTAACACACATGGCTGTCTCACTCTGTACAGTGATGCTTCCTGCATAGAGCTGACACATCAGCCAAAATCTGAACCCCTAAAAATGTTTTCTGGATCGGACACCTGAAAGAATTAGCAGTCTTCCAAAAGACTAAAGAAATAAGGCTGTTTAAAGAGGAGTTATAAGTTATTAAATTATAACAGTACAGCCACTTTATTATACTATTAATTGATTCAGGTCTCAGTCTTTGCAGCTGCAGTTTTTTGTCTTTTTCCAGAGTTAAAAGTTAAAGATTTGTGATGTTGCCACAAACGTACCCTTCACTCATATCTGTGAAACGCCCCTCTATCAAAAACAGACTCATGGTGGTGTGACGAGTTTGGTGATATAGTTTCCCAAAAGATCAGAACCGAGACTTAATTTAATTTAATTAATATAAACTCAAATAGATATAAATTGATATAAATTAATATAAATATCTAATTATTTAACCCGTTGTGCTGTTATTGTGGCTCCCTCTGCTGCAGTATACTATCAAACAAGACTATTATCATTATTACTATATATTGTTGTATTGTTATAACTATCATTATTATTATTATTATAATTATTAACACTCTCACTTTTTACTTTTCTTCCTCCCCCTCCTCTCTCTCTCACTCTCTCACTCTCCTTTTCTCACTTTCATTCACTCTTCCCTTTTCCCACAATCAATCCATATTGCTTAGTTGCTCTCTACTATCTTTTTCATTGTAATATGATGTTGTCATTGCTGTTGTTTGTCATTATTTTTGTTTGTTTGTTTGTTTGTCTATTTGCTTGATTTGTCTTTTTATTTTTTTATTTTTTCCTTTCCACTATGTCTCGTTAACAGAATCACCAATAAAAAAATGTTTAAAAAAAGAACCAAGACTTAGTTGGCCAATTTATTAGCTACTGTTAGTCCTGCTCCAGTCATTTTCTCGTTTCTTATGTTTTACAAGGAACATAATCTGAAAACTTTTGTTGTGATAATGTGATAATGAAAAATAGGACGTGCAGGAGGGGAATTGTACTTAATAGTTAACAATGACAGCTAAATAAATGTAAGCAAGCAAGTTGGTCTGCTGCTTTGGAAGAGAAAAGTCAAATCTGAGTGTCATTTGCCTTTTGTACTAGAAATTTTGTGATTTTTAATGGTATTAAGGATACAAGTGAGGTGCTGGACAGGAATAACTTGCATCATCTGAAAAGTAGTTTGACAAAGGAACCTTCGAGTTGGCAACATGTTTATTGAGTTGATGGTAGTTCAAGAAGAAAACCTTCAGTATCAGCAAGGGGTTAATTTTGCTTTTTACTGTATTAAAAGATCATCTGGACTGATATGTGACAAACACATGTGGAAGCTGTTGACTGTATTGTGAATATTGATGTGTTGTAAAGGGGCCATAACATGACAAATAAAATGCATATCTTGTTTGGCCTCATTAGCTTGTGTTTGCTAATAATGCATGATGAGTAATTCACCTCTTTTAGAAAATAATGACACCATTCATTAATATGCTCAATTTGTAAAGGACTGCCTGGTGTAGAGGTGTATGTTGCTGTGTTTTTATATCACCACTAGGAGATGCCAAAGTCAGACATTTTCACATGTTGAAAAGTTACACATATATGGGCTTTAGAAATAAACCTACTAATAAAGAATGACAGTAAACTATATATTAAGAGACATCTATGAGCAGTGTAGAGACAATTAAAAGACAATTAAAAAGAAATAAACAGGTAACCATCAAAAACTAAGCAAGAAAACCATTGAGTCATATTAACCACCACCAAAACTCTTCTGAGAGAATCTGAAAATGTAAATAATCAGACATTTTAATAGTAAATCACAACAGAAGCGTTCACCTTGTTACAAATATCATACCCCCCCCCCTCCCCTCACCTTGTCTTATTGCAGTAAAGATGGTGCTGCTGTCTGCAGTGTCTGGCCCTGAGCTGCAAGGAAAGAAGATCGCTGACAATGTTAAAAATATCAAACACTAAATCTAAGAAAACTCTGTGAAACTGAACATTGGAGGTCATCTGAGAGCTCTGCCTGCTGGGAATAATAATGGAGCAAAAGGATAAAGGCAAAACATCCACACTAGACAGTTTTAATTAGTAAAAGAAAAGAACAACTGATTGGAGGTTAAAGGAAAAGTATAAAGCCTTAGATTTCTTTTTACACTCTGTTGTAATTATATCTCTCCTGCAGTTATATTTTTGACTTGTCTGATCATCTTTTTGTCAGTTTCTGGGCCTCATAGATTTGTTCTCTTGTTTCGTTTATACTGAATAAAAAACTAAGAATACTGAAAAATTGCAAATACTTCTAACGATCTAACGAGATCAAATCTGGAGGACAGTGAGACGAACCGAGCAGCTGAAGAAAATGTTTTTTAACTCTGGTGTCTGTTAGACTGACCTCCTGCTGTCTCGTGTTGTGGAGTCTCTGTGGGTTTCCTTCTGTTTGTTGATCTCCAGCAAACTCTGTTCAATCATGTACTGAGTAGCTGCATCGTCTTCATCATCCTCATCCTCCATCCCGAATCCAACTCGCCTGAAATCCATGTCGTCCTCACAAAGGTTCCTGGCTCTGTTAAAAAAAAAAGACATTCATGAAGACATATTTCACTGATGTTTGTGATCAGCAGGTTGGAGGATTCTGCAGTACATCATGTACACTAATGGCCAAAAGTATGTGGACGACTGAAGATTGCAGGACATGTGATTCCAAAACTATGGGAGCTACTCTGCTGCTATAACAGCCTCCACTTCTGGGAAGACTTCCCACCAGATTTTGGAGCCTGGCTGCAGAGATTTGCTCCCCTTCAGCTACAAGAGCATAGTGAGGGTCAGTCAATCTATTCCACATCAAACTGGGAAAATCATTTCTTTATGCATCCATCTTTGTGCACGGGGACATTGTCATGTTGAAAGGAGAGAGGACCTTCCTCAAACTGTTGTCACGAAGTTGTAAATAAAGTGTTGTTTGTCTTTGGAATAGCATCCTGGAAAGTCTCAGCAAAGCCAAATCAATGCATTTAAAATAAAAAACAAAAGTAAAAAATGAAATACTCAACAGAAAAACACAAAGAGCGAATTTTGTACTAAAAAGACATAATTTGACTAATTTGGACTGTTGAAGCCTCAGGTACGCTTTGGATAAACCTTTCAATATATTTTTGCACAAAACAAGGACTTTGAATCAATCATCACTTACATAACTTACTTACTTACTTGCATTAAGAATGGATCTTCTACTGGTCAGTATGAACCGGAGGAAAGATTACAGCAAGCAAAACCTATTTCACTGTTCATTTGGGCTCCTAACTGTTGTTTTAAGACAGACTTGAAAAATTGTAAACAGTAAAAAACAATAAACAGACAGATGAAAACACTTTACTCTTTACCTTTTGGTTGCGTCTTGAGTTGTTTATTTGGTTCCCTCTAATCCACTATGGCGTCCCTGGAGATTTAAAAAGGATCTGTTGTTGTTGAAGTGAAGGAGGTCTCTGACCTGTTTGACTGAAACCAGAGCTGCACATTCACATGGGTTCCATCAGTGAGTGTGTGGCAGTTCCCTGATCGTCCACACTGTCTTTAAAACAGCAGAGACTCCAAATATATACACAAAACTTACCCATAAGATGTAGGTAGATATGCGTCTTAGAAGGGTATCATAAAAGTGTATAAATTCTTCAGGAACAAAAGGCTCAGACGCCCCAGAGCTCCATGATTCAGCTGTTACACTGCAGCGCTCTGGCTGGGAGGACTGGGGATCAGATACCTGTTACTATATTTACCCCCTCCAGCTAAATATATGTAGTTTATTGCTGCAGACAGCTGAGGGACACTGCAGAACGGATAACAGTTAGTATAAAACGTTGATACACCTGCACTCCAGGTTTATTAACCTGTGCATTGTATGTACCAGTTATCACCTTCAGTTTCCTGTTCAGTACACACAGCATCACTGGTCCAGAGACCAACAAGCAGTGATCCTCCTCCTGTGCTGGAATAATCCCACCTGGTCCAGTCCAGGCACAGTTAAAGCACAAGTTCACAATGTTTCATGTTTCTATTAAAACAGCCAGGTGCCCAAATTAACATTGAATTAGGTTTCCTCGTTGTAATCATTCCACCTATTCATACTGCTATGAGAAGATCCCTTCATATCCCTCGTCTTCGAAGTCTTAAAGCCAGAGTCTGACACAACAGGAATAATAAGGCAGCTCCACAAAATTACATGTTAATGCAAAATCTGCCTTAGTTTAACTTAATTTTAATGGTGCAAGTTTTCATTAGAAATTTGCATTTAATCAAATTGAAATGCAATGAACCTCAGACTTTTGGGGTGTTGGGACAGTTGCCCATTTTGTAATTCAAGTTAGGACAAATGAAGGCAGAGGGAGGGAAACTTAGGGAAAGACAGGCTGCAGTCTATTTTATTTCCTCAAAACATTCAGTCAGTTTAATCACTCCAAAATATTGTCATTTAATTATATATTCTTGCATATAAAGCCACCCCATCAGCAGTTCTTGTAGGACACATTTTGACATGTCACAATAGAAAAAGCACAGATGTAAGTAATACAATTAATGATGATTGAATTCCATGGAACATTAGAACCAAGCCATCATTAATGTCATTAGTAACATCTGTACTTCCTACTATCACAAGTCTGTGATAGTGAAAGGGAAAAAGGCCTATTCAGCCCAAGTTTACCTGAACTTTGCATCAAATAGACAACATAAAGTGCATGTTATTTTATTTTCTATGTCAAACTGCTCAGCTGATCAAGGTAAAACAAAATATGGCAGCTGAGGTTCAGGCTGCTTGTGAAAAGTGTCCAATGCACCCTGGAACCACGGCAGCGATATGACAGAACCACTTCACCATCAGGACACGATGTAGCATGTTTTTCATTCTTCCATCTCATGTTTATCTGATGGATCAACTGTGTTTCAGTTTTAAATCATTACAGCTGTTGACATTGATGTAACATCTGCACTTTATACCTTTTGAAGCTTCGGATCTCTTTTCTACAGATGGACAAAAGACCAGAAAGATTTCTGTAGAATCTTGTGCACAAGTTATTAAATAAAAAATACCTTTAAATGTAATTACACTGAGTATTAGTCTCTTGGCTCTGTGAGTACCATGAACCTTTCAGCTGAGGCTTCCAACTAATTCCAATAAGAACTTTGTGCACCAAACATTTTTGCTGACTTTAAGCAATTACAATATGGGAGTGACTGGAACACTTTTCATGCTTTCAAAATCCTACAAGTCCTTCAGGGAAATCTGAACATCTCCTTGTGAGTAACAAAGAATTCAATGAAAACACAAGACAACCAAACTGTAATTGAAAACATGTTTATTTGATTTTCTGCCACAACTGTTTATGACCTAGGTCTCTCCTTCTTGCCTTTGTAGAGAGCCAGCAGGGACACATTGGCCACCTTGACCACCTTGAAACGAACTCCAGGAATGTCACCCACGGCATGACCTTTACGTCCAAATCCTGCCACCAGAACCTCATCGTTCTCCTGCGGGTCCGGCAGCAGAGGAGGGAGAAGAAAAGGAAGAGAGGAAAAGGGTGTCAATACCAAGTGAGAGCAGAGCTAACTAATCTCATGTGACAAATTTCATATTAAAAAAGGACAATATGTGAAAATTGACATTTTAGACAAGGGGCGGGGGGTCTGTAGGAGTGGATGAGATTGTCACTAAGATGAGAATAGCTGGTCCATAAGTGAGCCTGGACACGTTAGGCTAACCCATTCTTGCTAACCCAGGGTCTGGGCTAGCCTAGCCTAAACTGTGCAAACACTGTACTGTTAACAGCTACACTCTCAGCTCTCTCTGCTACACTTGCTACTTACTGCTTTCAAGACTAATACTCGCTATTTTGGCCTGAATTTCAGGTGTTTGGGGTTGTCGCCTTTCCATCTTTTCAAGAGTTACATTAACTACTCTTGTTGGCTTTTTACTTGTGAAGCTTTTATTGCACTTATATTAACATGTGGACATAAATTATTTAAATAAACATTTTGTTTCTTTCAGGAGGGGCAGGGGGTCTCTGGAGGGGCAACACTGAATGTTGATTATAAAACCAGACATCTACACATTCAGACAAGCACTAGTTTCAGTTCTACCCAACTCTGGTTGGCTTTTAGCTTAATTTCTCTGCTGCAGATTCTTTACAGAAACCTGCTCTTTGACTGTTGCACCACTCGTGCTTGACTGTTTTTTCCAAATCATGTGTGCAGCGTTGGCGTTTACCTCGATGAAGTTGAGGCAACCGTCATTGGGGACGAAGGCGGTGATCTTCTTGCCGTTCTTGATGAGCTGAACTCTCACGCATTTCCTGATGGCAGAGTTGGGCTGCTTAGCCTCCACACCACTGTAGAGGGAAAACACGCAACATTCTTTAACAATGGAAACAAGGGGCATCTGTACAAGTTGCATATAGATCTGTTCTGTAAATACCTAACATACTTTAAATTGTATTTTTGGGGCTTTTATTTTAATTGCCTCTGGTTTTTACAGTGTGTGACTCCAGCAGTAGATCAGTTATCAAAAAATAAGAAAATTAAATTAAAAGAATCCCATTTGTGGCCCTGATGACAGCTCTTATGAGATGAACACAACACACTGCTGGAAAGTGCAGAGACTGAAAACATGAAAGTGTAAAAGACTGCAAACACTAAAAGAATCAAAGGATGCAATTTTTCACAGAACCAACATTTCAACAATCACTTCAGAACTTTCCAATTAGTACAATGGAGAGACCAATTAGTTTTTTCCTGCCTGATTTTCAAAAGCAGCACCCCCCTAAAGAAAACCCTCACCAGTGGCCCCCGGGTAAATTAAGTTTGAGACACCCAATGTGAGGATTTGGATAAAGTTAACATGCTTTTAAAATCAACCCACCAAAGGATTTACTTTATCTGAAGAGGCAAAGATCAAAGACCATGAAATGGGGGCAATTTTCAATTCCTAAAAGTGACTGGCTCTCTGCCCCTGTATCAGGAAGTGTTTTGTGATCAGGGGGCCTCTTGGGCATCATATCAGCTTGGCAAGTCAGATGGTACTTACACTTTCTCAAGGACGATGCCCTTGGCGTGTGAGGCTCCTCCGAAGGGGTTGGCCTTCAGGGCTGTGCCCAGATGGGCCTTCTTGTACTGTTTATCGTGCCATTTCTGCTCACGGCGGTGGTTACGGAGCTTCCTGGCTGTACGCAGACCGCGACACTTTCCTAGAAGAAAAAGAGCAACAGGAAATTTAATTGAAGCCAATAGAGGAGTGCCATCTAGTTGTTATTCTGTTCAATGTGAAATTCAAGAAAGCCTTCTTGTTTCATTTCGAAAGATCTGTGTCTGCAAGCTACACAATGCTCCTGCAGAACAGAGATAACTTGTGATAATAATGTGATGATAAACAAAAAATGCAACTTGTTAATATGGCACAAAAAGATTATCTGCCTTTGATGGCAGAAAGATACAATTTACAGCATCCAAACATTGAGACCTAACCTAATACTGGAAGGCTGTAGTTAACACAATAGTTCGAGTATGTCTTCAAACAGTCAGGTGCCAGCGAAAGGTTTTCCTCACTAATCATTCCTCCTGTTCATATTGGTTATTAAAGGATCCCCTGCAAATGTGCTTTTAATGTTAGTTACACCAAGTGAATTATGAAGGGATCTTCTAATGGCAGTATGAGTAGGAGGAATGATTACAACGAGGAAAATCTATTTCAATGTTAATTTGGGCACTTGGCTGTTTTAATAGAAACATGAAGCATTGTGAACTTGTGTTTTAACTGTGCCTGGATCATAATTTAATACACGAAACTGGAACTACAGCAACACAAACGGCATCGGGCTAACATTGCCGGTCATAAATAAACGGGGCTTGTGTCTGTCCCGATTTTCCCACCAATTACAACTAAAACAGAGTGCGAAGCCTTAAAATTAATACTACATGAGGCACAAACTAAAGAACAGAATTAACAAGTGACGGTCTGTGAAAATGTCAAGCTTCGTACTTCAGAGACTAAAATTTTCTTGCCCGTTAAACCGGAGAAATTTACCGCAGAAAACTTCACTATATTGGACAAACATGATTTCCTACACTCACATAAAATGAACTACAGTGCGTTTTTAATCGCAGATATTCCTCAAAAACAGCAGTTTTATATTAACTACACTGACACAACATGATGTAGCTTCGTTACTCAGCGCGAAGCGAACCAGCTTTACTAACAGTCACAATCTAAGCTTTTACGGACACCAGAACTCAATTTACACTTAATGTTATTACATTTGCCGGCTGTTTCATTAAACATTATAATGTGAGCATCAACAAATTAAGCGCAGAAGGACCGTCCGCTATGCTAAGCTAACCGCGCTAACACGCCGAATGAGACGCGTTATGGCCGCTCCACGTTGCGGACAAACAGAGCGGTAAAAACGGCTCCTTTTATCAGTCAATGTAGAGATTTTCCGTCATAAACACATCGAGAACAGTTTATAAGATCTTCATATACAACACTGATGTGAAAAACCCGTTCAGTAAAGAGAATTATCTGGTATTAGGACTGAAGTTTGAGACGAACCCATGATTGCAGCAAAGTCTGGGATGGAAAGGAAGGACCCAGGATGCACCGCGGCAATGTCTAGTCTGAGGACCCCGGACAAGTGATGCTACAGAGAATGCCTGACTGAAATTAACACACATTTAACCATAGACAAAGGACTTTACATACAGACTTTACATACAGTCTGAGCAATCAACACACGACAGAAACTAAAATAATTTCCTACAAAATTAGTATTTATTTCATTCAGAACAAAGATATGGAATAATTTTGTTACTACATAATGATATAAGGTTAATTCTATACACATATGCTCAAAATCTTTTAGCTTTTTAACATTATTAGATTTTTAAAACATAAACGTAATCCATTTAAATTGTTTTACTTTTTTCTTCATTCTATTGTGGCTCTAGGGATGGCAATGTCAAACTTTCAGTTGTTTCACTTTGGTCCAGATTGAAATATCTCATGAATGGATTACCATGAAATTTTGTACATACATTCATGGTGCTCAGATGATGAATCTTAATGACTTTGGTGATCTCCTGACCTTTCATTTAGTGCAATCATCATGTAAAACTGTAATTTGTCCAGTTTATGAGAAAATACTAATGCGAAGCTAATGGAATTCCCATTAAACTCAGATGTATTTTTAATTTTGTGCTAGCATTCTAAATGTTAGCATGCTCACATGCAAAACTATGGTGTATATGGTAAACATTTCCTGCTGGTATCAGTCTGTAAGAACAGCAGAGCCTCTAGCCTGGCTGTAGACTCTAAAATGGTTTTAGAGTCTCTTAGTCTTAGTCTTGTCTCTAGTTTCAAACTCTAATTCTTGTTTCCCCTTGTCATGCAGCACAAAAGAGACACAAATAGATAAGTATACTCACACAACAATAGCAGTAATCAGACCAATATTCCCTCCCTATATTCTCAATTCGACTGCATGGATGAAATTATGAGTATCCATCAAACACACAGCATGCAAGCAAAAAGGGAAACTAAATGAGGGTCCCAACATAATGTCTTGTTATTCTATGCTTGTGCACTGCTGTACTTAATAAAAGGAGATCTGTGTTTTAAAATGATTAAATTAATAAAAACAATTATTAGTGGATTCACTGTGAGAAGCATGAACGAGCGTCTCTCACAATGAGTGTGTTTCCTGGTTCTGATCAGGTTTTTGGACTACTCCAGTTACGTGCTGTGCATGCAAATACCATATCCTGGTTTCAGAAACCTGGATTAGCCCTTATTGTAGTTTTGAGAAAACTAGATATGTTACCTGGAGTACTACAGGATACTGTGGCATGTAAACACCTGATCCAGGTTTCTTGGTAGAAAAATTAGTGGCTGACACAACTGGACGCAGATGATCAGAAACCTGGAAACTGTTAGAATCATGTAATCAGAGAAAGACGTTCAGGTACATCAGCATTACATAGAAACAGGCAGGTTTACTACTGAAGAGAAAAGACTTGACTCAAGACGAAGTCCAGTTTATGTTTTATTGCTCATTATAAGATGATTTAAGGGATACACTATTCAGTAAAATATCCTTTATTTCTGATGATTTTTTCGGATGAGTGATAATAAAAAACTGTTTCAGGAAGAGAACCTTTTGTGTGGCTGATTTTATTTGTAAAGCCTGATGCAGAAGACAAAGTTCTTTGTTTGCAATGTAATGTTTTGTTCTTCATCTTGTTTGTAATTAGAGATATGAATAAACAGGTTCCTCATGTTCCATGCAAACGCCATATTGTCAGAATATGATGACAACCAGGAAAAGACTCAAAACCAGGATACATGTGAGAGAACAGGGAACACTCCTCCTCTTCCTTCATATCATTACATTCCAAGTCAGCGCTGTTGTCAGCAGTGACATTACTCCCTCTGTAGGCTATAGGTGCGAAATATTGAAAGGGTTTTCAGACATCCCAGATTTTCCTCCAGACTTGCTGAAAAACCTTTACATGTCTTACAGTATATGTATATTGTTCAACAATTTTATTATTCTGTACATAATGTACCAAATGCATCTTAAGTGCTTTGCTTTGTCAGTATAATCGCCACCCTTTAATCTACTGAAATTAAATTTATTTTGACTGAGCTGCTCTGAAAATAAGAGAGAGAGAGAGAGAGAGAGAGAGAGAGAGAGAGAGAGAGAGAGAGAACAGCAATGCCTTTCACCAGTGGGCAGGACTCTCTCAACTGTGTCTGTCTGTGTCCTCTCCTGATTGGCTGATTCATCAGTCTGTCAGGGGGGCTTACAGACGGTGGGCTGATTAAAGTAGATTAAGAGAGAGAGAGAGAGAGAGAGAGAGAGAGGACAGGGGGAGAGAGTGTGCTGGCATCACGCTCCGGTCACCACAACGATGGCTTCACTGTGGAAACACTGCTGCATCCTCCTCCTCTCTCTCCTCCTCCTCCTCCTCCATCTGCAGTCGTCTTCCAGCCTCGACCTACAACCGGCTGACAGGTAGGTGAAGGGACTGAGAAACAGTGACACAGATGTAGTTCTACCTTGATGATTGATGTTGTTGTTTTTGACCTCTGCTGACTCTAATCTTTGACAACCAGTTCAAAGATTACTGATGTGTTTTCTGCTGTCGGACCCATCAAGTCATTGTGTTTCTAGTGTGATTGTGTTTCTTTAAAGCTTATTTGGTCATTTGGGGACAGTGGAACAAGCTGAAAACCTCTGACATATTATCATTGTATAAAGGAGTTATAATTAATAATATTTTTTTTACACATTTAACACACTCAGCAGACACAGAGCAACATGATCATCCCGTTGGAGTCTTGATGGTGTTCACCTAATGAATTTAAGTCAAAGACTGAGTCTCCTTTTAGCTCTGGTTTGGTCTCCAGCTGACAATAGCTGGCTCTTTACCTGATAGATGTTCCACTTCTTCACCAGTCTGCTGTTTTCTGCTGGGCAGGTAGTGCACAGTGGGTTTACCAGAGCTTGTTTGTTAAAAACAACTGTCTGCTGCTGGAAACACTGAGAGGGAACCAAATTAGTAAATGTGCCATAAAACCAAAAATAGGAGCTAAAAGTGGCTAAAAAGCTCTTCAGAGCTGCAGAGTTGGTGGGAATTCTTTGTGATCTTGTCACTACCAAAGAGCTAAAACTATACTGAATATAGGACTTCTATATGGACACATATCAGTATCCCAGCATCTCCAGTTATGTCCTCAACTGACGATTCTGCACCTCAGGATTTACGTCCACTGCCAGTAATCAGTGCTGATGCAGGAAGTTGTGTGTCCTTTATGTAGAGACGAGGGAAAATAAGGGTGTGGAGGTTGTGGTGGTGGATGGGTAGGTAGTGCTGCAAAAATTAGTCAATCAAAAAATGAACTAATTCAGTTATTTTGATAATCAAATAATGTTTTTAATTAATTTATAACAAAAAATGGTTTTATCATCTTATATGTGATGACTTAATGCTTTCTTTGTCATACATGATAGCAAACATGATATATTTGGGCTTGAGACAGTTGGTCAAACAAAAAAAGATTTATGAAGATGTCACCCTTGACTCTGAGAAATTATAATGAGTATTGTTTAGCATTATCTGACATTTTATAGACATAACAATAAATCGATGAATAATTGTTAGTTGCAGCCCTACATGTCAGACTTTCATTTAGGAGTTTGCATGCTGTTGCAGACCTGAAGATAACGTTCCCATTTTTATTAACCAATATCACAACCTTTCCCTAACCTTAGTGTTATAGTTACCTGACCCTAAACATGCCTTTATTTGTCATAACCATGATCTTCCCCTCACTTAAACCATACTATAGTTGCCATGTTCCGATGTCATTGAAAGCGAGAATTATAAAAACGTTGGTATTGGATCTAAAAAAAAGCTGTGGTCATGAAATGTCGCTTTGTGTCTGTTGGATGTGATAATAGAAACTGCTTGTAGTTTGTCATTTTTTGCAGTGTGCAGCTGTTGATGTTAGAGGAGGGAGAAGCTGCAAAATCTCTTGGCTGATAGCCACCCCGTCCTTCATGAGTGTGTATGTGTGTGTGTGTGTGTGTGTGTGTGTGTGTGTGTGCGCGCACTCATGTTTTTATGATTGTATAATCAGTGCAATCCCACAATCTACAGTCCTATGCTTTGACCCAATACAGCAGAGGAGCTAAACCTTTGTTTGGGCTTTTGGGAGGACTTGCTCTAATACATTTAGTATGTGGAGAGAAAAAAGTGTTTTATTGTGCATCTATGGAGAGGTTTTCATCCTGAGATGCACTAAGTCCCCAGACAGAGGCGGAGCGTGCACCAGACTCATTTAGATTAGAGTGTTCATGGCCAGACAACTTTGGTTGATTATTTTGCACAGAATCAGGTTACACGCTCCTCCCTAACTGACCAGAGTAGACTGTTTTGATTTATGACAGACAGATTCCTTCGTATCAAATTAAACAACAGTGTGTTATACTTGACATGCCTTAAAGATACTGTATGTAAAAATGTTTTGTTCAGTACTACAGTATGTTTTGTTAAATATATTCCAAAATGTAAATGAGTACATACATTTTGAGCTGTACATGGACGGTTGGCACTGACACACTTTACATCACTTGGATGGTAAACAGAAGTACATATAAAGTATAGTTTGGGCTTTCATGTGAAGCAATATGAAAACACAAATTTACTTTTTCTCCATGAAACCTGCTGGTCTGTCCCTTAAAAAAACTATTTTCTCAATCAGCTTCTTACTATTAGCGGAGGGGTTTTTCATCAACACAAACTTTTCTGCCAATGTTTGTTATGTTTTGGTTATTTCACATGAGAGATTTATGTATTTGTGTTTTTGTCTGGTTTGAAGTTGGTGGACTCAGCTCTAAAAAATATGATGCCATGTACTTCCATGCACCATGATTAGTATTTACCAATTTGACAAAAAACTTTCAACACATGGTCCAACTTCGTTTTTCCAAAGCTTTCAACCACATCTGGTGGTCTTCCTCTGCAGATGGAGTTGCTCAGTTGTCGTGGAGATGGTTTAGTTGTTGACAGGTGGGATAACAGGTGGTAGTATACAGGAGGAGGGGGGGTTGGGCTGTCCGCTGACTCCTGTTGATGACCTTTGTAGCGTTCCCAGCGGATGCTGTGACGGTTTTGGTCGAGTGTTCACAGACGGCAAAATCAAATATGAACCTGGAGATCAAGCATTTAATCCAAATCTGATGACAGTTGTGTGTTTGTTTGTGTATGTTGCCAGGCCACTGTCAATCAAATCTGATCAAACCACATGTTAAACTCTTAATTAATAAGTAGGAATGTTTGCTTCTGTTCTGCTTTAACTTTGATTGAACTCTGAATGAATATTTAAAGTCCAACTGAAATTAAATGACATACATATCTGTACAAATATACATATCTCTGTAAGAAAAATCAGAAACCAAAAGGAAGAAATTTATATTTTAAATTCTTTGATTTCATGATTGTGCCCCCTAGTTTTACATTATTTCAATTAAATACCTTTCCGCCATTCGCTTACGTAGCTTTAGACCTTATTCCGATACACCAAAGCGATAACGTGTCGTTCTGTCATAGGCAGAGCAGACGGTCACACTGAGCCTGATAGCATCCTGCTACACGACACAAGAGTCACAGACTCTGAACAACAACTCACATTAGCTTTTCTGCTAAAGTCTCCTTCTTATCTAACTTACAAATATGAACACACCAATAAAACACCAAAAAACATTTACTAGTGAAAAGTGGTAGTTAGCTGCTCAGCTGCAGCACATTAAACAGCATGTAAAGTTAGATGCTGGTTTGATCGCTGAACTTCTAAAACTTTGTTAGAGACACACTGTCCGCCAGTGACTTGAAGCTGTGCAGTTTGTTTAATTTGTCTCTGTTCATACGGTGTAACATTGATAGCCTGCCACCTAATGTCAATCAAACACAGACACCGACACGCTCCTCCAGCTGAGTGAGACAAAGAGGAGCATTTTAAAGACCTTTTTTCTTCATTCTAATAATACAAAACTATTTTATAAACATGTTGGCATTATTTTTGACTGCAAATAGGGATGATTAATGTTTAATTGTAGAAAAATACTTCTTCAAGGGTTTTAATTACAGACTGTTCTCCAGGTTGTATTGGAGCTCCATCCTTGATGTTGCCTTGCTTGACCTGTTGATCAGAACAGACTCAGGATCCTTTATATAAAACCTGAATGTGCTGCATGTTTTTGTAAAAAGCAATCAGAGCCTGTGTTTGGTGTTAAGCTGATTCTGAACTCTTTGTCCTTTATTTTTCTCCTACAAGAGTCTAATTTCTTTTTTCTATGTAATCTGGGTCAGAGTGGGTCCTCTCAGCACCAGTACATCTCTGTGCCAGACTGATCACTCTGTTACCTTAAAGACTAATCCACAAGGTGAACTGGCTGGGTCACTGGACAACCCAGATGCATTCTGGGTACTCGAAACCTCGCTGGTTCCTCTCTTGGTCATCCTCCTCTATTTTTAACCTTCATCATTTATATTGGTTCAAGTTAATTTAAAATATTGATATCATGTTACATTATATTTTCATCCTTTTCTATTATTTTGTATAATTTCACTGTTATCTAAATTTCTTAGGTCCGACTAAATAAACACTAGTTTAATTTGGCTTTTATGAGACACTATTCAGTTTTATTTAATAAGCATAAGGTAATTTAATGTTGTAAGTGAGATTTTCTGTTTTACTGTTTGTAAAAGTTTAAAAAGAAGATTATTTTTGATTGAATTCTATCTGATCCTAAACATTTCTGGATTTAGCTAGTTAGACTGGCAGAACTTCAAGTGTTGAATCACCTCCATGATAATTAGTTTGTTTGTGTTGTTGTTGTATTGTATTGCATTTTTTTTACCTGAGGTATTTTTAACAACTGAAAAAAATATATGGTGCTCACAAATAAAGACTGAAATAGAAACTAATTGTTGAAAAAAGACAAGAAAAGAAGAACTAATGGAAAAGAAGTAGAAGAAAAACAAATATGTGAAGAAATGACAATATTTCATTTATTTATTGATTGTTTCTGTCACTTCTGTTTACAGTCCTGCTGTCTCTCCAGTTCATGGTAAGTCCCTCTGTCTATCTGTCTATCTGTCACCACTGACATTCTTGACTTGAAAGTCTTTCCATAAACTCCACCAGTGGACTGTATAGGAAGCAAATTATTAACTGGTATCAACTTTGCAGGAACTATTAAAAAAGTGTTTGGTTTAGTTGGACAAATGTTTATTTTTGGCCTTATGATAAAAAGGTTTTGAGAGACTTTTACTAGCCTGTGGGACTTTTAAGTATCTATATAAATATGACTTACTTCATAAAACAAGACAATTCATCTTGTTATTGTCTGTCTCTCCAGATGAAGGGATGGCAGAGAGTGATGGAGGGATGAGGATGGAGGAGAGTTTGGTTCATGCTGACCAACCGTTCAGACGACTGCTGCAGGTAAACTCAGTAGTGGAAAGAATACATCAGTGTACTACTCGGGTAGAAGTTACTTTACTGATATTTTACTTTAAATAAAGAGTGGTGGGAGCAAAAGAAGCAATGCCAACATGTAAAAACACGGCATCACAGAAGTCCTGCATGTGAAATTTCACCTTTGTGATTGTAAACAAAATCTAATAATCTAACATAAAAGAACCAAAAGTGAGGAACAGTTGAGTTTCACTGCTGAGTGAAAACACTGCAGTTTTAGATCAGTTAAAGAAGAAAAAGGGAGGAAAGAAGGATAGTATAAATTAAGTATAAAAGGAAAGAAGCAAAGAGGGATTAAAGGAAGGAATGACATGGTGTGAGAGGGAAAAACCTGTTGCCTCAGAAGTTGTGATGATACATGTGTTTACATTTATATCTAAATAAGCTCAGATATGCAAACAACAGTATCTATAAGTAAGGTATTGGGTGAATCAGTGAGGAGTTTCTCATTAGCAATTTGACAAAAGACTGTCAACACAAGGTGAAATAGTGTTTCATGTGATTAAAAAAAGCTAATTGTGTGCCTGTCTCTTGCCTCCTCTCCAGTCTCCAGATGTATCACGAAGGAAATTACTTCAGATGCCAGGATCTGCAGTTCCCTTTCCTCCCCTCAAGGTGATGTAGTTGCCAGTCGATTAATCAGCTTTAACACAGTAAAGTAAGGTAGCATATTGCTGCAACCAAAACAAAAGGTTTTTTTCTGTGAGAACTTTTCTTGTTAATACAGAGTAGGGCTTGTAATGAGTTGTAGCCCAGCTAAAATGATTGAATTTGACACCAAAATCCACATTTACGCATACAGCAGGCACCCAGAATAATAGGAAATCAACCCACGTTCACATTTCCTAATACATTTTTTCTTGTTTTAATAAGTCAATGTGTCATTTCAATATGTACATACGTAGAAAATCATATGTTTGCCATGGTGGCAGCAATATGCTGCCATAGTAAGTAAATTAGTAAAAGAAAATAAAAAACATCTCTCACATCAAAAATTCATGTGGATCATTTAAACAGTAAATATAAAGGTGTTGGTTAAAGCTCCATGTTTACAATAAATCAAATGACTAAAGAAAAAAGATATAACACTTATAGATATAGATAGAATAGATATACAGCCCAATAACAGGTGTATATCATGTATACCCTTTACTGATGCAAAATGAAGTAAATATAGCATGTACAATGCAATGATTTGTTTAAATTTGTGACTTTGATAAATTTCTATTAGATTCATTTTATTTTTGGGGTCCCAGGTGTTGCCCAGAGGAGAGCCATAACACTAATATCTCCACCCACCAGGTGTTGTCCAATGGGGAGCCGTGCCTCATGTTCCAGGCCAGGAGACTGTATCTCCGCTATGAGAGGCAGAAGCAGCTGGACCTGACGGAGGAAGCCTTCTCTCCTCAGAAACCCGTCGACACCAGCCAGTCTGTCTGCAGCAAGGACAAGGCTACGTATGTACACCTGTGACATAGCTGTCTACCTATCTGTCTGATGTTAACAGACCATTAAAAGCAAACATTAATTATCTAGATTTAACCGTTTATTGATGTTAATAGGAGAAACATTATCAAATCAGTTCAAACAGAGATCTCGGCTACTCAGACAGCTGACCATGCAGCAGGAGGTGTAGGTAGCGAAAAGGCAATTTAATAAAATAAATACTAAATAGTGCAAATCATTGAAATACAGAGTCCAACAGTATAAGATTATAGTCCGATTTAGTTTAATAACTCCAATGAAAGAAAGGCCAAATAAATATGTCTGAGGAAGTTCCTTATGTCAAGTCCAAGAGGTAACGTTGACTATAATAGACCATCTATCTGTCTGTCTGTCTGTCTGTATGTCTTCACCAGGCTGGTCATGAGGTTTGGTGATGTGGAGGATATAAGAGACCTGTTCATCAGGTAAGTCATACCATCTGTCTGCCAATCAATCATGCTCTAATAACTTTATAATGTTAAATGAAGTCAAATGAGTGATCCAATAGTAGTAGTTACATAAAGTAGTTACAAAGCCAGACTGGACTTTTCAATGGAGTGGGAGACATCTTGTTCTTTACAAATGCAAATTATTTGTCAGAGAGGAATATTTTTATATGTTTTAAAATATGTTTGGAGGGAGTCTTTCACATTCACATCAAGACTAAAACTCCAGAGCCATGCAAACACCACCAGGAGGCTGGAAGGCTCACTAGACACCAACAAACACAATGGTTGGATAGATGAAAAATGGAGAGGGGAAAACTTTGCTATTCTTAGATCCTTAGTGGGGCATGAATATTAAGTTTTCAGACTGAAAACAGCCATTAAAACAACACAAGGGGCTGCGTTGGTGGGAGTATGTTGTTTTAGATACAAGTAAGGCAATATAATACGATCCAGGAAGGCCGGTTTGAGTAACAGATCCATGAGTTTGAAGCCTTCTCAGGTGCCAAAAAACAGCACAGTGATTTATACTTTGAGACATGATTTTACAACTCTGGAAACTTATGACAGCTGCAATTATTTTATCTTTTGTCATGGTGATTGCAAGGTAAACAGTAGAAATAGTGTTCATGTTACAAAGTAATCTACCAGGAATGTGCGCTTGTACATATTTAATTGGCCTTCCCAGATGACGTCACGTTGCAGTCCTACACAAGTTTAGCCAGGTTAATCTTTTTTGCTGGACAATAAAACCCAGTGAACAATTTACAACAACACAGAACAGAACAGGACTGCAGGAGATGAACAGAAACAAATTTCTCAATATAGCTTAATAATTTCTTCCTCTCCTCTCGTCCCTTTGGTGTCCAGATTGCAGCTGTCCAACACTTTCTACGAGTCTTCAGGTCAGTGGTGGTTCTCGGTGGACAGCATATCTCTGATCTACAACACCTCTGAGGAAGCTGTGTTCAATGCCAGTGAGGTGTATGCTCCAGCCTCCTCCTCCTACCACTGCCTCCATGTCAGCAGCCTGCAGCGGTATAGCGCCCTGCTGCTGCCGAGCACTGACAACGCCCACCGCTGGACCGTCACCTTCACCGATTTCCAGGTACCTGTCTGTTTACAAACCTCACTCACGGTCTTACTGATATCTAATAGTGGCTCAATAAATTACATCTGGAGAAACTATCATAATCAATATTTAAATGGACTATTCACCCTGAATAGTGACTGTCCAATCATAGCTTAGCAACCGTCACTAGGCATAATAGGCCTGTCAGGTTTTGCCAAGAGTTTGGAGGGTTTTACCATCCTTTCCAAAACCAAAAACAGTAAAAATGTCATGAATGTCTTAAACAGTGCATTTGTCTGCTCTAACATGAACTGCAAACGTTAGCCTGCAAGGCTAATTAGTTTACTACCTACAGAAGTATTTCCAAGGTCAAGAGTTGGAATAAAAAACTTTTGTAATTGAAAAAATATACTTCAGCTTTTAGTTTAAAACTTTAGCTTTTCAGTTTTGTCTTTCAAATTGACAAAACATTTGGCCCCCATGTACCTCCATAAGCTTTGGCCTCACAATAAAATTGAACTTTAAACTGTCATCTTTTATCTTCTTAATTATTTTCTAAATGTTGAACCCCTTCACAGATTCAGGCATTCAACGTCACCTCCGGTAAGTTTTCTCCCGCGAGCGACTGTGCCACCTTCCTGACGCCAGCCATCCTGATGGGCCTCGTCACTTCCCTCATCCTGCTACTGGTCCTGGCCTACGCCCTGCACATGGTCATCCACCTGAAACACATCGAGCATGACAACGAACACAAGGCCGACATCTACTATCCCGAAAACCCTGAACACCCTGAACACTGTGTGGAAAACATCACTGAGAAAAACATTTTGTAGTGTAACCAGGAAGATAATTAGAGACTGTCAACACATACATTTTGTTGAAGAAATTCACTCAAGTCCTTGTTCAAAGCTTGCTGTAGTGGTGGTGGTTTATTAGTATCCCAGAATACAGTGAGCTTAGTGACACAGAGCAGTCTACTGTCTAGGACAGTAGACTGACTCAGAGCAGAGGGACAGTTATACTGTGAGCCGAGGGGGGGGGGTTATCAGACCGTATGCAAATACAGTTGTGATTAAAAATGTAAAGGCACTGTGATCAGATCAAAAGGAATGATGGTAGGAAGCATTCAGAGCTTACAGTGTGTCACAGACGAGATCAAGGGTCAACTTAGCAGGGGGGCAGGAAGGGGCTCCCAGACTTAATAAATTAGGGGGGTAAGGGCATTTTAAGGATCCAAAGGTAAGGGAAAAGGGGGGGACTGCATTCAGGCAGTTGTCAATAATGAAATCAAGGGGCTGAAACAGGAGGGGGTACTGCATTCAGACAGACAGCACTTAACAGCAACAGAATATATCAGATTCTTCATCAACTTCAGAGAGACGCAGATGATTTGACGCTGGTGTGATATATTTTAAGCTCAGGATTTGATTTTTTTAAAAATACATTTCTAGTGCTTTGTAATTTGCCTATTAGTGAGTTTCTCGTGTTTATAAGAAATTTAATAAAACAGACGTTTACAACTCTATAGTTGTATTGTTTAATCTAATTATAGTAGTGTATAATAGTATAATTAATTTATTTTCTTTGTCTGTATGTGTTTCTGTTTCACTGAGTGGAGAACTGGCCTGACTTAGACATAGACATAATGATGACATACATAGACTGGATCACCAACGTGAATTAACACAGCGTCTGATGGCAATGGTAGCTGTTAGCCACTCTTGCTAGAAGGCCGTCCTCTGGCTTCTCTATCCAGCCTGAACTTTGATATACTGTATGCAGTTTTTATTTTATGGGTTAATGGCGGACATATATAAATATCACTCCTGCCAACATTCACTGAAGTGTCCCTGATCCAGGACCAGTTTACTACAACAACAGTGCACTGTGCTCGGCATTCATTTAGGTTAACAAATAGTCACAGACAAAACTAAACCAATATACTTCAGGGATCAGGGTTATTCATTAATTAAGTGTCCATCATGGTCTTATCGAAAAGTTGCTAATTGCATTCATCTGCAGTACGCCACCTTAATGAGCCCATATCTCTCCTCTCTCTCCACTTCTCTGGCGTCTGCCTGCCCTCCTGAAGCTTAGCAAAAAGTCTCCAAAAAGTCCTCCAAATTAAATGACCAAATATGTTGTTTAATCATGTGACTCCAGAACGACACATAGGAGTGTTTTCTAATTTGGTGCCCCTATCGGCAGTAATTGGCAGGAGAACTGTGCTTTCAAAAACCGTTACAAATCACTGTTAAAAAATGACTCTGTTTTATGGTGTGACAACACTATGGTTAAGGTCTGGTTGGTTTAGGGAAAGATCATGGTTTGGTTTAAAATGATCACTTTGTTAAAGTTAGAGAAACTTAGTGTGGATTAAAGTGCCTACTAAATTAGGCGACCTTCGTCGTCATGGCTACAAGAACGTTTTTTTTTAAAAACTTCTCCAACTTGCAGTTGGAAACGGGAAATGAACATTTGTCTCCTGTTGCAAAGTCCACTGTTAGGTTGTATCATTCATCCACCCCTCCTCCTCCAAATGATGAAAAATCTTATACATTATATACGTCATCTGAACTGTGCCACTGCTCCAGGTCATAATTACTACCACTAGATTGCGTCTGTCACTGGAATGTAACTATATGTTGTTTTTGGGCGACTGACATTATGACCTGTTGTATTGTTTTTCTTGGGAGGACAGTCTCCTTGATATATATGACATCATTTAGCATAAGATAGAACACTTTTGGTCTCCACATAAAATCATTGTGTTATATGGAACAGTTTGAGTCCCCATAAAATGAATCATTATGTAATATAGAACACATAAAGTCTCAATAGTAATTAAATATTATATAATACTGAACACTTTGAGTCTCCATAGAATAAATCATGTATTATTGAACACTTTGGGCCTCAACAGAAAGTAATCATTATGTAATATTGAACACTTTGGGTCTCCGTGAAAAGTAATCATCATGCAATATTGAACACTTTGGTTCTCCATAGAATAAATCATGTAATATTGAACACTTTGAGTCACCACTGCATCAACAGCATAATATTGTGCACTTTGGGCTTCCATACAAGTAATCGTTATTTAATATTGAACACTTTGGGTCTCCGTAGAAAGAAATCATTATGTAATATTGAACACTTTGAGTCTCCTAATAGCATCAGTCATTTAATACTAGACACTTTGGGTCTCCATAGAAAGTAATCATTATGTAAAATTGAACACTTTGGGTCTCCATAGCATCAATCATGTAATACCGAACACTTTGAGTCTCCCCATAGAATCAGTCATGTAATACTGAACACTTAATGTCTCCATACATCAATCATGTAATATTGAACACTTTGTGTCTCAGTTACAGTTCAGCCCTGTAATATTAAACGCTTTGGGCCTCCACAGATTCAACCATCCTGTAAATAATAATAGCGACTGATGTAATTTTAATTATGTCCGGCGGGTGGCAGTGAAAAGCGTTCAAGCAGCCATATTTGTGGAAGAAGAAGAGGCTCATACTGACATTAGAGAAGTAATGCCAGCTAGTGCACCAACTTTTGTGGATTTAAAGGGACACACGTTGTTTGTAGCAGCGTTGTTAGTTTCCGAGGCGTGTTGATCAGATAGTTTGGAATCAGACCGCCATTTTTTCTCGCTTTTCTCTTCCGGTTTGCACCTGGTGACATCAGGAAGGAGACTGCTCTCCCTGTCGTTAACGGCCGTTAATGGTTAACTTTACCGGTTGGTTTAGTCTAGTTTAGTACCGTTGTCTTCTTCCTGTCCCCGGGGACTTCATGTTTAACCACCTCTCCGCAGCTCTCGCACTGTTACCCCGCCGCCTGCTCTCTTCCTCACCGAGGACTTTGACCAGCGCCTGCCGCCGACTCGGCAGGATGGAGCTGGCCGTGGTGAGGTGCCTCCCCGGGGAGCCCAAACTCACCATCTCCTTCTGTCTGGACGGCAGTCAGAAGCACATGCTGCGGGACCAGGGCGAGACTCTAGGGAAGGTCTTGGCCCGGATCTCCAACGGCATCATCAAGGGCCAAGGGAAGGCGAAGAAGTCGAAGAAGAACAAGGGGCAGCAGCCAAGTGAAGCCCCGGAGCACACCCTGGTGAAGCTGTACTACGGCGGGGACGAGGTGCCCGACACGGCGCTGAACTCGGAGGCGTGGCAGGACGGAGCCGTGCTGCAGGTCGGGGACGTTAAATACTCGGTGCAGAGGAACGCTCCCACTTTCACCACCGCGGAGCTCCCGGTGTCCCTGCTGGCCGGGTTCCCCGTTTGCCCCAAACTAGAGGTTGAGTTTGGTAACCTCCAAGACTGCGAGTTCACCTGGTACAAAGAAAATGTCCCAAACACAAGGTAATTAAACTGAAGTGGTAGGTGTTATTGAGAGTTTACATGATCCAAAGCTTGTTCAGTGTAGTGATATCCAGCATAACATCCATGCAATAAATCCTCCCTGCTTGAAGTCTTTATGTGCAATGTAGAGAAGTGTTCGTACAGTTTTATGGTTGTTTTGCAGGCTGTAGTGATGGTGTTGTATTGGACTGTTTTACTAAACAGTTTCTCCACCAGAGAGAGTACTGACAAGTTAATGTTTATACAGTAAAATATCTCGCTCAGTCATATTTGGTCACAGTTCTTTCATAACCAAATGTATTTCTTATCAATTCAATTCAGGCTTTGTTGAGGACACATCTCAGGGTTGGTCCATAGCACAATAAAATACAAAAAAGAAAAATAAATAAATTGTTATCAAAAATATTTGTATTCTTTATGTGTTTTTGTAAAAAAAAAAAAAAAGAAAAAAAGAAAAAAGAATACCAGTCCACATATCATTACTGGATTTTTTTCTTTCAAATACAAATATTAGTATTGGCTTCAGAAATCCAGTATTGTTCAGGCTATAATCCAATGTCATGTTTACTTTAAGATAGGTGTCAGTTTGACAAAGAGAAAAATCAAGGTAATATAATAATTGGTTATAGAAAGTGTCCAGAGTGGGAATGTGTAAAGAATATTTATAAACCGGATGGCAAAAAACAAAATTAACTTTCTACAAGTCATCAAAGGATGAAAAATACTCATTTATTGTGGAAATATTTTTAAATTTAGAAAGCAGAACTCTATAACTACCAAGACTACCAAGGTTGTTGTGATCCAGACTGATAAACTGGTTGAACGAAATAAAGTAATCTCATATGTAATGTAATTTTTCTTTTCCTTGTCGTTCTTGTCCTAGTCCTGATGCTGATGGGGCTGCTCCAGGTCAGGCCAGCGATTGGACGGAGGTAGGATCTGAGAGAGTCCACGTCCCCTCCAATCAGGACATCGGCTGCAGGCTCAAACTGCGCTGCACACCCAAAGATGGAACACGCAGCGGCCCGGCCAAGGAGCTGGTCTCTGTGGGAGCCGTGGAGGCCGGACCGGGTGTGTGCACATTCGACAACCGGCACGCGTACACTGTTAGAGAGGCGGAGTGGCCGGCTATGAGGGTGGTGTCGTACAACATACTCGCTGATGTCTACGCCCAGACAGAACTGTCCAAGACGGTACTTTACCCGTACTGCGCCCCCTACGCCCTGCAGCTGGACTACAGACAGAACCTTATCAAGAAGGAGCTGGCGGGATATAACGCTGACATCATCTGTCTGCAGGAGGTCGACAAAGGTAATTCAATTTTAATAACCGATCAACTGTTTAAAGTAATTTATCAAGTAAATATGGCAAACATTCTCAAGTCACAGCCTCTCCAGTGTGACGATTTGCAGCTTTTCTCTGTCTCATATCCTTAAAAACTATTTAGAAGCTCAGGCGGTTCGATCCTTAAGCATAACTGAACTCCAAATAACTCCCGATGTGTATACAAGGATATGTGAGTCTGTTTTCTGACTTTCTTCATGTTCTCTGGACTCTTCAGGAGTGTTCACGGACAGTCTGACTCCAGCGCTCGATGCCTTCGGTCTGGATGGTGTTTTCAGGATCAAAGAGAAGCAGCATGAAGGACTGGCTACTTTCTACCGCAGGTCTGGACCACCAGCTGAATCTGATTAAAATGCCTTCTGTGTTTTTTCATTGTTGTCTGATGCAGCCACAGTTGGGTGTTCTCAGGATTTTATCGGGTCTTCTTTCTTAGAGCAGAATTATGCCACAAAACTAGTTCTACGAGGTGCTTCACCTCTAAAAATAGTCGTTTATGTTACTGTGTCCATGTGGAAGTAGGATAAATAAGTTAGAATGAATGGTTCATTCACAGCCCAAAGCATTTTGTAACTATCTAGTTTTGTTGATATACTATTAAAGTTTTGAAATCCAGGATTAAGTCAGGTAATTTTAATATGACATCATGTTGTCTTTTTTTAGGTCAAAGTTTAAGCTGCTGAGCCGTCATGACATCATGCTGAGTGAGGCGTTGACCTCTGACCCCATCCATTCTGAGCTGCTGGAGAGGCTTTCCACTAACAGCACTCTGAAGGACAAGATACTGCAGAGGTCGACCACCCTGCAGGTACCGCTGTTCACCTGCTGTACACAGGGAGAATAATTTGGACGAGGACTCAGAACTGTCTCATTTGCTATTTTTGACATTTGAGAGATTAAACAGTAAAATAATAGATTAAAGAATAATGAAAATATTGTAAGTTGCAGCCACGGTGTTGAGAATCCTCAGCTTTAGTCGGTTTTTGTTCATCACTCTTGTGACACTTTCCTGTCTCATTTCTCTGCAGGTCACCGTGCTCGAGGACCTGAATAAACCAGACAGAAAGGTGTGTGTGGCCAACACCCACCTGTACTGGCACCCTAAAGGTAGAACAACTCATTCCTCTTGAGTCACATCTATAAGGACAGAGTGAGGATCTGTAACCTTTAATATACGCAAGAACAGACTTAATTAGTTCATTTCCTTTGAAGGGGGGAATGTCCGCTTGTTCCAGATGGGCACCGCCCTGCAGCACCTGAGTCATGTGATCAGTAAGGTCGCACCTGGTGCCCCTCTGGTCTTTTGTGGCGACTTCAACTCCACCCCTAACTCAGGTAACTCCACAGCTACAGGCATGACCACACATGTACCAGTGTCAGCCAATATATTCACTACATCTTTCATTAACTTCAGATGAAGCCCACACTTCTGAAGATTTAATAAACATTTCCTGTTAAAGCTGCACCAGACTTCAGCAGACTTCACCTTTATTCACCTGCAGTGTTGCGTGTTCGGCCACTAGAATCAGTGTTATCTTGATGCCTCTTGTGCGTGGAAGTGGCTCAAACGTTATTCTAGCAGAGTTTGAATTCTGTTTGTTCATCTCTTCTCGTCTCAGGTGTGTTCCAGCTGGTCAGTGAGGCTGCGGTTCCTCAGCAGCATCCAGACTGGAGCAGCTCAGGTCCAGAAGAGTCCTGCAGTATGGAGCTGCTCTCTACTTTCCCCTCACTGCTGAGCGCCTGCAACCAGCCGGCCTACACCAACTATGTGGGAGGATTTCATGGCTGCCTGGACTATATATTCATACAGCCAGAAAACATGCAGGTACTGATACTGCTACTGCTAATACTGATACTCTACTAATACTACAATACTACTACAGCTACTGGGACTATTACTGAAATGATTAAGCAGCTCATCTGGAATCTAACCCGCCTCTGTTTGTGTGTGCAGGTGGAGCAGGTGATTCCTCTTCCCAGCCACCAAGAGGTCACCACATACGAGGCTCTGCCCAGCGTGGCACACCCCTCCGACCACATCGCCCTGGTCTGTGACCTGCGCTGGAACCCCTGACCTCTGACCTCCTCTGAACCACCTGGTCAAACCCGCTGAAGAAATTGCTGCTTCTGCAGATCCAGTCTGACTTTGGATTTATTTATACTTGAATCAAGTCTGAGCATGGAAACGTGTCCCTGCAGGTTCACTAAAGATCACTGAAAAGACAAGATGAACATGGACGAGCAGATAAATCATCTCACACCGGAGAAGTGTCTGAAACTACAATATGACTGAAGTGTTGTGATTAAGTTCATATTGTATCATGTACAGTACAATAATTAATGAATTTTAATCACTGATATTCAGTGTCGGGCTCGTTACTGAAAACAGTAATGAACTGCAAAATACTTATTTTTCTGAATAAGTTTAGTTGGTTGGTTTTCCCTCTCTCTTTAAGGCAAACTCTAATTGGTTTTAATTCCCAATCACATGATTAATAAATCAATTTTAACATTTTAACATAGGTATTTATTATTATGATTTTTGCCCAGCATGTTGTGCAGTGGTCCCTTATTTAAAAAAAATAATAAAGTTTGAGCACTAAATTCCATGCTTGAGTCAGATTATTGGATCATTCTTGTTCACTCTGCTCTTAATTCTGATTCTTCCAACAACATTTAAAGGACGGGTTCACAATTTTTTAAGACTGTCTTAAAACTGAAAGAGGTTTTCCTCGCTGTAATCATTCCTCCTGTTCATACTGGCTATGAAATGATCCCCTTCAAATGTGCTTTCAGGGTAAGTGATGAAGGCCAAAATCCACAGGGTTCACACATATTGAGCAAAAAAATGCATTTAAAAGTTTATCTGAAGCTTATATGAGGCTTCAGCAGTCTGAGTTAGTGATATCAAGTGGATATCTGCCACATTTACAGTCTTTTTAGCATCAAATTCCCTCTTTGTGTTTCCTGTTGAGCTGCAGTGGAAGTATATAGTAATATAAGTATATAGTAACATAAAGAGGGACTTTGGCACTAACATTGAAAGATATCTACTTGATTTGACTCATTTGGATGGCTGAAGCTTCACATTGGCTTCAGATAAACCTTTAAATACATTTTTGCACACAAGGAGGTCTGTGGATTTTATCCTCCATCACTTACATTGTAAGTGCATTATGAAGAGATCCTCTAATGGTTAGTATGAACAGGAGGAATGATTATGGCAAGAAAAACATGTTTGAATGTTCATTTGGGCTCCTGACTATTGTTTTGAGACAGACCTTAAATATTGTGAACCCGTCCTATGAATCACCGAGTGTAATCCTACTTTCTCTCTTTTTTTTTTTTTTTTGGATTTTATGTAAATTTACTGTATGGATGCGGAGGCGGCACCCTCCGTCGCCACGCTGTTTTTCTCTGATTGGTCAGAAGTGGTGAGGAGGTGGGACCAGAGTATTTGGGACATACCATTGTGTCGCATGTTAGGGGTGAAAAGAAAATTTTAAATAAATATTAGGGAATAGGTGTTACAGCTGTGATGCTTTGGTCTGTTTTTCGTCAAGCAAAATAATAAAATATCTCTCACATTCCTTTTTTTATAATTTAACGCTACTTGCGGTTTTCAGTTTAGTCACCGGCTGATTTTAACACCCCCGAGTCAGTAACAGCAGTCAGAGGCACACCGTTAATTTCACGGGATTTAGCGAGGCAGACCGGAAATTGGCTAATTTGGCCTTTAAAATAAATGTATAACCATTTAAATTTGCCTAAGATCAGTGTTTTTCCCTTTGAAAGTCAGTTTCAAGCTAAAAAAGTTAAGTTTGGATATGACATAATTGCTGATAATGGCTGATGTGTACATAGTGGGATTTTTATGTTTTTCCAATCTCTAAATGTTTGTCCCAGACACACTTAACCAATATCAAATAATAAGTGTGGACACAGGCACATTGACCAAGACTTTTTATGTTTCCCCTTGTCTTAAAAGTTGCGCATGAGTACACCACAAAGACTACAACTGACAGCTAGCTGACTGCCAGCATGCTTTTATATTTCACACCTGTGTGAGGAAATAATCAGTCAGGTTTGAATTCCTAAACCAAAAAAACCTTGCGCAAAGATAATCAAAATAAAATAGCAAACAATATTCATGCCACTAAACTAAATGGGGAAAATAACTACCTGTCTAGGCTGAATAGCCTGTCAGAGGAGCCCACAGTTCTGCACACCACAGTCAATGATGACCAAGTGACAGCCAACTAGTCCCATGTGGGCCTCCAAAAGTCCTGGGCAGCTGTGTGAGCAAGGCACAACTTTTGTAATTTAATTTAAATACATGCCAACAAATTCACAGGATACTTAAAAAAAACAACACATACCCAAAATAATAACAATCAGTTGTCCATATGAACAGTGAAAGAGGTTTTCCTTGCTGTAATCATTCCTCCTGTTCATACCGGCTATTAAATGATCCCCTTCAAATGTGCTTTCAGGGTAAGTGATGAAGGCCAAAATCCACAATGTTCACACATTTTGAGCAAAAAATGCATTGAGAAGTTTATCTGAAGCTTATATGAGGTTTCAGCAGTCTGAGTTAGTCATATCAAGAGGATATCTGCCACATTTATAGTCTTTTTAGCATCAAATTCCCTCTTTGTGTTTCCTCGGACAGTGTTTCACTGTTGAGCTGCGGTGGAAGTATAGTAACAAAAAGAGGGACTTTGGCACTATAAAGACTGTAACATTGAAAGATATCTACTTGATTTGATTTGAAGCTTCATTCAGATAAACTTTTGAATACATTTTTACACAGAAGAAGGACTGTAGATTTTACATTGTAAGTGCATCATGAAGGGATCTTCTAATGATCAGTATGAACAGGACGGATGATTCCAGTTTCAATGTTCATTTGGACACCTGACTGTTGTTTTATGACAGACTCGTGAAAATGTAAACCTGCTCTTTAACTGAAAAAGTAAGTCTGGTGGGCTTTTACTGTGAAGCTTTTCACCGGATGTTGTATGTGTCACGTGGCTGACTTGACGCTGCGCGGCTGAACAGGAAACCAAACAAGGAATTCAGATTTGAACGATCTTACGTGTCATTCCCGGAGTTTCAGTGATTCGGAAATCTCCTTAAGTCTGTCGGAGATCAAACCGCTGTGAGTTTTCATCATCTTTATACACTTTTACACAGACTGAAGGCAGGAGAAGGATGCTAACTGGTTAGCAGCCGGTTTATAACGGCCGTAAATTAATCAGAAGCATGTTAGCTGTCTTAGCTAATGTGAGTTAGCTACAGTCACTGTGAGGAGTTGAGGACCTGAGCTCAGGCTGTATCTGTCTCTGGACTCCTCACAGTTCAGACTTATTAAACATGCGACTGTTCAAACACAAACTGTCGCTTTTTATGACTGAGTAGGTTCTGTTTTACTGTGTTGTTAACACGGTTAGCTGCTGGTGTTGTGGCGAGAAATCAGTAATCAGAATAAAACAGTATTTATTCTGTTTCTACCTCTGTGTTTCCTCGGTTTTGTAGTTTTGTTGACACTTAATAGTGACTAACATAAGACAATATGTGTTTATAGACAGACTTCCTTAAAGAGTGAATGAACTCTTGTAATCTGAGGCGATACCATGACTAACAGCCTAAATAAGTGTCATCAGCAGGACACAGTTTCTTCCTCTCATGGGATCCTATTTCTTAAGCATTAAGACTTTTGTATGAATTGTTCAAGGCAGCAACTATCAAGTTACAACTATCATGTCACAATTTCCTAAATGTCATGTTTTATCTGACGCTCCAAAACCTAAAGATATTCAGTTTACACTCCAAGAAAACTAAGAAAGCCAGTAAATGTTAATATTTCAGGAGCTGGAACTAGAGAATTCTGACATTTTTCTTTCTTATAAAATTACTCAAAATGATTAATTGATGATCAAAATGGGTACTGATGAATTTTCTGTCTATAATTGATTAATTGACTTATTGTTGCAGCACTAGAATTGTTAGAACTCGGGTGTTACAAATAATTATTTTGTCTAAAATATAAATAAGCAAATATTTGATGGATCTAGCAGGTCGTTTCACAAAAGCTCAACCTGTTTCATAATTCTCACAGACTCCTTGTTTTCATACTATCATACTAAAAACAAAAGTCACTTGTCACTGTGACTCTCCTCTCTCCTGCTCAGGCTGGTTCTGGTCTCGTTATTGATGAGCTGTGGTCGCCCTGGTAACAGTTGCTAACGACAGAAGCATGAAGGCTTTGATTTTGGTGGGCGGGTACGGGACCCGGCTGCGACCGCTCACCCTGAGCGTCCCGAAACCGCTGGTGGACTTCTGCAACAAACCCATCCTGCTGCACCAGGTGGAGGCGCTGGTCAAGGTACGGAGGAGGTGACCCTCAGTGACCCTGAACACAGCGGCTTTCCTGTCAGTTTCTTGTTCTGAAGCTACCGCCAGGAGTCACACAGTCAGAAGATTTCAAGTCCGACACACAAGGGGCTTTAACTGAACTGTTGTAGTCTCATTTTATGTTTTTGTAACCTTTTCTCTCTCTCTCTCTCTCTCTCTCTGTCTGCGTGTTTGTGTGTGTGTGTGTGTGTGTAGGCCGGTGTGGACCATGTGGTTCTGGCGGTGAGCTACATGTCTGAGCTGCTGGAGAGAGAGATGAGAGTTCAGGAGCAGAGAGTACGTCCAACAAACCACCGCACTGACGCACTATTACAGCTGTGATAAACATCAGCACTCACACAACACATGAATGTTTTAATAGCAGCGGGTCGGTCCAGTGACTTATTAGGGCTTTCCTGAATTACCCACAGTGGTATCAAGTCATGCAGGTAGTTTTAGTCGATTTGACCTTTGCCTCAACCACATTACAGTAGATTCAAAGCAACTAACAGCATGACATAATTCAACATAATTCAACAACTCTTCCCAGTGTGGACAGTCTTCTGCTGCTCCGGTTGTCTGATTGTCAGTCTGTGATCTGCAGCATACTGAACACGTTACAACATTCTCACTATTTTTTTTTCTGACACCAATGATCAATCCATGTTTTTAATAAGTGAAAGAGAACATTAAAGATAGTACACGACTGTAAAACTATCTAATCCCACAGCCTTTTTCTTCTGATTATCAGCAGTCCAGATTGGAAATCATACAAATCTAAACTCTTACAAATACACATTTATAAAAGGGAATCTGGTCAATTTGGCAGTTGAAGTGTTAATAATATTTTAAGCCCAAGTTTTGGAGTATTATTGAAATGATAATTGTGCTGACTCTGCAGTGTCCTGAATGTTTCACTGTTTTCTCCTCAGCTCGGGATTCGTATTTCTCTGTCTCATGAGAAGGAGCCTCTTGGAACTGGTGAGTCTGCACATCTGTTGCCACGATATCACCCAAACATACTCGTCAAGTCAATTTAGCCCAATATCACATATCACAAATTTGACTCAGGGGGCTTTACAGTCTGTATAGCATTCAGCATCCTCTATCCTTAGACCCTGGATTCACATGAGGAAAAACTCCCCTCAAAAACCCTTTTAAAGGGGAAAAAATGGAAGAAAAGATATACACAGGATACAGAATATACTGTTTGACTTATTGCACCTTCAACATTTACTTGTTTTGCACCAAAGATTGTGAAGAATTTTCTCAGTCTTGTCAATATTAAGCTGAACAAACATTGTTTGTAATTATAGAGAGAATTTATGGGACTCTGTCACTTGATGAGAGAGTTCGGTCGTAAAGTACACAAAACAAAGCTTTCTGAAGCACCGAATCAATATGAAGCAATTGTACTGAAAATGGTTCACAGTTTGAAGTGGGTTAAAGCCTCTGAGTGGTGAATGAACAGTGTTACAGACCCAGCAGGCTCAACCAGTCGATCAAGCTCTCCTTGATCGAGTTAAGAGCGCTCTGAAGCTATTACATAGTCAGGGCCGATATCGCTCCAATTCATTCAGCGAAGCCCTCAATCTCATCTGAAAAAACACAGGAATTGACATTTGCCTCCATCTGTTCAGCTACAGTCAACATATCTATCATTGTAGAACGCATCAGCAGCGGGTGCAGCCATCTTGAATTAGGCAAAAGCAGTAGAATCAAGTTCAACCATCAGTCGCAGGTCAGAGTCCGACCCCTGACCTCTGATGGATGACGCTGACACATTTATTTATTTCACTGCAGCCAGTTGCACTATGGATAAATAAAAGTATACATACATAAATAAATAAATAAATAAATAAATAAGATGATAAATGGATGAATAAACGTGTGACTAAATGAATAAATAAATAAGTCAATTAATATACGAATGAATATACAAATGTATAAATATATATATCTATATATCTATATATATCTATATATATATATATATATATATATATATATATATATATATATATATATATATATATATATATATATAAATATATATGAATAAACAGATAAATAATTACACAAATAAACTTAACATTTATATATTTATATATGTCTCATTTAATTTGTGATTTATTTATTTATGGTGACAATTAAACATTTATTATACAATTATGCATTTATTTAAGGATTTATTATGCAATTACATATGTATTAATTTATTTGAGCATTTAATTATATAATTATTTATATATTTATATATTTATTTTCGGCCCTTAAAACCCTCCACAGTATCCAGGCCTTGTTACATCACACTCCCTGATACTGGTGTGATGTAACTCTATTTTGGTGGTCACATGATTTTAGGCGTGGTGAAGTTAGGCATCGAAACATCATGTTGTGATATTTTAGCTTTTAAAAGGCTGATACTGTGTCGAGTAGTCTGCTTCGAACATCCTTACTGTCCACGTACTTTTGGCCATATAGCGTCATTTCTGAACTTGAAATAGTACTTTAACCACTTTAATACTGTGTCTGTGAGTCTGATAGTTTTACTGTGTATTGTGTGATCAAAGGTCTCAAAGCAGCACTGAGATCCATTTGGACCTGGACTGAAAGTTTAATTGATAATATATAAATAATAATAATGAATAATAATCAGAATTTAACCTGTGTGTGTGTGTGTGTGTGTGTGTGTGTGTGTGTGTGTGTGTGTGTGTGTGTGTGTGTGTGTGTGTGTTGGCGTACAGCGGGCCCCCTGGCGTTGGCTCGAGAGCTGCTGAACGTCGACAACGAGCCGTTCTTCGTCCTCAACTCGGACGTCATCTGTGATTTTCCCTTCAAAGATCTGCTGCAGTTCCACCGCAACCACGGCAAGGAGGGAACCATCGTGGTGAGAGAGACGGAGCAGAGCGTTACTGACTGTTTTTCCTTTTGTTCATCATTTAAGACTTTTTAATTAATTCTCTGTCAATCACATTTCATCTCTAAGTGTCATGCTCATGCGTTTCTATACAGAAATTCAAACTGAAATATGAACAGTTCAGACTATGTTCTATTGAATGACTATATCCACATCACATCTAGTGCTAAAAAACTTGACTCTGTAACTTCAAGTAAAGCAAATACAAAACAAACCTCCATATGAATGAACTATAACATAAGAATTCACCTGTGAGAATCACATTTCACACCATTACAGTAAAGATGGTGGAACATCGTAGTGAAATCTAGATTCATCAATCAAAAACTGGTTTTGAACTGAACGGTAACAGTGTTCAACTTTCAGTGAACAAGATACAAGATCACAGTTATGACACTGTGTGGTTAGGGGCTTTAAGTAGCAGAGCGAACATCAGCTGATTAGTGAAATTTAAGGATATGTGATGCTAATCAGTGAGCTAACAGGCACATTAGAACCTAAATGACAAATAAACCTTGTATTTATTCAAGCATTGAATGTGATTTATTTATTCTTAACTGCAGATACAAGAACATAGAAGAAAAACAACAACTATGTTTATTTGACTGTTTTAACACTATTTTAGTGTGTTTGGGATTAACTGATTTTAATCTGTTTATTTTTCATGATGAAAGCTGAATGTGTTTTTAATTGTCTTCTTATAGTCATGATCGTTGTTTAAGCTGCAGTTTTGAAGTAAGACTTGACTATTCAAGGCTGTTACTCACGCCCAGGTGTGTGTTTTGTGTGTGTGTGAAGGTGACGCGGGTGGAGGAGCCCTCTAAGTACGGCGTTGTGGTGTTTGAGACGGAGAGCGGCAGGATCCACCGCTTCGTCGAGAAACCGCAGGTCTTTGTCTCCAACAAGATCAACGCCGGCATGTACATCTTCAATCCCAGCATGCTGAGCAGGATCCAGGTCTGTAACGTACACACACACACACACACATACACACACACACACACACACACACACACACACACACACACACACACACACACACACACGGCACTGTTAGTTTAGCTATAAATCTTTTTAACTTTCTATCTTTTTTGCAGCTGAGACCAACATCCATAGAGAAAGAGATATTTCCTGTCATGGCGGAGGAGGGACATCTGTACGCGATGGAGCTACAGGGTAACTAGAACTACTGCTGCAGCACTACAACACAATACTATACTACACATTTATTATGGCTGCAACTAAAACATGTTTTGTCAATTATTTTTCAGATTAATAGATTAATCATTTATAGAATAATAGTAATAAATCAAATTATTATTATTATAAACAACCTATAATGCAACATTTTATGTAGGAGTCCTTGTTACGACGCTATTCTCTCCATTCAGAAAAAGGATCTGTGATGTTGTGAACCTGTTAATGTTTAGTCATCGAATGTTAGACGACCCCCACTTTTTCAAACGTAATTTCCAGAAAAAAATATCATCTTATATTCGGGCAAATACAATATTTGTTTTGGTTGTTTGTTCAGTCTAAAACCCAGAGATACTCAGTTTTTAGTGTCATGTACGACAAAGAAAAGCAGCAAATCTTCACAGTTAAGAAGCTGGAAGATTTGCATGTTTGGCATCGTTAGATTAATGACTTAATAAAATAGATGAGTTGTTTATTATAGATGTCTTATTTTGTCTAAAATCCAAAAATATTCAGATTACAATCATATAAAACAGAGAAAAGCAGCAAACACCACTGGAAAAATACCAACAGTTGGTATTTTTACTTGATAAACGACTAAAACGATTAATCGATTGAAAATTTTTGACAAATATTTTTCTGTCAATCATTTCAGCACCAATTTTATACACCTGAGAGGTTAATTCTGGTTTATTACAACTTGAGTTTTATTGTAACAACACAGTGACATCACTAAAAAGAAGTTGGACAATTGTGTTTCTTGACCCGTCGCTTCTTTTTATCTATGTCGCCGTGTTCCCAGTGATTTATTTTATTTATCTGAGAGTCACTATGGTAACATGATGATAGAATATATTGTGGGAAGTTGACCCGTGTGCTCGCTCTGGTCTCTTCAGCTCACAGCGCCACCAGACGTAAGTGTTTGGGCTTTTTCTTCACACCTGAACTCATGTAGTTCTGGAGAGGAATCGTTTGTAGAGAAGCACCGATATCAACAAAACACCTGAAACGTGACGTCTGGATCAGAGGATTTATCTGTTTCCAGATACTTTAATTAATCGGTATTTATCCACTAGTCCTCAAGCAAACAGGCTGGATTCTGCTGGATTCAGATAAAGATAATCGGATGAGAATTAACCGGGATCCAGATCAGCTGGGAGATTCTGTGATCGGTGCTTCTCTAGATCCTCATCCCTCTCTGGGAGCAGTTAAACCTCCCTCCCATCCTGTAGTCCAGACCGGCAGAAGCAGAACCAAACACTGGTCTGAGTCACTGACTCTGGTCCAGGTCGTAGTGGCTTTGTTTTCTGCAGAAAACACTGAGCAGCTTATTAAACCTTTGAGAGAATGACAGAGAGTCCTTGTGATTTCCTGCAGAAGATTTACTGAAATGTAAACAAACCGGACAAGTGACGTCTTCTTAGAGAAAGGTTATAAAGGCTAATGAGAAATCACTTAAATCCTTCCTGTTTTCAACACACATATATGTGTAGTAAAAGAAAAATTCAGAATAAACATGTAAACATCTGTACAAATAGAATGTAAAAATAAAATAAAATCAGCACAATTAAGTATGAGAAGTTTAGCTTGTTTCAGCTGAAGCAAAATAGATAAATTTAACAAAAATGTTCTCACTATTATCAACATGTGGAGCTAGAAATGTATTAAATGTGTTGTGCATCATAAGTAAAAAGAGCTAAATCATTTAATTTAAATAGATGAGATGACTCCATTTACTGAAAATTGGTCACAGAATGTTATTTCTTGGTTGTTTATTTATTAATTTTAATTCAGTTTAGGTTGTTTCGTTTCAGGCTTTGGCAGGTTTGTTATTTTTTTAGTTTTGGCTCATTACCTTCAGTTTGTTTGTTTGTTTTTTTTCAACAGAGGACAGTAGAAAGGTGTTAGTGTTTTAAACCAATAAGCTGCCAGGATGCCTCAGTATTTTCAGTTTTTGTTTAACAAAATAATCTATATTTTACCTTTTTATTGTTTCCTACAATTTTCCAAAGAACACTGAGGTTTTAGACGGATTTTCTGTCTTCCAGGCAGCCATTTAATTTCAATTTATTTCAGAGAAAGAGATTGTTATTTGTAATTGCAAGAAAGATGCGCGCAGGAAACAATATAAAGTCCTGCAGGTTGGCAGTAATATGTAAAAATACTGTAGAGTTTGTAGTTAATAGATAAAAAAAATAAAACAGCGGTATGGTCCTTTAAATACAGTGATAACTTGTCAGTCTGTCAGTCAGTGGAAGCAGGTGTTGTGACGTAGAGCTCTCTGCTGATCATGTGACTTCAGTACGTCAGCTGTTGGCAATCACAAGGAAACTCATGGTTTCTTGTCCTTGTTTCCATGGTAACTAACCGCTACCACTGTCTGTATGTCTGTCTGTTTTGTTTTGTTTTGTTTTGTCTGTCTGTCTGCAGGTTTCTGGATGGACATCGGTCAGCCTAAAGACTTCCTGACAGGGATGTGTATGTACCTTCAGTCACTACGGCAACACGCTCCTGAGAGGCTACGCACAGGACCCGGTTTCCTAGGCAACGTTCTGGTGGTGAGTTCAGCTTGTTGCCGCCAATAACACACATCAGATTTTAGTTTCCAACAAAACATAATTTTAAACTTTATACTAAAGATGTTATAACACATTTTAAACGCAAAGACCCGAAGATTGATTTATTGTAAACATAATGGTTATAATGGGAAAGTTTTTTGTCGTTTTTCAAAAAGTTTTTTTATTTCTCTTCATGATTTTACATATTTTATAAAATTATCTAAAATTTCCTCAAAACAAAAAGAGTATAAGCACAATCAATGAAAACATTTAGAACTTAACCTGCTTTTAGTTTATTTTATTTTATGTATTAATTTATTTACTGTTATTTCTTTCCTCTCATTCTTTTTGTCCTTTCTATTCGTCTTTCTCAAGACTTGATTGTAATTTCAGTTTACAATATCTAACTTACACATCTGATCTTTACCGCTTTGTGAAATACAGTAGAAACCATCTCAACCCTTTAAGTTCCACCAGGTTTAAGGTATGAAAAGCTCGAGGTTACAGGTTGTTAAGTTCCTGTAGTGGAAAAAGCAGCTTACGTGTCAAATAAAGAACTGAACTCTATAATAATCTTTAATAATCTTTCTTTTTCCTCTGCAGGACCCGACGGCTCAGATCGGTGAGAACTGCACCATCGGCCCGAATGTGACCATCGGCGCCGGCGTGGTCGTGGAGGACGGGGTGAGGATAAAACGCTGCACGGTGCTGAAGGGAGCGCGGGTTCGGTCACACTCTTGGCTGGAGAGCTGCATCGTGGGCTGGAGCTCCTCCGTCGGCCAGTGGGTGAGTAAAAGACGGTGACACTGACCTTATTGGATGTTTAGATACTTGTTCTGATCGTTTGTCGGGTTAATGTGTGTCGTTCAGGTTCGTATGGAGAATGTGACGGTGTTGGGAGAGGATGTGATCGTGAACGACGAGCTTTATCTGAACGGCGCCAACGTCCTGCCTCACAAATCCATCAACGAGTCGGTCCCGGAGCCACGAATCATCATGTAGCATCGGACGGAGGAGAAAAGCCCAACGCCTTTTTATACGAACTCGACTGAACACCCAAACTGTGCCAGAGAGAGAGAGAGAGGGGGATGAACACATGGGTGGAAGGGAGGAGAGAAAAAGGAACAAAAGACGGCTTTTTTTTTCTTTTTTTCAATTAATTTGGACTCGTTTTTAGCCCTGCTTGGCTGCACCTTCCATGAATCATAAACGATGGGGTAAGACGGCGTTCGCATGTGATAAACAGTCAAAAAACTGACTGCAGCCCGGCCCGTCAGGAAGGTTTATACTAGTTAAAGCTCTGACAGTGCTGGAGGTTAAAGGTTTGAATGTGGCGGAAGTTAAACATGTGTGAACACTGCATTATTAGAGAAAAAGTGGGGGGAGTGGGCTGATATACCTGGGCTGGTTGTCTGTCAGATGGTGCAGGGACTAATATGAGTGTATTTAGGGGAGGTGGGGTTAGAGAGAGATATGAACACTTCTGTTTAGATTCACTATGCATTTACATTTCCTGGACGGCTGCAGAGAATCAGTGAATAGACCCCGAAGGATCAAACCGTATCTACATGTTTCTCTGTTGTAGCAGAAACTAGAATAATGAAATGACACAGATTTCTGAGGTGACATATGCAGTGTTTGATATAGTTAAAGCTGTATTGATTGATTAACATTTGGCAGAGAACAAACTGTAAACACAACATTTGACATTTTATCGCTTTATGAAGATGTTAAGGTGAATATTTTAGCAAAGAGTTGTTTCTCCAGTAGACACAGAGGAACATTATCATCCCAGCTGAGTCATGTTTGTGTCAACCTGATCAATTTTTATACAAAAACTTTGATTAATACAACTTTAATCAGTCATAGAGTATATGTCGATTATGTCTCGATGCCTTTGTAAACTCAACCGCTTTTTCTGTTTTGTTGTCTTTTTATCATGAAAACTATGCGCTTCAATGCCAAACTGGTTACTGGTCTGTTTACAGATTTAACATTTACAGATATTTGAGTTAGATGAATAGACTACATCTGGGATATTCTACTTAAAAATAATATATTGTTTTACCATGTTTTTCTTTTGTTTGAGTGTTTGTTAAAGGGTAACTTAAACACCCTCTGAAGATCTTGTTTTTGCTGGGTGTATTGAGAGTGCAAACAGGTTGGAAATTGAATTTCTTTATCACTAGAGGGGCTACAAATCTTGTCCTGAGGCAGCACTAGAGTTACTGTTGTTACTTAGTTTTTATCTTTCATACGGTGGCTGTTTTAGGACATCTCAGATCTCTTAATGCTGTCAAACTTGACTCAACCTTCATCAGTCTCAGCTGTACATCAGTTAGCTACAGCTAGCATGTTAAAATGCAGCTATTAGATATCAACATGCTACTGTTATAATGTAACGTTTAGCATGTTAGCATGCTAACACACTCAATTTAGCATGTTCCCATCCACTACAGAGACCCAATTTCTGGCAGGGTTACATTTGGCTTCATTGTGCATTTGACTCAACCTCAATTGGTGACTCAAGATGAAGGGTTGAAGCTCATCATTGAAAGCAGATAATAAACGCTTAGCATGTTAGCATGCTTTTAGCATTCATCTCAAGCTGAGACTGTTGGGAATTCACCCTTTACTTTTAGAAGTATCCTGTCATGAACTGACATATGAGAGAAATCTTTGTTCGGCACCTCCAGCGTCTTTATTATTCATCCTCAGGGGACCATGAATGTCTGAACCAAATTTCATGGCAATCCTTCTGAGAGTTGCTAAAATATCTCACTCTTCACCAAAGAGTTGGACCGACAGACTCACTGATAGACCAACGTTGTTGAATTTAACATCAGATGTTTTGAATCATGTGTATTAATTAATATAAGAAGAGTTTGTTTGATACACATTCAAATGGAGATGAATTAGCTCTTGATTTGATTCATTATTGTTGTAAAAATTAATCATTTTAATGTGCAACAGGGATGAAGGAGTCGCTTGATACAGTTAAAAACAAAACAAAACAAAAACCTTTGCTATTGAAGGTTTCTGGAGCTCCTCGCCACAGTCGTCCATGTTTTTGTCAGTTCAGATGTACAGAGGTCAGTAATAATGTGTCTTCTACTTGTGACTTATCATGACTGACCATGAACACATGCAGCAGTTGAAATCAGCCGTCTGTCTGTCCAAATAATCAACAACATTGATCTCTGAACTGAACGCAGTAGCTCCTCATTGTTACGCAGTTAGTGACAAACAGTATTTAGAACACTGAACATACAAAGACTTTGACTGTGTCTGAATGAATGAAGTTAATTCTTGTAATGAAGTCTTTTTTTTTTTAAAGAGAATAATATACTGACTACATCCACAGCTCGTCTCGGCTCATTTTTTTTGGATCCACTCCTCTGATTTTACTCATGAAGATCAGTTTACTAGTCATGGTTATTCTACTCAGCCTGTGAGAACAGCTGTGTAATGTCTAGAGCTGCAACTAACAATTAGTTTCTTGATTAATTGATAAGTTGTTTGAGCCATAAAATGTCTGGAAATGGTGAAAAAATGTTGATCACTGTTTCTCAAAGCCTCAAATATCTAGTTTTATCCTGACCAACAGTCCACAACCCAAAAATATTCACTTTACTATCACAGAGGACTAAAGAAACCAGAAAATAGAAACATTTGAGAAGAATCAACCAATCGTCGCAGCACTAATAGTGTCTTCTTTGGTTCTGGAGATTATAAATATATAATAAAAAGCCTGAATTACAACCTGGAGGTGACAAGTTTGAAAGATTAAAAGAAAAACTTAGCTGGTATATTATTTTTTTCTGCGAGGGCTTCAAGCAGCTGTGGTTGCTAATTATTTTTAGATGAATATAAACATGCAGTATAGGAACCTAAATATGAGCAGCATTATTTACTTTGTGATAACTTGTGATAGATAAAGACGTCAAACAATATTCTCAACGACCACAGCTGCTCTCAACTTTTGTAATTTACTGTGGAAGCATATTAGCAACAAAAATTGAAAACTGGAAATGAGCTTAAGTACAAATAAAGTTTATTTATAATATATAAGTTGATTTAGAATCACAATAAAACATTAATAAAACAACTATGAAACACAATAATGTAAAGTTTACAGTGGATTCAGAAAGTATTCAGACCCTTTGCTGTAGCACTCCTAATTGTGGGCAGTTGCATCCTTTTTGCTTTAATTATCCTTGAGGTGTGTCTACAACTTGATGTGATTCCACCTGTGGATGACTGAATGGATTAGATGTAGTTTAGAAAGGTGCACATCTGTGTGTATAAGGTCCCACAATCCACAATCCATGTCAGGACAAAAAACAAGCCCTGAACCAATGCACAGTAATTTAAGGTAAGTTTATAATTAAGCCTGAATCTAAGTGTCCACTATTTAAAATAAAGTAATGAAAACTCTTACAAACTGACAGTGCAGGATTCAAATCACTGACAAAAAAACCTAAAAATATGAAATGATTTTTTCTTAACTTCTGCTTATTTCATTTTCTCCATTAGTAAATGGTTTATGCATTTCACCCAAAAAGCTACAAAATGGTAATAATAGAGAAAAATGTTATTTTGTACATATATATAAAATCCCTGTTATCATTTACCAGAGTCCCAGATGACATCTTCAAATGTCTTGTTTTGTCAGACCAACTGTCTAAAACCCCAAAATATTCCATTTACAATTATATAAAACAGAAAAGCAGGAAAACCTGGCATTAGAGAAGCTGGAAACACTTTGCTTGTTTGGCATTTTTGCTTTTATGAAGTTAAAGTGACACATTTTATGTATTAATCATTAATTATTATTTAGTATGAAATTAGGACACAGTAAGTTAAAAAAAATATAAATTTAAAAAATAGACAATAGGAGTTATAAAACCTAGGCTTAGAAGATTTGTGTGATGGTACTTTTTTTTTTCAGCAGTAAGGCTCCGAGTGTCCCATTATCATCACAGTTTGTCCCAGAACACTTATATACATCACTCCCTATTCATTCATATACAGACATTTGCTGTGTTGAAAAACTGTGGACATACTGGTAAAAAAAAACCCTTAAATTGGGTAAAACATCCTTTGTATAATTACATATACAGCATCATTATATCAACATTAATCAACATAATCATAGAATTATGAATAAGTAATTTGCCATTTTAAATCACAGTCACAATACAATCATGTATAGATAATTCCATTTCATGGTTAATACCGATTATCATTTTTTTCCCTGAAAATCATTTTGTGTACCCTGAGCATTACAAATCATCTTTTTAAATCAATAACTCACTCTCCTCTTACTGCTTCATCCTTAATAATGTTCCTTTCCTCCTTTGGGCCTTTGACTGTCTTATGGTGATGTCATGCCAGGTATTGGACACATGCAGGTCAGGTAGGCGATGATCAGGTCTGGTTTCCACCTTCCCTCCTCTGTCTTTTTCCAGATTCCTCCAGATTGTGGATCTTTTCTCTCTCTCTGTGCCGAGGCCTCCTGTAGTATTTCTCTGGTTTCTTTGACAACTAAGATGCTAAATGATGTCATTTCTGGGCAGCCTTATTTAACTTGAAAGTATTACATGGTATGCCCATCTAGGACCTGAAGGGACCAGGCCACAAGCTTGTAAATGAAGGGACTGTGAGCTGTTCCATTGTTACAGAGACTGTTACTGGTAATATCTTCAGTGGGAGTTCATTCATGGTGCCGATGTAAGGAAACAGCCTCTCAGTGAAGGTGTGTGTGAAGGTGTGTATGTGTGTGTTAGTATCAGGATCAGAGAATGACAGTTTTCCTCTGTTCCAGTCCAGATGAACTCTGATCCTCTGCAGCTTCTTCTTCACTGAGAGAACTTTATTAGAGAGTGGTGGAGAGATTGCTGTGTATTTTCCATCAAGGAGACTTATTTCCCAGTATCCAGCTGCTATTTGTCCCTTGATTCCAACAGATTCATTTACCACACCCACACCCCAGAATTTATCATGTCTAACCTCAACGTCCCAGCTGTGAGTCCCAGAGTTAAAGCCCTGAGAGCTCAGGACACAGGGGTGATGGTCAAACCTCTCTGGGTTTTCAGGAAGCTTCTGTTTCTCTCCACGTCTCACACTGGTCAGATCTTCAGACAGGATAAGGTTTGGCTGAGCAGTGTTTGGATCCAGAATCACAGGAGTGTAGGAGACCATCTCCTTCATCTTGTTCCAGATGTTGAAGGTCAGGTTGCCCAGGTGTTTGGCCACATCTATCAGAGCTCCTGAGACCAGCTCTGGATCATCCAGCAGGGGGCGCTGCTGGACTCTTTTCACTGCAGCCTTGTAATTCTGCAGGAATGAGACGCCTTCAGCTCTCAGCTCCTCCTCTGTGGCTCTGATTGTGTCTGACAGAGCTGCTATCTCTCTGCTCAGAGCCTTTATCTTCTCCTTCATCATCTGATTCTTCTGCTCCTCTTCCTCCCTCAGAACAGCGATCCTGGCCTCCTCTTCCTCTTGTAGAAACTGGTGAAGCTTCTTAAACTGCTCCTTAATCTGTCTCTCTGTGTCTCTGGCCTGGACCTTAATGTGTTCTGCTGTTTGATCACAGTTTCCTTTAACTTTGTTAAAAAGCTTCAGTTTCTCCTTTAAGATCTTCAGGGATTTCTGGAGCTCCTTTTTGTGATCATGTGCAGCTTCATCGATGGGTTTGAATCTGTGGTTGTTGTGTGTTTTTGAATCTCTGCAGACGAGACACACTGGCTGCTGATGGTCCAGACAGAAGAGTTTGAGTTTCTCAGAGTGCAGACTGCAGAGATCCTCAGACCCTGCTGAAGCTCTCTGATCTCTCTCCAGTAAGAAGGTCTCACACAGGTTCTTTAATGCCAAGTTACGAGGAGGATCAATCAATAAATGTCTTTCCCTACAAACTGGACACTCCTGAGTTTGTTTTCCTCTCCACCAGCTCCTCACACATTCTTTACAGAAGCTGTGGCTGCATGTCAGGACAACTGGATCATTAAAGATGTCCTGACAGATAGGACAGGAGAGATCATTTTCTGATTGAGAAAACATTTTGTCTCTGTGTGACGCAGAAAACACAGCAGACAGGGGAAGTTCCACAGTCTCGAAAGTTCCCTCAAAGTTACTTTCACTTTGAGTCGTAGCTCCTCTAAAACTCTTCTTTATAATGTAGAATCAGCAGAAGGTTGAAGTGGCAGTATTCCAGTAGTCCAGTAATCCCAGTGTTTCCAGTGTTCCCAGTATTCCCTCTTTTATGTGGCCTCTCTCTGTGGAATTCCTGAGTTTGGTCTGGAGGTGAATCTTGAACGCACTGAACAAAAAGGGCAGCGGTGCTATTTAACCAACGTCACATAATGCCAACAGTTTTGGAAAGCAGTATGCACATACTGCACACACCCATCTGATGCATGTGACTACACCTGAGGTGAACGTGCCTTTACATGAGTTTGGTGGCAAACAGTGGCGTCATTGAGGGTAATAGTGAAACTAAGTACTCAGGGCCCAGACATGGAGAGGGCTCTCAGAAAGCCTGGAGTTAAAAGATTGTTTTTATCTGCAATTTTGAAATTTCACATTATTAGCATTGTATTTAAACTATCAAGTGTTGGCTGAATATATAGTTTGACCAACTATTTCTTGTATTTAAAACATTATTAGAGCCTCTGAGGGGCCTAGTGTAGTCTGCTCCTGCAGTAGGGTGGGCAAAAATGGTTCCAAATGGGTCTTCAGACGCTGTAATTGTGCTAATACTGCAGAGACCCAAGGGTGACATTTCTGGCAGGGTTACGGTCGGCTTCAGTGTGCGTTTGACTCAACCTCAATTGGTGACTCAAGATGAAGGGTTGAAGCTCATCATTGAAAGCAGATAATAAACGCTTAGCATGTTAGCATGCTTTTAGCATTCATCTCAAGCTGAGACTGTTGGGAATTTACCCTTTACTTTTAGAAGTATCCTGTCATGAACTGACATATGAGACAAAACTTTGTCCGGCACCTCCAGCGTCTTTATTATTCATCCTCAGGGGACCATGAATGTCTGGACCAAATTTCATGGCAATCCTTCTGAGAGTTGCTAAAATATCTCACTCTTCACCAAAGAGTTGGACCGACAGACTCACTGATAGACCAACGTTGTTGAATTTAACATCAGATGTTTTGAATCATGTGTATTAATTAATATAAGAAGAGTTTGTTTGAGACACATTCAAATGGAGATGAATTAGCTCTTGATTTGATTCATTATTGTTGTAAAAATTAATCATTTTTATGTGCAACAGGGATGAAGGAGTCGCTTGATACAGTCAAAAACAAAACAAAACAAAAACCTTTGCTATTGAAGGTTTCTGGAGCTCCTCGCCACAGTCGTCCATGTTTTTGTCAGTTCAGATGCACAGAGGTCAGTAATAATGTGTCTTCTACATTTGACTTCTCATGACTGACCATGAACACATGCAGCAGTTGAAATCAGCCGTCTGTCTGTCCAGATAATCAACAACATTGATCTCTGAACTGAACGCAGTAGCTCCTCATTGTTACGCAGTTAGTGACAAACAGTATTTAGAACACTGAACATACAAAGACTTTGACTGTGTCTGAATGAATGAAGTTAATTCTTGTAATGAAGTCTTTTTTTTTTAAAGAGAATAATATACTGACCACATCCACAGCTTGTCTCGGCTCTTTTTTTTGGATCCACTCCTCTGATTTTACTCATGAAGATCAGTTTACTAGTCATGGTTATTCTACTCAGCCTGTGAGAACAGCTGTCTAATGTCTAGAGCTGCAACTAACAATTAGTTTCTTGATTAATCGATTAGTTGTTTGAGCCATAAAATGTCTGGAAATGGTGAAAAATGTCGATCACTGTTTCTCAAAGCCTCAAATATCTAGTTTTATCCTGACCAACAGTCCACAACCCAAAAATATTCACTTTACTATCACAGAGGACTAAAGAAACCAGAAAATAGAAACATTTGAGAAGAATCAACCAATCGTCGCAGCACTAATAGTGTCTTCTTTGGTTCTGGAGATTATAAATATATAATAAAAAGCCTGAATTACAACCTGGAGGTGACAAGTTTGAAAGATTAAAAGAAAAACATAGTTGGTATATTATTTTTTTCTGCGAGGGCTTCGAACAGCTGTGGTTGCTAATTATTTTTAGATGAATATAAACATGCAGTATAGGGGCCTAAATATGAGCAGCATTATTTACTTTATGAAAACTTGTGATAGATAAAGACGTCAAACAATATTCTCAACGACCACAGCTGCTCTCAACTTCTGTAATTTACTGTGGAAGCATATTAGCAACAAAAATTGAAAACTGGAAATGAGCTTAAGTACAAATGAAGTTTATTTATAATATATAAGTTGATTTAGAATCACAATAAAAAATTAATAAAACAACTATGAAACACAATAATGTAAAGTTTACAGTGGATTCAGAAAGTATTCAGACCCTTTGCTGTAGCACTCCTAATTGTGGGCAGTTGCATCCTTTTTGCTTTAATTATCCTTGAGGTGTGTCTACAACTTGATCTGATTCCACCTGTGGATAACTGAATTGACTGGATATAGTTTAGAAAGGTGCACATCTGTGTGTATAAGGTCCCACAATCCACAAACCATGTCAGGACAAAATCCAAGCCCTGAACCAATGCACAGTAATTTACAGTAAGTTTATAATTAAACCTGAATCTAAGTGTCCACTATTTAAAATAAAGTAATGAAAACTCTTACAAACTGACAGTGCAGGATTCAAATCACTGACGAAAAATCCTAAAAATATAAAATGATTTTTTCTTAACTTCTGCTTATTTCATTTTCTCCATTAGTAAATGGTTTATGCATTTCACCCAAAAAGCTACAAAATGGTAATAATAGAGAAAAATGTTATTTTGTACATATATATAAAGTCCCTGTTATAATTTACCAGAGTCCAAGGTGACATCTTCAAATGTCTTGTTTTGTCTAAAACCCCAAAATATTCCATTTACAATTATATAAAACAGAGAAAAACAGGAAAACCTGGCATTAGAGAAGCTGGAAACACTTTGCTTGTTTGGCATTTTTGCTTTTATGAAGTTAAAGTGACACATTTTATGTATTAATCATTAATTATTATGTAGTATGAAATTAGGACACAGTAAGTGGAAAAAATAGAAATTTAAAAAATAGACAATAGGAGTTATAAAACCTATGCTTAGAAGATTTGTGTGATGGTACTTTTTTTTTGGCAGCAGTAAGGCTCCGAGTGTCCCATTATCATCACAGTTTGTCCCAGAACACTTATATACATCACTCCCTATTCATTCATATACAGACATTTGCTGTGTTGAAAAACTGTGGACATACTGGTAAAAAAAACCCTCAAATTGGGTAAAACATCCTTTGTATAATTACATATACAGCATCATTATATCAACATTAATCAACATAATCATAGAATTATGAATAAGTAATTTGCCATTTTAAATCACAGTCACAATACAATCATGTATAGATAATTCCATTTCATGGTTAATACCGATTATCATTTTTTTCCCTGAAAATCATTTTGTGTACCCTAAGTATTTCAAATCATCTTTTTAAATCAATAACTCACTCTCCTCTTACTGCTTCATCCTCTATGATGTTCCTTTCCTCCTTTGGGCCTTTGATTGTCTTATGGTGATGTCATGCCAGGTATTGGACACATGCAGGTCAGGTAGGCGATGATCAGGTCTGGTTTCCACCTTCCCTCCTCTGTCTTTTTCCAGATTCCTCCAGATTGTGGATCTTTTCTCTCTCTGTGTGCCGAGGCCTCCTGTAGCATTTCTCTGGTTTCTTTGACAACTAAGATACTAAATGATGTCATTTCTGGGCAGCCTTACTTAACCTGAGAGTATAACATGGTATGCCCATCTAGGACCTGAAGGGACCAGGCCACAAGCCTGTAAATGAAGGGACTGTGTGCTGTTCCATTGTTACAAAGACTGTAACTGGTAATATCTTCAGTGGGAGTTCATTCATGGTGCCGATGTAAGGAAACAGCCTCTCAGTGAAGGTGTGTGTGAAGGTGTGTATGTGTGTGTTAGTATCAGGATCAGAGAATGAGAGTTTTCCTCTGTTCCAGTCCAGATGAACTCTGATCCTCTGCAGCTTCTTCTTCACTGAGAGAACTTTATTAGAGAGTGGTGGAGAGATTGCTGTGTATTTTCCATCAAGGAGACTTATTTCCCAGTATCCAGCTGCTATTTGTCCCTTGATTCCAACAGATTCATTTACCACACCCACACCCCAGAATTTATCATGTCTAACCTCAACGTCCCAGCTGTGAGTCCCAGAGTTAAAGCCCTGAGAGCTCAGGACACAGGGGTGATGGTCAAACCTCTCTGGGTTTTCAGGAAGCTTCTGTTTCTCTCCACGTCTCACACTGGTCAGGTCTTCAGACAGGATAAGGTTTGGCTGAGCAGTGTTTGGATCCAGAATCACAGGAGTGTAGGAGACCATCTCCTTCATCTTGTTCCAGACGTTGAAGGTCAGGTTGCCCAGGTGTTTGGCCACATCTATCAGAGCTCCTGAGACCAGCTCTGAATCATCCAGCAGGGGGCGCTGCTGGACTCTTTTCACTGCAGCCTTGTAGTTCTGCAGGAATGAGACGTCTTCAGCTCTCAGCTCCTCCTCTGTGGCTCTGATTGTGTCTGACAGAGCTGCTATCTCTCTGCTCAGAGCCTTTATCTTCTCCTTCATCATCTGATTCTTCTGCTCCTCTTCCTCCCTCAGAACAGCGATCCTGGCCTCCTCTTCCTCTTGTAGAAACAGGTGAAGCTTCTTAAACTGCTCCTTAATCTGCCTCTCTGTGTCTCTGGCCTGGACCTTAATATGTTCTGCTGTTTCATCACAGTTTCCTTTAACTTTGTTAAAAAGCTTCAGTTTCTCCTTTAAGATCTTCAGGGATTTCTGGAGCTCCTCTTTGTGATCATGTGCAGCTTCATCGATGGGTTTGAATCTGTGGTTGTTGTGTGCTTTTGAATCTCTGCAGACGAGACACACTGGCTGCTGATGGTCCAGACAGAAGAGTTTAAGTTTCTCAGAGTGCAGACTGCAGAGATCCTCAGACCCTGCTGAAGCTCTCTGATCTCTCTCCAGTAAGAAGGTCTCACACAGGTTCTTTAATGCCAAGTTACGAGGAGGATCAATGAATAAATGTCTTTCCCTACAAACTGGACACTCCTGAGTTTGTTTTCCTCTCCACCAGCTCCTCACACATTCTTTACAGAAGCTGTGGCTGCATGTCAGGACAACTGGATCATTAAAGATGTCCTGACAGACAGGACAGGAGAGATCGTTTTCTGATTGAGAAAACATTTTGTCTCTGTGTGACGCAGAAAACACAGCAGACAGGGGAAGTTCCACAGTCTCGAAAGTTCCCTTAAAGTTACTTTCACTTTGAGTCGTAGCTCCTCTAAAACTCTTCTTTATAATGTAGAATCAGCAGAAGGTTGAAGTGGCAGTATTCCAGTAGTCCAGTAATCCCAGTGTTTCCAGTGTTCCCAGTATTCCCTCTTTTATGTGGCCTCTCTCTGTGGAATTCCTGAGTTTGGTCTGGAGGTGGATCTTGAACGCACTGAACAAAAAGGGCAGCGGTGCTATTTAACCAACGTCACATAATGCCAACAGTTTTGGAAAGCAGTATGCACATACTGCACACACCCATCTGATGCACATGACTCCACCTGAGGTGAACGTGCCTTTACATGAGTTTGGTGGCAAACAGTGGCGTCATTGAGGGTAATAGTGAAACTAAGTACTCAGGGCCCAGACATGGAGAGGGCCCTCAGAAAGCCTGGAGTTAAAAGATTGTTTTTATCTACAATTTTGAAATTTCACATTATTAGCATTGTATTTAAACTATCAAGTGTTGGCTGAATAAATAGTTTGACCAACTATTTCTTGTATTTAAAACATTATTAGAGCCTCTGAGGGGCCTAGTGTAGTCTGCTCCTGCAGTAGGGTGGGCAAAAATGGTTCCAAATGGGTCTTCAGACGCTGTAATTGTGCTAATACTAAGGAATTTGGATGAAGTTGATGCTATCATGTCACTTAAATGTCACTTAAAAAATAAAATCAGGCTATCAGAAGAGAAAAGAAAGAAAACAATCAGAGGGAAAGCAGCTGTTGACACGTGGCTTGCAATTATAATAGTTAGCTTCTTGACAAATGAAGAAGCATTTCAGTTTGAGAAACAACCACAGAGAGTGAATCAGTGCTTGTTCATAATCACCATCTTCTCATGTTACTGAGGATGTTAGACAAGCTGAGCTCATAAAGTAGCTACTAAAAGTTATTTTAAGTAGTCATTTGCAGCAGTTCACACTGAAAAGAGATTTGTAACATCAGGTATTACACAATATTATACAATTTTAAGATGTTTGTAATATACAATGATTCTCAGCAACTTTTGAAATATGATCAGTTTACTATAATGTTTTGATCAGTTTTACAATTGTGTTTATAAACATTACTGATCCAAAATAAGGTTTAAAAACTTAGATTAAGTTCATGTTAATATTTAACTTTACTTCTTGTATTAAGATCATTCAGTCAGTTTGAGAGTGATAGCAGGTTGTGATCCTCTGTTTTCAATTCAATACTGGGGCCAATTGTTTGTCTGTATTTGGATTGTGTCTTCAGGTCTCTGAAGTTGTATTCAGTGATGTCTTATTTAGTTGTCTTTGATTATGAAATGCAGTCAGATAGTAAACAATTCTTTGTGGAGAGGCAAGCAGACAACAGACACAGAGGAACATTATCATCACATCCAAGTCATGTTTGTGTCAACCTGATGAATTTTTATACAAAAAAATTGATTAGTGCAACTTTAATCAGTCATAGAGTATATGTCGATTATGTCTCGATGCCTTGGTAAACTCAAGATCTTCTTTCTTTCATCATGAAAACTATGCGCTTCAATACCAAACTGGTTACTGATCTGTAAAAAGTGAACAAAATGTAAAACACTTTTTGTAACAAACTGCAATTCATCAAGAACGTTTACAGTTATTTGAGTTAGATGTTAGACTGCATTGGGGATATTCTACTTAAAAATAATATATTGTTTTACCATGTTTTTCTTTTGTTCTAATGTTTCTTAAAGAGTAAGTTAACACCCTCTGAAAATCCTGTTTTTGCCGGTTGTTTTTGCTGGTCAACATGCCACTGTTATAATGTAACGTTTAGCATGTTAGCATGCTAACACACTAAATCTAGCATGTTCCCATCCACTGCAGAGACCCAAGGGTGACATTTCTGGCAGGGTTACAGTCGGCTTCATTGTGCATTTGACTCAACCTCAATTGGTGACTCAAGATGAAGGGTTGAAGCTCATCATTGAAAGCAGATAATAAAAGCTTAGCATGTTAGCATGCCTTTAGCATTCATCTCAAGCTGAGACTGTTGGGAATTCACCCTTTACTTTTAGAAGTATCCTGTCATGAACTGACATATGAGACAAAACTTTGTTCGGCACCTCCAGCGTCTTTATTATTCATCCTCAGGGGACCATGAATGTCTGAACCAAATTTCATGGCAATCCTTCTGAGAGTTGCTAAAATATCTCAGTCTTCACCAAAGAGTTGGACCAACAGACTCACTGATAGACCAACGTTGTTGAATTTAACATCAGATGTTTTGAATCATGTGTATTGATTAATATAAGAAGAGTTTGTTTGAGACACATATAAATGGAGATGAATTAGCTCTTGATTTGTTTCATTATTGTTGTAAAAATTAATCATTTTAATGTGCAACAGGGATGAAGGAGTCGCTTGATACAGTCAAAAACAAAACAAAACAAAAACCTTTGCTATTGAAGGTTTCTGGAGCTCCTCGCCACAGTCATCCATGTTTTTGTCAGTTCAGATGTACAGAGGTCAGTAATAATGTGTCTTCTACTTGTGACTTATCATGACTGACCATGAACACATGCAGCAGTTGAAATCAGCCGTCTGTCTGTCCAAATAATCAACAACATTGATCTCTGAACTGAACGCAGTAGCTCCTCATTGTTACGCAGTTAGTGACAAACAGTATTTAGAACACTGAACATACAAAGACTTTGACTGTGTCTGAATGAATGAAGTTAATTCTTGTAATGAAGTCTTTTTTTTTAAAGAGAATAATATACTGACTACATCCACAGCTCGTCTCGGCTCATTTTTTTTGGATCCACTCCTCTGATTTTACTCATGAAGATCAGTTTACTAGTCTTGGTTATTCTACTCAGCCTGTGAGAACAGCTGTCTAATGTCTAGAGCTGCAACTAACAATTAGTTTCTTGATTAATTGATTAGTTGTTTGAGCCATAAAATGTCTGGAAATGTTGAAAAATGTCGATCGCTGTTTCTCAAAGCCTCAAATATCTAGTTTTATCCTGACCAACAGTCAACAACCCAAAAATATTCACTTTACTATCACAGAGGACTAAAGAAACCAGAAAATAGAAACATTTGAGAAGCTGGAGTCAGAGAATTTGGAAATGTTCTTCTTAAAAAATGACTCAAGACAATTAATCAATTATCAAAATGGTTTCTGATTAATTTAATAGTTGGCAACTAATTGATTAATCAACCAATTGTTGCAGCTCTAATAGTGTCTTCTTTGGTTCTGGAGATTATAAATATGTAATAAAAAGCCTGAATTACAACCCGGAGGTGACAAGTTTGAAAGATATGAGTGTTTACAATGATTTTTAAAAAACTTAGCTGGTATATTATTTTTTCTGCGAGGGCTTCGAACAGCTGTGGTTGCTAATTATTTTTTAGATGAATATAAACATGCAGTATAGGAACCTAAATATGAGCAGCATTATTTACTTTATGAAAACTTGTGATAGATAAAGATGTCAAACAATATTCTCAACTACCACAGCTGCTCTCAACTTCTGTAATTTATTGTGGAAGCATATTAGCAACAAAAATTGAAAACTGGAAATGAGCTTAAGTACAAATAAAGTTTATTTATAATATATAAGTTGATTTAGAATCACAATAAAACATTAATAAAATAACTATGAAACACAATAATGTAAAGTTTACAGTGGATTCAGAAAGTATTCAGACCCTTTGCTGTAGCACTCCTAATTGTGGGCAGTTGCATCCTTTTTGCTTTAATTATCCTTGAGGTGTGTCTACAACTTGATGTGATTCCACCTGTGGATAACTGAATTGACTGGATATAGTTTAGAAAGGTGCACATCTGTGTGTATAAGGTCCCACAATCCACAATCCATGTCAGGACAAAATCCAAGCCCTGAACCAATGCACAGTAATTTACAGTAAGTTTATAATTAAACCTGAATCTAAGTGTCCACTATTTGAAATAAAGTAATGAAAACTCTTACAAACTGACAGTGCAGGATTCAAATCACTGACAAAAAATCCTAAAAATATGAAATGATTTTTTCTTAACTTCTGCTTATTTCATTTTCTCCATTAGTAAATGGTTTATGCATTTCACCCAAAAAGCTACAAAATGGTAATAATAGAGAAAAATGTTATTTTGTACATATATATAAAATCCCTGTTATAATTTACCAGAGTCCAAGGTGACATCTTCAAATGTCTTGTTTTGTCTAAAACCCCAAAATATTCCATTTACAATTATATAAAACAGATATACATACACTTTGCTTGTTTGCTTGATATGTATCACAGTCACAATACAATCATGTATAGATAATTCCATTTCATGGTTAATACCAATTATCATTTTTTTCCCTGATAATCATTTTGTATACCCTGAGCATTACAAATCATCTTTTTAAATCAATACCTCACTCCTCTTACTGCTTCATCCTCTATGATGTTCCTTTCCTCCTTTGGGCCTTTGACTGTCTTATGGTGATGTCATGCCAGGTATTGGACACATGCAGGTCAGGTAGGCGATGATCAGGTCTGGTTTCCACCTTCTCTCCTCTGTCTTTTTCCAGATTCCTCCAGATTGTGGATCTTTTCTCTCTCTCTGTGCCGAGGCCTCCTGTAGCATTTCTCTGGTTTCTTTGACAACTAAGATGCTAAATGATGGCAGTTCTGAGCAGCCCTATTTAACTTGAAAGTATTACATGGTAAGCCCATCTAGGACCTGAAGGGACCAGGCCACAAGCCTGTAAATGAAGGGACTGTGAGCTGTTCCACTGTTACAGAGACTGTTACTGGTAATATCTTCAGTGGGAGTTCATTCATGGTGCCGATGTAAGGAAACAGCCTCTCAGTGAAGGTGTGTGTGAAGGTGTGTATGTGTGTGTTAGTATCAGGATCAGAGAATGACAGTTTTCCTCTGTTCCAGTCCAGATGAACTCTGATCCTCTGCAGCTTCTGCTTCACTGAGAGAACTTTATCAGAGAGTGGCGGAGAGACTGCTGTGTATTTTCCATTAAGGAGACTTATTTCCCAGTATCCAGCTGCTATTTGTCCCTTGATTCCAACAGATTCATTTACCACACCCACACCCCAGAATTTATCATGTCTAACCTCAACGTCCCAGCTGTGAGTCCCTGAGTTAAAGCCCTCAGAGCCCAGGACACAGGAGTAATTATCAATCCTCTCTGGGTTTTTAGGAAGCTTCTGTTTCTCTCCACGTCTCACACTGGTCAGATCTTCAGACAGGATGAGATTTGGCTGAGCAGTATTTGGATCCAGAATCACAGGAGTGTAGGAGACCATCTCCTTCATCTTGTTCCAGATGTTGAAGGTCAGGTTGCCCAGGTGTTTGGCCACATCTATCAGAGCTCCTGAGACCAGCTCTGGATCATCCAGCAGGGGGCGCTGCTGGACTCTTTCCACTGCAGCCTTGTAGATCTGCAGGAATGAGACGTCTTCAGCTCTCAGCTCCTCCTCTGTGGCTCTGATTATGTCCGAAAGAGCTGCTATCTCTCTGCTCAGACTCTCAATCTTCTCCTTCATCATCTGACTCTTCTGATCCTCTTCCTCACACAGAGCAGCGATCCTGGCCTCCTCTTCCTCTTGTAGAAACTGTCGAAGCCTCTTAAACTGCTCCTTAATCTGTCTCTCTGTGTCTCTGGCCTGGACCTTAATGTGTTCTGCTGTTTCATCACAGTTTCCTTTAACTTTGTTAAAGAGCTTCAGTTTGTCCTTTAAGGGCTTCAGGGATTTCTGGAGCTCCTCTTTGTGATCCTGTGCAGCTTCATCAATGGGTTTGAATCTGTGATTGTTGTGTGTTTTTGAATCTCTGCAGACAACACACACTGGCTGCTGATGGTCCAGACAGAAGAGTTTGAGTTTCTCAGAGTGCAGACTGCAGAGAGCCTCAGACCCTGCTGAAGCTCTCTGATCTCTCTCCAGTAAGAAGGCCTCACACAGGTTCTTTAATGCCAAGTTACGAGGAGGATCAATCAATAAATGTGTTTCCCTACAAACTGGACATTCCTGAGTTTGTTTCTCTCTCCAACAGTTCTGCACACATTCTTTACAGAAGCTGTGGCTGCATGTCAGGACAACTGGATCTGTAAAGACGTCATGACAGATGGGACAGGAGAGATCGTTTTCTGATTGAGAAAACATTTTGTCTCTGTGTGACGCAGAAAACGCAGCAGACAGATTAAGTTCCTCAGTCTCGAAAGTTACCTTAAAGTCATTTTCACTTTGAGTCGTAGCTCCTCTAAAACTTTTCTTTATAATGTGGAATCAGCAGAAGGTTGAAGTGACAGTATTCCAGTAGTCCAGTAATCCCAGTGTTTCCATTGTTCCCAGTATTCCCTCTTTTATGTGGCCTCTCTCTGTGGAATTCCTGAGTTTGGTCTGGAGATGAATCTTGAACGCACTGAACAAAAAGGGCAGCGGTGCTATTTAACCAACGTCACATAATGCCAACAGTTTTGGAAAACAGTACGCACATACTGCACACACCCATCTGATGCACATGACTCCACCTGAGGTGAACATGCCTTTACATGAGTTTGGTGGCAAACAGTGGCGTCATTGAGGGTAATAGTACCCAGGGCCTAGAAATGGTTTTGTACATATATATATAATTGCTGTTATAATTTACCAGAGTCCAAGGTGACATCTTCAAATGTCTTGTTTTGTCTAAAACCCCAAAATATTCCATTTACAATTATATAAAGCAGAGAAAAGCAGGAAAACCTGGCATTAGAGAAGCTGGAAACACTTTGCTTGTTTGGCATTTTTGCTTTTATGAAGTTAAAGTACCAGTGGATTTCTGAAGCCACATTTTATGTACTAATTATTAATTATTATGTAGTATGAAATTAGAACACAGTAAGTGGAAAAAATGAAAATTTAAAAAAATAGACAATAGAAGTCATAAAACTTATGCTTAGAAGATTTACATTTTTTGTACATTTTTTATGGCAGAAGTAAGGCTCCGAGTGTCCCATTATCATCACAGTTTGTCCCAGAACACTTATATACATCACTCCCTATTCATTCATATACAGACATTTGCCGTGTTGACAAGCTGTGGACATACTGGTAAAAAAAACCCTTCAAATTGGGTAAAACATCTTTTGTATAATTACATATACAGCATCATTATATCAACACTAATCAACATAATCATAGAATTATAAATAAGTAATTTAACATTTTCAGTCACAATACAATCATGTATAGATAATTCCATTTCATGGTTAATACCGATTATCATTTTTTTCCCTGAAAATCATTTTGAGTACCCTGAGCATTACAAATCATCTTTTTAAATCAATACCTCACTCTCCTCTTACTGCTTCATCCTTAATAATGTTCCTTTCCTCCTACTAAATGACGGCATATCTGAGCAGCTTTACTTAACCTGAGAGTATTACATGGTATGTAATACACATGGTATGCCCATCTAGGACCTGAAGGGACCAGGCCACAAGCATGTAAATGAAGGGACTGTGTGCTGTTCCATTGTTACAGAGACTGTAACTGGTAATATCTTCAGTGGGAGTTCATTCATGGTGCCGATGTATGGAAACAGCCTCTCAGTGAAGGTGTGTGTGAAGGTGTGTATGTGTGTGTTAGTATCAGGATCAGAGAATGACAGTTTTCCTCTGTTCCAGTCCAGATGAACTCTGATCCTCTGCAGCTTCTTCTCCACTGAGAGAACTTTATTAGAGAGTGGCGGAGAGACTGCTGTGTATTTTCCATTAAGGAGACTTATTTCCCAGTATCCAGCCGGTATTTGTCCCTTGCTTCCAACAGATTCATTTATCACACCCACACCCCAGAATTTATCATGTCTAACCTCAACGTCCCAGCTGTGAGTCCCAGAGTTAAAGCCCTGAGAGCCCAGGACACAGGGGTGATAGTCAAACCTCTCTGGGTTTTCAGGAAGCCTCTGTTTCTCTCCACATCTCACACTGGTCAGATCTTCAGACAGGATGAGTTCTGGGTCGGCGGTGTTTGGATTCAGAATCACAGGACTGTAGGAAACCATCTCCTTCATCTTGTTCCAGATGTTGAAGGTCAGGTTGCCCAGGTGTTCAGCTACATCTATCAGAGCTCCTGAGACCAGCTCTGGATCATCCAGCAGGGGGCGCTGCTGGACTCTTTCCACTGCAACCTTGTAATTCTGCAGTAATGAGACGTCTTCAGCTCTCAGTTCCTCCTCTGTAGCTGTGATTATGTCCGAAAGAGCCGCTATCTCTTTACTCAGAGTCTCAATTTTCTCCTTCATCATCTGACTCTTCTGATCCTCTTCCTCACACAGAGCAGCGATCCTGGCCTCCTCTTCCTCTCGAAGAAACTGTTGAAGCTTCTTAAACTGCTCCTTAATCTGCCTATCTGTGTCTCTGGCCTGGATCTTAATGTGTTCTGCTATTTGATGGCAGTTTCTTTTAACTTTTCTAACGAGCTTCAGTTTCTCTTGTAAGATCTTCAGGGATTTCTGGAGCTCCTCTCTGTGACCCTGTACGGCTTCATTGATGGGTCTGAATCTGTGGTTGCTGTGTGTTTTTGAATCTCTACAGATGAGACACACTGGCTGCTGATGGTCCAGACAGAAGAGTTTGAATTTCTCAGAGTGCAGACTGCAGCGAGTCTCCGGCGCTCCTGAAGCTCTTCGATCCCTCTCCAGTAAGAAGGTCTCACACAAGTTCTTTAATGCCAAATTATGAGGAGGATCAATCAATAAATGTCTCTCCCTACAAACTGGACACTCCAGAGTTTGTTTCTCTCTCCACCAGTTCTGCACACATGCTTTACAGAAGCTGTGGCTGCATGTCAAGACAACTGGATCTGTAAATATGTCCTGACAGATGGGACAGGAGAGATCGTTTTCTGATTGAGAAAACATTTTGTCTCTGTGTGACGCAGAAAACACAGCAGACAGATTAAGTTCCTCTTCTTCGAAAGTCAACGTACGTTAAAGTTACTTTCACTTTCAGTCGTACCTCTAAAATTCTTCTTTATAATGTAGAGTCAGCAGAAGGTTGAAGTGGCAGTATTCCAGTAGTCCAGTAATCCCAGTGTTTCCAGTGTTCCAGTGTGTTTTTGAAGGTAGCCGCGTCAAGCTAACTGATTTATTATTATATGGATGTATTTTATATCTTTATTATACATCCGCGGTCAAGTTGCACAGAGTAGATCGAACTTGGCAAGACGTCAGACACAGAAACAGCAGAGCAGCCGGTAAATTTTCAAAATAAAACACCCTGCGCAGACTCCCGATCGTTTATCAATAATAAACACAATTAAAACATACAAATAAAGAAACCATTTAACTACGTCGCCAACTTAACTTGGTAGAAGCACAAAAATCAAGGAAAATTACCAAATTAACGAAATCTGAGCAAGTTAACAAAATCGGGCAGTTTAGTTGCCCTGCTACTGTAGTAATTACGGTAGCCTGATGGCGCTTTTTCCAGCTTTGACTAGGCTGCCGTAATTATTGTAGTAGCAGTGCAACTGAATTTAAAAGGCGGATTGCTTCCCCGCGGTCAAGACGCTCCGCTTCTGAAACGCTCCCGGTGGGAGAGGACGCCGTGCAGAGGACGGATCCCAGCGGTGAAAACGCTTTATATGAAAGCGTGGTGGCAAACAGTGGGGTCATAGTGAGGGAAATAATGAAACTCAGTACCCAGGCCAGGGCCTGGACATGAGGACGGCCTAGAGTTAAAAGGTTTTCATCTGTAATTTTGAAATTTCACATTATTGGCATTGTATTTAAACTATTAGTGTTGGCTGAATAGTTTGAGCGACTATTTCTTGTATCCAAAACATTATTAAATCATTATTAGATCATTATTATGATCAGTTTACTACAGTGTTTTGATCAGTTTTACATTACTGATCCAAATAAAGCTTTGGCAGTGTCAAAATAAGGTTTAAACAATTAGATTAAGTTCATGTTAATATTTAACTTTACTTCTTGTATTAAGATCATTCAGTCAGTCTGAGAGTGATAGCAGGTTGCAATCCTGTTTTCAATTCAATACTGGGGCTAATTGTCTGTATTTGGGTTGTGCCTTTATGTCTGAAGTTTTATAATATTTCCCTGTTGCAACAAACTGGCCTGTAATTGTTGGAAACTGATTCACTTTAATTCTGCAAACAATAATGATTTCAATGATGTCTTATCTAGTTGTCTTTGATTATGAAATACCGTCAGATCGTAAACATTTATTAGTGGAGAGGTAAGACTTAGATGGCTTTACACATGTCTTCTGCCCAGTGTATGAAGACTATGAATGAAAATAATGTTAAAAAATGTCAAAGTGAAAGCTTCACACAGTAAGTATGTTGAGAAAACACGCTGGCATATGCAGAAATTTCAGATGTGCAGAATTTCTTAAATGTGTTATAAACACTCACTGATCATAAAAACTACTGGAGATGCAATAAATGTCCTTATTCATTCATTTATTTGCTGTCATGTGTTAATGATTTGCTGACACATGAAAATTAAAACATGTTATCAATTTATTGGTAACATATTGTCTATGTGCTAACACGTTAATGTATTGACAACACATGTATTGAATGACGGGACATTAAGTGGAACTCTTGGACTATGGACTATCTACTTCGATAAAGTTGTGTGGTCAGTTATTGATCACCTGATCCTCTTGCACTACTGCTCTCTGTCTATTCTGTATTCCCATATTGTAGAACATCAGCTGAATATATGTATATATCTTTTGCACAATCCATGCGCATGAATGCTGCTACAGTTTTTCAATGCCCCTATACCAGTTCAACCATGCACACTATATTCTTTACATTCTTTATATTCTCTATTCTTTATTTATTTTTAAAAATATTTTTGTAAACATTCATTTTAAATTCTTCTAAAGTTTGAATACCTGTTGCATTTACGTTACCTTTTAAGCAAACCTGGGAAATGCAATTTAATTTCTTCATAGGTAACATTTGAAACTGAAAAGTATAAATGTTACTGTGGTGACAATAAAGGTCCTTGAATCCTCGAATCTGTCTGTGTTTAGCACCTTTCAGCCCTGCCTGGCTCTTTTATGCCCAGTGCCCTGTGTGACTCTGTTTGGCCCTCTGTGGTATACATTCAACCTGAACCACACAATGAAAAGCTGCAGAATGAGAGGAGGAGGAGGAAACTCTGATGTTCTTATTGGTCGGGGACTTTTTCAGGCTTGCAGAGTGCGAGCAGAGAATCTTTCAGGACTAAAAATACATGTTTTCTTCTTCTTATCTTATCTTCTGCTTCCTTCTTTTTCTACATTAGTAATCAGTTTATACATTTCACATCAAAAACTGCATCAATTCTTCTCAGAGTCATAACTCACTTAAACCAGAACAGACATCGAAAAGCCCCTTCATCAAATGTCTTTTTCTTCAGTATCAACAATAATCCAGAAACTGTTGTAGCTACAATGTAAACAAGTAATGCAGCTTTTCATGGTGCAGTTTCTCCAAAATGTAAAGAAATATATATATATTTTAAATGAGCAGTATATGTAGTGAACTGGAAAAGTGACACAGATAAGTACTCAAACAAGTCAGTATGCAAACCAAAAAATACCTGATGTTTGTGTGCATCGTTGATGTTTACTATTGTTGTCCCACAATGAACTGTGCAAAAGCGCCTCAGAGAACAAAAAATGTGTATTGTTTTTTTTGTAAAACATTTTTGTCTAAGTGAAGGTCGATTTCCAAAGTCACATTTTGATTCATAAAGAACAGTATAATAGTACATACTGTATACAATTAGTATGTAGTATGACACTGGGACATAGCAAGTGACTCAACATATATATTGATCCCAGTTGGAAATAAGAAAAAACACAAAAACAAACAGTACAAGTAATAAAAACCTATGCTTAAAAGATTTTTGACAGTATAATCTTTTGAGAGACGTAAGGCTTGAGTGTCCCATTACGGTTGACAACCTGTGGACATAATGGCAAAAAAACAACACATTTACATGTGTAATATCACTGAAATGCTAAATGATGGCATTTCTGAGTAGCCTTACTCAACCTGAAAAGAATAAATGACATGCTTAGCTAAAACCTGTCAAGAATTTGCCACAAGCCTGTAAATGAAGGGACTGTGAGCTGTCCCATTGTTACACAGACTGTAACTGGTAATATCTTCAGTGGGAGTTCATTCATGGTGCAGATGTAAGGAAACAGCCTCTCAGTGAAGGTGTGTGTGAAGGTGTGTATGTGTGTGTTAGTATCAGGATCAGAGAATGACAGTTTTCCTCTGTTCCAGTCCAGATGAACTCTGATCCTCTGCAGCTTCTTCTTCACTGAGAGAACTTTATTAGAGAGTGGCGGAGAGACTGCTGTGTATTTTCCATTAAGGAGATGCACTTCCCAGTATCCAGTTGGTATTTGTCCCTTTTTTTGATCAGATTGCTTTACCACACCCACACCCCAGAATGTATCATGTCTAAACTCAACATCCCAGCTGTGAGTCCCTGAGTTAAAGCCCTGAGAGCTCAGGACACAGGGGTGATAGTTAAACCTCTCTGGGTTTTCAGGAAGCTTCTGTTTCTGTCCATGTCTCACACTGGTCAGATCTTCAGACAGGATGAGTTCTGGATGAGCAGTGTTTGGATCCAGAATCACAGAACTGTAGGAGACCATCTCCTTCATCTTGTTCCAGATGTTGAAGGTCAGGTTGCCCAGGTGTTTGGCCACATCTATCAGAGCTCCTGAGACCAGCTCTGGATCATCCAGCAGGGGGCGCTGCTGGACTCTTTCCACTGCAGCCTTGTAGTTCTGCAGGAATGAGACGTCTTCAGCTCTCAGCTCCTCCTCTGTGGCTCTGATTGTGTCTGACAGAGCTGTTATCTCTCTGCTCAGAGCCTTAATCTTCTCCTTCATCATCTGACTCTTCTGATCCTCTTCCTCTCTCAGAGCTTCATTCATTCAGCTTCATTGATGGGTCTGAATCTGTGGTTGTTGTGTGTTTTTGAATCTCTGCAGACAACACACACTGGCTGCTGATGGTCCAGACGGAAGAGTTTGAGTTTTTCAGAGTGCAGACTGCAGAGAGCCTCAGACCCTGCTGAAGCTCTCTGATCTCTCTCCAGTAAGAAGGTCTCACACAGGTTCCTTAATGCCAAGTTATGAGGAGGATCAATCAAAAAATTTCTTTCCTTACAAACTGGACACTCCTGAGTTTGTTTCTCTCTCCAACAGTTCTTCACACATTCTTTACAGAAGCTGTGGCTGCATGTCAGGACAACTGGATCATTAAAGATGTCATGACAGACAGGACAGGAGAGATCGTTTTCTGATTGAGAAAACATTTTGTCTCTGTGTGAAGCAGAAAACACAGCAGACAGATTAAGTTCCACAGTCTCAAAAGTTCCCTTAATGTTATTTTCACTTTGAGTCGTAGCTCCTCTAAAACTTTTCTTTATAATGTGGAATCAGCAGAAGGTTGAAGTGGCAGTATTCCAGTAGTCCAGTAATCCCAGTGTTTCCATTGTTCCCAGTATTCCCTCTTTTATGTGGCCTCTCTCTGTGGAATTGAGTTTGGTCTGGTGATGAATCTTGAACACACTGGACACACAGTTATGGAACGCATATATTGCACTCAGTTGAACGGGCGTTAAATAAAAGTGTGATGGCAAATAGACGATAAGTCAAGGAGGCCAAAAACATGTGAAATCACATGTTGTTTGCACATTGACAACATGTTGTTGTGCTTTTTAAAAATGTTAGCCCTTTATTATAGCAAAAGAGATGACAGGAAACAAAGGTAGAGAAAGATGCAGCAGGAGATATTGCTGTACGGACTGTAAAACCCCCTGAAGCAAATTTGTGATTTTTAATACTGAAATATACAAATAAAACTGACTTGACTTGACCAACACGTTGTTAATGTCATCTATCTGTTTGGCTTTCTGTCATTCAAATATAAGCGTCTTTTACGTTAATGCTTCTTACAGCTTTATTCAGATTATTAGGAGGCGGATTTATTAAATGGAACTACATTAGCCAAATATATGTATATATCTTTTGCACAATCCATGTTCATGCTACAGTTTTTCAATGCCTCTATACCAGTTCAACCATGCACACTATATTCCTAACATTCTCTATTCTTTATTTATTTTTTAAAATATATTTTAAACCTTCATTTTAAATTCTTCTGAAGTATGAATACCTGTTGCATTTATGCAATCTTTTCATCAAGTCTGGGAAACACAATTTAATTTCTTCATAAGTAGCATTTGAAACTGATAAGTATAAATGTAACTGTGGTGACAATGAAAGTCCTTGAATCTGTCTGTGTTTAGCACCATTCAGCCCTGCCTGCCTCTGTTATGCCCAGGTGCCCTGTGTGACTCTGTTTGGCCCTCTGAGGTCTACATTCTCCCGAACCCCACAATGAAAAGCTGCAGAATGAGAGGAGGAGGAGGAAACTCTGACATTCCTATTGGTCAGGGACTTTTTCAGCTCACTCTGATTGGCTGGCAGAGTGCGAGCAGGGAATCCCTCAAGGCACTCTCTGTCTTTGTCTCAGAGTGAAAACACAAACAGTCCAGTCAGGCCTCACTGCCCCAGCGTGTCCACCAGTCTGCTGAGGACCGGGACTGAAGTAGTCTGATGTGCTGTTCTGCAACAGAGAGTCATCAGCAACAGTACAGCTGCTGTTTGTAAGACTATAAATCTCCCTGATTACTGCCAGTCTGCTGCTGCACGGTCTGCAGCTGTAACATTGCAAGTACCTGTAACGTTTAGCAAAGCAGAGTGAATTCCACAGTACGTCTCCACTCCTCAGCAGTGCCAGACACAGAGACAGAGGTGAATGAGGGAGCTGCTGTTTTGCTGTGAGAAAGTGTTGGGAGATAAATCCCTTCAGCGGCATGTTGGAACAAAATCAGGAGGTGAAGAAACCAGCTCAGTTCATGTTGCAGAGGGTGGAGAAGGAGAGCTGGCAACAGGACGAATCAGGAGGCAAGAGTGGAAAAAAAAAAAAAACTGAAGAGAAAGGAAAAGTCCACAGTTTAAGACGAGAAAGGTGAGTTTTGTTGCTGTTGAGAGTTTATGAAAATCTGAAAAGGGAAAGAAAAAAAAGAAAACTGAGGTTGAAAGTGAAGTGTGGAACCAGGTGGAGAAGAGGAAAAAGACTTTGCAGTGAGAGTGAAGAAGTAAAGAAAAGGGTTGATGTTGCTCAGCAGGAATGAGATGAAAGGCTAGACGGTTAAATTGCAGCGGGCCAGGAGCGACGGTGGGCGGGGAGAGAGGAAGTGTGGTCGACAAGAGAGGAATTTAAAGCCTCATTGTTCTGGAAGAGCAGAGGGAGAGAGAGCTGAGCAGCTGAGGACTCGAACCACCGACAGACGCTGAACAACATGGACGTGAGCTCAGCCATGGAAAAGGTAAGACAGACACGTTTACATCTACACAGCTTAAATCCTTATTTATAGCTACTTCCAGATTAACAACTGAAACGTTGAGGTCAAGGGTCAGAGGGTCACTTAGTCTGAGGTGATGTTGCCTCTAGAGAAACTGTGAGGTAAAGAAACTTTACTGAATTCAGCCCTCAGACACATCTCATATTTCTCTACATTGTTAGCATAGCTGCAGAAAGCTGAGTTGATAATCAGACTTAATCTCTGTTTTGTTTCATTATTCAGTCACGACTGTAGTCATGTTATTTTATTTCAGTTTGAAAGAAAACATTTGACATTTCAGTCCCGTCATTTTGAATTGTCACAGAAGCTGTGGTAGGGTAAATGCTAGGTTGGATCAGCTGGAGGGATGAACTCTCGCAAGTTAAGGTGAAGGTTAAGGTGAAGTTTAGGGTGAAGGTTAAGGTTAGGGTTATGTGCACAATGAAGAAACACAATGCTTAAAATCGTCCCTTCGTCTGATCCAATCTAGCACCAACCCTTTGGTAGCGGTTGCTAGGAGCAGTCAGGTTAACATTTCATGTTGATTTAAGAGTTGTTATTTCTGTAATAACAACCTGCACCTGTATCTGCATCCATCTCATCCACACTTGTTGTCATTTTGTGGCTATTTTTGGATGCGATTGATAGGTAGCCAAGTAGCTAGCTAGTTATGTAGGAAGATGACGTCTCCATATCATGATTTTCTGTTATTTCTGTTATGGAGTCGGATGTGTATGTTAAACTTTTTCAAAGGTTCAAACCTTGAGGTGAGCATATGTACAATACTCCCAGCAAATCAAAAGCCACCTCTTCAACCTGCTCTGAACATAGATTGTTCCCACATGCCCACAAACACATATCTGTTCCATAGCCTTTGCTGATAAAGTTGTTGTAAGGTTGTTGCAGGCTTGAACATGTATGGATGTATTTGAGAAGTTTCCATTTCGAGTGAAAAATGAGAAAAAAAAGTGAAATCCTACTACTATTGTTTGTTGATGTAGCCTCCAGAGCGGCCAGAAGTCTGTCTTGACACAAAGCTTCCAGAAGCTAACCAATCAGAGCAGAGTGGGCTCATCGTGAGGGGCGCCTTAAAGAGACGGGAGCTAAAACGGCCTGTTTCAGACAGAGGCTGAACTAAGGGGCTGCATAAATGGCCAGTATAAGATAAATAAGGATTTTTTTTCAACTGTAAATCATGCAAATATATTCCAGTAGAGCCCCAGTAGATAAATATAGACCTGGAAATGTGCATGATATGCCCCCTTTAATTCTGCCAACTAATCTCTGATTGGTCAGTTGATCCCCCAATCAGAGAAAACTGCTGTCAGTGAACATAACACCAGATCTGTTTGAATCAATGAGAAAATCTGAAATGTGATAAGCAATTCTGAGGTCTGGAAACAGGCAAACTTAAAGTTATAATGCTTAAGATTTTCATATCAAATCTCATTACTATTCAGAGTATTTACATTCTGTAAACTGCCTCTCTGTACGGTAGTTTTCATAGTGGAGTTCACTCAGACGAAACCGGATGATGAGTTCAGTGTCCGATGTTGATATTTTCTGTCTTCTGCAGTCTTTAATAAAACAATGTGCGTGTGGCTCTTGGACTGGTACTGATCAGACTACATTCATAATACTCCTCTTAACCCAAAGAACTCTGTGTGTGTCTTAGCTGCCAAATTAATCTCCATTATGAACAGACAAATAGTTTTTTAAGTTTTTAAGATTCTCTTGATAAATCATAGTGAAGTTATGCAATATAATAATTTGCTTTGTACAAAGACACTCTGCTAAAAGTAATTTACTGCAACAGTTATTGTACCAGCCAAAATGTCAGTTTGAGTGATGGCCTCATGGCAGCTCATGAGGGATTACTTGACTCAAAAAAAAAAAAAAAAAACCTGGACCTGCTACAGACTCTCGCTGCAGAAATTAAATTAACTGACGTGAAGAGTGGAAGCGATTTTATAGACCTTTTCAGGTTTATTTCATTCTGTTACTGTTGATTTCAATTGTTTTTACATGTATGTGCTGCAGTTCAAGATATTTTAAAATCAGTTCGGACAAATCTCTTGGGCTTGTTTACATCTGATCCATTTCAAACAGCTGGAGATTTCTAACTCAGTCATTGAAGGTGATCCGTGAACACGAGGACCTTGTTCCCCCCCGCTGGGTCTGTTCTGGCAGCCGTGTACAGTTTGTCTCTTTCAGATCCCTCCTGTAATTCAGCCTCTGGTTGTTCGTCCAGAGGTCACATCAGTCTGTGGCTGATAACCTGACAGATCAGTGTCACCTGTCGGGGGGGTTTGATCCCGCCGTCCCCTGGAGCTGGAAAAACAGCCATCACCAGGCTGGAAATAACCCCTAACACACAAACGAAATGGGTTTCAGGAGTGAGGGGAGGTATGTCTATAACCAAAATACAAACAAAAAATCTCAGAATAGATAAATTTATACAAAGAAAAAATGCAAAGACAGTTTCCAGAGACATATTAAGATACTCTGCACGATAATTTGTGTCTTTTACCACGTTAAAATCCTTGAAATGACATCTACTCCTTCTCCCTCCATTAAATATTTAAAATCTATGAATATGCAAATATATTTCATTTGAGAAATTGAACTGCTGGACACAAGATGTCTCCTACTTCACTGTAGAGTCTATTCTCAGTGTTTGTGCACTGGACGTTTCAAGTTTCCACATCACAGTTGTGTAACTTGAATATTGAACCTCGATTGGCTTCCAAACTAGTTGAGATGTCACAAATCCTTTTCATAGGCCCGCCCCTGAAAATCTAATTTTCAATGAGCGCAGAGAAACTTTCCACTTTCAGCAGATGAATGTGAAAACAGTCTTCGAGTGCCAAACTCCGCACATACATCATTCTGCACAGTGAAGCCCAAACATCCAACTGTAGCAACAAGAGGAAAAACACATTTTTGAGTTGAAGGAGACTTAATCTTCACCTCTCCCATTTTATCAAACTGTCCTTCTCTTTCTGAATGGTATCTCATTTGTTTATACTTTCTGTAAATGCCAGCTCATCTGTGGCATATTTTCTAATTCTGCAGTAAATGGATAATAACAGGAAATATCTAGGATGCCATGTGACAAAAGTCTGGGCTCAGACCCAAACTCAGGACCTTAAATGCAGCAGGTCGACTCACACTGTGTGACCTCAAGCGTCTTATCTCACACTGTTTCCTACAGTTTCCTCTTCACATAGCAGAGATGTTTAGAATTACTCATCGTGGTTCAGCCTGAGTCTGATCCACCTACAACATACTCGCCTTATCAGACTCCTAAATATAGAGCCGCTACACATTTCCCTCTTTCTGAAAAAATGCATTTCTAGTTTGGCTCATGTTTGGCAAATGTTCTCATTCAGAGCAACATGATACTGTACTGTTCAGTATTTGTGGTTAAGACAACTCAAACAAACCAAGTGAAGGTGGTCAGTGATCACCTGACAGCAGAGGAATTAAACTGAAGAAATGTTTGTACTGAAGCTAAAAAGCTTTAAATCCTTCAATAATGCAGAATCATAGTTACTGTTATTTGCTATAAACTAGAGAGCAAACATGGAGCAGCTGAAAAACAATAGATATCCAGAGTGTTAACAATAATTTAATAAATACAGTATACATAATTATATGGTTAGATACAGTCAAAATAATCCGATAATTTTCAGAATCAGATACACATTGTCAATCACAAGGCAATGGAAATGAGTCATTATACACAAAGAATAAGTATAAAACAAAAATACACACAGAACAGTTAATACAGCTTATAATCATGATATGTTATTTCATGTTATTTCCTGATTGTTTTCATAATAATAAGATAATTCCAGGTCATTTATATTTCAGTCCAGCTGTTTTTTTTTTATTTCAAAATGTCATTTTTCCCAAAGTCTGTTTTGGAAACAGCATTTTTTCCAATTAGCATTCAGAGTCATGTTCCACTTTTTATCACAAAATCTTTGTCGGTCAAGACAAACTGGGCAGAGCCAGTGATGTAAATCACAGCCGGTCACATATCTGACTCTGCCCTGTGTGTCGATGTCATGTTTCTTTTTTTAACTACACATTTTTAACTAACTTCCATACTTGTGTTAGCATTACTCTGTGGGTTTGTCATGTTTAAAGGAACTTCAGATGGCATCCTGGTGGTCTAAGGGTTAAAGTACCGTTCATGAACTGAAACGCCCTTGGTTTGTGTCCATCTGGGGAATGAATAAAATGTCCCAAAAAAATATTTAAAAAAGAAACCGTAGAAACCATTTGTGGTGTGTGTACAAAGAAATGTTATAAAAGTTGGTCAGTTTAAGAATCCAAGACCTGCATCATGTCAGCTGACTCATGATTGGTTGAAGGTTTCTTATTTGGAGGAACTTCTGAGTCACATCTGCTCTGATGTGGCGTTCATGTGGTGTCGGAATAATCAGAAAAATGAGTTCCCCACTGGGAAAATTCACTTGAACGGTCCCTCAAATCGGAACAACAACTCAGAAAGTTGACGAAAATTTTGGTACACGACTTGCTGAATGTTGACGTCATATATGCAGACACAAGGTGGATGAAAGTAAATGTTTGATTGATGGCGAGAAACTTTGTACTAATTCACGTATTTCACATCAATAATTTTGCTCACATGTAACTAGTTATATGGTTTTAGGTTGTAACCGTTAGTTGCTGTCCACGTAGGGTGACCTCGATTAGTTAGAAAACTTATTTATTAGCATAAAGGCTGATAACAAGTCAGGTAAAGCAATATTTTAGTGGTTTTATGGAAAGTACTGGTGTAGCAACAAGTCTGGGACAAAATACAACACATCTTTGTAGCGTCCATATTGTTTCCACATTACAGCTTAAAAGCTCATGAACACACAGAGGTCAGAAGAACGACTTCCCAACTCAGGAAATGTGTTGGACTGTGGCTCACAAGCTCCTCCTATAAGAGTCACAGTGAGTGTAGAGAGCTGACGTCATGACATCACTTCCTGTCCAGCATCTGTTACACTAGCTTCTGTAACTCAATGCAATGTCTTTCATCTTTCTTTCATCTGAAAAAAAGTAAGTGTGTTCTTGGAGTTTACTTTCCATATTCAAGAAAAATCTATACTTACTGAAGCTGGAACCTTTGTGACTTTAACAAACTTACTTTTAATTTTTTAATTGTAATCTCATGCTGCCTATAAACATCTTCAGTCCTCTCTGTTCTGCTGTTATTACAGGCACGTTTGAAATAACTGTGACCCTTGACTCGCCCACGAACACTTCACGTGAAGCCGTGACGTTTAACCCTCAGTGGTCAAAGGCTTATGGGAAAAACAGAAACCTTCAATAAACAATAATATTAGATTTTTTTATTACTGTCTTTATCTAAACCCATGGAATGAACAACACAACATGCTGTTGGGAAAGGCTCTGGATTTTTACATTATTTACGTTACTACAAACGTCAGGGGGGATTTTGATGATGTTTTCATTCTTCTGGAGCAAAACAAGGAAGTTCAGGTTTCACTTCGGCTCTCAATACTCACAAAAACACACTTAGACTGCTGACAATTTGCATTTAGTTTAGCATACAGCCCACTGCCTCCCTCGTCCACAGGAAGAAGAAAATTACGCTAAAATACTAAAATGAGCCAAAGATGTAAAGTTCATCATCAACAGTAGAGTTTTAGTGGAATGTTCCTTTAAATCTGATTTAGGTTTGAACTGCAAAGTGTAACTGGTCCTGATGACTGCTAACTGGTGTCAGCTCAGTAGCATAATAATAAACACACTCTCTGTCGGTCAGCGTATTCCAGAGGGATGTAATGAAGTCTTGTTCTTCTTCAGCTGCCTCTTTTCCAGCAGTCATCGTCGTGACCTTTTCAACACGGGCCGATCAACAATAGTCGCTTCACACACACTCGATGTCTCTCTCTTCACACCTCTGAGTACTCTCATCTGTCCTCGCTCACCGCTAATGACAGCTTGTCTCTCTTTCTCCTGAGGTCACGCTCTTTGAGAATTAAGCCCATTACAAACACGAGGACCATGTGCAACAACTAGGTCTGCAGCTAACGATTATTTTCATTATCGATTAATCTGCCAATTATTTTCTCAATTAATTGATTAATTGATATTTTCTGTACAACAAAAATAGTAAAAAAATGCCCTTTATAATATCTTAGAGACCACAATGACGTCTTCAAATGTTTGTTTTATCTGATCAACAGTCCAAAATCCAAAGATATTACGTTTACTATCATCTATGACACAGAAAAGCTTCATATTCTCACATTAAAGAAGCTGCAACCAGCAAATGTTTGGCATTTCTGCTCAAAAAATTACTAAACCGATTATTCGATTAACAAAATAGTTGCCAATTAATTTTCTCTTGATTGGCAAATCGATTAATTGACTAATCGTTGCAACTTTAGCATCAACGCAACAAGCTGGCATCACTAGCCGAAGTCTCTTTGTGTCTTTATCTGTAACCAAAAAAAAGTGTGGTCCAAAAATGCTACACTGTCAAAAGTCTATGGACAGACCAAAAGTGTTCACATGCTTTTTTGTACTTTTGGTTTTTGCTGGTTTTGGCCGTTTACTTCCAGTGAAGGGGACGTTTTTAATGCTGCAGCAGACAATGTTATTTCCGATAACAATGTGCTTCCAACTCTGTGTCAGTAGTTTTGAGAAGACACATTCCTCATCATAACAATGCCGACGTGTGCAAAACCAGATCCATAAAGAAATGGGTTTCCCAGTTTGGTGTGGAAGAACTTGACTGGCCTGCACAGCGTCCTGACAGCTCAGCCCCATCCAACACCTTTGGGATGAACTGGAACGCCTAATGCGAGCCAAACCTTGTCATCCAGCATCAGTGTTGGACCTCACTGATGCTCTTGTGGCTGAATGGGAGCAAATCCCTGCAGCCAGTTTCCAAAATCTGATGGAGAGCCTGAAACCAGAATAGTGGAGGCTGTTATAGCAGCAGATACACCCCCACCCCTTCTACATATATAGTATATTACGTGTATGAATGTCTCTCTCAGGAGTGATGTGCTTGTTAATACCTGGTGACAGATGGACAGGTGGGCACGTCTGTCAGCGGCTTGTTTTAGCAGAACAGTCGTCGGGTTTCTTGCCAGAGAAAAACAGTCAGTCATCTCTGAGTGTTGTTTCCTGCACACACACACACACACACATAAACACACATTTGAACTTTTTTATTTCATAATGCATACCTCAGCCCCTTACCCTGACCTTAACCATCACAACTAAATGCCTAAAACCAACCCCAAACTGAATAAATGTGCTCATTTTCCAAAAATGTCCTGATTTTAAACATAAATTGGTCCTCAAAAAGATAGCCGTACATTATTATTATTATATTAATAATGTCAAGATTCAAATATTTACACACACAAACACACACAGGCACAAACAAATCACTCTAACAGAGGTCAAAGGTCGACCAGAAACCCACAGAACAATTGAACTTTTACTAGTTTTACAAATTCAAAAAACTTGACAGAGCTTTCAATCACATCTCACAGTCTTCATCAGCGGATGATGAGTGGGTGATATCAGGCAAGTCGTGTATTACGTGATGACAATCGAGCAGAAAGTGTGAGAAGACTGTGAGATGTGGTTGAAAGCTCCAGGAAAAAAGCTATTATTTGTTTTAAGGACTTTTAATAATATTTGTTAAAGTTAAACAACTAACTGATCACAGGCAAAACATTATGGTTACTTAAAAACATTGAAGTATGGAAGACGATTGAAGCCATGTTCTTTTCTTTTTAAACATAATTAAAAAAAAGTAAATAAAAGGAAAGAGGAGGCACAACTACGGCAGGAGGAGAAACAAAAGAAAGGAGCGAATTAGAAAACAGACAAAAGAGCAGAAGAGCTGAAAAAAAAAAGACAGATATTTAGAGCTGAAGCTGAAGAAGGAGGAAATGAAAAAAGACGTGTTGGGACGACAGATAAGACTCTGGAGTGTTTGTCAGTACAGTGATGATGATGTCACTGGGTGGACCCATGAGATCATCCATCCTGCGTATGTATGTGTGTGTGTATGGGGGGGTGGGGGGGTGTTAACTCCCTTTTCTTCCTCCCACACTCACTGAGAAATGTTCAAAACAACAATTCTCATCTAACACCTCCTCACACGCCTTCACCATCATTGTCACTTCAGGCTGCCAGGAAGTTATTTTTTCTTTGCCGTTAACTCGTACGATGTTGTCATTCAAACATCTAATGACTTTGTTTTTCAGAGCAGCACTGTAAGTTTTTTGTTCTCATCAAACTAAGTGCTGTCATGCTTATTCAGTTTAGTTTTGGCTCAGTTCTTTGAGGCTAACTCAAAGTCCACATACTGGAGCTTTTCAACCAAATCACATGATTGAAAGGTTTGGAAAATCAGTCAAACTACTATTTCCAAGGTCAAGAATAAGCTTTCACCCTCACGCACCCTTTGATCCATGTTTTAATCAGGGTTTCACTTACTTCAATGTTTAAATCTTTATTCCATCAGAAAAAGTAGATTATTTCCAGCTCAAACCGGCTCCTCGTCAGCTGCAGATGAATCTCACAGACTCAGCAGGTGTGTGTCACTGAGGTAACGACTGGCTGCTTGAATGCACTTTTGAGGGTTACTCAAGATAATGTCACATAATAAATCACAAACCAACATTTTTATCTTTTGCGTTTTACATAGGAAATCATCAAAAACCAAAAAAAATTCCAATACAATATGACTAAGAAGATAATCCTCTATAAGAAACAGGAATCAAATCTAAAAATAAGGTAAAAGTGAATCTTATAGGATTATTTTAAAGCTGATGCTGAGTAAATCTAATGTTTATGGAAGTCCATTTTGTTTTGTAATGACAAAAATAAAACAATTCATTTATCTTGAAATACTAAGTCAAAGTAAATAAGAAAAAAATGCTATTTCATATCATAATTTTACTTGAACCTGCTGTTATTCTATATTTTTTTGTCTTGTTTTGACTTCCCTACCCTGCACTGTGGCATTCAGCCCGAAGCCCTTTGGTTTCTACTGAAGATATAAATCTTTAAAAACGGATCGTGGATATGTAGATTCAATCTTTTTAAAGGCTCAATAATTTCCTAAAACGGCTGAGCGCTGAAGTTTTGTAGCAATCAATCACTCAAACAGGAGGTAATAGTGCATTTGTTAGGGACTATTTTCAGCGGTGGACTACGATGTGTGTGTTCATGGAAATAAAGGAACATGTGTGTTTTTAATAGTTTTTGGACAACAGTGAGACAGAGGAATAAGATATATCAGGCTTTGGATACACAGATGATACTTGTTAGTTAGACCAATTCAATTATGGTTTTGTATTTTTAACTTCATCATTCATAACTTTTCATCTGTTCTTTTCTCTTGATGGTGAGAAATGGGCAAAAGAAAAGTACTTGTTCTATTTTTTGTCAGGCTGTTGTGACCTCTGACCTTTGATGCAGTAAGAATGTAGGAACCTCACATGATCAGAATCAAACAAATTATTTAAGTGCATCCATCAGCTGTGATTTTGCTGTATTTTGTGTGTCTCCTCTCAGATGACTGTGAAGCAGAGTGCAGGAGGTGCAGGAGGAGGAGGAGGAGGAGGAGGTTCAGCGGTGTGTCTCGTATGTAAAGAGAGCTGCTCTGGATTTCAGCCACATTCTTGGAGGTAAAACACTTCACTGTTTTTTTTTAATTTTCATTATTATTATTTCTCTGTACCTGAAAAATAGAAATGAAAAGAAAGATAATGAAAGGATCCCAGTTTCATCAGTTCATTAAATAACATACATTAAATAAACACCACTTGCATTAATACATAAATAAAACTGATTTAATGGTTCACTTGGTTAACCAGTAAAATTGGTGCTGTACAGTATTAAAACAGAGCCTACGGAAAATACTTCTGGAAGTAGCGGCTTCTCCTACCTCACAACTCCGTACATAGTTGAACCATTTAATTTTAGCATGCTAACTGCTAGCTCGAGCGGTGTGGCGCCACTGTTTCCAGTCATTCATCTTCTACATGACAGTGTAAAATGTGCTAATGTTGTGCAGATAGATAAGGAACTTAACATTTGTTAAATTTGCTTGGTGTGGAGGACACATTCCCTACTGGTGCCACTAAATGTTACCACAGAGCCAAGCTGGTCAAATAACATATCTGTCTTTTGTCTCCCCTTCCATACTTTGACCAGGAAAGCCTGCATGGCGTGTGGCTGCAGCACGGTCGACCACGCTCCCGGGACTGATGTGGAAGACGACCAGCGAATGGGACGCCTGCTCGCAGACTCGCCCTGCTCCCATTTGACAGCGAAGGTTAAAGGAGGTGGCGGCCTTCGCATGTACAAGAGGAACCGTATGATCGTGACCAATCCGGTGGTGTCACGCAAAGATCCGACCTTCAATACCACGACATACGACTGGGCGCCGGCCGGCCTCAACCAGAAACTGGTGAGGATGGGAGTGAAGTACAGGAGGTCGCTGCAGTCTGTTAGTCTGTGTCAGCTTGTAAAGTCAAAACACTGATTCACAAATTAAAACATTTGATTTAGGAATGAAAACAGTCTGTTTAAATGACTATTTTATATTACTTCTGTTCTTCTGCACTTAAACACTGTTAAGTAAAAAAAAACAGTATATGCATCAAATATAATGAATGGAAATATAGATTATGTAGTCAGCAAGATACGTTTTATTCCCCTCCTAAAGGTTTACCACTTGAATTTCTTTATTAGTTAGTTTAGTTTATTTCTTTGGTTTCATTTGATTTCTGCTGCCGTCTCTGCCTGTCGAACAGTCTACTCCGTCTGGTTTCCATTAAAAACAGACTGAAGTCTGTTTCAGGTTTCACAGCCTATAATTATGATGATGACAGTGATTATTGAGCACGGCAGCACAGCAGGGGAATAGCAGGGGGACATTACTGTGGTTTAACTTGTAGAGACAAATCCAGATCCAACACTGACTGTTCTCCAGCTCTATTTCTCTCTCCACACACACACACAGCCATGTTTCCATCACTTCAGAGGACATTACATTGACTTATATTAATTTACTGGAGACTTACCTTAACCCTAACACTCACCCTAACCTTAAACCAAGTTTTGACCTTAATGATTTACGTTATGGGGACTTGCTTTTTGTCCCCACAATGTGACTGTGTAGACAAATGTCCCCACAACGTTAGTAACACAAGTATAAACAGACAGCACACTTTTCAAAATATTTAACATGTGTGTACTTGTATTCTGCTGTGAAATGATGCAAATCTAGAGTCTGTTAGTACAGCTGTAGACTGTTAGTCATTATCTTACTGTGGTGCAGTCATCTGACAAAACACAGGTACGTCACTGACAACACCTGAGTGATCGACTGAAACATAAACTCACAGAAAGTCTGAGTCACAAATTGGCTTCTGAACATTTCTTCTACGTTGAATTATGTCATCCGGTCATGTTAGTGAAAAGTTGACGTCTTAATGTAACGTCTCTGTAATGTGAGATCTGATTTATCTACTTAGAGTGTGTTCAACAAGCTCAGATTTCAGTGGTGGGAAAAACCAGCAAAGTGCCAAAATGAAGAAAAAAAAAAATGTTTTTTTAAAAATTGATCTGCATGTATTATGGACATATAAAGACAAAGGATAGACAGAGACCAATGCAGAGACCTGGAGACGTTATTCAATTATTTTCCGTCTCTCTTTATCTTTTCTCCACTCAGTGTCTAATTTGTCCCAGCAACCATGGAGAATTGAGTGTGATAATTGTTTATAAAAATGTCAAACAGGTTCCAAAAGCCTTGACTCACTCATATCACTAAAACTGAACAGTAATAAATACTTTAGCACTGAGGTTGCTTTTTTAAAACTTGAAAGTTGGAACTGGTGAATATCCAGTCTTTTTATGTACATTTTTGACATTAGATATGAACTTTTATAACTTTTATACATATAATGAGATTCCTCAAATGTAATATCCTCTAATTCTCATCCTGCGTCTCTGAATGATGCATATCCTTATTTACTGACTTTATCTGTACATACAAACACATATTTGTGTCTGTCATTTCTCCTCCAAAACCTGAAGCAAGTGATGAAATACAGCAGTTTTTCTTCTGGTAATGTACTCTACTCTATTCAGGAAATACGGATTCAAAATAAAGATCAGACGGTAAAAAGTATCTGTTCAACTTTGACCATAAATGAGCTGCAAAAATCTGTCGTCTTTAGAGTGTAATTTAACTTCTTAAACTCCCCAAGGATGCCGGCGTCCTTGGCCGACATCACTGTCTTTCAGTGGCTGTAGCAGGCTCAGTTTTAAAGCTACAGTGAAGATTCTTGTATCATATGAAACTAGATAGCGCTCCAAAGTTAGGCTAAATTTTGGTGAGGGATAAACTAGCATGACCATTTCAAAGGGGTCCCTTGACCTCTCACCTAAAGATATCTGGATGAAAATGGGTTCTATGGTTACCCACAAGTCTGCCCTTTACAGACATGCCCACTTTATGCTAATCCCATGCAGTTTTTTGCATGCAGTATAAATGTATTATTTTCGCCTATTCTAAAAATGGTGTATTTGAATATTTCTGCAGACTGGGGTCCCTAAACAGTCTTGAAATTGCATAAATTGGGTCTCAGTGGAAAGCTGAGACTCTTGTTGATTCAATAAGCCCAATTGTATTAATGTATGATGATGTTAGTCTCCACAGTAGCCATTTCATTGTGGTGAGACCATTTTTCGAAACTTGACCTCACTCTATAAAATGACCACAGCCTCATGAAACTTTACAAAAACAAACTAGAGACCTAGAGCATTCAGAATATGTTTGCCTTTCCTAGTTATATTGACAATAAGGGGGTAGTATCAATCCACAAATTGCTGCAACAACTTATGAGACATAATTGAACATGGCGATGGCCATCATACTCTTCCATCATAACCAAAACACAATGTTTATTACAGATTTATGACTAGAAAAAGTTGACATGCAGTGCTGACCATCATCTCAAATTAATCTTTATGTTCAGATGATGTATACCTCTTCTATGTGGAATATACCGTTGACCTGCTATCTCCCCCTAAAGATTCCCTGTCTCCCACTAAAAAAGACAAAAATGGGTCTATGGTAGGAGGGGAGGAGAGTGGAAAACATATAAAACATAAGGGACACACATCAAGATGCAAAGCTTTGTGTTTTTTGATATTCTGAGTCTATTTTTTTTTCTCTGATTGAAGTATAATCACACAGGCAGCTGTTTAAATCACACAATCCTCATTTCTGTCTATATGTTGTGAACTTATTAACTATATTCATAATAATGGATCAAGGCTGTGAGTTTTACTGTAAGCTTCTTGGTTTCAATGAGGGCATATGGAGCTACAGTGGACCTGTGTACTCATTATGGAGCCAAGTGAAAAACTATTTTTCTCCAGTAAATTTCTGATGTTCAACAGTCTGTAATCGCTCCTGCTGACAGGGTGTTTTAGTAGCGCTGAACACCGGACGAGACTGATGTATCTCATCTGGTGTGAATTTGGGGTCACACTGAAACTTACTACAACTAAAATGTCCCCTGATCCCCCTCAGGCCATGCAGTACATGGAGCTCATCCCAGAGAGTCAATGTCCGGTCTCGGGGACAGATGGAGCGTTGGAGCGACGCAGGCAGCTCCTCAGTCAGCTCCCCGCCTACGATCAGGACCCCATGAAGTGCCAGAGTCTGGCCAGTGAGGAGGAGGTACAGTGCTCTGCTCATGATTATCTACAACACAGGCAACATGTTAACATTAGATCCCCATCCAAATCATTAGAGCTCATTAATTATGCACAATTATACTGTTAATTAAGTCCCTAAACTACAGACCTCCATTGTTAATCAAAAAATGTATTCTTGGTACAAGTTGACTCTGATCTCTTACGTCTACGTCCTCTTGCAGATTTCCTCCATGCTGCTGTTTGTGAAGCAGTACAAGCAGGAGGTGCTGGGAGTCGGGGAGGTGGCTTTACCTGGTGAGGACGGAGCTCTGAAGGAAGCAGCCATTCAGAGGACAGCGAAGGAGGCCAAGGACCGCAGCAACAGTGACAAGAAGGACGCTCTGGAGCACCGAGACCACAGCTCAGCCAATAACAACGCTGCCTCCACTGCTGGTTCCACTAATGGAACAAATGACAGCACGAAGACTGAATATGTAAGTAGATAATGCGTCTGATATCTTTGAAGTTTAAATCCTGGTAATCTTGGATGCGGCTTAAAAAAAACCCAACTTTTTCTGCGACAAAGTACCAGACAGATAGTAAACATCAGCTGTCCAGTTATTCTGTAGGCTGCAGACCACAAAAAGACCTTAAACACTTAATGGTGTCAACACTGCCTAATTTACATCCTTAAGTTGGATTTACAACCACCACATTTGGTGCAATATTTCTGTTGAGTCTCCTCTTTTACTCAGAAAAGGTTTTGTGATTCTATCATGTTTGCTTGTATCTGGACCCTCAAGATATAACTCTACTGACCCCAACTAATTCACAAAAATAGTTGTAAATTTCAGTCAAAGTTCAAAGGCCAGAACAGAGTCAAGAGAGGACAAACAATGCCTCACTGTAATGTTTCTGACCCCATTAATTTTCAAACCACGTCTTAGAAGATGTCTTGTTCCAGTAATTTGCTCCATGACCTTCTTTCACTTTCATATTCTGTCATCTCTTTGTCCTCTAGCGATGTACTGGTTGCCACGGTGAGGTTGCCAAGGAGAGTCCAGCTGTTTACACTGAGCGCGCAGGTTACCATAGCGCCCTGTGGCATCCTACCTGCTTCGTATGTTCAGAGTGTGGCCAGGGATTGGTGGACTTGGTCTACTTCTGGTCCAATCAGAGGCTGTTCTGCGGACGACACTACTGTCAGACGGTCTGGCCACGATGCTCAGGCTGTGACGAGGTGAGATGACGTCTCGGTGAACTTAATTTCCTGTTGACTTCCTGTAGACATGTTTAATATGAGTCATGGGGACGGATTGCAAAATTGCTGTGGCCAAGATCCGGCCCACGCCCGACACTTTCGGCATTTCCACCCGGCCCACATACCGCGTGGAATGATGCCACTTAGGCGGTCCCCTGCTGTTTCCCAGATCTGGGCCACAAGCAAGCCGTATGTCAACCAAGAACAAACCAGATAAACCAGAACTGGCCCACATCCAGAATACACATACCTGAGACCACTGCATCTTTACCAAAAAAGGCGCACATTTGATTTGGGATATTTGGGCCATATTTGCTTTTTTACACATTGGCCATTTCAGGCTCAAATCCATTTTGTTTGGGTCAGAAGAAGGTCAGCAGTGCCGCATCATTGCCTGAAGTGGCCCACTTCTGTATGCTATGTGAGTTGTTCTTTCCATGATTATAATGGATGATGCAGAGGCTAATGACCTTAGTCTCTTCTTAGCCTCCACATATTTTGTCGTGCATGACATTGTTTGATTGGTGGATATGTACTGCTTTTAGTCTGCGCATGTTAATTATGTTGTGTATCATGACTTTTGCAAGATGTCATTTTATTCTAATTTTAGGTCGTCTCTTCAATTCTGTCCAGGGACAAGAGATCAAAAATAGCTTCCAGGCTAACTGGCTCATTTACAGTTCTTTTTTCCCCTGTTGATTAATGAGCGTTGTCCCCGTCAAATAAATAAATTAATTAAATAAAAAACATTAAAAATCCATTGCAACATTGTAACAAACAACTTTGAGGGTATTTTCCTGCTTATACTGTACAATTTCTCACAATTACAAGGAAAGACCTCAAAATAAAAAGGTCTTTATCCAAGCACACCTCTTATTATTTTGTCTTATTATTAAGATCATAATCCATAAATATGAGAAACTGAATCATACTTATGATGATGTTTCCAATTTTAGTTTTGTTTTCCATACTGAACAGAATCAGGCTCCTTCTCGGTACCAAGATTCCTTTTCCTAACAGCTTCCTAACAATGTTTCCTAACTCAAACATTGTAATTCCATAATGGTTACTCACAGCATTCGCTGCCTGAGTCCTACAAACATTATCAGTTAAATAACAATATTTATTTTTCATCGTTGATGTTATTAAGTCTTTTCTAACATCCCTCTTGACCTTTGTTCTGTTCTCCCTCCACAGTTGATCTTCTGCCAGTCGTTTCACACAGGAAAAGATGGACGGACATGGCATCATCACCATTACTGCTGCTGGAAATGCGGACAAAACCTGGATACACCCTGTCAGCACTGATGCACATAATATAGTATTAAATACAATATGGCGTTCAGTATTATTACGTTTTAGCCATGCTCCAAAACAAAATTACCAAAATTACATAGCGCTCAGCTATTGAATTTTAGAATTGACTGGTTGGTTCGCATGTAAGCCTTGACAAGAGAAAGAGACGTAATGGATAAATAATAATAAATAAGTAGCTGTAAGTCTTTAAAGTATATGTTTAGTGGACATATTAGTATTTAAAATATGGTATTCTACAAAGAAAAAAATGTCCAGTTGATTTATCAGTGTTTAAAACACTTAAAGACATTTAGCTGACACTGAAGTACTCATAGACTTGTTCAGTTGAGCCTACTGGTGTTTCAAGTACTTGAGGAAATGTTTAGTTGACACATTAGTGTTTAAAGTACTTAAAGAAACATTTGGTGGATTTAGTAGCACTTAAAGTACTGACAGTGACGTGAGCCAGATGTGCTGGTTTCAGCCTGCAGCATTTCAGATACAAACAGCAGCTTTGTACGGAGGACCAAACCTGACATTGTAGGAAACAAATTAGTGCAAAAATAAGATGATCAAATAAAATGAGAAATAGATACATAAATGAAAAAAGAGACAACAATCAAAATACTGAAGGAAAAAAGAGCTAAACATCTATGAGAATGTATTCCTAAAACATCATGTGTAATCTGTGCAGATTTGTGTTTCACTTGTTAACATTTATTTAAGGTAGAAATATCTCATTGGTTGATTTAAACCTCAGAGAACTGGACAGGCTGGAAAAAGTATCTCACAATTAGCAGGCTACTTAACAAAGTGCTCTGCTGGATTTTTATACTATTTTTTTTCTAGATTTTAATCATCTGCCTTTTAATAACCACATTTAAGTTGAGTCGCGTGCTTGTTGTACGAATTGTACAAAGAGAAACTTTTGGTTTTACCAACCATTAATGACTTTTTCTTAATTTTCTTCTCTTTTCATTCATGTACCGACGTGTTATTTCAGTCAAACTGCAGATTTATTTTGCATTTAACCTCTTTCATGATATCTGCTGCTGCTAAATGCTGCATTATGCTCTTATATTTCTGAAAAAGTTTTGTATTTTAACAAAAGATTAAAAAATGTGTGATGTGTCAACCAAACAGAGAGTACTGTGAGGTAAACAAGGTCAAAGTTTATTTTGGCTGCAGAGTATTCTTGCTGAAATATGAAGTCTACACTTCACAGAGGCTAACTAGCTTTACTATGTTTTGTTCCATGGAATAAAAATCCTCATAATTAAACAACAGTAAAGGTCTAAAATTCAACCAGCAAAAAATTATCTATAGTTATGAAACGCTGTAGTAAGAACAACTAGAGGATCTCCAGAACGACCCAAAGGACCATGATATACCAGTTAGGTTTAGGCACAGAAACTACTTGGTTAAGGAAAGATCATGGTTTGGATTAAAATGAAGGTTGATCTCTTGAAACCACATTTCAAGTGAAAGTCTTCATCGTTATGGCAACAGTAAACACCACAACATTACATTAAAAAAATGTCCTGACTCGTGGTTGGAAACAGGAAGCGAACGGTGGTCTCCTGCAGCAAAGTCCACTTTGTGGTCCATTTACTATTTAGCATGGTAATTACTACAGCCGCTAGATGGCATAAACGTAACTATAGGTTGTGAATTTTAGACCCATACTGTCATTTTACAGGCTGAAAAATCCACCAGTACAATCTGCCAGCATAACATTAGCTGATATTTGCACGTGATTTTCATCCTTTAATTACTTTTTTGAATTTATTGCTGCTCAAAATGCGAAGTGTTTAGTAGTAGTTAGCTAGCAATGTTGTTTTTTTTTGATGCAATTAGCTAAAAATGTAGCATATATTCAAAAATACTGTTCAATACAATGTTATCCGGCGCAGGCAGCAAATGACATACAGTAGAATATAGTAATATCAGATTAAATATTAATATTGGTTTAATCTCCCTGCTTCCAATACAATGTAGCTTTAGCTTAATTTAAGCCAAAAACTGTTAGCAGGGGGAAACGGGGCAAATATGAAATAATACACTTCTGAAATGTGTACAGAAGAGATTTTTAATAATCTTTCTATGAGTAGGATGATAAACAAGGATTTCTAAAAATCCGCTCTGTGAAGGCAATTTAAGTTTTCGTTATAATGTGTAGAAATTAAGCAGACCAGAAACTGGCAGGTCGCCATGTTCCGGATATTTTTGAGCAGCTAGCATGATATTGAAACTGCAGTAGCTCATGATTTACATGAATAAGTTTAATGCTGTGTTAACAATTGTCATCATTCACTATTCACTATAAAGAATTCCCAGTTGTTGCTGTTGTATGTAAAAAGTATTGGACACTAATTGTGTAAAATGCAAACGAATTGGTGTTTTGGTAACGATGCTTAATTCTTGTTTTTGTGGGATGAATCAGAAAAACACTAAAAAATGACAAAAATGACTGAATTCCACAGTGAACAGTGAATGACACAGTCAACATTTACTGTTTTATATCAGCAGTAATGGTGTTTTTTATATTGGCCGAGTTGACAGGTTTTAATGTGATGATGTTTTCACCTGCAGGGATTAACAATGATCCCATTTCAGGTTATGGTTGCATGTCATGTTTTGGCATTTATTAAAAAAGTCACAAAGTTTAAAAAGATTTTTCTGCTGATCATGTTTTGACATTTTGTCTGTTGCTTTGAATTAAAGTTCCTTCTGATTGAACAACCTGTTGTCCATCATCTTTTTAAAGAGAGAGAGTTATGACCTTACGGATGGTTGTATTGCTGATGGTTTAAAGGACGGATTCACAGTTTTTCCTCCTGTTTATACTGACCATTAGAAGATTCCTTCATAATGCATTTACAATGTAAGTGATGGGGGACAAAATCCACAGTCCTCCTTCTGTGTAAAAATATATTCAAAGGTTTATCTGAAGCTAATATGAAGCTTCAGCGTCCAAATGAGTCAAATCAAGTAGATATCTTTCAACGTTACAGTTTTTTAGTACCAAAGTCCCTCTTTTTGTTACTATACTTCCACTGCAGCTCAACAGGAAACACAAAGAGGAAATTTGATACTAAAAAGACTGTAAATGTGGCAGATATTCACTTGATATGACTAACTTAGACTGCTGAAGCCTCATATAAGCTTCAGAAAAACTTTTAAATGCATTTTTGCACAGAATGACTGTGAGGACTCACTGTGGATTTTGGCCTCCATCACTTACATTGAAAGCATATTTGAAGGGGATCTTTTAATAGCCGGTATGAACAGGAGGAATGATTACAGCGAGGAAAACCTCTTTCACTGTTATATGGGCATCTTACTGTTGTTTTAAGACAGATTTAGAAAATTGTGAACCTATCCTTTGATCTCTAAATACACCATTTATGTTGAAAGTTCATTACATCATTGACGTTGTGCACCTTGACTTTACAGTGGGGTTTTTTCCAGTGTATCTTGAATAGTGGGAACTGTTCAGCTACCTTTATTTTCAACAGTTGTGCTGCCAACAGTACTTTGTCGTAAATTATGGCATATTTTGCAGTTATTTGATGAAAAATTATGATAAAAGTAATATACTCTTTCTGGCATGCACAACATGAAAGCATGTTTGATTACAAATGTTAGAAACCCTTTTGGTGAATTTTGGATCCTTTATATACCACATATTTAACATTAATAGGCGATATATAACCAATAAATAAATAAATGCATGACATACTATAGAGAACTAACTCTTCATATGAAGCTTAAACATAAACATAGAATCCAGTAAACATAAAAAGAGTACAAAAGAAAATAAGGTAGTTTTAACACAGTTTTAACCATCCCTACTTTTTCATCCAAAGTTCTGATCATTTCAGTTTAAGGGAACTAAATTATCTTTCAACATTTAAGTTAATTGCTGAAAGTAATAAACAGAACAAACTATGATGAGATTCAACTGCATACAACCAAGCTGCATTAAAAAGTTTCACGTATAACACTGGTCAAAGATTAAGTAACAATTTCAGGTTTCAGAAAAAAGAAATCAGATGATCCAGTGTTTGTGTGTGTGTGTGTGTGTGTGTGTGTGTGTGTGTATGTGTGTGAGTGAGTGAGTATGTGCGCTGACCTACTCCCAGCAGGAATGTGAAGTATTCCCGTGGTTTCTCGGCCAACGTTCCTGGGCCGTTGCATCACCCTGCTGACCGTCTGACAGCCGCTTCCTGAACCATGAAAGAAAAACCAGATTAGGATATTTTCAGTCCCAAACGTAGACAAATTTATTTGGTTTGCAGAGTTTTATGGCCTTTAATAGCACAAAGTGAGATCAGGGAGGGTTTATAGAAGATCTGGAAGACTAATTCAGGACTTCCTCTGAGTTTTTACAACAGATTATCCAAGATTATGAGGCCTAATAAAGGCATTGTTAAAACATGGTTTTTGAATGACTACATTTGAAATGATTTCACATTCACAGTCTCATCCTTCATCTGTCCAGTTGATTAAAATAGTCACAGAAATCACGTCCTGATGTTGGCCTTCTGATTACATCTTCACGTCCACAGTGATGGATTAACTTTACTGAATGAAAGAAAGAACTGCAGGTGTTTTCTCTTCTGTGTGGAACTGAATGGGAGTGAATGAGAGATTTTAGCTAAACCGACGTGAAAAGAGTCAGATATTTTTCTTAGGAAAGCAAACCAGAGCTAAAAGACTTTATTTCCTCCGTGACTCCTCAAGAAACTAAATTGACATAATTACACATAGGCAAGAAAAGAAAAACAAAATATTGTTAATGTACAATGACACCTGTTTTACAATAGTTGAACTCAAATACTGGTCAAAAATAAAAAGTAAAGTAACAAAAAAAAAGTAAATAGCTAAACAAGTAAGAAAACTATATGCTCAAAAAGTACTTAAATGTATCCATTATCATTTTAGAAATATATACATTTTATAAGAGTTAACCACAAGATTGGTTTAAGCCCTTGAAAACTATTTCTCTGTGACATTAGGTATTTAAACAGGCAACAATTAAAGTTAAAGTAAAGAAAAAACATCCTTAGTTCAGTCAGACAGCTCACATGGATTAGATTGTTATTTAAATGTAGAATATATACAGCATTGGTGTTTGGCGTCTGACCTTGTTGCTCCCCACAAGGAAACACTGATGTTGGAGGGATGCTGACTGTATGATAAATACAGTATGTTACAGTGAGAGGAGCAGCAGCTCCAGTTGGGCTGCCTGAACTATCTCGCAGCTGTCGCTTCATTTATTATTATTATTATTATTATCTGTTGGTGTGATTTGATCAGATTTGATTGGCCAAACAACTCTCACTGTCCATTTGGAATCCGATAACTCCTGATTGGTGAATGGAAGAGTGTGACATCACGTTTTTCCACCTGAGCCCCGCCCACTTCAAACCAGTGAGAAAAACAAAGTCAAAACAAAGACACAGAAACCTTTCCTGTGTGATAAAACTGCTCTAATTCTACCAGAAAGGATCTTTAACGTTTTCATGTTGTTAGTATCGAACAGTGTTGTTCATCTGTTTGTAATTGAGATTTACAGCTGATGCTACATGAACTGCTGAACATCAGTCACTAACTTTTAACAGCCTGTATGAACAAGAAGAATGATTACAGCCTGTAAAAACAGTTTCAATGTGCACATGAGCATGTAAGTTTTGTTTTAAGTCAGACTTGAAAGTAAAAGTATGTAAGATAAGACTTTATTGATCCACAGAAGGGAATTTGCATGTTGCAGCAGTGCAGGAAAAAATGAAACAGATAAAAACCAGGAGTAATAAATGCAAACAAAATGAGGAGTTAAGTGAATGTAATTCAATCTATGCAAATTATAAATATTACAATACTAAGGCTATATACATGACCTGACTTGTGGATTGTAAAAATAAAAAAGTCACGCAAAATATGTGCAAAAGTAAAGGTTCTGGTAGGTGTAGCTATAGTTATATATGTACATGTTATATATGTGAAGCAGGGAATGCAAAATTTAAATAAAATATACAGTTGTGATATCTACACAGGCCGGCTATATTTCTATGTATTCTGTGTATGTAGTCTGTGTGAAAGAGTCAGTTTGTGTGCAATGGTCGAGTCCAGAGCTCTGGAGGATGAAGGAGTGTGTGTGGTGGGATGGGGATGGTCGTCGGCCTTCACAGCTGTTTCATCCTGTTGTCACAGCTCTTGTTGTACAGTCTGAACCTATCATCCTTCAACACTGTAGACTGTAGATGTGAAGCGGAAGGATACATAATATAGACCTGGGATGGTGGCGCCCTCGTGCGGAGGCACTCCATAGTCGCACACTTACGTTTTTTACTATTTCCCCGACAGTTCCTTGAATGCAGCACATTGTACTTCCCCTTTAAGTGCAGATGAAAGGCTGTTGTGTAATTTGGGGTGAAAGAGGAGGAGGAGGAGCGGACTGAATGGAGGGCAACCGGCATTGACAGATCCAAGAGGACTCAGACAGGTAGGGTTCTTCTCCTGTACAGGTGATTATAAACAGGTTATAGTGAACATTAATTCATGTATCTTTACTGTAGCAGCTGACTGTGATCTTCAGTCAGTGTGTTTATGTAACCAACAGTCTCTGTTATGATCATGTTTGCTGCATAATCCCTACAACATGTTAAAAGGTCTCCTACAATGTTTACCCGGATAGACGCGGCTGAAATTTAATATTCTTATCTGCTGGTTCACAGAGATGCTTCAAACATATGTTCTGCTGGTAGACTTGTCAGTTTAGATGAAAAAATATGTCTCAATTTCGCAAATTTACGGGAAACCAGCAAAGACTCTGTTAAGAAAGGTAGTTCCGTTTTCCGGTTCTTAAACGTGAACTACGTTTTTATACACCTCCAAGATTGCTGCCGAAGACTCTACAGTTTGATTTTGACACCATTAGTTATGTAACTTTATGTAAATTAACCACAATCTTTATTTTTTAAACAACTGCAACTAAAGGTCCACTTACTTTCTGTAACTATCAGTCAGCTCACACGGTCTTCTTCAGTGGTTGTAATTTGCTCAATTGGTTGTGTTAACATGCCAGTTCAGAGGAACCTGCTATAATTTAATCCACATCACTTTTTAGGGCTTCTAATCTGTGTTGGTTTAAAGCATTAAAGTTCACTCTTGAAATAGAAACTTAAATTTTTCCATATTATTGGCTACATGTAGCGTATATAGATATATATGTTCATGTTATCATATTATTGAATGGCACAGACCAGTTTGTATTAAATAGCATACACACAATACATTAAGACTGTATGTTATTGATAACATAAGTGATGTATAGAGCTGCAACGATAAGTGAATTAATTGATTAGTTGCCAACTATTAAATTAATCGATTAATCGTTTGGAGTTATTAAAAAAATAAGTCAAAATTCTCTCATTTCAGCTTCTCAAATGTGAATATTCTGTGGTTTCTTTAGTCTCCTATGATAATAATCTGAATATGTTTGGGTTACTGAGACAAAACAAGACATTTGGAGGTGTCTTTGGGAAACAGTGATCACAATTTTCACAGTTTTCTGATATTGAATTGACCAAACGACAAATCTATTAATCGGAAAAATAAATCGACCGATTAATCGATAATGAAAATAATTGTTAGTTTCAGCCGTAATCATGTAGTAAAATGAAACATAATAGGCTACCAGAATGATTTTTTTTTCCATGAAGTCAGTTTTTTTTCAGATTTTCATGAAGTTAGTTTGCATATTGTGTGTATAAAGCATACCATGATTTTACTAAAACGTTATTTGATCAATTTGTGACGTAATATTTCTAAAAACAGACTACATACTGTGTAAAGCAGACTATTTGTCACTATATGTTAGATATGTACAAACATTATGATGACTATAGCTGAAATCTAGCCTACTCCCAGTGATTTATTGTAACATTTCCATAATGTTGGGGGACAGATTAAAAATATACCCTGACTTTAATTCCCTTTTACTACCTTATTTGGTCAGGCTCCAAAAACACTGAGTCACACATGTCCTATTACAGCTTTTCATGAGACCCTTCCTGCCTGATAAACATCTTTGAAACCACACACCCCTGGTTTGTAACACATGATTTCTGTTAAAACGTTCAATTCTCAAGCACACTGTGAACAATCCTGATGACATCATGAAAATTTGACCTACAAGACATGAAAGGGGAAGTATCATGCACATTTCCAGTATTTATATTCGGGGCTCTACTGGAATATCTTTGCATGATTTACAGTTAAAAACTCCTTATTTATCTTATATTGGCTCTTTATGGCCGTTTTAGCTCCTATCTCTTTAAGGCCCTCCTCCCGAGGAGCCCACTCTGTTCTGATTGGCCAGTTCTTGGAAGCTGCGTAACGGCCAACTTCTCACCGTTCAGGAAGCTACGTCAACAACCCATGAAACAAACTATAGTTGTAGGATTTCACTACTTTTTCTTTTTATTTACTTAAAATGTCAGCTTCTCAAATACATCCGTACATGTTCAAGCCGAATTCTGATGCTTGACTTACGGGGAACATTTCTACATCATTTAGCATAGATATCCAACATCATCACCTGTATAAACAACAAAACAAGTATATAAAAATAACAAAAAGCACAATATGGCCCCTTTAAAATCACTTCTGGAATATATGCTTGGATTTACCTGCTTAGTGCTAAGTGCTAAGCTAGGCTAATCAGCATCACTGTACTGAACACACAGATATAAATTTGTTTTTCATCTTCTCATCTGATGCAGCAAACAAGCAAATTTCCCCAAAACATCTAAGTATATCTTTAATGGCTCATCTTGAACCATGCATGCTAATTCATTAAAACACTGGTTAATGCTCAGAGAAGATCTCAGACTCAGAAATTATAATCACTGACTGTTTTTAGGACGTAATCAGTACTTCACGGCTCTGATGCTAGTAGCTGCAGGGCTGATGGGACACAGAGTCAGCATTCACAATTCACAAACTGAGCTGAGAGCAAATGACGATGTTTGTTTGTGCGGTTTTATTTTTGAAGGAGTGTGCAGCGATGGAGCAGGGTGTGGCTAAACCGATAATGCTGGCAGGAAGTATCCTGGTGGTCCCTGTCCTCGCCTTCATCACCTCCTTCCTGTTCTGGCCTGGAGTGCTTCTTAAAGCCTACAACTGGTAAAAACACAAACACACTCGTACAAAAACATCAGAGTGGTTAGTATTTTGTGTGTCTAGTGTAGCTCAGCGAGACTGCTGGTGGTTTTCAGTCAGGTTGTGTTTATTTTGTCCTTCAAAAGAGTTCATATGAACTGTTATGAAAATGTTCTGACTTTGTAACTTGTAACACACATTGAGGCTTTTCAAAATAACCTCTTTCTACTCATTACTTGTTTCTAAGACCCCCTACTCATGATGAGCAGTTTGAGCTGTGTGAACCTTGATGCGGCACAGTGCAGTGCAGAGGCAGAGTGTAGCGAACATAGATATAGAAACATCTGTGGTAGCGAAGGTTTACGTCATCAACATTAACCAGGTAGCAGGAAATCACCTGTTCGGACTGTCTTCTCGCAGCGGATGAGACAGTCCTGTGGTCTCTCTCAGAAAAGCTTCAGGAAGTGACTGTTTGCTGTTTTTTAGCAGAGACGGGCTGGTTAACCAGACATACATTTGTCAAACCAACCAGTTAGTCCTCATCCTTAAAGTCTTTTCTCTTGTAAAACCGAATAGTACTGTTTCAAAACTCATAAATCTTACTTTTGTGACACTTGTTCAAGTAAGTTTTTGAGTGTGAAGTCGTCTTTTCCTCATTTTATTATGACATGCTGTAATGGGCTTATTGCTGGTCCTTGAGGCCGGAGGATGGAAAACGCCCACTAGTACTTTTAGTACTTGATTTTTCTCTCCAGCAGCCAGCAGGGCAATAATTTGTCGATTTTACACTTGAAAACAAACTTGAACAATCAACACAAAGGTGAGATTTATGCTTTATCAGAAGTGTTTTCTGAATTAGACATTTAGTTACATCTGTGAGGAGGTGCACGTCAGTTATAGTTGACTCTGAAGCTACATCATATCCCTTTAGTGCATAACTATAATGCCAAGATTAACTATCCATCAGTTGTTCACCACTGTCGTGGTTGCAGCAGACTAAGTAAAGTAGCCCAGATGACCACGTCATCCAGGACATTCCCGAGATAAGATGGGAAGCACCAGATGAAGCTAAGTGAGCTGTAAACCATCAGGACAAAAGTCTTTTAAGTGCAATCAACATTTTAAACTAAAAAAACTGAGCCACTAATCATGCTCCACAGTATTTTATGCTATGTTTTAATGTTTTGTACTTTGTTTTAAGTATTTGTATTCTTTACTAGTGTACTGTAGTGTACTTTATACTCATCTCAGTGATTTCACGTTACCACATTTGTTCTAGAGTATATGTTACATGTTCTTATGCTGCTTTTATGTTTTGGTGAGCTAAAGACAATCTTCCACTCTGGTGGGTAATAAAGTTGTATTCTATTCACTCTATTCTAGATATTGTCCCTATAGTGTGAACAGGGTCTGTCTAGTTTCCGGTTTCCACCCAGTTGGACAGTTCTGGGATCTCTGAAACACAGAAAATAAACCTCTCCTCCATCACAGTCAGGTTATGTCATGGACAACGGTCATCTAATTGGTTGCACATAGAAAGGTCACTGACAAACAAGGTCAAAGTTGAAACTGATTGAAGGTCTAAAATCCAAGCAGCACACAACACAACCTGACATAGCACAAGGTTCACTGTCTTCTCTCTCTAGCAAAACAATGGCTCATGTTGGTGCAGAACGACTCTGCTGCTGTTCGTGTGTAGAGAACTTAATCATGATGTTGAAATGCAGAAAAGATAAAATCATTCACCCTGTTACAGCAGAACTAGGCGTCCTCAATCTTTGTGGTCAGCAGCATCCTCACACTTAAAACCATGTTAATACTGCGGTTATTTTACTCAACTTCCTTTGTTGAACAAACAACCATTTGAAAGCCTGTTTGAAAGTAGTTTATGACTCAAAAAATCTGTAAAGGGGCGCCGTAGCTGTAATTATTATAGTGTAAACGCTGGAGTCAGTTCATCTAACTCTCTGGTCCAGAGTAACAAACCTCAACAATTACTGACCAGATTTTCTTTAAAATTACTGAACACATTCTCTCTCTAGAGGATAAACTCTTTAATGTCTTTCCTCTAGCGCCACCTTAAGACAAACCAAAGCTACATTGTCCCCTGTGGGCAGCAGAGTGACAGATGTCCTGCAGAGGTTTTTGGTAATCTGTCTGTAAAGTACAGTAAAGTTGTGTTTCCACAATATATTATATATTTTTTTTAAACATATTTAAAATTTGTATTTAAAATTTGTGACAGAATGCTGTGTCGGGTCTGCTGTGAATTACAGGCTGTTGCTTTGCTGTATTGTTACTTGTCTCAAACATACACTTTTATTGTGAACAAGCAGAAGCAGGAATGTGACCCTCTGGACTTTGGCAGATCACAGTCGCTATTTCACACACTTACACAGACAAACATGACTTCTGAATGGTTTTTGCCCCCAAATAATGGCAATTTTGGTTCGTCAATCCATTTAACACTTGTGTCACACAGCGTCTCAACAACTACTGACTAGATTTTAATGAAATTCAAATGACCCCCTGACCTTTCCTCTAGCTCCACCCTCAGGACAATCTTTTAAGCCACATTTAAAGCCTCATTTATGTAATGTCTTGTAAAAAAAAACAACTAAAGTGTAGAACGTCAAGTGAAGCAGAATTTAACTAAAAGAGAAAGATCTCAGTTATGTTCAGGTGCACTGATTGTTGATTATGTGACATCTGGTAGGGCTGCATGAATAGATAAATCGATACTATGTCTATGTTCAATACTTGACACAAGGGATTAACAAGAGTTACACTTTTGAGGAGGTGCATGCAGCTATGGCTCTATAACCTCTTCAATCTAGCTGTGTACACTTTGGAGTGTGATGAACACTACATCCTCTGGGCTGCTTGCAGGACTTCAGCCATGCAGGGCAATGACCACCAGCAGGTCAAAGTTTTCATTTATTCTGTGAAATATCTCAACATCTACGGGATGAATTGGCACAGAATGTGGTACAAACATTCATGGTTCCCAGAGGATGAAGCCTAATAACTTTGATGATCTCCTGACCTCTAGCGCCACCATGAGGTTGACATTTTTATTGGATGGATTGTCATTAAATTTTGTACACACGTTCATGTCGTCCTCGGGATGAATTGTAATCACCTTTTCAATTCTCTGACTTTTTGTACAGCGCCACCATGAGGTCAAATTTGAATTGTGTCCAATAGTTTTTTTTATGACCAAATACCTGCAATACTAATGACATTCCCATCAGTCTCAGCTGCACTTTTGTGGTTTTGTGCTAATTAGCAAATATTAGCATGATAACACGCTGGTGATGGTGGTAAATATTATCCACTAAACCTCAGTATGTCAGAGCTGCTAGCATGGCTGCAGACTCTTAGTCTCGTTAGAAGTATAATTCTTGAACACATAATGCTATTACAAACAAATTCAGATGAAAAATGCACATAAAACCTCCTTGTGATCCCGCTCTAATCCTCCAGGTACTGGCGTCGCAGGCTGGGGCTGGTGGTCCGCTACTCTCACAGTGGAAATTACCGCTTCTGTTATTCCAGCCGCGGGACACCAGAGGGCGCCACACCATCAATATTGCTTCTTCACGGTTTCTCCGCCACTAAGGACATGTGGCTGCCCGTTGTCAAGGTAACACCCACATATATATACACACACAGGTACAGACCATAGATGTTTAAAGATGGACGACATGACAGTTCCCCAAAAAGTGAAGCAAAAACATCTTGATCGCCCCCTGGTGGCTGGCTGCAGTATAGGTCATAAATCCTCCATGTTGGCAGATTGGACATCAGCTAAACTGAAATATCAAAGTTCACATCAAATACATTTTTCCCAAAGAAGGTTTCTGTCATTTTAGGTCGTTCTTATCACACTGATGTTTGTCCAAGTGCCTGTTTTTCTGATAAGTTTGTTTGTTATTTTGTTGTCCTAAGACTTTTTGGAGGTGTTTTAACAGCACCAACAATTCACATTTTCCAGCTGCTCCTCTATTTCCTTTGTGCATTGCATTGTGGGAGGCAAAGCACATTGAGAAATAACATATTTTATAGTCTTCATACTGTCTGGTTTGAGTTACTTCACTGTCATTTTTTTGTTTTTGTCTTTTCCTTCTTTTAGTGTGTGTGTTTTGTTTTTGCTTTGTTTTATTTCTTCTACACAGATTGGTTTCACTGCTCTGTCTACTCTCTACTGTGTGCTTGAGGGTTTATATGTTCTGCATTTGATTTATTGGGAAAATGAAGCTACTGAAGTTATTTCAGGATTTTGAAAATGCTTCAATAAAAATACATATGTTAAAGAAATGTGAACACGCTATTTGCTCAAAACCTGCTTATCCAGCCAGTCTGGATTGTGGACGTACCTTTCATTTTAATGAGTCTTGTGTCGTGTTTGTTTTGTACTCCAGTACCTCCCCAAGAACCAGCATTTGGTATGTGTGGACATGCCGGGACACGAGGGGACGAGTCGCACCGGCGCCAAGGACTACAGCATTCAGGGTCAGGTCGACCGAATCCACCAGGTCTGTATGAGTGAGTCTAACACACTGAAACACACTACAGATTGAGGGACGACAACGCCTCCATGATTCTTAGACCAGGATCAGATGTCATGATATCAGTGCAGTAATGACCCTGATGGGAAAACTAGCGTGCATGAAATGTTTCGCCAGCTTGAACATTTCTGTTATTGACGTTTCTGATCATGAAATTAAATAACACCTCTCTCTCTGTCTCTCTGTGTAGTTCGTGCAGAGTATCGGTCTGGATAAAAGACCTTTCCACCTGGTTGGGACGTCGATGGGTGGGAACGTTGCGGGTGTTTATGCTGCCTGTTATCCTACTTACCTGTCCAGCGTCACCTTGATGTGTCCGGCAGGTAAAACTCAGCAGACGGTCGCTGCAGCACGTTACAGCGTCAGTGTTTCCCTCCAGGATTCAAACCTGAGATGATTTCATGATGCAGAATAACAGACGCTCCTCTCCTCCTCTCCTCTCCTCCTCTTCCTGCTCCTCTTCCTCCTCCTCTTTCTCCTCCTCCTCCTCCTCTTCCTCGTCCTCTCTGTCCTCCAGGTCTGGTTTACCCCACAGATAGTGAGTTCATCAGTCATCTGAGGGAGTTGGAGAAGAATCCGCAGCTGGAGTCGATTCCTCTGATTCCCTCCACTCATCAGGAAATGGAGAACATGCTCAGACTCTGCTGCTACACCCCCCTCAACCTCCCCCGACAGGTACGAGACTGTCACCTGGTCTACCAACTAGATTAAAACACTTTACCAGCCAGACTAAGACACTTTTAAAGCTTCACACAACTGTGCTCCTCCATAGTGTCATAATATCAGTGCTGCTGCAGCATTTGAGGAATACCCATGAACACGTGTGTGTGTGTGTGTGTGTGTGTTTGTTTGTTTGTTTTGGCAGCTCATGCGTGGTCTCCTTGACAACAGGATGCCCAACAACACTTTCTACAGAGAAGGTCAGTCCATCACTTCAGCTGCTTTTCTCCTCAATAATGTCCTTCTTAATATAATAGATAATAGAGCCAAACTACTGAATGTTACATTATTTTAATTAATAAACTAAATAAATAAATAAACTCTCAGATAGCATGTGGGGACTTTATTTACCTCTCCTGCATAAAATCAAGAGATTCTCCAAGTACATTTTATAATATTTTAGTAAGAAGCCTCTTTTTTCCTGTTCTGTTTTTATTGCAATTATTCAAACTCAACACTTCCTCCATGTTTGTCTGTATTGATAAATTCAGTATGAAGCTGCAGCGATTAGTTAATCTGCCAAACATTACTTGTTTTTAATTGTCAGCTATTTTAATTGTTTGGTGTTAGTAGGACAAAAATAAGATGTTTGAAGATGTGTACTTGGACTCTGTGAAACTGCCATGAGCATTTTCTTTTCACATTTTTTAAACATCTCAAACTAATTACAAAAATCATCAGTAGATTGAACAATAATGAAAGTAATTATTAGTTGCTGCCCTAAATCGGTTTAATGTACATTAATTCATGTCGTATTCATCACTCTGCTGCCTCAGCTTTTCTTTTTAACACTGTTCTCATTCATGAATTAATTTTTCTACTGTGATGTTTTTTTTCAAATGCCGTTAAGCATCTTATGGAAAATAATAATGTTTCTTTTTCCTGGTAGGCTTTTCAATAAAAACTTGTACAAGTGTTGAGTTTCATAGACAGCTATAGAAAACAGCAAAGTAGGAGTGAATGGAATTATATATAATCTTTATTTAACCAGTTAAGAGTTTTATTGAGATTAAAAATCTCTTCCAAGAAAGACCTGGCCAAGAGAGCAGCATAAACATTGTTAAAACAGTAAACACAAACAATACAAACAGACAAATATAACTGTCACACATTACAAACGAATGAACGCAATACAATTAATTATTTAGTAAAAGAAAACTGTGTTTCTTTCATTGTTTAAATAGCAGCTTTTATGTGAAAGTTTACAGTGTTGTTGTTTTAACTTATTTTGCATTTATTTTTTTCTTTGCTTCAATAATTCTTGCATAAGCTTGCAATGTGCTTTATTGTATTGTGTGTGTGTGTGTGTGTGTGTGTGTGTGTTCAGTTTTCATGGAGATCGTCGGGGAGGAGTCTCGTCACTCACTGCAGGAAAAGCTGCATTTGATCACATCACCGCTGCAGGTCATCTGGGGGAAGGAAGACCAGGTAAATGAATCACAGCGATGCAACGACGGCCATTTAACAACTAAATATATGTTGGAGTGAAAAGCTTCCAGCACACAGAATAAATGTTCCGAAAAAAAAAAGAGATTTATTTACTGAGTACATCACATCTTCATCATTCAGTAACACTCAACATACGATCAAGAATGAACATATATAGACTTTATCTGAGCCTCCAGGTGCAGAGGAGCAGGAAGTGTTCAATCCTGCTTTCAGAATGTTATTTAAGTAAAATACATACAACAATGTGACTTTAAAGTATCAGCAGTAACATTACTCATCATGCAGACTGGTACTGGTCAGTGTTATACGATTGTATTATCGTTGATGCATCAACGTGCGAGCAGGACTTTAATTTTAACTATTTTATATATTTTTTTGGTAGTTTGATCTATAACAATGTTGCATATTTTATATATTGATCGTATGTTGTATCTGTAAAATTTTAATCTTAACGGTAACTGTTAACTGTTGCTGTGAAAATCATGTAGATGTAGATTTAAAAAACTGAATATTCACCAATAAATGCTGTTGAGTAGAAGTATGAAGTAGCAGAAAATGTACAACTAACTCAAAATTGTATTTAAGTGCAGCAGAACTTCAACGATTAATTGATTAATCGATTACTTTGACTATTTTGATAATTGATTAATCGTTTAAAGTAATTTTTTTAAAGAAAAAATTCTAAAATTCTCGGCTTCCAGCTTCTTAAATATGAATATTTTCTGGTTTCTTTTGTCTTTTATGACAGTGAACTGAATATTTTTGGGTTGTTGACCGTTGGTCGAGACAAAACAAAGCATTTTTTGGTTGCATCTTGGACTTTGGGAAACATTGATCGACATTTGATCACCATTTTCAGATATTTTGTAGACCATATGACTAATCGATTAATCAAGATAATATTTGATAGATTAATTGATATTGAAAATAATCTTTAGTTGCAGCCTTAAAGTGCAGAACTTGTGTAGATGTACTTCGATACTTTTCATCACTGCCTGTGTCGAACCCTTCTATCAATTCATCAACATGTACAACTATTTACAAACCAGACCTCAGAATTATCAATTACATATCAATCAATATGGTGCGATCAAATTATTCAGTCCTTCCAATCAACATCCTCTGATTATATTGATGTAATAATATAATAAATCAACTCAGTCAGAACCAGCTGCTGACGACGTCTCTGCTCTCTCAGGTTCTGGATGTTTCGGGGGCTTCAGTGCTGCAGACGGCGCTGCCAAACTGCCAGGTGGCCATCTTGGATGAATGCGGTCACTCGGTGGCGTTGGAGCGTCCCAGGAAAGCCGCCAAGCTCATCATGGACTTCCTGTCTGTGCAGGAAGTCAACAGCGAAGTCACTAAGAAACTTTCCTAAAGAGTGATGATGATGTAAATGATGAATGACGACATTGATAGTGATGATGATAAAAGTGATGATGCTCTTTTATAGTTTAATTTAAGAGTTTTCTATGACAGCATGAAAATGCACATGAACGCACTAAAGGATGTCAAATATTCCTGAAGTTTTTACCAGTTTGATTCTTACACAGCACCCTGCAGGAGGCTTTAAATCTCCGTTTTAAATGTTAATGAAAACATTCCTCTGTGGGATTTTGTACATTTCTCCTTCAGAAACCTGTTTTATTGTCATGTCTCATGTAAAGGCAGGTGTCTGCTTGTGTGTTTAGTCCTAAAAAAGCACACATTCAGGTTGAAATTCAGGATGAAGAATGTACTGTAGGTGAATGTGTTGTCTGATTTATGTGTGATCACTCTGTATGTTAGTTTACAAACTAAAAACTAAGTAAACAAATTAGGTGATTCAATCATTTTAGCACTTATGCAAAGAGTGTCTATGGACAACAGAAATAAATCTATTGAAAAATGTATTGATTTGAAAGTTTGCTGTTTTTGTTTTTGCATGTAATACACCAACAGACCGCTGGATGGCGACACATCCTCAGCTAATTGATTAATGTCAAAGATTAGATAATTTTTTCGAGATGTATCACTCCACAGCAGGAAGTGGTCTGTCCTCTCCTGTGTAATTTTCAATAGTTAATGATGATTGACATGAAATCTTTTTGGGTTTAAAGCTCCTTGTTTTCAAATACTGTGATTTTGGTGATGCATCATACAAGACGAGCAAGGAGCTGCCAACTTTGTTAAGTGTAAGCAACATAAATGCACCTTTTGAAACCAGTTAGAAAAAAAATGATGGAAGCCCATTTCAACCAGAATAAGAAAATTGAGGAAAAATCTTACGCATGACTAAAATAAACTATACTGATGTTAAGTCAAAATTTTGAGATAAGTCAAGATTTAGACTTCAGTCTAACTTCTGAGATTCTTAAATTATGAGATAAATTATGAGATAGTGGATCAAAATACTGGAACACAAATCTGATCATTTTGACTTTGCATGAGTATTTTCATTTTACTTCCTAGGTTCCTAAGAGATATAACTTTAAAAATGTTTTACAAAGAAAGCATTGTCAAATGAGTTGCCATGTTATATTTTCGCTTCTGTTTGTTGTTTTTGTGATGTTTTATTATTGCAACTTAGCTGTTGTCATTAATACGCTGAACACATGAGTAGCGTATTCTGATCCATTCCTTAAGTAAAAATACCAATACAGCGATGTAAAAATACTCCATTAAAATCCTGCTTGAAAAAATCCTGGTTAAGTAAAAGTACATATGTATTAGAAGCAAAATGTACTTCAAAGTATTGCAGTAAAAGTAGTAGTTTGGTCCCTCTGACTGATATATTATTATATATGACATCATTAGATTATTGATAATGAAGCATCAGTGTGTAAGCAGCATGTTACTGTTGTAGCTGCTGGAGGTGAAACTAGTTTGAACTACTTTATATACAATTAACTAGTTTAGTCCAGCGTAACTATATTGTGACAGAGTGATTCATCTCACTTTTTTACACCTCTGACAAAACTGACCGTGCGCATGCGCAATTCTCAGGACAGACAGTTTACAGGGACGTTGAGTTGTTCACAGCAGTGTGAACACGCTGTTATCGCCCCACGTTGATGTAGCTGGTGAGTAAAATGCTGGAAATCTTCCTCTTTTGTTGAATATTACAACAATAACAAGCAGCAGTTCATTCATCTGTTAGCTTGTTTAGTTGTCAGAGTGGCAGCGACGAGCTTCAGGTTAGCTAGTTCACTTAGCTACAGTTTGACCTCAGTGTTTGCTAGTTTTAGCTTTATGTTGTAACTTACAAACAGCAGGTCTGAAGTTTCAACCAGCAGACGTTTATTTATATATTTTACCAGCAGATGTTTACATGCGTCGAGTCTGTAAATGAAATGCGTCATAGAGCAGGTTATCAGCTTTAGCCCGGTGGTTGGTCGCCTGTCATGCTAGTTAAGTTTATGATTTATTTGCATGTTAAAACAAGGTTCGACTAAGCCAACAATTTATTTATTTCTCATACAATATATGTTATACCACTGAGACTGAGAATGCAATGTTTATTCTGAAGTCTCACAGAGGTGCTTTTACTGATTTATTATTATATTTATTATTTGTCTATATTGGTCCTGTGACCTTCATATTCCAAAATACTAAGGAGGCATGTTGCAGAAAGTTCCTCAGGAAAATGAAAAGTCCTGCAGGAGTCATGTCAAGATCTCACCGTGAAGCAGTTTGCACCAACAGCTAGTTTGTATTTGTTTAATTTTGCTACTTATGGTATTTTGAATGCTTGTTAAAAGCAGTGTGTGGGATTGAGTCAAAATAAAATACCCTGTATGTGTTCATGGTGATGAAGGAACTTGTCACCCAGTGCAGCAGTGGGGCTCATTGATGTGTTTTTAATAGTTTTTGGACAACAGTGGAGCTCTGTGGCACAGAGGAAGAAGATATAACAGACTTTAACTAATAACACAGACAATACTTGTTAGTTGGATCAATTAATTGTTGGCCAATATATCAGATGATAGAAGCTTATTGCAGATATATCAGTATCTGCATATATGTCGACGAATTAGTAAGCAGAAATTCCAGTACAGTATGTTTACAAGTTGATATATGATAACAATATACAGTAGAAGACAACATGAGTCTGTAATGATCATCACTTTTTCTAATTCTTTTGTCTTGCACAGTTCATGAAGTGTTTGTTGTTCAATGCATGAACCTCATAACAACGGACATTAACGTCATGATCAGCTTATCTAAAACATGTATCACACCCTTCCTGTTGTATGATTATTGATGCCTGTATGTTTTTAAAATCATGTGTAACTGAGCTGATGTCTGTTTTACCTCCAGCGTTTTGTTTGTGACTCTGAAGTCGGCTTCTGCTTGTCATCTGAGCGAGTCTGATTCACTGATGCTTTAATATAATGAAACCCGTCGATCAGAAGGAAGAACCTGCTGTTTACCAACGGGTCGTGTTGAAGAACGCCTCACCGTACAACTACATGAAAGTCTGCCTGTAAGTCACTGTGACGTTTTGTTTTTAATGCTGTATTTACTTGTAAGAAGAAGTTGGTGATGTTTTTTATTGTCTTTAAAAGTTTTCATATTGATATTGTGGTTTTCATGTCCAAATAATTTAATATAAACTTTTAGCTATCCGTAATATCTGAATTACAAGTGTGTGTGTGTTTGTGTGTGTATAGTGTGCTGGAGGATGAATCTACCAGACTGACTGCAGTTGAACTGAAGCAGTTCATCATCACAGGCCTGAAGAGCCTGTATGGAGAGGTGAGATCAATAACGAGGCGGGGGGAGGGGGGGGTCAAGGGTTCGATTCCCACCACAGTGTGATCCGTTCTGACGCTGTGAGGACCGTTGAATTAAACCTCCAGAAAATGTCAAACTAGAGTTAAAATTAACTAATTGATCAACAGAAAAAAAATTGCTGATCTTGTCCGTTTCTTTTAGAGCTGAATTGATAGTTCAATTGACAGAAAATTAATTGGCAACTATTCTGATAATCGATTAATTGAATAATGAGTGAATACATTTTTCAAGCAAAAACACAAGACACTTCCTTGTTCTATTCTGCTTTTCTTTGTCTTATGTGATAGTAACCTGACTAGAGCTGCAACGATTAATCGATTGGTCAATCGACAGAAAATTAATCAGCAACTATTTTGATAATCAATTCATCTTTATAGCCGTTATTGCTAGATATTTGCTGGTTCAGCTTCTGAAATGTGAAGATTTGATGCTTTTCTTTGTCATATATGATAATAAACTGAATGTTTTGGACAGTTGGTCAGACGAAACGAGACGTCTGAGAACATCACCTTTGACTGTGAGAAATTATAACAGGCTTTTTTTTTTTTAACTATTTACTGACATTTTAGAGATAATCTAAAAATGAATAATTGGCAGATTAATCGATAATAAAAATGATGGTTTGTTGCAGCCCTAAACCCGACTTATTTTGGGTTTTGGATTGATTAAAGTTTTGACATCACCTTGGACTTTAGGAAATTTTAATTGTCATTTTTCACTATTTTCTAATGTTTTACAGACAAAACAATTAATTGATTAATCGAAAAACTACTTGAAGCATTGAAGAAATGTTCTTTTTTTCTCATGCCTTTGTTTATGTGCCTCAGGTTGGAGCAGCGTTGCCCTTCGACCTGTTGAAATACAATGAAGACACCTTCACTGCTCTTTTACGCGTTTACAGCAAGTAAGTTTCAGAAAAATGTCTCACTTTTCTGGTTTAAAGGACCAGTCACAGGTAATAAATTGAAATAAACTAGATGTTTAATTTCTGTGTTTGTTTTCAGGGGTTTAGTGAAGCTGTGGAGCTCCCTGACTCTGCTGGGCTCCTACCAGAACCAGGCCTGTGCCTTCAGAGTGCTGCAGGTCAGCAGACTTTACTTCACTTTTGCTCATACAAAGGATTTGTTCTTTAGTGGCAAATACAAGTGAAATTAGTCTAATACACCAATTTTCTTGTATTCATAATTTTCTCTGAGGTACAAATTAAATTTAAAGTTCCAGACCTGTCGTATGACTCGTGTCCAGATAGTCTCCAGTTCTCCACAGAGGAAGAAAACAATAGTTGGAATCATGATGCCTCAGTCTGAATGAATTTGGGATTTAAATATGTTGCAGAAATTAACTAAAATTAAATAAAAATAACTAAGTTCATTCTGATAAAATCATTTCTGTACTGCTCAGGTTGATGTTTTTCTCTGGTGTCGTCCTCAGGTGTCTCCGTTCCTGCTCGCACTGACAGGAGACAGTCGAGAGCTGCAGCTGGACTGAAGAAGGAGCGTCGTCTTCGTCAGGATGAGTTTCATATGGAGTAAAATCTTTAATAAAGCTTGGCTGTGCTCCTCCTCCTTCGCCGCAGCAGCTCCTCTCTGCCGGCTGCTCCACGTCGGCCAGCATGCCTCCCTCACCAAAGCGTTCTCCTCCCGCGACGTGGAGCTGTTCGCCGAGCTGACGGGCGACACCAACCCCCTCCACCTGGACCCGACCTACGCCAGCACCACCTCCTTCGAGACGCCCATCGTCCACGGCGTCCTCATCAACGGCCTGATCTCGGCCGTGCTCGGCACCAAGATGCCCGGCCGCGGCTGCGTCTTCCTCTACCAGGAGATCCGCTTCCCGGCGCCGCTCTACATCGGCGAGGAGGTGCTGGCTGAAGCCGAGGTCCGTAAGATCAAGATGTCGTTCGCCATCATCGCCGTCACGTGCTCAGTCAAGGACAAGGTGGTGATGGAGGGGGAGGTGATGGTGATGATGCCCGAGGAGGAGCAGCAGCAGGGGAAGTGAGGAGGTGAAGATGGCGAAGGTCAGAGGTCAGCACCCTGACAATAGACTGGTCAGATGACGTGAGATCGTGCAGCTTTGCGTCTTGACTTCATTTGTTTGCAACAACTTTTGTACATGATGGAATTTGCTCCGCGTTGACTTCATGCTGTTATATTTGTTGATTATTGATTATGTGCTTGAACTGCAACAACAACTTGTGTTTATTGACAGATAATCTACCAGAGAGACGTGTCAGTCAGTTGATAATTTATAATTTAGCTTGTTTAATGTCTCTGATCTGCTCTTTATTTTGTTTAATGTTTGAAATCTTTTGTGTAGAATAAAAATTCTGAATGATTAACTTCTTTAACAAACAATCTTTTGATTTATAAAATTGATTCACAGTTTGTCACAGTCTAAGTTCAGGAGTGTTTTTCAGTTCACTTCACTGTCAGTGCCTCAAATGTTGTCGTTTTACTTTCGTTTCACTCCACCTCGCTGTGGGATCACTCAGGTTTCTGTTTCACAATCATCAACCAGGATGTCCAAACATGTGCTGAAGAAAGATAAACTGTTGTTTACAAAGAAATAGTTCGAGCACATAACACGTCTCTTATACTACAGAACCTGAGTGAGAGGATGTACGTAGCGTTTCTCTCCAGGACTGAAATACACAAACTATACAGATAACACAGGTTATCTGGAATTTAAACTTAATTAAGTTTTATTTATTTTATGTGTAAGTTTTTCTTTCGTTTTACAGTTGAATCATTTTTATATTAAATTATAGTTATTGAATATTTTAAATTTAGTTTTTGTTTTTGCTCTAGTGTATTATTCAAAGTACATTCTATTTAATCTTTTTATTTTAAATTAGTTTTCTTTTAATTTAGCTTCAAGGTTTGTTCTTGACCTTGAAAACAGCAGTTTGACAAAAAAAAACCCAACACAAAACAAACTCCAATTTAGTTAATTTTTCCAAAGCCAAGGCCATGAGATGAAGGTTGAAAGCTTTTCTTCAAGAGCTTTTATTGTCACACGCACAGCAACACAGCAGATGTATTAAAGCAGCGAAATTTGGCTTATGCAAGTTCAAGTTCCAATTAGAGTATATAATAAAATGAGAGGAAAATAGGAGAGAGATGAATTTAAATATATACAAAATACATTATATATAACAATCAGGGGCCGACGGATACTGCATTTTTGGGGCCGATACTGATATTAGGGAGTAAAGAAATTCCAATGTTGATATATTGGCCGATAATCTTATATATACAGAATATATACATAAACGCACATTTCTTGAAATGATCCCTCAAATGTGGTTATTAAACAAAGCTATGTAATGGAGGCATGATATTTTACAGTCTAACAATAAACTTTATTGTATAAAATGACATCCGTGCACTGAAACAGTAAACTTCACTGGGAATTTAATAATTATAAATTACTATAATAAAAAAACAACAAAAAAACGTATGTATGTGTTAAAATTGAATTACGAAAATGGATCAAATATACATAAAATGCTGTCTATATAACTCTACAATGTATATTTTTTTTAAAAATCAGTGCATATCAGACAACATATACGCTGATACCGATATATCTGTGATAGGCCAATATCGGCTTATAATATCAGCTGTCCGACATATCGGTCGGGCTCTAACAACATATACAAATACACATTATATTGCATGTAGATGAGCAGGTGCGGTATTGCGCACTAGTGATGATAGATAAATAAGTGTATTGCATTGCACATAAGTGGTAAATATAGATGAATTAGAGGATAAATACTGTCTTTTTGTTGTTAAATTTTATTTTACCATGTATATTTTACCCAAATCCTTTACATTCTTCTAATATTGTGAGAAAACGTTGATCATCAGTTTACCCTCCCAACCAGCAGGAGGTGATGACGCACTCTTATGTAACGCGCTAACCTCCAATTATGACGACAAAGCAGCCTGTTGACGTCTGATCGGAGCAGCGTTTCCTGGTTACGGTGAAGCTAAGCTAACAGTCAGTCCGCTTCTCCCGGGCTATTGGTGTACCTCCTCCGCCGCTCAGAGGGGCTCCGCCTCGGTGTCTTTCCCGGCAGGTTTCGCTCCTCGGCAGACGGACGCTCGCATCAGACGCTCACCGTGAATCCTCCCCGGGATGTCCTTCCTGGAGAAGCCGACCCCCGGCAGGCTGCTGCTGGACGACACCGTCCCCCTGACGGCGGTGATCGAAGCCAGCCAGAACCTGCAGTCCCACACGGTGAGTGTTCACCGGAGATGGATGTCAGTTAACCGTTAACGTCATCCGTGAGTTAAACTGTGAAACCGGCGTCTGTGTTTGCCTGCAGGCAGACAGACTCCTGCTGCTGCTGCCGGTGTGTTTAAAATAATAGCAAAAGTATTTTTAAAAGTCTAAGTCGGTTGTTGTATCACCAGTTCCATTATCGGACACGGCTGTAGAAGCTTAATTTTATTTTCTTTCCTATAAGTTGTTACAATAACCACAAACACCATTTGACCATCAAAGTCTGTATAACTATAAAAACATCACTATCATCCCCGAGAGTGTCTTTTTAACGTGATGTAGCGCGTTGGAGTTGCACCGTAACTCCATTATCGGACAGATCGGCAGCTGACCCTGGCTCTGTAACGTTAGTGCTGTCTCTGATTAAGCAATTTCCTGGAAGCTCTTCAACAAACTGCTGATATAAAGGGATTTGTACTGGAGCATTGACACCGACTGACTGAGGGCCCAGCAGCCGAGACTGTACCGTTACGTGTGTAAAAGCCGCGTTGATCCACTGTTGTTATTCCGCGAAGAGCATTATGGCAAATTACATTTAAAAGTTTTGCGTTTTATTGATTTTTTTTGTATGCTGATCAACAAATGCAGCATCTAAAACAAGATGTGGGGTTTATTTTGAAATTATAATGGTTTACTTTAACATTCGGCATACAGCCCTTCACCAAATACCTGTAATAAAATATGTATTTTAAAAAATATTTCCCCCCACTTTTCTGCTTTCTGCTAACAGTGAGATAATTATAAATGTTAAGATTTCATTAAAACACGCTCCGCTTTCTGTATGTTTTCTGTGCCGAATTAAAGGCAGAGTGGATCAATATATGTAAATGTTTTTAAAAGTCTTGTCATGTCCATTCCCAATCCACGGGAACAACAAATAGCCGGATTTTCAACGGAGTTTGGCGCAGCACATCTCCACAGCGTTAAAGTCTGTGGTTATCTTTACTTATTGTGGTAGTATGTGTCCTTTGGACTTATGTGTGCACAGTAAAAAACACGCTTAAACAATGTGACCACATCCTGTTGAAGGACAGCTAAAAGCGACACAGCTGTCGCCTGTCCGATAATGGGCGCATTTCGTTTTTGTTGTTGACAGTCCGGCAGGGATCAGCTGAGCTAGCCTGTTAGCTTAGCATGCTAATCTCAGGCATCCGACCATCGTTGGTGTTGTTGACATTGTAAAACGGACCAATACTGATGGATAGATTTATATGTTTCTATAAACCCATTACATGTCTCTATATTCTTTAGCATTTAATTCTGTTATCCCATTCTGAAAGTAAACAGCTTTCCTTTAATTCAGAACATAATTATTGCAGATTTGCTTGATACTGAATCAGTCAGATGACTTTCCAGAATTTCACAACATGTAAACAGCTCCAGAATAAATGCAACCCTGTGAGGACAGGCCTCCACATACTGTAACTCTGCTTTGACAGGACACAGCTGATGTCTGTTTTTAGCTTCTAGTCAATGACAAGTCATTTCCTTCTAGTGACCAAATAACAAGTCACTTTCAGTAATGATGGAAAGTGGAAAGTCCATTGAGCTCCACGCATGGAAGACACAGGGTGGTATCACTTCTCCATGTGTTCATTGACAATGACATTATTCATTATGTAAACACAAAGCAGTGTTGATACAGATGGTGGGGAAATTATTACGTATATGGAAGTTACAAGCTCTATTACAGAAGCAAAAAAAAACAATCTTATTCAGACTCACACTGACATTTGTATAACAAACTCCAGGACTAGATAATCACCTTGTTCAACAGTTTGTTGTGTGGTTCATTTCATTTTTGTTTAGATGTGGCTATTAAAATAACAAAATAATATATAACAATAATAATATAATAGTTTATTTCATAGGGAGGCAGAGAACCATTTTTTAGTCCTGATTCTGATGCTGATACCTCATAGTACTCCAAGTACCGATGTGATAGCTGTGCTCTCTTTTTCCCAAATTTAAAATTAGAATACGTCACTGTGTCGACCTCATTTGGGTCATTTACATGTTAACTTGAGGCCTGAAATTAGAGTGATCAGTTTGTCATGACTTAATGAACGTAACAGAAACACAACATTGTGATACTGACTAAGCAAACTGTATTTAATGTGGATCGGTAACTTCTGGCTGTTACCGATCTGCTTAATAAGGTCAGCGCTGTTGCCGATACCGATCTGGTATATTGCTACTTCCCTATTATGTAATATGTCAGTTTTTTAATGGCTCCCACAAACATAAGAGCGGCGCAGTTTAAAGGTCACCAGCTTTATATGCTGAGACCAGGTGAGTGGAGGTCTTTAAGAGCTTTACAGTTAAAATGTTGGAAAGATGACAATAGGAAAATGCGTGGGTGGATATCATAGATAAGAGAGAAACGGTTTCGATGACGTGTAATGCACAAACTGCTGTGCTGTAAAAAAAAAAAAAAGCTCAATAGATGTTGCAGTTTTCTACATTCCTTGTTTTAAATCCCTTTTTCTGAAGGACATTGCATTGAGTTACAGAAGCTGATGAAACAGCAGCAAGACAGGAAGTGATGTCAGGACTTTGGCTGTTTATATCTTGAGTTGTGGTTGTTTGTGAAGTTGTTCAGCTCACATGAATGAATGCAGGATTATAACAGAAACCTGAGTTGAATCTATCAGCAGGAATTAGACTGTAAAAGTACTGAGAGGATTAGATTAAAGGAAAATTCCATGTTTACACCTTGGTTCTTGTTTTCTTAATTTTTTCCATCAATCATGCAGAGATGTGTAAACATGGTGACATGGGCTCATTCAAGCTGAACCACTTATTTGGAAATGAAACAGAAAGTGAACACGTACGAAATGTAAAACCTATTGACTAAGGTTCAATGTGACCTTACTTCTGGCGCCACCATCAGGACAAACTTTATTTGATTTTTTGCCCCGGTAGTGGTAAAGATTTAAGAATAGAAGAAGTGTCCGATTTATATTGTTTTACCACATGTTGAACATATCTGTTGTCTTAGTTTATCCTTAACATTGGGAGTGTGACATTACTTGTGATTGTGACTAAATGGGGCTCAGTTTGTTAGTTAAAATAGTAAAGTGTGTTTAAAGACAACAGTGTGGTTTTGAGAATTTGTTTAAAATTGAAATGTCAGGTTTGTTTTGAGAAAATAATATCCAACAATAACAATAAGGTCATGGTTTTGAGCAAAGTCATAATATAATGTGATAAAGTCATAATTTTACGTGAAAAAATGTCACAATGTTATGAGAATAAAGTCAAGCATTTTTAAAAAAGATTCTCCTTCGAGAAAAACAAAGTGTTGGGATTAGATTGGGTTAATTGGACCACATGTCATCACATACAGTCACTACTCTTCCCTTTTCTTCCTTCATAATAAAATTAAAATTACAATTTATTCTCATAATATTACAGCATTTTCTGTATTTATTTTCATAACCTTCCTTGTTTTTGTAAAATTACAACTTCACTTTTGTAGCCCTCTGATTTTATCCCCCTCTCCCTCATTGTTTAAACCATTTATATTTGTCATTATTATACATTAGTTTCATATAAAATGTTCGTTCTCTCTGTCTCTCAGGAGTACATCATCAGAGTCCAGAGGGGTGTGTCTTCAGAGAACAACTGGCAGGTAAATGCACCAACCTCAGGTGTCAGGTCTCTAAGGTCGATCAATCAGTTTGTTTGGGAGAAATATTGACCAATGAAAAGGCCGTGTTAGGGGATTAATTGACCAATCACAGCTTTTTTGTCATTAACTAATGTGTGTGTGTTTTGCAGGTGATTCGGCGTTACAGTGACTTCGACGTTCTCAACAGCAGCCTGATGGTGAGTTTTACATGTTTCAGTCACAACGACTGTTCTGATCGACACCAGCAGTGAATGTTGTATAAACTGTGTTGCGGGATGTTTACAGATGTTTACGGATGTTTACAGACGGACGGCAGAGAAATTAATTATTCTCTGAGAAGCTTCTGTGAACATTTTAAGATGCTTTGCAACTGACATGAATTCAAGCTGCTGTTGAAGGATGAAACAAACAAAAAAAAAAATTCACAGCCTCCTTTCATGCCTTTCAACGTTTGACACACAAAAGAGTGTTTTCTGGTGGCATCAGAGAACACTGTTGCTAGGCGACTTACAAAAACAACCTTGTTCTTTTTTTCCAAAATGAATGTGAATAATTTTGTGTTATCTGGTTTTCAGTCCAATGCTTTATTTTGGAATAATAAGAGTCGATTACTTGGGTGGGGTATTGAAACTAAATGCTTTTTTGGTGCCGACTCAGATGTGTCAGAGCGTCAAGTGTTGAAAACTGTCAAGTACCAGAATCATTTTTAGACTTTATTTTATTTAGACAAAGTTCTTGTACACTTTGTATGTTTAAGAACATTGGTTTCTTTTGTTCACTGAAAATAAACATTTATATTTCTCTAAGTGAGGTTTTCAAAAAAATGTTTCGTCCTGGCACTGAAAATCAGGTATTGTATCGGCACTGGTACCACTCAGCCCTATTCATGACAAAAGAAACAAACATTCATGTGCTATGACATTTTTAAAAAGATCAGCGAAGTCAGAGCGACCATAATACCGGAAACATCGCAATAGTGGGACACTCTGTGCTCTTCTCATGAACGTGGTCGACACGACTCACTTAGAGGCACCATGAAAACTGGTCTGCTTTGAAAATGGTGAGCAGTAAAGTGAATTAAAGTGAACAGCAGCCTGGTACCTTTAAAATATAAGTGTATTATTAAGAAACAAAGTTTTATCATCTTATTTTTATGTCCACATTTACACACACACACACAAACACCGACCACACCGGCTTCGTCTTAGCCAATCTCCTTCCTGTTTGGAAAAGCTCAGTGACAGTTCGTTACTATATGTTCAAGGTTTTGCTGTTGTGTCATCGACCTTTAACTAGATTAAATTTAGCTCATATTGTGAATAATTTTTTAGGTCCATTATCCATATTTTTGCATTGTGAAATATTGTGCTACAATATATAGTAACACCCCTAGTACCACCACAACCAAAATCATATTATAATCAGCTAACGGGGAAAAAATAGCAATGGACATGGAGGCATGGAAAACAAATCACCTTCCCTGAGTATTTTGAAGGTTTATTTATTATTATTATTATTTATTATTTGGAGGCCCATTACCCTCTACAACTTAAAAACTGAAAATAAAAGTGGACCCAAGTAACTTCCTTGTGGAACTCCCAAAGAAATTTTTCTTTTGCTTTCAGAGATGTTTCCATTGAAAAATACTTGCTGACGTCTGCCAGGCAAGAGCTTAACCATAACCTTTAAGCCTGACAATAAGGCTACTGTGCTCAGTGGTATCGAATGCTGCAGTAAAATGTAAGAGCACAGCCCCAACTGTTTTTCTGTCATCCATATTTGTTGGCAATCGATCAGTCATTTGCACTAATTCAGTGCTACTAGAGTGTTCTAGTCTATAAGCATGCTGTGCTTTTGTAAGTAAATAAAATTAAGGATCTTTAGGAGTGTCTTATTTAGAACAGAGTGTATACCAATGGGTCTACAGTTCTTGTATGTAATTCCCGAGTACAAGTTAAACTGCCATTACCACTTAATGATACCAGAGCTGACGTAAAAATAAAGTAGACTAAATGTTGATTGTGAGGTTTCAGGTCTCTGCAGGTTGATTTTCATAGAAATGATCCAGAAATCCAGTGGCTGTCTGGAAGGAAGGAAGTCTATCTAGAAACAGATGAATGACTTTGGAAAGTGATCAGCAGGAATGTGAAGTTTTGCTTCATGCATCGGTATGCAACAGCAAAGAGTCACATGCCGAAAAGGTGGGATTAAAACATCAAAATCATACTCAGCATGTTTGTTTCTGAAATGTGATCCAAATGTGTTACTAGAATCAGTTCTTCCCAGTGACACATGGCGTCACATTGATCTTCAGTAAATCTATAATCAATGGAAATGCATTGTAAGGGACTGAGGCGGATCTGATTACAAGGTGTATGTCAGTTTGTCCTGGTTGTGACTCGTCTTAGTTCACAACATTCCTAGATAACAGGATGTTAGCGTTTTTTCTGCTGAGGTTTCGCCTGCTCATTTCCTGTCCGGGTCTCACACTGACCCCGACCTCCCATGAGCCCCTGATCTTCAGTCAACATGCAGCAGAACTATGGGAAACCTACCAAGAATCTGTCTGTCAAGTGTTTCCAATTGCGCTTCCATCTTTCTTTGTAAATACATTGTTGAAACACACAAAAAAGGACGACAGCAGGTAAAACAAACTGAACATGAAAGTATATGACGAGTTTTCTCTCTGTCCAGGTGTGCGGCATCGGCCTCCCTCTTCCTCCTAAGAAGTTGATCGGAAACATGGACAGGGAGTTCATAGCAGAGAGGCAGAGAGGACTGCAGGCTTATCTGGACTCCATTACCCAGCATCCCATGCTTTGCAGCTCCCTGCATGTCAAGAAGTTCCTCGACCCCAACAACTATTCTGCCAACTACACAGGTTTGTTCCCTGTTTGTCACTGACCGATTACTTTCAGTTTGTCTTATTCAGAGCTGGAAAGCAACATGAAGTACTGTACTCAAGTACAACTATGAGGTACTTTTTATGCTACTGTATACTAATGATATAATAATGATACTCACACACTACATTACAAACAATGTGATCAGTTTATCAAATGTGATGCATTGTTACAGGTTAAAGCACCAGTAGTATTTAAAGGGACCATGTTGGAAATATGTTTTCACTTTAACATATTGTCATTTGGATTCATTGTGTTTTTTAGACCCAAAAGTAAATTAAAGAAGTTTAATATGTGTAATATTTGAAAGTTTCCGACTTTTGTGTACCCCAGCGGTAGTTTCCAAAGAGACACTGTGGCAGAGATGACATTAGGTGGGTTTTTATGCCTCTGCGCCGGCGACTGTCGTGGCCAGAGGCGTTATGTTAATAGGTTTATAGGTTTTTTGGTCCGCCTGTCCCATTCTCATGAGCACGATATTTCAGGAACGTCTTGAGGGAGTTTCTTCAAATTTGGTACAAACATCCACTAAATGATGTACTGATTAGATTTTAGTGGTCGAGGTCAAGGTTTTTGGCCATAACTCAAGAATTCATACGCTAATTATGACAAAATGTCCAATACGATAAAATGTTGACAGTTAATATCGAGAAGGTCAAAGGTCAACTTCACTGTGACATCATAATGTTCTGCAAAAACACTTTTCTGGCCGTTATTCAACGGACCATAACTCAGGAACAGAAGAGAAGATTGTGACCATATTTCACATTTGGTCGGATACTGAATTGTCTAATCTTGGTTCCCACCTTGAAACTGTGGTGATTGTTTAGAGCTTCTGTGCTGCCGGGTTGAAGATGTGTGTGAAGCGTCCACGTTTTAGAATTTTTAGCTTCTTTGCAGCAACATCCATATCTGAAGCATCGTCTACTGTCATAGGTACAACTTCTATCAGAATCAGCTCTGTTGGCCAAACGTGAACATATACAAGGACACTTAATACCTTTTATTAAATTCAGTCAAAGTCTTCATTATAAATATTATATGAGTCTGGACAGACATGGATGTAAACTGCAACTTGACTGGTTGGCGGAGGCGTACAACCGTGAGGGGGTATTTCCAGTTTGACCATGAAAGCTGTTTATTTTTGAATATGTACCATCAAAACATTGCTTTAGTATTATGTTTAAAGATTTTTTTTTAGTCAACAATGAATATTTGTCATAAATCCATAACAGCTATAAAGGAACACAAAGATGTTGCCCATTTTTTTCTTTCTGTCAACTTCAAGGAAAGAAAGATGCCATATAACATAATTAGTATGTTGATATAATGTTTGTTTATGTGCGCGACTTGTGCAGGTTTCGTTGCTGCAGCTCACTCTGGTACCATGGCAACCACAGAAACCACACAAAGACCTAATTTTATTTGTAATGGATATAACCCTGAATTATATGACACCACAGTTAAATTCTGCAGAGCTTCATATTTTATTAAAGTATCACTGCTGACGCGTTTTCAGCTGCCAGCTTTGCTCAGAGCTTGAATAGTGTTTAACAGCAGGTCACTTACAGTATCAAGACAATCGAGGTCTTGCTGTTTCATGCCCGGAGGAAGGCTTGTGGAACAAAACGCTTCAGCAATGATACTTTAATAAAATATGAAGCTCTGCTTTGATTGTGGGCCAACCTTTTCTACTTCTGAACTGATTTGTATTTTTGAGGTTGAGTTTCTCTCCCTGTTATTCACAGTTGGTGCTATTTTTGACTGTGTGACAACATTTACCAGTGAACAAAGATCACTGTGAAAAAAAAGCAGGTCTGGAGCAACATCAGCTCAAAGCCAGATTATCTCAAAGGGGCTAACAAGCAGAGTTTATGATATCAATCTGTTAAGCTTTACACAGTAATCATGTAAAACTGAATATCGTTCCATATTTAAACCTGTGATGGGGGAAGGGCAGATGGTCAACAGTGTCTGGTAAATGGTGGCTTTGCATTAACATGAATGTCCAGTCAACACAGACTGATAGTTTGAAAGCAGTGTTTTCTCTGTCTTTACAAAATGCATTCTTTACTTGGTTTGTAAGTTCATAAAAGTATACTCTCTCTCTCTCTGTCTGTCAGAGATCGCCCTGCAGCAGGTCTCCATGTTCTTCAGGTCGGACCCGAAGTGGGAGGTCCTGGAGCCTCTCAGAGACATGGGTAATAGAGTCTGAATATAATCTGGACTAATGTGAACATGTGAATGCTAACTTTGGCTTTGTTTAATTCATATATTAATTACATGTACAGTACATACTTTACCTTTATATTATGCCAGCATTAGTCTCTTTTTAAACACACAGTTCCCAGTCAGTTCACTCTGTGACTTGAGTAAATCAAAAATACTGAAAGAAACCAAACTGAATACAGGAGAAGAGTCATTTGAATGACTGATGACCGTTACTGTGCCTTTAACTGGGAATGTGTTCATGTGACAGCTGAAACTGAGTATTGACTCAGATTGATTGATTAGATTGCATATAAACACACAGATTGACAACCATTGTCCTGAGTGCTCCATTTAAATCAGGCACGGAAACGATGTGTTGTTGTGAAACCTGCTGCTACTGTTTCCTCCAGCTGTTGACGTCTCTTTATTATCACTGAACCAACAGAATGATCTGATTTGTTTTTTCATTTACTCCCTCAAAAAAAAAGCTTTTTTTCTCTGCTCTGATTTAAACAAATAAAACCTGAAATAACCTGACAGATAAGATAAGAATAACAGTACATTTTAAAATGGGCCTTTAAGGAAAATAATGCAGCATATTTAGATAATGTTCAGTTTTTTATCTGCAGAGTTGAAGTGACATGCTGTTTATTTTTCAGGCTGGAGGATCAGGAAGAGATATTTCTTAATCAAAAACAAAGAGCAGCCCAAAGAGAGGTATCTGCTGAGCTGGGTGAGTACAGTACAGAAAGCAATACATGTGACATTCATTGTTTTTCACTAATGAATACAATTTTCAGTGATCAAATAAAAATCTAAATCACTTCCTGACTCTGTGTGTGTGTTTGTGTGTAGGTGGACCTGGGTCCTGATAAGTTCCTGTCAGACAAAGACCTGCAGTCAGCCATGAAGCTGCTAACCAGCCTCTCTGTACGTACACAACATATAACAGAGTTAAATGGCCAAAACTATGTAGACGGGGGTATCCACATACTTTTGGTGATGCATTACAGACCCCTTTGTTCCAATGAAGGGTAATCTTACTGCAACATAGTGATTTATTTTCGACAACAGTCTAAACTTGTGTGGCAACAGTTTCCTGTTTCAACATCACAATGTTCCTGAGCACAATCTAGACTTGCCCTTTGAGCAATTTAACATGATTTTGTGGAAATTTATTACAGACATGTGGGATAAAAATAAGAGTTCTGCTATTAATAGCCCATAAAAGGATCATCATTAATTGGATTAAGCAACACCCACCAACTCTGGAGCGATGTAGGCAACTGGAACACTGAAGGCTTTATCACCCAACTTTACTGTTGGATCTCACTGATGCTGAGCAAAAATTCCTGCAGCAGCCAAGTTACAAAATCTGGTGGAAAGAGTGAAATCATAAGAGTGACGGCTCTTACAGTAGCAGATTAATTCCCAATTGTACACATACTTTTGGCAGTGTAGTGTGTATAACTATAGTATTGCCAAATAGACTTTTTCTTGTACCTAAATTACAACTTTAAAGGAACAATCCTACATTTTTTCCTTTCATCATCTCACTCCTCCTCCTCTTCTTCCTCCTCTCCAGAGTCCATACCTCTGTCCGTTGGTGTTCTCCAGCACCAGCGAGTCTTCAGCTCTGCTCATCCGGCCGTTCAGTGAGAGAGGCTCTCTGAGAGACCACATCTGTAAGGTACACTGTGTTCATGTGTTCTTCTGTGTGAGAGGAACAGGGAGAAGATGAAGCGCGTTGTCATGCTTGTTGTGCAGTTCAAATAGACAAACAAAGAGGTATTTGTGTGCAAATCCCATCTTATGTTTAGCTCTGTGACAGGACAACAGATTCAATAAAGGAATCTGTTGTTCTGCACTCTATTCGACTGAAGTCCAATACAGTTTTTTGGGAGCTAAAATCCACTGGACGGTACTTTTTTTTCCAGTTCAAACAGACAACAATAGGACATCGTGATCTAATAAAATTGGGGTTTACAGGCTCTTATAAACCCAGATTTATACAAATAAACAGTATACAAATACAGATTTGACAGGAACAGACTCTTAAAATAGCACATTCTCTCTCTTCCCTCAAGTGGTATCTCTCCTTACAGATTTTTTAGAGGGGCATTTTATACCTCTGTTATAGGGACAGTGGGGAGATGACAGGAATTGAAGGGATAGAGTGATGAGGGGGGGGTGACATGCAACAAAAGTCTGCAGCCAGAATCGAACCGCGGACATTGTAGTTATATGGCATGCATCTCAACCAGTATGCTACTGGGGCTGATAGATAGATTTTGGTTTTATTTGTCCAGGTTGAGAGATCTGTCTCTGTCATCGCTGCCTCCACCTCAATACAATTTACAACTGTCTGTAGTCTCATAGCTTTGAGACGTGACATTTTTAAAACTTAACAAGAGGAACATCTCCTTCCAGTAACCCGTGTCCCTGCTACTCTGGATAATCCATAGAACAAACTGGAGAGAGTTTTTAAAGAGACAGTTTCTTCAGTAAAAAGTAGTTTCAATCATAACTGTCTTCAGTGTTGTCTGTGGATTATATCGAGGTAAAGGGGACCGATATCTCAAAACCTGGACAAATACAACTAAAACTATCTGTACAGACAGATACCAAAAGAGGGAAGTGAGAAAATATGTTTTTGCATTTTGGCTAAATCGAGCCTTTAGGCACAAACCAAACTTTTAGCACTGAACTCTGATTTGGAGCTTTTTTTTCTATCATTGTTTCCTTCTGTTGTTTTGTCACATTCAGAACAGCAGAGAAGATGAAACTAACCAACGTCCTTTTAGGTCACAGGAAGCCTTAATTCTTATATATATATACATATGCGTTTTAAATCAGTCATCATGAATACTCAATATGCATAGAAACCTCACTCACAGTCGGATTCATTTTTAATTTTTGCAGAGTCAGTCTAACATTTACACAGTTTATTCATAAATACAGTTTTCACCTCTTTCTGTGTGTTTTGTTGGATACAAAATACACAAATAGAAACTTTTCCTAAACATTTATGATGGACGACAGTTTTGAAGTTTGTGTGTAAACAAAACAGACGACTCATGAGATTGTATTTGTTTTGTAAGACCCAATATTTTTGGATGAACGTACTGGACTTTAGGCTCCTCGCTGAATTAAACAGTTAAAGTCTTTCAGACAAAAACTGGGGCAGCCTGATGTTGCTAACAAAGCAGATTCCAACTGGAATACTCCTCTGCTTTAAAATGACACAACTGAGAGCAAACAAAGCTCAGCTGTTAATCCTCCTCAGGACAGAACCAACAATCTCTCTCTGCCTCTTTCTCTCCTTCATGTTCTCTCAGGTGAAGCCCAGAGAGAGTTACCTGAAGAAGTACTGTAACCCAAAGAAGAGTCAGGGTCTTGAACTGCCGCACATCAAATTGTACGGTCGTCAGATACTGGAGGTATACACACACACACACACACACACACACACACACACACACACACACAGTCACACAACAAAACACACACACACTCAGAGTAGTAGTAAACATGTGTTGTTCGTGTGTGTGTTCAGGGCCTCAAACTCCTCCATGATGGTGGTTTATTTTTCGGTCACCTACACGCATCCAATATCATCGTGGACGACGGCGTGTGTCGACTAATGGATGTGGAGAACGGCATGCTGGGAGTTCCATCAGCGCTGCGACCGGCCTTCACCCAGCTCAGAAAGATCAACGTACGTAAACGCCGACCCGGGTCAGCTCAGCCTGGGTTAGACTGGATGATATGTGGTTGGTTTTTTTGTTAGAAAACCGTGTTTTAAACACATAAAATAATTTCAAAATATCAAAATTACACATAAAAAAGATTCACGAGTATGTTATCTGTGTTACTTATGTTCTTCTTGTATTTTTTTAGATTGAGGAGCAATGAGCGTGTTAATAAAATGATGTCAAAACAGCTGAGAGAGGCTAAAATAACCTCTTAGAGTTTTTTTAATCTTGGATAAATTAGCCCGTGTTGCTTTGAAAGACATCAGAAAAAGTGATCCATAAATATCTAAAACATACTTTGAAGGTTTATGAGATGAATATTGTGTGTGTGTGTGTCTACAGACAACAGAGAGCATCGACGTCTTCTGCTTCGGACACTTACTGTACGAGATGACGTACGGCCGACCACCAGACAGCGTCCCCGTCGATCAATACCCCACTGTCCCCTACACCGCTGTGGGTCCGTATACACACAAACACATTCACACTCTTCATATGTATACATTACTGAAATGTCCAAAAGTGTCCCTATGTGATCTGTTGATTTTTTGTGTGTTTGTGTGTGTTCAGTGTCAGTGCTGCAGTCCATTCTGTCCACAGAGGCCTGTAAGAGCGGGATGCCAACAGTGTCGCAGCTCATTCAGACACCGTGAGTTAATGTTTTAAGTAACAGATACAAGAATGACACTAACATAGAGCAGTGACACAGTGACACATTGTTGTGTGTGTAATACACACTAAGATGTCTAAATCTGAATATGTCTTTTCTCTTCATTGTGTCCTTCCATCCACACTAAAGCTCATATTATACTTTCTAAATTTTGTCCTCAGCCTATGTTGCAATGAACTCTACAGACTGGGACCAGTAGTAATTGATATATTGATAGTGTGTTTAGCACATATAAAATGTTCTGGGTTTCTCTTTAGAACTTAAAGTCAGCGAAAAATGTTAATATCATTTGCATTTGGTGCATGCACCAAAAAAAGACAGTTGCGAGGTTCTTGTATATAAAATTCTCTTTAAAATAAAGCAAGGTCTGGAATTTCAAAAAAGGAAATATGCAGGAACCAGAGCATCATTATTGTCGTTGCTGGTGAGTCACAGTTTATGTTTTGCAGGCTGTTCAGTGACGTTCAGCTACAACACTCAGAAAAACTCCAGATCAAGGTGAGACACTCTGTTTGGTATTACTTCTGACAGTTTGTGCATGCATGCACAGGGTTGTGATAAAAAACAAAAAAACAACAAAGATTAAGAAAAATGACATCATATGTGAATCCCCATCCAGGTTCCCAGCAGGCTAAAGGAGGCGCTGAAGACGGCCAAGGAGAGTCTGGAGAAGAGGCTTCAGGAGGAGCAGAGAGTGGTGGGTCACTAACCTCATTTAACATATTTTACTGTTTTATACCACTGAACAGCTCCACTCGAGGCATTATGGTTCCTTGTTCAAGGGCACATCAACAGTTTTTCCCCAAATCTCTTCATTTAAAATCAGTGACCTTCTAGTTAAAGTGAATATAATAATACTTGCTGCACAGAGGCAGTTTGGCTCTTTTCTTGCTGCAACCACAACAAATCAGTTCTGTCATCATTGTAGAGTCATTTTAAGATGAACTTCCTGTAATGACTCATGGAAACGTCTGACAGCCGTGAAACCTTCTCTCTAAAAATACAAAGACACAAATGCTTGTTTGGCAGGTGTATGAGCCCAACAAGCAATGGTAGTCATTCTATGGTGGCTGCCTCTTAACAGGTGCAGTCAGACCAGATTTCACCAGGTGTGGCAAAAAGCAGGCAGGTCATTTACCTCCGTCTCTGTCATTGCAGCCAAACATCCTTCCTCTTTCACTGCTGCTTCTATTCTGCAAACAAAACTACAAACAAACTGAATAAGTCAGTCTGACTCCCAGGACCCCCAAAATCCCCAGATTAATTGTGTGTATGGTTTTGCAGTAATTGGATTATTTGTTTGGCAATATTCACCACTTAATTACAATATCAGCACATATGGCAATATGGTGCATCTGAAACGAGGTCAGTATCTTGTAGAAAAGCAGATTCCTGCACACTGAAGACATTTATTGAATCAGAGAATGTGTTCTCATATTCTGCTAGAGCTGAAACAACAAGTTGATTAATATATTAGTTGATCTGCAACTATTTTGATAATCGATAGGCTGTTTATGTCATTTTTCAGACAGTTTGAGCTTCTTAAATGGGTGACTTGACTGCTTTTTTTTCTTGGCCTACATTATAGTACCTTCCATATCTCTGGGTTTTGGACTGTTGCTCAGACAAAACAAGATGGGCAGATTAATCGATAATGAAAATAGTTAGTTGCAGGTTAATGTTGATTTCATGTATTAATTCAATAAAGCAGTGTGCTTATATGCTGACTCTTTGGGGTTAAAGCATCATGTTTCTGCTCTTTAGCATTGAGGCTAGCACTTGCAAACACCTGGTTGTTTTTAGATGTAAATCAGCTTGATCAGTCCAAGGTCCACTTTAGGAAGATGCACATGTTACATTGAGATATGTTTTATGAAAATGTTGCATAATACAGCTTTTAAATGTAAAGTCTGCTATTGTACAGAGGATAATGTTGTGTATTAATGTTTGATTGAAGCTCCATCAGCACAGGAGGCTGACCAGAGCTCAGTCTCACCACGGCTCAGAGGAGGAGAAGAAGAGGAGGAAGATTTTGGCGAGGAAGGTAGACAAGCAAGTCTCCCACACACCACAATACAAAGACTGTAACAACAATAACTTCAGCTATAATTAAACAGTACCTCTGTGACTAAGACTCATGGAATGTGCTGTCAGTGTTTTGTCTTTCTTAAAATGACAAGGCACTTAAATTTGATACCCATTTAAACTTCCACAAGAACATGTTTCAGCTGTTTTAGATACTGAAATTAAATGCTTTGTCTTCTTGGGGTTACAGAAAGGTTGTGTGTAGAAAGGGGGGCCAGACTTAAACTCTGCAAGTATATAAGAACTAGCACAGTTTTAGCAGTGTACTAGTTCTTTAGAAAACAAACGAGAGGCAAAATAATGCATGTTTTCTGTGGTGAAGTAACGTTACAGGGATGTCGAAACAATGTCGTGTTTGTCTTTGCAGAAGTCCAGACAGTCTGCTTATGAAAATGAAGAAGATGTCTCTGTTAGAAATAACAATAACTCTGGTAAGTAACTGTTATTGTAAAGTCTTTTGTCCTCACAAAAGAGCGAAAGGTTTTACAATAACCATAAGTGCTACAGCTAAAGCTAATAATTGACTAGTTGGCCTGCTAGGTATTGTTTTGGATAGATAAACAGTTTTTATTGGTGTGTTTGTTTCTTTATTTGGTTAGTTTGCTAGCATGTACAACATAGCAAAACCACTCTAACAAAAACCCTGAGAGGTTAGCTAATTAGTTAGCTAATTAACCAGTGAGGTTGTGTGAAAAAATAGTACTGAAATACTTTCTTGGCAAGTTAGCTAGTTACATATTTAGGTGACCAGTTGAGAACTAGGTACAGTCTTAGTTAGGTAGCTTGTTATTAGTCAGGCGGTTAGCTTCAGAATCAGTTTATTGTTTAGCTTTGAGTTCGATTTTTTTCCCCTCCATCAGGCCAGTTATTGATGATTTATTTTTTGTGTGTGTGTTTTCATCTGTCTTCAGGTTCTGGAGCCAGTTCCCCTCCCACATGCCCCTCCTCCCCCACCCCCCCATCCACCACAGGTATGTCAGTCTTTCTTTTTGTCCGTCTGTCTATATTTTTGTCTGTCTTCCCATTTGTTTGTCTATCTTTTTGTCGTTTTGTCATCCCATCTGTCTGTCTCTGTTTTGGAAAAGTATCGTACAGACAGTGTAGCGCCCCCCCTGTGATGAGGACCTGCCGGGGCTGTGTCGAGTCTCAACACACTGCTGATACCACTACAAGCATCTTTATCATTAATCCTGAATTTCTGCCCTCAATTTTCATCTGAAATCTGCATGTGTGACTATGAAGACATTTGATTTGACTGCTCTGTCTGTCTGTCTGTCTCTCTTCTCTCGTCATATGATAACCTGGTTTTCAGACAGGTATCTGTCTCTGCTTTAGCAGTGTGTCTTATTCACTTTGTGTCTGTCTCTAGCTAGTTGGACACAGGGTCGGACACAGATGTTTTATTTAATATTTTAAAGTACTAGTCTGATGATTTTCTATATTTTTCTTATAGACAGCAAACCAAAACGACCAAAACCGACCATGTTTTAGTTGATCTCTCAATATTTTCTGACTTCTCTTCCTAAGCTCTCAACCATAAGCCCGTTTTTAAACACAGCTGGGATCTGTAGTTTTTAGCAAATGTTACTCAAACAGGAAGACATGGCGCATTTGAATATAGAATATCACCAGACTAATCCTTTTAAGTTTTTATAACATGCTGATATTTATCCAGCATCAGTGTCCTACCCTGATTTTTCTCTCCTCTCGTCTCCTCTCCTTCTCTCTCCTCTCCTACTCTTGACTCCTCTTCTCCTCCTCTTCTCCTCTCCTCTCCTTTCCTCTCCTCTCCTCTCCTCTCCTTTCTTACTCTTGTCTCCTCTTCTCCTCCTCTTCTCCTCCCCTCTCCTCTTGTCTCCTCCCTTCTTCTCTCGTCTCCTCTCGTCTCGTCTCCTCTCCTCTCCTCCTCTCTTCTCCTCCTCCTCTCCTCTCCTCTCCTCTCCTCCTCTCTCCTTTCCCACTCATGTCTCCTCTTCTCCTCCTCTTCTCCTCCCCTCTCCTCTTGTCTCCTCCTTTCTTCTCTTGTCTCCTCTCGTCTTGTCTCCTCTCCTCTCCTCTCCTCTCCTCCTCTTCTCCTCCTCCTCTCCTCTCCTCTCCTCTCCTCTCCTCTCCGTCCTGGTGATACTGTGTAAATGCTGATTGGTTCACTGAATAGATAACCGTCATCTCCCTCTTTCTCTTCTTCCTGTGCTGTCTCCACCATAGAGCATGCTCCATTCTGACCGTGTCGTTGGGTAAAGTAAAGAGATTTATAATGTCGATGATGATGATGATGAAGCTCTCTGGTGGTTTTTAAAGTTGTCGTACACCCTAGCCTCCCGGCAAACTCCTGCTCACAAAGATCTGCCTCTTGCTCATAAACTAAAGGAATGAAAAAAACAGACTTTTTAAAAAAATTTAAATTTAAAGATAGATGCGGCTGAAGCAGGTGCCAATATGGAGCCAGTGCAGAAAGCAGCACAGGTTAAAATGAGAGCTTTCTGTGTACTAATATGCCCGTCCGTCAACTGAAAGCTGAAACCTGGACCAGTTTACAAACCAGGGTTCTTGAGGTGTGTAATTTTTTGATTCGCAGACACAAAAAGGTGTTGAAAGTAACGTATAGTGTAGTGTAAGAAGGTGTTTCTGTCAGTAATATGCGCACAAAACATTCATCACAAAATATGATACTTGAATTGAGATGTTATTGCCCTTCATAACAAAAAGGAGAGTTATTCAGGTACAAACAAACTAATACTGTAAATTCTCAAACATATATCAGTGGTCCGGCTGGTTGCTTGGCCACTGCTCAGAGCAAAGAAATACTAGTCACTTTTAATTGTATTAAAATTAGTTTCTTTAGTATTAAAGAAATACATTAATAACAATTAAATTATTGAACTTTAGAGGTGCTGGTCAGCTGATTTTGTTGGACAGAACCAGGTCTGCTGTTTCCTCCTGTTTCTAGTCTTTGCTCTTAGCTAAACTAACTGACTGCAGCCTTATATTTACTGTACAGACATGATATTGATATCGATCTCCTTATTTAAGTCTCTACCAAGAAGGGGAGTAAGCCTTTCTCCTAAAATGTCAAACGTTTGATTTGAAGGCTGTAAATTAATGAACATGTGTTGGACCTCTCTGTTTGATGTTCTAAGTCTGAGAAGCTTCTGATTCAGCTGGACTCTGTTAATAGACAGTTAATAACTATCAAAATGCTCTGGGAACTCAGTTACATTTAAAGTTAAATTTAAAGACCTACAACGCGACTCCAATAAATCACTCTTTATTTTTTGAAAAAAGTCAATTACAACAAATATTCAATAAATGCAACTTACACAACACAGTTTTTAAACCATCTCTTCAGTCTCTGTTTTTCAGTTCCAATGAGATTTAACACTTTTTTTTTTGTAAATGAACCAAACTCTCTTCAAATTACTCAACATCGGTGGATAGCCCCAGCTGAGTTCTAAATAAATCTGTAATTGACATCAACACATTTCTCCATTAACTAAAACTAATTATCTCTAACAGTGTCTGTTCTTTGAGAACTAATATAATTCACTGAAAAATCTATTTCCTCTTCCAATCATCTGAACCTCATTGTGCCCAATTAAGAAATAATTCCAACATCAACAGCACTGCATCATCTTGAACAAAGCATCTGCAGGATGGTTAGTCACATGAATTTCTTTTTGAAAGTAAGACGACTGAGTGTAGGAATCTGTCAGTGGGAGGAGGTCATGTGACCACATTCTCCTGGCTCTTATTGGCTGATCCTGCTTTAAGAGGCCTGATGAGATCTGAAGTGAAGAAGCTTTTCCTCTTCTTCTTCTTCTTCTTCTTTCTCTGAATCAACGAGTCGCTGTTTGCCTGGAACGAGACGTACGCACATCTTTATAAAAACCTCACAATCTGCAATGATTTCCAAAACTCACAGACGGTCCAACTCCTCCCTGATTCAGACCTGCTGTTCTCATTGGAGATTGTGATCTGTCGGGTCTGTCTGTCTGTCTGTCTGTCTGTCTGTCTGCTTGATCAGTCGGCATGTTTGTCTGTTTGTTTCTGTCTCTGTTTGTTTTGTCTGCTTGTGTATCTGTTTGGGACGGGGTTTCACAGTGAAGAGGTGTCAGGTCTATGAACTTTTTGGGGTTTTTTTTTTTTTTGGTCAACTATTAGCTGTGAAAAGAGAATTTCTCATGAACTCGTAGGTCCCACGTAGCCCCCCCCACCCCCTCCAGCCATATAGGGCTGTTCTACAGTTGACCAAACTCTTCAATAAATTATTTTGAAGGATCTTCATTTGTTTTGTTTAATCTAATATTCAGATCATTCTTTGTCCACAAAGATCTTAGAAGAACCAGCCGAAACCGTTTTGCGCTCCTTTTGGTTTCAACCACAAATTGCATATAATTTACATCACTGTTGGAGATCTGGGTCTATATTTATCAAGCATCTCAGAGTAAAAAATCTGTTTGAACTGGACAGAAATTCTCATTTCATGACCTTTCTTAACCAATGAAATGACTTCTGTCTGTGCTGAGTTCACGAGGTGTCCTAACTGAGGAGACGCCAGGAGATGACGTTGAGGCAGAGATATTCTGTTGGGGGAGAGATGTTCGTTGATCATAATGCCCTTATTTAAAGATACAGTTTCAATAAAAACTGAATAATTTTTGTGACTGACCTAATGTGGGCTGCAAAAAGAGAACATGCACAGACATCCACTGAAACAAAGATCCCTAAAACCTTGCTTTGACAACATGGAAAATGCAGCTTTGAAACCGTAATAATTTGGGTCTGTCACAGCCAATAATTTCAACAGTATGACTTTACTGTGTGGAAGAACAAGCTGCAGTCTTGCACTTGTGAGTTTTTTATTTACTTTATACTTGTTTGACTTGCGCATTTTATGTAACGTAATAGCAGGGATATTATTTGACAGATATGTTCATTGTTATAGTGTATTTCACAAGACTGGGTGATATTTACAGAAATACCAAAGTTTTCCCATCTGTAAGGACACTGATACTGTACGCTAACAAGGCGTTTAGCTGAAATAGGAATTGGACAGTGGAAGAAAAGATTTTGAAGGTTGTGCAACATCATCAGTGTGTCTGAAATATTGCATAATATACACAAGATGTGCCAATGTTACAGACATTGTGAAACAATGAGATAGAGTAGGACTGATAAGGACAGCTGTCACGCAGCTGTTCTTACAGCCTACAGTGTTATGCAAATGGATTACTTGTAAATCAGTTTATTTACTTCAGCATTATAATTTTGCATACGCTATAACCTTGGTAAATAGCTACCTAAAGTATTTGCCAACACACATGAAGACTGTTGTTTAGCCGCATTTTGAAATTCACCACCGTTCAGCACTACAAACCACAAGTGTTAAAAAACTAGAGCACATCATCATACTTTGTGTTTTAGAGTTTTGTACAACAGCAGCATTACTCTCTATCTCACAGGCGTCGCTTCTGCTGAAAGTGTTTGTAGTCCTAGTTTAAAGGTGCACTGTGTAAGATTTTGCCACCTGCATCAAACAAATAGGGGGCATCATATCTTGAGAAAGCCCGTCCCCTTCCCACCAAACGCTCTATTCACTCACAGGGCAGACTGGACGCTACAGTGACTCACTATCGCCCCTGTGGTACAAAGTGGTATTACAAGACAGGGAGGGCAGGGGCTAGCTGGTTAGCAAGCTAACTTCAGTAGATATCTCTGCAGCACAATACATAGACATCTTTGACATAATGTTAAAAGTGATTTCTTCACACTCTGTTGATAATTTTAGTTAATTTTTGAATTTCTTAAACTAAAATTCTGGCCAAATGTTACATAGTGCACCTTTAACTTTCAGCACAATTTCAAGAAGGAATTCTGAGATGCTTTATAAATACAGGAGCAGACCATCAGTCCAACCAGATATTGTGCCAACATGTGATCACAGATGTTTGCATGAATTTCACATTTAATTGTAAAATATGGACACAGCTGGGCCCTCTGACTGTGGATGTGTCTGAGGAGTCATCTGAATATTAAATGAAAAAACACTAAAGGTCACTGTATCTGCTAAATGTAATGAAAGTCAGTTTGTTATACAGCCATCCTGGACATAAACCGTCACCACTGCAGGCATTAGTGGTTCTACAATTGTTAAATGATTCAAATCTAATTTCTTATGTTTTCCTTGTTGGTAATTTTCTAATGTGTTCACCAAAAAACAAGTTATTCCACTAAAAATATCTTCAAACATGTTTATTGATTCCTGCAGTGACGAGTTTGTCCAGGTTTGGTTCCCATCTGTCAGACTGACGGATGTCCTTTCATTACAGTAGCAGATGATTTACTGTGTAGTCGGACCGCGGGTGGAGTCCGTGGACTCCAGTCGCAGTTTTCGGCCTCTGCTTTGCCCACATGTTAGAACTTTCAAACATTTTGCTTCTGTCTTTTATCCCTTTTATTTTATTCAGTTTGGGATGCAAAATGGCACAATTGAAAGAGATGTACCAGGTTTTAGGTTCAATTCACCATCAGTTCACTCTCTAGAATCACTTTTCATCACCAGCAAAAGTACAAATGGACTTTTGTCAGGGAAACGCAGGGTCAGCAGCTCAGATGGTACAGGACAACAGAGCTGTGAGCGAGCATCCAATCAGCGAGCTTCAGATTCTGTTGCTGTGGGGCAGATGGCGAGGGGAAGTTAGAGGTTGATCTTTATCAAACTGGTTGGAACAATTCATGTTTGGAATTTGGATCAGTTTGATCTGAATATTCAAGAACTTCTCCATAGCAACAGCTAATGAGGCTCATGGGTAATGTAGTATTTAGTGCTGTTATACATACTGGGAAACGATTATATCACAACGTGCTCATTTAAATGTTGAGCTACAACAATAAGTCGATCAACAGAAAATTAATTAGCAACTATTTTGACAGTTTAAGTAATTTTTTTAAGCAAAAATACCCCAAATTTGCTGCATTTAGCTTCTCAAATGTGATGATTTAAAGCTTTTCTTTGTTGCACATGATCGTGAACTGAATATCTTTGGGTTTTAGGCTGTTGGTCAGACAAAATAAGACATTTAAAGATGTCACCTTTGACTTTGGGAAATAAGAACTGATGTTTTCACTATTTTCTGACATTTTATAGACAAAGTGATTAATCAATTAATCGAGAAAATAATTGAAAATAATCATTAGTTGCAGCTCAATTTAAATGTGTTTACTTGAGGAAGCACTGGACCTCTTGATTCCATATTTTTAAGTAAGGCTGGTTATTTAACATCAATATTTCTACTGGCCATAATGTGTCTGTTGTACCTGAACTGTCTGTAGTACCTGACCTAAAGTCCCATGTTGGGGTGAATTTGATGGTGGATTGAGTTCAGCCTGGACACTGACCTGCAGGTGCTGGTTTCACAAAGATATATTCTTTCCAGAAACAGCATCCCTGTTACTCTGGAAAATCCACAGGACGCACAGTTAGTGGTTCCATTTTGTAATAAGTCTCCCTTTATAAAGGATTCACAGGTTTTAACTAATGACTTTATTACTAATTCTTTATAGATCAGTTAAAAGCCATTAATAACAACTTTTGGGTCAACAGGTTGAGAGAAAATCCTCCTCCAGAATCACACTTAATTATATTTTCAACTATCTATTTTGATCTTTTTAGCTCTTTAGTTCATCAGGAAGATCCCCCCAGTCAATCATTGGGTATAGCATTATAACAGAGAGCAAGACTGCTGCGCCTCCGTTTTAAATTTACAGCCACAGAGTTGCTGTGATGTGAAGCTCCACAAGTAGTTGAGGATTGTCAGAGTTCACCAAGCTTGAACTCTGCTGCAGACACATTTTCCTGCTTTCTGCAAGTGTTTGAATTAAAGTGAAAGTGGCATTAGAGTGTAATGTGACCAAACATTAACTCTCATCAGACTAGTCTAAGAGTAAAACCTGAGACTAGCATGAATCAGATCAGTCTAACATCTTTGTGCAACCAGCCTCTGAGGAAACTGAATGTTACCGGAAACCGTCGGTGTTGTTCTCTGACACTCCTTTCTTTCATTCTTCTCTCTTTTTAACCAGGAGCCCAAACTGCTCCTCCTCCTCCTCCTCCTCCCCCTCCTACGCTGGACGTCCCCCCTTGTCCTCCTCCTCCTCCTCTGTCCTCCTCTGATGGAGCCGGGGGAGGTCGCACCGCCCTGCTGAGCTCCATCCAGACCTTCAGTAAGGGCAAACTGAAGAAGGCCAAGACTGTCGACCGCAGCAAACCCATCATCTGACCCCGCCCGCCATCGCCACCGAAAACCGTCACTACGACGACATGACCGACCCACCTGCGCTGTGGTCTGGACCGGGTCACGTCGTTGCTCCCTGAGATGTGAAAAAATATCACACACACACACAAAAAAAAAAAAATCAAAGTACCATTTTAGTTTTAAGGCTTTTTCTGTTTTTTTTTTCTGCTTTTAAATTTTAAAATCTGTTGCTGTGTTAAGAGAAAGTAGAGGATCGGCGGGGGAAAACGGCCGCCTCAGTTTGCCCTTTGAAAAACTCTGGACAATCTAAGCCACCTGAAGGTTTGTCTTCTCTGACTGCTTTGTTACTAAGACACAGCAGCCACCAGTCTCCAGATAAAAGATAATAAACTTAAACTGGGTCTGGTGAGCTGTTCTGGTCCAATCGCTGCTTCAGCAGGCAGCCAACTGGCTTTATTTCTGCTCTTCAGGCTTGTAAAAGTGGCGTTTTGAAGGTTTGATATTTTGGAGCCACTGGACGCTTCATTTCGCTGGATGACCAAGTTGAATTTCCTGCATCCAAACCTCTAATGTGGGCGCTCTGACGCTGTCATGGAACAGTTACTGGTCCTGATCCAGATCCCGTAGCAGCAGAATTAATTGCCCCAGTCTCCTTCAGCCTCCCTGTTTGAAATCATCTCTGTGACCCTTGACATGTAGCCTCCAGACTCCACTGGGACTGTTTCACTGCAGGACGTCAGTGACAAAGAAGAACTACAGAAAATCAACAGAGCTGCACTGCAAAAATCTCATAAAGTCATTTCTGTCTGTAAATAAGTCCTGAAAACATGACTTAAATTAGTCCTAAAACAAGTGAAAAAAATCTGCCAGTGCAGTGAATATTTTCATATGTGTGCAGAATATTTTCATAGAAATTAACTTCTCATCTCTAGAAATGAGTGTCTGCCTCTTGAAACAAGAAAAATAAGGGAGGTTGCTGCGTTAGGAGCAAGAAAGTTTAACTTGAACTTAGAAAATACTTGATATATTTTGATTTGCATTGGAAACAAGTTAAAACATTCTTGCAGAACTTGCAGATTTTTTTCAGTTGTTTGAAGTAAATAGGACTCAAATTACAGACAAAAATGACAACTTAATAAGAAGAATGTTTGTTGCAGCGTATCTGTCTGAAACTACACAAACCTTAACCAGTTGAGGTGCGATCACACCTGCTTGTTGGTTTTGCTTGGTGTGAATCGGGGATAGATTAGTTTGACTCATTGCTGCATTTTGTGCAATTAACTCATCAGTTAGAGATTCTGGCAGTGAGAGGAAGTTAGTTAGAACCATGACATGGATCTCTTCCTCTGTGGTGAAAATATAAAGAAATAACTTGAGTTTTATTCAGCTCTGTAAGCATGAGGTGACCTGATTGGTCAATTATAGATTCACTCTGAACAACTTAACGTCAGTTTCAGATCAAAACTGCAAGAGCGAATAGTTTGTGCGAGGTAGAGCGCAAAAATAAAGAGCAGCACATAATCCTACAAAGCAGCTAACTACGATGCTACAAGCTACACTGGGATGTAACGATGTAAACTTTCTAATCTGGTATCCTCGTCCTCTCTGAGTTTCTTTCTGGAATGCTTGAGAGTTTTTACCCGTTAGGATTTGAGAGTAGATTTATATATAACTATGGGAATTCAGAGAAGCACAATGGATCGCCATCATACTATAACTTCCCATCAAATGAGAGATTAGCAAAGATCAGTGATGTGCGCGCCACTATGACTGACGCAGCTGCTCTCTTCATTGGAAATAATAACTCTACGCAATGTCGAACTTGTGTTTTTGATGTGGAAGTCCTGTAAAGGCAGAGATGGTGTTCAGACGTCTGTACTGTCTCAGATCAGAGCAACATGGATCCACAGCAACGAGCCGATCAGCTCTGATTGTATTCTGGGTCTGAAATTAATCCGAAATTAAAGTTTTCTCCACCAGCTACAGTATCAGTAGATAAAATAACATCATCACCTTTGCACCAGAGAAAAAAAACTTAATTATTCTACATTCCTACAAATACTGAAGTACCCGCTCTGCTATTTCTGCATGTTTTAGCTAATTAATTTCAAATCACTTATACTTGACATCATTGCTATTATTTAAATCCATCAGTTCTTAGATAGATTTCTTTCCTTACAGGCAGCCGTTGGATTCGGATCATGACTATCAAAATCGACTTGCAGAAACATTTAGCTGCCTTTTAGTTTTCCGTCTTACTTCATAGTTGTGGTTATTTAAAGTTGCTTGCAGGGACTGTGTTGAAAACGGTCTTTTTTTCTTAACAGCAACTTTTCTTAATGCAAAAAATAACCACCTTCAGATAATAACTTTCATAACATCCATCCATTTGCTGATTTTATGTCATATGGATTTGATTTTCTGATAATAATGAATGCAGCACTTCAGCAGCTGACTCAGTTCTGTGTCCGCTGACTTAAACTTTGACATTTTAAATCCTCAGTCAAGGTCGAGTCAAACATCCTGTTGTCAGTCTCAGCATCACAGCCTTTCTTTCACTGTGTAATTTTACACCGAGATAATACAGGATAATAGCAGGCTTTTATAAAACTATTCTTCTACTTCACCATTTATTCTTCACCATCAAAACCAGATTATTGGATCTAAATGGATCCGCAGGAGGTTTCAAGCGTCTGCAAGTTTATTTTCCTAGAAATTACCTTGGCGGCCTGGAGGGAAGGAAATCTGCAGTAATATTAGTACAAGAAGAAGAAGAGTTCAGTTAACCTTCAACTGACAGCCGTTAAGGGTTAATTTCAGACCCTAATTGTGTTGATTTGCGTCATTTTAAGTGTTTTGCTTCTGTCTTAATTCTGTTGTATTTTGATGTTTGTCATCGTCACAGAGCTGATATTTGTTTATTGTGCCATATGGATCCTTGTGCCTATGGAAACCTGAATGTTTTTTTTTTTTTGTAAAAATATTGTATGTGTCAGAAGCTCTGTCTGATGAGGATGCTAACGCTTTAGCACGCAGGATGTTATCACGGGTGACTGGCAGCAGAGTTTGGGCATGTCCCTGTAATGAGTTGGGCTGAAACTAATGATTAATGTCATTATCTATTAATCTGTTAATTATTTCACAATTAATCAATTAGTTAATGTCAGAAAATAGCAACAAAATGTCCATCACAGTTTCTCAGAGCCCATGGCGGCGTTTTCAGATTACTTGTTTTGTCCAACCAAAACCCAAATATATTTAGTTTACAATGATGTAAAATAGAAAAAGCAGCAAATACTCACATTGGAGAAGCTTGAACCAGAGAGCGTTTAGCATTTTGTGCTTAAAAAGCGACTTTAAACAACTAATTGATTATCAGAATTGTTGCAGATAATTTTTTTGACATTCAACAAATCAATTGTGGTATGACTGAAAAAAACAAGCCTTTAAATTTTAAGTGGCATTAAAGAGTCAGTAGTCGCTAAATTGCACTAGTATCAAAAGATTAGTGAGACAATTTGGGGAATACGCTTATTCACTATATGATAGAAGGTGTCAGCTGGTCACCTCAAGTCACATTTGATTAGTTAAATTTATGTACTCAAGTGCAGGATGAGTTATCAAAAATACTTTCATGCAGGGACATAAGACCTTGAAAAAGCTGTGTCTTTAAGACCTCATTTCTTTGCCTTAAGCCTGCTCACCTGTGATTACCTGACACACCGTGTGCTGAAGCATTAGTCTGCCTGGCAGACAGAGCGGCTGTTGGAGCGGATTTTGTGGTGAATCCTGAGGTCGGGTGAATCCTGCAGCCTGATGACTCTGATCACTACAATCCCAAGTTTCAGCACTCAGAGCGTTTGTTTTAAATGCTTTAAGCTGAAATCATTTGTTTTTGTTATTCAGTGCAATCCAGTTCAATGCAATGGTCTTCATGTCTTGAATGGTCATTAAATTGTATCCGAATGTTTCTCCGCAGCACTTTACCCATGAGGGGTTGAAGACAAGTCCAGAGGCGTGTTTGTGTTTGTGAAAACAAATTTGCAAAATAAATTCAGAGTCGCAGAGACAGTTGGTATGAAAAACCATGATCAGGTCACTCTCAGTTACCACACAGTAGATGCGTCCAATGTTTCCAGATTTTGTCCCAGTGTCATCTTTTAAAATAAAAATTCCTCTTCTACATTTAACGCAGCTGCAAAATGACCCTCATCATCAATATTGAAATAAAAATCTAGCGAGTCTGCTGTGATGAAATAACTGTATCCACCGAGTGAACATTTGATTAAAAATGGTTCAAGAAAACTGAGTGTAAGTAGTGTTTATTTCAAATGCTTGTGTAAAAAACTGTTTAAAACTACTAAAATCAGGGCTGTTTATAAAGCTCTTGTAAATGAACTTAGACGGGGCTGTTCTGAGATGTTGGTTTAGGGTTTTTTTCTGTTTCAAATGCACCTCCTGACATAAATTGGATTATCCAATCAGCTACGCCTGCTTGATGCTCAGGTTGTTGAGATTTTTGGTTTACATGCATCTTTGTAGAACCTTAATTCCAGTTAAGGCCTTTGCATTTACAATATGTTCCTAACACAATGTAGACAGGCTGCAAAGTGAAAGCAGCATGTTAGCAGAGCAGTAGTGGCACTCATCAAGCAGAGACATTTAGGGCTGTAAATAATAATTATTTTCATTATCAATTCATCTGTCAATTATTTATTTTCTCAACTATCCATTAATTGTTCGGTCCATAAGATGTCAAAAATGGTGAAAAATGTGAAAAACTATTTCCCAAAACCCAATGTGACATCTTTAAATGTCTTGTTTTGTCCCAACCAACAGTCCACTCCACAAAGATCTTCAGTTTACTGTCAAAGAGGACTGAAGAAACCCCCAAAAAATCCTTTTCTATTCTAATTATAAAACTTAAACACTCATTAATGTTACTTCTACACTTTTTCATTAACATATTGATAGTATGAGAATCATACCTCCCCCACCACCACAGTTGATCACTGGAAAATAACTAGCTAGGTGTAGCCTAGCTAGATAATTATCCATAAAGTATTCACATTTAGTGATGTATTTACAGTTTTGGGTCCTAAATCGACACAATGGCCCAGAAAAGTCAGAACTGCCTTGTTCTCTTGTACCACCCAAACCAACAATCCTGGACAGCCATTGACAAAGCGGTCGGCGGCAGTGAAATGAAAAGACCAGAGATAAATGATGGGTTTGTACTGCTGTATGTGATCCAGAAATACAAATTATATCCACTGCAGTCTGATGTTGCTTTCCATCCATCACAGTAACAACAGGAACACTTTCTTCCCGAAATTGCGGTCGCTAGCGTTGCAGTCCATCACAGCCTCCATTTCATGGGTGTACTCTGATGCTCCTGGGCGTGTAAAACTGGAGGATCCAACCCCACTGATGTCATCTCGGGCAGAAGCAATCACAAAACTCAAACGAGCCTATGGAACATGGATTGGACCAAAATGTCTAGTTCAGCATTCATTAATTCGTCAAGTTTGTACGTCTTAAAACAACAGAAAATACTGTATTAACACGTCCATTTTGAACATCTTAAGGTGTTTAAAATTGGGTTCTACCACTTCAGTTTCTGAGGGGAAACCCTACATACAATCATTGCTAGAGAGGAAACAATTCCACACTCAACCTACCTTGTATGAATTAAGGTTAAGAAATAATATTGATTTACATCGACATTAATAACATCTGCATCCTCAGAGTCCAACCAGAGTTCAAAATTACCCACACAAATTTATCCACCTCGCACAAATGGACTGTCAAAAATACTAAATCACAGTTGCATACAAGACACGTGATAGGTGCGTAACCCAAACGTACCCACTAGCAAGACCCCACCAAAGGCAGATGTACAGGCCTACAGAGCCCCTACATCAAAAAGTGGTGGGTATGTTGACGTCAACCAATAGCATGGAAGCCTTAATGGTCCAAACGCCTTAAGAATTTCAGAATGGATGTGTTAACAGTATTTCATGTTGTCTTAAGACGTACAAATTTGACGTATTAATGCGGATGTTGAACTAGACGTTTTGGTCCAATCTGCGTTCCATACGAGCCCTTCAGAGCAGCGTGAGAACTGAGTTTTTGACTTGTTGGGCTCATTTTTCAAGGCGTTTACCTCAAGTTTTGCAACTTGACACTTAGAGTCAGGAATAGATGAATCAATGAAAGGACTCACAATCATCATGTTTGTCCCGTTTGCCCTCTTTTCTTTCTTTTTTTTTTCTTTTTTTTCATGCATGGAAATGACAGCATAATAAAAGTGATACAGCAGAACAGCATGTCTTGGTGTCATTAAGGCCACAGTTTGAGTTATTTTTCATGTAAATTCTTAATTCAGCTGAAATTTATAAACAATTAGCATGTTGATGTGTCGTTCAGATTTACTGTTTTCTAGAGACTGGACATAAACCTTCTTATAACACATCTTCTTTTAATGTCTGAGGAGAAATAATTGAACTGAACTGATGTCATGAACTGAACAAACTGACAAAGGCCTCCAGGCTGTCTGTGAAGAATACGGTAGAATTATATATATATAAAAAGGGAAATATAAAATCATGGTAAAACCGGACTATTGTGTGATAACTTAGTTCAGTATAAAGACCGGAAGCAGAAGGAAAGCCTGGCTCTTTCCGAAGTTCAGAAATACACCTACCAACATCTCTAAAGCTCAGTAATTACCATGTTTAATCTTAAAGGATAATTCTGGTGATTTTCTACATTTTTCTTATTGTCAACAAATTTCATATGCAATTAACTCATTCTAATTACAAGTATTGTGTGTGTATCCAAAGCCTGATATATCTTATTCCTCTCAGACATCAGTTGTTGCCCAAAAACTATAAACACATCAGTGAGCCACACTGCTGCACTGGCAGACATTAAACAATAATATGTACACAAAACCACAGTTTGTAGTTTTAGGGGGAGTTATGTGCTGGAACTACTTATTTCTGTTGCTCCCCAAGAAATCCTCCATTTCAGTTTGTGTCAATTTTTTTAAGAGTTATGTTTAAATCCTTTAAACCCTTTTTTCTCTTTTTGTAAGATGTACTATAATTTTGACCTCTCTTCCTGTACTTGAGGGCTAGTACATAAATTTGTCAAATGTGATTCGGGGTAACCTGTGTCATGTAAAACCACACTTACTTATTAATATCTCCCTCATGTTCTTCCTCTTCCTCATTTTACAATGCAAGTGAGGGAAGTGTGGGTGGAGGCCAAAAAGTCAGTGAGGCTAGCTTTTTCCCCCTGCTTCCATTCTTTATGCTAAGCTAAGCTAACCGTATACTGACTCCAGCTCTGTGTTTAAGGGATTAAAGGATATGCATGGCAATTTTCTATATTTCTGTTATTGTCAACATGTGCAGAGCCAAACCAACAATGAACTCATCCTACTTTAAGTATTCTGTATGTAACCAAAGCCTGATATATCTTATTCCTCTGTGCCGTAAACCTTAGTTGTTGTCCAAAAGCTATTAAAAACACATCAGTGAGTCACACCGCTGCACAGGGTGACATGTTCCTCGGCCACAAGGAGTTCAGGCACGCTAGTTCGTTTAGAAATGTCTCCAAAGACTAATAACAACGATCACGTTTTCAGTCTCCAGAGAGTATTTCTGTGTGTGCACTATACTGTACATTATTAATTTCTCATAGAAATTCAGTACAAAGTCAAGAAATTGTGATATGTAGCACAACAAGCTTGTGAAGCTGACCCGGACCCTCTGGAGACTGAAAACGTGATCGCACTTATTAGTCTGTGGAGGCGTTTAGAAACAAACAAACGTGACTGTGGTTTTTGGGGCTAAGGAACATGTCGCCCAGAGCAACAGTGGCTCACTGATGTGTATGAGGACAGAGGAATAAGATATATCAGGCTTTAGATACACATATGATAATTGTAAGCAGATGAATTTATTGTTGGTTTGGCTCTGCTCATTAGTATCCTTTAATGATCAATTTTCTCATCTCACTCTCAGAGAGAAAGCAAATGCTCCCAATTTATCCTAATGTCAAACTATTTCAACTATTCCTAATATGTTTTATATATTTTAGGTTGTTTTTAGGTCGGACTGTAAATATAGTATTTATATGGTAGCATAGTATTTATATCCCTTCACCATGTTAGTATCAGTAGAGTGAAAGTATCAAGTAGTAGAACTAGTCCCTCCAGGAAATCCCAATCTTGTAATTACTGGAATTAATGTAAATTCAACCGTTTATGAGCTTCAAATTTTGTCCAATCTTCAAAATATTTCTGAAAAACTCTAATTAGAAGCCTGTTTGCAGTTTGCAGAGAAGCTACAGTAAACAAAATAATTTTGGGCCACAACAATTATGACAAAACCGTGCAACATCCTGGAGATAGTGTATAAAGGTGCAACACTTCCCTGGTCTGCTGAAAACTGTTCTATCAAGATTTGCATCTTTAAAGAAATATTACTAAAACTCTTTTGTGTTTGGGCTGCATGTTTGGTTTGTATAATGTGTAAATCACTGAGGAGGGCACAGCAACACATTCTGGACACTCAGTCAAAGATTTGCTCAGATATGTTGATGAGAAACTATCCATGCTCTGGTTGTAATGTTCACATTTTATGGATTTGGCTGATCATTAAGGTGGTTTTCGCCTCCCAACTGGATTAAATCAAATAAACCATCTCAGATTAATCATTCTTGGAAACTCAGAACTGAACTGAATCAACCCAGTCGATGCTGGAGGAGGGTCGGCGCTGTCTGGTTGTTACAGTTCTGTGTGCTGAATGGCTTCAGAGCAATCACAACTGAGCTAATCTTTTCAGGAGATGTCGTTTACAAAATTGAAGGGATTCAGGTGTCCAGATTCTTGATCAGCAATCGTTGCAGAGATCTACTGCTTGTTGTCCAGTCCGAGTCACCATGGAGGCAACCTGCAAAGACAACTCTGGAAAGTTATCACAGCAGGAAAACTTCTGTTCCAGATAGTAAGGTAAACAGCAGAGTTGTAAAGGCCCTGATAGACTCTGAAAAGGACATAAACAGAAGACACAGTTCTTTTTATATTACATGGTTTGCCTGCGCAGTTTGCATAACTTGCTCCTTTTTTTTGACATGATCCCTGCCTCTGGGACCAAACTACCAAAACAACATGGAGGAAAGCCTACTCCTTCCTTCATCTGGGCATTCCTGCCTTTATGACCCAACAATAGACGGTTATTGTGGGTCTCATTATTAGTGAAATGGTCAAACAAATATTCATGTGATCATAAGCAGCAAAGCCCTTCAGTAATGATACATGTTGGAGGGAATATGTTGAAAACATAGCATGTTACATTGTAATATCAGTTGTACAAACCATAACTAAACTCTTAATGTGGAAAAAAATTTAATCAGTTTACTTCTGCCTGAACAAACACCAAAACGTCTTGTTTACTGCCTACTTCTGATTTTATTGACAGTCCAGTTTCAACTTAGAGTTTGGAAAAATCCAATGAATCTGTGATCCAGTGGACCAATGGACCAGCGGATTCAACGGCCACAAGCAAGAACTAATCCATTCCTGTCTGTTATTCATCCTCCATTGGAATGAATGTCTTTAGGCCTCCATTAATCCGGCAATGCGTGAAGTTGTGCACACAGCGTAAGGAGTGCCAGTGACTGCTCCAGAAATTAGTCTCTAACCATATCTCTTGGTCTTGTTATCATGTATGCATGTTGTCAAGTAAGGAACGTTGGCCACATTATAACAGGTGATCATGGGGTGAGATGGTAACCACTGTCGCTTTGTTGTCAAACCTTTATCTTGCTTGTACGGACAAATTCAAAGGTCAGTATTCACCACAAATGAATTCTGCATCAACCCAAAATGATTCAAAATTTAATTTGCAACTGCTTATTTCTTAAAACTAGACTTACAGCGAAGACCTACTGGAAGCGGCGTAACACAAAGTTTGCTCCCATTCATTTTCTGTGGGACACAAGTTCCCTTTACAAGGCACTGTGGGATTCCAGGCAACACAAGACTGACCAGCGGCACAAAAAATGTGATTCAGAAATTCAACTGTATGCAAATTCAGCCGGAAGTGATGCAGTGAAACAGACAAAGTGGTTTGGTGGTGGACCAGGAAGCTCCAGGAAGATGTCCGTAGAGGAGAGCATTGTTGCAGTTTTGGGAATTCTCCTGCTATACGACCCTTCCCTTTGAGACTACAGGGACGAAGGCAAATGAAATGATGAAGGAGGACCAGAGCAACAGCAAAGATCTTCTCCTTGTGATCCATAGTGATACAGGGTCAAACACGACTGATTCCAGAAACATATAACCTGTTTTCAATCTGCTAAAACTTAAATATTACCGAAACACACACGCAGTGGCCCTTTATTGTTGTGATTATGCTGTAAATATCTCTGCTTTGCTGTCATCGTCCCATAGTGACGAGTGAGAAGTAATGGGGGTGATATTACAAATTTTTCCGCTTCCAGTGGGTCTTCACCATCAGAGCCGCTGTACCTTCACTGGTGCTTATTAGTCACCTGCAGCCCTGTTCAGCAGCAGAGATTTATCTTACCTAAGTATTCCAGGCCATGATGAGGATGGCTGGTTTTTCATCTGCATATTTATACCTGGTGGATCGGCGTGTCCTTGAAGTCGGGTTGCAGCTCTGAGAGAAGAGAAAAAGAGAAAGAGAAAATTTTAGGGTTCAGACAGTTCACACTTTAGTTCCAATGCTGATCCAGATATTTGAACACAGCTAAAACAGCTGACAGAATATATTGAACTTATGATGTGATGTGGCACACAACAAAGGTCCCCTGGCCAGAATGAAACCATAGAGGTTGCAGTTATGTGATATGCGCCTTAACCATGGAAGATATCAGGGAACTCAATTTTCATGTTTTTAGCCACACAAGTGATGTGGCTGTATGGAATGCAATGTCCCTGTCCACATACACTAGTGTGCTTTTGGTCTGGGTCTGTTTTTTTCTGGTTTGGGCCCCTTAGTTCCAATGAAGGAATATCTTAACCCAACATGACAATGCCCCTGTGAACAAAGTCAGGTGTATAAAGAAATGGTTTTCTCAGTTTGGTGTAAAAAAACTTTACTGGTTTGCACAGAACCATGATCTCAACCCTATCCAACATCTTTAGGATGACCTGGAATGCCAACTGCAAGCCGGGACTTATCACCCAACATCAGTGTTTCAAAATCTGGAGGCTGAGTGGAGGCTGTTATAGCAGCAGATTAATACTGATGGTTTTTGACTCATATTTTTTACCATAATTTATGGCTGCAAAGGTAGATTGTCATTTAGTGTATCATAGGTGGATGACACTGACTGATCATATTGTTGAAAAGCACAGCACCAACCTGATACATCTGAAAAGTGATGTTCTGGTTTAACAGTTGTAGGATGAAGGGAAGCTTGTATTTGTATTTGTGTTTGTGTGACTATTTTTTGGGAACGTACCGGAGCACAGGTGTTGCCTTCTTTGACACACAGGTTCAGCTTGCAGTGCAGGTAGACTTGTCCATTTTGCCCATAGAACTCGAACATGTTAAAGGAGAAGTAACTGGATGTTCCGTCTCCGTTGCGCTCCACTTGCACAGTTTTGTCAGCAGCGTTCGCACAGCTGCTCAGAAACAGGAAAACACACATCACACATGCAGAATGAGTTGGAATTTCTGAAATGTATAAATATCCCAAAGTCTTCTGTGGAAATCCACTATTAATGTCCTATATATTTGCTTTACATGTAGAACTAGAATATAAAACAACTTAAGTTTTGCATGTTGGCACCTCTGACCATTCAGCACTCAGTTGTACTCGGTGTGAGTGATGTTAATGAGCACATAGTGACAACCGAACAATCTGAACAACAGAGTCAAAGGTTTATTCACCCTGAGCCATCTCATCCAGACATTTCTTGCCCACAGAAAGCCTCTTAGCTAACAGCACCAGTGACAATGTAAGATTTTGGGGCTCTTAAATAAAACTGACTACAGAAAACTCAGCGTCCACAGACTGGGTAACAACCTCTTTGTGTCTCTCACCCATCAATGATGAGATCATATCTCAGACTCGCATCGGGTGATGGTTCGCTGGTTGCATAGCAGGATTGCGTCACCAAAGAAATGATTTCACTATCCAGCCCGTCCGTCTCCAGCGCAAACCAGACCTTCTGGTCCAGGTGGAGCTCGGTGTTCGAATCCACAAGCTGTGTACGGCCGGCGTCGGTGTACGCCTTCATGGTCAGAGTGTAATTCCAAACTCCAGATGTAACATACTGGATCACAGTGCTGGACACACACACACACTTACTTCAGTTATCTTATATTCACAAACTACAAAGATCTCTAAACCAACAGAACTACATACACCCTCCTGTCAGAGTGTCACAATACAGTCAGCTACATTTATGTTATTTTTGAAAGTTTAAATATTTACGTTAAATGTCTAAAATATTTTCAGCTGCAAATTAATGATAATTTTAAGTGATTCTTATTTCAACAAACCAAATGGTATTTGGATTTTTTTTGTCGTTTTATCCTATAAAATATGTGTGTAAAATGGATTATATGTTTAAAGTGCTTTTAAAGGGGGCTAGCAGAAGAAATCATACATGGTCCTGTTCAGAAGTTTGCTGTAGCAGGGTGGTTTTATTGTGTATGCCAGCATCAGTATGATGTGGCATACAGTTGACAATGATGAAATCAAGGGGTTAAAATAAGAGGAAGAGGAAGTGGTAGGAAGCTGTTACCAGGCGCTACTTGATTAACACTAGGTGAACAATTTTCACATATGGATTCAAAATTTTAGATCAATAGCAGCAGGATATAATGAAGAATGGTATTCTTATTATTAAGTCTGCATTGGTTAAATGTGTGTTCTTCATCAATATGATTTTGATTAGGAGAAAATTAGAGGGAGGAGTTTGAATCTGGAGAAAAGAATCTGGTTCACGATGCATATTATCACATTTTTTGTGTTGCAGTATGCTGTGCCACAATACATCGTTAAACCCCTGCAGATGACCCACCTGCTGTTGGCACTATTGACTTTGATGCCCACTGAGAAATCGATTTTTATCTCTGGTATAACAAAGGGGCAAGTGAAATCCATCAGTTCCTGTTTGGTGGTCTCCACGATTATGCCATTCTTGTTGACAATGTTGCCGTTTTCATCCAGCTGCAGGGTCACAAGGAGTCAAGACATTTTTTAGACATTCACAGATCAGCAACATTAAAAGAAACCCAGGTGGTCACAGGTCAGAGCTGCAACTATAGAATGATTAAACACTACAAAGGAGATCTGGCCGCTTGTTGAGAGTCAATAAGTAGAGGAGAGACACCCACCCTGACCATCGTCCCACAGGGGTTGGTTTTGCTGTCGAAGCCTATGGTCACCATGTGGGTCACATTGTCTATCTCAGCTCTGCAGGTCTTGTCATAGAGGTGTAAGTCAGAGTATTGGATGCCTTTGTCCCCCAGGAGACAACCAACCAGATTAATCGACCGAGAGGTCTCATTGCAGACCGCCTCACCTGAACACACACAAGTGAAAGTAAAACATACATGCAACATTCACAAAAAAAATTACGTTGCAACCTTGTGAGTGCATTGTGGATTGTGAAGCCAGCAGTTGGTTCTAATCAAATTCTTCGGTTACATACATATAGTACAAGTGAAACACAACAGCTGTATTGATTAAAATGGAGCATTTCTGTTTCAACAGACAGGCGTGAACCTGAATCCTATTTTGATAACAAAAAATGAATGGTATGTTAAGCTCTAGTCACACCAGAGAAGGGCACATCAAAGTTCACCCATGTGTCTTTGCAAAATAGGTGATTCTAGAAGTTTACTGGCATCGTAAATACTCACAGGGCTAGTAGATGTACGACTGTAGCTGGACATACTCGCTAGTAAGCCAGGATCATGCTAAAGACAGACAGTCACGATAGCTCTCTGAACTACTCAGACAGTTCTCACAGTTTATTCAGGGTACGTATTTCTACCATCAATTGCTGTCTCATAACTGTCTATGAACCATTGTCCCTTTGAGGAGCAATTTATACTCATATAGAGGATGTTAAATGAAAGGGGAGCCACAATAGCTTTCTCTCTTTTGGACTCTCCAGTTTGATTGCTGTTGGTTGATGGCGCAAATTTGCAGAGTAAAGCAAAGTTCTGCACAGAATTACTTCACCACAACAAGCGTATTCACTGATTGCAGCAAGCTCATTTAAATGAATTGATTTGATAGAAAATGTTGGCATTTTTAATGCTGGTGTGACGATTGAAGCCTTAAGAGTTCTTTTAAAAACGTTTCTTTTGAACATTTCTTTGATTCTGGAGTTGTTCTGAGGGCATAAATAATATCACCTATTCTATTCTCACCTATCCTTGAATTAAACCATGTGAAGTACAGCCAAAGAACCATGAAATAGGGAAGAGGAAAGAAGACGCATTTACAGTAATTTAAAGGTACTTGTACCACACTTAAGTATTTATATTTTATACTACTTTTACTTTTCAGAGGATTTTACTTTACTGCATTAATCTGCCAGACATCAGACATTCACAAATTAGGATTATTCACACAAAACATCAGTTTACTAAATATTTTGCAATGTTATTAATTAAACTACCCAAAAGCATATAATGTAGTTCAAATAGATCTGGACCAGCTTGATAACGCCCCAAGCTGACAGACGTGGGATGTGAGGAACATCAATGAGACAGAGTTTTTTTATCCTGTTAGTGGAGATGGTGCAACTGAACAAGTTAGCTAGTTTAGTGTGAAGCTAACTCGTTAAAATGTAGTAGTTGGTGTTGACTTTTACACTCAGACTTGAGTTCAGCTCATGCAACAGGCAGCAGGACGCTTTGTTGTGTTAAAGCTGTCTCACCTAAAGTGTTTTGAGATCTGTATGTGGAGGCAAATACGGCCCGACAGTGGCAACGGGTTTCACTGGTGTGGATGTCCTGACCGCAGAACTCATGAGCACTGCAGAAACGATCTTGACAAAGGGACTCAGCTGCACAGAGAGACACAGAGAGAGATGTTACAGGCTGAAGGAAAACCAGCAGAACAACACATGAAACTGGTACTGCTTCCTCTTTATAAAGTCAAATTAAACTTTTTTGCTCAGAAATTAGTATAAATATCCTTAGTATTTGATTTTTGTACTCAGGCCTGTCATTGCTTGATGTCATGTTTACTAATGCTTTATAGATAAATAATAAGGCCACTTTTATAATCCATAAATGTTATTGAATCAAGTTTTAATAAAAAAATTGGTCTAAGCTCTAGTCACACCACAGCAAAGTTCACCCACGTGTCCTTGCAAAATAGGTGGTGCTAGACCCTAGAGGTCTGCAGTTGTAAATAGGCTGTTTATACATGGAGCTCTTTTCCACATGGTAAGCAGTCGATTTGGAAGCATCTTCCTGATGGACTGAAGCGCTAACTAAAAAGAAGTGGCAACCCAAATGTTGTTGATCTATAAAACATTAGTAAATGATTTATTAACCATTAATAAAGCCATTAAGCCAGTTGTTTACTAATTTATTACTGCTTATTTAATTATTAGTTATTCTGTTTGTGCACCCTTATGGTGCATCATACTGGGTAGTTAGTAAATTGTTCCTCATTACTTATGATTAGGAGAAACCCAGATTTTTCACTGTATGCTGATGATTTGCTCCTGTACATTTCAAATCCAGTAACCTCTTTACCTGCAATTCCACATACTATTGATGTTTTTGGTAAAATATCAGGGTACAAACTCACATCTTCACAAGAGAATTACTCCTAACTACTGCTGTGGCCAAAAACCTCCCATGTTCCTGAGAAACTACAATACTCTGCCAAGGGCTCCCTAAAACAATTCATACAATCTGGAAGCCTTTCTGGTTCACATAAAATCCTGTTTTTGTTGAGGTCTTGTTACAGTGGGGTTGTATTGTGTAGGTAGTTCGTTTTTTCAGTGCATTGAAGAAAAGTCTTACAGCATATAGCTTTTGTCCTCCAGCCCGTTGGTGTATTACTGCTGTACAGGCTGCAGGCTCTGACGTAGGCCTCCAGAAACTGACAGTCTAGACCGTCCACTGCAGGATATTTGCATAAAGTGTTGGAACAGGCAGTTGTGTAGGGCTGTGGGTCTACGTGGCTGTGGCAGGCAGTGAAGGGCGCCTCCTTCAGGAGATTACAGCTGTTCCAGTGATGCAGACAGGGGAAAGTGGGAGATGGAATAATGAGCAGCAAATTTTTATCAAGATAAACTACAAGACAAAGGCATTTTATTATAATATTATTATTTATTATTATTATTTTTAATTTTAACAGCATTGTGTTATGTTTTATTTAATCATTGTGAAGTAAGGGGCTCAATGTAGCCTCCTCCGACCTCCAGTTCAAAAATGAAAAGTCACGTCATCCAGTAAAAAGGTTGAACCTGGTTCATCGTTTGCCACAACAAAATTAAATATTGTGGCAATATTGTGTCAGCCAATCAAATCAATTTACCTGGTGATCATCAAGATGGAAGATAAAATTATTAAATATTATAAACCGCTGTGCAGTGTGTGTGATAAACCTTCCAACCACATTAAAAGATAACTGGATACTGCCATCCAAGATGGCGCCCTATTCATTCCAATGAAGGCTGCTCACCATCAAGCAGCAACCTCCGGGGCTGAAAAGAGAAGCCAATGCGGAAGTGCCAAAAACCTGCATTCTATCTAATGGCCATCAGGGGGCGACTCTACTGGCTGCAAAAAGAAGTCTGATTGTATGGAAATCTATGAGAAAATGACCCTACTTCTCTCTTCTTGATTTATTATCTCAGTAAACTATTTCCTATTGAATTTATGGTCTTAATTGCAAGTTTCAAGTCTTAGAGTAAAATAGACGATAAAACAGTATATGCTTTAGGGCGTGGCTACATTCTGATTGACAAGTTGCTACCATGGCGACAACGTTGCTTACATAAAGTAACCATTGCGTATAGGTGTAGCTGCTGCTATTTCACAGCGTGTTTTCAGTTCACTTAAGTTAATTGCAACATTGTGGTTGCCTAAAAACAGTCTTGATCAGCGTTTGGTTGTAATAAAAGAACCATCAATGAGTTGGATGATCAGTTTTTCCAGTGAGTATGTTTTGTTTTAATGGTTTTAGGCCTGTTTTTTGCTAGCGAAAATTAACATTAGGTGTTTGTGGCACACAGAAAAATCTATTAATTGTATTATAGACTTCCTGTTTGTGATGATTGTGAACGGGGAAAAAAGGAATTTTTGGCCAGTGGGTGTCATGTGGTCCTGCGATGCCGAGTGTGGCCCTAAAAATCTTGTGTAGGGCTGGTTGATATGGCCAAAAAATCTTGATATACTGTATATATAATGGTTTTGGTTTTTCTTAAGCTGGACATTGATTCACAACTTTAATCACTTTTGTTTGACTGCAAAAAGCAGGACTGATACATCATATATTTTTAGACAGTTGTGCAAGAATAATAAAAGACCTGGCTGTCATCATTATGCATAAAATACAGGTTATCCCACACAGCTGTTGACTCAGATGTTACCACATGCTTCAACTAAGTAGAGTACAAAATCTACTCTAAATCTCCTCAAACTCTAAATCCAGTTTAATAATAAGTTTCAGCACAGACAGAGCAGATACCAGCAGAGTGCTGCTAGCTAGCATTAGCTACCCGGCAGGTAGAGACAGACAAACCAAGTAGAATCTGGAAACTGCTTAGTTGACTCCCAGAGCTTCAATTCTCATAACTAGAGATGATACTGTACCTCGTCAACAAACGCAAACCAACCCCCCCGGAACAAATCTCACTCCAAGCTGAAGTCAAAAGTTGGCAGCTCTGTGTAATCATTAAATTCACTCAAAACAGCTAATGTAGCAGCTACCATCTAAGTTACTTTTTAATTTAAAATAAACTTTTTGTGCATATTGTAATAACTCGATTCTCACAACTTTTACACATCAGGTAAAAAGAAAAAAACTAATTGATCAAACTAATATGATATATCGCCCAGCCCTACATCCGTGTTAGTTTTTTATGCTGTGCTGTTTGGTCTGAACAAGCGGTAAGCCTAAAAACAGGATGGAGTTTATGCCAGCAGACCTGAAACTGTTTGTCATACAGATTTGCGTCAACTCTAAGTGTAATGACCTCTTTTACCCAAATAAAAAGGTTGATTATCTGAGTTTAGGTGTGTTGAGCTTTCGATTGCATCTCTGCTCACATCAGGAACATCGGTGTTTTATTTGTGTTCAGGTGTGTCTCTGCTCACCGTCCAGTCATTATTTGGCATCTGATCGTACTATTAGAGGGATCTGCGTGTTGCACCTCACAGCTAGAGGATGAAAAACAGCAGAGGATCAAGACCATAAACCAACACACAGAGTACCCAAACAAACTGCTTTATACAAGAACCCCACAGTAAGTGAACTTCAGCGGGACATTCATGTTATGATGGAGCTCTTACTCTGTGGGGCTGTAGTCAGAAGCCTTCTCCTCACTGAACGACCTGTTGGAGTTTCCACACAATCCCTCCACAGGGGGAACTTGTCCACGTGGTCCTGGCCAGGTTCAGGAGAGAACAAGTAGAGAAGAGTCAGATCAATAAACTGGCATCACAAAGAAAAGCAGTCCTTCATTGATTAAAAACAGTCACAACAGCCACTTTTAGATAAAGATAAAATTGAGGAGAAATTTGTAAGTCTGGTAGTATATTGCTCTTGTCAATATTGCTCTTGTCAATACTACTACACTTCCATCTCTTTTGCAGCTTTTTGCACAGTGTCTCCAACAATGAATATGTACATATTCGCACTTGTGTCCTTGTGGGAGTTGTAATGTCATGGGCATTGTTAAATAGTCACATGTAATGATCTGTTTGAAATCAAAACTCTCAGTGTATAAACACAACAGGCTGCGGCTTGCACACCAGCATAGGGCGGGTCTGTCTGATGCCGTCTTGTTGCCTTAGGCTATTTTGGTTCTCTTTGCTAACGCAAAATGGACAAAACTAGCTGACTAACAAGTTCAGCCATGCTGAACAGATTATCATAATACCAAAAGTAATGTGTGGAAGCAGTTTGGCTGTTTTCTACCTTTGAAAAATGCAACTGTCTTAACAGTGACATTGGCTTGTCTCTTGAGTGATGCAGCAGAGGCACCGCAAACAACATAATTCTACAACATACACTCATCGAGCACTTTATCAGGAATACCTTCAGTGCTTCTTGTTATAGATTCTCCAAGTCTGTAGACCTCTGATGGAGGGATGAATGCCATTCTTCCAAAACAAACTCATTTGGTGTTTTGATGATGGTGGTGGAGAGACCTGGTGTTGGCATGTTCATATCAGCAGAGTAATATATATAAAAATATAAAATATAATATAATGTGTCCGGTCAACTAAATGTTAAACATGAGTGAAGGAGGTGATGCTAATGAAAGTGTCCATTTGTTGACACACACTGGTCTTCATACTTGCACACACCACAAAAACTACCACAATAATGTAATTGCAGCTGATGCATGGATATGGTGCATGCCTCAGCACCAACATATTAGGCAACGTGTTTTTAAAGACAAGAAAAACAAAGATATATATGAAAAAAACAACACACACACTGTACAATGGGAGAATTTGGACTGATAAGTTATTGCTCCTCACCACTATCATCAAAACACCAACTGAGAGAATATCTTTTGGAAGAATGATGTTCATCTTATCAAGCAAAGGGTCCACAGAGTTGGAGAATCTGTGACAAGGAGCACTGAATCTGTTCTGGAGGCTCATGGTGGAGGAGCAGCGCCCATCCAAACAAAATGCAGCACAACACACTACACCCATAATAAAGATGCAGACATATTTTAACAGAGAGGGAGACTCAGCAAGAGAAGCTAGAGTTTAGAACAGTTTAGCAACTGTTAATAGACCCCAGCTCAAAAATAACGTGTGTGTGTGTTTGTGGCCTAGGAGGATTGTCCGGGAGCATGGGAGCAGCTGGAGAAGTGTTTGCAGCCAATTGGCTCAAATGTTTGTCGTCTTTGTGTTTTATATCCAAGTCTGAAATAGTTTCAACATGTAACTACCCCTAAATCCATAAACTGTGGTTTTTACATTTCTGTTTGTGTTTATTAAACAAACAAGAGACAACATGTTAACCAGTGAGCTTCAAGGTGTTTGAAGGTATATTTGTGAACTTTTGACAGGGTCAGCTTTATGATAAGCTAGGCTAATCATATCCTGACTCCACATAGTCTGTTCCTTCATGAATCCCTCCAGGATTTGGTTTTCTGTACCTTTAATGTGTATCTGTGCAGTGGAGCCATCAAAGAAGACAGTCATCAAGTATTTCAAGTGGGACATCTTTGCGGTCACTCCGTCCTGGTCCTTCGAGAGCTCCACACCGTGAACCAGCTGAGCCGTGGCATTGAGCGTCATCTTTACGTTGTCCACCTGCATCACAGCAGAGGGATAAGAGAGAGTTATGATTAATAAGCGATTAAATAATTCAACTACTCCTGCTGCCTCTCACCGTGTAAAAATCTAAGAGCTACAAGCTACACTTTCTGCTCAATCATTGACTGAATCTGGTGTTTCATTTTCCACTTTTTGCTTTTAAAAAATGATCAAGCCCACATACAGTACGTTTGGCTAATTAGACTTCTTCTTATGGAAATGTGTGCATGTGCAAATAGCAAACAGTCCTGATGGTGCTGACCATGGAGTGGACTGACTGCCAGGGAGCAGAAACCAGAGGAAGCTATTGTAATAGCTGTGTTGTGATTCGCAGTATCCACTTTTTGTATAAACCCACTCTGCCAGAATATAAACTACTCCACAAAGGAGGTTTCCTCTTGGCTGCATCCTGACTGCATAATGTGGGTGAGATTTTCCAGTTGTTTCAGAGACTTTTGGATTGAGCCCCCCAAATATGCCATCAGAATGGGAGTCTCAGATGCTGTTAGACTTTCTGACAGGTTCGTTACAAGCTTACTGAGGCCTTGAGTTCTTCACAATAAAGGAGACATTCTTTCTATCTACAGACGATCAAAGAAGAGGAAACACAGAGATGAGTTTATACAGTTGCAGGAGCAGAAAAGAGACCAGAAATTAATTTATCTACAGTCCACGTAATTATTTATTTGTTGTCAGTAGCGTGAAAAACACAACAGCCTTGCCAACAATCCTGCAAGGCTGAGCACAAGAGGATTTTATATTGACACGTTACAACTGTGGCACTGTCATGTCAAATCGATGGATGACAGATGAAGAAAACACCAGATCAAAAACCTGCTCTTTGATGATAAAAAATCAGGAGTCAGAGGTCCAAGCAGCAAAGTGTTCTTTAATGCTGGCAATAAAGGAGAGCAAATTAGTGCATACAAGATGAACCAGGTCGCTCTGAAGGTTCTTGCCTTCAGGGCGTAGTTTTTATACCCTTGGGTCGGCACAGGTCACACCTATTGTTATCTTCCTCACTCGTTGTTGGTCAAAACTCTTCAAGACAGGTCTTGAGCTGTCGTGGATATGTACTGTCATATTCAATTCTATCTGGTTATGTCCATTTTTTTAATATAAGTATTGGGGATCATTTTACACCCTTATTGCCAAGTTGTCTTCTGGCCTTAATATTTATTCTTGTCACTTTACACCCTTATTTCTTGATCTTCTCCAGGGTGTATTTTTAAGTGGTGAAGACTTTTAAGGTGAAGACTTTAATGCAGACCCAAGAAAAGTGACATGTAATACAAACACACTCAAACTTCTCCAGTGTATGATTATGATTCTTTTACTGTGCTTCTATACGTAAATCGTGATTAAATGTGATTCATGAGATTACAAATACATCATCAATAAGATTTTAACACACTAGCACTTATTGCTTATAAGATTTATGAAATCAATCTGCATAGCTTAATTTGTCTTTAAGCACACCAATGACACTTAATGAAAATACACCACAGCACCATCTTACCAGAACTCTCCCACCTTGTTCCAGATTAATATTGACACCTGGCCCATCCAGTTGCAGGATCACACTGTCCAAAAAACTAACATCTGTACGGCGTCGTTCCTTGAAGGTCGCGTGTACTTTTAAATCTGGGATTGATTTGGTCTCCATCAGAGTGTACGCACACCGGTCCTGGACAGAGTTAAGATGGCCGTGGATATCGATGACAGTGGGGCCTGTCACAGTGCACAGGACGCACCTGGTGTAGGTGGGGAGGGACAAATATATACATACAAGTAACATAATCAGCAAAATGACAGATTTGTTAAAGACAGATGTTTTTATATTGATGATTCACACAAACTGAAAGCCCTGACAATGGGGATCGAACATACGGTTTGTCGCTAATGCAGGCTATTTTATTAAGTCTTTATTTGTATATTTATAGCTGAAGCTAGTTTGCAGTGCCCGTCCCTAGATGGGCTTTTAAAATACATAAAAGTCAACAGTAAAATACATATGAAACTGCACAAGACTCAACAATACATATACATACATTTAAGCACAAAACACCTGAGAGGTACCACCAGGTCACTGAACACCTGGGGAGCCTTGTTATTTAGGCATCTATTGATGAGTTTAAGGTTAGTTTAATAATGGCAGAGGTGTGATCTTATTGGTTTCCTGTCCAAGGCTTGATTTTTTTTTTGTGACCAAGAAGTAACACAATAATATGGAGTGTAAATTGCAAATGAAGCAGACTAATTATGTTTTATTGACACAGTAATCATGTGGGCCCCACCGCCAGCGAGGTAAAGTTTAGGGGTCAGGTCCATTGTCAGTGGCAGCACACATTTTCACTTGGGGTGTTGAATATCATCCCTCTGGTGAAGAAGAAGCCAGATGTGGTGGAGCAATACCAACCAGATACCTGTGCACACATCATTGGCTGGAATCAAATTCCTGAATAGGCTCTGGAGGGCTCTCTGTTTCTGGATTTGCCCAAAGTTAGAGGCACCAGGCAGGTGTGGGGATACTCAAGAGCCCCCAGATGAGCAACACTGTAGGGGCTAAGATTAGTTGCCTCTATGCAGCTGCATAATTTATAGAAAAAGGCTCTGACTGTTGGATCTTTGCACTGAGCAGCAGTTTGGGGTATCCAACTTTCTTGTAGTCTCTGGGTGAGTTCCTGTAGAGGGGGAACCATCTAGGGACTCCATAGATCTGCTGGGAGTTGTCAACCGTTTCCCAGACAGTATAAACTCCCATTATTTGGTTGAATATTTTCTGTCATTCACTCAACCAAACCCACTTTCTTTTTATTTTAGGAGATAAGTCTTTGGTTTGGTCCTAATGATGATATTTCCCTCACATCAGTTACTGAAACCTTTTCATATCTAATATCATCTAATATACAGCAAACATATTTACTGGTTGTCTCCTTGGCACAAGTCCATGGCACCACAGGTACTAAAATGGACGGCTGCAGTCAGGTAAAGCAGTAAGCGGAGCATCTTGGAGGAGGCCACTCAGAGAGCTGGAAGAGACACCGAATCACAACCATCACAATGTTAATTGGTCAAGTGTACTGTTATACAAGAATAACGACTCCAACTGTCAATGAAGTCTCAATGTGCTTACACACTAAACAACATACGTCCACAGGGCAACTCTGGAGTCTCTCACCTAAGACATACACTATATTACATTAATATTCTGGTACTTTCACATGTCTGAATAAGCACCCCAGTCACAATATATGTTACAAAACTCTGAAGGAGACTATTTTATGTTGTGGGGGACATTCTCATGTCAGATCAGTTTTTACATTTCATTCTATTTTATTTAATTTCTTTGCCCTCATAGTAAGCAAAAGAGTTTAAAATACAAGACTAATATTATGATTTAGGTCTTAAACAAGAAGTTCCAAGGCTGTGAGTTATGGTTGATAGCTCTGATGCTAGTAAGTGGACCTTTGTGCTTAGATTATCTGCATCAAATATTGTTTCTAAAGGTCAAGAATGAACATCCATAGTCATAAGAAGTTCTAAGTTTCTGCAAAAGTGCAAGTTTTGGGCTCAACTGAAATTCAGGACTCTGACTTCACCTTCTTTGAAAGGAGATAGATCGTATTCGCTTTTACAACAGCCAAGTGGGTAGTACCGTACTATAACCATACCTCAATTGGCTGCTTATGAATGAGTGACATATTCTCTATTGAATACACTTGATCAATTATATATTTACATGGAGCCCTTTCACTGCCTGGCTATCTGTCACGGGTCAATTTAGCAACCCAGAAAAGATGTCAGTGTTTGTGTATTATTATTATTAGCGTAAATGCTGACAAGCTTCTTCAAATGACCTTAAAATTGGCGGGTTTTTTTCCACCTTTAATTGATGAATCAAAGAAATAGCCCCAGTTTGAAGTTGTGAGCAATTTATTTGGTCTTCACAATAGATGTGACGGGGACCTTAAAGAGAGGCTGAACTGAGGGGCTGCATAAAGGGCCAGTATAAGATAAATAAGGAGTTTTTTTAAACTGTAAATCATGCAAAGATATTCCAGTAGAGCCCCAGGATATAAATATAGAACTGGAAATGTGCATAATGGGCATGGGATGCATAGCATTCATTACTTGTCATCTATAGCAGCACTCTGGTGATTCAGTAATGAACTTTCATGAAGTTTGGTGACTTGTGAGGCAAAGATGTATAAATATTCTCTGATATGGGTCACACTGTCAAATGCAGAAAAGTGCAAAGAATGTTCTGAAGGTGCAAAAATGCAGACGCGCAATGAACCCAAAAAAAGGCTTTGACCAGCAGATACTCTGGAAGCAGATACAGTGTTTCGGGTTTAGTGATCTTCCCTCAGGCAGTATCAAGAGGAATGCAATAATGTGTTTCTTACGCACCAATTAGAGAGAGCCAGCGGTACTTTCCTGTTGTTCATAAATTAAAGTCAGAAACGAAAGCTCTTGCAGTATGTTTAAAAGTTAAACTACGTAGGTACATTTCATCCAGTAAAAACATTCGATCTACATAATTAAACCATAGGTCCACATCATACAATACAAAATATAAACATTCTGTTTGTAAAACATTAAAAGTAGCATTTGAGAATACTTAACAGTATACGCAGGTTAAATAACTAAAGTGTTTAGTCAAAGACCACCAAAAAGAGCAGGAAAGATGAACAGGAACACTATTTCACATAATAATGCAATATATTATATAATAAGTTGACTTTGGTTATTTCAATCAAATTAATTTAAGTGAATTGATCAAAGGATGAGAAATCATCTCTGGTGGATATGTTCTCCCCATGAACAGTTAACTGAACTTAATCTGTCAAACTGATGGAGTTCACCTTTAAAGACAAAGAAAATCTGATTCCAGTGATGTTTTAATTTCCTGAAGCTATTTGTGACTCTGATGAACAAACACAGTGTAAAAAGGTCAGCTGAAGTGCTTCCTTATTTTTGTGTTCACTTCACTAACTTTGGTTTGTGTCCGCAGTGTTTGCTGCCGACTGACCAAGCTCACACTTTGGTATGTATTTTTCTTTTTTTACGAGCTCTGTTTATCCTGCTGTGTGAAGAACACTGCAGATGTACAGAGAAGAAGAAATGAGACAGCGTCTTACCCTCAGGAGATGGAGCGTGATGCCAATGTCCCTGTGGATGATTCTGCAGCTCTTGTGAGATTTGTGGTTTATGTCTCTGGGTGTGGAGGAATTTGCTCTCTCCCTCTCTCTCTCTCTCTCTCTCTCTCTCTCTCTCTCTGTGTCCTGTGTGACTGGCTGATGAGATAGATTTATTCATCTTATCTAACTGACTGTGTCACGTGTATTCAGCACATTATAAGAGAGTGCCCAAGACTATATATAAATATGATGTTATATGTGTATGGAGAATGCATATTGGTGTCAGGGTGTCACTTGGGTGTGGTTGCTCTGAAGTGTAAAACACCTTTCAAAAGTACCAGAAAACAATGACAATATGACATTTCACAAAACAAAACAACAAAACAAAAACACAGTGACATTTCCAAAAATAGATTACAACACATTATCACAAAACTAATAAACACAGCAGAAAACATAAAGATTAACACATATTCAGAAAAACTAAATTTCACTAAACCATAGTGAGTGAGTCACTTATTAATTAACCTTTAAATTAATGAATTTAAAGGTTTGTGAAACTTCTCAGATTCAGATTTTTTTTTTTGTTTGTTTGTTTGTTTTGTTTTGGCCATCATAAAATGACCATCCAATTTATCAAAGTCAAAGTGACATCTTCAAATGTCTTGTTTTGTCTAACCAACAGTCTAAAACCAAAACCAAAACCCAAAGATATTCACTATCATGGAAGACCAAGGAAAACAGCATAAACCTTTGAGAAGCTGGAAGCTGTAAATGTTGGCATTTTTGCTTTACTTAAATGATTAGTAGTAGTTTCTTTTATATATAAACTTATCAATTTATCAACTAATTATTTCAGGTCTAGTCTAAAGGAAAGTAAATACTCTAAAATGGATGCATACAGTGGAGAAGCCTGTAGGTCTATACATATAGTTCTAGAGCTGGAAAAAGCAAATCTTCTCTACAATATTTAGAAAAGTGAATTTAATATTTACCGGGTCTCCACTGACACATGCTGCTACCAGGAAGTAGTCACAGCCTTGCACTCTGTGTCTGACACTGACAAAAGCTCTCACATTCTCCTGCTTTTGCATTACAAGCTTCAACCTGCATTTGTTGATTTTTTGGCCCCTTAGGGGTAACACTATTAGCTTTACATACATTGACATTTTATCACTTTATACAGTTGATATCGCTAATATATTACCAACAACTAGCTGGCTCTTTAGCTCCTAGATGTTTGACTTTCATCACTATCTTGTCTGTCTGCTGTTTGGTGCTGGGCAGATAGTGTACAGTGGGTTTATCAGAATATGAGCTCGGAGACTGAACCAAATCAATAAAGTTTTCGGGCCGTACAACATCATATGTAGTCATTTTTTTCCATTGTTAATATAAAAGTACTACTTAGTGCATCTTTAAACAGTAATACAAAATCATTACAGTACAGCAAAGTATATTTTACTTTAAGCACCGTGGGATCTAAATGACATGATGATCCCATGATTCACTCTCTGTTTAAATTGTTCTGCACCACAAATATGTTTTGACTGGATCAGACAATTAGACTTTTAGACAACAGGTAGAGACACAAACAAGTTGTGTGAGATTCTTGGATGAATTTCCACTTAGAACAATGCACTGAGCGTGTATTAAAAAGAGTTTTAAGCATCACGCTGTTGTATGCAAAACAGTGGAGAGTGTTGCTTAATGTTACTGAACCAGAAATACTTGACTTAAATGTTGAAGGAAGGGAGGGAATAACTTGGAGGATATCCAAAATTTTGGTGCAAGTGACGTGTTTGACTGATACCATCAGATCATAAACCAGATCGTTAAATTGTCTTATTTGGAGACCAAAAGCGTCATAATGAAATTTTAAAAAAAGCATATTGAATGAATGAATGAATGAATGAAACTTTGGAAAAGCCGTTTCAAAACTCATTCTAATATAATGTAGATACAGTGTTCATTTGTTAACTCTTTCAATTAATTAATTCTAATTAATTGCTTAATAGCATAATCCAGAATCTTTTGGTCGGTGAAAAGCAAACAAATCTGTTTGTATATAATAAAATTGAACCAAATTTAATCCACCCAATGAATCCTGTACAAAAAATTATTTTCTCTTCAATGATTTTAATATTATTGTTGTTGTTGTTGTTGTTTTAAATTAATCCATAAACAAGAGAACAAACATTGCATAAAAGAAAGATTACTGCTGGTCACAAAAGTCCTAAAGTCTTACAGAGTAAAAAGTAATAACTAACATAAAATTAAGTTACAGGTTATCAGTCCATGGCAATCTACTCCAACCAATGATTCCCATGCAAGTCCACAAAATCCACTTTAAGACTCTGGGGTGTCTTCCAGAAAGTGGGTTTAGTGAAAACTCTGAGTTTGTTAACCCTGAGATGAGAGAAACTCTGGGTCAGTTACCACGGTAACTTAAACTCTGTGAAGTTAATCTGCTCACTGGCAGGTTTTTATTCAACAAACCCTGAGTTTCTGTCTGTCTCCTCCCTCCTTACAGAGTTTCATTTCCTCATTCATTCAGGCCGTATCAAAGTATGAATCGAAGCACATTCATTAGCAGAGGTTACTGTCTGTCAGACTCAAAATCCTGGTTGGGTATTAGTTTGTTATTCAAGGACTATCTAAAGTTACTGCTTTTATGCACATCAGTCATTTCTTTGAACTCACATTCAAATATTACAAGGTGTGAATTCAGCCTCCACTCAGAATAAAACCTCTGCATGTCCTTCTGTTATAACACTGTGACTCTGTGCACACTAGGGATGTGCAGAGAGTCCAGTATTTGTATTTGTATTTCTTGAGGCAGCAAAATTATTTGTATTTGTATTTGAATTCGAATAAAAATGGAAAGAGGCTTAAAAATCCTGTTTTTGATTTTATTATGCTTTTAATTTTAGAAAATTAAAGTGTTACAATAGGTATTCACGAATCAGCTATATTACGCAGGTGGAGTCTCCCAGATCATAGACGACTGCGCTGACTACTGAGCTAAAACCTTACTCATCGCCTCATTGCAGACTGACCTCTTCGTATTTATACACCCATAACACAGAGACAGCACACCAAATAACAGGGAAGAACTTCAAAGGCGATTATTGCTTTGCACTTTTCATTTATTGCCTATTTTTTTACAACCTAACTTTGTGGAAAGTAGAAGGAGAACAACAGGTTATGGAGAGTCCCTTGGGAGCACTTTATCTCTGGGGAACACCCCCAACTCTGGGTGTGATGTCCAATTAAGGAAATGTGCGTCATGTAGCAGGTGGATGTGACTCCCCTCGTTGAAACCTGCTGATAGACGTAACAGCGGAGCAGAGGAGAGAGACTGAGATAGCGATGTAACTGACCTACACGCTGGTATTTGACTTCTTTTTTTTTCTTCCTGAAAACAAATCATTTTGAAAATATTTGTATAAAATAAATATTCGTAAAAAACGTTCTATTTGTGCTTTACTGAATAACATATTTGTATTTGGACACACCCCTAGTACACACAAGACAACTGTCAGTTTGTTAAAGCAGCTCCTGCACTCAAATGTTTATTACACATAATGTATAATCTCAGTTTAAATTTTAGAAAATCAGTATGAAGCTTTAGACACGTGAGGTCAATGAATAATTATCTCTATCACTCATTATGTGACTGGTCGCACTGATGGAACATCATTCCTGTAATATTGGAGATTATATGTTAATATTTCTGAGTGAGCAGGATCGAACAGCATCACCGAATGCTGTTGAGCGAAGATACCAATTTTAAAATCTACTGTATTCTAACCTTGACACATTTTCAAGTGCAAATCACCAAACACATTATTACTGGATCAGATTGTGAGCTTACAGTCATGTCTCTTTATCTTTGATCTACATTTTTTAAATCTTGAACTATATTTTTCATCTTCAGTTGTTGCCTCCTGTGTTTTGTCACCTGTCAGATTAAAGCTGAACTAATATATTTAAAATGTAATGTAGCTACAGCCTGATACACAAGGTGCATACTGATCATTTTATAGACTATCACACTGAAAAATAATACAAAAATCAGGTCATTAATAACTTGCAATACAAAAATGTAATACATGTTTTATTTTGCCCATTAAAAAAAATACTTTACCAAAATATCACCAAAACAAGATCAAAGCTTTAAAATGCATTTACTGTATGTTGAAAAAAAACAAAAAACACAGAAGTGGTGATGTTGAAAAATGAATGGATGCTTCTGGATATACACTTAAAACTTTACACCCTTATGGCCTGAATGACAACTATAATCTAGTGGTCTTTATGTCATTTTGGCCTTTTGTATTCAGTTATTCATTGTTTTATGAACAGCTCCTCGTCTGATGTCCAGTGTATACTGAGAGCCTAAAGAATATCTTTTACAAGGTTGTACATATTGTACAAACGGACAGAAGTTCTTCCCTTCTTTATATTCTGATATAGACACTTGCAGATACTGCTATAACTATTTGACTGTAGTGTATGTATGATTAAAATGTGTATTAACATTTGATATGTGTAGAAATTAAATTAATTTGTAAGTCTAGTGGACATTCCTTCATTGATTATTATTTATCTGATTGCCTTATGAGGTGCAATGTCAATTACCTTAAAGGGGATCACTTGTGTTTTTTAAGAAATATCTATACTGTATGGTTGTGTGAACACTATATGAGAGCTCACTTTTATTTTAAAGTTAAAGTTTGACTTATTTCATAATTCTGCCTAACCATGAGTTATTAAATGTTTCTATGTTAGATAAAAAATATATTAAGGAGGAAAACAGATTGTTTGAGCTGTGTGATTATGGACAGGTGGAAAGTGAGTCCCATTTTCTTTTGTGCTGGAAATATATGATGATTTAAGAATGTAAATTTTCTATGAAATGGCTCAACAAATCCTGAAATACTGTAAATGTGATGTGATGTGTCTAGGTATGTGAACTCTCAAAGTTGTTTGAGTTGGTTTTCTTTTTTGTAGTACTATTTGAAAATATATATGCAGCACTCTCGATCTGGCTTGTAAGAATTTGTGGTGTCTTGTAAGCCCATGTGAGCAGGGCATAGTTGTATGCATGACAGTAATAAAGCTCAATTCATTCATTCAGTGATTTTTATTAATCCTCAGTGGTGGCTGATGAATGTACAATAGTTGTAAAAAGCCATTTGACAGGTGTGCTGTAACCATGTATCACCAGTAGGGTGTGCTGAAGCACCACTACTGTTAAAGCATTAACTTCAGTGAATTTGAATTCTATGTGGGTTTATTATCAACAATATTAAAATGTTAACACCATCAAACCCACACAAAGCAATAGTTAAACAAAAAGCTAACATATGACACATATTCCAGTATGAAATGGAAGCCAGTAGTAATGATGATGCTACACAGGCTGCACAAAGTTAGCTTTACAGCTAGTGAAGAAGCTCACCCTCACACAAGTAATGTTAGCCTGAATAGAATGAAGTAATGTTAGCATATAATTCCTGCTGTTTGACTGCTGTACAGGACAAACGTTTGTAATGTTTACTCTCTGACAAGCTGAACATCCGCCTGCATGCCATCTCAATAATGACGTTGCTTGGAAACCTGTGTACTCTACGCAACCAATAGAAATGTGTGTCCAGGGGGCGTAGAAAATCTGAAACAACCAATTAGAGAGCAATCTCAGGTAACCTGCTTGCCAAAAGTGGAAGGACCTACATCATGGATGTATTAAGAGAAGTGAATACCATGCCGCAGCTGAGCTTTGCTGCCAGTTTCTCCCAGTTTCTCCCAGTAGCCACTCACGGTATTGGAGTAATGGAAAAATCCTGTGTGGCCCAAAAAGTATTTTCCCCATTTTACCCAAGAGGCGTCTATAAAACTGTTGACAGGACACCTCCAACTGCAAATAAGGTAAATTATTAAAATCTGTGACATCATCCCAATGTAAAGTCTATGGGCTGATTGGCATATTCAATGGGCCGCATACTCATACTCATCTCTGAGTCCAGTATCCAGTTCTTATAACACATCCATGACCTACATACACACTCATTTTGCCGGCAACCCTCTCACAGGAAGTGTGTATTGTCACTCCAAATTAACCAATTTGAAAACACATTTTTAATAAATGCTGGCATGACTACGAGATCCAGAGTAAGAATAAACATTTTTAAATTCATAGTCATTATGTAATATATGATTAATTAATGTTTAACATGTTTTAATAGTCTTTCTTCTCTAGATAATTGGAATTGGTTTATCACTCTGAATATTGAATCAATTTTTCATTTTGGCAGTATTGGTCTTCCATACAGGGCAGTGTCCTTGGATTTTTTTCTTCCACTCTTCAGTTTCTCCCGCCTCCGTCTCCGCTGATCCGCTGTGATTGGCTCTTTTTTATGACACGTTCCGCCCGACATACAAACTGCAGCGCTGATTGGCTGAAACCTTCTGACATATGTGACGGTTCTTCCTTATTCTCCGGCAGAGGACAGAGTGAAGATGGCTGCGTCCCTGAGGTGCGTTCTCCGCTCAGGAAAGGTATGAAATCGTTCAAAAATGTTTTCTTTGTATCACCACTTTGGTTTTGTTGATGGATAATGTCAGTAATGTGGTCTCTCTCTGCCTTTCTCCAGAATGCCGTATCGGCTCTGCGGCGGCGGGAGTTTCACAGGAGCGCCCCGGCCGCTGTGCAGGTCAGTGTTAGCAGCTAGCAGCTTAACCTAGCTACAGCTAACACACCAGTTTATGGTTTTATGTTGTTTTAACGACTGATTGTAATAACAAAATACAGCAGTCATGTTCAGTGGTTACCCTGTCGGACTACGTATTACCTGCTTATTTAAAATTTAAGGGTTTGTTGCTGTATAGATGTCCGGTCACTGAGCTGCTGTTCTGTCACATCATGTCAACATGATGATAGTTTTTACTGGTGTTTGATGAACTGGTGACTGTCCTCCTGCACTGAACTTGAGTACAGTTCTGAGGTACTTCACTTGACTATTTCCTTTATATGCTACTTAATATTTCCACTGTACTACATTTCAGAGGGAAATATTGTACTTTCTACACCACTACATTTATTAGACAGCTTTAGTTACGTTTAAGAAAAGATTTGACACAATGGATAATATAACAAGCTTTTAAAATACAACAGATTGTTAAAGATGAAACCAGTGGTTTCCAATCTTTTTGGCTTTTGACATCTTATAAAAAGCAGTGTGTAGTCGGGGTCATATTTCAGATGTCTATGAGTTGTTAACAGCTCCACAAAATAGTGATTTTTCCATCTAAACTTCTCACGTGGTTTCATTTCAATAAATGTTTAAATGATCCAATATGTCACTGAAAATCAAATATTAGAGAAAAAGTCCAAAAACTGGAAACACATTTGTGTATCAGAACTTTGTTTTCTTTTTTTTCTCTCCCATTAATTATGTCACGACCTCTCAGATTTATCTGGCGAGCCTTTGAAGGGGCCCGACCCCTAGGTTGGGAAACACTGGACTAACTTAGCTAACTGTATATAAAGTAGTTCAAACTAGCTCCACCTCCAGCAGCTACAACAGTAACATACTGCTCTAACACTGATGCATCAGTATTAATAATCTAATGATGTCATATATAATAATATATCAGTCAGAGGGACCAAACCACTACTTTTACTGCAATACTTTAACTACATCAAGCTGATAATACTTATGTACTTTTTTTAAGTAGGATTTGTCATGCAGGAGTTTTATGAGTACTTCGACCACTGATAACAGCACTTATTAAAATCAGGAAGAAAAAACATTTAGCTGTCCTCTTGAATGCATTATATTTGTTTATATTTCTTTTTTCATTGAAATATTAAAGCTATCCAAAACATGGTTCAGTGATGTTGTTCCCAATATTCAGTGAACAGAGTGTACACAGTTTGGGTTATTGTGTCTATTAGTCTCTAAAACTATGAAAATAGAGGAAAAATACCCAACCCAAGTACGTCCAAGGTCATGCAGTTAAATGTCTTGTTGTATCCGTTCAACAGTCTAAATTCCAAGAATACTCAGTTTACAATTATATAAAACATATTAAGCATAGATGCTACCCCTGTAATGAGGTCATCTCCAAGTATTGTCTTAATGTTAGAAAAGAATGTAACTTTAGTAATATAGAAAGAGTCTATAGACAACATGTTTGTTGACTGGAAACACTTGGAAAACTACTTGACAGAGAAACTCGATGTCAGTATATACAGAACATTGAGGACGTTGATGTTTTGTTTTACTGCTCTCTTAAGATTTCCAAAATTTAGTCCATTGTAAATCTTTACATAACTGTTCTTTATTCATAAGATGAGATGACTCAATAAAAATCAGAATCAGATTTATTTGTCAAGTAGCAAGTAAAAGTAATTCAATGTGGTCCAGATGTCAACAGAAAGTGGAATAAACATAAACATAAACTGTAAACAATACACATAATCACAAACATAACAGTGAAAGAAAGAGAGGGACAGTAATTTACAAAAAACCTACTGTAAGACTGTTCCTAACAGATCTCACACCTCTTAAAATCTCAGAAAACAGAACAGCTATAAAATGCCTGAAATATTAATCTGAATATGTTGATTGTAACTCAGTGATATTTCTTTATTTACCAGATTCAGTTTTGGTTGCTTCAAAACACCTCTGGCCTTTGTTTTGTTTTGCTTTCCTTTATTTCTACTGATCATCATATCTGCTTGTATTTTCTATTTATATTTGAAAGTACAGTATTTTCTTTTTTTTTAATCATTTTTTATTCAGGATATGAGAATTAATCATGTCAGGATTTATATTATATCTGTTTCCTGATAATTTGTCTTTTTTCTGTGTGTGTCATGGTTGTGTTGTGTTCTTGGATAAAAACAAAACAAACAAACAAACAAAAAAAAACCCTAAACAGTTGTATAAAACAGAGGCTCTTGGCAAATCCTCACACTGGATTTAGTTGGAGCCCAAAAAAAACAAACATTTTGGACTTTGGCCACTATTATTATTATTGTTGTTGTTGTTGTTGTTGTTATTATCACAACATTACTATCAGAATATTAATCCTGTCACCACCAGAGCCTGAAGTCTTTCCTGTGCTTAAATATTTATTCATTTATGTATTTATATACATATGAAAAATGCAAATATTAACACAGCACAAAAAAACATAAACTAAACTAGTAGTAAAATGTACAAGTGATGACATAGTAACAAATACCAAAAGTCTCCATCAGAGGGAGCCTCTGATGGATAATGTAGACCATCATAGGAGACGAAAACTACTTATATAGCTCTAAACCTGCAGTGCGACTTTTACATGTAAACAAACGTCTGTCACATTCAAGCTCTTGCCAAACGAGTTCACACAATGCTGATTAAGCCTGTCACCACCAGATTAATCTCTCTGTATTTCACAGTATACAGAGTTTTTAATTGTGTCAGACAGGACGTTCCCGCGCTGGCTGTTTGAATGCATCCGAGCCGGCTAACTTCAGGTTAGCTCTCTGCTAACTTGAATGGGTATAAAATAATTTAATCATGTGGCTCTTATAGACTTTCCAAATGTTATCGAACCGAATGGATCAAATTCTTTAAGTGAAACAAGTCATTTTGCTGGGGCTGTGTGACAACAGTGTTTTTGTAATTACGCTCACTACCAGAAGGGGGAGACAAAGTCAGGCACTCCCGCTTTAATTGCGTTTCTGATTAGAGAGTTTTTCCCGCAGATGATTTAATCCATTTTAAAATAAGTTGAACCAAACTGTATAAAATCAGAGTGGGCAGATCCAGTGTAATTAAAGGACGGTTTGATCTGTGAAAGACGTGAGGATGAACTCTGTCCTCTGGGTGACAGTAATGAGTCTGTACTGACTGTGATGCTGTTGTTGTTGTTTTCAGGTGACGGTCCGTGATGCCTTGACCCAGGCGATGGACGAGGAGCTGGAGAGGGATGAGCGGGTGTTCCTGCTGGGTGAGGAAGTGGCCCAGTACGACGGAGCCTACAAGGTCAGTAGTCGTTCAGTGGAAAACAAAAGATGAGGTTCATAAAGACAGTTTGGTGTATTTCAGCACTTCAGCTTATGTTGACATGTTAACTAGCCAGTGATTAGCCTCGATACGAGACACTTTGAGAGTCTTTTGGTGACGTTTGTAGTTGCTGTGGTCATATCAGTCGAGCTCCCTCCGGTTCGTTTCCATCACAGTTACACACTGAGACTCTAAATCAAACTCCGTGAAAACTGCAGCGGAGCAGATTCAGGAGGTAACAGGCTGAAATAAAGATGAGCAGTAGGTAACGTTAATTCGCTTTTTGACATTTCAGCAGTTCAGCCTGTTCACTCAGCACAGCTTCGTTTATTTGAGTCTCTTTTAAGAAAAACTACAGTTGGGTCTTATTGTCTTTCTATCAGTAATGATAACACTGTAGCTAAGACAAAAAGGCAAATACTGTAATATTATATAGTTGGTTGCTTGGACTAATTATAGTGTGTGTGTGTGTGTGTGTGTGTGTGTGTGTCTGTAGGTCAGCAGGGGTCTGTGGAAGAAGTACGGAGACAAACGCATCATCGACACTCCAATCTCAGAGGTGAGACAATTTAACATTTGTCCTTCATGAATGAGCTCTGTTGTTGATTTTAGCTTTGTCAGTTGTGAGATCAAAGCACTCGTTCAGAGGAAACAGGAAATGTTTTCTCAGATGGTTAACGTGGTCTCTCTCTCTCTGGTGCAGATGGGCTTCACCGGCATCGCAGTGGGAGCCGCCATGGTGAGTTCCTTTTCGTCCGCATGGCTACACATGATTCCCCAACAGTACAATAAGATTATAACACTGGGTGTATTTGTAATTAACCATTTGTAACTTTATTCTACGTCTTTGCTCGTGATGAACACAAGTTGACCTGAAAAGCTTTAGCAGCGTGTTTGCCTGTTAAACTGTCCTGGTGAACGTGAGCATCATTAGTACAGAACAGCAGGCTGAGCTGAGAGCCCAGTGAATTAAGTAAACACTGTATAAACAAAAGCGTAGATCAATGTGACAACAGTGTTCAACCAGTCAAGTACCAGGCTCATGATGATGCATCTCTCGATCAGAGCTAATAGAGTCCGCTTGGATCTATTCAGGTATTAAACATATTGACACACAGACCTTAGACTGGTCTCAGGGTCTCATATTGCTAGACTGAGAGAATACAACAGGACTCTACCAGACCTGATTAGACTGATTATAATTTGGTCACAGTTAGTAGGAACTGAGCGGACCTGTGAAGACCACTTCTAAATGGGTTTTTATTACAGTGCAGTAAATAAATACACATGCTGACATAAAACAAATTATGAAACAAACCCAGTCAAAGTTCTCATTAAACCCATCTGACTCTGCATGACTACCAACCCGATGACTCTTCAGAAACTCTTTGGATTAAAATTGACGTCTCTTTGTGGAAATGTGTCCATGTAATTTTCCTCCCAGCAGCGGCCACTAATATTAATCTGTCACTCCCATCCAGGCCGGCCTGAGACCCATCTGTGAGTTCATGACCTTCAACTTCTCCATGCAAGCCATCGACCAGGTCATCAACTCAGCGGCAAAGACCTACTACATGTCAGCTGGTCTGCAGTCAGTGCCCATCGTCTTCAGAGGACCCAACGGAGCGTCAGCGGGCGTCGCCGCCCAGCACTCGCAGTGCTTCGCTGCATGGTGTGTTCACTTACACCTGATAGTGTTACTGCTGATACTTATAGCAGCTTTAGTACAACTCATTAGTCCATTTCTATCAGTAAATATAATATAATAAATATCTAGAGCTGCAAAGATTTGTCAATCGATTGACAGAAAATTAATCGTCAACTATTTTCATAATTGATTAATTGTTGTAAGTAATTTTTTTAAGAAAAAAAAAGTCCATTCTCTCGTTTCAGCTTCTAAAATGTTAATATTTTCTGTTCTTAAAAAATGACTTAAACAATTAATTGATTATCAAAATAGGTGATTTTCTTTCAATCGACTAATTGTTGCAGCCCTTAAAATAACATTGATAGGAAGTCGGGCAATCAAATGAGCCGACCTATAAAATAAGACCCAAGTCGTAACTTTGTAGTTGAGGCGACAGTAGCAGTAACGGTCGTGTGGTTGTTGTTTGTCTGCAGGTACGCTCACTGTCCAGGTCTGAAGGTTGTGAGTCCCTGGAACTCAGAAGACGCCAAAGGTCTCCTGAAATCAGCCATCAGAGACGACAACCCTGGTGAGACACAACACTGCCGCAGGTCAAAAGTCATCAACAGGCCGAAGTTAAAAAAAAAATACATCATCATTCAGTAATTTACCGTCCAGTTCTGTGAAGGAAAACTTCACCCTGAAATAAAACTTGGCTGTCATTGTCTCTGTTCTCTTCACTGATGTCATTGGTTTCTGGTTTCTGACACTCAGTGAATTAACTCTCAGTTTCATTTTGGCTGTTAACAAACCTGCTGAAACAAGAACCTTTTCTCTAAAAAGAAACTTGGAACGTCTGACGATGCTCTGAATTACTGTTTTGATGCAGTGATATTGGTGCGAGTCCCCCAACAGACAGAAATAATACCAAAGAGTGTCGGTTTACTTTCAACTTATTGAAGTCATAAACATAATGTTGTATCTATTTTTGATTAATGTTTAGTTCTGGCATCTTTTATAAAGAGAGAGAGGGACATTAACGAGTGTAGAAGTGGATCACTGTCTGAATCTGTGTCATTGTTCTCACTGAACCGTGTGTGTGTGCTGCAGTGGTGTTCCTGGAGAATGAGCTGATGTACGGCGTTCCCTTCGAGATGTCGGAGGAGTCACAGTCCAAAGACTTCACCATTCCCATCGGCAAGGCCAAGGTCGAGAGACAAGGTGAGACCGAAACCTCAAAACTACAATCGACAATGTGTGTGTGTCCATAAAACTTCAGAAGACACACAAAATACTGTTCCTTTAGTGACAACAGTGCATCTGTCCGCCCAGTGCTGTAGACCATCTGGATCCACGGGTCTTTGCGGTTCTCAATATGCAAATTATGCGAGCTGGACCACTTCCAAATGTGGTCTGGCCAATCCGATCGCATTCTGATCACAGTGTGTTCTGAGTGCATTAACATCTGTTTTTCTTTATCCAGATAACATATTCAGATACAGATCTCACTTTAATGCCAGGTGTAAATGGGACACTAGTGCAGGTTTTGGTTTTAGTCTCTGTACAGACACGATGGTACCAAACCAGGTGACCTCACTATGATGACAAGACTTCAGGAAGCTTCACACAGTCACCGTACTCGACTGTTGTAGTTACGCCATGTAGATCAATATCATGAATATAGCATATAAGTATATTAACCATATTTGTTGAACTGTTCCTTTAACTTGTGGAAGTCAGACGAGTAAATCCAAGCAGGTAGATCCAGGTCTGAAAAGTGAAGCCAATGCTGAAGTGACTTAAACCTGCATTCTCTCTAATGGCCATCGGGGGGCGACTTCACTAGCAAAAAGAAGTCTGTTTTGTATAGAAGTCTATGAGAAAGTGACCCTACTTCTCACTTGGATTTGTTACCTCAGGAAACACTTTCCTAACAAGTTTATGGTCTCAATTGCTAGTTTCAAGTCTTCTTCAACACAGCATGATGTTCATTTTGTAAATAGTAAAATAGACGATAAAGCAGGGTATGCTTCTGGTCGTGGCTACCTTGTGATTGACAAGTTACTACTACGCTGGTGCGTGAGGTGCTGTTGTTGAATCCTGGGGAGCTCCTCTCAACCCCCACACTTTCGTCCAAATATGGTCACTTCTGGCTCCAAAAAAACCAAGATGGCGGTGTGAAAATGCTTAAAGAAGGCTTCAAAACAGGCGTCCACAAACCAATGAGTGACAGTGGCTGGGTCCATTATTTTTATACAGTCTATGGGTACAACAACCGTTATTAAGTGTTTAATATTAAAAAAATGTGATTTTGATAGTTTGCATTAAATCATTTTTGAAAATTATTTTTTTTGATGTCTGTAAACATGATGATGATATTTGGGGGAAACAGGAGGTTGAGGTAAAGATGACCTGAATGTTGATCTGTCACTCTGAACTGTCTGTCATTATTAAGCCTTAACCTCTTCTTCTTCTTTCTGTGTTTCAGGGACTAACGTCACCGTGGTTGCTCACTCACGGTACGTAGGTCATTGCCTGGACGCTGCCGCTGTCCTCGCCAAGGAGGGAATCGAATGTGAGGTAGGGGGAGGATCACGCCTGTTGATACCTGACACAGATGATCCGTGCTCAGCGGCCTGTTAACTACTTCCTGTGTGTCTGTGTGTCAGGTGATCAACCTGCGGACCATCCGTCCTTTGGATGTGGAGAGCATTGAGGCCAGCGTGATGAAGACCAACCACCTGGTGACGGTGGAGGGGGGCTGGCCTCAGTTTGGAGTCGGAGCTGAGATCTGCGCCAGGGTCATGGAAGGTAATCATTTCCTAATTTTTAATTATAATTTTTTTGTCACTACAACGCAAAATGTAACAGAATAAAACACATTTCATCATCAAAACGGAGCAGGAAGTAGAAAAATCTTTATAATCCCTGATTATTCTCAGTAACTGTTAGCTTCAAACTAACAATTTATCAAATCAAGTTTTACCATTTAAACTGAAAAAATGTCTTAGTGTGTAAATGTTTTAATGATGTCGGTTGTTAGGAAGCATGTGTGGTCGTATCCAGTCAGAAAACAATCAAGATAAATATAAAGTCACCACTTAATCACGAACTGTAAGAACTTCCAAAAATAAAAAAAATTAAACAAGTGGTGTAATTGATGTACATGTCGGTTCTTTGTGAATATAGGCATCGCTTTAGTAAATGTATGTATTTATATACAGAGAAATTTCAGACGAATTTAAGAAGTATTAATTCAGATCACAGCGAGAGCAGAATAACTCGTTACATTACACTTCCTAACAGACATTATTGATTTCTTTTGATCTGACATTATTCTTGTAACTGTAACATTAGTTTGTAACTTGAAGTCTACCGCTGTGTTACTTCACGCGTCACTAACTGGTCTTATGATGCGTCTTTGGTAACTAGTTTTGTCAGGAGTAAATATTTAATATATGCGATACAAGAAGCACCCGTTTACTAAATCAAAGCTCCGTTCAATTATACTTCAGTTATACGTTTTGACCAACTACAGGTCTTCCTCAGGCAAAAAGTTGTTGGAAACATTTCAAGTAAAATTGAAGAGAGCTTTGATATGGTGGAGGCGACTCGTATCACTTTTGTATCCGGCTTCATCCCGCTGAGACCCACTACTCCGACATATTCCATAAATATTTAATATCCAGTCTTTACATAAGTATTAGTATGTTTGGTGTTAATATTAAAACAGCATCACACTATTGTAACATTGTCAAACTCATGGTGGACAGAAAAAAAAGGTTTCAAATCGATGTCTACTTTTAGTCGATGAATTCTTCTTCCTTGTCAAAACCTGGCGCCTACGTTACCCACAATGCAACTTGACATGATTTATTCATCTACACAGTTTTGGGTATGTTATGCTAGTAGCATAGACATGCTAGATAATAATACCGTCCACTTTACTCAGTGACATTAATATCTCCAAGCGTCTCAAACCAACAAGTAAATAAAAGCAAATTGAACTGGGTACAACCAACATGACGACTGAGAACTATCTCAACCTTTTCTCATAATTACGAGACCTCTAACTAAAACAAATGCAGGAATAGGAATGTGCCAGCATCAAGTTTTCACCATTATTGTGAACAAAAATATCACGGTAAACTTTTCTGAAATGATAGCATATAGTAAAATTACTTCACATGATGATCACCTTTTAGATTTAATCAAACCAAACAAACTGAACAGTGAGCTGCAAATGAACTCGCGTCAAAAACACTAAACGCCAAAAATATGAGCAGGTTGCTTGTTGAGAGTGACATCTGTTTGCATTTAAAGTCATTTTCAGTCAACTTCCTCTTAGATTCTATGCATTTACTGATTTATATCGGGTGTTAATAGTTGTGAAAGAACCAAAAAGTCCTGCACACCGTTGACCACTTGTACTCACTCAACCATAAACTAGCCACACGTCAGCAGGTCAGCTAGCTAATGTTAGCATAAAAGGTCATAGTGAGAGTTGCTGCAGCTAGACAGACTGGAGTCTGGTTCTCTGGTGCTGCTGTCTCTCTGTTTGACTGGTTTTTAAAAAAAGGTAAAACTGCTAATAAAGAGAGGAGAGCTGCGTTGTGTTCAGTGTCCAGTAAAAACGGTATACCGGCACATCTCTACTAAGGAAGTGTGTCTTTAACTTCCTGTTTTGTGTTTGCAGGTCCCGCCTTTAACTACCTGGATGCTCCGGTCACCAGGGTGACAGGTGTCGACATCCCCATGCCGTACGCTAAGATCCTGGAGGACCACAGCATACCGCAGATTAAAGACATCATCTTCTCTATCAAAAAGACCCTCAACGTCTGAGACACACACACACACACATAAGACAAACCCACCTGAATCCTCTTTGTCTTGTTCACACAGATGGTAGAAACATCGTCTGGTGAAATATGTGAACCACGTGTAAATACAGCCAAACGTCTCTGTTTAAAAATACTCCAGATTGTAAAGTTTCCAGCCAGATGTTGGTAGATTAAGCGCACAACTGTTTATCCGCACCCAGAGCTGTGGACACGCAGGGTTCGGTCAAGTTGTCGCCTCTGTTAGTCGGTGAGAAACATGACCGAACTGTGTGTGTGGCTCTGGCTGCTCTCTCCACTTCCTCCCCTTGAAATAAAAGTTGCTCCTGTCCTTTGGGGGTTTTTGTACTTCTATGGAAGTTCACTGATGACAAAACTGCTGTGAGAGCCAAGAAAAAGTCACGTTTTTATCAGTCTGCAGGGTCAGAATAACAAGTACACGACTGGTTTGTTGTGTAAATAATCACGTAACTGTAAATTTGATTTCTTCTGACCTTCAGAGGAACGGTTATGTAGATTTTAAGCTTCCTGTGTAGGGATGCACCAATCCGACTTCTTCAGTCCGGATACCGAGTATTGATCTGGTACCAGTGTTTAATTAATGAGCTGTAAGCCTCACTGTGTGGAAGAGACTGGGATCATTCTGTCATGTGTGAGGCAACATCATGCTTAAACATTGCTTTCATAACTTTGTAAAACAAAATGTAACAAATAAATACATAGATATAAATTTACTGAATTGTTATTTATTAAAATAATGGTATCCAATACCTGATCAAGTTATTTGATTCAGTATCTGATTGATATCTTGGTGCATCTCTATTCCTTTGTGGAATTAAGATTTTATTTTCTTTATGTGACTTTGGTGCATCCTATTTTTTGTTTTGTCAAATGAGAAAAGGGATTAAAACATGTTAATATTCTCTAAACTTAAGCGTAGAGAAAAGCACTTAACATCTGGTGAAAACAGATTTCATACTGAGCAAAAAAAAAAAGTAGCAGAAAATCCCAGATTGTTCTTACGTGCTCTTAAATTTAGACCAACAGACTGATGAAAACTTTCTTCTCACTCAGTAGTTTTGTTGTTAAAACACTCCCACATAATTCTAACCACCAGAAAAAATATTATAGTCTTTAAACTTCATTTATATTCTCACACTGACTCGGGTTCGTCTCTTAAAAAGCAGCAGTGAAGAAGAATGAACCAGCTGGAGGTGGAGTGTGGTCAGGAATATTTATTGTAGCTGCAGCAGCTCTGTGGATGTTTTTGTTGCTGTAAATGACTCTGTTACAGAAATAAAAACCTTTCAGTCCTTCATGCCGCTTTGTTCTTTCACACCAGAATGTTTATTTACCTGTTTCCAGAGAGATTCAAGTAAAGCTGCCCTTTTAACCCCCCCTACCCAAAAAAATGTGATATAATAATTAAAAAAGTAGGGATGTAGTCTCCTGGTCGATATGCTCTCGTCCGACTAAATTCTCATTGGTCGAATAATCTCCGTGTTACTTTCATAAGGAGAAAAGTACTACATCAATAACTTTCCAGGATTAATCCATTATTTCCTGCGGCGGGAGGGACAGACTAACAAATCACCTGAAAACGGGGGTGTATTCAAAACACCCCCGTTGTTTTCACAACTTTGAACTCGCCCAACCTAATGGAAACTGCTGGGTCTAACTGTTCTCAACGGTTACAGAGTGTTTACTGAACGTACTGAATCTTTACTGAATCAGCGTTTCTCGTGTAATAATAACAAACCACCGCCAGGCCAAAAAATTTTTTAATGCCAAAAATAACGCTAAATATCGGTAGCGCAACTCCGTTGAGGAATAGGGCAGTGCTTAGTATGTTTGCGTAGCGAGTGGGAAAGAGAGGCGGGAAAGTGACGGTGGATGCGAGCGGAGCAGAGGAAAAGGTTAACGGTAAGTTTTCAGTCTGGCAGTAAATGTACAGTACAGACTAAAGTGTAACAGTTAATAAATGCTAAAAAAAAAGTAAGGTCTGTTGATTCCCCAAGTGCTGGAACAGTGAATGGGGTTAGCTAATTAGCCCAAAGTTAGCAACGATAGGTTAGCCTAAAGGCAAAACGGAGAAATGTGAGTTAACTCTGCCCCGTTACCCGCCCAACCCACCCGCGACTAATCGATTAGTTGAAGATTATGTACGATTTCAGTTGACCAAGATTTTCTTTGGTTGACTACAGTCCTATAAAAAAGAAATCTCAAAGTAAATTAAAAAGCAGAAACAACTGAGTCACTGACAGAGAAAAGAGAAATTAAAGCCTTAAACTTTTTTTTTTATTGGCAAACTTACAAGAACCAGCGGAGATGATCTGCATCCCCACAGTCAGAAAACACATCTGTTCTCAACTCAAACACAAAAATAAAAACATTTACTAAAGAAGCTTTGAGAGAAACTCAAAAGAACAAATCCTTGTTACAAATAAAATTATATTACAGCGTCTCCTGATTCAGAAACTTTCATTGAATTTTCTGACCAGGAGAGAAAAAGTTCAGCTGAGTATTTAGTGAACACCACAGAAACGAATCACAAACTTTATTTTATGAATTTATTTCCTAATCTAGGATAAAGAACGATGTAATCTTGAACTAATTATTGGGAAAAACTTAATTCTTTAATCGTGGAATTGACTAAACTGACAAAAATATTAAGTTACACTAGTTTAGCAATAATTAGAAGTGTGCCAATTAATCATTACCTGTATTTCCACTATAATCAGTAGATTACATCGTCCTTTCTTTGAGATTATTAGGAAATTGTTCAGCAATGAAAGACCATAAAATAAAGCAAGAAAAAAAATATTAAATCAGTTTTTGAATTCAGAACATCTCAGTTCTAAGAAAAACAGAATTTGTCAAAAATTTTGACCAGATTTAACTTGAGATTTTTGATATTTTTCTTCATAAATGAATCTTAAAAGCTGTTTTTTTTAATGCTGCGTTCATGTCTTGTTGGAATTACCTGTTGTCCGACTTGTAAGTAGAGCTCAAGGCAACATCCAAGTCGCAATTTTGACTAGAAAACTCTTAATTTTTCTGGACGCTCTGATAAAATGGACTTAATAATAGTAAAGTGCTTACGGCTGCTTGATTATTCTCTCGATTAATCAAGTAGTTTGGTCCATAAAATGTCAGAAATTTGTGAAAAATGTTGATCAATCTTTCCCAAAGCCCAGGATGACGTCCCGACCAACAGTCCACAACTCAAAGATATTCAGTTTACTGTCATAGAAGACTAAAGAAACCAGTAAATATTCACATCTGAGAAGCTGGAATCAGAGAATTTAGAAGTTTTCTTCTTACAAAAATAGACTGATTCGATTAATCGATTATAAAAATGGTTGGCGATTAATGTAATAGTTGGCAACTAATCGATTAATCATTACTGTTCTAGACACCTCACGTCAAAATCTGTTGTTTACTGAATGGATATAGTGCTCACATATACCCTCACGTGACCAACTCTGCAGTCATACAACCGTCCTGAGTGCTCGGATAATTTGAACCTTTGCACGCTAGAAACACGGGAATCTTTCCCAGCAACCATCCGACAAGACATGAACACGACATAAAAGGCCTCAGCATAATTCAAACAAGCATACTGAAGCTTTGATTCTGTTCCTGTGGGTTCAGTGTGCGGCCAACAAACAGAAAAACAACAAAATTAAAACAACAAAGCAATAAATTGCAGGTCTTTTTTTTCTCAGCTGTGCTCCCTCTTGGCTCTCAGGAACCGTTAATGCACAGCGTCAGTCTATAAACAGAAGCAGCCTCAACAGTTTGAGACGTCCACCGTGTTAAAAAATAAAAATCTAAAAAAAAGAAAAGTCCTGCAAAGGAACTAAACTCCTCAACGACCTCAAGGAGCCGCAGTCACTTTTAATAAAGAAATTTCTTTTCACCTCAGCAGCTGGATAAACATGTAGAACAGATCAGACTCTCTGTAACCTTTTCTGTGGCTTTTTTCAAGGCATGTTTGGGGGTCAGACGGCCTCCCTGAAGCAAAGACTGAGCCTTTTTTCCCCCCACTTATACTTTCTAGATGTACTATTTCCCGAAAGCGGTGTTTTTCCATTCGGAAAAAAAGAATTTGGTACGAACTATCGGGAAACAATCTGAGAGTAAGAAGGAACCAGGAAATGATGCAGTAGTTTTCTAACAAAGAAGAGACGATGATGATGGATGGAGTTTATAAACAATACAAAACTGATAACATGATGAATGGAAAAACAGAGAGATTCATTAAAACCCTGGTAAATATTAATTAATGACTGGAAATTGTACTCCCAGTATTTATTTTGGCTGTATGTTTCTTTACCTGGAATTTACAACCAAACATAAACTGTAGCTGACCTGCTCCACAAACAGTAAAAGGACAGAAATTAATTGGAACAAATCAAGTGTACAAACTGAACACTGTCTCCATTTTACAGTCAGGAAATAATAAATCTTTTTTAGTTTGAGGATAAAGTTGTACTCTTGATTTTAAAAAAGTCACAATATTAAGAGAAAAAAGTCTTAATTATGAGAAAAAAAGTAATGTTAATGGGAAATAACATTACATAACATTATTATGAGGGAAAAGGTCATGTTGTGAGAATGAAGTTTACAAAAAAGATCATAATGAGTTAAAAGTTGCAGTTTTATGATGAAAAAAATCAAAATTTTTCAAGAATAAGTTGTAATATTTCGAGCTGTTATTACATGCAACTTTTTCGTCATTTATAGACACACCGTAGTGAACCAGTAAGAACTGTTTACATGTTACTTTCACCCGTAAGCAGCTTTTTACCGGAGATTTAAGGACACTGAAATGAAGCCAATTATATATGTGAGTGACATAACCAGACAGCAGCTGGAGCCCAGCAGGGACCAAAACTAAAGTTCACGTCGGGTCCAAACACATCAGATCAGACTGCACCAAGTTCAAAATAGCCTATAAACTACATAATATTTGGTGTTTTTTGCAAAATCATATGGTTCAGTTGTGTTCCTCTGATCTAATCGTACAACAAGTTCTCGAAGCATCATGACATTATTCTCAAAATATAATTAATTTTTCACATATTTTAAACTTAATTCTCATAATTTTGACTTTTTAGCTGTTAAATTCCAAACTTAATTATTCTGCATGTTTATACTGCGAAATTACAACTCTGTATTTGTAACAAAATGCCCTTATTATTAGGAAACTATGGTAACAGTAAAACAAAATGTTACAAAAAAAATATATATATATGTTGGAAGCTGCTTCCATCATACATGAGGAGGTGAAACGACAGAGGAAGTTGGTTGTCAGGTGGTAAATTTTAAGATGTTAAAAAAAAAAAAAGATCCAGCAAACCTGAGACACAACTATCAGGGGTAAAAACGATGCAGATAATCAGGTGATCGATCAGCTGTTGGTGCTTTATTGTTAATCTCAGTTTCTGTGCAGCGGTTTTGTATTTCAGCGGCTTTTCTGGGCTCAAACTGATTATTACTTTTTAAATGTCACAAAAAATAAAACATAAAACGGATCAGTTTAGTTACTAACCTCCTACAATTCCCAGAATGCCTTTCAACTCCCCCCACCCAGATATGAGGGCGGGGCCTCTGTCCTGCTCTCTGATTGGGGGCGTGGCTTGTTGCGTTATTGGGCGGAGCCTACAGAGTCTTAGGGAGCTGATAGGTCAGATCGTCCGACCTCCGAGTGTCCCTTCAGCAAGCCGAGCCTCACCACCACCACCCGCCTCTTCTTCTGCCCCGACCCGTCATCATCATCATCGTCATCATTATCATCATCATCCTCCCCCTCTCTCTCCTTCGCCTTTCGTTTCCCTCTCTCCTTCCTCTTCTCCTCCTTCCTCTGCTTCTTCGCCTTCTTCCTCCTCTTCTTTTCCATCTCAGCTTTTTCCTCCACTGCCCGATCATCCTCCTCCTCTTCTTCCTCCTGCACTCCGTCCTGCACTTCCTCCTCCTCCACTTCTTCCTCCTCTACGGCTATCTCCATTTCCGCCTCATCCTCCTCCTCCTCATCTTCTTCTTCTTTGACGTCATCATCTTCTTCTTCCTCCTCCTCCTCTTCCTCCTCCTCCTCTTCTTCTTCTTCTTCCTCCTCCTCTTCATCATCCTCCATCTCTACCTCCAGGTCTGTCATCTGATCTCCTTTCATCTGCTCTTGTTTCATCTTCATCCTCTGTCGTCCGTTCTGTGTTGACTGACAGGAGCAGAGAACAAAGTTAGAATCACAGACTGAACAGCTGCTCTGGCGCCTCCGTGTGTCTCAAACAATCATTACACAACAGTCCATTAAATAACGCTGGAAGAAGGAAAAAATTAAAGACACAACTTTGCTCAGATCTTCACCAACTGTGGGACAAAAAAAAGTTTGATCTGCAGTTCGAAAGACTTGCAGGTGTCAATAACAAATCGATCATTTAACTGTTTATGTTTTATTGTGACTAATCTCAGTTACAGCAGAGATGTAAATGTAAAGTTTGTTCCTTGAGGAGAAGTCATGTTTGTTACCTAAATCTAAAGGTTTAACTTTCTGCACAGTCAGACTCAGCTCTACATTATCAGACTTGCCTGAACTGAATTTACAGCTTAGATGAGGCTGACAGGAATTTCGTGATCAGTTTCAGAGGTATCCTGTCAGGTTTCCTGTCAGGAACTGTTCACATATGTGAAAGTTTTAAACTGACTTTAAGAGGATGTATCCTGCACATTTCACGTCTTTATTTATATGCTCGAGCTCTAACGGAATATCTCTGCATGATTTATTTATCCTTATTTATCTTATACTGGCTCTTTATGCAGCCTGTGTCTGAAACAGGCCGATTTAGCTTCTGTCTCTTTAAGCCTAACTTGTTATTCATCTTATTATCCCTAATCAAGGCTCTATGTCCACAGATGAAACACATAAATGACTCCTAAATCAGTCAACCCCTTTAATCAGTGCAAACTGTAAACTTCCCTTTCTTTTATGTTTCTTCAAGCTGTTGTTTTGTCCACATGATGTTGTAAATTGTATTTGTATCTGAAATTGGTTTAATATTGACGATTGTTTTTTAATCTTCCTTACTTCCTTCTTCTCCTGTGTGTATTTTTATTGGATTTATTCAGACATTTGACTCATGCGAACAAATTTCTGGCTGCCACCGATGTTTGTGTAACAAGTTCGTTTTGAAGTCTGCACAACCAGCACCGCTGATCTCAGCAATACTCACAGTCTTCTTGCTGCTTCGGAGCCTGTGCAGCAGTAACCTGACGGTGTCTTTGTTCTGACACAGTCCCATGGTGTTTAGGGCGTCGAGGGACGAGCCAGCGCAGCCTTGAAGCCGGAGCTCCGCCCCCAGAGCGGCCTGGAGGAAGTTGTTCTTCCAGATGTTTCTGGTGAAGAGCGGGACGGAGAGCGTCACCACGGTCCGGCGCTCCAGCAGCATCTGGGCCTGTTCCTCCGACAGCTGGCTGCCACACAAACAAACAGAACGACAGATGTTCATCAGACCCCCGACTGGTCAGATTTAGATTCACAGATCAAGGAGGACATTTTAGTAGATAATTTAAAAACTGAAATGAACCATCTGCACTTCTCTGGTTAAAGACTGATGTTGAAGCTCTGTATATTATGTGAACTGACTCAGACTTACTGGCTGCTCTTGGCGAGGGCGTTGATGTCGGGGAACAGCGAGCGGAGGCAGGTGGTAACGAGTGGAGCTTTCTCCTGGGCCCAGTTCAGACAGCGCCCCCAGGGGAAGGACGACAGTGGCTTCCTGCTTGACACCTTCTGATGGAAGGGACTGTCTGCCTGCCGCGACAGCATCTTCATCTGCACCAACACCAGGAAACACAGCATGTTGCAATTACATAAACATAAAAAAACAAGTGCTGCTTATATAAACTCAAAGAACGGGTACACAATTAAAACAATAATCAGGTTCCCAAATGAACACTGAAATAGGTTTTTCTCACATGAATTAGAAGATCTCTTCATAATGAACTTAGAATATACAGTGCTACTTGAATACTTGAATGTTTGTGAACTCTTTAGAATTTGCTCTGTTTCTGTATAAATATGACCTAAAACATGATCAGATTTTCATACAAGTCCTAAAACTAGATAAAGAGACATCAGTTCAACAAATGAGACAACCTTACACCTGTTCATTTATGTATTGAGGAAAAAGTATGTGAACCTCTGGGATTATCAATTCATTTGAAGGAGAAATTAAGGTTGGGTGTTTCAATCAATGGGATGACAATCAAGTGTGAGTCTGCTTTATTTAAAGAAGAGAAATCTGGGTCTTCATTATCAAAGTCTGAGCTTCACAACACGAGTTTGTGGAAGTGTGTCGTGACTCAAACAAAGGATTTTTCTGAGGACCTTAGAAGAAGAGTTGTTGATGCTCACCAAGCTCGAAAGGGTTACAAAACCATTTCTAAAGAGTTTGGACTCCACCAGTCGACTGTCAGGCAGATTGTGTATAAACTGAGGAGATTCAACAACACTGTTACCCTCCCCAAGAGTGGTCGACCACGAAAGATCACACCGAGAGCAGGCGTGTAATACTCACAAGGTCACAAGGGACCCCAGGGTAATGTCTAGGAAACTAAAGGCCTCTCTTGCAACAGCTACAGTCAATATTCATGAGTCCACCATCAGGAGAACATTGAACATCAATGGTGTGCATAGAAGAGTTGCAAGGAAAAACCCACTACTCTCCAAAAAGAATATTGCTGCCACCATCTATAGTTCGCTCAAGACCACATGGATAAGCTAGAAGGTGATTGGAACAATGTTCTGTGAATGGATGCATAAGAATCATATCCTATCTGTGAAACATGGTGGTGGTAGTATCATGGTTTGGGCTGCTTTGCTGCCTCTGGACCAGGACGGCTTGCAATCATTGATGGAGCTATGAATTCTGAGTTGTACCAGCAAATTCTACAGGAAAATGTCAAGGTATCCGACTGTGAACCGAAGCTCAACAGAAAGTGGGTCATACAGTAAGACAACGACCCTAAACACACAAGTCGTTCTACCAAAGAATGATTACAGCATTAAAAAGTTAATGTTTTGGAATAGCCGCGTCAAAGTCCTGACCATAATCCTGTAGAAATGCCGTGGAAAGACCTGAAGAAGGCAGTTCATACAATGAAACCCACCAACATCCCTGAGTTGAGACTGTTCTGTCAGGAGGAATGGGCTAAAATTCCTCCAAGCTGATGTGCAGAGCTGATAAACAGTTACCGGAAATGTTTGGTTGAAGTTATTGTTGCAAAAGGGGGTCACACCAGTTACTGAAAGCAAGGGTTCACAAATATGTAAGATTGGATAATTTTCCTCAATAAATAAATGAATAAGTTGAATGTTTTTGTCTCATTTGTTGAACTGATGTCTCTTTATCTAGTTTTAGGACTTGTGTGAAAATCTGATCATGTTTTGGGTCATATTTATGCAGAAATAGATAAAATTCTAAAGGGTTCACAAACTTTCAAGCGGCACTGTAAATGATAGGTGGCAAAATCCACAAGCCTTCTGTGCGAAAATGCATCTAAAAGTTTATCTGAAGCTAATATGAAGCTTCAGTCGTCCAAATGAGTTAAATCAATTAGATATCTTTCAAAGTCTTTTTGTTACTATACTTCCACCGCAGCTCAACAGGAAACACAAAGAATGTTGCAGATATCCACTTGATATGACTAACTCAGACTCCTGAAGCCTCATATAAGCGTCAGATAAACTTTTCAATGCATTTTTGTACAAAATGATTGTGTGGACACACTGTGGATTTTGGCCCCCACCACTTACACTGAAAGCACATTTGAAGGGGATCTTTTAACAGCCTCTTTCACTGTTCATATGAGCACCTGACTGTTGTTTTAAGACAGACTTGATTAATTGTGAACCTGTCCTATAAAGCAGAATATGTTTATCCTGACTAACAGGCAGAGCTTGTGTCCTCACCTCCTCTTTCAGCTGTTTGCTCCAGAACTCCATCATGGGCTTCCTGGCGCCCTTTGCAGACCAGAGCATTTTGAAAGCAGCCTTGTAGCAGGACTTGCTCACTAGCAGCGCCGCTTTGCTCTTCTTCCCCATCCTGCGGCCTTTCTTCTTCTTGTCTCTCACATCTGACTGCAGTCACCACATCAACACCAAGGACACAAACAGAAAACATTATTTAAAACTTCTTCACGTTGTCCAAAGTGTATGAAACATGATCATACTGGTGGCTTTGCATGTTTTAGGTCATTATACACAGATCACAATATTACATTGTAGTATTCTGCATTAGCATTTTTTGAGTCTATCTCTTGCACCACGTTGTTTAAGTCTGTCTCAAACAAGTCAGGTGTCCATATGAACAGTGAAAGAGGTTTTCCTCGCTGTAATCATTCCTCCTGTTCATACCGGCTATTAAAAGATCCCCTTCAAATGTGCTTTCAATGTAAGTGATGGAGACCAAAATCCACGGTGTGTCCACACAGCCATTTAGTGTAAAAATGTATTTAAAAGTTTAGCTGAAACGTATATCTGGCTTCAGCAGTCTGAGTGAGTCATATCAAGTGAATAACAGTGTTTCCCTGTTGAGCTGCGGTGTAAGTATAGAAATAAAAAGAGGAACTTTGACACTAAAAAGACTGTAACATTGACGGATATCTACTTGATTTGACTCATTTGGACGGCTGAAGCTTCATATTAGCTTAAGATAAACTTTTAAATACATTTTTGCACAGGAGGACTGTGGATTTTGTCCCCCATCACTTACATTGTAAGTGCATTATGAAGAGATCTTCTAATGGTCAGCATGAACAGGAGGAATGACTACAGCGAGGAAAACGTGTTTCAATGTTCATTTGGGCTCCTGACTGTTGTTTTAAGCCACACTTGAAATATTGTGAACCTGTGCTTTATCAGTATATCGTGATAGTAGTCACACACACCTGTTTGGTAACAGGCGGTTTCAGCCACAGAGACCGCTTCCCGGTCTGTTTACGCTTGCATTTGCTCCTGATGACCTGCGCGCAGGTCTCGCACAAGAAGGACTTGTCATGTGCAACTGCGTCCGGGAAAGCCCACTGCACAGTGTCCGGGGTGGTGAAGGTGTACACCGCCCTCCGGTTGAAGCTCCGGCCCTGCCGCTCGAACTCGGACTTACAGCAGCAACAGTTCCCGTCCTCCAGCCGTTTGGGACGCCGACGGCCGCCCCGCCCCGTGAGTTCAGGGTCTGCGGTCTTTGTAGGGTCTTCTTCCGTCCGCGGCGGCGAAGAGGCCGCTTCCACATCATTTCCACCGGGGCAGTCGACCTCCGCACCTACGGCCGGCTCGGGAAGCTCTACCGACGGGCAGGCGGTGGGTTCCACCTGCGCACTCTGCGCGGGTTCAGCCGGTGTAGTAAAGCTTTCCTGCGCGGTGACGCCGCTGTCACCGGTCGGTGGACCAGAGCAGAAAGACGCCTCCGTGCACTCAAAGTTAGTCGCAGCTGTGTGGGCATAGTCGTGCTCGTTTGGCTCGGAAGGAGGGCCAGTTTCCTCATCGTTCCCCGCGTTGGTCGCAGTGTTTTCACTCGCCATGATGGACGGATGGTCTCTGGTTTTAGTCAACAGTGGAAATACGCAGAAAGACAAACTGTGCCAGCGGTCATCGCTGTTCACACGGCGGCTAACGGGACGAGCTAACACCTCCTCAGCCCGCCGGAACCGAGCCCGGGACCTGCAGACAGACGTTTCTCCTCAGCGCATCCAGCGCCGTGTGTAGCACAGTCTGTTAAATATTAGACAGCGAAACAGAAACAAACAAAGACAGATTTTCTATAGGAGTTGCTCCGGAACAGATGGAAACACAGACTGCTGTGCCCAACAGGATGTAGCCCCAAATAAACAAAATAGTTTCCGTGTTTCTATGAGCCGATAGACTCTGGCGCCACCAGGTGCTGGGAGGCAGGTACTACATGTCTCCATAGATAGACTCCACAGATTACTATAATCAACTACTGTGCAACAGTTAATATACTAAAATATTGCATATTATTCTAGTTTACTAATATAACACATAAACAATATTGATAAATTACCATAGAAAATAGCAGTGGTGGAAAGTAACTAAGTACATTTATTTAAGTACGGTACAATTTTGCTTGAGTATTTCCATTTTATGCTACTTTATACATTCTACTCCAGTACATTTATTTGACAACTTTAGTTACTTTTCAGATTAAGATTTGATGCTATGGATAATATAACAAGCTTTTAAAATACAACACAGTTAAAGATGAAATTAGTGGTTCCCAAACTTGGGGTCACGCCCCCTAAAGGGTCACCACATAAATCTGAGGGGTTGTGAGATGACTAATGGAAGAGGAAAGAAGAAAAAACAAAGTTCTGATACACAAATCTGTTTTCAGTTTTTGGACTTTTTTTTCTAATCTTTGATTTTTTGTGAAATTTGAACATTTATTGAAATGAAACCATGTGAGAAGTTTAGAGGGAAAAATAAAGCCAAAAAGGTTGGAAACCACTGGTTTGTTAGCTTGTTATATTATCCATTGTTTCAAATCTTCATCTGAAAAATAACTAAAGTTGTCAAATAAATGTAGTGGAGTAGAAAGTACAATATTTCCCTCTGAAATGTAGTGGAGTGGAAGTATAAAGTAGCATAAAATGGAAATACTCAAGTGAAGTACAAGTACCTCAAAATTGTACTTTAACTACAGTACTTGAGTAAATGCACCCAGTGACTTTCCACCGCTGGTTTTAATTTGATTATTCACATCTTCATAGTAACAACTATTATCTTGATGAAACGTACCGGACGTGTCCTCATATTTGGTGTCTAATTTGACAGCGGTGTAAATCATGGATGAAAGCCGCTGAACAGGTGGCGTTTACCTCCACCTGTGTGTCGTGTGTAGGCAGCAGTGATGGAGCGGTTATGGGTAAGAGCGGACGGACTTTTAAGTTTAATTTAATCTTTTAAAGTCACAATGTGACGTCTTGTTTTCATACATATCACACTAAGCGCCTAAGCTAGCAGCCGTTAACCGTACGCCGATTTCTTTTTTCCTAGGGTGGTGAAGTCATGACCCGCCCTACTCTGCCTCTGATTGGCTAGTGCTCGTTGCCGTCGTTGGTTGGATTGGTTATGAGGAGTGAGATTGGTTAAGGTTAGGGTAAGAATATCAGGGTAAGCCAATCAGAGGCAGAGTAGAGCGGGTCATAACTTCGCCATCCTAGGAAACCAAATTTCACTAACCGTACGTTAGTGATGTTGTAGCTTCATTCAGATGGAGAGAAACACGCAGCAGTGTTCCGCTAATCATCACTCACAGGACACATCAGGTCAACATCACCTTCAGATGTTTCTCATGTACTCCTTCATGTATGAAATGATGTGGAAAACATTTTACAGTATGACGCAGTTCAGTCCAGTAAGTTACCACCACAAACTGCAGCCTCTGAAATGAGAGTTAAATCTGAACATGATATGAAATGTTTTATGTAGGACTGTTGGATTATTTTATTGTACAGGTCTATATTTTTTCAATTAATTGATTAATGTATGGTATATACAGTGGTGGAAAGCAACTAAGTAGGGGAGAACGGGGTAACATGAGCCACTTTTTACCTTTGATGATTTTACTGCAAAATGAAAGTGTATTTGTTTCAAATAATAGTAACTCTATATACCTCAGGTTGTTGTGTACTCATGGAAATTAAAACAAGTTATCAAATTATTATGGTTTTAGAACAAAGACCCATCAAAAAAGTTAATCCTATGGCACAATTTACCCCAAGGTAGGGGTAAAATGAGCATGGTGATGGGGTAAATTGAGCGCTCAATGGGTAAATAGTGTGACCATTAAATACTGATATAAAAATGACACAAAATCAAACAAATTTGAGAGAAAAAAAATCATACTTTTCAGTGAAATTATATGTTTGTGTCCTGTTGTTCAACATGTTACCTAAACACTTTCAGTAAAGATTAAACTGTGAGCTTTGTGTGTTAGCCACAGAAATAATATGTGTATAAATGTGCTTTTGTGTATACAGACAGGTGACAAATTAAAGGAAAAACTGGTCCAGGTCTGAATGCTTGACCCCTACAGTAAGGGGATCTGGTGGCTCTGTTATGCTGTGGGGGGCATTTTGCTGGCATGGTTTGGGTCTACTTGTCCCCTTAGAGGGAAGGGTCACTGCTAATCAATACAAAGTTGTTCTGAGTGATCACCTTTATCCTATGATGAAACATTTCTACCTTGATGGGAATTGTTTCTTCCAGGATGACTGTAGTGGAAATTTAAGATGAATTCACAGAGAGCAAGTTGTCTTTCAGAGTTTTATTGCAATATCCAGAATACATATTTGCAAGTCCAGATCTCCCAGTTTGCTAGGCTGAAGAGATATTGAATGAAGTTCAGTGTTAGTACTTGCACACACAGCCACATGCATCACAATCATCCCATATTCATCACCCTAACAGTTATTTTTAATTAATTCACTGTATCTCTAGGGAGTTTCTTTCGGTCTCCGCTCAGAATTAATAGTTGAAGGCCAAATCCTTATCTGCCTTTCCTCCCTGAACATTCCCTGTAAAGTTACAGTGACCGAATCCCACACCTTTGATAGTACCTGTTAGGAACATTTTCACACGGGAAGCAGATCATAAAGTCTATGTATATGTTTCCATTTCAATTCCCGCATTCAAAGGGCACGAGGGGTCACTGAATGCTTTGATGAGTATGAAAATGAGGTGAATCATATGCTATGGCCTTCACAGCCACCAGATCTCAACCTTTGTGAACACCTATGGGAGATTTTGAACCGATGTGTTGGACAGCGTTCTCCACCACCACCATCAAAACACCAAATGAGGGAATATCTTTTGGATTAATGGTGTTCATCCCTCCAGTAGAGTTCAGAGACTTGTAGAATCAATACCAAGGTGTATTGATGCTGTTTTGGTGGCCCAACACCTTACTAAGACACTTTATGTTGGCTTTTCCTTTAATTTGCCACCCATCTGTATGTACAGCATGTTTGTATGTGGCTTAAACTTAACATCAGTCAACAATTGGGTATTTATTCATCAACATTGTAATACTTGTAACAGTGATCAAACATTAACATGAACAGGGTCTCTAGTCTCTAGAATATCAGAAAATATTTTTGGGGGTAAATTGAGCCATTGAGTCAACTTGCCCCAACATCACTGGCACGTTTTACCCCACTATCTCCATTTTGACAAAACTGTTTCACACAGTGGCTCAGATCCACAGTTATGCTAAGTTTATGACCTTGTTTTGTAGCTTACACTGACTTAAATTAACATGTAATAATGTCCAAAACTTATCTGTTTTAATTAAGATACAAGACTGATGAATTTAGTAACATGATGAATTCACTTGGCATGACAAAAATCTTTTTTTTTTTGCTCTGTTTTGCTGACCACTCTCTCCATGTGCTTGAGTCCAAGATGGATTCAGTAATGTGAACTATACTTTCTTAATTTGTGATCACATGATTACTTTTGTTTATGGTGACCAAGATAAAGGGGGTGGCTCATTTTACCCACTGGCTCTATTTACCCCGTTCTCCCCTACATTTACTCAGGTACTGTAACTGTACTTACATTAAGTACAATTTTGAGGTACTTACCCTTCCACTACATTTAATTGAGACAATGGATAATATAACAAGCTTTTCACATACAACACATTGTTAAAGATGAAACCAGTTGTTTCCAACCTTTTTGGCTTTTGATGTCTTATAAAAAGCAGTGTGTAGTCGGGTCACATTTCAGATGTCTATGAGTTGTTAACAGCTCCACCAAATAGTTATTTTTCTCTCTAAACTTCTCACATGGTTTCATTTCAATAAATGTTCAAATGATCTAATATTTCACATATTTCACATCATTTTTTCAAAGATAAGAGAAAAAGTCCAAAAACTGAAAACAGATTTCTGTATCAGAACTTTGTTTTTTCTTCTTTCCTCTCCCATTAATCATCTCACGACCCCTCAGATTTATCTGGTGACCCTTTGGAGGGGCCTGACCCCTAGGTTGGTAAAAAACTCATAAATTAGCAAACTGTATATAAAGTAGTTCAAACTAGCTCCACCTCCAGCAGCTACAACATTAACATGCTGCTTACACACTGATGCTTCAATATTAATATTACAATGATGTCATATATAATTATATCTCAGTCAGAGGGACCAAACCACTACTTTTACTGCAATACTTTAAAGTACATTTTTCTGCTAATACTTATATACTGTTACTTAAGCTTATTTTCATGCAATACTTTTACTTGCAATGGAGTATTTTTACATTGCTGTACTGATATTTTTACTAAGGCAAAGGATCTGAATACTTATTCCACCACTGGTTATATGAAAATATTGAAAGCACAGAGATTTTGGTGGTCAAGGTCACTGTGACCTCACAAAACATGTTTTTGGCCACAACTCAAGAACTCATACGCTAATTATGACAAAGTTTCATACAAATGTCTAATAGGATAAAATGATGAAGTGATGACATTTTATATCCAAAAGGTCAAAGGTCAGCTTTACTGTGACATCTTAATGTTCTGCAGAAACACTTTTCTTGTCATCACACATCGTTTTAACAAGGCTGCTTTGACTATGGATTCACAAAGCTAACTGCTAAGCTAGGCTAAGCACGAAGCTAAGTAAACAGAGTTTACTTATTTTTACTTATGTGAATTTGATGTGATAGTAGTCACAGCTTTTAGTTTTATTTACATTATTTTAATAAGTTACGAGGCAAGCTAACTTGTGTTGTTCTGTTAGGCAGATAAAGCATGTTTTCAAAGTTAAATGTTTACATTATGTTTTATGTCTTTTTTATGTTAATAAACTATTCTAAAGTTTAACAAATGAACTCTGGTTTCTTCAAGCTTCAGTCATTATCAGGATACTCTTCAAACTGGCAGCATTATCAAATTATATATTGTGATAAATTACCATGATCGTATTTTTTGACATATTGCCCAGCCCTAATGTGAAGCATCCACATTGTAGAATCTATTTTAGCTTCTTTGCAGCAGCATCCATATCTGAAGCTTTGTCCACTGTCATGGCTACAACTTTGTGTTAAACTATCAGAATCAGCTTTAATGAAAAACATGTGAACACATACAAGCAAAATACACTTAATACCTTTTATTAAATCCCATAAATGTCTTCACCACAAATATTATATGAGTCTGGACAGATGTGAATCTAAACTGCAACTTGACTGGTTGGTGGAGGCATAAAACCACAAGGTGTATTTCTAGTTGTTAATGGGACATGACGCATAGTAAACAGTAGCAAGAGTGCATTTTTAAAACTGCAACAACCTCTTGGCCACTTGAGGGCAGCAGAAACAAGCTGTAAACTACAGTTGCAACGATAAGTCAATTAATTGATTAGTTGTGTACTATTAAATTAATTGCTTACAATTTTGATGATCAATTAATTTTTTTGAGTATTTTTTTAAGAAAAAAAGTGCAAATTCTCTTATTGTAGCATCTCAAATGTGAATATTTCTGGTTTCTTTAGTCTTCTATAACTGAATATCTTTGGGTTGAGGACTGTTTGTTGGGACAAAACAAGACATTTGAAGATCTCATTTTGGGCTCTGGGAAACAGTTATCAACATGTTTCACCAGTTTCAGACATTTCATGGACCAAACAACTTATTGATTAATCGAGAAAACAATCAGCAGATTCGATATCGATAATGAAAATAATTGTTAGTTGCAGCCCTGCTGTAAACACAACACTGACATATTATCACCTTTGACACTGATATAACAAACCTGTTAGCAAACAGTGCCCTACCTGCACACCCAGCAAATATGAAGCAACATAAGCATTAATTTGGACAGAAATATTTGTCTATTTAGCTGCAAAACAACTGCCTGCTACTGCTGAGATTGAACCAAAACAGGCTGAAAAGCTTGAGAGCTAAGAGGAACAGCAAAATCGGGGGATGATTCTCGGTGGATTGATCGCTACAAGCATCCCTTTTCGATCCCTTTGGCATCAATTTTTAACATAAAAATATGAATTATACCATCTTTATTGGTTAACAGAAAAGCTAACGAGAGGCAACTGCTTTTATTCGGTAAAGATTAAATAAGATTAAATCAATTTGATTCTCAAACAGAAACGTTAAACAATAACAAGTGCACCAACCATGTGTAAGCTAATGCACATAGGCTGCCTGGAGGGCAGTAGAGCATGTTGTCAACAAACTCTGACCTACATCCTCAGTATGGACACAGTAGGGGAGAGAGGGAGCTTGATGAGTGTCTTACAGTAAGAAAGCTGTGTCATGCAATGATAAAATATTGGGGTCACATGAATAATGTTAAATCACATTACATTTCCACCCGGCGTTGCAGGAAAAAATCACTTGTCATTGTCTGTTCCAAACAAAGAACCCTTGAGTCTGTGTCAGAGCTTCTACAGATTGAATGCTTCAGCAGCACTGAAAGTAATTAAGGCTGCAACAGCAGTACAGCTGTACAGCATTTATTTTCAATTAATCTGTAGATCGTTTTTTAAATTAACAAATAAATCGTTTATAGACCGTCAAACAATAGTGAAAAAAGCTGATCACAATTTCCCAGAGCCCAAGATGACATCTATTTAAGACCAACAGTCCAAAACCCAAAGATATTCATCACATTTGAGAAGCTGGAATTAACAAATGGAGTTTCTGATAAATTACCTAATTAATTAAAAGATTACCAAAATCGTTGTTGATTAATTTTTTGTCGAATGACTTATCATTAAAGCCACTCATTGTTACAACACTAAAACAAAATCACTGTGAAAAGTTTCACCTCAAAGGAAGCTTTTTTTAAAACAGCAATACAATTATGATATATTATTTCTTAATAATATGTAATGAATATAATGATCATTGAGGCAAAGGCTGATACTATCAATTATTTTCATTATGGATTAACCTGCCAATTATTTTTATTTATTAAATAAGACAAATCATGCTTTTTGTGATTTTTTGTTTTGTTTTGTTTTGTTATTTTTATACTGATATGATGTTGGATGTCTAAACATGGTCAAAGGTCCAAAACCTGAGGTGAACCTATGTAGAAACGCTCCTTGCAAAGTCACCTCTACTTCCTCCCCGTGATGACATCAGATTGTTCGCACATGCCCACAAACGGCCGTCCGCTCCATAGCCTTTGTTGCTAAGGTTGTTCCGTGGATTGTTTGCGTTGTCTAATTGCATATTTCGGATTGGATTCAGGCTCAAAACATGTATGGATGTATTAAGGAAGTTATCATTTTGAGTTAAGAATGAGAAGCATTAGGGGCTGAAATCTGAGTACTACTGTTTGTTTATGTAGCCTCCCGAGCTGGAGGAAGTCTGCTGAGGTTCAGCTTCAGGAAACTGACCAATCAGAACAGAGTGGGCTCATTAGGAGGGGGGACTTAAAGAGACAGGAGCTAAAACAAGGGGCTGCATAAAGAGCCAGTATAAGATATATAAGCAGTTTTTTTTTTTATTGTTAATCATGTAAAGATATTCCAGTAGAGCTCCAGAATAAGGATACAGGACCTGAAAATGTGCAGAATACGTCCCCTTTAAAATGTGGGATAGTAGTGAAAAGTACCCATCATAATATCCCAGAGCTGAAGGTGGCATATTTAATTTATTTTGTTCAATTTTATGTCTATTGAATAATCAACTAATTGTTAAAGCTCTGATGAAAGTAAATTCATCTGACTTTTATCACGATATAAATGATTTTGCTCTCCTCTAATGTTCTAAAGTCAATCGATAATGGTTTTGGAGTCAATTTGCAGCACACTGAATTAAAATTGAAACTGAGCTGCGAGGTACTGAGAGATTCATTGGTATCCACAGCTGAGTCTGATTTGTGATCTATAATTTAATCACAGCTCGTTAAAATGTTGTGTGAGTTTGATTAATCAGTCGCAGTGACGTTCATTCGTCTGTTTTAAATTTGCGTAGAAGATTCGATACAGGATTAAGAAACGAGGTCCAGAGCTCCTCCTCCTGTTTCTCATTGGCAGGCAATGTGTGGACACATCAGGGACGCAAGACTAATCAGCCAGATGATGTCTGGGCCATGAAAATGCTGCTGCATCAGCTGGCTGCTTATCTCCATGGCAACCATCTCACAAGCTGTTCATCCTCTTGTTGCAGGTGTTGGTGGAAACTGAAAAATGATCTTCCTAACAGTTTGACCTGAAGAGAAACAACGCTGACGGTCAGATCAGGGCTGCAGATGGAGAATGGAGACCTGGGACACATGGTGTGTGTGTGTGTATGTGTGTGTGTGTGTGCAAACATTTTTCAGTTCAGCCTTTGGCCAATTGAACATGTCTGACATTTGAATGATGGCACAGCTTTCATGCTGCTCTGTGTGTTTATGTACTCCTCTACATCTGTCTATCAACTGAATAGTCTTTGCTTTGGGCTGGACCTTCAAAAAGTTGTTTGAGGATTAAGGTTAGTATTAGATTAAGGTTCAGTTTAAGGATGCACCAATCTGAGTTTTTCTCTCCAGATACTCAGGCTATCTTCACATCTCATATCTACTCTTTATGTAAGGTAACATGAGGTCTGGGATGCTGTGGTATTAAAATCAGAGTTGGCAACTTGCTCTGACTTAAACGATAGGTTCACAATTTTTCAAGTCGGCCTTAAAGCAATAATCAGGTGATGAGGGACAAAATCCAGTCCTTGTTTTGTGCAAAAATGTATTGAACAGTTTACCTGAAGCTCACCGTTCACTGTAGCCCTAAAGGTGCAGTGTGTAGAATTTAGTGGCATCAAGCAGAACAGATTTAGCAGAAATGGAAAATAATATTCATTAGTATGTTTAAATTAGTGTATAATCCCATGAAAATAAGAATTGTTGTGTTTTTGTTACCTTAGAATGAGCCCTTTATATCTACATAGGGAGAGGGTCCCCTTCCACATAGCCCACCATGTTGCACCGCCATGTTTCTACAGTGGCCCAGAATGGACAAACCAAACACTGGCTGTAGAGGCCTTTTGCAAGTTTCACCACCACCGTAGGTTCTCCTACACGCTTGGAAGGGGAGGGCGTGGGTAGGGTATTCAGTTGTTTGCAATCTGCAACTTCACTGCTAGATGCCACTAAATCTTTAAGTGCCACTGGTCCTTTAAGTGTCCTTAAGTGAAATCAGCAAGAATGCTGTTCTGTACTGAATCCTCCTGTAAAGACTGTTCAGACAGAGTTCAAGTGGCCAAGTTCAAACTCCCAAGAACACTAATTCGTTCGTGGTGTACTGTGTTGTATCTGACTGCTCTTCCTGTTCTGCCCAGATGGGGGAGCCAGTGACTCTGAATGTGGGAGGCTGTGTTTACAGCACGTCTCTGTCCACGCTGCAGCGCTACCCAGACTCCATGCTGGGAGCCATGGTCAGAGGGGACCTCCCCACCGTCAGGGACACACACGGAAACTACTTCATCGACCGTGACGGCCCACTGTTTCGGTGAGTGCGTGTGTGTGTCTGTTTTTTAATAGTACAATCTGCTGCTAGCTCTTCAGATGAATAACATGTACCCTGTAGTAAACTCAGTAGCCAACATATGTTTGTACATGTTGTGTTTGGTAAGGGTCGTATCTTACACTGATGAAAGTTGAGCCAAGTCTGACAGTGAAGACCTGAGCCTGACAAACTGAGAGGTCATAAAATTGCCACCATACAAAAGATAAATCATTTTTCTTTAGGTAACAACAAAATCTTTTCTCTGCACTAATCGACATTAGCATGTCAACATGTGAAATGTAAAGCATGCTCACATGCTAACATTATGTCCTAACCTCAAATGTTATTATTATATTAAAGGGGACCTCTTATGCTTATTTCCAGCTCTATATTTTTACACTATTTTTCACTCTATTCTGATTGGCCGGCTTTCCAGAAGCCTGCTGAGGGGCAGCCATATCAGAGTTGTGTGAAGTTACTGCCAATGCAAACCCAACATTTCCTGCTTTTCATATTAAAAGCTTTTAAAGGTTCTATAAGTAGAATTGTGAAGCAATTTACATGTTGCCAATGAGTGAATGGGTAGTAATGTAACGTAAAAAATTATCTGACTGAAATTTGCTGAAACACGGTGCAAAACACAATGTTAGAGAGCGCCAAATCATAACAAAAAGTTATCTCAGGGTACTTTTCACATAGAGCAGGTCTAAACCGTACTCTGATGTCACTAATGAGAAGGAATTTCTGTTTCCTACATACAGAACCTTTAAATGACTAAACAACAGGAGACTTTTATTGTCATCGGACAATATTATTGTCTGCTAATCCTCACCGGATTAGCAGAGCTTTGTTAGTGGCGCTAAAAACTGGTCACATATGGAGATATTTTAAGCTTTTTATTCAGCAGATCAGTCAGAAATAATGCAGGGAGGAATAGTACGAGCAGAAACAGCCACAGTGATGATGATGTTTGATGAAGAGCTGCAGATGACCAGCACAACTCCAACAGGTAAACTACTTATTTTACTTTGTCATGGTATGTAGTGGAAAACCACTCACAGCATGCCAGCTTGACTCAAGTCATGGCTCAGCGTGACTACCCCCAAAACAAAGGAAAGGCGCCATAATGTTAGCGGAGCGGAGCAGTGAACTCGCACACTGTGCGTGGAGCAGATGACCATATAAATAATAATGTCAACTCGTCACACATTCCCCTAAACGACCGTCTGTTCTGTAACCTTGGTTGCCGAGGTTGTTGCTAAGGTTTTTCCATGTGTTGTTTGCGTTGTCCATTCGTATATTTCAGGTCAGAGTTCGGCTTGAACAGGTATGGATGTATTTTTTAAGTCAACATCTCAAGTAAAGACCAAAAAAAGCAGTGAAATCCTACTACTATAGTTTTTTTCATGGTTTGTTGATGTAGCCTCCTGAGCGGCTGGGAGTCTGCACTCTGTTCCAATCAGAACACAGTGCGCTCCTTGGAAGGGGGGCCTTAAATGAGAGCTAAAACAGCCTGTTTCGGACAGAGGCTGAACTGAGGGGCAGCATAAAGGGTCAGTATAAGATGAATGAACTATAAATCATGCAAAGATATTCCAGTAGAGCCCCACATTATAAATATAGACCTGGAAATGTGCATGACACGTCCACTTGAAAGCTCAAAGAACAGCAGGGTCTAACAAAGGACAGCTCAGACTGACAAGTCTGACAATGTGGAGCTGAACCTGACAAGTTGGGTCTGAGAGGTCAAAAATGGCCACCCTACAGAGGACAGCCACCAGGTGTTTTCCTGTGAGCTGCCATCCTGAGTCTGTTTCCTGGAAGGGTCTCAGTCTCCTGATGTGGCCTCTTTCACATATGATCTTCTGCCTCTAATTACTCCTTGTCTGGCTGCTTGTTTGGGACCAGTTTGCCACTGGAGACCATACCAGGAGCTAAATGCTAAATGCTAACACTGCTATAAGACAGTGCTTTTATCTACACAGACTGATTACATATAAAGGAGTTAAAAGATGAGTCTGGTGATGTTCTATATTTTTCTTACTGTCAACAAATCCCATGTGCAGTATTGCATATGTAAACCTGATATATATTATTCCTCTGTGCTGTAGAGCTCCATTGTTGTCAAAAAACTATTAAAAACACATTAATGAACCTCACTGTTGCACTAATATGTTCCTTCATTACTGCAAACATACACACGGTAGCTTATTTGAGTTAAACACACAAACCTTCCTGCAGCCAGAAATACTCACTAGAGCACCAAATGTGTATTAATCTGCCACTGAAAATAGTCCAACAAATGCTCTTTTTCCTCCTGTTTGTTTTCCAGCTGTTTGAGGAAATGACTCAGCCTTTTTAAAAAATTATCTGGCATGATCCATTTTTAAATATTTACATCTTCAGAAGGAACCAATCAGCTTGGGGCTGAGTGCCTCAGAGGAGGTAGGAATGTCAGAGAGTATTGAGAGACGGACTAATACCCTGTTGATTTTGGTCGTTCATGGGATTTGTTGACATTAAAGGTGCAATATGTAAGAATTATGTAAGAATTTCAGTTTAAAACATTCAAAAAGACCTTCTTCGACTTTCTCAGTTGCCTATAACAGCCTGTGGACTGATTTCTATGTAAAGGACTCAGGACGGTTTTGCAGGGAAAATCCAAAGGATGTGACGTATATGTGCACTCCCGGGTACCTTGCCTTTCTCCCATCCTCCTACAGTGCCAACAGGATGCAACACCAGTTAATGTTAGTTTAGAAATGGTGTCTGATAACATCCAACCCCGAGCTGGCTTTCTTCCTATTGGACAGATAAGCTAACATTACTGCAAAACATGTGAAATATATTCATGGATGTATAAAGAGAACTGGATACAGCGTCGGAGGCGGGGCCCCGCTCATTCTTACGAAAGTTGCTCAGTGGCGCATGAAGCCAAAAAAATTGACTTCCCGGTATGAAAGTACCCGGATCTTCCGCATTATGCGGCCCATAGAGCATGCGCACTAGTGACTTTCGCTGGCCGAGTCGGCTACTTCCGGTTTAGCCCTCTGGCTAACTTGAATGGGGATAAAACAATTCAATCATGCGGCTCTTCTAGGCTTTTGAAATGTGATCGGACCAAACGGATTTAATTCTGATAGCAAGACAAGTCATTTCGCAGGGGTTGTGACGCTCAGAAAAATGTATCCGCTGATTTACAGACTGCACACAATGTAAGTCTATGGGATAAAGTCTTTTTGGGCCAGTGTACATCACGTGACGTTGTAATTACACGGTTTGGCCGCTATGTCAAATTGGCTTCAAAGCCTGGCACTCTTCCTGTATCCAGTTCTCTTTATACATCCATGAATATATTGTGATATTGTAGTTTTAGCTGGATAATGTTAGTGCCGCTGCTCATGAGTGCAAGCAACAGGATGCTGACTACAGGTCACTTAACAGCCACTGGTGTCATTAATAAGAAAGAATTTCTGGTTCTTACATATTGCATCTTTAATGAAGATATAGAATAACACTAGCCTTTTCATTTACGAGAGAACTGAATCAAATTTTGAGATTTAAAAAGTCAAAGGTCAGAAGAAAGTGAAACACACTTTTCTCACCCTGATCTAGTTGGTAGCAGTATGAATGTATAGCACCTCTCTCGCCTCCTGTCCTCAGTTTCACTGGTAGCTCAGAGTTTTACAGAATCATCAGCTCAGCAGTCTGGTCTGATCCTGTCTCAGTTTCTGCTGTTTCAGCTACATCCTCAACTTCCTGCGCACGTCAGAGCTGACGCTGCCGTGCGACTTCAAGGAGACCGAGCTGCTCAGGAAGGAGGCTGACTTCTATCAAATCGAGCCCCTGATTCAGTGCCTGGGAGACCCCAAACCCCATCTGCCCTACCCCACCGAAACCTATGAGGAGGTGGTGGAGCTTTCCAGCACCAGGAAGCTGTCCAAGTACTCCAACCCTGTCGCAGTCATCATCACCCAGCTCACCATCACCACCAAGGTCAGTGGGAACAGCTGTGGTTCGGGTCTTATCGACACGTCGTGGCAGAATATTCTGCGATACAAAGACATGATGATATGTATTATCTTATTTTCCTCCAGATCCTCCTGTCTGCTTCTCTCTCTGTATCTTCCCTGTACATCCATAAGTCAGAAAGCTCAGAATAACCACAACTTTCACTCTCTCGTTTTTTAAAAAGAATTGTTCTTTGTATGTGTGCTGCTCAGCATTTGCATTCATGTAGCCTCCAAATATCACTTTACATTGTAATTAAATAACATCATAACTGCATTGTACTGTAAATCAGATAATTTGATTGACAGAGAAACATAGATTTTTACATAAAAATATATATAAGTATACATAAATATATACTTAAATCTTTGTTTTGGGAAGCGATGAAGCAGCTGGTTGAAACTTGTAGTTAAAGTAATTGAAGAACTCTTGTAAATTTCTATCCTCGTTCATTCTCTTGCATTTTTTGTAAAAAATTTTTACCACTTTGGAGTTTCAAGATAGGATTGGGCAACATGACGATATATGCTCTCTCTTTAATACAGTTATTTCTGGTTTTATTAGTCTGTTGTGGGCAATATTACAAATCAATATTGGATTTTTATATATATTTATATGGATTTTTACATTAATGTGATGAAGCACCTTGACTTGTAAGGTATTTCATTTGGTGGTTTAGCCAAAGACAGACTGTCTGTTTATTTTGTCCATAAACATTTGATTTTTCAGAAAAGTTACTGTATTATGATATATACTGATATCATCGTTAAAAGAAACAAACTCAAATAACTGTGATAGATGATTTTATCTAAATCACCCAATCCCAGTCCAAGATAGAACCTTGTGAAAAACTGATATCAATCAATTATAACATACTAATACTGAAAATACTTTGGCACTTTTTTGCTTAAAGAATAAACAAAAGGATGTCTTTACCCTCATAGATTATTTTCAGTGCATCAAGCCATGTGTTAACAATCATTACACTTGTAGGATGGTGGTAACAATAATAGTGGTCTATATACTAAGTAAGTAACTGGAATTTATTCAGGAAAGTCCCATGTTGATTGCGATCTCATTGTTAAGGGAGAACTGAGTACATAAAAAAATATATTTCCATAATTTAAAAAATACTGTATTATATGATAACAAAGATTAATAATATATGTTTGAACATTTAAAAAACAGCAAGGTATATAAAACAAAACCATAATCAATAAGACATAGAAAAGACTAATAAAGTACATTTTATATAAGTAGTCACATGACTCGTTCTCTCTGTCTTTAGGTCCATGCTGTGTTGCAGTCCATCTCCAGCAGTTTCACAAAGTGGAACAAACACATGATGGACACCAGAGACTACCAGATGTCCTTCACCTTTGGACCATGTGACCACCAACAGGAAGTCAGCCTGCGTGTCCACTTGCTCGACTTTATCTCCAAAGCTGTACGTGGCCTTTATTTCATCTTCATCATGTGTAGAAACGCAATGCAAGAAATTTGTCAGTACTGAGGAATATACAAACAACTTGTCACTGATGGATGATTTTTTTTTAGCTTGTGTTCAATATTGCAGTGTTTATTTTGTGGAAAACATGAAGGCAGATGTGTCATCATGCACATGTGTGTTGCATATGTGCAGCAAATAAAATCCACAAGTCTTTTCAAGTTCAAAATAGATCGGTCACCATGAATAAGTTGTCTGTCTGACATTGTAGTTTTTTAAATCATGTCTGACAGCAAAAGTTGAATTTGTGTACGTGTGATGACTCAGTTTGTCTGTGTCATTATTTTTCAGGGTTTCGGGATACGGAACACACGTGTTCACCACATGAGCGAACGAGCCAATGAAAACACAGTTGAACACCACTGGACGTTCTGCCGACAAGCACGCAAAGTCGATGACTGACGGATGAACTCGTAGATGGAGTTACTGACAGACAGAAGATGTTATCAGAGTGTCTGCATAGAGACAGACAGACTTGTTGGTGTTTTGTTCATAATGTGCTAATGTTTTGTATGACGTGTATTGTCTGAAACATTCCTGCTGTTTACTTGGAGATAAAGCACAAGGTGCAGTCACATTAAGGCTAGCACGTTAGCCGCATGTCGTACATTAGTATTAGACTTTTACGTATGTTGCCTTCGCTTTATCATATACACAATATGGACAAAAATATGTGGACACCATCCACATACTTTAATGTAATTTTTTGGCATTTTTGCCTTTATTGGACAGTGGACAATGAAGGAAATAGGGAGAGAGAGATAGGTATGACATGCAACAAGCGTCCCTGGCTGGAATAGAACCAGGGATATTTTGGTTACGTGGTATGTGCAATAACCATTCGACTATCGATGCACTCCTTCAGTGTACTTTTGATCTGGGTCTGTTTTTCCTGGTTGGTCTAGTCCTTTTGGTTGCAATGAAGGGAAATCTTAATTCTACAGCATACTGAAAAATGTTATTTTGGGCAACAGTATGCATTCAGTTTTGTGGCAACAGTTTGGATAAGGCCCTTTCATGCTTCAGTTAAGTTCATAAAGAAATGGTTTTCCCACTTTGGTGGGAAGGAACTTGACTGGCCTAAACAGAGTCCTGACTTCAACTGGAAAACCGACTACGAGCCAGGCCTTATCACCCAACATCATTGGCCAACCTCTTTAATGCTCATGTGGCTGAATGGGAGCAAATCCCTGCAGCCAGGTTCCTACATGTGGTGGAAAGCCTAAAACCAGGAGTGGAGGCTGTTATAGTAGCAGATTAATGACCATAGTACTGGAATCACATGTTCAAACATCACATAATGTCCAGCTGTCTGCATACTTTCGGCCATATAGTGTATGTTACTTGCATATCTGGCCTGTATCAGTAGTATAAGAAATCTGTTCAGTGACTAGGACTCAATATTAACTGCAAAGTAAGCAATCTGAAACATATTGTCACGTGATTTTGTTTGACTCAGTTCTCCTTTAGTAATTGTTCTGTGGCCCCACAGAGAGTTCTCACCAACTCTGCAGCTCTGCTGAGCTTTTTAGCCTTTTTTAGGCACATTTACTGTTTTGGCTCAATCTCAGTGTTTCCAGCAGCAGCAGGCAGCTGTTTTTTTCAGTAAACAAACTCTGATAAATCCAGTGTACACTACCTGCCCAGCACCAAACTGCAGACAAGACAAAGTTGGAGAATAACTGGTGAAGAAAGTTAACAAACCAACCAGTTAGTCTTCATCTTTGAAGTCTTTTCTCTTGTAAAACTGAAAAATATTGTTTGAAAACACTTTGTGTCACTTGCCCACAGAATATTTTTTAAAAAGGCTGCCTCACACTTTCCAATGGTCTTGGTATCCAAAATGGCGATGATGGTAACATAACACAGGCAGCTCTGTAAGATACCCAGCCATTATACATCATATCTGTGTACCTGACAAGGTGGAAAGCCAAAACATCAGTTCAGAACTGGAGTGGAATGTATTTTTTAAATGATTGTAGGAAATATTAGTAATTAATATCAGGAGTAGTTTTTAGCGATGCTAGCAGTGCATGTGGTTCTGTAAGGACCTTAGCCTCAGTCAGTCTTTTAGTCTGAAGGTTCATATCTGTGGTTCTGAGCAACAACTTGCTGTTGCCATGAAATTTGGTACTGGTTGATTCTTGGTCCCCAGATGATGAATCTTTGGTGACCTTCTGACCTCTCATCTAGCTCTACTAGCTGCTCAAAACATCCACTTGTCCTGTTTAGTTAATGACAGAAAACTAATGACTGAATTCCTATTAGCCTCAGCTACTTTGAGATTAATGCTAGTGTGCCACCACAGTAAACATGCTAAGTCTTAGTATGTTATTATGCTAACTCTATACATGTTTGCACAAATGTTCCAAAATAAATGCAATATGGAACAATCCCTTACTGGCCCCAAATGCAACTCTGTCCTGTTCTCCTTCCCTGCTCGTTGACGTAGCCGCATCCTGTTTACTAAGTACTCCTCTCAGCAATCAATGTCAGGCTAGAAACACACAAAAAACAACAAAGCAACCAAACCACGAGACCTCTTGCACTTGCTTGTCAGTGGACAGATCCATCTATATGCATGTTTCTGCTGAGTCAGCTGTCATTGGTGTTTTGGCTCACATATATAACATATCTCAGATGTGATGTTTTCTATCCCCTCTAGGTATCAGTTAATTTATTTGAACTTTGCCTAATTAATAATATACTGTAGTGTCCTCCTCCGGTGTCAGTGAGTTGCAAAATCAGAGGTTTGCAAAGACGATATGCTAGTGTAGGTATATAGAAACTTTGCTGGAAAGCATGTAGACAGTCTATGTGTATCCATTGGTAAAAAAAAAAAAAAAAGTATACTATGAACCTAACATGTCATTGGCCTGAGGGAGGTGTAGACAAACAAACTGAACCTCTGTGCCACCATGGTGTCACCAGCAGCTTGTTTTCATCTGCCTGTGAGGAGCTTCATGTGGAGGGCATAACCTGTGGGAGGATCAAGCTACCAAAAGACACACTTGACAGTAGAGTGTAAATTGAGAGTGTAATCCAACAAACATGACATTTTAACGTGAGAAAATTAAGTATGATCTACATGACTCAGTGGAAGATTTTACATTGACGTTGTAGCCGTTGACAGTTTACATGTGAAAATTGAGGCTGGGAATTTTAATTTGGTATGATGCCTTTATTTGTACAGTTTACAGATATTACATGTGTGGATGAAGGGGGGTATTTTGTGATGACTTTACATTAATGAATGATTGATTTGTGTTAGGTTAAATTTTACCCCAACTCTGTCTGAGTATATGTTATGTTTATGTTGTGTTAAATGTAATTTGCCACCTAAGAATCAAGTTAACAGAATGAAATGAGATGTTAAAAGCCCAACAGGTGAATGATGTTTGACAAACATGCAGTCCCAGCTACTAGTACTTCAGCTGTTACTGTATAGTGCTACTTCTGTAACTACTACAAGGCTACTGCAAATATTATCACACTTACAATGACCTCTTATACAGTTACTGTAATACCCTACTACTAAAAAGACCATTTTTACAAAGTGCAACATTTAAGCAAAATCATATTCACTTTGTGTGAATAAAACAAAAATCAGTAGTTTTATGTTTGCTTCTATGGCTGCTACAGTATGGATATTTGCTGTTTAGACATTAAAAGCTACATGGTCATTACAAGATGTTACATTGAAGTCACAAAAATGCTAACAAGACCTATCTGCTAGCAATGAGGTTCATACCCTTTTGAGGCATGTAAATTTTGTCCTTTGGGTGTCTTTGAAGACAAAAAGGTCATTGCATTGGGCTCAGGGAATTTGCTTTAAAGTTCTGTGGGTTACCAAAATAATTTGATTCATTTACTATGAATCATGAATGTCCACAGCATGGATGTGGCAAATGCGGTCATTATTTTCAAGATAATTTTGGGACTAAAGTGTTGGTCAAGGGGAAATACATACCATTTTCCTCACATTTATCAAACGAATCCTTAATTGTTTCAACTGTCAACTCATCTTCATCCCCAGCCTCCATTTCCTGTGGAGCTCCCCAAGGCTCTATACTTGGTTCAATGCTTTTCTCAATCTCAGTGCTCCCTTTATGTCACATTATCAAAAAACACAACCTTTCTTTTCACATTAGTGCTACCTAGAACCTAATAACTACAACAAACTAACAGACTTCAATAACTGTCTTCAGGACATAAAATCCTGGATGGCTGCAAACTTTCTCCAGCTCAATGAGAATAAATCTGAAGTCATATTATTTGAATCACAGCAATTAACCTAACAGCTTTCTCCTTATCTGGGCACATTATGCTCCTCTGTAATATCATATTCACAAATTCATGTTCAATTCAGCATTGGAGTTTTTTAAAATAAATCAGGCCATTAAATCAAGTTTAAGTCAGCTCTGCACTGTCAGGAAGAGTAGCAGGAGATGAACCCAAATGCAGGACGCTGCAGGCAACAGGAACTTAAAAAATAAATCTTTATTCAAGACTCATAAACAGGATACAGAAGCACAGGCAGGCAAAACAGAACAGAACAAAGGATCCAACAAGACCGACCTGAAACACAGGACTAACTAAAATACCAACAGAATAACAATGAGATGAGGTGCAGTTGAGGAGATGGGCGTAGAAGCTCAGGTGAGGGTGTTGTGGAAAAGTCCTTCAGATGGACCAATGAATCTTCAGGTCTCCCACAACATTTTTGTTCCAAAAATCAAGATGATCCCAAACTCAAAGAAATACACTGACACTGGCAGAGTTCGATGTAATGAGATTTACTGTGTATCAAGTGCAATACAGGTACACCAAGGCTTGGTCCATGGAGCAAGAACCTGAATGTAAGACAAAAAGCACTGTCTTATATACCTCATTCAACTCCTCCTCATGTGGAGCCTATCTTATCTGATTTTCTAGGGCTCCTCCTCTCTTAACCAAATTCCGGAATTTCCCACCAAGTCTTCCCGTAAGCTCTTCCCAAAATTACATAATTTGTGGCCTTGACCTGTTGGCAATGATTCAAATATGATTCTTTTTTAGATATAATGGTGTCTAGAACTTCCCTAAAAATAAAAATAAAATTGAGGGTCTGTGGTCTTTAATAATCAAATGTCACGGACATTAACCTTTCAATGGTTCTTAATGATTAACTACCTTACATACTGTCCCTGTGATGAATCACAGTCATGACTATTTACACAAGAAAATTATTCTACAATGGGAGTGAAGTGATGAAACAGGAGAGCAGACAGGGAGCCAGTTGGCTGAGGAAACAGAGAAGGACCAGGACAGGGCCGATGAGTCTGATACAGGACAGGTGTGTAGAAGGGCAGAGGGGAAAGCAGACTGGGGAGGAGCACAGGAACACAGGAGGAAAAACAGCAACAGAAAACCAAAAACCCAGTAATACAATCTTCTTGATAATAAACCAACATACATAAAACCGCCACAGAACGCACATGAATACAACTCAAATACATAAGCAACACTACAACCGCTATTATCCATAATAAACAGAAAACCAAAATCCTCTTAATAGCTGAGACTGAGTATTAGCTGTGTGAGTACAGACCGGAATGAAAACAAAGACAGACTAACTAACAAAGGCAACTAAATCATGCCAGATAGTCTTTTAAAGATACAACTCAAATCAACCTTCTCCAACACAGTCTAGTCTTAATATAACAGGGAAAAAAGGCTGAGGGTCTCTGGTGGACTAGAGGAGAATGACAGGGAGAAGCAAAGCAGAGAGCTGAGGATGAGAGTGTGTTGCTACAGAGAGGGGGCTGAGGAGCAGATGGTGACATGCACTGTCTCCAAACTCAGATCAATTCTCTGTGTCTCTGACCTGGAAAATGTCAACCATACCCTCCCTTAATTACTGCAACTCTTTTTTTTTTCTCTTTTGGCATCACACAGATTTCTTTATCCTCCCTAGTTTGACAAGGTCAAAAAACCCCAAATTTTGGCGTTACTTTTATCATAATCTTGTAATGAAATATTTCTTTTAACTGAAGTTAGGAAAATATTCCTTTCTGATTGGCAATCTTGATAATTTGCATTTGACATCCAGTAAATGAATATTGTCAATTTACAACATGCAAGTTCTAGGTATAGTGGACACATATTTTATTGCCTCTTTTGTCACATTTATCAGTGTAACAGGAATGGCTTTAATCACTGAAGAGTAATTTCTAATTGATGAATTAATACTTATGGATGATCAATGAACACACAAACTGGTCTCAGGCTGGCTGACACAAGCACTTCTTTATTAATATAGAGAAAAGCAGCACAGACAACTGGGTCAGGGTGACATCTCTTCTGACAAATACTTTTTCAACAAAGCCTGGTGCTAGGAGACCTTGAATGTGCTCCTCAACCCCTCGTTTGTCATAAGACAAGCCACAGCTACCCAATATAACCTGGGATAGCCATCCAATAATAAGCCTAACTGTGGCTCTGTACTTATGAACAATACCAAGAGGCAAAGATCAGCAAAGGGGTCATACTGTAGCTCACAGGTCCACACAAGGCCAAACATCACTTAAACTTTAATGACATTATAATTTATAATCATGCTCTAAACCTTGAGGAAACATTCAGCATCAGTGATTAATTGAGCTACTACCTGAATCATTTGGAAACATTGCACAAAATGAATCATATAAAACTCTGTTCTTCAATCTTTAATTAATACAGCTTGACTAACTGACACGTTGCAGGATGAAAAACATTGATTTAAAATGTAAATCCTTGCTAAAAGAATCAACAGCAGTATTTATCTCATGGATTCTCAGTGAAAAAAACATTCTTGATTACATTCATTATAGAAATCACAGTAATTAAGTTAGTAAAACACTCAATCAGAGTTTAATCACAATGATAGTTATCTTAGCTCCCTGTTTAATACTCTGATATGCCTTGCAGTTCTCCCCCTTATGAATTGTCATGATTATCGGACGTTGCACAAAGGAGTAAAATATCACTTCCTGTGTCCACTATGTGGCGCTAGAGAACATCCACTAATTATACATCATGTTGCTGTATATCATGTAGAAGATCTCTGATAGATCGAAATGTTGCTCAATTAAAATTGCTGGGAGCTACTAGTAGAGTGTGGAGATCTTTTTTCTGATTTTTGCCTTTAGTGTGATTTGTGGATGTGCATGCTCTACACCCTCTTTGTCTTGTATATAATGTGTAGACCACACCAAGTAAATTCCATGTAAATCGAATGATGTTTGTTACATAAAGCTGACTTCCTGTTGTCAGTAGGTGGCACTATGACTATGACTCAATATGGGCATGTAACTGTCTTCAGGCCTAGACTCTTATCCAGCGTGTGAAATTTGGGGCAAATTGGACAATGTGAAGTGAAGTTACGACAGCTTCCTCTTTCATGGCGAACCATGCAAATTTTCCGCGTCTCTACAGCAACGGCGTTGCATGAAAACTCAAAAGCTTTGGAATTCGGCATCATGAAGGTCTTGAGATTTTGCTGACCAAGTTTGAGATGGATCTGTTGGATCCTCTAAGAGGAGTTTCGTAAAGTTCCATGCCGAAAATGGTGTGTTGTCACATGACCTATGACATCATTGTTCGAGGTATCGACTATTCCTTTGCAATTTAGCGTCACTTTAGTCTGAGGTTTATACCAACCAAATTTCAAACAAATCCGATAAACCCTCTAGGATTTCGAAAAGGTTCACATAAAATACAGGAAAAAGGTACAAAATTAAAAATGGCTGACTTGTCGTTGGGTGTAGCTAATGAAAGCCAATATGTCCAAAATGATGAGAGCAACATGCGTGCCAAATTTCGTGAATATCAGAGCAACTTTATCCTGACCACGGCCTGCCATGCGTTAGGGGGCGCTATGGAGCCTGCTAAACATGCATGAACACGATTGTTGTATATTCTTGCAATGTTTACAGGTTCTGATGTGTGCACCATGTTTCATGAGTTTTTGAGCGCCCCTAGCACCTCAAAAACAGCTTCCTGTTTCATGGCGAACAATATGTTGCCATGGCAACAGCATTTGATGAAAACTCAAAAGCTTCACTATTTAGCATCATCAAGGTCTTACAACTTAGCTGACCACATTTTAGGTGGATCTGATTAACCTGCTAGGAGTAGTTTGTCAAAGTAAAGGGTCTATATCTTCCTGTTGCCAGTAGGCGGCGCTCTGACTGTGATTCAGTATCGGCCTGTACATGTCCTCAGACTGTGACTCTTATCAAATGTGAAATTTGGGAAAGATCTGACAATGTTGAGTTGAGTTGCAACAGTTTCTTTTTTCATATCGCAACATTGAAATTCACCACGTTGCCATGGCAACGGCATTCAATGAAAACTCACAAGCTTCACAATATAGTAATGTCTCAAGTATTTTCTGACCAAATTTGAGGTGGATCTGGTTAACCTGCCGGGCAGAGGTTGTAAAAATACAGCACCTGTAACTTCCTGTTGCCAGTAGGTGGAGCTATGACTATGACTCAATATTAACATGTATATGTGTTCAGGTTGGGACTCTTGTTAGGCATGAGAAATTTGGGGCAGATTGGACAATGTACATTAGAGTTACAACAATTTTGTATTTTACGGTGAAACATTGAAATTCACTACGTTGCCACAGCAACAGTGTTCCATGAAAACTCAAAAGCTTCTCAATTTAGCATTGTAAAAGTCTTCATATGTCATCGACCAAATTTGAAGTCACTAAAGTTAATTCTTTAGGAGGAGTTTGTTAAAGTACAACACCTGTAAATTGCACAGTAAATTTGAAATGGCTGACTTCCTGTTGGGTTTAGGGTATGGCTCCAAGAGACTTTTTTGTAATTCTGGAGATTTTACATCTGCCTACCAAATTTCATTCATCTACATAAAATTTAAAGGTGGGGGCTTTGACTTTGAGAATTGTGAGAGGGCGCTATTGAGCCAACTTGCTATGCCCAATCCATATCAGATATCAATTTCTGCCACTTCTGATGCATGTGCAAAGTTTTCCTCAAAATACAATAGGGCCTTCGCACCAGTGCTTGGGCCCTAATGATAAGGATTACAGGGACAATACCCAAAAGAAAACCTCTCCATCTGCTGACTAATATGACCTTGAAAAGAACCAAAATGTCTACAGTATGTCATAACGATTTTTATTCCATGCAAAACAAAGAAAACTGATTGAAACAAGAACCAAGTCTCAACAAATGATCTGTGAATAGCAGGAGGATAAGCACTAAACAAACAATGGAGCCCATTGATGAGAGCTGACGTGAAGACAGAGACCATCCACACTTTTTCCTATCGCCTACCCAGCGACCAGGTTTTCCATATGGAGGCTCTGTCTGTCTCTTTCTCAGTTTGTTTGCACTTTCATCTGAAGACAAAGTTGCAAGATGAAAAACCCTAGCTTTCAGAATCCAAATTGCTAACCGAATAATTATGCATGGTTAGTGGGAATGGAGGTACAGACAGGGTTAAATCAGGTAAAATGTCATCCGACACTGACATTACTGTTTGCCAAACCATGGTAGCAGACTGATGAAAACATGCTTTTACAACAGGCATAAATCCTTAGTAACCCTAACATCCCCAGTAATTCAAATAAAATGCTAAAAGCAATTCGTTTACACCTTCTTCAGTGCCCTGGACTTGAACAGCATTCTGTTCCCACACACACACAAACACGATTAGTAAGAAGACAGACATTTTTTAAAATACCATCTGTAATTCCTTATTCATTTAATTTTGTCGATGGAAGCAATGTTTGCATACCAAATTCTTGTGATCATATGAAATACATCATTTTTCATCCCCTAAAAATTATTTGTTAATTTTAGTTCAGGGTAACCTGAACCTGAACCTACGACCCAACTGAGCAGTGGTGGAAGTACTCAGATCTTTTACTTACTTTTACTCACTACCTAAGTAAAAGTACCAATACAGCGAAGTCCTGCATGAAAAATCCCACTCAATAAAAGAACATAAGTATTAGCATCAAAATTTAGTTAAAGTATTGCAGTAAAAGTAGTGGTTTGGTCCCTCTGACTGATATATTATTATATATGACATCATTATTATTGATGTGTGTAAGCAGCATATTACTGTTGTAGCTGCTGGAGGTGGAGCTAGTTTGAACTACTTTATATACAGTAAGCTAGTCCAGTGGTTCCCAATCAAGGGGTCGGGCCCCTTCAAAGGGTCATCAGAATAATCTGAGAGGTCGTGAGATCATTAATGGGAGAGGAAAGAAGAAAAAACAAAGTTCTGATACAGAAATCTGTTTTCAGTTTTGGGAATTTTTCTCTAATCTTTCTTTCTAATATTTCATCAAATATTGGCTCATTTGAACATTTATTATTTATTAAAATGAAACCATGTGAGAAGTTTAGAGGAGAAAATCACTATTTGGTAAAGCTGTTAACAACTCGTAGACATCGGAAACGTGACCCTGACTACTCACTGCTTTTTGTAAGATGTCAAAAGCCAAAAAGGTTGGAAACCACTGGTTTAATCTTTAACAATGTGTTGTATTTTAAAAGCTTGTTATATTATACATTGTGTCAAATCTTCATTTGAAATGTAACTAAAGCTGTCAAATAAATATAGCGGAGTAGAAAGTACATTTTTGTCTGAAACGTAGTGGAGTGAACGTATAAAGTAGCACTAAATGGAAATACTCAACTGAAGTACAAGTACCTCAAAATTGTACTTAAGTACAATACTTGAGTAAATGTACTTAGTTACTTTCCACCATTGCCAATTAGACCTTGCTATAAAATCTGGGTGAAAATTGTTTGTTTATACTTCTTGTACTGCAGAAAAAACAATCACCAATAATTTAAAAAAGTTAGCTATACACACATATATTAACTACTCTGCGTCCAGATTGGTTGGTTGCTCGCTCATGCTAACAGTTTCAACTACAAATACGAAAATAGACATAAGCCCCGCCCAGCCCTGCCATAACGTCACAAGTCACGCTTGGTGTCATGTTTCTAGGTTTGTAGAGCCATTGTTTGCTTCACAAGTAATTGTTTTGTAATGAAATACATCATAGATTTCCGAGCTACTGTTATTTATTGTGGATTTTTTTATTTCGGAAATTGTTTTTCTCAATCAAACCAGAGATTATTTTTTCAGTCACTTGTGTCTACTCCCCACCCCCACCGCACGGCGGGGCTAACAGAGCCCGCCCCCTCTCCTCTCTCCCCGGCAGCCTCCGCCTCTCTTCTCTGGGCTGCCATCCACACCGCTGTTGTTGCAGCCATTTTACCGTAGAGCGTCGACACAGCGACAACCGGAGGATGCCGAGACAGCACCGTTAAAAGGTAATCCCGCTTCTTTTTGTTGAGCACTTCAGTTCGCGTCAGTATCCGTCATATTTCCGACTCAGCAGACACGTCGGGTAATGTCCGGCGAGCTGAGGGCCGGGCTGACCGGAGCGGATAAGGGTGCCTAAACAACTGTTAGCTGCCCAGACAGAGGAAAGACTGCTGGGATAGTGTTTGGCGAGCAGAGCTGGTCGCTGGCACTTCACAAGTCTGTGTGAAAAATGGCGTCGTGTTTCGCCAAACCACTGAAAGTTGTAAATGAGCTTCTTCTTGTTGATTACGTGAATGTGTGTTTGGCTGCAGTTTAAAGGAGCTGAATAGCAATGTTCTGGAAATTCAATGGAGTCTTACCGGCGCGTCCGGACAGGGGGCGATAGAGAGCAACAGAGCGACGTAGGGTTGCGCACGTTTTGTAGGTCAACCCTCATAGGCTAGTCAGTTTGTTAGCATTTCTGATATTTTTTTTTGAAATGTAGCAATCCCATTGTCGGTTTCATTGTTCTACCAAGTGAGTAAACATATCAATTGACCTGTTTTGTTAGTTTTGTCTTTATCTGTAATTTTGAAGCACAGCTAAAGGGTGCGTGGGAACAGTTAAATGGTATATTGGTGAATTTAATTCGTAATTTGAATCGCCACGATGATAGAGTTGCGAAGTTGGAGGGACTGCTGGTTCTCGAAGTGTTGTTTTTTGTTTGGTTGTTTGTTTTTAGAACATTTATCACAAATGAAACCGTCAGAGAAGTTTTTTAAGGAAAGATCATTATTTGGTTGACTTGTCAACAACTCATAGACATCTGAAATGTGACCCCGACTACACACTGCTTTTTGTAAAATGCCAAACGCCAAAATGGTTGAAAACCACTGGTTTAATCTTTAGCAATATGTTGTATTTTGAAAGCTCATTAAATTGTCCATTGTGTCAAATTTTCATCTGTAAAGTAACTTGTAATTAAAGCTGCAAGCAGTGATGAATGGGCTCTCGCACCTTTCACATGTTGGTGGGAGTGGCAGCCGTGGTATCGCTACTGGAGGTCAGTTGAAATGGCTCTGAATTTTCAGGATTATTGGACACTGTGTGAATGGGTAAAATGTTATTTCATGTGTGCAGTACATGGCGCTGGAGATGACATTGGAAATCTTGTATACATTCGGAAATCAATAGCGTTTGGGAGTCTCTGAGCAGCGCTGTTTTGAAACGTGAGACAGCGTCTGACTCGTTGCTGGGGAAACTCCTGGTAGCGTAACTCCTTTTAAGGAATAGGGCAGAGCGTAAGCAAGTGAGTGGTTAAGTGAGACAGCGAGTGTCAGAAAAATGACGTTGAATGCGAGCGGAGCAGAGAAAAAGGTTAGCAGTAAGGCCGTATTCAGACTAAATCAGGCGGTGCAGCGGTCAGCCGTAGGGTCAAGCAGAGGTGTGTGTGGGGATGTGGGCATGTTTATTTGTCCTCCAGAATGTAACCGCTGTGAAACAATCAGAAAATAACGTTTTATTGAACTGACTCACCGGCTTTCTCGCTACTCTCGCTCCCTCTCTTCATTCACTCTCTAGCTCGCTCAACCACTGCTGCTCTCTCTCTCTCTCTCTCTCTTGCTGGTGCTCTCTCTCTCTCGTCTTTTTTAAAATGAGCCGGGAAGCAGACATCAAAGCCTATCTTTACTTTTAACGTTAGTTGTCCTTAGTTATTAAGTTGTTAATCTGACAGTAAATGTACAGTACAGACAGTACAGTCTGTCAGTTAATAAATACTGCAGCTTGTCAAGACAAAGAAAAGTCACGTCTGAACGCACACACACACACACACACACACACACACACACACACCCCGCCAGGCCAAACCACTAACCATACGTCATGTTGCTGTATATAATATGTAGACCACATCATGTAAATTTCATGTAAATCAGATGATGTTTGTCTCATAAGGCTGACTTAATGTTGTCAGTAGGTGGCGCTATGACTATGACTCAATATTGACATGTAGATGTGTTCAGGCCTTGACTGAAGTAGGGCTGTAGTCAACCAAGGAAAATCTTGGTCGACTAAAATAATACATAATCTTCAACTAATCGATTAGTCTCGGGGGGGGGGGGGGGGTTAACTCGGGAGCCACACATTGCTCTGCTCTGTATTTCTCTGTTTTGTGTCTTCAGGTTAGGCTAACCCATTGTTGCTAACTTTGGAGCTAACCCCCTTTACTTTTCCAGCATTTGGGGAAACAACAGATGTGACTTTTTAGCATTTATAAACTGACACACTGTAGTCTGTACTGTACATTTACTGCCAGACTGACAACTTACTACTTCTGATGATCGACCAATGACAATTTAGTCGGACGAGAGTATATCGACCAACTAATCAACCGGTCGACCAGCAGACTACAGCCCTAGACTGAAGAAATTTGGGGCAGATTGGACAATGTAAAGTGGTGTTAACCAACTTTCTGTTTCATGTTTTGGGCAAAATTGACCGCCACACCATACCAAGTAGGGCAAAGGTCTTTAGATGTCACCTACAATATTTGAAGTCGCTCGGATTAATTCTTTAGGAGGAGTTGTTAAAGTACAAACCTGTCAATGGCTTCAATTCACGAAAAAAATTGCACAGTAAATTCAAAATGGCTGACTTTCTGTTGGACTTAGGGTATGGCTCCAAGAGGCTTTTTTTAAAGTCTGGAGATGTTACATGTGCATACTAAATTTTGTACATCTACGTCAAATTTAAAGGTGGAGGGTTTGACTTTTAGGTGCCACGCCCAAGCCCAATTGCAATATCAAATCGAAATATTTACTAGTTCAAACATGGGTGCAAAGCTTCATGAGTTGTTTTTTTTTTGCATTGTGAAAGCCTCAAACGTGGTCATATAATGAAAATTGACACACAAAATCCAAAATGGAAATCCAAAATGGCTGACTTCCTGATGGGTGAAATTTAAAAAAAAAAAAGAGAATTATGAGAGCAATTATCCCCCTGAATTTTGATGAATTTCAAAGCAACTTTATCCCAGCATGGCCCTGCGTTAAGGAGCGCCATGGAGCCTGCTGGCTATGCTGAGCCCAGTCACTACAAAACTATGCAATTTTCACCAGTTCCAACATGTGTGCCAATATTCATGAGTTTTCAAGCATCTCAAACCACTTTTAGTGCCAGGGACTATTGGGCCACCAATAATTAACTGTGCTATATTTTGAGCTTTACCAGATATGTTTACAAGGTTACAGTTAACATGATAAACAACAGGGCTACAGCTATGTACTAACACTCCCCTAGAGACACACACACAGAGACACACACATCGGTGAGCCTTGTAGTAGAGCTGCTTGCTCAGCTACAACAACAGTTAACACACAGAAACTTTTACAAAGGGCTATGAATGTGCTTCTAGTGACAAAGCTCCAGCAGACTCTCTGTGTTTCCAGCACAGACACGGTGAGTCTGATAACAGCTACTCATCGCTGGTGATTTTGCTTGCATTTCTTCTTAGTTGTCACCTGCAATTGCTGTTCATCTGACCCTCAACAGTCTGTTCAGCGCCTCCATAAGGAGGCGGAGGGTAGTGGTAAGTCAAAGTAGCTGAATCAATTCTGAGCGGTCTCGATACTTGGCGCCAGTGTATCTTTAACGTATCACAAGTGGAAATATCGCGATATGTTGCAATTTTGTTTTTGGTCCCACCCTTAGTGCTGTTTACCAGTAACGTTTGCAAATTGTCTTGACAGTGTTGACCTTTGAAGAAATGGAGAGTGAGAGAGTCTAAAACTGAGGGTTAGGGTTAGCAAGCTAGCTAGCTTGGTGAGCATGTTTTTTCCTTCTGGCCTCCTCTGCCGCTGCCTGGGGTCGTTGGTTCTTCGGCCACTCATACCAGCCACTGCCCGGGCATCCGGAGTGACTGACAGGCTTCACCACCTCTGAGCTGATAGCATGTTCAGTGTCACCTGGAAGTTTCGGTAAATGCAATAAGACAGTCCTTTTTAAATTTTAGCTCATCTGATATCTCTGAGCACAGTGGCACAAAACATTTAACCTACATTGACTAATGTTTTGTTCTCCTGTGAAACAAGCAGAAACAATTAACACAATACAATGTCAGAAAATGGTTAGTTAAAATTAATGTGATGTCTTCAAATGTCACATTTTGTCCAAATCCAAATATATTCAGTTTACTATCATGACACAAAAAAGCTTAAAATCATCCTTTGAGAAGCTGCAACCAGCAAATTTTGTAGTTTTTCCTTAACAAAAAGACTTCTCAAAATAGTTACTGATTAATTTTCTCTCAGTCAACTAATTGATTAGTCCTTGAGCACTAATATTTTGTCCATGTTTTCAGCAGAAACAAGTAGTGAACAGAACACAATGTCAATGTCAATTATAACTAATGTCAAATAGTTATAATCGTTTGGTTTATATTTGTCGTGTCATCACCATACATATCTTACAGCCAATGTGATTATGATTAAATTGTTTACTGTAGCACAAAGTTCTTCATAGACCAAGCCTCTTTATTTTTTGCCCTTAAAGTGCACCAGATTGATGCATTTATCTTTAAAATGTACAAAATTTTCTTCTGGGCTGCATGCCCCCGGACCTCCCAAGAGGGTCAAAGATCCATCCATCAAAGTCTCCTTTGGGAAACACTGATGGTGGGCAGAACATCAAATCTGCATAGTCTTTGAAGTTTGTGGTGACAGATTGTTGACCAATGCTGAAACATCAATTATGATGGACTCAGACTCTGGTTCCATATCTGGGATCTTAACAAGGGTCTCAAGAATAGCACAAGCTGAGATTTCTGATAGGTATGGAGCTTTCCACCATTGCTCACGGCAGCAGGCTTCGCATTGCAAAAAGTTCATTGAGATCACATTCTCTGTTCTGACATGAGATGAACAGCTTAGAGAAGAGTTGCAGTCTGTCTTCATGCTTTCTCTTTAGAAGAGTCAGCAGAGACTCGTTCCTGGCAGAGAAAAGTCAATTTGTTTTTTTCTTGATCAGCTCGTAGAAGGCGGGATATGTCTTCACCTTCCATTCCCTTCAAGAACCTCTTGAAATCTGGTTCTACCTTTCTCATAATGTGTCAGTTTGACTGGGCTGGTGTGAGTAATTGGTCAAGAAAAATTGGAAGTTCATTGAGAGGAACATTGGTGGCAATCATGGTATAGCCGTTATGTTTACTCGGATAATGTATTGGTGGTGATTTGCTTCCTTTGTCTCCTTTTGATGGAGGCAACATTTCCTCCAGTCATTATGCCATGTAGCTGGCACTGGAACTGCATTGGCCATCTTGTTGAACAGTGCGCTATAGCAGACAATTAGAATATGCTATAGGTATATAAATCTTCTGCAGATGGATTGCAATGCAGCCCTAAAGCTTCTATCACCTACACCTTGCATCTTAGCAGCCCAGAGCTTGGTAAGCAGATTATTTTTTTCAATGGCTGCAATATGGTAGAAGGAAGCTTCTTAGCCTCTCTGTGGTCAAAAAGGTATGGTTTGATAGCAAGGTCATTCATATTGGAAAATTCTACACGAAGTTGCCCTCAAAATAGTGTTTCTGGGCTGGAAATGGTGGCTATCTTGGAAGATTGGCAGCCATCTTGATTTTTGCATGGTTAATGGGCTTTATCAACAGGACAGTCCCCAAGGAGAATTTGTGCCAATTTTCGTGCCTCTTTCCACTTTTTTCTGCAAAAAAGATTTTCCTGCAAAAATGCAATTAGCTGCTACACTATGTGAACGAGCTGCAACAAAAGTTAGTACGCCCTTCACTAGTGAGACTCCAATGTTTTATTTTTCAATATTTGGTATTTTTGATGACAGATTCGATCCTCTTGGACAGGGATGATACCAGTCTTTCACAGATCTATGGAGAGATGTTCTGCTGTTCTTCATAGATGATTCTTTTCAGCTGCTCTTTGCTGGAGGGGTTTTGTTGCTCTACTTTCCACTTTAAAATACTCTAAAGGTGTTCTATTGGATTCAGGACAGGGGACATACTTGGCCAGGTTATAGTTTTCACTCTTTTCTTTTTTTAAAAACTTTTGTGTGATTTTTTTTTTTTTGCAGTGTGTTTGGGATCATTGTCATGTTGGAAAGTTCCTGTCCTGCCAAATTCCTTGAGACTGAGAGTGAACTTGCATTCATAGTGCCAGGTCATCAGTGTCCTGGCCAGGTCCATGCCAGACATGCTGTAGCCCATCAGATCCAAACAAATTTATTTTGGATTCATCTGACCAAAGAATGTGCCGCCAATATTCATCAGGCTTCTTCTCATGTTCTCTGACAAAGATCAGTTTTGCAGTTTTTGTGAGCAGTGGTTTTCTTCTTGGACGTCACCTGTAGAGGTTGACTTCATGCGATGTTCTCCACAGATAATCCTTGTGCCAAGTCAGAAGCACTTGCCCATCTGTTTTTTCAATGCAAGGCTGCGTAAGTAGCGAATTGTGCGTACTGTCATTTTTCGAGAAGGGCCAGTGCGGCTTCTGTTATTGGTGGTATGGTTCTTCATTTAACTCTCATAACTTTCCAGAGTTGTGAAATGCAGTCTGTGAATATTACAAACCTCTGTGCAGTATTTTTCTGATAAACTTTAAACGCAATAATCTTTTGCTCCAATCAAACTCGCTGGATTGTATTTCACTGTTACTCCGGTACTTTAAACAACACACTCACACATTAATCAATAAAACGAGGCAGAGGAATAGCTGAATATAAGACACACCAAGCGAGAGAGAGCAGGACAGTGAGAGAGAGAAGCCATCACTGGCTGCTAAGCTTACGTAACTAGCAGATCTGAATAGCATGTAAACAACTGTGGGATTAGCGAGAAAGTCGCTAAAAGAAGGAGAGAGTAATGAGTGCTTGAGCAGAACAAGTGTTTATTAAAATGTTCAGTGGATAATTAGCTGCAGTAATGAAGAACATAGCAAAATTAACAGGGTTGAGAGCAGAGAAATGCTACCGGTAACACAGAAACGCTGGCAACTGGAAATGAGATAATACACTTACCGTAGCACGTTAGGTCACAACGTCATTTGGGTAGAGGTGATTTCTGTAGGCTATGTATTGTGGTTGTTTTCATTTGTATTATTTAGTTGGAATTTAAATGCTTGCGTTATTGTGTGTAACTGGACTCGTGTGTTTTCCGTGTAATAGTACAGGCCTGCCGGGGCACCAGGCCAAAAATAAATAAATTTTAATGCCAAAAATAACATTCATTTGGAAATCAATAGCGTTTGGTAGCCTCTGTGCAGTGCTGTTCCAAAATGTGAGTTAACCTCTTTGTCGTGGCCTGGGAGACTCTTGGTAGCGTAGCTCCTTTTAAGGAAAAGGGCAGTGTGTGAATGTGGCATAGCGGGTGAGTGAGCGGTTGAGTTAGAGAGCAAGCGGCAGAAAAGTGACGGTGAATGTAAGCGGAGCAGAGGAAAAGGTTAGCAGTAAGTTGTCAATCTGGCAGCAAATATACAGTACAGACTACAGTGTGTCAGTTAATAAATGCTGCAGCTTCTTTTCTCAAGACCAAGAAAAGTCTCGTCTGTTGTTTCCCCAACGGCTGGAAAAGTGAAGGGGGTTAGCACCAAAGTTAGCAACAATGGGTTAGCCTAACCTGAAGACGCTAAACAGAGAAAGAGAGAACGCAGAACTGTGCGGCTGCTTAGTTCACTCTGTCTTGTAACATCCAACAATTTTTTGTACACTAATTTTACGCTAATAAATAGTCTTAACAGTCTTAGTACTAAATAAAAAGTCCTATTGGAATACTGGTTGTTGATTGAGAATTGGGCAGAAATGCCCAAAACATAATTGTTGGAGATGGAATAATGGAGAAAAGAAAGTATGCATGCAATAATTTAAAAAAAATTCTCACAGATATATAGTTTTATTTTTAAAAAGATTTGTTAATGTACAGATTATGGTTGTAATGGTTGGGGCTCATCACCCTAATCCATCCCAAAGCTCATTTTTCTTGTTTTACACAATTCCAGCCAGGGTCCGAAATTAACACCCATACAAGCGCCAAATGCGGGTAGATTTTCTGTTCGGGGAGTAAATCTCAGAAGGCTATTCGACACACCGGCGGGTAACTGTTTGTACCAAAATAGTCATGTAATGAAATATCTGGCATGATTGCTTGGAGGAAATTACTCGTGTTTGTCCCTGTACAGTGTAGATGCACACCATGTGTTTTTTCACACGTGTCTAAACATGAAATCGTAGGAGCACTTGAGACAGTTTGAGGCGAATTAATTAAGTAATTCTACTTTGAGCATGTTTACTCTTGTGGGAAATTTTTACCTGTTCAGACATTATCGGTATAGCACCTTATCAAGTTGTATAATCATTTTATCACAAATCATTTTTTTCTGGATGAAATGGAGAAGTACAGAGTATGGGAATGGAATAAGGGAAAGCACGATGGTGGTGTGGGCCTGGGCAGGTTAGGCTTGTGGATGCGTGGTTGCTAACTTTGTGGCTAACCCCCTTCGATAGACGAGTATTTTCTTGGTCTTGAGGAGCTGCAGCATTTATTAACCGACACACTGTAGCCTGTACTGTACATTTACTGCCACATTGACAACTTGCTGCTAACCATTTCCTCTGCTCTGCTCGCATTCACCGTCATTTGCTCAACTGCACACGCTCATTTACACTTTCACTCACCCTGTTCCCTTAACGGAGCTACGCTACTCTTGTAATTTTCACGTAGATGTCCTTTGAAGAATGAAGAGAAGTAGGATGACTCAAAACAATTTCACGATAACGCAGGGTGTTATTGTGCTCGCACAGCGTGCAAGTGAAAGTCATTAGTAGCCCATTGATACAAATATATGTGATATGACTGAAAATAGGGGAAATACTGATATGTGACACTAAATGGCAATTTATAATTTTGGCCAATAAAAAAAATGCTTCGCTGGTGGATTTTCCCATCTACCAGTCATCTTAGCAGGTGAGTCAAAAAGTTAATTTTGGAGACTGATTGCAGCCCTTTGACATTAACATTAACATTACTGTTTTTCAGCCCTAAATATCTTGTTAAGCCCTGAATACAGTACAGTCCCTGGACCCATGTGTTGTCTTTACTGCCAAACACATCATCTTTCATATGAAATGGCGTCTCTCTGCAGGCACTTCTGAAGGCTTGCTAATGTCACCAGCAGCTATATATGAGAGGCAGAAACTGGGGCCATGATTAGCAACTGTTTTGCTTTTTATACTTGGAGTGGCTACTGCTACCACAGCTGGGAGGGAATGAAAAAGTATGAAATATACCTCAGAGTCTTGGATATTATGTCACAATTAGGAAGGGGCCACAAAATTCAGCTCAACCAGACTTTCAAAGTCCAAGCAGTTCAAGCAGATACATACAAGCCAGTTTTAAGCAGAAAAAGGTTTTGGTCTTGCAGTAGAAAAGGACTGACTGACTATTTGTGCATAGATGTACATGCACATAGATATTAGCCTATATACACACAAATGTATAGAACATAGAGCTGCATGATTACTTGTTCAATATTGTCAATTTTTATTTCCAAAGACTGTATTTGGCTGGTAACGTGTCATGCCATTGTGTCTTAAGTGCCTGCTCTGGCGCATCAAATCAAGCGCTCCCTATTCACTAGTCAAGCAACCAATCACAAGTGTTTGTGCCGGCTTGCTCTGAAACTGCTCTGTAACCACACAGCCGCAGCTGTTGCCCTGCAGCTGCATTTTCACTATGATGGCAACCTGATAGAGAAACGAAACTGCCTTTATTGAGAAGGGAGAATTGCTGTTGATTTGGTTTCATTCTGTGGTCTAGTTATGGTAATATTTTACTCTATAAACAGATACATAGATAAGTGTTAAGATTGTGTTGTTTTTGTGTGTTTTCTTGTAATAATATTTTGGCAATGCAGTACGGCACAGTTGTCGCTCTGTTTTTTTTCCCCCAGAGGTATTGATATGAAGTACGTTCTCTTTTGGAGTTTGGTGATTGATTTTGTGATGTATTCAGGATGGAAATTCTGTCACTGGTTTAAATTTCTTATATTTATAAAATGTTGTGTTTAAACATACCAAATGTTGCTTTTGATCTCAACAATCTGTAAATAATCTGTTGTTCTTCTGGTCAATTAAAACTGTAACAAAAAATATAGAAAATAACAGCAGCAAGCTAACATGCTCACAATAACAATGCTAATGTGTTGAATGTTTCACAGGTGAGCATGCTAACATTTGCTAATTAGCACTAAACACAGTCTGAAGCAGTGTCATTAGTTTTGCAGGTATTCGGTCATAATCCAAAGAATTAGAGAAATTTTGACCCTTTGACCTGACGATGGTACTAGATGAAAAGTTAGGGGATCACTGGATTTATTACAATTCATCCTGAGGGGGACAAGAATGTGTGTGCCAACTATCATGGCAATCCATTAACTGTTGCTGTTTCCCTAAAAAACAAGACTGTGAACCTATAGTGGTGCTAAATGAAATGTCAGGGGATTACCAAAGTAATTGTCTTTGCCAAATTTCATGGCAATCTGTCCAATAGTTGTTGAGATGTTTCTGTCTGGATCAAAGTGGTGGACTAACAGACCGAAACTGCTGCCATCCCTAGAAAAACCATCTGAACTGCGTTCTGCTGTCATTTATAGTCACCGACTCGCTGTCTCTCTCCTCTTCTCTGCTCTTTCTCAGCGCGGGCGGGGCTGAGCCCTCCGTGTGTATGCAGCGCAGCAGAGGAGAGACAGACAGCGATGGACAGTTGACGACAACTAAACACGTTATGTTACTGTAAGTGCAATAAAAGCTTTGCCAGTAACAAGCCAAGAAGAGTAATTTATTAATGTAATCCACACAAAAGACTTCAAATGATAAATATTGCTGTGAAGAGAGCGATTTGCGTCACAACAAAATAAACGATAGAGCATAATATGAAACATCTGAACAATTGAAAACACTTTGAGGTGAAGAAGGACGCGCTAAAAGTCAAGCTAGCTCTGACCACTGACTGCTGGACAGCTCTCACAAATGGAAACAACATTACAACTTTTATTAACGATTAACCGGTTAGTTACCAGTTAATTGTTGTCATTCTGTTGAAAGTAAAATTAACCGATACTGACATCCATAGCTTCTATACAGCTAACACAGATGTATCTACTTGCGCTTTACTCTACTCAAACCAAAACATATTTTTACGTTTCAAGTCTGTTTTCTTCCGTTTCACGCATGTAACTACAGTGACAATGTGGTTGGGCTCTGAGTGTTGCCAAAACGCGAGTGACCGACACTTAACACTGTGCCAGAACGCATACGGTGTAGATACAGACGGACGACTGAAGCTGCTGCTCTCTGAACATGCTGCTTTCGCTACACAACATGTGTAGATACTGTGTCTGGTTAACACGTAAAGTGTTCAACACCAATAATGATCTCCACAGCCACGGAAATGAATCCAGGCAGACTGTCATGGAGCTGTCCATCAAGAACCCCCCGACACCCCCACCAGCCTTCACCCTGCACCCATCCCCCTTCTGTTCATCCCTCTATCGCTCTCTTCCAAGTGAGGAAACTGCTAATGTAGAGACTCCCTGTGAGCAGCGTACAGTCATGGTGAATCATGGGAAGTCGACTTGTGTGCAGTCACACTGTGGATCTCTGTCTGGATTTTGCAACAACAAATACCTTCTCCGTCTCCCTCTATCCTTCTTTTTCTCTCCCTTCTTTTTCTGTCCTCCATTCTCTGCTTTTTCATCTCCTCTTCTTCCTCTCTTTCTCATGTTTTTTCTGGACTTTTATCTTCTTTTTCACTTTGACTAGCAATAGAAAATGTATCTTAAACCTTTTAAATAATTCCATTAATTCATATTTGCACCTATTTTGCAGATGAGGATCAAGTTCTAGGTATGCAAGAAATTTGAGGAAAGTTATTCATAAATTTTAGGAGAAAATGATAAGATCAGATTTCTCAGAATTGAGAGTTTTTTTCCAATTCTGACTTAACTGATTCAAAATACATGCAACGTGATGTTGCCTGGCAGCAGCTGTGACTGAAACCACTCGCTGTCTGAAAGCACCGTAAAAGGTCACCTGACTCTGCCTCTTCCTGCTATCTCAAATTGCCTGTCAAAAACCAGGCCTCTGTCTGAAATCTCTCCTTCATCCACTCATACACTGCTCCTATATAACAGACACTCAATAGATGACCTAATGATGAGCTTTATGTTGAGAGTTTGGACCATAGACTGTATTTAAAGATTGATAACAGGAAAGCTCCCCAAAAGTGAAGCCAGAATATCTTGATCGCCCCCTGGTGGCTGGTTGCAGTATAGGTCATAAGTCCCGTCCCCTTCATGTTAGCGGATGGGACATGGGCCAAACTAAAAAATTAAAGTGCACGTCAAATTTTTTCCAAAGATTTTTTCTATCATTCTAGGTAGTTCGTACCACGCTGATAAGTTTGTTCTTAACCCTTTGAACCCATCCTCACTGAAGGAGTCCGGATCAGAAGAAAGCGCCTCTTCTGTTTGGTCACCACCCGCGAACAAAACCCCCAAAGCCTTCTTTTCTTCGTCATCACGACAAAAAAAAGACACGTATATGCTCCAAAAATACACTTACTCTCTCAATATCTGAATCTGAATCTCTCAACTTTCTCCAAATCTCTCTGACTTCGACCTGCTTCTCTGCTCTGCCCCACTCCGCTCCAACACGCCACCCCGTGTCGTCATTACGTTTTACCCGGTTTTATTACCCGCATGTAACGTGATATAATGGCGTCATCATCTTCCGACACAAGCGTACAACGTGATTGCGTAAAAGATGAGAGCCTTAGCTTTCAGCTGAAAAAAAATGAAAGCTCTAGCTGTTATGGTTTTGATTTTAGATCTATTTGAATTTTCAAAGAGAATTAGTTATTTTAGGATATAAAAAGGGGGTGTGGTGTCATGATTGACAGCCGCCCTCAAACATCAGTCAAATATGGCAGAGTGAACGCAGCAGTTTCTTTTGGAAGATGCAAATTTATGTTTTCATTTGTGATACACTACCAGTTGTAGCTAGCTAGTTACCGACTGGTTCTGGCTGGTTTACCTTTACCTACATTGCTTCACTTTTGCATAGTGGTAGGAAGTGGAGACGTGTCGTCCATCTTAATATAGTGTATGGTTTGGACGCTTACTAGTCATTACAATTTTGCGTCATCATTAGTAGGGGTGTAACAGTACATGTATCCATCATGAGCCATTACGGTACGGATGTGACGTTTCAGTGCATGTGGTAGTACGAAGAGTATTCGTGACCCAAACAATTGCTTGTCAAAACAGTTTAAAAATTCACTTACTCCAACATGCGGAACAATGATGCTAGAGCGTGAGTTTCATCTGGAACTTTTGGCTACGCACCACTTAGCTGTGGTAAAGATCCTCATGGATGTATGCTAGCTGGCTTAGCCAAGGTAGCCTGGTTACCCTGGTTAAACTGGCGTCAGAATGACAAACGAGCGACCCATAACACTGACCGAGTTCAACACTATTACTAAAATATGCTCCGTTATCGCCGTAGTGAAACAGTACGGCGTTCCTCTCTCTGTGACGGTCGGCTTTGAGTGAAGCTGATCAGAACAACAAACACAGTTGATTTCTGTCGTGGGCAGACAGCACGTTGTAAGAACCAGTTCTGAGAGAGAAAAATGTAGCTAAAAAGTATTGCAGTAAAAGTAGTGGTTTGGTCGCTGTGACTGATATATTACTATATATGACATCATTAGATTATTAATACTGCATCAGTGTGTAAGCAGCATGTTACTGTTGTAGCTCATGGAGGTGGAGCTAGTTTGAACTACTTTATGTACAGATAGACCATAAATCAGCATAAAACAGCTGTCAGCAGGTGCAAGAAACAGAGAGCTTGTTTTCCTTTTCCACTGTAGCACTCAACTGTGTCAGTAATAGTTTACACTGCAGCAACTCAACTGTTTCAGTAGTTTACACTGCAGCAACTCAACTGTGTCAGTAATAGTTTCCACTGCAGCAACTCAACTGTTTCAGTAATAGTTTTGGCCAATGAGCCATTGTAGGATGTTTACATTTTTCAAGAAAAAGGACCAAAATATTCTTACCTACCTTTCTTTTTTTCCTGCTGTACTGAAATCGCACCGAACCGTGACCCCAAAACCGAGGTACATACTGAACCGTTAATTTTGTGTACCGTTACATCCCTAATCATTAGGGATGTCAACGATTAATCCATTATTCATTAATTGCCATTAATAATTCAATCGGTTAAAAATGTATTAACCGACAATGCAGAAGACGAGAGACGTGCAGTGTAACGTCAGTAAATGTACTTTAGATTTGCTGTTGTACATGGTTGTGCCACTAGGTGGTGTCTCTTACTGTTTGAGATTGAGTTACAACTGACCGCCTGTAAGAGCCGCACAAATTGTCAAATGAATGCACCTCCCTGTTGTCCAAGTCGCGGTATGCCTCGCTCTGCTCACTGTGTCAGTCGTGTTGATGAACACTGACTGCAGCATAAAGTTGCATTGTTGTCTGGCGGCTGTCTGGTGTAGCTAGCTATCTGGGGCCAATACTACAGACTTGAACAGAGGCAGTGAGCAGCTGCTCGGCTAATGCAGGGTGAGAGCAGAGAGCAGCGCTGTATGTTCAGGGTTTCAGGTTCATGTTTATACATTTTAAAGAAAATCTACGCAAAGGTGATGCGCTGTATAAGTGACACTCCTCTGAGCATTTGAGTATAATGCATTTTAATTGTGGCAGTTGATAAATTTGGTGCGACAGTATTTGCGCATCTCTGTGACATCTGTTCCATCCGAGCAGCTGTTTCCAGCAGCTGGAGTAACGTTAGCCAGTCAACAACACACATCACCCCCATCATGTAGATCAGGTATGCATATTATATGAAACCAGTAAGACTAAAGTCTGTTGTGGATAGATTGGGGTAAGCTGTTTTGTTTATTCATGTTTATTTAAATGTTTATCTACTCTTGAAGGCTACAGCACAATTGTTAAATATGTCCAACACGTTCAGTCTGATCTAATTTGTGTCCTCTACTGAAGCTGGTGAAGTGGTGCAGCTGTTTGCTGTGTTGGGTTTTGTTGGGCCAGTCGTTGAATAATGACAGATGGGAGTTGGAGCTCTGCAAATTTGAATTCAAGGCATTATTTTGTGTTGTTTAATTTATAATTCAAATAACTTGGTGTTTACTGAATCTGTCGTTTAAATCCTAAATTTACCAGATTTTGCAGTGAATATAAGCCACGTCAGTGGATAAATGGTTTTATTATGGAAAAGTGTTCACTGTGTTTCATAAATTCTTAATGATTAACAGGCTATTGATTGTTAATGTAGCCGACTATCAATTAAGGAAATTGCTCAAAATTTTCATCCCTAGTCATTGTTTACAGCTGCAGAGGCACACAACAGTGCTTTTCATGTTTATAAAATGTGGTGCATTGCATTGTGGGACTGTTAGCAGAAAGGAGTATACATGCCATAGGACACTTTCTTCGTTCCACTGTCAACTTTTTGAGGGCGCTGCATACAGTATAAATTGAGATGCTCATATTTGAGTGATTTTTGTTAGTTCTAGCCTTTAAAAATTAGGAGATTTTAATGTCATTGGTGCATTTTTAATGTTTGTCTTCTAAGCATGCTGAGACTACAGCTGTTGCCATCTTTGGTGTTAACAGTTACCATGGTTACATGGTCTATCGTAGCGTTGGTGGAAAAGGCGCCGTTTACCTGTACCAGACTGTAATGGCTCTCACATACAGAGCGCTCATGTCAATCTGCTGTCTGAACAGAGCCGCTCCCTCTCTGGCCTTCTTACTCACTCACTTGGCATTAACTCAGCTACCACCTGTGTTCATTCAGAAGCTGGATTCACTAACTTGTTCACTGAAATACTGATCTGTCTGTCTGGTTTAGCTTGAAAAGAGCTGCAAAAACGATAACATCAACACAGCAATTTTTTAGCTAACATTTGGAGGAAGCTTGAGATGGTTGACTGCACTCATTCCTATTGATGGCACCACAAAAGACAGCTGACTGAAAATAACAAAGGTTACATTCACAGTCTTTGACAATATTACTTTTATCTTTTTAGAAATTCCTGTCTTGTCCCAGCTGTTTTGTTGTTGCTTCTTGTTTAATTTTCAGTGGGATTGCAGACAAGTTTAGTCCATAAATCATTACTTTCTACCTTCCATATGAAAATTCACGTATCCATTCACCCATTCCTTCACGTTATTGTTTAGTTTTTATTTAATTGATGAAAAAGGTAATACATTTTGTCATATTTTTTTGTTTTTATTTAGTGTTTGTCTGGTTTCCACCGTAGAAAAGAGGTCAACTAATATTTTTTTGTCACTGTTTTTTGTTAATGACATTATCACTGCTGACAAGTCCACCAGCTCGGCCTACCAGATTTGCATTTTGAGATCCGATCACTATGTGGGCAGAACGGCGATAACGAGAACACTTATTAATATCAGATGTAAATGCAAAGACTCGTGATCAGACGCCATTATCCGGATACAGATCACATGTATAAACCAGGTGCAGACAGGATCTGAATGAGAGAACTCTGCAGTTTTCAGATGAACTGATGCGAACCTGCTGTCTGTCTGGCAGCAGTTAACTCTCAGTGTTGCTGCTTCTGATCAACGGGCCTGATAGTGTGCATGTTCAGCTGCAGAGTAGCCACAGATCTCCTTGCACTGCTTTGTGTTCTGCACCATTTTAGACTGTAAAATGAATAAATGATGAATTACTCATATTTTGTTGGGGGGGGGTTTAAACAGAGCAGTTTGTTACCTGATAGAGAAACCGTCTCATTCCTTGTCTGCAGTTTTGATGAAAAGTAAACAGAACATGGCTTGTAATATTATATCACGTCTGGGGTGGAAAATTACCAACAGCCACCAGACTGATGCTGCGATCATGAAGGTGAGGACTTTTGCTTTTCTAGCAGGCAGCTAATTAGCATCTCCAGGTTTGCTGGTATTCTAATGGGACATTTCACCCAGATTGTAGGTTTTCCTCATTTTCCTGCTTCACAAGGCTGTTGATGTCTTTCCAGTTTTATGAGTGATTAGTTTCCTTGAACTCTGTTAATCCTTTGGCGTAAATATCTGAAAACAAACATGTCTTAATGTGACAAGTTCTGCCAATCAACCAAACAATTGATAATTTTATCGATTTAATTGTTTGGTCCATGAAATGTTTAAAAAAAATAGTGAAAAAATGCCATTCTCAATTTCTTAGAGATCATGGTGATGTCTTCAATTTGCCTGTTTTGTTAGATTAACAGTCCAGAACCTTAAGATATCCAACTGACTGTTAGAAATGTTGAGTAAAAACAGAAATTACTTGCATTTAAGAAACTGAAAACAGTGATTTTCTTGGCATCTTAGCTTGAAAAATGAAACCACTATCAAAAAGTCTGCAATTCATTTTCTGACTATTGACTGATTAGTTGGCAATTAATTGACTAATCATTGGGGCTCTTGTCAAATCTAGCTTCATTTTTTCGTTCACTTGTTCAGCGTCTCAGATTGGGCTGCTGTTATGCTTATTGACGGATGTTTCCCTGGTTGGAGAAACAGTCATCCAATCAGAGCTTTGTTGGCAGGATTAGCCACCTAGCTACAGCCATGAAAAATAGCTTGGTGCATGTGGGTGTGAGTCAAAATAAACTACAGTGTTTGTGTGTGTGTGTGTGTTCATGGTAATGAAGGAACATGTCACCCGGTACACTGTGTGACTCATTGATGTGTGTTGCAGAGGGGAACTGAATCAACCAATCAACTTGATTGATGCACAGGCTCACACGACATGTTGTTGACATGAAGGTGTGCGAGTCGGTGCCTCTGCGACCTTCAGTCGCCCATAATACAGCCTTCTTGACGTAGGTTCCCAGACGTTTGTGTATCTCCTGAGAAGCATAATTCCCCGCAATTATTTTATTTTTCAAACCAGGATGCCAAAGATTCTCTGGTTCCAGCTTCTCAAATGTGAGGATTTGCTGTATTTCTTTGTCTTATTGGATAGTCAGTGGAATTTTGAATGTTCTTCGGGTTTTGGACTGTACGGACAAAACAAGGATTTTGAAGGCGTCCCCTTAGACTTAAGAAAATCTTGATGGGAAGTTTTCATATTTTAAAGGAAGAATGATTTGACAGTTTGCTGGAATTATCTTCTCCCAGTGTTAAATAAATTCAGTCTTGGCTATGACTGTCTTGGCTGGAATAGAGCCATATACAGAACCCCAAAAGCTGCAGTCATAACTAATGATTCAGCATCAGACTTTTTCTCTCTCTTTAGAGGAACAAGACAGGCTGTCCTCTCTCCCCACTGCTGACTACAATAGCAATAGAAGCTTTGGATTCTTATATTAGAAATGATACATACATTTAGGGCTGGGTACCGAACTTCAATACTTTTATGGCATCAACCGAATTGCTTAGATACTATCAAGTACCAAAACAATTCATGTCATTTGGTACCAAATGGAGGCAGCAGCAGCATCTACAGCGATTTCATCATTAACAGGAGCTTGGACCAAAATACATAACCTGCAGGTAAGACAAGACAAAGTTGTATTAAAATATTGAAGATGATGATATTGTCTGTCGTTTGACATCGAAATAGTGGAAGTTCGGCGGCCGGCGAACAGCTGACAACAGTGTCTTGTGAGGCTTGGCTGATGTTAGCTAACGTTAGCTGTGGACTCCTGTGTTGTTATGGTCACACAGAGACTGCTTCGCTACGTTAGTGGCCATTGGCCAGTCACCGAACCACCATTTCTTGATGTCAAACGATAGGCAGTATCATTATCTTCGATATTCTAATAAAGCTTTGTCTTGTCTTACCCACAGTTTACATGTTTTGGTCCAACCCTCTGTTACTGATGAAGCCTCTGTAGACGCTGTTGCTGCCTCCACTTGCTATGTTTTGAGCTGCCGACTAGCAAAAGAAAATATACTACACAAAACAAGTGTCATAAAGCAAAGTGATAAAACCATTTATGCTAATGTTAACTAGCTGTACAGAGACACTCAACACACTTTCTCTTTAAAACTAACCAACGTTAAAACTAGCAACTGCTTGGTGAGTTTGAATGTCATTACAGTCACATGTTTGCTGGGTGCTGCATCCAGCCTCTATTAGCCGACATCATGGGTTGAACTGTTTGTCGTGCTAACGTTAGCTTGATGGCGTGAACAGTATGAAAGGGATTGTAGTAAATGGGTTTTTTATGTTATGAAACTGCTTTGAGTGTGTAAAAATGCCAATGAGCTGAAAAATTGATGAATAAATAAATGAAAATTTGTACTGTAATATAATTTTCTTTTGTGAAAATGGATTTTATAAAACTGGTATAAAAAAAAAGTATCATCAACAAAACAATTTGTAAGATATTCCAGATATAAAATAAATAGAATAGAATATATCTTTATTGTCCACCAGGGTGAAAAATTGTCTCTGGCTCACCAAAACATGAAGCCTTTATAAATCCAATGCTTGTTTGTTAAACATGCAACAGTCCAAACAGTTGAAGTCAAACTGTCCTTTCAGTAGGACCGCAGAGGGATTGGATAATGAAAACAGTGTTGTTGTCTGAGAAGTCAGACATACACTCACCGAGCACTTTACTAGGAACACCTGTGCAATCTAATCTAGTACAACAGCTCTGTCATAAATTCTACTTTTATGAAGCTTATACATTTTCAGTTTATGTTGACATTGTCAGAAAGGTGATAATTCTACTTTATTTTTATTATTGAGGTCGTAGAGGGTGGTGTTGGTGCACTGGAGCGTTTTATATTGAAACATGTTCCTGTTATTTTAACCATCCATTTAATATGCATGACTGGGGCAACATATTAGGAGCACTTAAATGGTAAAAGTGAGACGAAAACTAGATTAAAACGTTATTTGGAGGAGAACTATGGATCATCTAAAAATAAATCTAATCTTTAAAATATTTCCTTTCATGTTTGTTCTGATAAATTGTTATGTATATTTGTTTTTGGTGCTGTGGATAAAAACGATAAAGTTCTCCTCCTTTTTTTTCTTTTTTTTAATATGGAAGGGGATCCCAGGGCGTAGTCTGTCCTGTCCCACTGGTCCTGGTTGCCATGGCAGCTAACAAGGCTCATTTTAGATGAATTGTATGAAGGTGTGGAGCCCGTGCTGAACTGAGAGAAGGTCACGTTGGCTTCTGCTCGTCAGCTCAGCATAACGAGCCAGCTGGGGTCATTCTCAGCAGATGTGGAGCCTTACTGCCTCTTTATATTTGCTGTGGTACTGGCTGAGGTGTCTGGTTACACTGCTTCTGACAGTAAACCAGTTTCTCCCCTGAGCATTGATCTACCTATTAAAAATCTCCAGCCTGTGCGTTTACAGCCGCAGCAGTACACGTTAACATTTTACAATTAGGCGTCTGACTCTTGATCAATAACATCATCTCGCAGTGAACGGCAGATCATGCTTCAGTTTCTGGATCGTTGATACATTTAACAAGTAGTTAAGGAGGTCAGGGGTCAGAAGGTCACAGCACCCAGAATCAACTGAAATGATCATAAAAATGATCATTAAACAAAACCTTTGAAGATGTCACCATGGGCTCTTAAGAATGAAATAACAGGGATTTTTCACTATTCTCTGAGACTTTATAGACAAAATTATGAATCTATTAACCGAGAAAATAATCCAAAGATTAATTGATAATAGCAATAATTGTTCGTTGCAACCCTCCGTCGTGGAAAAAATCCTTCAGATGGGCCAATGAGTCTTCAGATCCTCCACAACATATTATTTCTGAAAAACAGTTAAAATACCCAAAAAATCAGAAAATTAACTCAAACAGCCAAGAAATACACAGAAACAGGTAGAGTTCAATATAATAATAGACTTACTGCACATTTAGTAAGATACAGCAAATCAAATCTGAAAGCTCCATGTTATATACCCTGTTGAACTCCTTTTGTGGAGCCTATTTTATCTATTTTCTAGGGTTCCTCTGTGGTTTAATTTTAAAGACTTGTGATGTGCTGAAGGAAACAAAATGCAATGCAAAATGATGATTATTAATATGATAAGCTTTAAGCATAAGTATGTTGAATTGTTATTATTATGAAGCATTACACCAGTCATTATAACACCTCACAAAATCTTGTGATTAATGTAAGGGCACGTAATATGCTGAAGATAATCACACTCAGTGCACTTGATGAAATTCTAAGTGTGTTTGTCACTATTTTTTAAAAATAACGTCAAGAGAGAATTAAGAAATAGGGGTGAAAAAAGGCAAGAATAACTTTAAATAAATAAACTTTAAATAAATTAAAGCCAAAAGGAAGGATATGGAAATAATAGTGTAAAATAAACCTAAACAGCCTTTAAAAAATAAAAGGAGACGTATCTGGACATGTCTGGATAAACAAAACATGCCCAGACATGTCCAGGCCTACCTAAAAACCTATCTTGGGATTTCAGGCCTTCAACAGCTGATTTAAAGAATTTTCTAATTGTGTAATCGGCCAGTACGGAGGGGTCGGACAAGAGGCACCTATGCAAGCCAAACTGGCCCTTACGACTCAGAGTGTTTTTGGTGAACCTTGTGTGCACTTCCAACTGTTCTCCTTTATCGCCGGCATTAAAGAACATTTTGCTGCTCTGAGCTTTGACTCTTGATGATTTTTTGAACACTAAAGAAGTTTGTCTTGAGCTGATTTGGGACATATACAGAAACTTCTTCAAACTGAGGTCCAGAGATTTATTACGACACCTCCTCATTTTCAAAATTTTTTTAATTAACCTTTAGTTACAGTTTTTCCCTAAATTTGGCAATCTGCCACTAATGACCTCATAGGCGAAGATTGCTGGCAATAATTCAACATGATTCTTTTTAGATATCATTATTTCTGGATCAGCTTTGCTGCTCAGTCGTAAGATAAATTAAGCTTTTACTTTTAATTTTAAATAAGCTGCTAATTGTGTGTTTATTGAATTTAATTTAAGAATGTAGGTACAACAGTTAGTATCTTTTTTTTTTTGGAGATACTAATGTTCTTGTTGTCTGATTCTCAGGAAAATACACCACAGTGAGATCCGACTTGCAAATACTACCATCAATACTCTCATCCTACCACACTTTGTCACAGAATGACTATAAAAAAAGCAAACGGGGACTAAAAATAGTTGTTGTAACAATGTAAGGTTGCAAATTTTGATGTAAAAGGATTTAAAACAGTGTATTTATGAGGCAGTAATGATCCCTCTTTTATTGGTATTAGTTCTTTCTGTGATTCTGTTTAACCAAAACCTTTCTTTTTTTCCCGGCAGGACTAGAAACATGGCTGACACGGTGCGAGGTCCCATGGTCGGCCGGCCATTGGTATTTGCCAATGAGGAGCAGAGGGCGGTTCACTCTTGGTCGAGGATCTCCTCAGCGGGGCACAACGTCCTCCTGGATGCTGTGAAGATCCTCAGCCCAATGTCCCGCGACCTGTCGAGCACTGAGGAGCTGGTCACCTTCCTGCAGGAGCTGAGTGAGGAGGGCCACCAGCCCACCGTGCTACGCAGCAAGGACGTGTACCGCTACCGCTCCTCCACAAACCAACCCCTGACTGAGGACATGCTGAAGCCACCCAGCAGGAACATCAGACCCACCGCCAAGAGGAGGGGAAGGAGGCCCGTGCCCAAGAAGAGAGAAGTTCACCCGTCCTGGAACACCTCTGAAAGGAGCAACCCCAGGATTCAAGGCGTTCGCCCTCCAGAGCTGCTGGTGGACCATCACGCAATCGTCTGCAGCAGGACACCCAGCAGGAATGTAGAGATGCCGCAAGAGCTGCAGGTGCAGCCGTGCCTCAGACTGACCAATATCGAAGGCCTGTCTGGCTGCCACACGGCAAGACTCCAGATACACACTACCTGGGACTTGTCTTGTGAGGCGCCCTCTGCTGTCTTTTCACAGAAACAGCACCCTCCAACACTTTCAGGAATACCTTTGCAGCCTTCCCAGAATGGTGGCGGGGCGCCCACCAAAGCTGTGGCCTTGTTCAGCCAGAAGAGCCTGTCATGCCCCGTCCGATTGGACGGCGCCCTCATCGGAGATTCTGCACCGGTTTTCTACGCTAATGGCCGGGCGTTCCCTCAGACTCACACAGAGCTGACCAGCAACGGCTGGAGGAGCAACGGCCTCCATCGGGATGGTCCGAGCCCCAAGGAACTGAACAATCCAACCTGGCAGAGAAACGGCTGGAAGGACAAGAACAGTTTTAGATGGAAAGTGGTAAAGGTGGATGACTCTCGCTCAGTGGATGAGGCCTGCAGGAAAGCGCAGAAGATCCTACAGGTCAACCTGTCCCCAGTGATCCAGATCCAACCTCTCAATCACGTGCTGAGAGACTTCAGATACCAGAATAAGTGACAGTTCTCCCACAACACAGACACATCCTTTCCTTGAGCAGATGTTAGTGTTTTACTCTACCTGGCTACCAGTGTTCATAGAAGACTTTTTACATGGGTTTTTGTGTTCCCTGCTGGTTGTTGGGGGTAGAGCAGGTAGTCGGCCCGTGAAAGTTCTGGTTCCTGACGGGGGCCACTCTGAATTGAAAGGCATTTGAAGTTAGGTGATGCTTTTCCTAGCAGGCTGGGAAATGACCGTCAGCCTGTCAGCATTAGTTTACACCACAAAACACGTCAACCAACCATCATTCTGCTTTGAGTTGACTGGCTGCTAGCTGGTGTTGCTGATGAATTTTGGAGCAAAGTTTCCACTGTTAAAGTTAAATTTTCTGCCCCTCAACAACAGTGTCAAAGTTCCACCATATTGTAGCAAGCAGCTCTACTCTGCTGTCTTTGGGAGGTGCTGGGAAGAGAAACTCATTCAAACTCAGTCAAAACTCATTTGAAGTGTAGCGCCATCTTGTTAAAAATTTTAAGTATTTTTTACTTGAAGCGCTTAAAATCAGCACTGTTACCTCCGAGGCCCACTGGAAAGAAAAAGAAAATGAAGTTAGCGGTGGGACAACATGATCTCATTGGATGCCCAGATGAACTGGAGAATGAGCAGTGTGGGTTTTCAAAGTCTTCAGATGAGCAGAAATGGTGGTTGGTTGTTTCCAGCAAAACAAATAAACTAAACAAACTGAGGAAAAATAGAAAAAAAAAAGTTTAGTTTGTCTTCCTTTTTTGTATTTTTGTTGTTTCCACTGGAAATCAGCAAGGCTCTGGGAGCGAGTACAGCAGGGAAATCGAACCCGCGGCCCACACACACACACACACACACACACACACACACACAGATTGATACCTGGCTGATGATGTTTGAACTACAGTCCTTCACAAAGTGTTCCTTTGGTTTAGTTTATCCACACATGGAGACAACAGACTGATCATAGAGTATTTTTGACTGTTGGAAATATTTGATGTCTTACATTGAGTGAACCAGAAAACAGCTAATACAGAAGACAAATCTGGCCTTGTTTAAACAAGTTTGACCTCTGAGATTAATATTTAAATTTTAATTATGGGAAACATTGAGAACTCTGAGATCAATCTCGAAGGTTTTCTTAAACTATCTCAGTTCTGTTTTTACAAATTTCTTACTGTTATTTTTGAGTTTATTCTCTTTTACAAAATATTCTTCCATTCTGTGATGTGGCCCTCGTCCACCTCCATAAGTTGGAAATGTTTTTTTTTTTGTTTTTTTTTACCAGATATGAAACACCAGATGTGCACTCCAGGTGTGAAATGACCACCAGCTGCTGGAGTCCTGATGTAAGACATTTGTTTGGCTTATTTAAAAATGTTTGTGGTGACATGTGTTAACTTGAGCTGCAAGCTTTTCTGTATCCTGCCGCATTACATTTGAAAACAGTGGCATCAGAAAAAGTTTTGTGTGGCATCAGAACTCATTTGTGGTCTGCTCTGTTGATTTGATGGTGAGAGTCGCCCAAAAAAAATCTACTTAATAGTTTCTTGAATTCTTCAGCTGTGATCAAACTTGTGGCTCAGCTTAAAACTAAAACAAAATGCACTTTGAGGGTGTGACAGTGCTTCGTTGCTGACTGTTCCTGAACATGAAAGTCATTAATATTATTTCTTGTAGAACATATTTTAAATAATCTCTAAAATTTGGTTTGAATCTCTTTGAACCCACACTGGTTTTTGCTACAGGTGCTAACTTTGCAATGTTGGTGCTGAATTAAACGACTGGCACAAGAATGTGGTCACGTTTTTTCTTCTATTTCAGATTGGATATTTTGAGTATTTAAGAGCAGTGACTTCCTGTGAGTTATTCTTAGGGACTGAAAGTGCTGCTGCCCCTGCAGGTTGGGTTGAGCATGCCAAACCGCCTCGTGTGCTTTCCAAAGGTTAATACTGTGGTGGAGGAACCACCTGAATCCATTTTCATGTTTTCATCTGTGAGACACTCCTGTGTACCCCACCCAATAAAAAAAAATGGTTGAGACATTTGGACAAAAGCACATTCCATGAGATAACTACATTGTTATTGAGCAAGAAAGTTTATTCTTGAACTCCAAAACAGTTCTTTGACAAAAGAATCTTAACTCATAGGCTACTTACTAGCTTTTTCCAGAGCTTTTACAGCATCAAGAAACAATGAAAGCTCTGGAAAAAGCCAGTGAGCAGATCTTAATTTAAGGAAACATAATTTCTACTCTTTTTTATAGAGTCCCCGTCTCCCAAAATAACCCAAATATCAGAACCACTGACTTACAAACTGCCAGATCTTAAGATGCAGGTATAACAGAGCTAAAACATCACCAGGTCAGAAAACGAGGATGATCTTTTGTTTCTGAATGAAGTATCAAAAACCATAATTAAAATAAAAGAAATAAAACGAGATTTCTAAACATCCATTTCATGTTTAAATGCTGTGGAGTCTGTCACTGTCGATTTTGAAATCCATGCACTATTTTCAAATGAGTCATGTGTTTTCCTGTTCAAACGGAGACCACATCAGTGTTTAGTGGTCAGATCTACAGATTTCCACGTCTGTTGTAGTGAATTTTACATTCAGGAAGAGTCTCTCAGTTTCCTTGCACCCTTTTCCTATTTGTCCGTACGCAGTCATGTTCATGCCCACCGACAATTCCCTTTTCTAGATCTTCTGTTAGTCTTGTTTGTGCAACACTTGTATAATAATATTGTATTTCCTACATGAAAACTTTGAAAACTTTTTTTTGTTCAATAAAACTGATCTGAAAATTAAGCCTGTATAGTTTTTTTCCTTGACTGACATTTTCCAGAACATGTTGATTCACTTCAGCAGATGCAGTATCGATGATCTCTAATGTGGAGAAAGTTGCCTTTGGATCAGACTGTATATTCTTAGATTCTTGATTTAACCGAGCCAAAAGCTGAGGGTCGTTGATCTGTGGTTGAGCATCTGTAGTCGACCGTCAGCTGTATTTTGAATGAATAGTTTAACGTTTTGGATAAATACACTTAATCCCTTTCTTTCCCAAGAGTGAGATGAGAAGATTTTTGGTGGAAGAGCTTCAATGAATCTACTTTTTTGATAGTCTTTTTTCTTTTCTTTTTTTTCTCACAAAAATGCCAAATGTTAATTGACTCCAGCTTCTCAGTTTTGAGGATTTGCTGCTTGTCTTGTTCTCTTGTGTTACTAGATTAAATATAATAAGTGTTGTTTTTACACTTTGCACTGTTTGTGCACTGATTAAACAATATACAACATGCTTATTAGGGAGCTTTAGAGATGTCTGTAGGTGTATTTCTGAACTTTGGACAGAGCCAGGTCAGCTGTTTCTCCCTGCATCAAGTCCTTATACTAAGCTAGGTTAACCACTTTTAACTCTGGCTTCATACTTAAAATTTAGGCATGAGATTAAAAGCAATTGTCTCATCTCACTCTCTGAAAGAAAACAAGCAGGTGTATTTCCAAACTGATGAACTTTCAATCAATCTGGGCTCCTGTAGCAACCGTCTGGTTTATTTTCTCATTGACAGTTTTAGGTGCAGTGGTGGAAGGTAACACAGTACATCTTAAATACTGTATTTCAGTACAATTTTGAGGTACTTGAGTACTTTCATTTTATACTACTTTACACTTAAACTCCACTACATTTCAGAGGGAAATATTGTACTCTTTACTCCAGCACAGTTATAGTTACTTTTCAGATCAAAATTTGAAATGTAAACCAGAGGCTTGATTTTATATTTTTTTTATATATATTATATTTTATATTGGGATTAACATTATTTGCTCTTTTTCTGTAAATCATTGTCAGAAAAGTCACATTAAATCTTCTTTGATTCAGTGTTGTAAAACAATAAAACATGAAAAATTCCAAAAGGGGTGAATACTTTTTACAGTCACTGTATATCTGTTTATATTTAATAAAAAATAACACTGTGGACAGTTTGCATAATGAATACTTTTCCTTTAGATAATTTAAGGAAATTTTGCAAGTAATACTTCTCTACTTTTACAAGATTTTGAATGCAGGACTTTTACTTTTATAAAGCAGTATCGCTACTTTTAAAAGATCTCAGCACTTCGTCCACCAGTGGTTTGGTGACTGCTTGGCTGAACATGAAACTCCTAGTTGAACAGGAACATCAGTACAGTAAATGAAAAACTCTAATTAAATTTATAATCAACTACCACTCCCAAGGTGCATTTCGGTAAGACACGTCCAGTCACAGAGCTTCAAATTCTGCTTCAAATAGCTGAAACTAAAGATGACGTGTAGTAGAAACCTGATGAAACATTCAGCAGTTTAAATCAGTTCACTCTCGGATTTGGATGAGCATAGTAACTGTCCCGCCATGTTTTGTTAATACCTGCAACCACAAAGCGCTCTGAAGTTCTTAAAATTCGCGCCTCTGACTAGCATCTCCATAGCAACAGCGGCAGAGAATCACGGGTATTGTAGTTATTGATTTAGAGCCATCCATTCCAAACTGACAAGAGAGAATGTAATTTCTCAGAAATAAAGATAAAATAAGTAAAACTAATGTCCATTAGACTAAATCTATGTCGAAGATCCTTAAAAGGCAACTCTGAAACAGAATTTTGTAGTCTGAAAATACCACCGAAGCAACTTCAACAGCCCCTTTGGTTTGCAATATGTGTTAAATGTCAGTTAAACGAGTCCATACTTCATGTCAAAGCTGAAGGTCAGCCAGGTGAAGTTGATTAAAAATGTGAAGCAAGTGCGGTCACACCAAACACATTTTAAACAGTTAATATTAAATGACATTAAAATCAAACAACCCTGAGCTAAAGATCACTTAGCTCGCAACAAGCTAGTAGCAATGAAGGGACGAGATGAGGAGTTAAAAATGAAATATAACGTGCAGTAGGACATTAATCACCTGCGTGTTGATCACTTTGTCTCCACGAAGAAAGAAGAAAATGACCTTCATCTTCACACTGTGAGTAGTCTGTGTCCTCTTATTGCTTGCTCCTGGATTAACAGCTGCCGTGACAGTGTATATTTAACGCTACGTGAGGTGCAGTTGTAACTTTCATGGAGGTTATCTGTATCAAATGTACATTTCCTGTTTGCACGCACAGTGGGGTTGTTGTGTTGTTGCCGCTGTCCACAAACAGACAGAGACCACCAAAGCTCTTTATTCCCTCAGTTCTGCCAGGCAAGTCACCTGTTGACTGGTATTTTATGTCTTGTATTTCTGGTATTTTATAATGAAGTCTGTGCAGAAAGTCCTATATCCTAGAATGTTCTTATCCTTTTGTCGTATTTGCCATATGCTGTATAATTACCAAATATAGCTTTATGGGCAAACAACCATTAAATTAATTCATTAGCCAATCAACGGACAGAAAACCGATCTAGAAATATAGCCGCAAGCGTCAATAATCGAGATCCAAGCAGATTGCAAAATTTATTTAGACATTTTTAGAGCAGAAGACCAGATGCAGATGACTTCAGAGACTAAAATGATGAAATGCCAAGCCATTTTTAAGATAATTGCGAAAACATATACTTGATTATTACAGTATCACCTTGAGGTCAATGAGTGTCATTATTAGCCATCGAGAAACTGCAACATTCCTTCATTAATCTCACACTGATACTTACTGAAAATAAAACAAAATGTATGTTTTTTTCAAGATCCAAAAACTCAGACTACAGCAATCTGTATGTCTCTATCAATGGTTCAAACATCGAAAGGGTTACAGAATATAAATACCATGGCATCTGGCTCAACGACAAATTCACATTCAATCACCATATCAAGAACCTTGTTGACAATACTGTACAGGAATAAATCCAACTTCCCCCATATCTGTAGGTAGAGAACTATTTTATGAGTCTTAGATTATGGGGATGTAATTTACAGAAATGCTGCAGCCTCCACACAGGCCTTTAGACTCAGTTTACCACTCAGTCCTGAGATTTATTACTGGTGATGGTTACAATACTCACCACTGTATCTTTTATGATAAGGTCGGCTGGCCCTCTCTGACTGAGAGATGCAATAATCACTCTTATCTGTATATCTATATAAAGCCCTGCCTGGAAAGTTGCCATCATACATCACATCTCTGTTGCACTGGAACTCCGGCCCACTTCTAACCCGCTCCAGTGACTGTCAGGCTCTTCAGGTACCTCGTGCCAGGACTGAACTTGGAAAGAAGCTTTTAGTGTTGATGCAGCAAACTCATGGAATCTCTTGTAATGTGACCTAAAACTGAATACTCTCATACCTCTAGGAATATAATTAATAATTCACTGCCTGTCTGTAACTGTTTTAACAGATTTTGCTGACTATGTATGTTTCTTTGTTGTTGTTGTTTGTTTTGTTTTTCCATGTGTAATCTCAGCATTGGTGTAAATGAGGGTTGTACATCACATGCATGACTTGCTATATTGTTGTTAAGTAACACTTGCATACCCAGTGACTTGAACCCTGAACCTTTGAATCATAATCAGTAGCTTAACCCCTGGACCATCGGCTTTGCTGGTGAATCTGCCATCTTTTCTTTTCACAACCTCAAAGTGTGGTACAATGGAAGTTGATGGGACTTTCAGGCAGCTGAAGTTCAAATATTCACCAAAATTACAGATTTACAGATAAATAGCTGAAAGACTAATCACATGACTGTTATCAACAAAGAAAACTTTTCTGATGTTTAATGAAGTTTGCTTTTTGCCAGACTGGATTCAACACAGTGACCTTACAGTTACAGGGCATGTGTTTAGATCACTATACCATCAGGACAGCACAGTTGTCTCTGACAGCAGTTGACACTAAACATTAACTTAGTTCTTCATACAATGAAGTACTGCATTGAAGTCAATGAGAGTGAATAACTTGGATGAATGAAGTGTGTGTGATGCATGCAAACAAAACACAAAACCCTAACCCATCTGGCTGGTAGAGGCCTGGGAGGAAGACAAGAGAAAGAAGTTAACAAGGAAGCCACAAGTACCCAGGTGTAGGTAGTTTCCCAACGCTCTCTCCCACCCACCAGTTCCTGAGCCAGGAAACCAAACCAACCTAACAAGCAAAAGGCAGAGAGAGGGACCTCACAAAACAACAATAGTGTAACTGTTGGGGATACAATTCTGAAAAAAAATCACGCGTCAACCTGCTTCTCTCGGTGTATTGTCAGATATTTTGGTGAAATGTGTTCAAAATGTGCCTGTTAAGAATGGAATGATTTCTCAGTCCCCTAAACGCCTCTTATGCAGACTATCGTTAGACACTACAATTTACCGATGTTCCCTAAATGCCTCACACGCAGGCTATCAGTAGATGCTATAATATACCCATGTTCCATAAATGCCTCACATGCAGGCTATTAATAGACGCTACAATTTACCGATGCTCCCTAAATGCCTCACACGCAGAATATCTGGAGACTACAATTTTGAGATGAGTGGAAGTTGATAAGATGAACTGTAGTGCCTGTTCAAAACGTGCTTGAGACATCCTGCACTATGTCTTGAAGTTCCCGCGTTTGAGGAACAGGAATAGAGCTTAACTCTCTAAACTTTTTCAATTCATTTTCTATGGTAGTTCTTCACTACGAGTGTAATTCCACCTCCGACCACAGTGTGGGTTGCAACAGCACAGTGGCGTTGTCCATATTGACGTTCTGTGACTTTATGGGCAGAAGAAGCAAATCAACGTTATTTATGAGGTATTTTTATATTTTTCGCATCCAAACAACTTCACACATCCACATTGCACTTCCTCGTTTCCTCAGCAATCCACCTGCCAGGTATGAAGTAGATCTGATGAACAGTTGTCGAGATATGCGAAGGACAAACTTACATACATACATACAGACAAACAGAGATGAGATTCCTTGCTTTGTATAGAGAGATAGAAAATGTTGTGCTTTCAGTTCAAATTACAGTATGACACTTTGTATCACTATGGACTGACCGTTTGACCGATCTGAACACCATTTGAAATATGTGACATCTAGTATCCAAAGAATGTCCAAAAGAGTTTTAGTAGCAATTGGGTGAAGACTTGTGGAGATGTAGATGTTAATTGATTTTGCATATTTTGAAAAATATAGGGTGACGGGCTTCTGAACTGACCATAGGTTGCAGTGAGGATATCACAATTCAGTGGAATGCTGAAAAAATTCAGTGATTATGAGTGATTTATTTTGATTTTTTAAATTTTGAGTGTGAAATGTCTAGAAATTTAGATTTGTTGTAATAAGCCACCCCCACTTTAATCAATCATTACCAAATTTTATGCATCGACTTCGTCATGATCCTAGATCATGTGAACCGAATTTTGTACAAATCCATGTGGCCGATTACGAGATATAAACTTTTCGCAGTTGTGCCGCCCCGTTGTGGCAGAATATCCTAATACTATATACTATATATACTGTGTAGCAAACCTTGGACCTAGCATCCAACCACATGCACCAAGTTTGGTTACAATTGCTTAAGCCAATTTTAATTTATGAGCATTTATGTAAAATTGAACTTAAAGTCACAGGTCTAAAAATGTATAATTTCAAAATGGATTGACATATCGAAATTTCCTTGATAACTTTAGATCAGCGAAGTCCATAGATGATCCTGCCAAAGTTTCGAGATGATAGCCCCAACATTTTCTGATGGGTTCTTAAAAATAGGATTTTGAGAAAATTGAGAAAAAGTTTCACAATTTGACATTTTTAGAACAAAAAACCATTAGAGCTAGGGGTGCAACGGATCACAAAACTCACGGTGCGGATCGTACCACGGATTTGAGTCACGGATCGGATCATTTTTAGGATCAGCAAAAAAAAAAAAGGGGGGGGGGGGCAAATGAAACTTTGTTTTCCATTTATTCTGTAACACACTTACAGCAAGGAACTTTTGCTCATAGTCTTATATGAAACATGATATCTTCCTCTTTTAAACACAATAGTGAATGAAACAGCCTGTGTTCACATCATCAAAACTTGATGATAACTTAGAAACATGAACACACGTCTTGTCCTGCAGCTTGTTGAATGAGCCACAAAACTAACATTCACTGAGGAAAAGTGCACCGCTAACATCAGTTAGCAGCTACGTAGCTAATTAGCTGCTCAGCTGCAGCACATTAAACAGCAGGTAAACGTACCTGCAAATGTCACTTCGGACCCGTTAGATGCTGGTTTGATCGTTGCTCTTCAAAATCCCTGTGAGCGACATGCTGTGACTTGTACTCACAGCAGTTTGTTTACTTTTTCTTAAATGAGACATTAAATTTTGCAATTAATCTGCTGTTCACATGTGTGCCGAATCGTGGGGGGCGATCCATATGATCATGGATCAACTACGATCCGTTACACCACTAATTAGAACTATTTGGAGATTAAAATGATGAAAGAATTTTGACTCTAGGCCAAGCTGTATTCGATATAACTGTTGAACCTCAAGTTTGCCATTTTGACCGTTGTCATCTTGGATTTTGGAGCCAGAAATGACCATATTTGGACGAGAGGGTGGAGCAGACCCTAATGCTAGCCACTAGCTGTTAGCTTGGTTAGCACGGTACATTTACAGTCGATGGTTAACTGTGATAATGCTAATGCTAATTTTTGCTAGCAAGAAACAAACTTAAAACCACTAAAACAAAATGTACTTACCAATAAAACTGAACATCTGACTCCTTAGAGGGTGTTTTTGTACAACCAAATGCTGAACAAGGCTTTTTTTAGGCCACCAAAATGTTACAATTAACATTCATGAACATATTAAAATATAACTATTTAAAAAACTGGATACTGCATTCCAAAATGGTGCCCCATTTAATCCAAGGTAAGTGTTCACTGGATGCATAAGCTGAATTTGTTTAAGGCTTTTAGGGCCCACAGAGCATAAGCACTAGCACTAATGGATCAAATTCTGATAAGACAAAGTCAGCTTGGGCTGCCACTCAGAAAAATGTATTCTCCATTTCACAGCTGCTCCATTTGTAACTAGAAGAGAGCATTCAGTAGAGTGCAGATCAACGCCAGGTGAATACAGTCAAAATGGCAGCGTAGGTGACAAAAACAGTGATATATTCTTCTTATATTGTTCCTAACTTTAGTGAATCATAACATATTGGGTTTGGAATTAATCTGTAGATGCTCCAGTTCAAGATGAGACCAAACTTTTCTATGGATGTCAGTTTTTGAGCCACGACAAAGGCCAAAATGTGACCTGCAACAGATTAGGTGAGCCTTGTTTTTAGTCTAGCAATGGCTATATTGTAAAAATGCGAGGACTGCTGAAACCGGCTCTCACGGTACCGAAATTTGGCACCGATTGATCTAACTTGGCAAAAAGGCATGATTGGTTGTCCCTAGAGGAAACAAAATTCCAAACTGAAGCAGTTGTTGACTGTTGTCACTTGTGGCCCCTACCGGCCAGTTAAGAGGAGTCAGCAGTCAATGGTGGTATAAAACAGAGTAGTCAATGGCGTTATAAAATAGGTTTTCAAAAATTGTGAGTCACCGCAACAACGAGAGGTCCTTGAGCATACAGGCATAAATGTGTACAAAAAATGTTGGGCTGATGGGTCCAGTAGTACGTGAGATTAGCTGTGGACAGATACACACAGACACAAACACACGACCAAACACGTGATCCCCTCCAGGCTTATGCCTGGCAGAGATAATGATTGTGTGTTGGAAGAGGTCTTTTTTGGCCAGTGTGGATCATGTGATCCTGCAATAGAGTTGCAAAGTGCTAATTCAGGAGTTAATTCAGACGCCCTGGTTCTGGAAGTAAAGATCCTATTCATTTTTCCCACAGATAACGTTACATGACACAGTTTGAACACTTCTACAGCTTGGATCAATATGAAACTCTCCCGGTTAGATCATCAGTACAAAAGATGAACAACCATATCAGGAAATATCTGGTTCTTTAGTGAAAAATCAAAAGTACAAGAATGTGTACATAAAAATTTGGGGTAGAAGTTAACTACGACTCCAAAGGTGCATTTCAGCAGCAAACAACCAATCACCAAGCTTAAAATTAGGTAACATGTACTGCTAAAGGCAAGCAGAAGCTAAAGATTACAATGTTGAGTAAACTGATCTTACAGACATCAACACAGTGAATCAGTTTGCTTTTAATTTCTGGGTAACCTGAGTAAATTCAGCAACTATGGCTAATGTTTGCAACTTCAGCGATGAAGCGTTTTGAATTCATTAAGCTCAAAATCCACAGCTAGCCAAGTACAGTCAAATGGTGTTCTTGCTACGCCCATTTTATCGAGGATACATCAGGAGCTGACTGTGTGGACTTGGGTTAGCCAAGTATCACAAAATGCATTTCACACCAACTGGCAGTGATGGCAGAGATTTCGATCCAGGCTAAAAGCTGTTGAAATTTTCAGTCTAGGATCTGTTAATATGTCACTTTATTAAGTTTTAATATTTTTTCAGGCGAGAAAATAACCATTTAGATTCCCAATATGTGGTCAGTTCATCCAAATAGTGCCTATTTGGAAATTTGCACTGATGTTTTTGGAGATATGGGGAGCCGCTGGCTGGGTGAGACCAGCCAGTCATCTCTGCCGCTGGCAGCCCGACTCCTGAGATTCGGTCCAGGGTGCAGACACCCTCTCTATGTTTAAGAGTAGGCTTAAAACTTTCCTTTTTGATAAAGCTTATAGTTAGGGCCGACCAGGCTCACCTTGGATCAGCCCTTAGTTATGCTGCTATAGGCCTAGACTGCTGGGGAACTTCCCATGATACACTGAGCTCCTCTCTCCTCCCCCTCCTCTCCATCTGTATCCATTCATGTAACATCAATGCATGTCACTAACTTTGCTTCTTCCCCGGGGTTTTTTGTTCTTACTCATCTCGCAGGAAATCCTGGGATGCAGGCCAAGCCTTCGCGGTCCTTTGCAGTCCTGTTGGCATCCTTCCCTGGCTATTGCTACCTATACTTATTGTTATTGTTATGATTGTTGTCCCCGCCCCCTCCTCCCCCTTTCCCTCTTTCTTTCTCTCTCTTAACCCAACCGGTCAAAGCAGATGGCCGCCCACCAAGAGCCGGGTTCTGCTTGAGGTTTCTGCCCATTAAAGGGGAGTTTTTCCTTACCGCTGTTGCCAAGTGCTTGCTCATGGAGGAATTGTTGGGTCTCTGTAAATTAAAGAGTACGATCTTGACATGCTCTATGTGAAAAGTGCCCTAAGATGACTTTTGTTGTGATTTGGCGCTATACAAATAAAAATTGATGGATTGAAATTGATTGATGATCGGAAATGATCTGAACTGATCTCTGCAATCCCTTTGTAATTCACCACTGGTTCTAATGTTTCCGTAGCATTTTGGTATATGATATAAGTCCCTTTGGATGATAAATTTTGGTCTCACAGATGAAATCTAATAATTGTAACTGCCACATTAGGTCGTCTGAATGTTAAGTGAAGCTTCATGTTTTTACTGGATAGAACAACAAGGCTCTATCCCAACTAAGCTGCTGAAGGAAGTTTTACCCTTAGTTAGTACTTCTTTACTAAATATGATCAATCTGTCTTTATTAACAGGCTATGTACCACAGTCCTTTAAAGCAGCTGTAATAAATCCTCTTCTTAAAAAGCCTATTCTTGATCCAGGTGTGCAAGTTTGAACTTGACATACTTTGTATTGAGCAAGGCCTAGAATGTTGCCTCACAGCCCAGCGTTGTTCTTGGGGGCTTGGTAAAGACCCACTGGAAGTGAACAAATTGCGCAACATCACCTCTGCTTCCTCTTGTTTGTTGCTTTGAGCTAGTGAGTAAGACACTCATCAGCAAACACTGTGTAAATAAGAAACGCACCAACAATTTGTGACTTTGTGCCAAACTGAACTTCGTTTTTGTGTGTATCTGCAATCTTGGAGGCAAGGAAGAGAAATCCTAGAAATGATCTTCTACTCCACAGACATGGTGGTAAAAACACTGGTAAAAACCAAACTTACTAATCCACCACTGCATTTATTTTCTGTTGTCTGTTTTTCGGGAAGTTACTGCCAAAAGTAAAAATGTTAAACTTTTGACACCTGCCTTTTTTGCGTTGCTGGTCAGTCCTGTGTAGCCTGAAATTTCACTATGTCTTGTATTGTATAGTGTTGTATTCAATCAGTTAGTCCACCACTTTGATCCAGAATGAAATGTCTCAACTACGTACAACATTTATGTAACATCCCCTCAGGCTGAATTGTAATTACTTGGATGATCCCCTGATTTCCATCTAGCGTCGTCATCATGTCGGTCAGCCAGTCCACCACTTTGCTCCAGACTGAAATATCTTGGATGGATTGCCATAAAATGTACATTCATGGTGTCCAGAGGATGAGTGCTGCTGACTATGATGATCCCCTGACTTTTCCTGTAGAGCCACCATGAGGTTGACATTTTTGGTTTTGAATGAAATATCCCAACAACTGTTGGAAGGATTACCATGAGATTAGAGATCCATATGCCTCTCAGGATAAATTGTAACTTTTCATGCAGAACGGCCATAAGGTCAAAGTTTAATTCATCCAATAGTTTGTTTTATGAACAAATACCTGCAAAAACATAGCTTTACTTTGTCTTTAGTGCTAATTTGCAAATTCTAGCATGGTAAACTAAGATAGTAGCCATGGTAAACAGTATACCTGCTAAATATCAGCCTGTTAGCATGCTGATGTTAGCATTTAGCTCAAAGCACCACTGTGACGTACAGTTTCACAGAACTGCTAATATGTCTGTAGACTATACAGTACACGAGAGGGCTGTAAATCATGTACATACATGCACTGATTCTTTTCAGTGTGAATGTCACCTGTTACATGTGTGTAAATCTGATTCCTAATGGTCCTCCTCTGGTTTACTAATGTTATGATTGTTCTTCTGTAGCCAGCTAGCTAGTTTAGCTAATTAATTTATCTCTGCGAGTTGGTGAACTCCCTGGCTGACCTGTTTTAAAATGAGAATCATGTAAAAGGGGTTTAAATATGCAATGGATACATAAATTATAATGTGCTAAAAGACTGAGGGTAAAGCTATCAGGCATGGTTTTGAAAGGGCTGAAAGAGACACCACCCTCCAAACTCTTTGTATACTGAGTATCTCTCTAACTAAAGCAGTGTTGCCAGATGGGAAATGTTAAAGTATCTTACCAGAGGCTTGAAATTATCATATTTTGAGGAAAATTATTGTACAAGTAAGTCATAACCAAGAGAGCAAATAGGCGTAAATGTGTAACTTTCAGAAAACACGTGTTTATTGAGACGAACAACTCTTCGACACCGCCTACAAATCTAGCCACATTGTTTAAAAAATGTTAAAAAATTGCTGATGTAGTATGATGCATGGAAGGGGGTATTCTGATTGGCTGGAAAGACGTCACGTGAAAAGACATGCGTAAACACATCTAGGATCCATATTTTACTATCCTGATCGTGTTGGCAAATGAATTAAAATGACTACAATTACTAATACTAAGTATCACAAAATGATCAAATTATCATACATTATGGGACTTTTGGCATTATTGATTGTACATTGTACAGAGGGCAAAATTATTGTACAAATATGATAATTATTAATAATAGTATAATAATATTATAATAATTATTAATCTGGCAACACTGAACTAAAGCCCTATGAACACCACTTCAGCCACTCTATGAAGAAATCCAAATACTGACAGTTCGTTTGTGCCTAGTAAAATTAATCTACCGTATATTCCTGCCTACTTTTTCATTGCAGTTTTTTCACAACTTCCAACTCTTGTTTTCCAGTTCATGCTTGTTAAGCCATCAAGTCTGTAAGTAACAAATATGATTATTGAAATGGCGCAACTTGTTTGTGTAATGTTATTAAAAGGCTGATCCAAATTTTAAAATAATAGTAATGATATTTTCTCATTTAGCGCTAGGAGTATCTACCCATGCATGAGATATTCATTGATTCATTAACAAGTTTGTTTCAGAGTAACTCGTCTGTCTTTTTCTTCCTGTGACCAGTCTAAATGTCATACAAACAACTTGACTACATTTACATTCACTCAAAATAATTATTCCGAATATGACAATATTCCGAATTTGATACGGGTCAGCACTTACTGTTTGGATTTTGAACTAGGCCTTATTCCGAATGTAGCATTTTCCGATTAAGACGTGGGATATGCCGATATTATTCAGGTTTTAGGAGTATTCTTTGGACATGTATACAGCACATTCAGAATATGCGTCTCAATTGGGGTTTTTACCGCAGTTTGCGACACACAGCCTCTTGCCTATTTACGGTCGACTCTATGTATTACAAACACACCAACTAGCCAACAGTCTGTAAGGCTGGGATAGAGATGCATGACAGGCTGGTTGTGTAACGCACCCCCGCACAGGCAAAATGACGTATGCTGGAGCAGGAAGGCAGACAGAGGAGAGGAATGAGAGGAGAGTTCAGGGCGGGATAGAAAAACAGAGCTCGCCATCTCCATGACGGCGATGGAGGGGATTGGTTATTATCCTGACATGCAGCCATGGACTGACAACTTGACTCAGCAGTGTAGTAATCATGAAACAACCTAGGTACTGGATGTGCCTGTAACTATAAATTTATAATATCAGTCATATCAGTATCACTTATAAATATCAGGCAGCAGCTCACTAATGTTTTTCACCACACTGGTTTACTTCACTGCCTGCGGAAATCTTGTGATTCCCGTTCCTACTGGAGCAGAGGGAAACTCTGAAAACCCTCTGCATGTAAACAGGAATATTAGTGGAATATTCATTTTCATTAGCCGTGTAAACAGCTCAGTAGGAAAATTGTCATTTTTGTTATAAGGTCAAAAAACTGAATGTTTTGTGCATGTAAACATAGTCCCTGTTTCATAACAAATCCTGCTGATGTGAAATCTCATTACCACGGAAACAAATGAGCAATGCAACCTCAATGCCCGTTGTGTCAATGTATTTTGTTGACCCTTGAGCTGGAGTGTCATGTCAGGGCGGAAAAATGTAGTGATTCAGGGGGGCATAGCCGGACAGGTTGTGCCCGAGCTCTGAGCTCTACCTCAGTGCTCAGTGACATGTGTGCTGACAGCATCTGTCTGCTGTGGGAGGTGGAGCAGGTGGAGAACGAGACCTCAGAGCCAAAGGGGGGGTGGGGGTGGGGGTGGACATTTCAGTGGGCGGCGACTTGTTGAGCAAAGCAAGATGCTCAGCTGGCTGGTTTTTGATCTGTGATTCACGGCAGTTACAGTGGAAATATGTCAGAACATCCGTAGAAACTTCTCAGACACAACAGAGCTAAATACACCCTCGCCCCTGAGTTCTGCTACCTGACTCTGGGTGCCGTTATTTTCAAATATAATGTATTGAGAAACTTCTCTTTCTCTGACTGAGCCAATTGTCTGTGTCCACATGTATCGTCTGCTGCAAGTAGATTCAAAATGTCCAGTGGAAAGAATAAAAGAGAGAGGAGAGTGCAGCCAGTGTTTTGCATTAGCCTGGCAAGCTAATGGTCAGTAATGGATGAAATGAAGCAAAGTTATAGCTTCAGGTTAAGGTCTCAGATTTGGTAGAACCAGTTGGGTCTTAAAGACGCAGGTATGGGCCAGGTTCTGGTCTCAGTTTTAGGACCATGCAGAAGTCTATTGCCTCCTCAAAGCGCTGAAGTGGTGTATTTAGAGATTTATTGAAACCAGCAGGCTAAAGGGGGCCTGGGTTAACAGCTGGTTGCACTGTAGCTACAATAGCAAGCAGCTATTAGCTGACTGCCAAAACAGACGGTGTTTGTTTACAGCTTGGAGGCAAACAGCTAATCTGTAATGCTAGCAGGAAGTCCTATAGTCCAGTTTCAAATCCCACAATTGGAGAACTATATTTCAACAAGTTTCAACACACTGTTCTTTGCAAATGTTTTCCAAAGAGGTGGAAAGGTTTAAAGTGGCTATAATCAATATTTTTCATAATAACAAAGTAGTGTGCACAGTCATGAACCTACATGAGTTATCAGCAACTCAGCCGCTCTACCTAGTTTAACAGCAATCACATGATCAACACTCAGCCAATCATGAATGCTGGTCATTGGTTTCAACTCTCTACTCATTTTGCCTTTGTTATTCAAGATATTATCCAGGATAACAAGTCAGTCAAATTAGCTGGATGAGAATTCACAGTGTTATTATAGCCTGATAACAGCATGTTAGCCTGAATTACTTAAACCAGATTTGAAGAACTGGGCTCAGGACTGAAATGGCAGAAATTCAAGCCAAACTCTTAACATCCGCTGCTGCTCACTGCCCGACACAAACATGCAGTAATTATTCACCTGCAGACGATTTAGAGTGTGACGCTGAGTTTACTGACCTGAATGACTCATGTCATCCACCTCAAGGTGTAATTATGAGTCTTTACTGCTTACGCACCTGGTGTGGAAGTTAGTATGCACACAGACTATCTCAGTGGGCTTTTCAGTGTAGTACAGTGCATGTGTCAACCTGTCCCTTTATTTCATGACGAAATATGTCAAAATAATAAAGGAAAAGGAGGTAATGACACCACAACCACACAAATACTTTGAATAAAAAGGGGGAAGAGGACAAAGTGCTGAATGTTGGTCTCGGATCTGGACATGGCCTTGTCGCAGTTTATCTGGGGTTTTTTTTTTGCCTTGGCGTTGATGATGTCAATGAACTCTGGCTTCAGGGAGGCTCCACCAACAAGGAAACCATCACCATCAGTCTGGGAGCCGAGCTCCTTACAGGTGGCACCGGTCACAGAACCTCCATAGATGATCCTCACAGAGTTGGCAACAGCTTCAGACACGTGGGTCTTGAGTCACTCCCTCAGCTTGTGGCCTCAATGACTCATGTGGTGTTTACTTGTCTTGAGCTATCAGGAGTGTTTGTTGGACAACCTCGGTTCAGATTTTCTCACCACAGACCAGCTGCAGTCACAAACTTGTGTTTGTTCCTCGGAACATTCTGGAAAACTATAATAATATGGTGGAGCCAATTATAGGACTTTCTAGAGCTAGGGATGGTATCTACTAGCCAGTTCCATTTTGGGTCTAGTTCCCAGTTAGCAAAAGAACTGCATTGGTTAAGCTCAAACTTCTATCTTTATTATTATTATTATTATTATTATTATTATATTTTTTATTAGCAAAGTGCAATAGAAAACAAAGGTAACAGGCTTCTCACTGAAAGCCGACCAACGCTGTATTTAAAATAACAGAAATAATAAGCTGTAGTTAATTACTATTAATTCCGTAACGGCTTAAATAAAAAGTCTGATATACAGTATAGCTTGTGAAACACAGTAGGCTACAGTTGTTAGTTGAATGTGTCAGATACATTTAATTAACATTCACATATTATGCTGCTCAAATCATTTTCAGGTTGTAAACATTAATTAGGCTGCCGCTGAAAACTGTTTCTGCCTTCTCAATCAACAAAAGCTGATCAGAGATCTTTGAGTTGTTATTTTAGCCTTTTGTTACTTGCAAACGTTGAAAGATCTACCTACTAAAGGATACGAAAAGATCTGAATTTGATACTGGATTTGAATTTGATAAAATGAATCAAATTCCACCCCCATCTAGAAAATTTCCTGCATATGCTGCCAGAATTTACCTCTTTTGATACTACCAATAGGGGTCGCCATAGTTAGAAATTGTACAATTGTACAAATTGTACAGTCTGACAGATATAAAATAATGACCTTCAAGTAAATATTTTATTCACAATAAATGTTTGTTTTGGTTCAGATTTACAAATTGTGCACAACCTCCAGCTCAATCTTCAGGCAAGATCCTGCTATGTTTGTTAGCCAACGTGTGCACACAGGAGAACAGGCTGTCTTCAGTCTTGTTTGTAGTAACTGTTTCTATGATGTGCCTGTTCAAGGATGCAGTATTGGCTAGCATGAGCTGACACTGGCTCAGGATCCTGAACTATCTGGATAGTTTGTGTGTCTACGCCTGCTAAGAAGAACTGTGTTGTGGTTCATATGCACCTGAACAAACAGAAGACAAAGCTTGAGTCATCAAGTTAGAAGGATCTTCGTTGGTACTGTTCTGTACTTCAGGACTGTGGACTTACGCTGACCTTAGAAGGTCAGCAGATCTTTGGTCCCCTGTGCCCTGCTGCAAATGTGGCCTGTGCTGAATAGGTTACTGGACAACTGGGCATATGGAGCTGAAAGCAGTCCTCCTTGCTCTCTGGCAGTTTCTTTGAGGATATTGACTCTTTTCTACAAAAGAACTTTTCCAGGAAGCCTAGTAACCTTTTTAAGGAACTCAAGAACTTTATGTGTTTTGACAGGAGGAAATGGAGAAGTCTAAATTCAGTTCCTGGTTTGCTCTGGGGTTAGTACTTTCTGAAGGCAAAAGAACTATCGGGACAGATTTGGATGTAGTGAGTGTTGCTGATTGGACAAATACAAACCTCATGGCTGCTATAACTCCTGTATAATATTAATTCATACGTACCTTAAACAACTCTGGTTTTTGTTGGTATTAACTTCCCAGCTGGTCTAGAAAAGAGTTAAATAAAGATCTTGAGAGAATGTTGAAACAAAATGTAACATTATTTGCTTATTGATTAAATGAGGTAATGTGCTAAAGCATAAAATTAACTTTAAAACACTCAGACAAACACACATCAGATTGTCACTATATATGTGGACATTATCGACAATGACCCTGCCGACCATCCAGTCGACGAAAGCAACACTTCAGGAGACGAGTCAAAGTAACCGGAGTAGGATACAAGTAAGGCCCACATTCTTTCTTAGGCATCGGCAACCCATGTCACTCAGTATATGCTGTGGCAAAGACGTAACAACTAATAATTTCTCAGGTGCTACCTGTGCCATGACAGTGAAAAGACAAACAGGAAAGCACAGGAAAGATACTAGCCCTTTTCGACCAAATATTTGCAGGAACTCTGAAGCCACAGGTACTAAACTCAGGAAAAGGGAAGTCCCCTTTTGTGCATTCCTGTTTGTTGTTGTGTTCTTTGTATTTACTACATGTTTTCTCATTTCTGTTAATCAGGATTTGTTTTTTTCACTTGATCGCTGATCCTACCCTCTTGATTGCTCTTGCTCTTACCACATTCACACTCTTATGTCATTCCAGTAAGACTTGTAGGAAAACTAGCTACATATAATTGTTTTAAACTCAATCAAGATTTCCCACCTCTTATTAGGGTTGGGCGATGTTCTCCATAGTCAGATCGTTCTATCGTCACCCTGTGAGATTGGCAATACCCGATGTTATCACCCGGGTGGGTTAGGGCAAAACTCGGAAAAGACTCGGCAGCTAGACTTGTCTCCATTCATTGTTTAGGAGAAGCTGAGATTGTTACTAAAATGAGAATAGCTGGTCCACCTCAAAGGTCAATCCACATTAATTAAGCCTGGTCAGGTTCGTCTAACCCATTGTTGCTAACTTCAGGGCTAATCACCTTCACTTTAATCAGCAGGTGGTAAGCAAGACACAGGAACTTGGCTTTGGTCTTGTGGAGTTGTAGCATTTATTCATTGACAAATAGCCTAAACTGTACACACACTGCACTGCTATGTTCACAACTATAAAGCTAATTTCATACTCTCTGCCCCAGTAGCCAGTCTCACCATGACACACACTCTCTTTCTCGACCGCATGCTCACTACGCACACAACCTACACACTGAGCTGTTCCTTAAAGGAGCTATGATACTAGTATAAGACTGTAGTAAGTTAGTTAAAATTGCCTTAATATCGGCGCAGGAAAAAACAATCGTTGAGCATCCCTTCAATTGTCAATATACAATCTGACTGCCAATTGGCACAAACCTACCTCTTATCATAATATTGACTCTATCACCCAGTGTTTGTTTACTCTGTAAATATATGCAAGTAAAAGCACTCATAGTGTCTGTGTTTTACCAATCAGAGCAATTCAGCCATGAAAATGCTGCCCAATAGTTCCTGAACCATCTCAAAGTACTTCTCCCCCAAATAGGAACTGTTTTTGCATTAGGAACTATGGCAGAGGAATTAAATTTAGTCCCTGGTTCCACCAGGTGAAAGGCAAATAAAGTTCCTCAAAAGGTTCTTTGTTTCCTTGGGAACAGGGTGTTAAGCCCCAGTAAACCATGTCTCGTTGCACAGTGATAACTCTCTACATCTACAGACAGAATGGTCACAGTTCTCCAAACTGTGGAAGTCAGTTCATCAGAGCATCTGTTCTCTCAGAGCGGGGAGTTTATGGAAATCTGATACTGCTCCACCAAGGCGGAGGCTCACCTATAATTTGCCTCCAGGGAGTTGAGGCTTTGTGCACTCTGCTGGAGCCTGAAAAATTATAAAACTTACCCATAAGTTAGGATGCCTTTTTTAAAAAAAATGAGTGGTCAACATTCAGTCCTCTTCAGCCCCTCTTCAAAAGATGATGATTGTGCAAGATCATATGACCAAATTCAAATTGTTTCAAAATGGAGGAACGTTTTTGCTTGCAGGTGATACGCCAATCCTTCCCATGGTTTGGGTTAAAACGGTTACGTTTAGGTACAAAAACCACTTGGTCAGGGTCAGGGAAAGATCATGGTTTGGGTTGAAACAGTCAAATGTCCAGTTTAACGGCACTAAAATACCCAACATGACAGTAAAAAATATCCGGTTAGTGGTCTACAAGAGGTCCAGCAGTAAATTCCAGAAACCCAGTCCATACCAATAGAACAAACTACTATCAGCACAGAAAACCAGTCTGGACCAACAGCTTGTGGACTACTGGCACAAAATCCCGTTCCGTGTCAATAGTTGGTAAATTATTGTACTGGTTCCATAGCTGTAGCTAGTAGTTTTGATTTAAATACTTATTTGTGCTACTGCCATGATACAAGATACAATTTGGTAGATTTTTGTTTATTTACTGTAAAAAATAATACACACTTAGCGTCTACACAATTCACAATATGTAAAGTAAAAGACTTGTTGATTTCACAAGTTCCCAGCTTTTTGTAGCCAACAGCCTAATATTTTGGGAGGATAATGAGGCTAGCATGTCCTGTTAATGTGTCTTGTACTCTAGTGGCCTGAAAGATGCATAGCACCTACTACTTGGAGACTCAAAATATTCAAAAAGTATTTAGAGGTCCAGACCCTAAATACCAAAGCAACATAACACTTGAATTCCCCAGCACTACAATAAGCTACTTTGTTATATGCCATTGTGGTGGCAACAAGAGAAAAAAAATGCCCAATCAGAGATGAGTATGTAAATTACATCAATGCAAACGAATGAATGCAAGCTTCAGGCTCATCAGAGACGAGAGAGACTGACTCTTTGTATCTGCATGTGTTAACGCTCAGTTAGAAATGGGCTCCTCGGTTTCCTCTCAGCAGAAACCAGCTGTCACTTTCAGCTGTTTAACATGGACAAACCGTTGTCTCGGCTGAACATCAGGTCTGATCAGGATGTGTTTCATCAGACAGCAGGTCGGATGTGAACAAACAACACCGGTTTTAAATGAGGTCTGCAGTGGCGGCGAACAGCCAGCCAGCCAGCTTGCAGCAATGGAGGTCAGGGTCTCCGGTCTTCACTCCCCCTCCTCTTTTCCCCCCACAGCGTTGCTTCTCAGGCAAAACCATTTCCAAGCTGCTCTGCTCTGCAGCCAGCGCTGCAGCTCAGCTCTTTGTGTGGGGGGAAGGGAGCTCAGCAGGCAGAGAAACAGCCGGAACAGTAACCTCCACAACTGCATGCTCTCCATTTTGGAAAGGTTACCTCGTCACAGATATTCTAATCTCAATATATGACTTGAGTGTATAATTACAATGCTTTATGTACCTTGTGTGCACTGCTTTCTGGTGAACTGTCAAACCTATAAACTGTCTGACAGCCACACAGACAGCAGAGGGAGGAGGTCAGGCTTGGTTTTTTTGCGTCTTGAATGTCAGCAGCAGAGAAGGAAAGCTATTTAAAGTGAAGGTCTACAGAGAGAGGAAGCATTTGGGGTTTTTCAGTGCAAGCCAGCGGTAGACGCAGCAGAATAACAACGATCTCCTCTTCTGCCTGAAAATGTGAACAGAGGAGCCAAAGAGAAGAAGGAGAAGAAACAAACCGGCTCCTTCCACCATAAACAACATGGCTGCTTTCACACAGAAAACCTGAGTGCAAAAAAACCTGCTGGCTGTGTAAACAAAACACATTTCTTCTGTTTAGACAGCTATGAGGAGAAACAGAAGTGGGAAAAGAAACAGATGTAGAGGCCAATAAGAGACAGACACATCAAATGAAACCAGAGTGAAGAATGAAGCAGATTTCTTTGGTTTTAAACAAACCATCGAAGAAAATAAATTGCAGCAAAGGAAGGAAGGAAAAGCCAACAAAGGACAATCACTTTGATTTTTTTTAATTGAAGCAGCAGCTAGATCTGATAAGTCTTCAGCTTTAATAGATGTAACAGTCACTAAACTGATCATGATGTTTCAGTTTCATTAAGAAAAACACTGAGCCTGGAAAACGCTTTCAGCTCATTCTGTCCTGCACAGGAGTGTGATGAACTTCAACACCACCGCAAGTCCTTACAATGAAACTAATAATTACCTATAGTATCCACTAATCTGTTGATTATTAGCCACATTGGCAGCATGCATCTAGGGATACTTATGTCAATGGGTCCACAATAGAGAATATCTCAACAACTACTGAATAGATTGCCATGAAATTCACCACAGGCATTCATGGTCTTCAGTGGATGAAGCCTGATGACTTTGATGATTTCCTGACTTTTGCTCTTGCATCATCATTAAGTTCATTAGACTGCTCAGTCTTTGACAGTACCTGGTCGGTCTTTTGCTGGCATGCCGTTATACTGTACCAAGAAACAGTTCAGCACAAAACCCTCTAAAATGGCAAATTGCCAGTTTTCCACTTCAGATTTTGTATGGATTGAATAAATAAGTAACATGTTAATTAGTGAGCTTAATACATATATATGCTGGTAGATGGCTTTGTTACTCTTGAAAAGAGCCAGGCTAGCTGTTTCTCCCTGTTTCCAGTCTGTGTGCTAAACTAAGCTGACCAGCTGCTGGCTGTAATTAGTGGAGAGACTGGAGTGTGGTATTAATCTTCTCATCTAACTCTCTGCCAGAAAGTGAATGAGTATATTTCTCAAAATATCAAACTATTCCTTTAACACAGGAACACAAGAGTAGAACTTTTCACTGTCCTTTTTACTCAATTAATCCAGAATTTAAATTTCTGATATGCTGAACTGTGATTGTTCTGTAATATCAGTCTGAACTGATTATCAATTATTATCAGAATTGTAGATTTGCAGGTCAAAACTTGTTTAGGGGCTTTTTTTTTCTACCACACACAAATGCACACATGCATCTCTGTATGTATGTTTGCATGATTGTGCATACATCTTGAGGTGAGTTACTGTAAACTGACGTTGGTTCATTGTGGATCCTTTGTTTTCACGTGATGTCAGTGCAGTCAATAGAAACACATCACAACAACATTTTTTTTGCTCTCTGTCATCACCCGTGATGACATCAAATATCACTGATGTCAGTTAAATGACATGATAGACAGTGTGGAGGAAATCACTGCGGGCTCGTCTGTTTTCTGATAAACTCAGCACATTCAGAGAGCCTCACTGCTGACATACAACACCATCAATGATTAATGACAAAACAGCAGCAGACAGGCAGATGCAGGGAGTTTAATGTCTTTGCCGAGGTTGTGATTGAAAATGATGGCGGACATTTTATTTGTTTGAGGACATGCAGCTGCTCCAGTGTGGGTTAAGTGTTTATCCAGTTTCTCTGCACGAGCGAGTTAAAGGATAAGGCAGGCGTACTTCCTCCCTGTTTGTTCCTACTGAAGACGTAAATCTTTAATAGCAGCTCACAAATACATAGCTTCATTTTTTAAAATGAGGTTCAATAATTTCCAAAAACAACTGGTCACTGTAGTTTTTAGCAAACGTTACTTAAACAGGAGGAAATAATGGTTGGGGACTATTTTAAGTGGCATATTAATCCACATTTGTTGCTCCTTCGAGGATTTCCAGCAGCAGGACGGTGTGTGTGATTGAGGCAAAACAAACTACAGTGTGTGTGTGTGTGTGTGTGTGTGTGTTCATGGCAATGAAGGAACATGTCACCCAGTGCAACGGTGTGGCTTGTTGATGTGTTTTTAATAGATTTTTGACAACAATGGAATTCATTGGCACAGACAAAAAACATATATCAGGCTTTGGCTTTGAATGAACAACCAGCTCTGCACCTCTACGCAGCTTCTTTTTGGACTGGTGAAACCAAAACCATGCTGGCTTGTATAAAACGTCAAGGTGGAATTATGATTCTCTATCCTGCATGTAGGCAAAAGTGCAAAGGGGTCGCTGGGAGACGTTTGTGTAGCACTTTGGTTTACACTTGTCTGTAGCATGTTAACATTTGTTTTTCATCTCCGTTTCCTGAAAGCAATTGAATCCAGCAATCAACTTGAGGATGCACAGGTCTGCACCAAGTGTTTTTGAGATTTGGAAGATGTACACAATGGCTCCTCTGCAACCCACGGTTACCCATAACACCCTTCTTCGACGTTTACATGTATCTTTGGAGAAGCATGATTCCAGTTTTAGGTAGCTGCCCTCAGTTCAGGAGCTAACAAACTGTACACTACCTGACTAACACCAAACGGCAAACAAAGTTAGAGACTAGCCGGTGAAGAAAGTAGAACATTTAGCAGCTAAAGAAACAGATATTTTTGGGGGAGTTGGAGACTAAACCAGAGCTTGGGTGATGAGGGTGAATGATACGCAGAGCAACATTATCATCCCATTGGAGTCATGTTTGTGTCCACCTCTGATGAATATACATCCAATATTCACTCCCCTTTTAGCTCTGGTTTGGTCTCCACCAACTCATGTGAAAAAATATCGGTTAAGCTGATAAATGTCCCACTTTCTTCACTAGATAGTCTCTAACTTTGTCTGCTGTTTGGTGCTGGGAAGATACAGCTGCTTGCCACTGCTGGGAACAACCATAACAAATGTGCTATAAAACCAAAACTAGGAGCTAAAAGGGGCTAAAAGGCTCTGTATAGGTGCAGAGCTGGTGAGAATTCTGTGTTCACAACTACACATAGTCAGCTGATCCATATAAAAATATATAAAAAACTATTGATTAGTGCAGCTTTAATAGAAATCATTTGGTTTTTCCCCTAGAAATCATCTGGTTTTAATTAAACTAATAATTTTTTCTTATTTAGATACAGATGAACTGAATAAGAGCTAAACCACGATAAAGTCACCAGTTTACTGTGGTATGGAAACAGACAGACAGACAGCTCCAGTTTTGCTGGTTCAACTGGCTCGACTGGCTCTACTGGTCCAGGTCAAGAATCTTTGGAGGTTCTTCAGGTGCTGCTGACTCCGCTACTGGATTGGTGTCCTGTAGGATGAAGAGAAAATGATCGAACTAGGAAGTAATTTCACACTGACAGTATCCTTCTGTTCACTAAAGTATATGGAGGGCTGTCCTCATACTAATAGTCATAAAGTGAATATTTATGACCATTCTCAGATTGTGTTGTCAGGGTGTTCAAAGACAGTAAAACGGAGGAGAAAACAAAGACAACAGAAAGAGGAAGTGTCATGCACAGAGTGAAAGGGAAATATGACTTCTGTTGAAGCGGTCTGGAAACAAGACTGGGGTTCTACAGATTGGGGTTGTTTGAAAGTGTGGAAAGAACCTGCTGAAGGACACTAAAAACAACAAGATTCACAACAGACAGAATCACAGGTCACAGTGTCCTTAATGAACTGTTCAGAGAACCGGCTGAAGCTGAAAGTTAACAGAAAAAAGGCTAAAAATGTCCAGAGACATGGTCTCGGGCAGCGGCCACAGCGGCTGAACAGCTGACTCTCTAAACTATAACTCTACTTTACTGTCAGTGTTCGTGCAGGTCTGACAGCAGCAAGGTCACACAGCTGAAAACAAAGTGAACTAACTGTTCTGTGGACCCTGATAGAAAAGGAATGTGTAAACTACAGAGATACAATACAACAGTGAAGACAGCAGAGTGTCCTTCACACACACTAAACAACAGCAGCACAGTGGGAACTACACCGTGTTTCTGTCCAACCAGGTCTGTTTTTTATCGAAACAAGAACACTCAGTATATATTTTTTGTTTAATGTAGATGGATTAATTAATTTTTGCTGATTCGTTTTATTCAAGGGATTCTGTTATATTCTGATTCTGTTGAAATGAATCATTATTAGTCATAAGTTTTTTGTTGAAACATGAATAAATATTTTCATAGTTTGTTTCCAGATGTTTTCAGTGATATTCCAGTGAAACAGAATTGATCAACAACAGCTCTGGTACATCAAGACAATCATTGCACCTAATAACAGCCTCTTCTGTTTGTAAACTCCTTATTTGATAAGTGAAATCCTCATGTTTCACTTCTTTTTCTTGTTCTTTACTTGAAATGGAAACTTCTCAAATACGTCCATACATGTTTGAGCCTGAATCCGATCCGAAATATGCAAGTGGACAAGGGGAACAAACCATGGCACAACCTAAGCAACATGTGCGAACAATCTGACGTCATCATGAGGACGAAGTAGAGGTAACTTTGCGAACAGCATTCAGAGCAGGTTGGATTTTGACTTTCAGAGAGCAATTTTACATATGTTCACTTTTCACGTTCAAGTTTTGCACCCTTTGAAGTTTCACATAGACATCTGACATCATAAAAGCATATAAATAACAGAAAATCACAAAAAGCATGTAATGTCCCCTTTAAGAAGAAAGACCTGTCTCTAATGTAAGCCTGTTTTAAATGAAGGCCTGGTTCTCTGCAGTTGTGGTAAATCTTAGACTGGATTCTTGGTGGTTTAGTTTGAGAAGCTCAGTCAGACTCTGATTGGTCGAACTCACCCCAAACGGCTCAGCGAAGGCCCTGGAGCCGCTGTACAGAGGGTTGGGGATGGAGACTAGCGTGGGTTTGGTCTTGCCGCCCGCTGTGCCGTCCTCATCCTCATTCTGTGACAGAGGAAACAGGAAGGACTGTTAGGTGTTAGCAGGGCGTCAGTGAAACTACCAGCAGCTGAATGACTGATAAACATCAGATGTTTTCGGGTTTTTTATTGATAATAATGTCAAACCCTGCCAACATTTAAATCTGTTCTACATCTTCAAATTCACCGTTGAGTTATTAGCAGATGTCACTTATATCACACAACATATGAAACTCTTAGGATTCTGTGAACCAGTGAGTTTATTTTCTGAATGAATCCCTGTGGAACAAAAGGGGACCAAAGGCTGAAAAGTGCTGAGTCACTTCCTGGTTTTTGGAAAACAATCTGTAATTCGATGGCTTCCCGTCTCCCCCTGTTTTCTCTGAATGTGCGGTGAAGTAAAGTTAATGTGTCTGTACCAATGGAACCGGATGGTGACATAACATCTGAAACTCTCTGGTCCCTGGTTGAGTGTTCATGTTTTAATGCAACATCATTAAAAGAAAGATCAGTTATTAAAGGAGGAGTTCACAATTTTCAAGTCTGTCCTAAAACGTGTGTGTGTGTGTGTCTCACTCTGAAGTAGTGGAAGCGGAAGGCGTCGGTTTTGTTTTTGAAGACGTAGTAGCCGAGTCCAGCCAACACACATGCCACTAACACTGACACCAAGATGGCCGACGCCGTGCCGCTTGAGTGGGTGTGGCCACGGGAAGCATGATGGGAGATCTGGAGATGATGGGTACAACAAACACACACGAATTACACATCACATATGAGGACATCAGATTAAACCTTTAGACCTCATTGCTGGATATCTGACACACACACACACACACACACACACACACACACACACACACACACACACAGTCTTTATCTGTCCAGCTCTAATAACCATGGCAACAGTTACACATTGCTGCACCGTCACCATGGAGACGTGACTCTCTGTGCTGTGACCATTACCAGCTTTATTTCCTCAGAGGAAGATAAAAATTCAACCAATTAAAATGAATAATAGATATTAAAGATCCAGTCAGAAGAAAGACAGGGCGGATCCTCCTGGTCACATGTCCAAGCCTGATCCTGGCTGCCATTTTGTTTTCCATCACAGGAAGAAAAATCTGTTTGTATGATGTAGAGGAAAGCAAGATGGCCGCCGACACTTCACATGTCCAAGTCATTAAATTCTGAACCTTTACAGGTTAGTGTGAAGTCAACAGACTTACCGATTTTTAAGGTTCTAGCAGTTTCTACAAGGATCTGAGTTTACAGAAGAATATTTCCAAATTCTTTGATTCCAGCTTCTTAAATATGAATATGTTTTGGTTTCTTTTGTCCTCTATGATAATAAACTGAATATTTTTGGGTTGTGGACTGTTGGGACAAAACAAGACATTTGAGGATGTCACCTTGGGTTTTGGGAAACACTGATCGACCTTTTTTCACCATCTTATGGACCAAACAACAAATCAATTAATAGAGACAATAATCGACAGATTAATCGATAATGAAAATAATCCTTAGTTTCAGCCCTATATTTGAGGTTTGTGAGGATAGGACTTAAACTGAAATTGAAATGTAGTTTTTTTCAATATCAGTATATATATTCTTGGTGTTTGTATGTGTACTTATTTGGTTAAAGTTGTAATTATTAAAAAGAAGAAATTTTAGTTTTCTTAATTTTTCTGCAGTATTGAGGCCTCCACAACATTCACACATTTTTTCACCAGTTTTTGGGACAAAGTCTGTACTGTAATTTAATTGGTGCAACATTTGTATAATGGTTGGACACTAAAAACAGTTTTCAGCACACTACTGAACGGGTGTGAACCAGCAGAGAAGCCACTGTTTACCTACAGTTTAGCCCCATCTGTTACCTCAACACTCTGTGTGTTACTCTGAGACTCCAGAGTCACAAAGTAATGCAGAGAGGGGGTCTGTGAATTCAATTCACTTTTATGTGGTGAAAGAAATTACAGATTAGTACTTTAACAGACAAAACCTGAAGAAGATCCAAATATCTCAGTCTGAGAGAAAAAAGGGATTAAACTGACTCTGTCCACATTCAGTGTGTGAAGGGGACGAGGACGAATGGAAAGAAGGTGAGCTTTAGGTGAACTAAACATTAGTCATTTAGGGAAAAAGAATAATTAGTTTAGCTTCAGATTAATCTAATGTGATCAAATCTAATCTTCGTCTTTTGTGTCCCATATCATGAATATTGATCAGAGTTGGGACGTTATCAGGATGAAAACGTTTAAAACTCTTCATTTCCTTAAAGAAACTAAACACAGCCATCTGCTCTCTGCCCACAACTCTTGCTGTTGCCTAGCAACAACAGACAGCACATCCTATTAGGAAGCAGATGGGAGAGGAAATGTTGTCATGGCGCCTCCTGGTGGCCACGATCAGAACTGTGGCAGTTCACATTACAGCAAATATTTAAAGGTATACTACGCAGGATTTGGCGGTTGGTGTTTGTGAACACATAGCATTCAAACCTCCTCCAGAGAGAGAGCAGCAGTGGTCGAGTGAGCTAGAGAGTGAAGGAAGAGAGGGAGTGGCGGTGGCGAAAACAAAGCCATGAATCAGAAAAATAAAACATTATTTTCTGATTGTTTCACGGTGGTTACGTTCTAAAACACAAATAAACACACCTACACCTCCACACACCCCTGCGGGAAGGCACCGCATTGTCGGATTTTAAGTGAATGCAGAGCTTCATCTTGTCTGTGGCCTCTCTGCTCTGCGTGTGTGTGTAGCTCAGCCCCGCCCTCAGTCAAGCAGATACACAGACCTGCAGCTCTTTATACATCCATGACACAGAGACAGAGAGCAGAGCGGAGCAGAGGAGAGAGACGGAGACAGCTATGTAACCTGGTCGCTACGCTACAAGTCTCAATCTCACACCTGCACGACGTTATTAGCTGGCGGCTACACACCCACTGCCCAACGGTTGACACCCAGAAACATCCCAAACACAGCAAAATGATAAGAAAATACACGCAGAGGGCAGAGTCTCTGCAGATAAATACAGACTTCTAGTGTGTATAAGTGATGATTGAGAAGGATTACTATTGTATGAGTCCATACTTTGTGTTCTAGGAAAATGTTAATAAGATCATGACAAAAAAAGACAAAAAAATGTATAATTAATTACATTTTCTGTATCAGTGTAACAAAATGTCACTTCCCAACCAGAGAACCTGAAGTTTTACCAAGATTTCAATCTTTTTCTGTCGCTGGCCAGCGTGGTGGCGTCCTGTTGTGTCACAGTAGAAACAGAAATGAACGTATACAAAAAAGAACTTTCCAAAAATTCCTGTACTTTTGGAAAGTACTTTTTGGGGGGTAAAACAATCTCCCTGAAACTTCATTTAGACATTAGATTGGTTCCTCCAGTGGAAATGCAGATAGAGGGACTGAGTTCCTCAAAAGGTTCTTAGTTCCCAGGGAAAGTTCCTGTGGTGAAAATGCAGTTTTATGTGCTAAAAGCCCATGGAAAATTATTATTCAGAGATACAGCACTATCTCCACAAAGAGTAAGTCATGTTGTTTCCAGCAGTGATGGCTGAGGGCCACGCTGACTGTCCCTGCAGTTTGGACTGGTTTAATTGAACTACAATTATACATATCCAGTGAAATAGTATCTACTATACTAGTATAGGACTGTGTTTTTATGTATATTTATCTTGTTAATTCCTTATTTATCTTTTTAATTCTGTATTTATCTTGTTGATTTTTTGAGGTTTGTTCCTATCTGTAGGTTGCTGTAACAATGTAATTTCCCCTCAGGAATTGATAAAATATCTCTCTCTCTAGGTGTAGACATTTTAAAGAAGTGTGCATCAGTGATACAGTCAGCACCTCTGGATTAAACTCTCTTCACTCACCGGTGGGAGAGGTGCTGTCAGCGGGGCCTCGATGATATGGATGATCCCGTTTATAGCAGGAATGTCCCATTCCAACAACAGCTGCTGGTTCACCAGTTTACGGCTCTGAGGGAGGTCATTTAAAAGAATAGCAAAGAAACAAAATTTTAAAAAATATTACACAGGTCCATTAATCCAGTGGTTCCCAACCTTTTTCGTCTGTGACGCCTTAAAATAAAGCAAAGTCTACCTGGGATCCCTCGTTGCCAACAGTTCAGGTTTTGTCTGACTAACAATCGAAAACCCAAAGATATTCAGTTTATCATCATGTTCGACACAGAAAAGCAATGAATCATCACATCTGAGAAGCTGAAACCAGCTTATTTTTTAATTTTTGCTCATAAAAATAAAAAATAACTAAAAAAACTATTATTCAATTATCAAAATAGTTGCTGATTAATCTTCTGTTGATTGACTAATTGATTAATCAACTAACCTTGCAGTTCTAGAAAGAGGACTTATTTTGTTTTATTTGAATAACTTTTAAAATAAAGTAATCCTAAAGAAACAAAGAAAAAATGAAAAGAAAGTTTGACAAAAAGCTCTTTTGTGTGTTAAAAATGTTTTTTTTCTCCTGAATCCTATCCTGTCCTATCATCTCAGGATCCCTTTGATTAATCCAGTGACCCCTTGTAGGGGTCCTGACCCTGAGGTTGGGAATCACTGCATTAATCCAAACTCAAAAATATAAGAAAACATGAGAAGTGTTTGTTTCTGACCTCATTGTTGCCGTGGGTAACAACCAGGTTGAACCCAAGTCTGGATGTGATGACTTCCTGGTGTTTCAGATCCTTGTATGGTCGTCTACTGTGATTGGCTGTGATGTGATACTCAAGATCTCTACCAGACAGAGTCTATACACACACACACACACACACACACACACACGATAGAAACACATTAGATGTCACTGACAGCTCTTTTAGTTGGAACCTGCTGATGTTCTGAATTAATTAAGTTCTAGAGGTTAAATACGTAATTAACAAAAGGTTAATATATTTGTGGATTTGAGTGGATCATTCTACTTCTATAGTCAGATTATAAACCTAGTAGACACATGCTTCAATAGAATGTCCTTCACACATTAAAAACCTTCAAACATGAGTGTACTCCCCAGGCTCCATAGCTTCTTCTAGATTGGGTAACAACCACAGAGGTGACTTGTTCTAAATAACAAATAAATTAATTAACCAATCAAAAGTGGAAGCTCTCTGAAGTTATTGGTTACTGGAAAGATAAACCTGGTTATCATTAGCAAATCAATTAATTAATTATTATTATTATTAATAATTAATTGACGATTTAATTACAGTATTTACAAATATTTCAGTTTATTATGAATAGGTCTAACGATAGTTACTGTTTACTGTTACAAACTTACAGTTAATTGGAGTATTTAAAGTAGTTGTTATAGTTAGTAATAATTGTAATACAAACATTTAATTTCAACTTAATAGAGCTATTGTAATTATTAAAGGATAGTGAATTAATGTAAAATATATGTAACATTAACTGTTAGTTAAAAATGAATAGATTTATGCTATATTGCTTTATACAGTATATGCTTCTGCATATATGTAGTTAATTAATTAAGTGTAGTTAATTATGTACATTTTCAAATTCAACTAACAGACAGACTGAGTTGAATTTGAAAATGGGTTGGACTTTCTGGGTTGGACCTGGGTTGGACTTTCAGTCATAAGTCTAAAGTGGTAAAATTCTTATCCCCAATACAGAGACCTGATTGAAGCAACATGACTTGTGGAGTTCCCCAGGGCTCAATCATTGGGCCTCTTTTTTTTGGCTGGACTGAAACAGCAGGGCCAGTCCTACACATGCAGTTGTCTGTGAGTGAGTGACTGAGTGAATGAGTGATGAAGTTACACCATTGGTCGGCTGTCCAAGTGTTGGAGTTTCCCCATTGGCCGTTGCTCTTTCAAAAAGAATCAGCGCAAACAGTTTTCTATTTACATCATGAGGAGGCATTTACAGAGCTTCCACTCAGAGCCCTATTCGCACAGGACCAGTATTACCTCGGGACCTCATGTGATTTACGCCCCCTCCCCACCTCTGTGTTTCATGCGGCACATTTGCACAGGATAAGCAAAGTCTGTATTTTACTTGAATTTACTGACATTACCCCCCTGGATATGCGTGACAAGATGACAGGCTGCAAACTTTTACAGTCTACAGTTCCTGCTCTCAGCTCCAGTGTTAAATGCAGAGAAGTCAGCTAAACTGTTTAAACAGACACATACCAGCGTCTGCAGGTAAAACATGAGACTGAAGTAGGCTGTTATATCAGTTTAGTGTAGATACGCTTGCTGTAACTGCAGTAAACTGAGTGAAGATGAGCCTCCTGAATTTGTGCCCAATGCTGTAAAAACTTTCATTTATAATTTCCACCACAGCCTCCAGATGAACATTTAATATCCAGGAATTCACATTATAGGCACTATCACTAACTATTCCTGTAACAAACTGGCCACAATTTTGCCCACCCATACACGGTCCAGCCATATACTAGGTTTTGACCCAGTCTTGTTAACCTTTAGATGTTTTGATGGATGGCAGTTGGAAAAACACAAGATCAAAAAACTACTCTTAGATGATAAAAAATCAGGAGTCAGAGGTCCAAGCAGCAAAGGGTTCTTTAATGTTGGCAAAAAAGGAGAGCAAACAGTACATACAAGATGTACCAGGTCGCTCTGAAGGTTCTGGCCTCAGGGCGTAGGTTTTTAAACCCTTGGATTTGCATGGGTAACACCTATTGTCCATCCTCTTTATCTTGGCCAATTACACCATTATATTTTAACTTCGTCACTCGTTGTTGGTCAAAACTCTTCAAGATGAACTGGATATGCATTGGCATATTCAGTTCTATCTAGTTATGTCCCTTTTTTTATATGACTATTAGGGATCATTTTACACCATTATTGCCAAATTGTCTCCTGGCCTTTATTTTTTATAAGTCATTCTTGCCATTTTACACCCTTATTTCTTGATCTCCTTTAGTGCAGACTTTAATGCAAACCCAAGCAAAGTGACATGTAATACAAACACACTCAAATTTACCCAGTTTATGAATTATGGTTGAATTAAAAGTCTTTTACAACACTTCTGTACCCATATCTTGATTCTATGTGATTTGTAGGATTACAAATACATCATCAATAAGAAGGCAACACACTATCACTTATCTCTTATAATGTTTATAAAATCATCATAGGTTAATATTGTCTGTTAGCCCATTTTTCATTTCTGTTGAGCTTGTTTTTATCCTTTTGTTTAAAACATCTTATTCAGTATTTCTAAATGTTTTTTATGTCATATGTAAAGCCTTTTTAAGTTGACTTTGTGCACGAAATGCACAACAGAAAAGCCTTATCTTAATCCAATATATAGTAATTGTTAAAGGGTAATAGTTATATTACCCAATGGGAAATTATAATAGCTGACCATAAAGTTAATACACAGACTAGAAAGTAAAATAATAACATGAAATACTTGTATAGGTCATTAATTTTATATATATGGTACCTGTCAAAGGTTTGGACACACTTTCTCATTTAAGCGAATGAGAAGGTGTGTCTTAAGTTTTGACTGATACTATATAATGAAATATAATTAAAACTATAATATAATAATAAGTCAAATAACTTGAAATAATTAAAAAAAAAGTTATTAGTGTTGGTAACTTACCTGGTTTTGGGCGAAGCCGGCATCATGAGGAACAAACAGCGTGACCTCAGACTTTCTGTGAGATAAAAATTCAACAAGCTGTTTTCCCTCCGAGGACGAACCACTATAGTCCAGCAAGGACTACAGTGAGAGAGACAAGAGGACAGTGGTGTTATTTAATCCACTCAATAAATCTTTCTTAGTTACTACTTAGTAACTAAGAATGATTTTTGCTTATTTAGTCATGAATATTTAATGTTACAGAGAAAAAGGATGAAACATTTGCAAGCACAAAAAACTATGTGGTACAGGAGGAAGACAAAAAAGGAAATTAAACATATCTCAAAGGATAATGGGTTTATTTTTGTGGGTTTTTTTCAATCCTGTTTTATGTTCAGACAGACATATAGTATATATCAAACTGAGTACACCCCTGTGTAATATCACTAAAATGTTAAATGATTCAAAATTGTATCATCTTACAATACTTGTAGTATTGTAGGGTGAAGTGTAAGGTCTTATTTGTAATTAAAAACAAACAGGTTAGATAGACTAAATAGAAAATACAGACCTCGAAGTAGAACCTCAGTGCAACAGAAGTGAGTACACCTGTGACTTCCAATTAAGACTAATTGCCTGAACAAGCTTATAAAAGAACCTGTGAAGACCATAACTTCCTCAGTTTTGTCCTGGGTTGTGTCTAATGCAACATGGCTCCACATGGTGAGGAGTTGCCTGAACAAGTAAGAAACCAGATTGTGAGACTTCATGAAGATGGGAGAATGTACAAGATCATCAGTAGACTGCTGAACAGAAGCCATAACAGTTGCAGCAGTGGTTACGAGGTACAGTAGGATCCGTACTACCAATAGCAGAAGGTGCAGCGGTTGTCCTTGAGGAATGACAGTAAGCACAATTCACTATTTACGCAGCCTTGCATTGAAACACAGATGGGCAATTGCTTCTGACTTGGCACAGGGATTATCTGTGGAAATTGGTGTTTCAGTGAATGATCAGACAGTGCGAAGGACATCGCATGAAGTCAACTTCTACAGGCAACGTCCAAGAAGAACACCATTGCTCACAAATGGACTCAAAACTGCATAATTAAACTTTGCCAAAGAACATGAAAAGAAGCCTGATGAATATTGGTGGCACATTCTTCGGTCAAATTTATTTTGATCAAACCAAAATAAATTAGTTTGGATCAGATGGGGTCCAGCATGTTTGTTGTGGACCTGGTCAGGACTACCACAGTGACTGCATAGTGCCAGCCATGAAACATGGAGGTGGGAGTGCGCCGATATGGGTCTGCATGAGTGCAAAAGGCGTGGGGGAGATGACATTTATAGATGGCACGATGAATGCAAGTTTGTACCCAAATACTGAATGAAAAGACGACTCCTGGTCTCAAGAAGGTTGGCAGAACAGGAATTTTCCAACATGACAGTGATCCCAAACATACTGCAAAAATCACACAAGAGTTTTTAAAGAAGAAAAAAGTGAAAACTATAACCTGGCCAAGTATCTCCCCTGACCTGAATCCAATAGAACACCTTTAGAGTATTTTAAAGAGGAAAGTAGAGCAACAAAATCCCTCCAGCAAAGAGCAGCTGAAAAGAATCATATGTGAAGAACGGCAGAACATCTCTCCATATATCTGTGTAAGACTGGTATCATCCATGCCCATGAGGATTGAATCAGTCATCAGAAACAAAGGTGGGCATACCAAATATTGAAAAATAAAAGAATGGAGTTTCACTAGTGAAGGGTGTGCTGACTTTTGCTGCGGTTTGTTCTTAAATATGAACCTTTTATATTAGTTTAATTAGTCAGAATTGGCTGAATTCTTCTTGGGTATTGTCTAAAAACAATGTAATTTGTAATTATGTAACATCTCAGTGATATTGACCGGGGATGTACTCAGTTTTGTTATATACTGTATTTACAGTAAGTCAAGAAATTGACCATTTATGGCTAATTATTATAGACCTGTCTGAAAAGAATCCACCATAAATAACTAATCTCCCATTAAAGACACTGAAATAAAAATACATTTTCCCAGTTATAATCTTGTGTCCTTGTGTTATCTCTCATTTTGCCAAAAAAATAATTTCAGAGTATTTGTATATCAAAATCCCAGCCTTTCCCCATCCTGTAAAATGTTTTCAGATGTTTGATGACTCATCTTGAACTCAGGGGTTTTTACAAAAATGTATCCAATTAAAATGTGATTTTGGGCGACTAGCTAACATCATATAAAACCACACAGGTTAAAGAAGCAGATCAGTATCACAAGGGGAAGTGTGTTTTACATCAATGAGGAAAAAAACCCTTTGTTTTCATTCCAAAAGAATGTGGTTGAGGTCTTAATTTATTCCTCCTCCTGATCTAAAAACACGGGTGAGGGAGGTGTGTGTGCAGGCCAACAGAATCAGATTTGATTGGATGACCTGAAAACTGAAAATACTGAAAGAACTTATAATAAACCAGAATTATCTTTAAAAGGGGACTTATTATGCACATTTCCATGTCTATATTTATATTCTGGGGCTTCACTGGAATATCTTTGCATGATTTACAGATATGTCCCCTTTCGCAACTAAATGGTCTAACTGTCACACTCACCTTGTAAAAGATGGAGATGTTACTGTACGTTGCAAGGACGTTGGTCAGGACGCCGTTACAAAAGTCTCCGTTTCCGACGTAACCAGTAGGACACACACACGACACATCTGCACACACAGACACACACATACATGTTAATATCACTAGGAATACTTTTCACATACCAGGGTTATCAGAGGTTTGTTTTCTGTTTGTACAGCATAATGTGTGTCCTCATGTTTGGAGTTTTAAGTCTGATGTTGTGTCTCAACTTTGTCATTTGACATGTTTTCTGTAGATTTGACCAGAAGCGAGGATTGTATTGTATTTTGCAGTTGTTTGGTGAACACCACTGCCATCCATCAATCCACCAGACTTTAATATACTGGAAACTCCCACAACAGTGAAATAAATTGAGATTGATGTTAAACTATTTCACAATAATTGAATTCATTGATCTGTTGGAAATTTAAAGTGTATCAAAGCCCAGAGGACCACACATTTTTTAAATTTACTTTATAATTCTGTTCCTGACAAAGTCTGATATGTTGGATTTTTATAAATACAGTGCATTACAGTGTTGTCAAGAAACCAAACTAAATATCATTGAACATGTTTCAAGATTTTCGGACATAAAAGACAAAATATTTAATCCATTAATTAAAAAAATAGGTGACAGAATAAACAATAATGAAAATCATGATTACTTGCAGCCCTGGATTATATAGCAAATCCAAACCGCCTGTTTACCTCTGAGTGATAAATTAAATCCACACAGAGCTCTGTGACGCTGCAACAAAATAAATAAAACATTGACATAATGTTCAGGAACTAAAATGTCCACTGATAAAACCAGATGGGAGAACAATTTTCATTTATTTTTTATTGTATGTATACCAAAATATTTTCATATATCATACAAGCAGGTAGCTTTGGGTCTGAAAAGTGAAGCCACTGCAGAAGTGACTTAAACCTGCATTCTCTCTAATGGCCATCAGGGGGCGACTCCACTGGCTCCAAAAAGAAGTCGGATTGTATCGAAGTCTATGAGAAAATGACCCTACTTCTCACTTGATTTATTACCTCAGTAAACACTTTCCTACTGTGTTTATGGTCTCAATTGCTAGTTTCAAGTCTTCTTCAATACATCATGATGTTCATTTTGTAAATTATGGTCCCATTTAATTTAAATTTGACGATAAAGCAGTGTATGCTGTAGGGCGTGACTATGTTGTGATTGACAAGTCGCTAGCACGGCGACAATATTGGTTAGGTAACGTAACCATGGCGTAACCCGAGATTCACAGAGTATGGGCGTAACCATCACTATTTCAGTGTGTTTTCAGTTCATGAAAGTTAATTGCAACATTTTGGTCGCCTAAAAGTCTTGCTCAGCATTTGGTTGTACTAACTAGTGAAAATTAGTGTTAGCATTAGCATTATCACAGTAAACCAAAGACTGTAAATGCACTGTGCTAACCAAGCTAGCAGCTAGCAGCTAGCGTTAGGGTCAGCTCCACCCTCTCGTCCAAATATGGTCACCTCAGGTCACTTCTGGCTCTAAAAATCCAAGATGGCGACGGTCAAAACGCCGAACTCAAGGCTTCAAAATGGGAGTCCACAAACCAATGGGTGATGTCACAGTGGCTATGTCCATTATCTTTTACAGTCTATGATATCATATCATACAGCATATTGTATTATATTATCATCATTTTATATTATATGTTCTTTCTAGGAAAACTGGTCAAATGGTCATGCAGTACGGTAATGAAATTTGAATTTATTTTGAAAACAATTAAATGGACAAGATGGTATCTTTTTAATTAAACCGTTTATAATTTTCAGCAAATTCCATAGATAAAATGAAATTAGCTAATTAAAATATCTATATTACAATTCTTTAGTTGGGCTGCAGAATAAAAAAGCAAATAATTATTTTTAAAACCTAGAAAAAAGAAATGATTTGAATCTGTACATTTTCAAATTAATTTTTTCCTCCTACATATTATTTTATTTCTGTTGAATGTGAAGAGGTTCCTGTAGTATCCTTTTTACCTTTTTTGGGTAATGTTATAATTTCCTGGCACTCCACTTTTTGTTCTTATACATTTTTATACTGTATTTTATTGTGCTTTGAATTTGAGTTTGTGTTTTGAATTTGATTGCTTTAACTAAAGAGGGAGATGTTTCCACTGATCTGTCAGCTTCTGTCTGTGCTTCCATATTACCTTTGACCCTGTAGCAGTAGGCGTCATACTTGCTGGTCGGGTCCACAGGGTCTTTGTAGAGGACCAGCCCCACGTGGTTGTCTCCACACTTGACGGAGGGGAAGCGGGTTGGGTACCCCACCTTTCCCCCTTCAAGCCAGCCGGCCACGCACAGATGCATCCCCAGCTGTCAGGACCAGAGAAAAACAACCACAGCAGGATAAGTGATTGATCACAAATCCCAGCATGCACTGCTGTGGTCGGGACAGGTGAAATACAATAAATACTTCACAATTAACTGGAAGAGGTTGTTATAACGTGGCTGTGAATTCTGTGTATCAACAGAAATATTTCCAGATGTTTAAAGATCAATTTAGACGGATTGATTGACAGTCTCAGATGTTCAGTTTTCTGTCCTGTTTGTTATTTAGCAGGATATCAAAAAGTATCTGGAAGTAAAGCTGCTCATGTATGAAGAATGACCCACAGGATGTTGGTGTTCGTGTGTAAAGAGGAGGACAACATCTGATAACACACACAAACCTCATCTTGGATGATCCTTTTTCCATTAAGAGTCCAACTTCAAACACATTCCCTTATTCCAGGCATCTGCCGTAAAACCAAAGACTCCAAAACTGTTTCCCCCCAAAAATCTACTAAAAATCTGTCATGAATCTGATATGGATTGCAGGTCTTCATGGAATATTTTGTGCATGTTCATTTCCAAAAGGTTTTGTGTTTAAAGTATATCTCTGATGTTTATTACAGCAGCAATAATGTATGTCAGGATAACTTCTATTTCCACTGTAACTGACATGTCATGTTTGATTATTTAGTGGCATCAATAATGAAGATTCTGGGGAAACTACTCTCACAATTATATTCATTTATACATACAAAATATGGACGAGGGTCAACTCCCGTGGTCGATGCCCCTTTAATCCAAAACTATAACTGGTTCAGACATCTCTAGAGACTCCGCTAATAAAATCTTGGTCGTAATCTGGGTCAGACCGTACGATATAATTGTTCAGTCATTATATTATGTTTACATGGAAGGTCTTCTTACCAGAATTAATCTAATTCTCACGACTTCAGGTAGAAGGATTCCTAAATTTAAGGGATTAGATTTGTTTTATAATAATTGAACAAAATCTCCCAAGAATCAAACAAAAAATTAAAAAATAAATAAATACATTAAATTGAAAGTTAATAAAAATAATTCGAAACCAAAAAATGACCTAAAAGGCACTAACAGCTTACAATAAAACTATACATAAGTGCTACATTTGATTACAATATTCTACAATCTTCTTTCACTCAGGACTCCTGAATTTTTCAGTTTCGTTGCGCTTCCTGACCACCAACCTGTCCCTCAAAATGTATTTGGCCGATAGGGACGCATTCCTGTAACACCCACCCACATGAGAGCTTTGTGTCAGAACTGAAAAATTCAGCAGCAAAACTGTAAAAAGTGACAGCAAAACAGAATCCCGATCAGTGAAAGTGGAGAATACTGTGATCAAATGTAGCACTCAGGTCTGGTTTTATTGTAAGTTTTGTCTTAAAGGTTTTGGTTTCAAATTATTATTGTTATTATTTATGATTTTTTGTTTGATTTTGTTCATTTATTATGAAACAAATCTAATCCCATAAACTGTGATAGATATCTTAGTTGTCATTACATGTATTATGTATTTTCTTTATTTAAATCCATTGCTGATATTCCACGTGGGTTCAGTCATTGATCACTATCTTTCTCTCCCACCTTTGATTATCACTAACTGTGTCCTGACTGCACAAACCAACACATTATGATAATTCATTTCCTAATTTATTATCCTTGACAATTGATCTTCTCCACATGTGCATTAATTTGTTTGAGAGAAGTTGTCTTGACTCTTTCGTGCATGTAAATCTTTTAATATCAGAATCGCTGAAGTTCCCAAGAACTAGAAGAGCGAGTAGTGAACATATTCTTATATATATATATTCAGTAATGAAACAAGGTCAAACTACCCGTCATCGTCCATATCACCGAAATAATGTAAACACAGTTACTCTGGGGAATATAAATAACCCATGTTATGGCTGAATATCTTACAATATATCTGTCAAGCGTTGGTGGTGATATCCTCGGGTGAAATCCGACACTCAACTATAAATCAAAACCTACGCTGTCAGTATCTGCCGTAAACCCTTTGCCTGTATCCCTCACATATACTGCAGCAGCAATAATGTATGTCAGAATAACTTCTATTTCCACTGTGCTAGACGTGTCTGCCCTGTACTGCACTGTTACTGTCAACAAATCCTATGAAAAAGACCAAAACCGATTTGTAAGTCTGTTTCTCAATACTTGACTTTCCAACCTTATCTGTGGCTCTCAGACCCAAACCCTTTGGCTCCTACTGAAGACATAAAGCTTTAAAAACATCTCACGAATACACAGTTTAATTTAAAAAAAAAAAAAAAAAAAGGTTCAGTGATTTCAGGAAACAGCTGAACCAGTTTGGTGCTGTAGTGAGTATTTCTGGCAGCAGGACAGTGTGTGTGTGTGAGATTTGGTTAAAACTGTAATGACCTTGTCACCTAGTATAACGGTGATGTGTTTTTAATAGATTTTGGACAATAATGAAGCTCTATGGCACAAAGCAATAAGGCTTTGGATACACAGAAAATACTTGTTAGTTGGATCAATTCAATGTTTGATCTTGAAATGACAAAGTAAATAACATGCATTATGTAGATCTAAGCAAACATAAACTTACCCACCCAATTTTGGCAATTAATAGTATCTGGAATCAAAGTTGAATTTAAGTGGACTTAAATATTGAACATAAACTTAAAATAGTACACGCTGCTCCCACTCACACAGATGTTTAGGAGAGAACAGCTGTATTCTCCACTAAAACAACAGTCTTCATCTGCTCAAATTTTTTTTATATATAAATATCCTGTGTGTGTAAATATAGGTGAGGTGTATTGATCTGCCTGGTGTCTCTATGGAAACCCTTGCTGTAGGTGGTTTACCTGCTGCGCATCTCCCATCTGTTTGAGGTTGGCCAGCGTGGCGCCCTCGGCCTGGCAGGCGGCGTCTGCCTGACTGACGTTCATCTTGTACTTTCCCTCTGGAGAGCGCAGGTGGAACACTCCAGCTGTGTTGGCTGAGCGACAATAACCATGTTATCTTCACCATTACCTCTGGCTGCTGTACTTCTATACTGTTCAGTACAACAATTTAATCTCTGTGTGTGAAAACAACACACTGATACACTAATAAACTGACATGAAAAACTGCCACTAATTAAAAAATATACCACAACTGAGAAAAATCCTGGTCTCTGATTGGCTGTCAGGTGTTTGTTCCACTTGCTGTATTGAAAAGAAAGCTGCAGGATGTATCAACCTGTGAATTAGTGCATAACTAACCCTTATTCATAAGTACCAGGTACAGGCTGAGCCTTAACAAGCTCCATGTTTAATGAGCCTTAACGAGCTGTGGGTGTTACCTTCTGTATTCCAGCTCAGTGCTTGTTGGCATCTGTTTACCAGTCCCAGAAAAATCACTAATCAAATCTAGAGCTAATAAACAATGTCCTCCGTAAAATCACCATGGTAACATGAACACTACAAAAGGTCAGCTGCTGTGGAATTAACAGTTACTATAGCAACTGCAATAGAGTAGGACTGTGGAGCCAACATGGCTCCCGGTCAGTAGGAGCAACACAACACATGATTACACAGCAGGTACTGGCTCATTTCAGATGTGTTACCATGGTAACACGATGGCGCTACAAGACAGATATTACACAATCAGCTTGTAACATATGTGTTACCATGGTAATAAGTCATTGTGGATGTGTTACTATGGTAATAAAAGGCAGTAAATACAGGTATGTGCTACCATGGTAATAAGAGCCATTACGGATGTGTTACCACGCTAATAAAAGTAATTGCACATTTGTTACCATGGTAACAGAAGTGATTGCAGTGATGTGTTACTATGGTAATAGCTATGGAAACTGAAGTGATTGCAGATGTGTTATCATGGTAATAACCACTGTAATAAAAGTAATCGCAGATTTGTTACCATGGTGACAGAAGTGATTGAAGTAATGTGTTACTATGGTAATAGCTACGGCAATTGAAGTGATTCCAGATATTTTATCATGATAATAACCAATGTAATAAAAGTCATTGCAGAATCGTTACCATGGTAATGCAGGTCCTTGCAGGTGGCCACAGGGTCACAGTCTCCATTGTTTTCCAGGCAGCGGTCAACAGGAGGCACCACCTTCTCCAAACACTGGACTCCATTACCCACGTATCCCGGCAAACATTCACACTCACGCTCATTCTGGAGGAAACAGATTATGTGATCCGGTTAAAGCGTTGTGTTTGGATGCAGGTGCTCATGGTGTCATATTTCTGTCTGTCCTGCTGTTTTACTGGGTGACCTTTTTTATTTTTTAAGTATTTAAGTCCGTGTGATGTCATAAAAGAAACCTTGAGGCTGATTTATTAGTTCAGCTGCTTCATGTCAGAACGAGAAATCAATACAGTTTTAATGAGATTAAATGTGAGATAAAGCTCTTTCATTATTGCACTGCCACTCAAGTCATGCTCTCCGTGTCCTGGATCTTTGTCAAACAAATATTCACATAGAAAAAAAAAGCCTGTTAACCCAGTTATGGAAAGTCCGACGTCAGCAGCCTGTTGCTTTGTGTTACTTCACACACAGCTTCGTGTGAATGTAGTGGGAGTTACACTATAACTTTGTAAAAACATGTTGCACCATACATGTTAGTGACAATGTGGAGTTAAAATAGAACTTTACATTAAGCAAATGTAAGTGTGACTTTCAGGACAGAATTATTATTTTACCACAAAGATATTTTTCCGGAGACTTTTGTTGTTGTTGTTGTTTTAATTTACAATCATATTTATGTGTGACACAGCCATTCTTAATTTAGTAAAAAAACAAATCAGCAATCAGTAATGGATATTTAAATATTATTGAGGTGATGTTAAACACACGTATAATATATTAGCTAGTTTACACGTGATGGCATACATTACTTTCTCTTTTTTGAATACAAAAAGTCTATTGTAGATCTCTCACTTGCTGTGTCTGTTTCTCCCCTTGAATCTGAACGTTGAGCTGGAATAAACATCTCTGTAACAATGTTTTGGTTACGACTGACTCATTTTTTTCATAGTGTCGGTAGAGCTGGTGTCACTGAACAACGTGGCGAGTTTATTGTGAAACTAACTTGTTGCAACATAACGGTATTGACTTTACTCTCAAACTTAAGAACACACTTATGTCGAGCTGGTGCATCAGGCTCTTGGTTACTGCAGAAAGACTAATAATCAGATGACTGAAGTGCATTAAAACACAGAGACCAAAAGACTGTGTGGGGAGGATCCTCCCCCCCAGCTTTTGAATTCCACTAAGAGATAACTGTGGGTTTGAATAGACCTTTTCAGAGACTGCAAGAATCTGCCAAGTGGCCTTCTCACCTCTCATAATAAAGGTGTCAGAATTAACATTGGCCAGAGAAGGAACCAGCATTCTCAGCCCCGGAGAGACCAATGCTTTGACGTGATAATAAAATGAATAGCAGGACGTGGAACCACTTAACGACCTTTTGGGTCATCTTTGTTGTGGATCACAGGGGAAGGAACCATTTCCACTCAAGACAAAATAAAAGAGGAAGAGAGACTAGTGTTTAATTTGAGACTGAATACTTTTCACATCAGGAAAATTACCAGAATTAAACGAATAATGGCCTTCAGTCTCTTTCTCTTCCCTCATCTCTGTCTTACACACACACACATACAAACACACACTTCTCCCTCCCCTTCAGCTCTTTCTTATCACAACAAGCTCAGATCGTAAATTGGCCTCTATTCCTTTCATGACTTTCCAATGTATTTCTCCTTGTTCAGCACACATCTGAATTAATGTGAATTAGCTGTCCAACTATTTAGTAATTCGGTTAATATTTCTCAGTAAATGTTTTCATGAAAAATAGTTCAACTCCCATATCTGTGTGATATAAATTGACAGGGGATGTATAATGCACATTTCCAGGACTATACTGATATTCTGGGGCTCTACTGGAATATCTTTGCATGATTTACAGTTCAAAAATCTCCTTGTTTATCTTATACTGGCTCTTTATGCAGCCCCTCAGTTCAGCCTCTGTCTGAAAGAGGCTGTTTTTAGCTCCTGTCTCTTTAAGGCCCCCCTCCTGATGAGCCTACTCTGTTCTGATTGGTTAGCTTCTGCCTCTCAGCTGACTTCTGGCAGTATCAACTTCTCAAATACATCCGTACATGTTTGAGCCCCAAATCTGATCCGAAACATGTGAGTGGACAATGTGAACAACACACGCAACGACCTTCACAACAACCTTAGCAGCAAAGGCTACGGAACGGATGGCTGTTTGTGGGCATTTGCAAACAATCTGACATCATCACGAGGAGGAAGTAGAGGTGACATTGAAAGCGAAGTGTTCAGAGCAGGCTGAAGCCCTGGATTTTTACATATGTTCATCTCAAGTTTTTGGAAGATTAACATAGACATCTGGCATAAATAAAAATGACAGAAAATCCCCAAAAGCATAATATATCCCCTTTGAAGAAAAATAATAAATGTGCTGTGAGGGTTTTTACTCACCGGACCGGTGAACTTGCAGGTGGCAAAGTCACTGCAGCCGCCATTTTCCTCTTCAACACATCTGGACAGAAAAACAGCACAACGTCACATCTCTGACATGGACGTCTTGCATTAATATTAAATCATCTTTGATAAAAAAAAAAAAAAAAAAAAAGGAAACCACAAAAGCAAATTTAATTCAGAAAATAAATGACAGACAGCTGTAAAGGCCAAGCCCACCTGTTGATGGGCTCGCAGGAGTAGCCGTCTCCTTGGTAATTGCTCTGACAGGTGCAGTTGACGAGCAGTCCCGTCTGGTTACAGTCTGCTCTCTGGTGACAGCCGCCGTTATACTCAGAGCAGAGATCTGGAGCTGCAGCGAGTTTAATAAAACTGTCATTTGATCTGCTCACATGGTGGACTTCATGTCAGGAGAGAAACATGACAGCATCTCTTCTGGAAATGTGCCGTCTTCATATTTACACATCCTTCTTATTATTATAGTAGTATATTGAGAGCAAAGAGGAATATGGGATTTCTGATATCTATACACACACATGTCAAATTTTACACCTCAGATAACTGCCAAACATAGATCATGTCTTCTTCCTTGTTATTTTCTTTCAAATGTATTAAATATTTCTAAACATCTAATAATTAAAGAGGATAAAAACCTAAGGAAAATGTGTTCTCTATATAGGTTTTGATATATTTTGGTTTGTCTCTGTACTCTATCACATTGTTTGGATTTTCATCTTGAAGGGTGTTTGAGGGTTTGAGTTCCCAGTTTTAGGTCAATGCAGCAGGACAATAACAACACCTGACGTAAGCGAGCCGCCGTTCTCACCACTGTTGTGGATATTTTTAGCGATGGTCAGCAGTGGAGAGAGGCGTACACAAGACTTTTGATGTCTCAATGCTGAAAATGTTTATTGAAAGCACTTGGCCAAGTGGAGAACCAAAAACAGTAAACACCAGAGTGTTTTGCTCCGATGCTGTCTCTTTCTGTTCTGCCCTCTGAAGGTCCGAGTCCTAGTCTTTATCAGCCTACAATATGAAAAATTAGTCTGATTGGTTCACTCGTTTCTAAACAAGGGACAGTTTAAGTCACGTTGCATGTAATTTCAGCAGTTTTGGTTTGAGCATCTGACTGTGTCATCCACCCATCTGTGTTGTTTAAGGGAAGCCTCCTCTGACCTTGGTAACCATGGAAATGCTGATATACCCTCTATCAGAGAGGTTTTTCTGCCTTCCCTAAAACATCACGGACAGCTGAAGTCTCAAGGAGAAAATATCTTAATCTCTGATTAAGAATTACAGTGGGACCTCAAAGCCAAGCTTGACCCAATGTAACCCAATTTGTAACCTCTAAAGATGGAAAATTGCATAACAACCACCATCTAGCGCAGCAACACTGAGTGTCCTGACAAGCTGTATCGTTATCTGGTATTGAATTAGACTGTAAGTGGCAGCTGAGAGGATCATATGGGTCTCTCTCCTCTCCATCCAGTACGCCCATCTATACCAAGGTGATGTCCTAGACGGAGATGTTTATGAAAGACCTCCACCTTCCCACCTGACTCAGACTGTTTGACCCCCTGCTGTCTGCAGCAAATCAAAAACCACCAGGATGAGCTTCACACTCCTTACAGCCACCCAGCACTCAAAACACACCTCAGTTAACAAACAGAAACACACATACAAACCTTCTCATGTTGCATATTTGTGTTGCTACTTTGTATGTGTGAATGTATCGTGTTTTATCTTTTTGCTCTGCTATATGTACTCAATTTGAACAAATTATACATGTTTATTGCACTTAGATGTTTTTATGTTTTGTCTGAGAGACAATATTTCACTAAGCTGCATTTTCTATGGTTGAACTAATAAATTAAAACCATCTGATCATGTGTTTCACGGCTAAAGATCACACTGAAAACAACAGAAAGCAGGAAATGAATCTGGCTGCAGTCCAGAGCCGACGGAGCATCACAGAGAAGATATTGAGTGTCTGATGATTTATTTAAGTTTATATGAGTTTGTCCTGTTATCTTTTGTCCCCTAAACTCCCTACGTAAACTCCCTAAAATTAGGTCTGATAGTCACTGTAACACACAATAGTCACTGTTTTCTTCATCTGAAGGAGGACAAAAGTTTAAAGTTGTTTATTTGAGCCACAGCAGAGGCGGGTGATCTAACATCCTGCAGCACGCAATCAGCCTTTAAATTGTGATTAAATTTTGATTAAATTTTTCCACAGAACTTTATACTCTGTTTGCAGTTTCTGTCTTTTGTATCTGCAAAGCAACAATTCTAATCATTTTTGGCATATGATATATATGATAGCTTGATGTGTCTTGTTGTAATGTTGCTGCTTTAACTCACTGTCATCGTGTGGACTTAAGACTGCAGAAAACTCACGTTCTGAAGTGCAGAAGGTGCCGTTCCCCTGAAACCCAGATTTACACTGACAACCAACACCTGGCATACAGTCGGCCTGAGCGTGGCACTGCCGGCACTCCTCTGGGATCTCGTCTGGACAGCAACGGACAGATGATTCATCAGAGGAGGAAGTTACAAAAGGTAAACAGTAAACTGTAAAATAAAACTAAATAAAAGTGAAATCATGTTTGGAAATGTTCCAAAGTTAATATAATCAACATGTCTGTATCACATGAATCAACTACAAAGCACTTCTGCATCTACACTTGGATCAAAATACATACATATGTATCATGCTGATTGGCTGATGATACCTAAATCCTGTCAGGGAGTATTAGTACTGTGTACAAAGACAAATACTGAGCAGTCATGAGTTACAGCTTTTGAAATGTATCATGTTGCTGTAACGCCACCTGTAGGTGAAATGAAACATTTAAGGAGTTGAAGCGTTAGCTGATGCGTCAGTTGAATGTTAATTTATGATGAAGTTAAATCTCAGTCTGATCAAAAGCACTAAAAGCAGTTGAACTGTCAGTTGAGGAGTAATAGATGAAAGCACTTGAACTGTACAGCTCAAGAGTAAGTGATGAAAGCAGTCAAACTGTCAGTTAAAGAGGAAGCGATGAAAGCAATTGAACTCTCATTTGAAGATGAAGAGAAAAAAGCAGCAGAAACTGCAGGTGACGAGGAAGCACCGGAGATAATTCAGTGTGCTTTTAAAACATTAAAGTGTCAGTTGCAAGAAATAACAGCAATTAGTCTATTTTGAAGTGTTTTTTCTTTATTCCTTTCTAAAAATTTTAACCTAACAAAGAAAATATTAACTTATAATTTGTAGGAGAAGCGATAAAAAACTGTTTTGCAAAACTTCAAAATAGACAAGCTGTTGGTGGAAAGTTGCACATTAGTCTTTAACCAAGGAATCCTGGAAATAAAGAGGGTGTCCTGTTTTCTGTAGTGTTTTGTAAACAGCCACACAATGGCGCCAATCATCCAGACCCACAACAAAAAAGTAATCATTTGTTACTTGATCCATGGCCAAAATCATATATAATGATGATGATATATAAATCCTGCTTAAAGACAAACATAAATTCTGATGGAGGTAAAAGTTAAAGGATAAGTCTGGTGATATACTATATTTTTTGTTACTGTCAGTAAATGTGACCCGAACCAACAATGAAAAACAAGTATTGTGTATCCAAAGCCTGATATATCCTATTCCTGTGCCGTAGACTTCCATTGTTGTCCAAAAACTCATCAATGAGTCACACCGTTGCACTGGGTGACATGTTCCGTCTTTACCATGAACAAACACACTGCAGCTGATATAAAAAGTAAATACTCACTAGTACTAGCACCAAATGTGTATAAATCCGCCACTAAAAATAACCCAAAAAAATCATAAATTCCTCCTGTTTCAGTAACATTTACTAAAACAACTGTGGCAGGAAATGTTTGTGAAACATTTTCAAAGATTTACACCTTCAGTAGGAACAAACGGACTTGGGACTGAGAGCCACAGAAGGGTACAGAAGTCAGACAGTATTGAGATACATTGTCGGTTTTAGTCTTTTCATGGGATTTGTTGACAATAAGAAAAATATAGTTACATTAAGGAACACCAGATTTATCCTTTAAACATCCAGGATTCATATTAAATGTATTCAGGTCCTTACGTTCGGGAGGGAAACTTACCTTGTTTACTCTGGCAGCGATCGCCCTGCCAGCCCGGCTCACACACGCACTGTCCAGAACCTTCAATGCCCTCATCACACTTTCCCCTCTGACCACAGCTACAGACTGACAGAGACAGAGACAGAGAGAAAGAAAAACGTGACTCAACCTTCCTGACTCTGACAATCTAACATAATCTTAGAATAGAGTTGTGAAGATGTAAGAAGTATTTCAGGCGTCTAGGGTTCCTCCATGTAATGTAAGGTATTAGGTGACACTTCATGAATCTGTCCTGGTTGAATCATCAGTACAAGCCTGTGGACATAAAACCTAAAAGAGTCAAGTTAAAGGATGGGTTCACAATTTTTCAAATGTGTCTTAAAACAACAATCAGGTGTCCATATGAGCATTAAAAGAGGTTTTCCTCACTGTAATCATGTGTGCGCCTGTTCATATGCTTTCAATGTAAGTGATGGAGGCCAAAATCCACAGCGTATCCAAACAATGATTCAAAATCTAATGTCTAGTGTGGCAGGCTGAGTGTGTTTGAGAGAGAGAGACCCATAGACGAGGCGGGAATCCAAGGTTAAAAAATGCAGAGCTGTTTTATTTTATTTTCATTTCTTTGTGGATTTCCTTTTCAGTGGGTATGTGGTTTAAGCTCTGCAAAGAGAGAGCAAAATTATTAACATCAAATCAATTCACTACAGAGATTGTGTGCGATAAAGATAAATCAAATGTTAAATAAGGAAATTCACCTATAGGATGCACACAACATGACTGAGGTCAAAAAGAAAGAACAAAGCAAGGATATATAGTCTCTCATTAGGGTGACGTGAGCGCACCTGAGGGGGTACTAGCTGTGCACCTGGATGGAAGTCTTCTACTTTGATCTCGTTCCAGGGTCTGTGTCATTCTTCCAACAGGCCATAGGGAGCAAGGAAGTTGGGGATCGACAATCATAATTTGTCCCTGTTTTAGGTTCTCCTCGTCTGTGTTCTAGTTTGGTCTTGGTTGCAGGTCTGGAAAGTGATGGCTGATAAAGCTTGCCCAGAAGTGATCGGCCAGGATTTGAATAAGATGCCAGCATCTTTTCCCAATCAGCTAGCTGCTTGCATGCACAACCTGGGGAAGCGAAGCATCCTGCCGCCTCATCAAAGGCAGATTTGGGGTAGCTTGGGCTGGTAGCTGAGAAACTGGGACTGATGATTGGGCTAGAAGATGGGGAGGTCGACCAGGAGGCAGGAAAAACAGACAGGGTCACTCGGGAAAGCAACTGGAAGGCAGGACAGACTGCCAGTGTCGCTCCGGAGGGCGACCAGGAGGCAGGACAGATGGGCAGACTCACTCTGGAGGTCGACCAGTTGGCTGGAGTGCAGGACTGGAGTCTGGCAGCTGGAAGACAGACAGGTGAGCCAGTGTAGCCAGGAAAACAGGAGGCTGCTGCAGCACGGGAACTGAAGACAGCTGCGGCTCAAGAACTGGAGACAGCTGCAGCTCAGGCTCAGTGGACCATTGAGGCTCTGGTTGTGAAAGATGAGGGGGCACTGGAAGTCACGGCACCAAGTGAATGAGAAGATGACAGAACCTGAGAGAGGCTACAACTCATACGGATCTCCCCAGTCGAGTCAGAATGTTTCAACAAGTAAAGAAGAAAGGAGTTTAGCTTTTTCCAGATCTCATTCGGGTTGCCTAAGCTTCCTTACCCTGGAAATGTGGTTTGTGAGACACTCGTGGCTTCCGACAGCCTAACGAGCCCGGTCATCAAGCCTCCTATGATAATTTTCTGCCTCCTCTTCCTCATGCTGCTGTCGGCGTAGTTCACCCAGCTCTGATATCTCAGCTGCTCCTCCAAAGCTGCTGACTGCACAGGATTGAGTGCCTCTTTCAAAGCTTGACTTGATCTCTGGCCGCGGGACGAAGAAGAACTGCTGACTGAAGCTTCTCTCCCTTGTGTGGGTTCAGGTTTTGATCACATTGCTTGCTTATGAAGCCACATCACTTACATTGTAAATGCATTATGAAGGGATCTTCTAATGCTCAGTATGAACAGTTGGATTATGGCAAGTAAAACCTATTTCAATGTTTATTTGTGCACCTGACTTTTTTTAAGACAGACTTGGAAAATTGTGAACCCATCCTTTAACTACGACTCTCAAGGTGCATTTCAGTAACAAACATCCAATCACAGAGCTTCAAATTCTGTCATGTGCTCCACTAATGTCAAGCTTAAACTAAAGATTGCATGTAAAAACCTGATAAGACATTCAGTTTGGGAGAAACTCAGTAACCACGGCAACGGGGCGTGTTGTGTTCATAACCGCAACGTTGAGTTTTGAATTCGCTACGGCTCTGATTCACACTTGAGAAGACTCCTACGTCTCTGAGTTGATTAAACATTGTGTAGATCATAAAAAAAGAATTTTGAAACCTAAACAGAAGATGATCAGCAGCTGTTTAATATTTCGTCTGCTGGGTGACTCTGACTGAAGACAGCTGGAAGCACACCCAGCTGTTTGATGGTGATTGTGGTGGCGTTGGAACGTTGCTATGGAGACAGACTGCTGAATAGCTGATAGAGGTGAGACTGTCTGCTGAGTTGAGATTTTATTGGGGATTGGGGGGAGGGGGATAAAGAGAAGTTCTCATGTGAACTGAGGCTACGGAGTCCACAGAGATACCGCGTGGAAAACAACAGGAACTATGATTGGTCAGCCTGGGCTTCGTTTGTTTTCTCCTACAGGTTTCTGATGCTGGTTGAGATTATTGAGCGTGAACACAACATGACTCAGGCTGAAGGAAGTTATCTTCTCCTTTACAGAAACACACGTCTAGCAAAGCAATCTTAAACTCATCTTTTTGCCTTAACCCGCAATTAGTTGCCTTTAAATTGATTTCTTCATGACCTTGTGCTGCACGGCGGGTCGCTTTCTGTCTCAATGAATTTATTAAGCACCGTCCTGCTGACGAGATTATTGATTAGTGCAACTGTTCTGATAACCATTGCATCTCTCTAACCTTCTGTTTGTTTGTTGCCCTCTCTCTTCTCTCCCTATTTTCTCCTCCTGTCCTCTCTCCTCTCTCAGGCACCTCTTGCTGGACCAGCACCCATCCTGGATCCGCTCTGCTTCCCCTGATGTTGGTGCCATTTTCTGAGGTTTTGGATCTGGTTCTCCATCCTGCAGGAGTTCAGCCTCACCTCATGTCCCTCTCTCTCTCTCTCTCTCTCTCTCTGAATGATGTCTTTATCCTCTTCTTTCTCCTGTGTGAATAACGTCTTTTCTTGTGTATGTGAATGGTGTGATGTGAGTCTCCCCTGTGTGCATGTGTAGTCTGCCCCCCTGCCAGGTCTCCATGGTGATGGATGTTGCGTGGCTCAGGTCCCACTCTGTTCTGGTGGCAACCGGAAGCTGCTTGGCGTCTTCTTCATCACATTCTTCATATATATTATAAATCCATTACAATTTTGTTATCCTGTTTAATGCTGTGTTTCTGTTATTTGCGTTCTGTTCTGTGTGTATTGATGATACAATCAGCCACTGGTGATATTTGTCATTTCAACCAGTGAAAGCAGCGTTCAGGAGCGGATAAAAATGAGAAGCTGCTACTCGAATGCTTTGCACATTGGTCTTTGCTGACAAAAGGAGATTTGATAAGAGATTGTTAACCTGGGTTTAACAAATCTGGATATTTGTTATCCAGCTTTTTTTCTTAAAAATGAAAACAATTAATTGATTATCAAAATAGTTGGAGATTGGAAACTAATCGGAAATTAATCGTGGCAGCTCTAAAGTTAATGACTGATCTCTGCTTCAAAAACTAATTTATGAAAAACAACAACGTATTTATATCTTTATGAATATATTCATCATTTTGCTATAAAAACCATCCACATGGAATAATATAACTTTATTCTAAAATGAAGTAATGAAGTAATAAAGTAATAAAGAAATAAAGTAATAAAGTAATGTCCTCTGAAAGGAGGAGGACCTTCAGTGTGTTTCACTGTCCATGCTGTACCTGTGCAGTTGGGGCCGTAGTGACCAATCTCACACAGTTCGCAGGCTTTTCCTCTGAAGCCATCGTGGCATTGACACCTTCCTGAACCACGCACATTATCATCACAGTCACCGTGGTTACCACAAGGAGCCTCCACGCCACCTGGACAAACTGAAACACACAGGAAAGGTGTGAAATTGATTCAAAAACAACACATTTAGATGAGGAGGGCTCCCCTGACAATTTTCCTAATTTTGCAAAGCCAGATATCCGTCTCACCAAGCTATTTGATGCTAATTAAGTGTAAAAGTTGGTAACTAAAGAGACAGTCTTGATCTTTGCCATGGCGGACCTTTTGATTTGTCAAATTACTTTAACAAAGCGTGCATTCCTGAGACACTTCAGTGCTACAGCAGGTCAAAATATCCGCTATGGAAAAGTTCAATAAAAATAGAGGGAAGATGTTCATAACCAACACAAAACCAAGCTGAGGTGTTTCTTCTGGAGGTAGACATTTTCACACTCATACCATCACATGACTGCCTCAGGTCAGGATTTGTTAATTCCAGCCTAAATTAAAACAGCACTTTGGTCCAAAGGAGAATATCTGCTCAGCTGCTGGCCAAATTTCCATTAAAATCAGGCCCCCCAGAATGATTTCTATTGGTTTTTTTGTGACCTCCTGACCTTTCATGCACGCAAGAAATATGTAAATCTAATGTGCAGATTGCCATGAAATGTTCTGATGCCGTTCTTGTTCTCCAGAGGATGAACACTTAATGACCCTGTGACCTTTCCTAACTGAACATTTTTAACATTTTCACCTCTACAACTGATAAGAATGAACAATGGAGCCTTAAGGGGACACAAGATTTTCTCCAGACCTTCCTTCCTTCCTTCCTTCCTTCCTTCCTTCTTTCCTTACCTTGACAGTCTCGACCGTAGTGGTTTTTGCAGCACTTATGGACCCAGGAGGGAGTCTGACAAACTTTCTTACAGCCCATCCGGTTGAAATGATCGTTTAGGTCAGAATACCAATTTGGGTATCCATACCTGGAGCGAAAGTTAAAACATCGCTCCCTTTTTCCCTGGAAGAAGGCAGAAATGACATTTATCTCTAACATAGCTCAGGTATTGTACAAGCTGCTGATGTTCAGATTTTTTTAACAGACAGGCAGATCTCACCGTGTCTTCATGTCTGATGGGGCAGGATGGAGGGAAGAGACAGCGTCCACAGCCTCCCTAAGGCATTTTAAGACAGAAAATTTAAATCCAGCCTCCAATATTAGGAGGAATCAGTGTGGTATTGGTATAAAAAGGTGGTACTAGTAGCAACAGTAGCTCTAGTTGTAGATGAATTAAGGCCTGATCACACCAGAAAGTGGTGCAGTGACATTTATTCGTATGTTTTCATGAAATATTTGTGCTACTCACACAACTCTCTGAACTTCTTTCTAGTCTATACTGGGCTGTTTATTCACTGACACGTCATTTCATTCAATAAAGAGTTAGCGAAGATGAGAAAAAAGCTCTCTGGCAGGCATTTAGAAAAGCTATTAGCTTGGTGTCTGATGGTGCAATTAAGGTCATACAGTTTATTCTGAAGACATATTTGTACCATCAACTCTTGCTTTTCTTAGACAGAGTTAATAAGCTACGATATTCTCTCAAACATCAGCACCGTCATGCGTCAAAGTTCACCAATGACGAACACGGTGCAAGATTTACATTAATTTCGCTGCCTGCAAGTGAATCCACTTATTCTATTGAAATAAACTGATTTCACCTAAAATGTTGTTGCTTCAAATGCTTGTGTGATCAGGCTTTTTGAATTACAATGAGCAGTAACTCTGGCAGCAGACTGTCCTGGTACAAAGAGTTCTACTAGAAGTGTTTATTTTATTATTACAACTAGTACAAGTATTAACATTTATACTGTGAGTATTAAAGCAGTAGCAGTATTAAAAGTAATAGTATCAGTACTACTAACATAAGTGGTTCTCATCTCGAGACCGTCGCAGTACGCTCCCAGTCCAGGTGGCTCCAGTAGCTGGTCGATGCCATAAGCAATGCCCTCAGTGAAGGTCAGGTAGCGCTCCACAAGCTTGGCTGCGTTCTCATTCATTAATATATCCCCCTTAATACATAATAATACACACACACACACACACACACAAAGTCAGTAACTTTTTAAAACAGCTCGCCACAGTCACAGAGCCAAAACAGAAAATAATAAAATAGAATAGAGCTGCAATGATGAGTCGATTAATCGATTAGTTGCCAACTATTAAATTAATCACCAACTATTTTGATAATTGATGAATCATTTTGAGTCATTTCTTAAGAAAGAAAATGTCTAAATTCTCTGGTTCCAGCTTCTCAAATGTGAATATTTCCTGGTTTCTTTCTTTATTTTATAGACCAAACAACTAATCGATTAATTGAGCAAATAATCGACAGATTAATGTATAACGAAAATAATCAGTCTTTAGTCTGTGGGCTGGTGTGACAGCTGTCAATCAAACTAAAGAATGTAATGAGTCAGTGCGAACATAAAACGGACCGCATGAAGTGTGAAAGTGACCATAGACCATCAGGGTTAGGTTCCAGGATGTTGTTCCCGCTAATATGAAACAGTGTTCTCTCCAACATCACCATGGTAACATGAGACAGCACCAGTTACTATAGCAACAGTCAGCTGTCAGGTGCAGAAGCAAACATGGCTACCTGTCTGGTCTGTATGAGTGCGCGTGCTTTCTCACCACCAGGGTCTTGTCACAGTTGAACTTGATGGTGGATCCGTACATGGTGCGGTACGTCGAGAATACACTTGGGTGACTGATACCTGTCAGCTACACACACACACACACACACACACACAGATATACTCATGAAGAGCTACAACAGACACTCCATGACCTTTCCTCTATAACTACCCTCAGGATAAACTTTACATTTTCAGCTGAATTACTGGTAAGCAGCCAGTAACAGAGCTGAAGGGTGGTCAGGAGGAGGAGGAGGTCATATGTTTTTCATTTTTATAATCTGTATATGTTTATATACACTTTGCTAAAACAGTTTCTTGTAAAAGTGAAAAAAAATAATGTGTGGTGGTTAAGTTGCCCACAGACAACCAAACAACAAAACCTTGTTTTTGAGACCACTAGAGACCAATAAGAACCACATTAATTTGATACTAAAAAAGCATTATAGTTCCTAAAAAAAAAATATGTGAAACTTTAAATCAAATGGGACCTGAAGACAATCTCGATAAACAGAAACTCTGCTGTTGTTGTGATCTCCTAACCGTGTTGATCACTAACTTTTCAAGGATGTCTGAAAATGCTCATCTTATTTATTTGATACGTTGTGATGGATAAAAAGCCTGCAAGTGATAAAATGAAAGTCGGAGAAAGCGTTCAATGAAGGTTTTAATGACATAATTTGAGAAAAACTGCTCCAACTCTGCATAGTGAATAGTAACACTGATCACAGGTTTAGAGCTGAAACGATTGGTTTATTAGTCATTAGAAAGGCAAGTAACTATAACTATGTTAATAACTAATTTATCATTTTTCAAGCAAAAATGCCAAATATTTGCTACTTTTTCTTTGTCTTATATCATAGTAGATTGGATTTATCTGTGTTTTGGACTGTTTGTTTGGAAAAAAAAACAACACATTTTATGACATCACCTTTGGTTTTATGACACTATGATGGAAATTTTTACAATTTTCTGACATTTTATAGACAAAATGATCATCATTGTTTTCCTTCTGGGCTGTGATTAACTTTTCATCCTTTAGGGGGATAAAGTTGGGCTTCAGCGTTAATGGGTATTGATACTAAATGAGTTACATTTGAGTATCAAAGTACTGACACTTTGTCATTGAACCTTCTTCTTCCTCATCCTCCTCCTCCTACCTTGCCATTGCGTATGATGTGAGCCTTCACAGTTGCAGCCAGCTCGTCTTGGTGGTCGGGGCTGTAGAGCCAGCGCTGTCTTTCAGCTGGCAGGGAGTCGAGAGCCTTGTTTGTGGGCCAGAACATGGTGAACGGCTGGTGGATGGACATCTGGATCATAGGGAGTAATCCTGCGTCCTACACAAAGAGGACAGAAGGGAAATTTTTTAATGCTACAATTATTCTGGCCAAAAACGATATTAACATAATAACTGTCAAACTTTCCTGAAATACATTAGTGCTAAAACATAATAGAATTACTTCACACCATGATTGCCTTGGATTTAATTAAACCCAACAAACTGAGCAGTAAACAACATATTGCAGCTTTGTTGGACAACAAATATCATCATCAAAAGCAGGTTGGTTGTTAAAGACAGTTGACTAGAGATTACTTTGAATGCAGCATATTGTTTGTGTTTCTTATTCTATGTACGATTCACTCGTTCATGCTTTCACACCACACATGTTCTGATTTCTTCTGGGTGTTAACAGTTGGGAAGGAAAAACGTTTCTGTTGCCTTTCACACCTATTTATATGAGTCAGGGGTTTCCATTGTGACCGTCACAAGGTCAAAGACAAAGAACAAACTGAAATCAACTTGGAGTGCTACTGTGCACGTCTCTGCATGCCTCTCACCGTGACTTTTTTTGTAATGTTATGTTTTGGTTTTTTTTTTCATTTCTTTAGGAAAGGGGTCCTCGGAAATTTTTAACAATCAGAAGTGGGCCTTAAGCTACAAAAGGTTGAGAACCCCTGATCTAAACATTGTAATTGAAGTGAGTACAAGTGATTGACTGTGTGCAGGGTTTTCTGGTTCTTTTACAGCCAGAGTTTATGAGCCTACACACCTGTTTATAAAAACCTGTTAGAGGGCAATAACTTTGAAGTATTACCTGCTAGCTGTTAATAGTTAAAATCATTTTTAAAAGGCAGAATGTTTGTAAACAGCAATGTACCGTGGCACAGTTTGGCCTCCTAAAAACCACAAGCACCACCCAAAGAGCATGAGCAGAGGTGAAACTAACCCATGAGGAAGAAATGTAACGCACGTGATCTTAAGGCAGTTTCCTCTTTGTCAGTCATGTAAAACGCATGTTCTCTCTCACTGAATGTTGCAAGTCAGCACCCATAAACTAACTGCAATTCAGAAGGTCGAGTAGTTGATGTTCACAAAGCGAGTGATGGCCTTGTGTCATTAAAATAAAGTACAGCTTTGCCTCAGTGCAGCCTCACAGAGCCTCTGGTGTGGTTGTATTGGCTTTGTAATTAATTTCACTTTTTCTAATGTGTGTTAAGTAAATAAAATTCTCATCAATTATGGAGATATTGATGAAAATTTTATATATATATATATATATATATATAAATCACAGTCATAGTCTTCAGGTGTGCGCCAATGCACCTGGCAAAGATTCACAAATAAATGTTCCTTTGTTTCTAGGACCGTCGCTATAGAATTGAATCCTGACCATCTCTATGACATCATGTTGGTGATCACAGCCAACCTGTATTGTAACTAAAAATGCAAAGCTGCAGGACGTATTTATCAAATCTTATCTTCAACACTGGACTTTCACAGTGTCTCTCGGTGACTTCAGCTCGATTAGATTTGACGTGCTGTACGGAGTCCCGCAAGGGTCCATTCTTGGGCTTCTACTGTTTGATTTGTTTATGCTTCCACTTGGTATGCTACTATCAGCTAACACAGGATCTGTTATCATAGTTATGCAGATGATACCCAACTATACATCTCACTGTCTCTGGATAACATTAACACATTAGATTCACTGTTACTCTGCTTGAAGGATGTTAATCTCTGGAACTGAACAAAGACAAAACAGAAATCAGGTCTGGAAGTTCTTTGCCATCACTGACCTGGGAGTTATTGATGCTGACTTAAATTTTAATTTCACACATTAGCAGAATCACCAAAACATCCTTCTATCATCTCTGAAATATCTTCCGTAGCTTTATCTCTCAAGCAGATTCAGAAACACTTTGTCTTTTGACCTTTGTCTCCAGCGACTAGATTACTGTAACGCCGTTTTTATTGATCTTACTGTAAAATCTATTCAACCGACCGGGCTATAAACCACTATATGGCCTAGCCTCTGACATCTTGACTTGACTACTATGGTTTGACAGGTTCACAATTTTTCAAGTGTGTCTTAAAACAACAGTCAGGTGTCCATATGAACACTGAAAGAGGTTTTCCTCGTTATAATCATTCCTCCTGTTCCTACTAACTATTAAAAGATCCCCTTCAAATGTGCTGTCAATGTAAGTGATGGGGGCCAAATCCACAGTGTGTCCACACATTTTGTGCAAAAATGCATTAAAAAGTTAATCTGAAGCTTATATAAGGCTTCAGCAGTCTGAGTTAATCATATCAAGTGGATATCTGCCAGATTTACAGTCTCTTTGGCATCAAATTCCCTCTTTGTGTTTCCTTGGACAGTGTTTCCCTGTTGAGCTGTGGTGGAAATATAGTAACAAAAAGAGGGACTTTGGCACTAAAAAGACTGTAACGTTGAAAGATATCTACTTGATTTGACTCAGTTGGAAGGCTGAGGCTTCATAGTAGCTTAAGATAAACAGAAGGAGGACTGTGGATTTTGTCCCCCATCATTTACATTGTGAGTGCATTATGAAGGGATCTTCTAATGGTCAGTGTGAGCAGGAGGAATGATTACAGCGAGAAAAACATGATTCAATATTCATTTGGGCACCTGGCTGTTGTTTTAAGACAGACTCGAAAAATTGTGAAGAAGATGATGCACACAGTCGTTTCCCCCAGTTACCCGATGCTTTTGGATGGCGACATCAGGAGAGGATTGGTCAGAACGGACGGTCTGTGTTGTCGTAGTAGTGTCTCCTTTGGTTTCGTTTGTTGTTGTTATTATGTGTTATTATCTTTGGTCACCGTTGTGTTTCATTGTGTTCTCTGATTTTGAAAAAAAGAGGTGAGGAGAGGTGTAGTAGAATAAGAAGTTGGCATCAGTAAGTAGTTCTCAGATAGAAGGAGGTGAAAGAGGAAGCAAGGTAGATATAAAAAGAGGATGTGTGGATGTGGGGGGGTAAATGAAGGGGGAGGCAGTGAGCGAGATGTAGCTGTAGGAGGTGGTGGAAGGAGGTGTGGGAGGAAAAATCTTTTTTTTTTTACCTCCACGAGTTTGTAGAAACGGCTGTAGCCATAAAAAGTGGTTGCTGAGGTGAAGTTCATCTGAAAACAGAGAGATATAGAGGTCAAACTGCATGTCTGTCAATTCTGATTAATCCTCAGACATTTGTTTATTTCAATCAATCAACTAAATGACAAAAACAGCACACACCGTGTCAGACTGGATACGCAGTTTGTCCTGCAGCTTGTAGGGCGTCAGCATAGTGTCGATGTAGTGAATGATGCCGTTAGTAGTGGTGTAATCACTCTTAATGATCTTTGACCTGTTGTTCACCAAGACTGAACCCTGCAAGACGAGAGAGACACAAAGGGCACATTAGTTTAATGTCTATGGGACTGCCCAATCATCCAAGCTTTCTGGGTATTATTTCTTTTGTTACTGGTTTGAAGAAGACACAGCAGAGACAGAAATAATATACCGTCTCTTCTTCGCTGGTTTTCTGTGGCTGACTTGCTTGTCTGTCCTCCGTGCATGTCCAGCAGGAGGAGAATTACCTGTTTTGGCGTTTTATTGTGTATGGAGGTATTTGTAGAAACAAGCTGAAACGCCTGGGGTTGGATGCATGTTGTTTGGTGTGGAAGAGTCATTTTCTTGTGTAAACAGTCAGACCAGTGTCAGCACAGAGACAGTGTGCAGAATGATGTCATTTCGAGTCAGCGCTCATGATATTTGACTACTGGCCAATGAGCACTTGTGATATTTGAGTGATTTCTGACTTATAACTTGTGATTATTAAAGGCCACAGGCCCTCTTTTTATTTTCAGTCTTAGAGAGGTGTGAGACACCATTGTTTCTAACTTGAATCATATTTGGATTATTGCCAAAGCGTCAAGGTCACTAATGATGTCATTGTGGGAGGGGTTTTACTGGAAGTGATGTCATCAGGGTAGGAGCTTACATGGGAGTCTTAGCAACAATGGTCGAAAATTCCTGGATTTGGTAGAATGAGGTTGAGTCGTAGAAAACAGGCTCCACAACAGGAGGAGTTATGAAGGGTATATAAGACGATGTTTTATGATCCTACATTAGGTCTTTCATCCATGGACGAAGCCTCTGTTTACTTGTATTGCACTTGATACACAGTAAATCTTTTTATATTGAACTCTGCCAGTTTCAGTGTATTTCTTTAAGTTTGGATCATCTTGATTTTTGGAACAAATATGTTAAGGAAGACCTGAAGATTTATCGGCCCATCTGAAGAACTTCCACCACACTGACTAACTCTGGCTTGATAGTCTTTTGCACTCTCTTGCTCTTGAAAAACTTGCATTCATGAATAAGGGCAAATAAAAAATTTAAAAAAAGAGTTTTTAGAGGGGGAGAAAGAAGCCTTTTTGCCTTGAATATCTGCAAATGTCCTAATTTATGCACACTTTTCCAATGATTTGCTTATATTCTTGTATTTTATTTAATTTTTGTCTATTTCTTTCACTTATAACGTATAGTTGGATGGTGCTTCGATGTAAATGTTTCTACATGCAACTTATTATCTTATATATCTTTATGTATTCGGTTTGGTTTGGTTCATTTAGGCTGGTGTGAAACTTCCAAACGAACTCTGGTGCAGCTTGTTTGTGGTGTAAAAGCAAAACAGACCAACCACATAGTTTAACTTCTATTAAACCCATGTGCTAATTGTGAACTGTTAAAATGATCTCCTGAGCTGAATTAATAGAAAACTGTTTTGTAACCATGGTAACGCGCATTATGCGCATCAGTGCAGGGATTTACACTGACATGTCAGAAAGTTAAAAGGAGTTAAAGCAAGTATGTTGAGCTTGTATCCTCCTCTGTGTATTTTAACAGTTCCCCAGTGAAAAGTGAAACAAGAGAAATTGTAGCAATCACACAGTAACACCATCAATTTTCCATCTGTCACCATTTTTGATGAGGCCCAGTTTATGTCTCAACCATAGACTGTAAAAAATATGGTTGTAGCCGCCGTGACGTCTGAAGAGCAGTTTTGAAGCTCAAAGTGGGAGTCTCTGACCATCGCCATCTTGGCAGCTCCCAGCTAATCCAAAATGGGCAAAGAGGTGGAGCTGAGGCGGGCCGGCCGAATGAGCCACTTAGCAGCTAGCAACCTGTCACTTAAAGCGGCTACGTCCTTAATTATGCTTAACTTTAAGGCTTAATAACATTTAAACGGGTGAGTTATAAAAAAAATCACCCCCCATACAGTTGTCATGAAAGGGGAAATTAGCTATAGAGACAAAAACTGTTTTTTGTACCAGGCTGTAAACATGTCTATTTCTGCTGTAAAGTTGGGCATTTTCACATGGGGGTCTATGGGGATTGACTTGCTTTTAGAGCCTCAAGTGGCCATTCAAGGAACTGCAGTTTTTGGCACTTTTGCATTGGCTTCATTTTTCAGCCCTGGAGATTGCCGCCTTGTCTCAACTAATAATGACCATAAACATTCACGAGAGCGACAGCCGCCGTCTCCATCACCGAGCTCAGCAGCATGACTAACGCCACATGGGAGAGGGAGGAACAAGCTCAACTCGCTGTCTTCATATTTAAACTCTTCAAATCCTTGAGGGTGCTACCAGCGAGGAACAAAAGTCCACAGAATTCACATATTGGGCGAGCGCTCAACAACAACTTACCGTTGCCAATCATTTCATAAAACGTGAAACAATTGAGGCAAAGGTCTGAAAGCACCTTAGTCTTTGAAAAGGCAAAATTATTGTGTGTGTGCGTGTGTGTGTGTGTGTGCGTGCGTGTGTCTGACCTGCTGCAGGCTGAAGTGCAGTGTGTGTCCAGATGTTGAGACAGCACGCTCAGTGGATTTGAGGTCACTCAAGGTCAAAGTCTCACATGAAATGATGTGGTAACGAACCAGATGATCAACACGACCATGCTGCTTCCATTCTTCAACCTACACACACACACACACACGCGTGCGCGCACACACACACACACACACACACACACACACATTCGCCAGTTTACATATCATGCAAACATACTAATACTTGCATATAAAACTGATGAAAATTGTCATTATTATATGATCAATATTGTGACACAGAAATTATGAATGATAAATTGAGATTGGTAATATTATTGTTAAATTGAATAATACACAAACTGCAGATGCTGTACTCACAGTGGAGAATTCGTTGGTTTCCTCAGCAGGGACGAAGACAGTGTTCGCGCCATCGTTAAGACTTCGATGTCCTGATAGCTGAGAAACCCAAAGAAAACAAACTGAACCTGTGGGGCTTTTATCGTGAAGCAAGTTCAACTTAGTCTGGCTCTCTTTGAGTTACCTGGCATCACTGAACGTAAACAGAAATTAACTCCCTGGATTAGCTATTGTAGCTAACTGCATAAGGATTTACATCAGGGGCAACTTGCTGGCCGAACTAGCAGCCTAATTATTTTCAGTAGTTCAAACAATTATCATAGAGTGCCCTGATAGACGAATGGTTACGGCATGTCACATAACTGCAACGTCCCTGGTTTGATTCCAGTTAGGGACCTTTGTTGCATGTTGTGCCCCTCTCTCTTCCCTTCATTCCTGTCTGTTTATCATCAACTGTCCAATAAAGGCAAAAAAGAAGAAAGAAATAATGTAAATGGGAAGCTTGTGCTGCAAGTCCTGATATATGTTGTTTTGCTTTTGAGTTGCATTTCTCAGATCTCTTCAACAGGTGGTGGTGAGTGCAAAGTTAGCAAGACCCATCGTCTGAATGGACACAATTATGAGAATAAGACCCAAGTTAAAAGTTCAGCACTGTCAAGATTTCTTGCTATTGGTAAACAGCACAATTCATGTGTCAAAGTTCATCAGAGTTGGACATGAAGGAAAAAAAACGTGGCAAGCAATTCCATTGAAACGAATCGCTTTGCCACCAAATTTTGAAATTTTGAATGTTGGTATGAACGAGTCTTAACAGGTCACAACGTTGCGTCTTAAAACCTGTACTGTAGTCAAAACTGCCAGTTAGTTTGTTGGAACAAAACAATTTTTAGTGGCCACCAGCACAAATATTGTGCCAGTCTAATTACAGTAATGTCATCGGTCGAAGCCAACCAGTTATACCCACTGGAGACACTGATGTAGGGGCCACTGTCACTGGAGAAAAATAAATAAAATTTATATTTCTTCTTTTTTGGTAATTACTATTTTGAGCAAATGAGTACATAAGACAAAATAAACAAAGGATATACTAGGAGGTGTGTGTGCCACCTAAAAGTTAAATGAATCCAAAAGGTTAGTAAAGTTTCATTTACTGTGTGGATTTAAATTTGACCGACAGCGACTCACATATATCATTCGACGGAAGAAGTTGTTCTCTGGATTTCGGAACACCTCCTGTAAGACAGACAGACAACACAACTTCCTGTGAGGGGGGAGGGGCGTGGCAGTGGGAGAAAAGAGGTCAGCGGGAGGTCAGAGGTCATGTGACTCACAGCGTTGGTGTTTCCGCGGCATTCGAAGCCGTCTCCCACGTGGCCTCTGAGACAGGTGCAGTTCCTCTGACCCTGACCCATGTACTCACAGCGAGCATATTTACTGCAGCCGCCGTTGTTCTGCACACACACACACACACACACACACACACACACACACACACACACACACACACACACACACACACACACACACACACACAAACAACAATAAAAACATCATTCTACATTTTTTCAAAATTTTAAGTTTAAGTTATCCTCAAATTCTAGATTTATAAGGATGATCGGTATAAGGAGGTATTAAGAATACTCCCTCTGGAAAAACTGACCTGTACCCTTCATGACAACGTTGAGGGATTTATTAAGATACGGCGCCCAGTCTTGGACACAGTGGACCCCTCTGGACTGAACCCAATTAACAACACTGGAACCAACTATGGTATACCCCAGTAATGGTGGTGTGTGTGTGTGTTTGTTTTTCCTGTTTCTGTGTTCTGCTCTCCATCTGTATGTCCGTAAAGTGATGACTCCTGCTGATTTTTGTGTTTTGCTCAAAAGCATGAGAAAAAAGCAGGTCTGTGCATATCTGGAACTGGAAGTATATGTAATTGTTCTCAGAACCCAATAAAAAACATTTTAAAAAAAAATTAAGTTCATAAAAAAATATTCAGAGCAGCAGGTGGAGTCTGAGTGAGCTTCAGCGTTATCCAATCACAGCTCTCTCGTCCTCTTTACCCTTTAAAAGCAGCAGTTTCTGAGGATATTGTTCTTCTCCTGGTACAGTACCTCAGATCTACTATGACATAATTATCAAAGGAAGATGATGTTGAATTTACATTTCAAGAAACACAGAAACTCCTGTCAGTGCGTCTAAACTTATCTTTGAAAACAACCATATCAATGCAGTTTGGACAATACCTTACTGTCAGTGAACTATATACAGTGTAAATATATATTTAGCTAGTTGATTACATAGGTTGCTGTTTAAATGCACCAAATACGTTGGTGCTAACATCATGGCTACAAACACTGAGAGCTTGTTGTAATAATCCTGCTGCCATCACAGAAATCATTTTGATTAACCTGAGGAAATGGATGTTGGAGATTTACTTAAAGCTAAAATAAATTTTAGTTCAGGACGCACCCTGATGATGACCAATATACTCCAAATGATCTCACTGTATTAACTTCAGATCTGTGTGGAACAGCTCACTGAGGAATCCCAGAGCCTGTCAGGAGATTTGAATTATTAATGCAGACACCCAGCTGTGTGATCTGTGTGTAAAATTATTTGTTGTGTATCCGCAAAATTAAACTGCAGGCGCATTTTGCAAGCAGCCAGCTCCGTCATAACAAGTTAACATTCAGTCCTTTAAGACTGATTTTATAAAACAATAAAAAAAAAAAACCCATCAATTAACCAGCTGAAATAATTTCAGATGCTCCCACTTCAGTTTCCCTTTTTTAAACAGGTGTCAGTATCTTGCAACAGGACAGAATAAAGAAGATAACTGCACAAGAATCATGAAAATGACACATACAGTTCTGCATGGGTTGACCGGGTAACAGAACCTCCCCGATCCTTGGAAGCCCATCATACAATGGCAGGCCGTCTGGAGACGACAACAGAGCAGAAAGAGAAAAACAGTCAGTCAGTAAAACAGTCAATCACTTCATCCATCTGTTTCCTCCCTCCCGCTGTGCTCAGCCAATCAACAAATCAAATAATCAATTCTCCCTCAGTCCTGTCTTTCAGCAGAGAATCAGCACTGAATCACTTCTGGAGCTGTGAACACAGAACTGTTGGAAAAAAAGAAAAGGAAAATGTTTGTTTTACAACCCGGGTCGATCTCTGAGCATCTTTCCTCATAATATACAGGCTAGTAAACTCAAGCGAGATGAAAAAAAGTGACAGTTCAGAAACAAAGCGCCTGTAGGAATTATTACTCAGTGACGGTAGAGACGACAGGAAATGAACGGAGAGAGAGAGAGAGAGAGACGAAGAACGACATGCAACAAAGGTCTCCGCTTGAATTGGGGACATTGTGGTTCATGGTTTGTGCCCCACAGGACACCAGAACGCCCCCCCAAGAAAATAATTTCAATTTCAACATGCAAATGAAGCATCCTGGTGCCCCTGTGAGCTGAAAACAGAGAGCTGTGATTCAGTTTAACTGCAATATGTACAAGTGTTTAATTTCTAGAGCTGAAACAATTAATTGAATAGCTGATTGACAGAAAATGAATCACCAACAATTTTAATTAACAACTAATGTTTTTGTTATGTTATATATTAAGAAAAAAACGCAAATCATTTTCTGATTTCAAGCTTTTCCAGTCTGATCATTTGCTGCTTTTCTTTTTGTTTTAAATAATTGTAAATTAAATATGAAGGGGGGGGGGGGGGGGGCATCAAGAGCACAGGAGTAAGGTTTAGTTAGCAGATTTACTGCTGGGATTAAACTAAAATTGGGACTGAAAGGAGGAAGACTTGCCACTATGGAAGAAGTCCGGGAAGAATCGGTGACAAATGATGACAGGAAATATTTCCACGAGCAGGAGAAGCACTGGGACAACTTTATCCCGTCTCAAGGCGAGTACTTTGAAATGGATCAGAAAGGTACTACTGAAAGATTTATGACGACAGTTTTCTTTTTTTTGGGTCTCCTCTCAAATAATTTGAAGATGTAATAATAAACTATATAAGCACAATATCATCTAAAAGATTTGACACAGGCCCCCCTCAAGATTAGGTTATAATACTGTCACCTTGGGGTCCTCATCATTTCAGTTGATATTGCATTTAAGATTTTCATATCAAAACAAAAATAATTCCTCAAACAAGTAGCACACCGTAAACTAAACAGGGTCCCTGGGGGTCTGGGGCCCCAGTTGGTTAAACCAGGGGTTTGTTTGGCTGCCCGGTTGGATGTCGCTGATTAGGTCTGAATAGGAATGGTGGCCACAACGATATAAATAATACCAAGGTTGTAAAAATTTCCTTTAAAAAACACCCACATCCTATTTAATCCTCACTAGAATGAAACTCTCCCGATGACCTGACCCGGTCTCAGCTGGACTAGACTCAGGTCCAGTGATTGTTCAGTGTTAGGGTCAGGACAAACATATATGTGCCATATAAATCTGACATTTTACTGCAGTACAGTGTTGTCTTACAGTGTTGGGGCCTGTTCTGATGCACTCCGCTGACTTGTGGCAGCCTCCGTTGTTGACCAGACAGCCGTCGATCTCTGTGAACACACAACCGGTTGGAAATTATTTTTCATTATATGTACGACATATAAATCGGACAGTTTTAGAGTTCCTTGGAGTTTTTTTTTTCCCATTTGATGGAGCAAGGTGAGTAATGTCCCCCCTGCTTTGAGTTAAGATACACTTAACATCTCCTCGACCTATCACTGTCCCTTCATATCATATACTTTAATTTTTTATTGGGTTTTTATTGGATTTTCAGCTCTGGACACAACAACATGAGCACAAATACAATATAACACTAACCAAAACAACAAAAACAGTTGTCTACGGCAACTCAGACATACGTTCTCTTTTCCAGTTAAATTGCCTGTTTGACATCATGTTTCTTGTAAATGATTCACTTTTCCCAGTTCTTGTCAAAAATATAATAAGAGCCATATTAAGGGTTTTAAGAATTGATAAGACGTATTTAGTGATTTAATGCTCATGTTAATATTGTAGTAGTTAAACTGTTGAAATGCTCTTTTAGTTAGGCTACTAATTACGTCATAGCCAACGGCTCTCAGTTAGAGTTTATTAGTCTGCAGAGCCAAGTTAAACACACACGGAGCGATTTGTAACATTTCTTTGTTTTAAGTAAACATTTTAAATGGCGTTGCTGCCTCTGAAGATTTATTTCACGTCAGGCTTATTTCCAGTACTGTACACAGACTTTAACAGTAGTGCTAATATGGATTACTGGGCTTAGAGAAGATTCCCTCAACAAATATTGCATTTAACTTTTAGCAGGTAGGTCAACTTTAACATTGAATAGATATCCTGGATAATCTCAAACCATTGCTCTTTCCATGGAGGAAAAGCTTTATACCTATGACTCGGTGCAGCTTTTTGTTGGCTATAAGCAACATTTTTTGCCAGATGTCTCTCTCTTCTTTGTACTGCCTCCTCAATATTCCCTAAAAACATCACAGCACAGTTGTTTAGGATGGCATATTCCTTTTTCCAGGTGTTTTTCAGGTCAGGTAAAGTGTTTACGAGGTTTAGGTTAGTGGTGTGGGGTCAGAGGTCAGAGGTCAGGGGGGTCAGGAGGACAACATACCCAGGCAGACAACCCCGTCTCCAGTGTACCCCTCTTTACAGGTACAGGTCCTCTCTCCTGCTGAGACCTTCGTACATACAGCAACCTCTGAACATCCACCGTTAGACCTGCGGCACAAATCCACCTCTGAGAGAGAGAGAGAGAGAAAGAGATCACATTTGATATCTGTACAGGACAGGAGTGTGTGTGTCTGTGTGTGTGTGTGTGTGTGTGTGTGTGTGTGTGTGTTTACCTTTGCAGTACGTTCCATTGCCTTCATATCCAGCCGCACACACGCAGGCAGCAGCCGTTCCTTTCGGCCCTGTAATGCAGCTGCAGCGGAGGGGAAACTGTTCAATATTTATGTCACATTTCTACTGAAGCTGAGAGCAGCTACTAATCATTTCTGTCATCTGTGACCATTTTTTCTGTGTTACAGGATAAGTCTGGTGATATTCCATTTTATTCTTTTTGTCAACAAATCCCATATTTAGACTCAAAAACCTACAATGAATTTGTCTTACTAAAAAGTATTGTTTGTGTCTTAAAACAACAGTCAGGAGCCCAAATGAACATTGAAATATGTTTTTCTTGCTGTAATCATTCCTTCTGTTTATACTGACCATTAGAAAATACCTTCATAATGCACTTACAATGTAAGTGATGGGGGCCAAAATCCACAGTCTGTGCAAAAATGCATTTAAAAGTTTATCTGAAGCTAATATGATGCTTCAGTAGATATCTTTCAACGTTACAGTCTTTTTAGTGCCAAAGTACCTCTTTTTGTTACTATACTTCCACTGCAGCTCAACAGGGAAACACAAAGAGGGAATTTGATGCTAAAAAGATGAAATATGGCAGATATCCACATGATATGACTGACTCAGACTGCTGAAGCCTCATATAAGCTTCACATCAACTTTTAAATTCATTTTTGCACTAAATGACGGTGTGGACAACACCTGACTGTTGTTTTAAGACAGACTTGAAAAACTGTGAACCCGTCCTTTAAGGAGTGAAGGTCCATCAGGAATCACAACCCTCCGTACAGTACAATAACTCAGACGTTATATAATGGCAAACATGCTGTGAGTAAGTGAACAGTTAACGATTTCAGACTCTGTGATACAAAAACAGAAGGACTTACTTGGCGTAGTCATCACACACATTTCCACAGGCGTCATCCTTAGCCTCTGAGACACACAAACACAAACACACACACACACAAAAATAAAGATTTCAGGTGAGAACAAGTTAGAGAAAATATCAGTGTAGTTTCAGTTCCACTGTGTGTGTGTGTTTGTGTCTTACCTATAGAGCATGAAGCTCCTTTCCAACCTTTATAACACACACATTTGCCACTTCCCGCCAGACCGTCCTCACACTTCCCATGGTCACACGTACACTCTGCAACACACACACACACAAGTTAAACTGTGAAAATAAAGACGTTTCTAGCTTAGTCAGCATCGTATGTTTATTATCATAGTTCTATTGATTCTGTTAATTGTTTTGTCTCACTAGTTTGTTAAAGTTGTGGGTTTCTAAGCCTCGTAAATTAATTTGTGTTGTAAGACTGTTAGTCACACTAGTTGTGAGTGTTTGTGAATGTCACAATTTTGTTTGCATCATAAGTTATGTTAAATGTGTTAGTGTCTTAAGTTTGTTAGCGTTGTAGGATTTTTACCCTTGTGGGTTTGTTAACATCATGGATTTGGGGTTCGTTAGACTTGTAGATGTGTTAGTGTCACAGGTTTGTTAGCCTTGCAAGTGTGTCACAGCAGAGGTTTGTTAACGTTGTAGAATTGGTAGCTAGTTTGTTAGTGTCACAGGTTTGTTAGCCTTGCAGTTTTCAGGGGTTAGTTGGTTTAGTTTTTTAGGTTTATTTGTTAGCATCGATAAGTAGCCTCATAGCCTTGTTAGCATTATAGGATTGATAGTCTTAAGGGTTTGTAGGTTTGGTATAGTTGTAGATTTGTTGGCCAAACAAATTTCTTGTTGTCATATGTGTGTTAGTGTTGCAGGTTCTTGGTATTGTAGGTGTGTTAGTCTTACGGGTTTTGTTATCCTCATAAGATTTCTTGCCTCACAAGTGTGTTTGCACTGTAGGTTTGTTAACGTCATAGGTTGGTTAGTGTCACAGGTTTGTTACATGTTTGTGAGCCTCCAACAACAGTCAGATTACATCTCATGAGCTCAGTTTTTGATATGATATGTCAGACAGAGAAGAAACATATTTCTTATGGTCTGACATCAAGTTTCTACATTTTCTAAGACGTTATCTTTCTGAGAAGCAGAAACATGTTCCTGAGGTTTTCTGTCCATGTTTCAAGATAAATGAATGTTCACTACTAAAAAGTAAAATTTTAATACCTTGTTATTCTAATATAAGTAAAACCAGTTATTCTGTTAGCATTCAACAGCTACTACATCTCCCATGAGGCTTTGGTAATACCTCATGAAGTCTGGTCTTGTTTTTTTGTTAGTCTAATCTAACGCCCCCTTGTGGCAGAAATACATGATGGCAGACAAACACTTGAAGCAGTCAGAGTCTTTCTGTGTGTTCAGGAGAGCTACTGTCAGGACGAGTGTGTATGTTCCTCACTGGAGGAGCAGTTGACTCCGTATCGTCCCGGCTCACAGTCCTCACACGCGGTGCCATGGAAACCCTCATAGCAACGGCACTCCCCGTTGCCTTGGGTACCGTCTTGACACTCCCCATGATTGGAGCACCAGCTGCCAATGTCTCCAGGGCATTTGAAGCACTCATGACCGTAGTAACCAGGGCAACAGGAGTGATCCTGCAGGACAGACCATCACTATCATTATTCTTATTATTATTTTCATTTTTTAACAGGAAAAATAGCAGAGCTACGAAAAACATTACCGACTGTGGGACTGAAAATTGTTTTCCTGTATTGTTATAATAATAATAAGAAGAAGAAGAAGAAGAAAAAGAAGAAGAATAGATGTTGTTGTTGTTGTATTATTATTATTATTATTATTATTATTATGACTAAGCTGACTAAGCTCCATGCTATGAGCTGCCTTAATATTTTGCTCAAGGGCTCCTGGGCAGCCGCTGTTGAAGCAAGTAGAGGGACGGTTTTCCTTACTAAGTCTCTCCAGGACAGGGATTCAAACACTAACAATAATTATTAAGCCCTTTTTTCAGACTCAGAATCAGTAACGTCTGTCTGTAAAAAAATATGTTCATTACACCTTTATTCAGATGTCACAAGACCATTATGGAAAGAGCGACAATGCTTGGTGATATTTGTCAGCTGGTCTGCAGGGGGAGCCCTGCCACTGCTGGAGAACAGCAATGAAAAATAATGATACCAACAAATAAGAGTGCTTGCAGTTTTCTCACAAGCTGCATCACTGATGGTACTTATGGTACTTATTTTACCCGTGAATGACCATTGTTTACACGACAGGGCGCTTGCCCCCCGCTTCTCACAGTGAATCCATGGCAAAATTTTCTCACCAGTTTCATCTTTTATTTGAGAATTAAGTTACCTGTTTTATAATGTCTGACAGTGTACAAGTAGAGAGTGACAAAATTATAAATTGGGACATAAATGTCTGATTTATCAAACTGATATTTGTACTTTCTTTATGCATAAAACATGATAATTTATTTTTAGCCATGCTAGCAGCATTAATGGTCTCCAGACGTTGAATCCTACTGACTTTGGTGACCCCCTGATTTATCCTGTAGCACCATCATAAGGTTCACATAAGCCTCTGAGTGAATGGATTGCCATTAAATTTGTTACACACATTCATGCCCCCCCACAGGATAAACAGCAATTACTTTGATGATTTCCTTAACTTTTCATCTAGATCCACCATCAGGTCAAAATACAATTTATCAAGTACTTTGCTTTATAACTAAAGACATTCCCATCAGCCTCAGTTGTACTTTGTCCTGTGTGCTAATGAGCAAATATTAGTATGAAACATGCTAAACTCACATGACCATGGTAAACATTACACTTACTTAGCATCAGCATGTTAGCATTCTGACATTAGCATTTAACTCAAAGCACCACTGTGATTAAGCACAGCCTCGCAGAGATGCTAGCATGGCTGTAGATTCATAATTTTGTTAATTTATTTATAAAATGTGATTAAATACTTCGTAGCAGTCTTAATGTCACATTCAATAATACATTCAATTCAGATTTGAGACCCCACCTGTCTGAAAGGGACTTTAGTATCGGAGTAACACCAGTTTGAGTAATTACAGTACTAATACCAATACTAGCAGTAGTGACACCTAGTGTTAGCTACTGCCGCTACCTAGACTAAACACTTCGCTCATAGAGACTGAGGATCTTCTCCCAGGTTTTGTTGTTAAAACTGAGAAGACCTTAAAAAAAAAAAAAACCTGCATTGTAGAACCAATCCAAAGTCTTTAGGGTGGCCCTTCATATTGGGGTGGTGAGATGCAGTTCACGACGGAGGAGAATGGGGGAGAGCATCATTTCTGGTAAGGTGTATCCTTGACAAAATGTAAAGGGCTGTAGGTTTGTTAGTGGCCGTTCTCGCCACCATTCAAGCAACTACCGTGCATTCAGAAATCCCCAGACTACCAGTGGGAGCAGTGACACTAATACTGGCTAATAGCAGCAGTATTAGCAGTAGTGTTTGCAGTCATTCGTGCAATAATTTTACTATTAGTTGATGTATTAGTAGCAAGACTGTACTCAGAAACATTGAGTCTAAAAAAGAGTTGACATTCAGTAAAGACGGAGAGTCCTTTCTAGACAAGTTTGATCAAAGATTTAATGAGTTGCTGTTAAATTTACTTTTTATTCTGGTTGTAAATTTGAATGAAATTTTACTCCCAGTTTAGTTCTCAATACCTAACCAAACTGCAGCCCTGAGTAGTAGCGGTGGTAGTAATAACGGTAATACTGGAGTGCTGGCAGTAGTGTCAGTGGTTACCGTGGTGACCCGAAGACATTTGATGACACAGCCTGGCACTGGCCTCCTCTTGGATCCAACCCGCTTCCTGAATTTACAGTTGGGCCTCATGTTGGCCGGAAACTGGCTTCTGATCTGAAGTAGACCACATTAGAAACAGTAGAAACCCAAAATGAGAGCTGTAACAGAACATAGGCATGACACAGAGAGAGACTGATGGCTGAAAAACTGCACGTAAATACAACTGTAAAACCTGCTCAACAACCAAATACATGATTCATAGAGTTTTTTGTTCAGGTGGAGCAAATAATAACAGCAACACCTGGAAAATACAGTGAATAACCTTCACTGTATTAATCTTGGAATTGCATACTTGATTGAGGTTATTTCTGAGGCCGCAGATCGTGGTGTTTGATAATGATGTACAGGTGTTCATATTATTGTGTACACCTCCTGTGACTTACTGGTTTGTAACTGTAGAGGCATCGAGGACGTCCTTCACAGTCTGTACACCTTCCCTGGAGATAAGAACAGAGAGAGGGACTTTTTTTTTTTCTCCCGTGTGTAACTATGTCCATTGTGGAATAAAGAAAAGCCTAAAAAGACTTAAGGTCCATCCATCCATCCATCACTTCTTCCATCCTTACGTTGACTCGCAGGGTGATCGGTCTGTTGCATCTGTTGCGGCGGACTTGGAGGACCTGAGGGATGACGATGATGACGCCGTACTGCGTCTCGATGAAACTGCCGTCAAGAGGAACATCGTTCACAGCTGTCTGAAGGACGAGAGGAGGAGAAACAAATCAGACTCTTCACTCCGTCTGGCTGACGAAGATTTACACATTAATTTCCTTCAGTTGGATGTTTGAGCTTCACTGGGCAGAGTTTGATGCTCTGCTGAAGGGGGAAAAGTTTCTTTGAGCTCACTTTAAATCTGAGATTAAGACGTGTGTGTGTACGAGCAGGATTTGTGACATCACAACTAGTTTGGAGCCAATCGTGGTCCAGTATGCAAACTACATGTGAGAAAATGAAGCCTTTGAAAAAACGGACTTTGCACTGAAGTAGGAGACATCTTGTGTCCATTAGTTAAACTTTTAAAATGAAAGTTACTTTCTTTTTTTTTTTAATTGAGGGAGAAGAAGGAGATGTCAACATTTTTAAGAAATTCTGACTAGAAGTTTGTTTGTGGAGAAAACATCAGAAAATAAATTATTATTCATGGCAGAGTACTTTTGTCTTAAACATGTCTGGAGGCTGGAGGGGATTTTTAACTATGATTTTTTTTTTTTAAATATTTAACGTAAATGTTTATCATCCTCCAAATCATGCCATCAGTGTTTAGATTGATTTTCCTCTCTCTGGGCAGCTATTGGTCTCAGTTAATTTCTACTAAATCTAAGAATTTGTAGATTGCAGCTGTGAGCAGGAACTGTTTTCAAAAATCTCTTCAGTTTAGCGTCGTCCTAGAACCGAGAGTCAGTGGCTGAAAAGCAATCTACCGACAATCACTGTTGTCATGAAATCCGACCCAGACGACCAACAATAAGCAAATATGGACATCGTGAAAAGGGTGAGTTTACTTGCTGTTCGGCAGCTGACTCTCAAACCTCAGATGCCAAAATTTCCTTAAATATATCACAGGGTGAATATTCGAAAATGTAACTGCTCTCAACCATCACACAAAAATAAATTTGTCTATGTGTTGACCGTGATGTGGATGACCTCTCTAATAAATTAACTTGAATATGTGGGAATATCAAAAGCAGCAGTTTGGTCCTTAAACTAACAGACAAGTCTTCAATATTCTGGTGTCACATAACTGTGAATTTGTAGTGGTCCAGTTATTGTTACCTTGTTGTTGTGTAAGTGGAACTGGACCTCGTGGTCCTTGCTCAGTAGAGTGGCTTTCAACGTGCCGTCAAACAGGTGGTCAGGGAAGAGCAGCTCATTAGGAATCACGTGGTACTTAAACACATCAGAGCTCTGGACAGACAGACAGGAAAACTGGGTTAAAGGATCATTCTGGTTTATTGGTGATCAGCGCCCACATCTCTGATGTGGTCAGTGATTCAAACAGGTCCACTGTTACATTTACATTTTGTCATTTTTCCTGTTGTTTGAAAAAATAATCAATAAATCAGAGCCAGAGCAAGAAAAATATGTCCAATTGTAGATGAGATGTTTGCAGCTGCACAGCATAAATTATAACGACATATATCTTCGATCGAAATAACAAACATTAAGTTAACTGCAGTTACTGCTACCACAGCGTCTGTGTCAGCTGAAAAAGACGTCGAAGGGACGGATATGGCGGTCACTTCTGACTGAATACAGTAACTCTCCCTCCCAAACAGAAAACAGCAAAAATGAACACGCTGTCAGACTGAAGCATGAAGCGGAAATGAAATGGACATGACTGAAATAGAAGGTGTAGAATGGATTTATAAGGTCTGAAGTCTGACGAGTGAATCCCCAGAAGCGTTTTAGCTGATGTCACATTACCTTCATTGCTTGGAAAGAATAACTCTGCTAAATGCTTATACACAAGGACTCATATCCTGCTCTTAACTCTTACTGCTGAGCGGCAAAGACAAGATAATGTTCAGGATTGTTTAATTTGTTTGTTGTATCTACATAAAAAGAAGAAAATCTCGCCTTGTATAGCTTAACATTTTTTCCGTGGGTAAAGCATCCGTTTTAGTGTGACTTAAATCATAGTGGAGAGTTTTCAGTTTTCCAGACAGCAGGCACTGTTGGTACTGGTGTAATAACCCAACAGCAGTGTGTGCAACGACTAATATCATCTGGACCTACCAGGAGGGAGGAGTTAGTCTTGCTGAGGTGTTGCCTTATGGCCTCGTCCGTGGGCAGCAGGATGGTGAATTCAGACGTCAGATCCTCTGACAGGTTGTACATCTGTGAGAAAACACACAGTTAGTTAGTTAAACACACAGACAGGCAGTTAGTTTACTTCATAACAGGAATACATAAGGTTGAGTTGAGTTTCGACAGATATCTTACCAGAGCGTACTGTCTGAACAGAGTGAAGTTGGAGGAGGAGTTCAGGAAGGCCATCAGGGTGGGGGGCTCGGGCGGGAGGTGTGAGTTGGGTGGTGCCAGAATCTGATCGCATCCAAACCAAACAAACAAACAAACAAACATACAGACAAGGTTCAGTTCACTAAAATTTTTTTGTAGGAACCATAAAGACTCCACTTTGCAGCAAGATCTGCTTCCATTCAGTTTCACTTTACCTGCAAAAATGTTCCTACTGTGTGTTCAGACAGAAGCATGTTTTAGAGGTTATTGCATGCAAAGTCAATGGAAAGACACAATTATGCACAAATTCGCCCGCTGTGACATTTCCATGCGAGTTGAAAATGTTTTAACTGGATTGAAAAATTTATGCTTATCCTGCAGCTTTATGAATCTAGTCTAGAGACTGTTTGGAACGAAAGAACACAAAACATTCACTTCACTGTCTGAACACACATTTAGTCTAATAGTTTACCGGCCAGTGTGTTGTTTGCTCTCAGACGTCGACTCCTACCTGGTCTATGATGTGGATGTAGCCATTGATTGCAGGCAGGTTGTGGGTGATGATGGAGGCGTTTCCAATACGGATCAACTGCAACAAAACAAATGTTATATAATGTATTTTTGTGTATGTCTACCTACAGTACTTTATTGGACCCATTAAAGGAACAGTTCAACATTTTTTCCAAGAGCGGGATGAGAAGATGGATATCAATCTCATGTCTGTGTGTTAAGTACAGAGCTGGAGTCAGGACATGGTTAGCCTAGCTTAGCATAAGAAGTGGATGCAGCGGGAAGATGCAAACGGCAAAAATGCCCCAAAAATTATCTTTTAAAAAACTGAAAGCAGGGGGAAACAGCAAGTCTGGCTCTGTCCAAATATGAAAAATACATCAAGCAACACCTCTACACAAACAGAAATATAAAAAAACACTGTTTGTGGTTTTATAGGAGGATTAGATTAGATTTGTCCACAGCACAAACCACAGTGGCAGAGTCCATCAGCAACTCCCACATGGACAAGAGCGTGAGTTTGTATGTACTAATGGTTGTGGACAGTTTGCACACGGCTGCAGAAAAGATGACAAGCAGGTCGACTCAGACACTGTTAACACATCTGCTTCTAGAGGTGCAAAACTGTGTAAATCTTAGTGAATCCACCTGAATGTGTAATTAGTCCATCAGTCACAGTCACCCACTCCTTACCCCGCTGCTGTTGCTGATCTCCCATTGAGTGGAAGGGTTCAGGGAGGGCAACCTGCTGCCAACCAGTCTGTCCATATCTTCTAGAGTGTACATCCCCTGCAGGAAGTGAGCCCTGCAACCAGGAAGAAGAAGAAAATGTTGAGGCTTGTTTGAGGATGAAGATTTACCAGTCAGTTCTTTTTATGACTAGATTATTGAAATGTGTGAAACATTTATGTATGAAATGTTGTGACAGTTGGCTCTATTATTATCATTATTATTATTATATGGATCGATGTAAAAGCAGTGTAATCCATTTTGTTCTAACTCTATGCATCACTGGGTCATTTGAAGATATTTGTACTTTGGTGTGAAAGAAACAAGAGATGTGTGCCAGTGATCAAAGAGAGAGTGTGTGTGTGTGTGTGTGTGTGTGTGTGTGTGTGGCTGTCAAGTCAAGTCAATTCACATTTATTTATACAGCACATTTCATACGACAGGCGTAAACTCAATGTGCTTAAAAATAAAAGCAAAAAAACAAAAGTAAAGATCAAACATGACAGAAACATTTAACATCACATTAACATTACATATATAAAACATATAAGATAAAACATAAAATAATAGATGATTTGTGATAGATCAGTGTGCGACGTGACTGACCGCAGGAAGTGAGGTAGGTGGTGTCGGCTGGTCCAGAATGCGGTCTCAGCTGAGGTCATGTTCTTCAGAGCTTCTCTGGAGGGAATGAACACTGTGAGGTTCCCACTCAGGTCCTCAGAGGCGTGACTGTACTTCTGATGACACACACACACACACATATATATATATATAATGTATATTATACTGTGTTCTCTTTAGTGTAGAATTATTCCTTAAAACACTGACCAGCTCGATTACTAATGCAACTATAACTGCTCTGAAAGGGTTTGAAAGATAGAATAGAATGTAATAGAATAAAATAGAATACAACTTTATTGTCCACTGGAATGAAAAAATGCTGTTGGCTCATTGAAACATAAATAAATGAAACATACACAACAACTAACATATAGAATGAATGTGGAAACAAGACACGTGTAAATATAAAGCTCACTACAGCACATATGTAAGAAGAAAAAATACCTAAAAAAAAAAGCTTAAAACAGCAGTTTTTTGAGTTTAAAGTGTTGATTTCACTTGAAATAAATGATCTCCATTTAAGCAACTACCCCTAATCTTAGATTATATTGGATTAGGTAACTTTATTAATCCCAAGAGGGAAGGTTAGTTTGATTACTCATGTAATTAAAAGTGTAATTAAATTTGAACTTAGTTTGGAAGTTGCACTTTCACTTAGTAAAAACAAGTTGCACCATAAAAGCCAGTCACAACATAAAAGTTAAGAACATAAAACTGTAACTACAGAGTCTGGTTCTTACACACCTGGATCAGTCGGGAGAAACCGTACAGCGTTGGGTTCATGTCCAGCTCCTACAAACACACACACACACACACACACACACACACACGCAGTATTTAGTCAGGGTGCGCCCTTGAACATAGTGGTTAAACAGATAACCAGAATGATGTTGGAGGTACCTGATAACCAAATGTCTGGTCAAGATGAAGCATTTTATTCTATTTATTTGTATAATTCTTTTAAATGTATTTATTTTTCCAGCTTTCTGACAGCTGAACAACAATAAAGCTGAAGTTGTTCTGAATCATCTAACTCTGTTTGTTCTGTTCAGACTAATCTGGGCTCAGCGGGACCTTTGAGTTTAAATCGCTGGCAGCAGTTTATGTGTTAGAACAGCTTAAAACTATCCTGCAAATGTCAACATCAGTCAGTTTAGATGTTAAAGCTGGAGTTTGGAGTCTGTTACATTCAATCACTTGCCGAACAAGTTCACACAATGCTGATTATTGCCGCTCAGAGTTTTTAAATCTGGTGTCTGTGGTAACTTTCCCACACTGGCGCACTAGTAGTGATGCGTTTACGTCAACCAGCAACGATTGGTTTGCGCCTGCTAACGGAGGCGGACTGTCCTCAGTGCGCCCCGACCACGTTACGTCATCAGAGCGGACCGACTCACATAAAAAGCATGAGGGGTCTGTGGCGATGATGTCGACAAGTGTTTGTATAATTACTCTCACTGCCAGAAGAAGGAGACAAAGTTTCTGCACTGCAGGTTTAAACAGTGAGGCCCTTATATTTATTAAATCACAGCTAACAAAAAACGGTCTGTCCTTCCCTCATAAGTTACAGTTTCCAGATTAAGTTTCTTTACTTTGTGGTTCGGTGGCCCTGCTGGCTCAAAAACATACAACGACCCACCTGCTAAAAGGTTCGGAAGCTATAGAAGCATTTTGATGGGGAAACATCAGAAATGCTAAAAAACAGTAATCCATGTATTTAAAAGTCACTCTGACATGAATTTTGACTGTAAAAACATCTTCTTGGTTCTGATTTTCATAGCTTTGTCCATCATTTTTTATCAGTGATAATAACATTGCAATCATTCATTCTTTTAATTCATTCAAGAATAAAACAGATTTATAAGACAGTTTTATGGCTGCATCTGAGGGCAGATATCTCTCCTCTCATAATTCCAGTTAGTAAGCTAACAGAGTTACAGCAGCTTATGTTAATACTCATTCGGCAAAAAAATACTCATACATGACAAATGTAATTGATAACTTATCCACACAAAATAAACAGTGGCCTGTAGATAACGTCTGTCTGGGTCAAATTGATCACTATAAAGCGGATGATTATTATAACTGATTTTTTTCTTTCTCTTTATTTCTTTATTTCATACGCAGATTACCATCTAATTGACATTTATATATTTATTACATAGATATAAAGTAAATGAAACGGGCAGCTTCCCTATTTATTGAATTTGACTGTTTCAAAATACAGAACAGCTGTTTCAAACGCTTGTTGTTTCGTTGCTGCATCTCGTTGGCTCGTTTCTGGCAGTTTGTCATAAGCTTTGAGGAGATTACATTTTTCATTGAGAGAAAATTACTCTCTTTTTCCCGTCATGATTTCAGCAGCAGCCTCGGGTCACCAGCCGGAAGCAGACGGGTTACCGCGAAGTAGTAACAGTGCCGCAGCCGCTAAGTACATATCATACGTGTATCATGGGAGTAAAGTGAAAAAAAATAGGATTACTGTAATTCAATTACATCTTCATTGCTATAAGCAAATTAGCAAATTATTTAAACAGCATTTGTATAGGAGTGATTCTGTCCGGAGCTTTTTGATCCATGAAAGTGATCGATCACTGTAACTGTGATCCATATACACTGTTTCCGCTGTTCTGTCATTGACACAAATCTATTCTGGTCAAATAGGCCAAATTATGTTATGTGCCTGTGTTATGCAGTTTTTAAGATGTTACAAAGTCGTATTTATTGGGATTTACATGAGTCTTTTGTTTACTTTGTTATCTACTGTGGATTTATGAAGATGTTAAAGATTTGATATAATCTATAAAAGGGGAAACTTCAGCTTTCATTCGGGGGCCAATTATTTTTTGTTGGAGGGCCATATTTGGCCCACAGGCCACTATTTGCCTACTACTGTTTTTTTCACTCATTCTTTGTTTAGGAAGCTATTTATAAGTATATTAAACTGTATTACGGTGCCGTCACATGTATGTGATGCTAATCTGAATATTTACATCCATTAATGTCCCGTAGCAGATGGTTCCATCTCCAGCGTAGCCGTCAGGACACGTACAGGTGTGAGTTCCAGCCTCCTTCAGCTCACACTTCGCCTGACAGACAGAAAACCACTCAGCAGCTAAGGATCATGATCAAGTTTAACACAACCATTCTCATATTTTTTACAGACGTGTTATTATCATAGACACCACATTGAAGTCATTAAAAAAAAAGGCATTAAAGAGAAATGCTGAAAACTGAAACATTAAATTTTAAAAACAAACGTATTACAATGTATTAGTTACTCTGCACTTACATTGAGAACTACTGTCTAAGTGCAAACTGTCCTTTAGAGTGCACCATAAACCAAAACATTACACTTAAATCAATCAAATTAAACCAAATCTATCCATTTTATTCTACAGGTATGTGTTTATTATCCTGCATTGGTTCACAGGGAGCTGAAGCCGATCCCAGCATGCACTGGGTGACAGGTTCAAACAGTGCTAACTACTGAGCTTCTGCGCCTTCCTGTGTTAATTTATTCCTATAAATAAATGATCAAATACTCTGTGTGTGTGTGTGTGTGTGTGTGTGTGTGTGTGTGTGTGTGTGTGTGTGTACCAGCTCATGGCAGTCTCCGTTCCTCTTGAGGCAGGGGTTTATGAGGTCACACTTGATCCCGTTCCCCATGTAACCTGTTTTACAGACACACTCGCTCTGCAGACACACAGATTCACAGAGAAACACAAGTTAGGATGTCTTTAGCTTCTGTAATGTGACACAACAGAATATGTGGTTGATGTGCAATTACAAAAGGGATTTAAATCAAATCCTTTAGAGTTGATTCGACCGCTAAAAAGTGGCCTTGGCTTTTGCGAATGCGATGCAACACAAAGCTGCAGAGAGAAACAGAGCTGTAAAGGACTCCACACACACACACCTGTGTTGTTGGATCAGGGGGAGAATGAGAGAGAAATGAAGAAATCAGACCGAAGTCACATTATTTCAGAAATGAAAACAGGTTTTTACCCACTGATATAAGACACACCTTTTTCTATCCATACTGTACCTCCATATTACTCTGTTAGCTGCTGCTACGACCCACACAAGCAATCAAATGTGGTTTTGTATGATGGATGTTTTAATTGATTGGATATGTTTTTAAATACGTCCCTGAGTTCAAAATGAGTCATCAAGCTCATGACATAGGAAAGACAGGGATTTTGATTTTTTGTCATACTGTATGTTTGGTGTATAAATTAACACAATTATTTCACTGTGTCTTTAAAGCAATTATTACTAACTTCTTCCAGCTGCTGGAGGGTAGGTCAAACTCCAAAACAAACACAGCGTAAGACACTCCTCACTCCTCTTGGTCTGTTTTCTAAGTCTACAACCTCTGAACTACAGACGCCTGGATACAACAAACAGGGCGAACTGAAAACCAAAGCAACATTTCCTCAGCAGTACGTCAAGCAACGAGGTTTACGGTTTTAGCCATTTATGTTCAACAGTTAGTATTCATGATGTTGTTTTTGGAGGTCGTATTTATTCAACCCAACCGCTCAAAGCAGATGGCCGCCCACCAAAAGCCGGGTTCTGCTTGAGGTTACTTCCTGTTAAAGGGGAGTTTTTCCTTACCGCTGTCACCAAGTGCTTGCTCATGGGGGAATTGTTGAGTCTCTGTAGATTAAAGAGTACGGTCTAGACCTGCTCCATGTGAAAAGTGCACTGAGATGACTTTTGTTGTGATTTGGCGTTATATAAATAAAACTGAATTGAATTTACATTTTAGAGAGCGACGCTCCAGCTGACGTACAGTAGTTGTCCTTAACTGACCTGTCCGGGTCCGATGTGGGTACAGTCGGCGTTGCTGCTGCAGCCTCCTCGACTCTCCAGCTGACAGTTGTTGATCTCCACGCACACTTTGCCGTCACCTGTCCAACCTTCAGCACACACACACGACACGTTACCCGGACCCACATACACACACTGTGCCTGCGGAGAGAGAAAGAGAGAGAGAGAGAGAGAGACAGGAAAAGAAAAAGACAAATATGACGTTTGTTTTCTCTCTTACATATTTGTGGTTTTGTGTTCAGGAATAAAGGTCATTGAGGTTCTTCTAAGAGACTGTGGGAAAATTATTTTGGGGGCTTAGCAGGTCATGAAAGGGGGAGTGTTATATATTTTTTCTTTTGGCTGAAGGGAAGTAGTCCTTTTTTGGAGAAAGGGCCTTTTAATTTTTTCTCACCTACTATTTGCATTTTATTTCAGCCCTGTGAGACTTATTGTAGGAAAGATCACATAGATCAGATCAGAGCAATGTTGTCTTTCAGCAAAACCAAGCTGGCACTGCCTCAGATTTTAAATCCTGTCTGAAAACACATTTTTATAGACTCGCCTTCTTGTCTGACCACAAGTCTTATTTGTTGTTGTTACCGCCAGATTTTATGTTTATTTTTACCTTATTGAAGGTTTAATGTGTAACAGTCTTTTTATGCTGTTGTTTTTATATGTGTGATTGTCTCTCACTGTCTCCCTGCACTGGAAAGCACCTTGTGATCCCTTACTCTAAGTGCAGTTATTATTATTATTATTATTATTATTATAAAGAGTTACATCAAAAAGTTGGCTTTCACATGTGTCATGAGTTATAATGGCGGTTTTGCAGAGTTCAGCAATCCTGTTTCTGTGTCAGAGTTGTTTTTCTTCACCACAGTCAGCTTGTAGTGTGGCTAACAGGTCCAATATGTCAGTTTGGGAAACACAGAATACATGTGGATCTTTATACTGTAGTTAGTAGTGGTACATTATATTATTTATTCTGCAACATCACAGTTCACTTGTAATGCTCTAATTGGCCGTTATTGTTATAATAATTGTTCCATTGAGAAGGTATAAAATGTTAAAAAGGGGTAACGAAACTTTTAAATTTTGTATGTTTTGTCAATATTATTAATGGTGAAGTTATTTCTACCAACTCAATATTGTTCTATTATTTAGAGGAATGTTATTTCTATGCCGAGGGAGGGTCCAAAGAAAATATTAATAACTCTGGCGAGTTACGTCAACAGTCTTACGTTAGCGTCGCAGTCTCCTCTGTTGCTTCTCAGGCAGGGGTTGAAGGGAGAACAGGAGTGACCATCACCCTCGTATCCATCCTTACACACACACCTGGTGACAAACAAACAAAGACAGAACGAAGTCAGCAGCTGTTGAGGAGAACAGAGAAGTGACTGGTGTTGATCAGCTGTGAAACCCTAGCAGCAGTCATATGTATTATGGATGTAGGAACGGGTACGTAGTTGGTGCAATATTGTGTAGGTGCTACATGATCAGGGGACCCAGGACCGAGCTTTGTTGAACTCCTGCTTACTAAAAATGTAAACAAAAATTAGACTAAAAAGTCACTGATGAAAACTGGACTAAAATGTCTTACAATACTGTGAAGGAATTTTCATATATGTGTCAGATATGAAAAGGCTCCTTTTTTCATATATGTGCCATGTATGAAATGCTGCTTAGAGAAGCAGACACTGAAGGACAGAAAGATGTCATCTTCCCTGTCAAGGTTGACCTGGCGATATGATTGTTGCCATAGAGACAATCTTATAGCGATGTTGTGACTAGGGACAAGGTTGCCTGAATAACTGAGAGTGTTTCAGCTCTTTTCCTTCAGATATTCTGTGGTATTTCACTGAATCGACACCTGCTCTTTGAATTTTAACTGATATCTCCTTAGTCGATCAAGTGTGTGTTTGTCATTAAATCATATATAATAAAGTCAAATTACTAAAATGTAACTACAATACAAATTTTCTCTCAAAGTCAGGTGCCAGAATTAACACTAGTAGTATTAGTAGTAGCAGTAGAAGTATCTCACATAGTGTGCAGCCCAGTTTGTGTACAGTATGCGTGAATGTGACAGTGTTCCAGCAGTCCGTCAGAGTTGCAAGGCGTGGCCGTCTTGTCGCAGTTTTCTCCAGAGTATCCCTCCAAACAGGATCCTCTCCGACACGCACCTCCACTGCCTGGGCGGTTATCACAGTCACCGTGGACACAGCGACACTCTGAAAACACACACACACACACACACACACACACCATGTGATAATTTCAGGTTCGTCAGTCACAATAGTGGACCAGTGTCACACCAGACAAAACACACCCCTTTGTTCAAACTAAGCTCATTTTCTATTTATGGTCACTTTGCTGGCTCTGCATATAACAGACTTATTAAATATACAGCTGGTTATTTACAAATGTACACAGGTATTATTATAATCCAGTTAAACTTCTGAAAACTGGGGCTCATGGATGACAAATCCTGTTAGAAGATCTGGATTTTAATGCTGGATTTGAATGTGTGAAAGGGGGCGTCTTCAAGCCAAAACCAGGTGTTTAGTTGCTTTGATGAGGAGGAACCGTTACCTTCGTCACAGTTGTCTCCGTGCTTGAACGGATCTGAACAGATGTGGCAGGCGATACCCTTGAAGCCTGACTGACAACTGCATGAGCCGTTGCCATGGATACCGTCAAAGCACTGCATGTGGTGAATAAATAAATAAATAAATAAATAAATACAAAATAAAATAAAAACATGTCGGTTGAGAGACGAGGCTCCGGTGACAGATGAGATGTTTGGTTGTTCCTCACCGTTCCTTTGTCGTAACAGGGATGCTGGAATCCTCCAATACAGGGTTTACAGTCCGGACCGAAGAAACCTTTACAACACTCTGCTGTCTGTTAAACACACACACACACACACACATACACATTAAATCATAGACCACCATTTGACCACTGAGAGCTTCAATGTCTGTTTCTAGCTTCTTAAAACTATGAACTGTAACTATAACTCGTGTTGGTCCTCATTTGACTTCGTGCTATCTTTGAAAAGTACCTGTGAGTTTGTGTTTTTGACATGAGAAGTCAAAGACATGATATACCTGACGTTCAAACGCTGTACCATTGGAAAACTCCATAATTAATTACAAAAAACACTCTAGTTTGGCATTTCTTTCTACCTAAACCTGCAATGACTGTTTTTTTTGACCACTTGGGGGCAGCAGAAACAAGCCAGTATTCATTATTCCAATATCCTTTTATCTCAGGTTTTTGTCTCCACCAACTACTGAGAGAAATATGTGGCTTTTTAGCTGCTAAATACTCCACTATGTTCACCAAAGTCATTAACGTTGTCTGTCTAGGCGACCGGAAAACAGCTGTCTGTTGCATCCAAAAACAACACAATGAAAGTATTGATATCAAGTGAAATAAAAAAGTAAAGTTGCGGGCCGGACAATCAAAACAATGAGTTGAGAAGCTGAGAGGAACTGCAGAATCGGGTCATAATTATCTTTGGGTTTTCCCACAACAAGCGAGCCATTTCACATACAAGTGGTAATGTGATCCATTGTTAATAGAAACATATCGATTATAGCCACTTTAAAGTTTTAAAAAGTTTGTATAACTGTCCATGATCTATTATTATTATTTCATTGTAATTCTTCATCTATGACACCCTCCAGATTCCAGAGATTCCATCGAGGTTTCTGGTTTGTGTCAGGAGGATTGGTTAGTGGTCGCTAAAAACAGTTGGTGTAAAAATATTGTGAATGATATTTTCCCACATTTTAACACCAAGCTCTGAGGAATGAGAAGAGAGTAAGATGACCAGCATTCACAGACACTATCATTTGTAAAAAAAAAATGTCAAAACTGGTGATCTGTGAAACTCAGATAGCACAGCTGCCGGTGGTTGATATGTACACAGTCAACAGAGTAAACAATTTCTCATTTAAAGGCACCATTAGCCGCCGCAGGGGAAAAGCTGAAAGGCACCTGAATGAAGTTAAAAATAAAGCTGTTGATGCAGTTTCCACTGATTCCACTCTCACCTGTCTGGTGGTGTTGCAGTATTTGGCGCAGCCTTTACTGAGTGTTGGCTTGAGTGGAGACGTGACATAATCGCAGCCAGTCAGATGATTGTCCTGGAGAGACAGACACACAGACTTGTTTGCATTCTGTTCACGTCCGTACTGCTACTGCTATGAGTCATAGGCTGGAAAAAATACTGGAAAGCTGTCCGCATGAATGGCTAAACTGAACGCATGATTTAAGGGGAAATTTTGAGGCACGAATACGGATCGGGAAATAAGAATAAAAGCAGGAAATTAAAATCATTTGGAGAAAAAAAAAGTAAAGTAATACAGTAATTAATTGTCACATCAAGTAAATGAAAGCACAGACTGATAACTGGTGTCAGAAAATAAATAATATCTCATATTCTAGTATTTAATAGACTGAAAACAAGCGAGTTAGGCTCCTTTTTTATTCTTAAAGCACATATTACATCTCATAATACCTCTCCTGGCCTGTATTTTACCCTTAAATATAAAGTATGCATTAATTATCAAACAGGACTCTCAGTGTCTAATTTATTCTCTGCTCTGGTTGGCTGATTGTTTTGTGAGGATATGTATTACAGCTTCCTGTTTTACAGAGTGTAAGGTGGAAGGAGCCTGTGTTTCTGCCCAGGAAAGGTCGAAGGGGCAGAGCAGCACCAAGAACAAGGAGGTCCTGTTCATGCGGAGGCTCCACACCAGACTGTGAAATCACAATATTAGCACACTGTCCATGAGGGGCTGTTTCTGTCTGTGTTTACTACAGAAAATGTTTGATCATTATTGGATGAACATCTTTGCTCCACGCTATAATATGTTTTAATGATCTCTGGACTGATCTGGTTAAGGACTGCTGTTACACACATTTGTATTTTATCTGTTTTTAACGCTGTCAATTCGATGTGCTGCTGTGCAGATCTGCCTTCAATCGTTATCAATGAGAACTGTTGCTAGTGACGAGTGCTGGGCTTTCCAGTGGACAACATCTGTCTGGACTAAATGAGAAGGGGACTTTATTTAGGGGCGTCGTATGATCTCCACGTGAATAACCACCATTGTAAAGATGCCTTGTGACTTCTTACTATAACATCCTTAGATATATCTTTTAATATTATAATGTACGCATGTGTAATGTAACCAATGAACTGCTTTTGGAAAATATATGCAGGATGTGTGTAGAAAGCTGATAGGACAACCTTAGGGAGACCTCCTCTTGGTCCCTGAGTATTAAAAGACATGTATCTTGTGAGGAGCGAAGTTAATATACAGGTTTTGAGTTTGCAGCAGAGCTCTTTGCCAGATTTTTAAAATATTTTTGCTTGCTACTTTTTGTGTTTTTTGTACTTCATTTTTGCTGAATAAAGCCAAGAGAATCATCTTGATCTTCTGAAAAGACAGAAACTTCTTCTCATCTTTTGGGCTGCTAGACTCTATCCATCCAAGGCTTCTTCAGCTACATTTCAGTAAGGCCCCTTGCATATTAACTATTCTCTAATGTGTTAATAGTGCTAATTTGGTTCTCTCAAGAGAGGGACCAGCGTTAGAAGGATTATGACAGGAGCCACTGTACTGGGGTAATGCCTAGAACGAGTGGCGTACCTACCCTGGTACTGGGGCTCTCTGTCAGATACTAACAGACTTCTAGGAGGAGAGGAGACCTCTTTAACACATACTGATTTCACTGATAATAATAATTTACCGTGTTGTTGTTATTATCTTATCCAGCGATTAGAGACACTGGAAGTTGGTACTCATTCTTGCTCTCCTGGTTCGCTACTACATACGTGTAAATCCTGAACAAACCTGACAACCTAGCTGATAGACAGGAAGTAGCGTAGTAGGACGATACTTCATTGGACCATGACTTAGGCTCCTTAACAGTGCCCAGATTGAAACTTGCATTAGATTTTGGAGTCCATCAGAGCCAGAATTTATAATCTGTGTTTTCATTCAGCACTTATACTGTAAATAAGAAATTACAACACTGTCTACTTGTCCAACTATTCTGAAGGGCAGAGGTCGTATCAGAGGTCAAAACTGACCCTGTAGGGTTTATCAATCCAGTCACACACATTTCAAAACGATAGTTATTCTTCCATTTGACCCCCATAAGGCTCTGTAGAATAGAATTTAATAGACGTTTTACATTAATAATGAGGTATTTTACCATTTCAGTGCTGCCATCTGGACACTGAGTCTCATAGAGGTAACTGCAGTGGACACATGGACCCTGAAAACACACACACACACACACACACACAAACACACACACATAAATTAAAATACTTAATAATTTACTATTCACGTTACTCTTTGTTTCTGTTAGCCTTTAGCCACTGACAGCTAATGTTAGACTGATCTGTTATTCCTGCAGCTCTCATCCTTCTTGTGCCTCTGACTTCTCACCACGGTGATCTTGCTCTCGATGACATCACAGCGGTGAGGCATGATGGGAAGAATGGTGGGCGGGTACAGCAGCCCGTCAATCATATGGATGATCCCGTTGGACGCCACAATGTTGGTGCTCGCCAGACGGACGCCCTTCTCACCCAGCAGGATCTCACCCTGCGTGGGAGGTTTGAGGGGGGGGGGAACTAGTGTTAGTGGAAACTGCAAATGTTTAGTGTGAGTTACTCAGGAAACTATGGAAAAAAAATCAGAGACACTTACATCATTAGACGCAGTGATGGTGACGATCTGATTGGCCATCGTCTGAATCTGAGGAAGAGCGGCCAACTCGTCGACTGTCAGCTACAGACAGAAAAAATGATCATCAACTAAAACTAAAACATAATGTTTGACAGAACAAATAACATCCTGATGATTTAACAACTCTTAGTGCCTTACTAGTAGCAAAAGTTTTCCTGCGGGTGGCGCTAGAGAATATGTCATGAGTCATGGCGTTAAATCTAAAGGCTTCATCCTCTGGGGAGCAGTAACTGGATCAGGAAATATCAAGTCAAATTGCCGAAAGAGATTAAAGATTAAAGAGATATGTAGTGTAGACGAGGGTATTTTAGGTTAGTCATTATGTTGCTAGTTTGATTATGAGATATCTTGCTGCAGACAGAAACACAGAAAGGAAGTTTCTGTTTTTGTCTGCTTTACGAGCAGAGTTAAAAAAGACAAAAAGCAAGAAGAAAGACAGAAGCAGGAAGGAAGGATTGATGGGGGGAGTGTGGGGGTGGAGGGCACTTACCACAGCCTGGGAGAACATGTGATGTTTGAGAAGTTCCTGAAGTTTATGTTTGGCCTTGAAAAAAGAACAGAATATCAGTAAAACATCCTGACAAGCTTCACATAGAAAACAAAATTAGAGCTAAACATGCTAACGCTTGGCAGCTTGAGTGGTTGTTGACATTACGTTAGCTCAGTGCTACAGCACAGCTTGCTCAACATGTTATTTGATGTTTTTGGGAGGGGAGACGGGGCACAACAGGCTTAAAACTTCAAAATCTGACATATTATCACCTTGTCCAAGTCTAATATTCGCTCTCCTTTTAGCTCTGGTTTGAACCAACAACTGAGAAAAATATCTTGCTCTAGATGTTCCACTTTCTTCACCGGCTAGTCTCTAGTTTTGTCCGTCTGCCGTTTGGTGCTGAGCAGGTAGTTTACAACAGGTTTAACAGATGTTATTTCCTGAAAACAACTGCCTGCTGCTGCTGGAAACAATGAGACTGAACCAAAGCAGTAAATGTTACATAAAACCAATTTGGTGATAATTATCTGTGGGTTCAGAACTACCACAGACCATATTCTATACTTAATAGACTGAAAACAAGCGAGTTAGGCATTATACAATCCCTTTTTGGTTCTTAAGGCACACATTATATCTCGTTATACCTCTCCTGGCCTGTATTTTACCCTTAAATATAAAGTATGCATCGATTATCGAACAGGACTCTCAGTGTCTGATTTATTCTCTGCTCTGGTTGGCAGAGAATTAGGCACATATATATCTCAGACAACAGTCAGCTGATCCATTGTTAATACAAAAAATATTGATTACTGGTGATTTAACATTAATGCTAACTACTGTAGATCTACAACATGAATAGCTGTGTCTGCCTTTTCAAATAAAAGGCAGGTGCAATTTAAGGGAAAAGTTACTCAACAAACTAACAGTTTGGGAGATTAATAGGCCTTTCAACAATAAAAAAAAAACTTTGTGAGACGTTAAATATTTACATCTTCAGTAGAAACCAGTGGGCTTGGGTCTGAGAGCCACAGTCAGGGTAGGGAAGTATTGAGAGACGCACTAACGCATTGTTGGTTTATGTTATCAACACTAATCACAAATAAATGAGATAAATGAAATCTGAAGTACTAATTAGACCTCACTCCCCTCCCTGTGGTCTTACATCGTGCAGCATGTAGAGGATGCTGCCGTCTCTGGCTCGGTCCACAGCCTGGTTGGTGGGAATGAACACGGTCAGGGGTCCCGGACCCCGCAGAGGGAGGCGCGTCCCACAGTTCTGTAAACAGACACAGACACATCATATCAGATTAGAGTCAAGAGATTTAGAATCGATTCCCGTTTAGAGCCGGTTCAAACTTCTCTGAGGTTCGACCATTCGCTGAGCCCCAACCCCCCTTAGTTACTGTTGCTACGGCTGTCAAGCTTTTTCTCCAACAGCACACATGCAGTTTACAGTGAAAACGGTGGATTACTTTTTATTAATTTTTGAAACAATGGGTCTTTGATAAAAACACACAAAAGCAGCTTCATTTATATGTCACTAGCAGATTTGCATCTTTTGTCTCTTTTACTTTTTTATGTTTACAGCTGATTTGTTAAAACTTGAATGTGAAACAGTCCTCGATATGCAGATGATGGCTAATAATGGCTGATCCATGCAGAAGACGTGGACATGAAGAGAAGAGCAGTACTGTTCTTTACTGCAGTGTAGAGCCATATTTTAATTATGATAGGGGAAAAACGTAAGATCTTCTTTTTTTTTTTTGATGTAACAAAACCTGGTTTTCCTTCATATTTTCAAACAGTATATTTCATTTTAAATTTTACAAGAGAAAAGGTTTTTCACTGTTATCTCGGAGTTTGGTGGTTTCTTTTTGTCTATCTTTCAAATCATATAAAGAACGGGACACAGCCTCTAATGTCAGCCATTAACTGATATAACTCTAGTACTATAATATATTTATTCTTTGAGCATAGGCAATTAAAACACTATATTATTTCACCTGAAGACAGAGTGCCTTCGTCTTTCTCCATGGTTGTCTGCACCACTTAAGGACAAACATTCAGCGAGACTTCCTGGATTTTGTTTTTGTGTGTGTGTGTGTGTGTGTGTTTTCACCTGCCCTACTAAAGAGCACCTGTCTCATGAGCCATGGGAACCATGCAGGGCTTCCTCCTCCTGTTGTGATATATAACTCTCGTACTATCAGAGTGTATCTACTGTATAATCTATAGCCAGGCATGCTAACATTTGCAGCCTGCATTAGAACAAATAAAACACTGTTGAATCAGTTCATTACACTTCAGGTCTTGTGGTTTTGGAGATTCTTTAACTGTGAGGTATCTGTGTTACTACAGCGTGTTATTACATGTAGAGAAATCCAAAGACTGACAGACCTGCTGTGCCTAGTTACGGTTGCTAAGATACAATTAGACAATCACTGTTCGAGGGAGGGTTTTAGTAAACGTTTTGTCCTGAGAATCAGGATTGTTTCGTCTCACTGACTGATAATGTTTCTACTGTTTTCTTCTCATGTGGGGATAAAACCAAACATCAGTGTGATGTTATTGGCCAGAGTCAAATACTCACATCAGCCAGAGACAGGAAGCGGTTGTATTTTTCATCCTTAGTCAGAATCTCCCCAATCGTCTTATCAGCATACTGGACCAAGAAAAAGAGAAGTAGGTTCAAAAGACTGACATTCACATTCACAGACTGCTGTAACATCAGGATATATAGTTATAATAATAATAATAATAAACTTTATTTATACAGCACCTTTCAAAACACAGGTACAAAGTGTTTTACAATAAAAACAAAACACAGAGAGATTAAAACAAACAAAAGCCATAAAAAAAATAAACATTATGAAACACAAAGGGAGTAAAATGCAAAATTAAAAAATAATAAACATGAAATTAAAAACAAATAAAGTCAAGTAAAATAAGCAGGCAGCTCAGGTAAAATCAGGAAATGTTTTCCAATAAAAGTATGTTTTAAGAGATTTGGAAGAAGACACTGACTCAGACGGGCTTATTTCCTCAGGCAGGTTGGTCCAGAGCCTCGGGGCCCCTCAGGGCCCTGATGGCAAAGGCTCTGTCCCTTTTAGTTTTCAGCCTGGACTCTGGAGGAGACAGAAGACCTCTGCCCGAGGATCTCAAACTACGCAACGGTTCACAAGGCTATAAAAGGTCTAAAATATGATCTGGAGCCAGGTCACGAAGAGCCTTAAACGTAATCAATAAGATCTTAAAATCCATCCTAAAACAAACAGGGAGCCAATGTTAAGAGACATGATCAAGCCTCTTAGTTGTGGTTAAAAGCCTGCAGCTGTACAGTCTGTAGTTGTTTCAATGTTTTTTGATCAAGACTACAAAAAACGCACGAGGAGATAAAAACATGTACAAACAGTTTCTGTATCTCTAAAATTTAAAATAGATCTTATTTTTGATTGGACGACCTTTGTGACGAAGATTTCTTGCAACAGGCTCGATATGTTGTGACAAGTAACCAGTAGATGGCAGTATTTGTTTTGTGACCCAGCAACAGGTTAGACTGCACTGTTAAATCCAGGTGACACTCAGCTGGCAGGAAATCTAGTTTACGTTTAACTGGACTGCAGTTAAGGCAGATTATTTAAAAATACTGAGCACCAGAAATGCTCAAATCTAAACTCACAGACCACATTTCCTCTTCCTCTTCATTTTTTAGACTCTATTTTTCATGTTCTATGTTTGATTCTACTGTTTTTATAGTTAATCAGTGTAGATGTCGTATTGTTATCAGTGTGTTTTCAGGCTGCTTTGTATATTTGGTGAAGCGACCCTTTAACTCACCTTTTCGTCACGAGCGGGCTTATCAGGGAGTGTGTTTGTGATTGGCTGGTCAATGATGTGGATGATCCCATTGGCTGCTGGCAGGTCTTCCTTGATGATGGTGTACAGTCTGCTGGGGTTGTCCATCAGGATGAACTTCTACACCAACCAGAGACAGAGAGAGAGAGACGATCAGTGTGTTTATATGCAGTTAAATAACCTGCTTATTAAGACTTTCCGCAATAATTATTCCTTAAACATTGTGAAACGAGAAACCAGGTTTCAACTGTTTTCTCTGCTATGTAGACATGTAACCTGGTTTCTAACAGGACGTTCACATGTGCATTGTGAAGACTTCACACGGGAACGTGTCAGTGTGATAGCAGGATGAAAGAAAACAAACTGCTGTAGAGTTGAGATGTGCAGATATACTGTTTTCACTCTATACCTCTGTGAAACATTCTGATGGTATCAACACCGTCTATTTTATGTGCATTTACAAATTCCTCTGCCTTTTAAAAATGAATTTCATTGTTAACACCCAGCTGATACACTTACAGTATCTATCGATCAGCTTCATCAAGAAAAGCTCTTAAACTTTAAACAACCTGCTTTTGTTTACAGTGTTTAATCTGTTTTGATGTTATTTCTTATGCAGAATCCAACAAAGCTGCAACATACAGACCGTGATCATGGTGTGAAGGAATTTAACTATATTTTAGCACTGATAGTAGGATTTCAGGAAACTGAGAGTGATGATACTGTTTACCGTGATATTTTCAGCTACAACAATCATAGTGTGAAAATTTGATACCAGCACATGTGCTACTGTATAGTACTCTCTGTGCTGTGCATCTTAACAAAATAATTAAATCCAAAATATGAGTAATAACAGATTAACAACATTTTGGACACATTTGCATCTCTCATTCCACCATTGGTCCAATATGGAGAGGAGGAATGATTACAAACACATATCATCTTTCAATGTACATATGACACCTGGCTTACATTATTACATGCTATCCTTTAGCATGTAATAACTTATGCTATGTATGAAAATATGTTTTTGGTCAATTGGCTTGCAACAAATACCTGATCTTATAAATATGAGCAGTAAGGAAGTATGGAAGGAATGAGAAATGCTGTGACAAAGCTCCACCCACCCTGTAACTCAACAACAGGAAATACAGCTGATAATTCCTCGTCCCTGACAGAGGACACACTGTGAGACAGACGGTAAGATTCACCTTCAGATCAAAACCACCGCGTTCACTGAGAGAGGACAACTGCAGGAGGGAACACTGGAAACACTGGAATACTGGAAAACTTGCACTTCAACCTGCTGCAGACTCCAAATATATAACTGGAGGAGCCTCAACTTAAAGTGAAAGTAACTTTTAAGGAACTCTCTAGACTGACTGACTTCCCTGTTTGCCTGTTGTGTTTAAAGCTTTACTCTGAAACAAAATGTCTTCGAGACCAGAGGAGGATCTCTGCTGTCCGGTCTGTCAGGACATCTTTAAAGATCCAGTTGTCTTGTCATGTAGCCACAGCTTCTGTAAAGATTGTCTGATGAAGTGGTGGAGAGGGAAACAAATACGTGAGTGTCCGTGCTGTAAGAGAAAATCCTCGAGGAGTGATCCACCTCGAAACCTGGCGTTAAAGAACCTGTGTGAGGCCTTCTCACTGGAGAGAGATCGGAGAGTTTCAGCAGGGTCTGAGGCTCTCTGCAGTCTGCACTCTGAGAAACTCAAACTGTTTTGTCTGGACCATCAGCAGCCAGTGTGTGTTGTCTGTCGAGATTCAAAAATGCACAACAACCACAGATTCAGACCCGTCGATGAAGCTGCACAGGATCACAAAGAGGAGCTCCAGAAATCCCTGAAGCCCTTACAGGACAAACTGAAGCTCTTTAAAGAAGTTAAAGGAAACTGTGATCAAACAGCAGAACACATTAAAGTCCAGGCCAGAGACGCAGAGAGGCAGATTAAGGAGCAGTTTAAGAAGCTTCACCAGTTTCTACAAAAGGAAGAGGAGGCCAGGATCGCTGCTCTGAGGGACGAAGAGGAGCAGAAGAGTCAGATGATGAAGGAGAAGATTGATAACCTGAGCAGAAAGATAGCAGCTCTGTCAGACACAGTTAGAGCTGCAGAGGAGGAACTGAGAGCTGAAGACGTCTCATTCCTGCACAACTACAAGGCTGCAGTGAAAAGAGTCCAGCAGCGCCCCCTGCTGGATGATCCAGAGCTGGTCTCAGGAGCTCTGATAGATGTAGCCAAACACCTGGGCAACCTGACCTTTAATATCTGGAGCAAGATGAAGAAGATGGTCTCCTACACTCCTGTGATTCTGGATCCAAACACTGCCGACCCAGAACTCGTCCTGTCTGAAGATCTGACCAGTGTGAAATGTGGAGAGAAACAGAAGCTTCCAAAAAACCCAGAGAGGACCAAATTCTCCTGTTCCGTCCTGGGCTCTGAGGGGTTTAACTCGGGAACTCACAGCTGGGACATTGAGGTCGGGAACAACAAGGACTGGGAACTGGGCGTGTTGGGAGAGTACGTCCAGATGAATGGACGCTTACAGTCTGGACTGTGGAGAATATTGTTCTGTGATGGTAAATTCACAGCGTTCTCCACTTTGGAGCCAGACAAAGATCTGTCAGTGAAGAAGAAGCTCCAGAGGATCAGAGTTCATCTGGACTTTGACGGAGGAAAACTGTCATTCTCTGATCCTGATACTAACACACACATACACACCTTCACACACACCTTCACCGACACCCTGTTTCCATACATTTACACTGAGAATCACCTCCCGCTGAAGATTTTACCAGTGAAGGTCTCGGTGACAGTGGCAGCGCAGCGCAGTCAGAAATGATTATGATTCAGATTTTTCTACAGCATCTCTGGTTGTATTAGACCATTGTGGGTAATTTTACCAATCAATGAGGAGGATTTTATTTGAACAGGGTATTATTTGTGGTTGTTCCGTATGGTACACATAGTACTACGTTTGTACAAAGCCTAGAATAGCAGAAAACATCAGAATGGTGTTTTATGAAATTTGCGAGTGATGCAACAATTGTAAATATAAAAAAAAAAAAATCCAAAACAAACTGCGTAAAAATCTTTGCGAGCCCAATAACTTTGTCATTTAATCTAGAAACATCATTCTAACTTTTTAAAACAGGTCACAGGATTTGACACTTTATTGGTCAATATCATCTTTTCAGAGTTCATTCTCACCTCAAGATCCATTTAGTAGTTGTTCTGGGCTTTGAACTGTATCTCTGTATCTACTGTACCTCTGTTAAACGGATCTTGAGGTGAGATTGTTTTGTTGCTGTTTCCAAGGTCAAGAATGAGGAGGAGCATGTAGCTCGAAACATCACTTGGAGCTACAGTGTGCAGACTTTCTTATTTCTTTTGTACATTGTTTCTTTGGTCCAGCACCTGGTTTTTTTTGGATGTGCACGTCTACCATACATTTTATGACAAGGTTAAGAATGAACCTCAACTTTCAAGTCACCATGGATAAGAAGTTTTAAGGTTTTCTGAAAATATTTAGAGAACATAGTAATATTGCAAGATATTTATTTTTACTTTAATTCTTTACTATTTTTTATATTTAATGCTTTTCTCAGATATGCAACAGTATAGAGATGACAGGAAAGGAGGGGATAGAGACACGGAGAAAGATAATGTGACAAAGGTCCGAAGCCGAACACAAACTGGTTCGGGAATGTAATTTACATAAATGTGATGTGGGAACTTGAAGCCTCTATAAACTAAGAATGGACTTTTCAGCTTTTAAACTTGAGTTAAATATTTGTATATTCATAGATTCTGGAGAGAGAAGGAGCAGATGTAGTTGAGTGGAAGAGTTTTTAACAAGGTAATAAAACAGTTTTTTGGTTAAAAACATATCAATTATTAAAAGCAGAGTTTTATTTAAAAATGTAAACATGGCTGGAGGGAATCTTTAATGTAAAATGTTAATATTTGATGTAATTACTGCTGAAACTGCATGTTGCTGTAAGACAAAATAAATTGAGTGATCAGTGGAATATCAGTTGACGGTGTTTGGATTGATCGGACAGGCAGAAGGGCGAGATCACTGAAAAATGTGTCATGGCGTCACTGGTCAGATTTTATGTTCACACCTGCTGGTTCAGGATGAGGTCACCATTAAATATCCCATCAACGGACAGTTTTCCAAGTGTCCATTTTATGTTGTCATCAACAGAGAATACAGCAACATGTTAGATTAAATATGTGTATTATGTGAGTTATGTTAATAATATTAACTGTATATCAGATAAACAAATTAAATTAATATTGTAAATGTTTTCTGAAGTAGAAACTGAATCTGTAACATGTTTCTCTCTGTTTTCTCTCTCTTTTCTTTAGATTATTCTGATTATGTGACCAATAAAAATTAAGTTAACAGAACAGTTATTGACTGTGTGTGAAGATGTTTCCATCATAATGATCACTGGAATATTTGTTCCATCTTCATTTTGGCTAATGTTGTGTAATTATTACATTGTGCTAATGTACTAATGTTTTAACTTTTTAAGATGCTGGTCGAGGAAATTATTAAGCTTCAGCTTTTTAGTTTCTGGTGACATCTAGAACTAAATATTGTTCTCTGAATTACAAACTGAAAATTATTGTAAATCTTCTTTTAAGCGATACACTGGATACATCCACCAACATCTCAGTTTCTGAATAAATCTGAGGAGAGAACCAGGGATGAAGCTTCATTTCATGTCTTTAACATGTAGTTTAAATACTTGTTAACTGGGACTTGTGGGTTGAAATGTGGAGTTTGGAGAGGAAGTCTTACCTTGTTGTTTTTGCTCCTCAACTTGGCTCCTCCGTACAGGTTGAGGTCTCGTCCTTCCAGATCCTTGTAGAGGTGCTGACCCAGGATCAGGTGGTTTTTACACACCTGCTCCTCATTGATACCCTGCGGAGACAGTGTAGGTGTGTAGATTTATAATGTAGAATTCGTTTATTGATCATTTTCTTCCTACTAGTTGTTGAAAACAGAGGCTCTTAACCAAACAAGCAGTTAGACTTGAAGACCTCGGGGGATATCTGCTCTCCCTCTTTTCATAAATACCTCATGTGTGAATTTTTAAAGCATCAAAGCTGGAAATGAAGAGGAAGCTGCACACTGTGAATGAAGGAAATCCAACAGAAATCTAATTGATGCAACCAGACATTTTACTCACACAGTGAAAGTGACATAAAATGATTCTGAGATACACCTTAAGGTGCACTGGGACATAGAGTTTTATAATAATCTAACCTGGACTCAGCAGGTGTTAAAGGGCCTTTCAACATCAGACACCCTCACCAAGGTTTAACCAGACAGACTTGGGTCTCAGTAGCACTGCAGCACAGATCACTCCCTCTGATCCGGAGCCATTTACTTCACCAAAATCATTTCTCCTTCCTCTGTGTTGGCCACTCTTTCTTCAGTCCTCTGGGACCTTTCAGCCAAGTGCTTTGGTTCATATTTCTGTTGCCAGATCTCCTTCTTTAGATCAGCTAGAATGTGTGTTTATTCATTCCTAAAGTTTTTCATCTCCCCTCAAAATTTTTTAAGTTTTTGTAATGTTTTGTAAGTGATTCATCTCAACATTTCCCGGATTCCTCCATAGCTGTTTGTCTCTTTACTTTCAATACTCTTATTTTTGCTTCTTCGTTGCTGTGACTGTACCAGAATGTACTTAATTACATTCATTCTAACATTTTAGGGCAAGATTTTGGGACGGATAAAAAGCACTTAGGCTGCCGTCTTCTGTCCCTCACAACTGGAAGTGATCCATAACCATTTGGCGGGTCATTCAGCAGCCTCTGACGTGGTCCTGATTGCTCTCCTTTTCGCCGCAACCATGATGCCCAGTAGCATAAATGCTCTGCAGACAACAGCAAAGCCTCCATCCCTGCCTCTGACTCTGCTCTACCACCCCTGATATCTGTCTGGATGTCAGACAGCAGGGCCACATCAGGCTTCAGTGATGTTAATCTAACTCTGTCAAGGAACTTGAGGCCTGCCCAGGATTGACGCCCTGCACTGCGGCTGCTCATCAGCTCTCATGAATGCGATATGCTTCATATGTGTGCAGAGATACTTGCTACCTCGAGCACCTGAGTCAATGATAACGGCTTTCTCTCCAGGCCTTTGGGCAGCTGCTCAGGATTTGCTCTTCCTCAGCCTGGGGCCAAGAGGGCATGTTGATACATCACTTATGTCGTATGTGTGGATGTTGGCAGAGGTGGAAGCACGTCATGTATAAAACCTGGATCATGAACTTGGTGTGCTGGAGTTCAGCCTGCCAGACTTTCTCTCCTAGTCCATGTTGCCACAGACCTACCATTCTGACTTGTGCCTCATCGATGCATATCAGCATCTCCTCTGCGAACTAGCACAGGACACCAGAATGCACACAAATGAGTAATGCTCCAGTGAAGAGGTCGACATTAACTCTGTATTTGGTCTGTTGAGAGGAATGTTTTCTGTTTTTTTGTCACTTTCACTAGATTAATATCTTTTTTCAGTCAGTCAAAACAACAAATTCTTTGGGCTTGAAGAGTTTATTGAGTTGTTTTTAAGTCCTGAGGCTGTCAAAAAGTAGAGGGGCCTGCAGACTATTAAGGGTAAGTGTGCACTTTGCGAGGAGTTGGTGCATTTCAACTTGCCGAACTACAGTGATGGATTTTGTTCTCAACTGTCCTGAATTTACAACAACTTTGATTCACACCTCTTTAATGCCAGTTTCACCAAACTAACAGATTTGTCAAAAATAAAGCTGAAATAATATCTGATTAAACTAACATCAAATAAAACTTTACAGACAGACAGGTGACCTACAGTCAGAGGTGTTCTCAGCAGGGGGATGAAAGCTGTGAAGGGTCCGTTGTGACTCAGCAGCAGTGAGCAGCCTTTCTCTGAAACACACACACACATATGTCAAAGGTCAAAGATCACAGCAACGTAACAGTAACATTAAAATGGTACATAATTTGTGGTGTTTAGTATCATATATTATAACAGTTAGTTATAGAGTGGAAGCATTATATGTCTTTTTTTTTTTTTTTACAATAATGTTTAAAAAATAACTATGTCTATGGTTTATATTTCAACTTGCAGGAGGATCGACTTACATCACTGGTATTTTATTTAGTGAATATACAGTTTTGGCACTAATTATGTTTTCCAAAACAGATTCCAGACAGAATAATAATAATTGATCTTGAACCAAATCACCAACTTGAAGAATCAAATTGAATTGTTAAGCCAGTGACTCACACCTCTAAAATAGTGAAGTGCAGCAAAACAAATATTTTTTACAGCGTATTTTGTTCTTTTTACCGAAGAGATCGACGGCTCCAGTCAGATTTTCTCTCTGGCTTCCACTTCTGTCCAGCTCTATAATCTGCTCCATAAGGTTACCATAGCAACGCCGCCCATCACCGATCTGACCCGCCTCACATACACACCTGAGCGAGAGGGGAGGGGAGGAGGGGGGGGGGGGGGGGATTGGCTAACTAGTGACACAAAAGTACACACACATTCACATAAACTAACACAGAGCTAAAGACAGTGAGACATGAGACATCAGCTGTTCTGTTTCTTCTGGTCCTGGTTCTAAACCTGGCTTTGCTCTGGTACTAGTCCGGGTTCTAGTCTAGCTCTAGAGGACATGAAACAGAGAGGCAGAGACAGAAGAAGTTTTCAGAGAATTTGTTGTGGGTTGATCACTTATTCTAGATTTGTTTATGATTTTAGGTCTAGTTTTAGAGAAAAAGAAAGAAAGATGGAAATTGCTTCTGCCTCTAGTTCTAGTTCTAGTCCTTGTCTAGTTCTAATCTTTAGACCTGGTTCTAGTTCTGGTTCTGGCCTTAGTTCTGTATCTAGACAGCAAGAGAGATTTAGTTCTAGTTCTAAGGACGTTATCACCTCTGCGCTTTTTATTCCGGTTGAATCAGACTCTGGTTCGTTCTCCTCCTTGGTGCGATTCGTTTGAGCAGGTCTGAACACAGTAATCAACCGTACCGAGACCCTTTAGAGGAGGTGGTCTCGGTCCGGTCCCAAAAAAACCGTGGAGCAGTTTGTTTGTGGTGATCCAACCTCAATCCAACCCAACTACTAGGCGTACTCTGCAAGTTTGAGCAAAACGGCTCCTGTAGCCAGGTGTGCTTTGCATGCTGGGATGTGGATGAGTGAATTTAACAGTTGCTAACAAAATCACCAGAAAATGAATCGAGATCCGACTTGGACTAACACAACGTAGCACTCTGTATTTGGGCAGTGGACCTCCTTCAGGACCTTTTTTCTGTGTGTTTACGTTCTTGCTTCCCGTCTCAGACACATCTGACCAATAAGCGGAGTGAACGTTCTCATGTAACTTGCACCAAGTTTACCAAGTAAACCACTGATTCAGACCAGAATAAACAAACTATAGGTATGAAAATGCCCTTAGACTCCGTTCTAGTTTTGGTCCTTTGGCAGCGACAGGGACTCCATTATAGAGAATAAGCAAAGGCTTCTAGTTCTAGGTTCAAGTTCTGGTCCTGGTGCTAATTTTAGTTTTAGAGATTAATAGAGAGACAGACCAAAATAAATCTAGTTGAAGTTCTGGTTCTAGTCCTGGTTCTCAATCTAGCTCTAGTTCTAGATAATAAGAGAGAGACAGAAAGAAAGACGAAGGAACTGGCTCTATGTCTAGTTCTGGTTCTAGTCATTGTCTAGTTCTAATCAGGTTTTAGAGGTGATTCTACTTGGTCCTGGTTCTAGTTGTAAATCTAGAAAGCAAATTAAAGCCAAGATAGAGACTTGATCACAGATATAGTTCCAGGGAGTAAAGCTCTGGTTTCAGTTCATGTCCTGGTGCTAGTTCTGTTTCTAGTCCCTGCTCTTGGTCAAGTTTTATCTCTACAAAGACAGACTGATATAGAGAAACTGGATCTGGATTTACTTCTGGTCCCAGTTTCTCGTTCTGGAAGCAAGAACAGAGACAGAGACAGAGGAATAAATTGTGAGCTTAGATCTTTTTCCTAGATCTGGTTCTGGTTCTTGGGCTGGTGCTTATTATAGTTAGTAGAGAGAAACCCGGTTCTAGTGCAAGAACTCAAGAGATACAAACAAACAAACTGGCTCTGTGTCTCCCTCTGGTTCTAATCAGTGTCCAGTTCTGGTCTTGTGACTTGAACTGGATCTAGCTATAGTTCTAGAAAGCAAAAGAAAGACAGAGTGTTTGTGTGTCCGACCTGGGGTGTCCATCCAGTCCAGTTTCACAGACAGCTGTGGTGTCGCAGGAGTCCGCTGAGCAGGCAGAGACCAGCTGACAGCCAAACTCAGGGTTTCCACCTATAGGGGACATGCCAAACATACACTCGCAGCTGGACTGAGAGACAAACAGACAGACAGAAGACAGAAGACAGAGAGGTTAAAGGTCTGTACTTATATTCTTGGTCTCTACTGTAATGTCTTTGCATCATTTACAGTTTTAAAAACTCCTTATTTATCTTATACTGGCCCTTTATTTAGCCCCTCAGTTCAGCCTCTGTCTGAAACAGGCTGTTTTAGTTCCTGTCTCTTTAAGACCCCCCTCTCATTGAGCCCACTCTGTTCTGATTGGTCAGCTCCAGGAAGCTTCCCCTCTGCAGACTCCTGCTGGCTCCTGAGGCTTTCTAGGCTTGGATGTCACTACTTTCTCCGAAATATGTGATTGGACAACGTGAACAACTTCAGCAACAAAGACTACAGAACAGACGGCCGTTCATAGATGTGCACAACGTCATCTCGACAGGAAAGTTTTTTAAAAATTAGCTCTGGTTTTTATGGTAATCCCATCAACTCTCTGTGTAATAAGCTGTGGTTCTGATGGTCATGCTAGTCCTGGTTCTAGTCAAGGATAGGTCCTGTTCTTGACCTGGTTCTGGTCCTGGCCCTAGAGGCCTCCTCACCTTGTTGGGTCCTTTGAAGACACAGACGGTGGAGTTGGTGGGACACCCTCCGTTGTTCACGGAGCAAGGGTTTTTGGGTATGCAGATCTTGCCGTCGCCATGATAGTCAGGGTTACAGGCGCAGCTGATCTTTGGCCCCTGTGAGGAGCACTGGGCGTTGGTGTCACAGTCTCTCGCCGAACAAATACCTGAGCAGGACAACAAGAAACCACTGAGTCTAGATGAGAGTTGAGAAGTTTTTAAAAAAAAATCAAACATTCACAAAAAATTTTCATTCATTCAAAAAAAATTAAAACAAGAGTTAATTCCAGTACAAAGGGAGACAGAGGAATTTATTCTAAGTCTAGGTCTTGTTCTAGGCCTGGTTCTAGTTCTAGGGACAAAGAAAGAGATGAGAAGCTTTAGAAACTGGTTCTAGGTCTATTTCTTATGATCTTATATCTTTTTTTCACTTTATTTAGTGCAAAATATGTGATTAACACAAATAATCGAGTGCAGGATAAGCGATTAACATGAAAACAAATATGAAACAGGACAAACGGGAGAAGCAAAGAGAACCAGACAGTAACGAAACAAAACAATAACATGAACAAAATGATAAAAAATGAAAATAAAACTATAGGGATCTCTTGTTCGATCCTAGGGATGAAGAGGAACCAGGGTGAAACCAGGATGAGTCAGGACAGAATTTGATTGTATTTTTTCTTTCTCTCCTCCTCCCCCTTCCTTGCTCTCATTGCTCTCACCTTATATCTCATATAATCCTGTATCGTTCTTCTAGTTCTAGGGACCAAAGACCTGTTTCTAGTTGTAGTCCAGATTCTAGTTCTAGTTCTAGAGAGGAGGAGAAACTTTGTTCTAGTTGTAGCTCTGGTTGTGGTCCTGCTTCAATAACCAGACAGTCTGTCAGGACGTTGGGGGCTTTATCCAAATAAGAACAAGACTAGCAGGTAAAACAGGGCTAAAAATCTGTAGCTTCAGTAGCAGCCCAGTCAGACTGTAATGTTTATTACACATCAGGAAGTAAAACTGTTGGATGGATGAAAAATAAACAGACAACTGATCTTTACCACTAGTGATCTGGAGGGTGTCACCAGAGGAGAGATCACATAAATCAAAGTTTATCCTCTGAACCGTTTTAGAGAATCCAAGCTTCAGCCTTTTCAATCGCAGCTCTACTCTCAGATTTACCTCAACTATCATCAGGCTAAACTGAACTTTCAGAGCTGACGACGGCAACTAACGATAACTTAAACTAAAAGTAGGGCTCAAATGAAATGACAGAGAGAATGAACACAGATGAGCAGCGTGTTTACTTGCGCATTTGTTCTGCGACGTCTTCCTGTGTCCAGGCAAACATTCACACACGGCGGCGGCTCCTTCTCCTTTACAGTACGAGTACGGGCTGCAGTTACTGCAACCGGTGCTCACTGACAACAGCACAGACACAACAGCAACTCATTAGATGTGCAATAATTAAACATCATACAGACAGACAGTAAACACGTCCTGGAGCAGTAAATGCAATATGTGTCACATGTTTTATTAACTGAAACCCAGATAACAGGATGAAGATAAAATATATCTTTTTGGTACAGACTGAAATGTGTCTGGATATCAAAAAATGTCAAGCACTGAAGGCTAATGTTAAATGGTCACATTCTTTGTCTTGTTTACTTGTTTTAAATGATAACTTTGCAAGTTTAAGTCTATATTTCATTTAGACAAAGTTCCTCTATGACTGCTTGTGTTTAAGCATTTAACATTTGTTAAGTCCATATGTTGATTTTGAAATAAAGTATTAAATATGACACGATCCTAAAAAAAACAGTGTAATATCAATTGAAGATAAGGAAGTAAAGGACAGTGTTACTTATTAATATCTACTGAAACTAGTGTTATTACTGTGGAAGTTTCAGCACATTGTGTTAGTTGGTAGGTTGATATAAATGAACATAAGTGCAGACGTCAGCATTCACCTAGTTTCAGGTTTGCTTGTGAGTTTGTTAGTTTTTTAATTTTGTTTTAATTGATCCATCAACCCATGACCTTATTGTATCATCCCCATTGAAACTGTACCTAAGATAAGATATTATTTTAATTTTTGTTTAAAAAAATTGACTTAAATGATTATTATTAGTAGTAGTATAAAAATAGTAAAGTATAAAAAAAAGTCCTACTACATATTTGTGAATCATATCTTATTTAACCTAATAATATGCAGTAATAGAGTCTGAAATATCCAGCGTGTGATGTCATACCTTGGTCACAGCGCTTTCCAGTGTACGGCGGCTGACACAAACACTGTCCGTCACCCTCTGGACCTTTATTACACACTCCATGCACACAGTCACACTCTGTACAGACACACAGACAGAGCACAGTCGTAATTATTGAAACAGCTGTGGGACGTTCTTACTGCTGTTAAACATAGTCTTCTCAAATTTGGAAGTATTGTGTCCAGTTTATATGTTGTTTTTTCTCTTTGACTGACTATTACATGCATTTTTCAGAGATCAGAAGCCTACCTTTATCGCAGTTTTCTCCAAAAGCGTTCTGATTTTTACACTCCTGACAGGCAAAGCCAGTGAAGCCCTCCTGAAGAGAGAAGAGTTTATTTCAGGACCTCTATTTTACAATACGGCCAAGACATCAACAATCTAAAAGAGGCAAGAAAACAACATACAATGTTTCCAAACTCACAACTTCCCCGGTGTCCCCTCTCCACCCACCCACTGCCCAGGTTGCTCAGTCGGTAATGTGAACGTTAATGTCAATGGGCTCTTTTGTGATTAATTTCGCCTTGCAGCAGGAGGAAGTGACAAAAAGCTGCAGTCAAGACTGAGCAGTCTGCGCAGGAAGTCACAGGAAAACTCACATCCCATTAGATCAGGCCATGATTTTATAAAATGTTATCAGACCAGTCTATTCAGATTTTACCCAGTGTCCAATACTTGTTGTCTTAAAGCTGTTCTGCATGATAGAGTAGCTTATTAAAATGACACATAGGCTATCTGTGATTATCATGATGGTTTTTAATCTGCAGCCTCCATATTACTCAATTATTTTACATAGAAACTGAGATCTAATTTTCATGGAAAGCCCCATATCGGTTCGCCAACAGCAGTAAATCAGTTGCTGGTATTCTGTTAAAAGTAAAACATATCCTATTAAAGAACAATATAAGATCAAAATAGACCAACAAAATCATTAGGATTAAACAAAAAATGAGTTTCTATAAAACGACATGTTGTTGATCTGAACATCTAAACCAATCGGCTCTTAGATCAGGGGACAGCGAGGCGTTTCCCATCATGCCCTGAGATCTAGCAGTCAGTGGAGATCAACTGCAGCGTCTGGCTCCAAAAACTGCAGCCGCTTTGTTCTTCTGAGGAACGAGCCTTCTGTTTAGTTAAGGGCAATGTCCCTTATAAATAAACAAACAAACAATAATGATCTCTGAACACCCTAACAAACAGGTAGGACAGGTACAGACAGACAGTTGTAGTATACTGACATCACAGATGCAGGTCCCGTTGCCAACGTCTCCATCCATGCAGCTTCCATGAAAGTTACAAGTCTTTCCTGACCAGCTAGGACAGGCTACAGAGAGACAAACAGGTGATTAGAAATGATCACTATTCTTTGTTTATTGTTCACATGATTCACTTTAGCTTCTGTTAAAGGCTCCTATAACACTGTGTGAGAACAGAAATCTTGCAGGTTCACGTCATGTCAGACTGTATGAGATGATCTAATAGAACCTTTGGTCTCAAACTGTGTCAGACTTTGTTAGTTTTGAGGTTGTCGGATTGTGAGGTGAATGTCAGCAGTTCAGAGATGTGTCCTCAGCTCCTGTCGTCGATCTGCACTGCTCTCATGTTTTGAAAATGCAGCAAAACAGAAATCCACTAGCTGTAACACTGTCGGACTCACGACGGACAGTTCACGCATTCTTCTTCCTTTTCAAAATCTGGTGCCTTCATGCCTAACTCCGCACCCCCAGATTTTTTGTAATCTTCAGACTTTTCAGATAGCAAAGTTGCTGTGGCCCAGATCCAGCCCGCATACTGCATGGAATGATGCCACTTGGCTCCTGTTTCCCAGATCTGGGCCACAAGCAAGCCGTATGTCAACCAAGAACAAACCAGATGAACCAGAACTGGCCCACATCCAGATTATACATACCTGAGACCACTGCATCTTTACCAAAAAAGGCGCACATTTGCTTTGGGATATTTGGGCCATATTTGCTGTTTTACATGTGGGCCATTTCAGGCTCACATCCATTTTTTCTGGGCCAGAAAAAGGCCGGCAGCAGTGCTGCATCATTGCCTGAAGTGGCCCACTTCCATACGCTATCTGGGTTGTAGTCTTCAGACTTAAGTGATGTCACTTTATCAGATTTCACCTGACAAAGTGAAAAGCTTTATACATCTTTTTTCACATATGCAGTAATATTCCCCAAAACCTGTAAACTGGCTTTGATGCGTAAAATCGGTGTTCCCCTTTAAAGCGTCTGTCAGCTTCAAATGAAATGCTTGTCAGGTTGTCTAACAGCATCTGAAACCTTTTATCTGAGAGATGAATTGGGGATGTCATGTCTGACAACTTTGTATCTTTCAGAAACTGACAATAACTTTACGCAGTGATTGACCAGATGTGTGGAGATACACAGGGTTTAAACTTCGTATTTCAACGACTTCTGTTACTTTTCATGTGAACAACTGAGTGCAAAACCATGAACGTCTCCGAGGAGAGGCTGTCTGAAAGTTTGCGCCGTGTTGAGACTACAAAGACAGATGCAAAAAAGTTGTTAAAGAGAGGAATTGTGATTGTGATGGAGTCAGGGGGAGGCTATAACAGCACTTTAGATGTAGTCGGACCACACAAAGTAGTTCTTTCAAAGCTTTCTGCAGCCTCAGTGTGGATGTACTCTGAGTATGTGTTTGTTTCTTACCGAGACAGAGTGGTCCCCAGTGCTGTGGGCAGCATTGTGGCTGCAGGAAGCTCTTCACACAGACGTGCTGACATCCAATCAGCTCCATCTCCCTGCCACCGATCTGCACCACGTAACTGCAGCACACAGTGAATACGAGGTGAAGAAGTACCCGCATTTATGACACATTCATGGAGCTTGAGGTTTGTGTGCACTAGAGGTTACGTAACCAGGTATGTACGTACCTGCAGTTGGTAGTCCGAGCACTGCTGAAGCCATGGGGACAGCTGCTGGTGGTGATGGCGGCACAGGAAGTGCAGGAGGTGTGCACATCCACCCTCTGCAAGATATCACAGCGACCAGGAGGAGGAGTCTGAGGGAACAGAGGAGGTTCATGACTGGACGGCCAAAAATTACAATCTGATATCACTGACATCTCTCTTTGTATCTCATCTCTCTCTAGTGCTTCCACCTCTGTTAGTAATAGTAGTAGTAGTAATACTGGTGGTGGTAATATCAATAGTACCAGAGGCAGTAGCAGTATTACTAAATGAAATGAAACTTTTATTCATGTGTCATACACCAAAAGGATGCTTAGCCCACAAGAACATAATTTCATATATAGATAAAGAAAGAAATCATCAAGAGAAGCAAACAAACATATGATATTACAGTACATCCATGTAATGTATGTAAACTACACTCATCTATCAAGCAGGCAGGAAACATTGTCATGAAAAGCTTAAATCAAGAACAAAGCAGTAGGAGTCACTATATTGATAAGACTCATTTAAAAACAACACAAGTTGAGATTAAAGTGGAGACTAATTCTCAAAGTTGTTCCATAATCTATGTTCCACCACAGCAAAGATGTGATCCGTCTTGAGTTTCAGCCTGAACTGTTAAACAGCTTTAGGTCAGAAAACTGAAGGACACTTACAGATTTAAGATTAATTCTATTTGTCGAACACAGTTTCATACAGAAGTGAGTCAAAGTACTTTACAGAGAGAAAAAAGAAACAAAAAGGTGTTTGATAATGTTTGTTATACAGTATTTTATACAAGAGATCATCAGAATAATCAAGTCTGCTGGTGATAAACAGCATGTACTGACGTTTCTGTATCACACACAGAAACACCAAACATTTGAATATTATAAGTGATAAAATGATGGTTTAGTCACTCGAGGTCAGAGTCAATAAGAACACTGATGTTTATGATTTGGTGTAAATGCCTGGACATGTTGACTCGTGTATTTAGTGTGGGTGGTTGTCTGTATTGATTCAACAGAAAATCCACACACACTGATACACAGTGTGTCTCTCATGAGGTCAAAGGTTTTATAAATTTTATTTTTGCATTGTTGATTTCGTTTGACTCACAAAAATATGTGGAAAATAGGGCATCATGTGACAAAACATTTCATCCCAGGTAAGTTTTTGAAAGTCATCATGGTTCATAAAGTGATGTCAAAACACCAACAGTGAGCTGTGAGGAACCTTTGAGATTCAGAACGTATCTTTAAAGTAACCGACCAACACATTAACTTAAAAACTACTGCAAAATAATCAACTCTAAATTTAACACAAAAAATATTGAAACATGACAGTAATTTTGTGGTTGTCTGACAATAGTATCTTATACTGTTTTGTCCAGCTCAGTTCTAACCCATCAAATTTCTCATTAAACTGAACAGCAGAGAGACATACCATGGTGGACAGACTGGGATTCTGTGACAGCATCCATGCTGGTCTTACCGGGATATGGACACATTTCTGATTCATGGCTGGAAGTTTTTCACCTCAAATTGAACTTATTCTGATAAGAATGTCTAAAAAAAACAACTTAGTGTCAGCGGTGTGATTAATTTGAGTCTTGATGCTCTGATGATCTCAGACTTTGGGGATACCTTTTCTATCCAGAATCAACTGGATTCCACAATATCAAGTCAGTTTTGCAGTGCATTTGTCTTTAAAAAAGGAGGAGGATACTATGACCCTGTTTACACTTGGTTTTAAAATGCATCTTTGGCAATCGGATCACAAGAAGTAAAGTAAAAGATCAGTAACATTTTACTAGAGTTGATGATACGTGCATTACTGCACAGCACAGCACAACAAAAGCTGTTTGTATGTAGCGTAACTGTTTATCTGAGTTTTCCACGTATCTTAACATTTGGCAAATTCTTGTAAACTTTGCTGCTGACTGATACAAACCAGTACGCCCTCCTCTCTACTCGCAGTACCTGCAGGCAGTGAATCACATCAGCAGCAGAGGAGGACAGGATGAAGGACTGCTTGTGCAGAAAGCAGCTGCTGTACAGTGCCAGAAACAGGTTGTGATAACGAAAAGGAAAAACTATGAAATTGGGAGATTAACAGGAGTAATTATAAATTGGGAGTGCAGTGGGAGGAAGGGTTCAAAACAGGGAGACTCCCATGAAAATCGGGAGTGTTGACAAGTATGTTAGAGGCGGTATTATTATCATATAAAATGTGTGCAGGTGTAAGTAAAGGCAAACTGATTCAGATTCACTCCAGGTGGCGAACTATGGTGTAGATGCATCAGATCAACCAAAGTCCATTTCTGTATAAATCTGTGGAGAGAAACAGACGATGCAGGTGCTGCATCAGGCTTGATTTTATTTTCTACAACACCTAGTTTTAATGGTTCTTAAGTTTCAAGTGTTCTCTCTCTATTTATGACTGTTGGAAGGGAGATTGCAGCCGATTATTGACCTTTAGAACCAACAGGAGAAAATCTTCCCTTGTTTGGAAGAGTGAATTTCTATTTTTGTCAAATAAGTATGAAACTGCCACCACAGCAGTTTAATTTTGGCTGAGATTTGCATTGTTCGGTTGAATTAGTACAGGAGTACTCCACCAGTTTTACATCCCCACCCATCCAATTCCGCCCATCCAGGAAATTCGGCCACTCAGGAGAAATCAGCATCAATGCCTCAACGCCTCAAGCCCCTGACCGCATGACACAAAAGGGCCTGAGGCTTTGGAAAAATTTTAAAAAACAAAATTCACAGGGGGGGAAAAAAATTCCTGCCTCGTTTGTATGTTTTTTTGTCTGTGTGTGGTGTCTGGATTTAGAGCAAAGTGAGACATCACCTCCTGTTTAGTATCTCTGCTGGTCTTAAGCGGAAACCTGATTTGTGGTGTTTGTTTTGTTGTCAGCAACAGTTGTTGCATTTACACTTTTAGAGTCACTCTTTTTTAATCTTTCTGTCATTTCTTTCTTTTTCTAAGAAGCTTGTTTAATCCTCTGAACTTCAGTTCATGGCAGTTATTGTTATTCAGAGTTTTTGTCGGTATGTGACACCGGAGGAGGAAGTTAAAGCAGCTAGCTGAAGTTGGCATGCCAGCTGGTGTTTCCTTTAACCAGTGACTGACCGATGACTTTCAGGAAAATGTGTTGTGGTTGTTGTGTTGACAGCAGCTGTTGAACAGAACATGTGGGTGTCCTTCTAAAGTCCTAAATTATTGTATGTTCAATACAGTATATATTGGTCTGGTCCTTTTAGTATTACATTATGTAAATTAAAACCAAATGCCGCCAGTTACTTTCCTCTGGCGCTGAGACTGCACTTAGCCTGATGATGTCATAGTGACATCATCAGGGTTCATTTTGGGCTTGGAGACTATATCTACTATTTATGTTAGAAAGTCTTTCTTGCAAACTGGAAGTGTAGAGTTTGAAAGACACTATTGAGTTGTACTATGGGAAACGTAGGATCCAGTGTAGCTATTCTAGCACAGAAATGATGTTTATATATTACTAAATTGCAGCTCTAGCAAACACATTTTCTCCTCCTCCCTCTGACTTCAGAGCAATATATAAATGTGGCTGCATTCATTCGAAAAAACGTTGCCTGTGGATATAATCGAGGCAGAGATTACATTTGTCAATGCAACGTAATTGAGAAAAACAATTTAGTTGTGTATGAATGTCATACAGGGTAGGCTAACAGCATGGCTCTATTGATGGCAACGTTGGTCTGTTGATTGGTCTACAACTTTGATCCAGACTAAAATATCCAAACAACAATTGGATGGATTGCTATGAAATTGTGTACACACATTCAAGATCCCAGGAGGACGAATTCTAATGACTATGGTGATCCTCTGACTTTTCATCTGGTGCCACCAGCAGGTCAAATGACCCAATACTTTAATTTATGACCAAATACCTGAAAAACTAATGCTATTCCCATCAAACTCTACTTTGTGTTTAGTCCTAATTAGCAAATGCTATCATCCAGGCTAAGCTAAGATGATGAATTGGGTAAAAATTACCTGCTAACCATCAGCATGTTAGCATTGTCATTTTGATATTAGTATTTAGGTTAAAGCACAGCTGTGCCTGAGTACAGCCTCACAGAACTGCTAGCACAACTGTAGACTCTTATTCAAGTCAAGACAAGTCAAGTTTGTTTATATAGCACGTTTCATATAACAAGCATAAACTCAATGTCCAACTTTAGACATACCTCTAAAATGTTAAAAAGCAGTCTTAGAGATGTTAGATATGTGCCTCTGAAAGTTAATATCAGCGTCCAAAATCACACCCAAATTTTTGACATGCTCACAGGGTTTTATCGACAGGGGAGTTAATAAAGAGTGAATCTGGTGCCTCAGAGCCTTCAGACCTTCTAAAAGAATCTCTGTTTTGTCCTCATGTAGCTGTAAGAAATTTGTGGCCATCCAATATTTGACATCAGTAATGCATTGGATTAGATCATCCACTGGGTTAAGGTGGTTGGCAGAAATAGATATGTATAACTGTGTGTCATCAGCAAAGAAGTGATATGATATGTTTTATTGTTGAATGATGGACCCAAGTGGGAGCATATACAAATTAAACAGTAGAGGACCAAGAATTGACCCTTGAGGGACTCCATATGGAATCCTGACTTCATCTGATTCAAAATTACCTACAAAAACAGAGAAAGATCCACCAGTAAAGTAAGAGGAAAGCCAGTTAAAAACAGTATGTCTAAGGCCTAAACAGTGTTCAAGGCGTTGAAGAAGAATTACATGGTCAACCGTATCGAAGGCTCCACTGAGGTCCAGAAGTACCAGAACAGAAACTTTATGGTTGTCTGAGCTAATTTTAAGATCATTAACAACTTTAACCATGGCAGTTTCTGTACCGTGGTTAACTCTAAAACTTAAACTCTATATTGTTATGTGACAGATGCATGTGTAATTGTTGATATACAACCTTTTCAAGAATTTTTTCAGGAAACGGCAGGTTTGAGATTGGTCTATAGTTTTCAAGGACAAATGGATCAAGACTGCTCTTCTTTTACAATGTTACACTTTTACTGTCACAATAGCATGTTTGAGAACTGTGGGGATGATTCCAGAGAGTAGAGAAGCATTAACAATTTCAAGGACATCATCTACCAAACAGTTGAGAACACTTTAAAACAATTTGGTAGGTATTGGGTCAAGAGCACATGTTGCAGAACTTAACTGTTGTACTACATCTTCCAGTTCACAACTTTGAATAAGGGCGAAATTGGAGAGAGTGCTGGCAGTATGACACTGAGTGGAAGAAGAGCACTCACTTGCACCAGCAGAGGAAGCCACAATATTGTTCCTAAAATTGGTAATTTTGGATTTAAAGTATGAAGCAAATTCATTGCATTTTTGTGAAGAGTGGAACTATTGGTCTGAAGGGATTTATCAATCTATCAATTGCACTGAACAGAAACTTAGAATTATTAAAATATTCTTTTTTTTTCATTTCTTTGTTATATTTACTGAGCAAGTCTTTATAAATAATATAACCAGCCTGCAATTTACACCACTTTGCGCTCAGATTTGCCGCAGGTTCTTTTTAGTGCTTTCACTCCTTCCACATTCATCCAAGGTGCTTTTGATTTACCAGAAATTATCTTGGTTTTTAAAGGTGCAATATCATTTTAAATTTAGTGTCATTGAAAGGTTAAAATTATTGACTAAATTGTCACACAAAGACAATGAAGACAAATTAAAATCAGAATGTGACCAGGTACACCTGATACTACTTATCAGATGTGTCTGCACAAATGGAGCGCCTTTTAACTAATTTTAGACCACGTACATGTTTGGTCATCCAAGCAAAATCAAAAAATGATCTGAAATCCCAACATCTAGAGTGCAGTTTGGGGTTATAATAATTCCTTTGGACATGACCAAGTCAAGAGTGTGACCCTGCTTATGCTTATGAAATCAAAGGTTGATAACAGTTAAGTGATTTGCAAATGTTTTATGGTGTTAACAATACAAATGTTGAAATCAACAGAGATAAGGGTTGAGTCACATTTAGCAGTGATTTTAGATAAAAGCTCACCAAATTCAGATATAAAACCTTTTTTTTAAGCCTTGGAGGGCAGTAAAGTACTAGAGTACTAGACAGGGATATGCAGATATTCATTACCAGGGCTAAATACTTAAAAGTAGAGTTTTTACATGATAAACTATCTGAAAAAATGGAAGCAACATCACCACCCTTCTTATTCGACCTGGTACAGTGTGAAAATGAAAAATTAGATGAAGAAGCTTATCAGTTCTTTGCTACCAGTTTCATCAAGCCAAGTCTCAGTAAGCAGAATATAATCAAGCGTATGAGATTCATAAAATCATTAACAATGAAAGTTTTGTTAGTAAGGGATCTGACATGAGTTTGGTCCATACTGGGGACTAAAAGTCAGGATATCTCGGCCTCTGGTGTTTTGATTTTGAACATATTTTTTAAGAAATACAACTTGTGGGACAATAATAAATCACTGGAGCACTTTTTTAGGTTCCATTATGTTGGTTTTTTTTGTCAAGATTTCACTTTACCCCTTAATTTTCTTCTTTATGCAAAAACATGAAAGTCCACAACTTTTCATTCATTTAGAGAACCAAAATGGCGTTCGATTCTGTATAAACAAGTATGGATGTTCTGTGAAATCAGGCTCCAGATGGAAAACAGTGAGTATCAGAGAGTTTAGCAATCCAGTAATAAAAGATATCAAGAGTAAGAGGATAAACCGGTGATATTATATGTCAGTGTAATGGAGTTGGAGGTGTGTTACCTGTTCTTGCAATGAAGTTTGCAGACAGAGCAGCAGCAGCAGCAGCAGCAGCATGGCTCCAAGTGTCACATCCAGGGGGAAAAATAAACCCACCAACTCAGCGTCCTCTTCTTCACAAATCAGTCAGTGGAAAGAGTAGAGAATGTGTCCAGACAGTTAGATCTTAACTTTGTTTTCTCCTTTCATATCTAGTGTGAACCCAAATTGCTCTACTACCTACAGGAAAAAACACACAGATAACAACATCCTCTGTGCTGGAAAAACGAAACTACTAGAAAAAAATAGATTCGTATTCAGCAGAAATAGGTCTAGAAAAACCAAAAGCGACGTGCTGTTTATAGACACAAAACTGTAAGCACTTAAAAAATATTTATATTAAACTACAAGGTGCATCCAGGCAGTGTTGGGATTATCAACAGTATTCTTCACTCACTTACAACCTGAAGGCAACAATCCCTGTAATAAAGGAACAAATCAACAAATTCCAACTAACGAATAAACTCTCAGCTCAGCGTCCGGAGAGGCAGAGAGAACCCAGAGAGGCTGGAGCGACTGCTGGCGTCTTTTCCTCTCTAATCTAGGAAGAGCAAGAGAAAAAAAAAGCAACAGAAACTGGCAGAGTAGGAACCTCCCAGCAGAGGTCATCTCCTCCTCCTACTGCTTCCCTAGTAGCAGCAGCAGCAGCACTGGAAATAAAAGTATTAGTACTGGTGAAGTAGCAGCAGTAGCAGTTGCAACAGTGGCACTTATTTGTCACAATAGCAAAAGTAACAGCAGTGTACTGTAGCAGTAAAGGTATAATAACAGTAGCATAGAAACACATACAACACTCCATTTCTCTCACCCTCAAACCTCCATGTCTATTGTGCATAGACTACAATACCTACAGACCGCTTGTTTCCAACCTGGAGGTCAGGACTCTCAAAAGGGTTGTGAGCTTTAATTTACAAAAAAATATTATTATAAGTTAATATTTTTCTGACTTTTTATAAAATCTTTACTTTTTGGTTGTAAAATTGTTTTACAATGAGGTTTACCTTCCAGACTCATTTGTAAAATATTCAAATGAAACAACCTTGGGTAACACTTTACTTTAAGTCCCCCTAAATAAACCTTTAGTAAATGGAATATAACACACTACAATGTAATTGTAAGCATATATAAAGATATTTTAAGTGTTTCTTAATGTATAGTATTTGTCAACAATTATAACTTCTCCTTTGAAGACATATTTTATACTATTATAGCTGTGTTTTACTATATTACTATATTACACAGGAGGAATTATAGTTGTTGATAAATACATTAATAAACATCATTTTGTGTTAATTATTACTTTTTATTCTGTAAGTCTTACAGCAGTAGTCTTTCTTTAGTAACCCCCCAGCCAGTTGTCTGTTCTCTTGTTCATGGATTGATAAAATAAATAGTTTAAATAAATAGTACCAGTAAATAAAAAACAAAGACCACTAAAAAAATAAAATAAACACTTACATCTGCTTACAACTACATTATAGTGTGTTATAAACCATTTATTAATAGTTTATATATTGCTTACAAGTCCTAAAGTGTTACAGACATATGCAACCTGTGACGTGGTATATGGTTATGGTTATCATTTATGATTCATACTTAACCACATCTCACTTTCACTCAGTGTCCAGTTTATTATGTCCTCCCAGCTAAAACGAATGCAGTCTGATAAAACAGCCCTGCGAATATTTTATCCCCCTCATTCAGTATAATACAATAAAATTCGACAGCAGCACAAACTACAACCTTCAAAATCACCATAAAGTTGAATCAACACCTCTCTATACTAGTTTCAACAAAAACCTGAACATTACACACTTCATGAAGGTTTGTATTGTTCATGAAGGATTTTGTTCACACAGGTTCATACAGGTACAAGAGTGTGATATTTCTACTGCTGTTTCAGCCTCACCATTGCTGGGATACGACTCACAAGTAGTTCTTTGCTGTAAGTACTGTACTGTACTGAGCCAACATGCTCGACACCAGGAACCTGGCTGACGTTAGCCAGCATTAATGTTATTAATGACACCTTTTTTAACAAGTCAAATGCTGTGAGAAAGGTCTACAACATTAGTGCACAATGTAAACTTAATACTGATTTAGCAAAAGTAGGTACGTTATAATTGCAAACATCAGTTGAGGGTCACATGCTCGTATACAGTTTGAGTAAATCCCTCAACACTTTCATAACTTCAAAACCTTTTTTAGGTAGAGTATTTGAGTGAAAGCACTCAGTTACCTCTCTCCTTTGCAGCAGTATTTACAACAGACTAACAGTGACAATAAAACAAAAGGACACAAAATCAAAAGTGCACAAAGTTCAGTTACATATAATAATCTCGGGCTATCAGAGGGACACCAGTCATTGAGAACACATTGACCTTTGGCTTTATCACTTTGATACTGTTTTGATAACTATGACAAGTACAGTTTGGTTTATTTTTGGCATAAACTGTTCATGGGAACTGTTTCTTGGGCTCATTCAGCAAGCATTTTATGGGATTTATTACATAGCTTTAGATCTATTATAACTCATTGTTACATGCTGTACTTTTAATCAATTTTCTGTTCATCTTTTGTAATTTGCCTTTTCTCTCTGAGGGCTCCAACCTTTCCTGGGGATTTTTCTTTACATGCTCAAGTTTTTGTAGAGAACTTGTTCATTGTCTCTGTAGAGAGTTTAGGCAGGAACTGTTACCGTTGTGGCTGTAAAACCTGAGACATTGAATTCGATATCGGACGATACAAAAAAAGTCAACATATTCAAGGAAAATCACTGCTGCTAATAATAATAAATAACTGTATTAGCAGGTAATATTATAACATTCTGGCCTCTGATGGTCAGTTCTGTGTGTTTGAAAGGAGAGGGCGATTGTGAGAAATACTCTCTTCCTGACAGGAAGTTTTGGGTGGATTTCCCCTCCTGGTCGTCCCTATAGGCCGTTACGATGTGGACGGATTTCCTCGTCAGCTGACACAACTCGTCGTCTGTTTCTCAGAGTGAAAAGAGAACAAGTATGAAAGCTGAGTTTCTTTCCTGTTTTAATTCAGTTTGACTTGACCAACTGATGACAGACCCAGCGAGGTGAGTCTGACCAGAGAGAGGGTCAAAGGTTAAAATGCAAGCAGGCAGAACAATAGCAGGAAGCCCACAGACACTCCGGGGCAGACAGTAAACCGCCGTAATGCTCTGCCTTGCTCACTGGCTCTTCGGCAGTACATTTAGCCCTGTCAAATTTACCCACACAGTTAGGAGACGTTAACCAGCAACCCTCTAGACACGAGCTTCAACCAGTTTTGCTCAAATTTCAAATTTAATGACATCTACGGAGCAGTTAGTGAATCACACATTTTTATTTTTAAGGCGTTCCATGTAGACAAATTCTGAAATGTTTAAATCTGTTTTAAGCTTTTTGAAAACTGAATGAAAAGTCAACATCAAGTCTAAAATTAGTTGGCTTAAAGCTTTGGAGTAACCATTAAATACTGTATATTGATATGGTTTTATTTTCATTTATTTTATGTCTATTTGACAAAACCACCAACAAACTCTAGTTATGCACAGTCACATCTTTGCCACAATTCATGCCACCCTGGTAAAACTTGCATCTCTGCATTGACTTTATATTCAGTGCTGCTTCATCTTTAGTAAAAATATGCTTTTTAAATAAGATTAAAATAAATCATTGTTGGAATATAATGGTCCACTGAAAAAAATCCTACCTGCAGTACATAAAATCTACACAAATCTGATGGTTGACAAAATTAAAGGACCAGTATTTAGCATGTAGGAGAATCTACGGTGGCCACAAAAAACATGAAAGGCTCTCTCTAAAGCCAGTGTTTGGTTTGTCTGTTCTGGGCTACTGTAGAAACATGATGGTGCAACATGGCGGGCTCTGTGAAAGAAGACCCGCTCCCTATATAGATATAAAAGGCTCATTCTAAGCTAACGAAAACACAATGATTCTTATTTTCAGGTGATTATTGTCATGGAGATTTTTCATTGATGCTCAAAAACCACACAGAGACATAAAGAAAGTATTAAACATTGTAACTTATTGAAGCAGTTGTAGACACTGTACAATCCATCACATCATCAGTAACAATCATACAAATGTCCAAATACAAAAACACAAAACAATAATACAATCATCTTGTATTTTTGGAGAGAAAGCATGTTGTTCAGCTGGCCCTTTCTCTAAAGATTGTGAATACTTCTCCGGAAGTATGTGTTTTATATTTCTTCGGAAGCAAAGCTAAAAACAGTCAGGTCCTCAAGGGGACACTTCCACAAACTGTTACACCTTCTTATAAACAAGAATGGTCATACAATGATCCCACAGAGACCTCATGGTCAATAACCCTCAGATAGAAACAAATTCAAGAGTTCAAATAGCCTATGAGTAGGATTTCTTCACCAACATGTATACCAGAATGATACATCACATCAGTTGAAAACAAACACTGTCCTCTAAAGACTTATCAGATTTACACATAGAAATCTGCACAACTATTTGTAACATGTATGATATATTCAAGAAATACATCAAATAATAACCTATTATTCAATTTTCTCTCACATTCCCTCCTTTTATCATTTGATAATTCTTCACTCAAGAGACCCCAAACTCAATACATTGTCTTTTTTAAAACAAAAGCACCAAAACACTCAACCATTATTACATTGCAACAAAACACTCCATCTGATGTAAGATTAAATCTCTTTCTACACATCCGCAAAAAGGTAAACATGACATCCAAAAATCCTAGACTCTTCTTACATTAAGACATTCTCAAACATGAAGCTGCATGTATTATACAACACTCAGTGTACAATAACTAGATGAAAAGTATCCTGTGGTGATGAACAATGTCCCTTGCTGTGATGTTTCTTCTTGTCCCAGAGAAACATACCTTGATTCGATAATGACACTATTACCAAACCTTTAAATACTGTCCCAGAAACTTGAATTTGTTTGTCAATAGCCTTGTGAGACCAACTCTTGCAGTTGGAGTTCAAGCAGGCTTTTCTCTTAGAACCAGTCTCACTCAGACTCTTGCAGCTGCTGGGAGAGAAATCCCTTAATCACAGATTCATACTGAATGCAGCCTCACACACACACACAAAGTTGGGTTGCTTCAACACTTCCCCTCACTTAGCTTATAGCGAATCAAGTCCTTCTGTCTTCGCATCACTCCAGACTTGTCCATACGACCCTCCTGGTCCTTCCTGTGGCCTCCTCACAGCCATGATGCCCCGAAACAACTTCAGTTTTGTTGTCCAAACGCAGTTCAGTGTTGCTCATGACCACAAGCCTTCATGAGAAGGAGTTGGGGGAACTGCTGCGCAGGGTTATTTTAGACCTTGCCTGTGCGTGTAGGCCTCTCTGCTCACTCTGTCCCACAAAACCTTTCAAAATGGCTTGACACTCAATGACGTCTTCAACAGTCCCATTCGTCCAACCAAACTGTCCTAAACTCAAACACAGTTAATTAATAATGACATCACAGTTGAAACACAACTTAAAGACAGCTGAAACAGGTGTGGGCTGAAGCTACAGCTTGTTATATCGACCCTATTAACACACATCATGTTTAACCTTGCAACGCAAAAACAAAACAATTATACAAAACCGTTTATATCAGCTCTTCAGTTGCTCACTAATTCCCTACGACTACTAATACCAACTGAATACCCCCTCCAAGCGTGTAGGAGAACCTTCTATATTAAAGATTTTTGGTGATAAAATCAAAGTCTCAACAATTTACCATATGGATTTTTTCTTTCAACAAATGTCACCAGATGGACTTGAACCAGGAACATTGCAGTTCATGGTCAGTATCTTAACTCCTAAGCTACAGGAGTGTCCCATAAAAAGAAACTGCTAACAGGGAGATTCTGTCCTACAGAATTACAACCCTAACAAAACTAAAGTCTGCAGCCATGCTGGCAGCTCTGAGAGGCTGTTCTTAAAGTCTCCCTCCACTCAAAAATATGCTTTTTTTGAGTTTGACACAAAAAGGCTGTTTTCACATTCATCTGCTGAAGGAGGAAAGTTTCTCTGAGCTCATTGGAAATCCAGTTTTAAGGGGCGGGTCTATGAGCATGATTTGTGACATCAAATCATGCTCATAAATCACAAATATCATCACAAATAGTTTGGCAGCCAATCCTGGTTCAATATTCAAACTTACACATGTGTGATGTAGAAACTTGAAGCCTCCAGTGTACAAACAGTGAGAACGGACATGACAGATGTTTCCCACTTCACTGTAAAGTAGTTAAACTTCTGAAATGAAATTTGTTTGCATTTTTATAGATTCTGGAATTTTTAATGAGAGAGAAGGAGGAGATATAATTTTAATGATTTTAATAAGATAATTTGACTTTATTTTGTGGGAAAACCATATCAGGACACAAATTATTATTCAAAGTAGATTATTTTATATACATCTTAAAACATGTCTGGAGTGGATCTTTAAGTAAAGCGGTGCTTTGAGCTAAACATAATGTTTACCGCATTCACCATCTTAGTTTAGCGTGGTGCTAACATTTGCTAATTAGCAATAAAGCAAGCAAGCAAATTTTATTTATATAGCACCTTTCACAAACACCAGTCACAAAGTGCTTCACAGTCAAAGAAATAAATTCAAATGCATTCAGAATAAATAAAAACAAAGACACCAGATAAAATATACAAGGAGAGCATATAAAATAGACAAATTAATATATAAAATGGCACATACTACCCAAATGCCAATAAACACAAAGTACAACTCAGGATGCTGGGAGGACATGAATGTGTGCACCAAATTTCATGGCATATTCATTTTCATATCATTTATATTAATTTCATCAAATATTTGTTGAGATTTCACTCAGAACCAAGAATGTCAACCTCACAGAGCCATGCCGCTAAAAACTATAGAAAAAACCAAAACCTTGGTGGCCCCAAATCTGTGTCATGTGAAGAAAATGGCTTTGAAAGGGGTACGATGTTGACAGTTCTACATGAGGTCTGCATTTTACACAGTACAGACAGAAAGATGGTTGTTTCCTACAGTGCCCCAAACACTACAGCAGAGCCACTTCACGCTTTACCGAAGGACACGACTGCAAACCATCTTCACAAAATTATATCACGTATATGATGTTTATGTTTTGTCAATAGTTTGAGATCATGTCTGTCCCTGTGGGCTGTTGCCTGGCTGATAAAGTGAATAACTCTAGATATGACTACTGTGTTGTTGTCTCTCAGCTTTGTGTTGCCTTGAGACTTGCTTGATTAAATACAAGAAACAAAAGAAAACATTTTGTGACGGACGCATGATAATTGTTATCCTTGGCTGTCAGGATAACAACTAAATGGCACCAACAAACACACACATACCGTCACTCGCTGCTGACTGCTGAAAAACTGAGAACAACATGAATCAAGGTGTAAGAGAGACCTGAGCCAGAGGTCGTGGATTTCTCTCTGCTCACGTCCTGGTGACTATCTCAACCTCAGAAAATGCCTCCAATCAGCACTCTGAGCTGGAAAACAGTCGAGCAGACAAGAAAAACCATGAAAGATAAGAGGAAGTGAGAGAGGATTTACTATCAGTGTCACATCCCTCTGGTGTTCCCTGGTGTCTTTCTGCTCCAGCTGTTTATCGAAAATTTAACATGATTCAACAGAACATCCAGTGGAACCTGCAGTACCATAAATACTTTAATGCTGGGTTTTAACCTCCCTGGGTAAAAATAAGGACACAGTATGAGTCTGCGTTGGATATTAGGTCTGCTGATAATGGTTGTATTATCATTCATTCACCTTATGCTAGTCTACATGTAATTTTTGTCAAATATTTGTTAAAATATTTTATTAAATGCAGTGCACTTATTTGTACTATATTATGTTGCACATGACAGACTAAAGCACTGTACCATTTTGTACAAAAAGGAAATGACTTACCCTTAACTCCATGACCATGTTTAATTTTTCAACTCCATGTTTCTAGTGGAAAGTAGAAATGTACTTTTCATTGATTGAACTACAACTAGTTTTAGCTGTTAAAATGATCAGCTGCTAACCTAAACCCATTTTTATCTGATAAACTGAACTGGAGCTAATTAAACTAAATCAAACTGTTTTTGCTGCTAGACTAGACCATTAGCTATCCTGAACCAAAGAATCTGCCTCTAAACTCAACCGTCATCACTACTATGCACATCATAATGATGAATTGTGATGTGTTATAACTATGAGCCTTAACAGCATGGTAATTAACTTCACTAATTACTGCACACCAAGACTTAATTGGTAACACCTGCAATCATGGCAAATAACAGCAAATGGATTCTAATGAATTTAACCTCTACATAACACTGAACATAATACTTCCAAAACTGTAAATAACAAAAAAGCTACGATTTAAAAGGCAATTAAAAACTTAAAGCATCTTATTTTATCTAAATTGGTAACTAACAATTTCTCTATAACCAGAAAGAATAGAAATACCTTACTTACCTCACTTTTGTTGTACACACACAATGGACAGTACACCAACAAAATAAGTCAACTTAACTTCCAAAGCCAAACTATCTAATGTTACCTTTCTCTGCCTATATCTTTGCTAACACTCTCTTAATTAACAGAAATTAGAGCTGCCCTGTCTTGCAACACCTTAGCTGTACAAGATCGGTGGAATAAACTTAATAAAACAACCAATCAGAACCATAGAACAGTCCTGCCTTTTCATTTAAAGGCCTTTTTTACAATTAGCATTAACTAACCTGAACCAAACCATGGAACCAAACAGTCCAAATTGAACTGTTAACGGTAGCTAACGAACCAAACTGTTACAGCTGTAAAACTTTGAACAAACCTGAACCAAAGTTTTAGGTGTTAAACTGAAGTCTTAGCTTAGGTGCACCAAATTTTAACAGAAAATATGACTCATTAGCTAACCTGAACCAAATTATTAGCTAACCTGAAACATTTATAGCTGTCAATCTGAACTGTTAGCTAACCTGAACCAAAGTTTTTGCTTCTAAACTCAACCATTGCATGCATTAACTAACTTGAAGGACTCTACCAAACTAAAATATTAACAATTATGAACCAAAAAGTTTTAGTTGCTATTTCAAACTGTAACTGGAGCCAAAGTTTTAGGTGCTTATCTTAACTATTAGCTTAGGTTATGAAGCTACACCGAAATTTAACTGAAAATGTGACTTGTTAGCTAACTTAAATGCTTTAGCTGCTAAACTGGATCATTACCTAACGTGAACCAAAAGGTTTATTATTATTTTATAGGGACAGATACAATGTACAAAGACAAAATGAAGATAGCTATCCCATGTAAGTATCAGAATGTTTATAGCAGATGCTAATTTGCAACACCCATCCCTAGAAGGGCTTTTGTGAAAATGAGAGATTAAAACAGTGAGAAATAAGATTGCTATACTGAACTGTAACCTGAACCAAAGTTTCACAGCTGAGCTTTTAACAAACCCAGCCAGTTTTAGCTGCTGAACCAAACTGTTGCCTAACCTAAATCAAACATTTGCTGCTAAGCTGGCATGTTAACTAACCTGAACAAAAGTATTTGCTGCTAACCCGAACCAAAGCTTTTGCTACTTAATTGTTAGCTAACCTGAACCAAACCATTTTAGCTGCTCAACAGAACTGTTTTATAACCTGAACCAAAGTGAGAGGTCATTTTCAGGCTGGGTGTAAATTTCCTGACCCCTATTGTTTCCATAACTTTATGTGGAGGTATCAGTGATGCACTGAAGTAATGGCACAAGACAAATTATACAAATAGTGATGGGCAATCACTATACATGCTATATACTAGATTCAAGTATAAATGCAGTTTTTCACGAAAAGCCAAAAGTCCATTTTGTGATGTGGAGAAATCCTTTTCAAAATTCCTGAATCCACATCAAAATCATATCGTTTGGAATTTTCCACCAAATTTCACTGAAATATTTTGAGAAGACAAGTTTAATGGATATCAAGTAATTGTACCAAGAACAATTACTTTACTGTACCTCCCTGGTACAGTAGGGTAGAGCTTCAACGATGAGTCGATTAATCGATTAGTAACACTAATACTACTACAATAATCACCCACTATTTTGATATTCAATTAATCGTTTTGACCCATTTTTTAAGTAAAGATGTCCAAATTATCTGATTCCAGCTTCTCAAATGCGAATAGTTTCTGGTTTCTTTAGTCTTCTCTGATAGTGAACTGAATATCTTTGGGTTGTTGAATGCTGTGGACAAAATATTTGAAGACATCACCTTAGGCTTTGGAAAACAGTGATCAACATTTTTTTTTAACATTTTCTGACATTTAATGGACCAAACAACTAATTGATTGAGAAAATAACCAACAGCTTAATTGATAGAGAAAATAATCATTGGTTGCAGCCCTGCAGTAGAGGTAATAAACAGGTTTTCCAGAGTAGTTTCCCAGCCCGACTATTAACCCAAAAAGCACCAACATCTTGTCACTTCGTTCCAAACACAAATTCTGTCTTAATGCAAAATTTCCATGTGATGAAGATTTGATAAATGGAATATGACTTACATTTATTACAGTTTTTCTTCACATGAAAGCAAAGACTGGAACTGAAATTGGTCAGTTGACCTAGTGGAATGCCAATCAGAGGTCAGGTAGCTAGTTTTGCTGATCAGACACTTCCTTGTACAGTATCTCTGCCCTTGGTCTGTTTAAGTGTCCCTGAAGAGGAAATCAGCCGAACTTCATGGCGAGCAGCTCTGACAGACAGGAAACAGAGGAAGTTGAACGAGTTGAAAGGTGGCGGTGCTTTTCGTTCTGCTGAATTGCTAAGTCATCAAAACCTCTGTGAGTGGCGAGAGCGATAAAGTGCTGACGAGAACATTTGTTGAATTCTTTCTTTTACATGTTTTTGAGATGTTTTTTTGTCTCCTCTGTCTAAACATAGTTTAAGACAGGGCCGTAGCCAGGAGTTTAAAAAGACTGAGGTCATGAGCCGAAGTCACCCCAACAGCACAATCTCGAAATGCTCACAAACCGTGTTCTAAAATTTCAGGACTTCATAATACATTTCAAATTAGACTTTTGCAGTGACTGTGTCACTGTGTGCTTGATGGATTGACTCACACCTTGCTGTTCCAGCAGTCAGACTGGTTTTCTGGTTTATTAACTGAATCAGCTGAAAAAAGCGCAGACTGTGGTTAAATCCTGCTGATTTTCGAAAGAACCAAACCACCATTGCTTAACCAAACAGGAATTGTTGTAAATATGGAATTTTCATTTTCACTTTAATTCAGTGGCATTCCCCTTTAACAAGACAACACGCACGTAGACAACAGTGGTGAAGGGTGGGGGGGTCCAACACTGGTTGGCTTCCCATTTGTCGATAATAATGTACGAAAAACATGAGATACAATAAGATAAAACACAAAGAAATTATAAAAAAATAATACTTGATAATACTAAATATGACATTTCAGAGTTCGTGTTGGAAATATCATCAGGACCTTCATGATTATTACAAAATCAGCTCCAGGATGGAAAACATCCGTCTGTCCCAAAGCAACAATTATATTAATATAATATTAATAAAAAGCTTTAATATACAGTTCATTAATACTGCTTCATCAATTAGAATGTGCAAGGAATAAAATGTTCAGAGAGCAGATTGTGCCGAGCTGCGGTGTGTGTGTGTGTGTGTGTGTGTGTGTGTGTGTGTGTGTGTGTGTGTGTGTGTGTTAATTAAAACAACATTTTGGGAAATCCTCTCGTTAGCTCACCCAGAATCGGACTGAAAACATGTAGAAATGGAAATATATAAAAGTATTTTTTGGTTTTAAGAGCAACTTTACATAAATAACAAAATGTAAATTGGGCAGCTTTGGAGTTGCTTTTTTTTTTTTTTTTTTTTTTGATTGAGCTAGGCTAACAGTTTCCCCCTGCTTCCAAACTGATATCCATCTGCTCATCTGACTCTGGAGAGGACACAACAAGAAGATTTACCAAAAAATGACAAACTGTTTCTTTAAGATGATGATGAGTAAAATCCAAACTCCTGTGGACTGTCTGCAGCGCCCCCTGCTGAGCAACACCTGTCTGTCTGTCTGTCTGTCTGTCTGTCTGTCTGTCTGTCTGTCTGTCTGTCTGTCTGTCAAGTCACCCACTAAATCTGTAAATCTCCTCTATGTGAGACGCTTTGCAAGAGGATGAAGTTGAGCCAGAAACTCCCACTATATCGGCTCCTCCTGAGGTCACAGGCTCATCCTACTGTCTGTAATGGCAGTCTGGTGTCTGCTGGGTATCGCTACCCTCAGTTTTTTTCCGATGGTAGACACCAAATGGTGTGTGGGCAGAGCCACGTCCCTTTCAATCTGTAAAAGTAAGACTAAAGGCCTCAGTATGCTTCAAAGAAAGTGCCACTCCCCCCCCTCCCACACATCCTTCCAACAGCAGAAATGGGGGGTCTGCGTCTGTCAACTTTTGTAACTTTCTGAAATTGCGAATGTGTCAATCATGTCCACTTTACGCAGTGATTGGCCAGGTGTGTGGAGGTGTGAACATGGGTGGGGTTTCAACTATCTCACACCCTCTTTTTTCATTCTTCACACAACTACATCTGTCCCTTTTCATGCGAGCAACCGTGTTCAACACCATGAACGTCTTTGAGAAGAGACTTAAAGTGTGCACCGCTTGTCGTCTCAATGCCACGACATGCGAAAGACACATAGTCGATCAAGCACTCCTTAATGCAAACACTGTAATTCTACTGTTTAACTGGCATATGTTGAGTTTTAAAGGGTAATCCACACTGGCAGTGTTTAATGAAGTGTTTCTTGGCATTTTGATCACTTTTTGATCACAAAAATCCACATCGACACTGCCAATCACAAGAGCGTAAAGACACAACTCAAAGTATTTTTCTCATCTCATATCTCATACTAAGTATTTGTTGCTATCTTCGTAGATGGCAAGATGGCGCTCTTCACACAACTACTTTTATTTTCATGTGAACAACTGAATAGCACACGATGAATCCTTTTGACTGGATTGTCTGAAAAGGTGCTCATCTATCCCTGTTTGAATGGTTCACCGACCTTCTCTATGACGGCAGATGACACTTTGTAACTTCACTTGAAGCATATTGAGGCCTTTCAAAAGTAAATCAGGACTGAATCCGTCTGTAAACAATCAGCTCCCACCAACATACAAGGTGCTGAACAGTCATCCATCTGTCCGTCTTCCCCCGTCGATCAATCAGCCGGTGAGCTCAACAGGAAGCTCCCGGCTGCAGAGCGCCTCCCACTGGCGAGCGAGGAGTGAAATCAGTCTCTCTCTGCTGTCGGCTCCCGGGACGAAGACGCACCACTGGACTTCGCCCTCAGCGCCCCCGCTGGCTCCACCCGTCCTGAGCGAGGACTCCTCCCCTCCGGCGGCGAAATGGTCCATGGTGAGGTGGCAGAGCAGGTCGGGGCCGGGCAGGTCATCAAACACCAGGGTCAGAGCCTGAGGGTACGTCTGGTAGCCCAGCAGGACCCGGTCTAGGTCCCGGATCCTCCGAGCCTCACGCAGCTGGTACCGCTCCCTGAGGGAGAACATGAGGAAGATGATAAGGAGGATGATGACTTTCACTATACTGTTTTATAATAAGCTGACAGATGTCACTTCAGTTAAACACACAACAGTCCTCGACTGACATTTATTATCAGATGTTCTGTGGAAGTTCAATTAAATCATTTCCCAGAATCTATAAACTAGGCCTCGGATATACGTACCCAACTTTATTTGTAATTTGATATTTTCAAAAAATAAATAAATAAATATTCAATAGAATAAAGGGCTTGCCACACAACAAAAGCAGCTCCAGCCTTAGTTAAAACCTTGTAAAAGTGTTATCTTGAAGTGGGAGAGTGAGCAGAGCTTCTGCATCTGCATGATCAGGCTTGCAAAAAATAAACAAATAAGACGAAATTTGAAATTGGTTCAAAATTTCAGCGTATCTTCATTGATTTCTTCACATTCATTTGACCAGAACCCGTCTGATCCCTGATTCTTATTAAACATTATCTTTAAAAGCTCAGTTTGTTTTCATTTTCAAGTTTATATTATAGATTATTATTCAGGCTGTTCAAGACATTTTGAAATGAGTCTGTATCTGCTGTTTGAAACTCAATTTCGTATCATTTTTGGATTGTAAACTCAGTTAAAACACTGGAACAGTTTGAGCTTGTAAACTGCAGAGCAACACACACACAAAAAAAACAACAAAAAACCCCCAAAAAGCAGCAGTTTCAGCAGCAGATCCGCTCTGCTTCTGGGCTCAAAGAACTGATGCTTCTTCTGTTTCAGCATCATTTCTCTGAGGTGGATCAGTCCTCTGAAGTGCTGCTGTTGGTTAATTACAAATGTTGAATTTTAAACAACTTTGAAATCGTCAAATTTTTGATTGAAGACTCCCAGCAGTTGGAAATGACATCTATGGGAGAGATACTCTGCGTAACTCACTACTGTTTGTTAGAGCAAAATAACCCCACAACAGCTTTCATGATGTCAGACTGAATAATGAAATGGCTATTTAGTCAGTCAAGTTATCAGGTATCACCACCATGTTCTCTGTGACAGAGCTGTCTACATGTCACACACAGCATCTCGCCTGCCAGTCAGTGTCTCTTCTTCTTCCTCTTTTCCTGCTGCAGACGAAAACAAACACGACGGTTTATTTTCTGTTACATACTTCCGACTCTGCTGCATTCAGAGGAGGCGACATGTTTCACTGATTTTATTCATCATTTTAAGTCTGACCCGCCTCCTGATCTAAAGGCCGCCACTGGAAATGATTCTTCTCTTAAGGGGGCAGAGTTCCTGTTTACTCACCTGGAGGGAGGTTCTTTGGCAAAGTCCGGCAGCGGATAGTTAACGTAGTCCTCGTCCAATAGGAACACATCTGTGCTAGTCAGGATCAGAGTCCTGGGCTGGAGTACAGGTGAGGGGGCGGGGCCAGTAAAGGAGGAGGAGCCTGAGAGGGTGGAGCCTTGGCTGGACAGAGTGCTGGGGATCTGAACCTGTAGGAGAGGAACGAAAGGCAAGTAAAAAAGTATAATAATTATTTTATGAGTTTAAAATAACAAATTCAAATTCTGGAAAAACAGCAATGCAAAACCAGCTAAGAAATCATCATTACATACTAAGTCAATTACAGGATTTTTAAGCCTGAAATCATTTTTGGACACTTGTGGGCAGAGGAAACAAGCCGCGACCATAACACTAACATATTACTGACACCTTTTACACTGATATGGCAAACTTGTTGCAAACAGTCGCTTATTGTCACATCTCACACATCACAAAAGAGCTGGCTCTTTAGCTGTTCCACTTTCTTCACCTGCCAGTCTCTAACTTTTTCTGTCTACCGTTTGGTGCTGAGCAAGTAACGTATGGTGGGTTTATCTGAGGTTTTTCCCCTGAAAACAGCTGCATGCTGTGGCAAAAAATGAGAGCAGTGCAAGTGAACCAAAACAGTAAAGTTGTAAGATGGAAAACCCAAACAATGCACTGAAAGATGCTGAAATGCTCCACAGAGCTGAGGGGAACTGTACAGTCACATGATTCTCTGTTTACATCCAAGTAGTCATTTAATACAATATAAAATCACTGAGAATGGCTGATAGTTAGACATTTTGAAACATATGCTTATATGCACTGTGCAAAGTAAAAAAATACACATCTTTAACGCTCACTTATTAACACTGTATCATGTTTATTTAATCTGTACACAAACAGGAATGTAAAAACTACAGATCGTGGTTTCAAGGGGAGTTATGTGCTAGAATTATTTGTTGATGAACAACAGTTGGGTGCAGTGAACATGTGAAGCTTCCTGAAGTCTTGCTGTCTCAGTCAAGTTGCCAGGTTTGATACCATCGTGTCTATACAGAGATCAAAACCAAAACCTGTGCTTACCGACTGTTTCAGGCAATTCACACTACAGCCGGAGACGCTGAACAGAAACGCTGGAGGGACGGATACACTCTTGTTCAAACAGTTCCAGCATATTAACTCCTCCTAAAATCACAAATTACAAAAAGAAGTATTCAAACCTGGAAGACCAGCAGGTACAGCAGGACGTTGAAGGAGCGTGAGGATGAAGACGCTGCACTGGCCGGAGTCTTCCTCTCTGCCACGATGAAGGTCAGGTCTCCCATCTCCTCCTCACTGGGATAAATAAACTTCACCCTGCTGCTGTGGACCAGCTCATAGTTCTGCATCTTACCTGCAGGGGGAGACAAAGTCACATCTGTCATCATCATCAGCTCAACTCTGTGAGCCGCCGAGGACGATGAGTTAGCTTCGAGTGTAGCGGGAAGAGCATCGTATGGATGATCGATGGCCAATCAGATTATTAAAGTAGTATTTGATATTAAATTTCCTCTGAGGGACAGTATCCCAACATGGTTACCTGTGTTTGTGTTGGTGAACTGGGAGTAGAAGTCCTGATCTGATGGCTCTGGAGGAGGAAGCTGCTGCTGCAGACTGAGAGCTGACATCAGCTCCTGCAGGAAGACGCCCGTCCCGTAACTGTCCCTGCTGAGACAGCAGACGATGTGATCGGCCGAACGACCTGCAGATACAGAGAGAATGAATATTAGCAACACAGAATATTAGCATTAAGCTCAGTATTTAAATATGCATGACCTCTACAGACACCGGATGTGTCTACATTCACTGACCTACGACTCTGAAGTACTGGTCGAACAGTCCCACGTTGACAGACAGCAGCTCAGAGAGTCTGATGGACAGACAGCAGCACAGACAGACGTCTGGATCTCCAGAGTCCGTTATATCCAACACTGACAGAGAGATGAAGAGATATACAAAGAGAGAAAAGATTTAACAAAACTGAAAGTCTACAGAGGGACTTAATGCCACTCTGAGGCCGTAATGTTCACTGCACATCAGAAAACAAACTGTGGGATGACTGATAAATAAAAATAAACCTCTGCTGTTCTTCAATACATACAATTTTTTGTAGTGACTTTGAAGGAATTTAATAAAACAATCACCACACTTTCAAGGTGGAGACCTGAGATTAGTGTCACCAATTCAGTATCTGAGCAAATGTGAAATATGGTCACAATCTCCCCTTCTGTTCCTGAGTTACAGTGTTGAATAACGGCCAGAAAACTGTTTTTGTAGAGAAGTTGACCTTTGACCTTTTGGATATAAAATGTTATCACTTCATTGTTTTATCCTATTAGACATTCGTGTGAAACTTTGTAATGATTAGCGTGTGAATTCTTGAGTTATGGCCAAAAACATGTTTTGTGAGGTCACCAAAATCTAAATCAGTTCATCCTTGAGTCCAAGTGGACGTTTGTGCCGAAATTTGAAGAAAATTCTCCGAAGGCATTCCTGAGATATCGAGTTCATAAGAATGGGACGGACATGCAACCCAAAAACAGAAAGCCACAGCGGTCGCCAGCATGGAGGCATAAAAATGTAAAGTTGACTAAACTTAGAAACTAAGAAACAGTACTGGCAAAAGAATTAGGAGTTGTTGTTTCATGAGCAGCTATGATAGTAGTTGTACACGGCTATTAGCAGTAGAAGTAAAAATAAAATGGATTAGTGGTAAAAGTAGCAGGAGCAGTTACAAGTAGTCGTAGTAGCAGGAAAGAAAGGAGTAGCAGTAGCAGTGCATTATAAGTACTGTTTATTTCTCCAAGCATTAGATAAATGTAGTGAAGTTAAAAATATAATATTTCCTCTGAAATAAGTGCCTCAAAATTGTAGTGAAACTTTTTAATTTTTTTATAAAATTGTAGCAGTGGCAGTAAAGTAGCAGTGACTCCTATTAAATTATGAGATTCAAATTTCTGACTGAACCAATCGTGTCAGTTCATCCTACCTGAGTGATGACCAAGTGTGGAGGCGGCGTCTTCCAACAGGAAGTAGATCGTATCAGTGGAGAGCAGCAGATAGCAGGTGAGCTCAGTCTCTGGAGACTTGTAGAGAACCACAGACAGCCACAAGACCTGTCTCACCTCCTCCGCCTCAGACTGATGTCAGGGGCACATAAAAGTAAAAAAGAAAACTAGATATGAAGTTGGAATTAGAAAAAAAAAAAAAAAGACGATTGATGCTGTGGGAGAACAATCTTAAAGCTGGGACAGTAAATGAACCAACTGGGCGTCATCACGGGTCAAAAATAATCAGAGAAGTGACAATTTTTCTCTATAGAAACCAAGGGAGGAGAGCAATTTAACATTCTTCTATCTGTTTCTAGTTTGAGCCTGACTCTAAACTCTACATGCTGTCTGTGCCCTGGGCTCGGCTTACAGGCAGGGTTTAAAAAAAAAATTAAAACCTTAAACAGCTATCATTTATTTCAGGAAACAGTTGTCAGTAAGTTGATTTGGGGCTAAAACAGAAATGTGTGTGTGTGTGTGTGTGTCTCATACCAGTGCTATATATCTGTGGAAGTAAGGCAGCAGCTGTTGTCCTCCGAGCCCAGCCAGGAGCTTCAATCCTGGGGAGAGACCCGGGGTGAGATGGGGGGAAGGCTGGTTCTCCTCTACCTGGAGACAGGAGGAGTCCCAGCTGAGGAAGAGGAGGGAGGAGAGAGGAGAAGTGAGGAAAATATAAAGATATGAGTAATAAGTTAATAAGTCATCTCTCATGATCGCTGCTGTGGAAGAAGACGATACACCGTTTCTTCAGGGAGCAAATGTAATAAAACTGCTGCTTTTCTGGAAAGTTGATGCTGGAAAACAGGACAGTGGCACATGTGATGTGTAGTGAAGTGTAATCAGTTGAGTTTGTGAAAATCAGATCAGCTGATGAGTCCAGGGGGTTGATGTGATGTATATTTTTAGTAGTCCTGCACAGAGGTCTTCACAGGTCTGATCTAAAATGTGGTAGACTGGAACAGACCCACACAGAGAGACTAAAAGCGGCACGACGCTCCACCTATCAACAAGCAGCTGCACATGTAATTTTTCCTGCACTTCACAATTCTCTCTCTCTTTGTCTGAATCAAAAAACAAGTTTTTCTCCGGTGACAATGACGATGCATCACCTGATCAGGGCTGGTCACACTTATGTCCACTTGAGTATAAGACATACTTACATATTGACACAGACCTGATTAGACTAAAGATAATTTGGACCCGTCAGACTCCTCTAAGGATCATCTGTATGTGTTGAATGTAAATGTGTCTACAGAATCTATTTAGCCTTGAGTGAAAGCCGTGTCTCTTTCATCACTATGCTGATTGTCAGGTTGTTCAATCAAGGAAACAATTTAAATCAGTCACAGTGATCCAGCTACTATAATTACTTCATTTTTATTTTAAGTGTGGTGTTGATGAATAATACAGTTCCACAATTCAATATTTAATGGAAACAAAGGTGTAACTCCTGGCTGGAATAATAAATGAAGTGATAAAACACCAGGCAGCAGTGTGATGACTTCACTGACAGTTTGGACTACAAAAATAAATAAATAAATTCTAAAAAATAACTTCTTTTTATGCAATTTTATGAAATTTGATACTAGTGATCATTAGAGTCTGACCAATACAGCTATTTTTATTTCAAGTGTTTAAAAACAATTATAATGTAGGCATTTCAACAGTGTTTGAATAAGAGAACATCAACAAGAAACTTGAGGTTAAAGCTTTTTTAAAATTTATATCGTAACATAAATAGGCTTATATATTCATCAAAACAGAACAAGGCAACTGGCAAAGTAAATGAATAATCAATCAACTGAAAATAAGTTTTATACAAAATGAACGTTTGTGAGTAGCCCGACCGTCTTCATTTGAACACGTGATTAAACGTGTCCCTCAAACACACTTTCAGCTTTCCTGCTCTTCAGGCGTTTGGTGAAGGTTTTTTTTTTGCAGGTCATTCTCCTCTGCTCTCGTTATAATTTAATTATGACTTGAAGTAGTTGCTTAGCAACATAGAATTTTAAAACATGAACCTCACAAAAATAAATGCATTTCATAAACGGGTAAATTTTAACCGGTGGAGGTTATAGGTGTAAATACCCATGTTTTTAATCTGGAGCCAACAATATGCGGTGCTTCACAACAGTATCTTAGGAAAAGTCAAAGACTGAAGGACATGAATATTTTATTAAAACATACTAACATACAATTACCTGTGGCGGTTCTAGTGTTAAAGTAAAACTGTGATATTATCAGGCAGCTGTAAATGCAGGCACAGACACAAGAGGAATAATTCTGCAGTAATGTGGAGAGAAAGTAATCTATATTGGACTAAACAGAAATGTTTAAGAATTCTACCTGCTGGAGCCGTGTGATTTCTTGGTATTGGTGCAGCAGCACTGGTCTCTGGATCTGTGACGGCCTGACAACACATCAACAAACAGGTGTCAAACAAATTGGGAGAAGAAACCAGGAGAGTTCAAACAAAACCACACCATCATGAGGAAAATTCCTTTGTTGATCTGCGTGTATTAACAGGTAGTTTTTTCTTCACCTTGTGTGTGTTGTCCCTGATGTGGACAGGGTCTGCAGGGTCGGGGTAGAGCCACCATCTTCAGCCCCTCCAGAGAGGCTCTCTGCTGGCTCAGCTCCCCCAGGAAAGAGTTTCTGTCCCGGGCCAGAGGGAAGAGCAGCAGCAGCCTCTGACCTCCCAGCAGCAGCTCCACAGTGTGACTCCTCCTGGGCACAACATGGTGGTTAAAATACAGATATGACAACATTTAACAGCAAGGAAATTGAAGAATAGGAACAACATATGAGAACATCAGATGAGTTAATTTTAATGGTCTGTTTTCAAAGACATGGAATTAATCTTTGTGTGACACCAGAATAGGACGAATACATCGAGTCCATTGATTTGGACCAATCACAGCCTCTGTACCTGTGGTGGTGTTTTGGGTCGGGGCAGGACGTGTTGCTGGTTTTATCCCCAACATGATGAGCTCTCTCTCTGGGGTGAAGCACCACAGAGCCGAGGGGCACACGGACCAGCCTGCACCAGGATGAGGATGAGGAGGAGGAGGAGGAGGAGGAGGAGGAGGAGGGGTGATGAAGGTCAGTGCTGCTCCTCTCTCTTTCTGCCAGCTCTCTGAAGTCCATCTTCAGCACCCAGAGGTGTCGGTGGGTGAGGAAGAGGAGAGAAGGGAGTGTGGGCTCTTCGTTCTTGGGTAAGATGTCTGACAGGAGGGAGTGGGTGTCTGAGGCAGAGGAGGTGGAGGAGGAGGAGGAGGAGGAGGAAGAGGGGAGGAGGTGGGCAGGGTAGCCTCCCCGGGCTGCCTGACTCTCCTCCAGCTCCCAGGAGTTTAGGAGCAAGCGGGGGAGGAGCTGAGGAGTGTTGAGAGGCTCCGGATCGGTCTGAAACTCTCCTGCCTGCATGAACACAATGACAGAAAGACTTTAGGTTGATAAATGCTGAAAAAAAAAATCTACAGTGACAGAAAACTGATCCGAGGCTGTTTAGGGATTCAAAACGGCTCATGTGCTTCTCTCTGACCTGGATCAGTGCCGTCAGCTCAGTCCTGGTCTGCCGCAGCTCCTCGGCCTCGGAAAAGATGTACCAGCGGGTCGGACCGTCCCGGAGCCCGAAGGCGAGACAGGAGTCAGGGAGCTCATCTCGAGAGGAGAGCAGGAGCTGGGAGTAGGGCAGCAGGAGGTTCACCTGCAGGCCGGAAAGCACCTCCTCTGTGGTCGGACTCTGCTGCTGGTCTGAGAACAGGAGAACAGATCGCTGTTAATATTTCACCAGAATCATTACAGCACAACAGTTCTACCACACATCATTTAATTTACTGCATGTTGCGGCTGCAAGTAACAATTGTTTTTATTATCAATTAAACTGCTGATTAAATCGATCAATTAATATGATTTGGTTTAAAACACAGGTCAGTTTACAATAATATAAAACAAAGAAAAGCATCAAATCCTAATATTTAAGAAGCTGAAACTAAGGAATGTTTGTACAGAAAAAATTACTTAAACGATTGCTCAAATGATCTAAATGGTTTCCGATTAATTTTCTGACAATCCACTACTCAATTAACTGATTGATTATTTCGGCTTTACTGTATATATCTGGATTACGATGTTTTTTTTCAGTTGTGTTTATTCTAAAACTTTATATTAACAAGAACAGCAACCACAGCTTCCATATTTGTTTACAAGAAGTATCTAAACAAAGTCTGACTGAAGCTGATTGTGTGTTTACCTGCGTCCTGATTGGTCCATGTGAAATCCTCTGATAGGTACAAGAGGCCCAACAGCCGGTCCGTCAGCACCAGACACGCCTCCTTCTGCTCCACCTCCTCTTTCACCTGAAGACAGTAGCACCAGAGAACCCTGCGGACCTGCACCTCCTCCTCTTCCTCTTCACGCAGCTCCCCCTGGTCGCTGGGCCCCGGAGGAGGAGCAGCGAGTGACGTGGAGGAAGAGCAGACCGACTCCTCGACCGAATCATCCAGACCCATCTCAAAGTAGCCGTCCCTGGAACCTGGACTGGAGTAATGAGTATAAACAGTCATCTACACAGTCCTTCTCTCATGGCTGCAACAACTGTGGAAACATGGAAGTATGGGAATCACAAAAACCAGCAGGAGGTTTAAGGGATCTCACCAACCTGCCAGAAATCCCAGAACCCAGTTTTTAAGGGATCTCAGACACCGGTAAAAATTTTAAGCTCTCAGAACCTTTTCGGAATCCCAGAAACCTGTGGGACATTTAGAGGATTGGAGAGCCCATTGGGAAACCCTGAACCCAGCAGGAGCTGTTAAGGGATTGCAGAAACCAGTTAGATCCCAGAAACCAAGAGGAATGTCTGGAAATCATAGAAACTAGGCAAGACCAGTGGGACCTTTAGAGGATCCTAGAAACCACTGGAATTCATTTGGAGTGCCAGAAACCAACGTGAATTTTAGGGAATCTTAGAAATGATTGGGTACCCCACAAGCAAGCAAGAAATTAAGGGAATCTCAGAAACTTTTAGGAATCCAGTAAACCAGCACAAACCTCTAGGAATCTCAGAAACCTTTAGGAATCCAGTAAACCAGCACAAACCTCTAGGAATCCAAGAACATTCAGGGATCTCAGAAACCATTGGAAATCCAAGAAATGAAAGGAAACTTCAGTTTTAAGGGATCTCTGACACCAATTTGAATTTTTGGGGATCTGAGAACCATTAAGAATCCCATAAACCAGGGGGACATCTAGAAATCCCTGAAACCAAGACGAGAACATTGCTGGTTGAATTACCTGGGACTTCCCACTTCTGTGCCCTCTACATGGGACTGAACCTCTCTGGATTCAGACCTCCTCTCTTTTCTCTCCACTTCCTCTTCCTCCTCCTCCACCTCCTCTTCCTCCTCCTCATCCATCTTCTTCTGCTCCTTCCAGGTAGAGCCGAGACGCTGGGAGAGCTGGATAATGAAGTCTTTGTCGGAGGAGGAGGAGGAGAGGGAGAGCAGGCGAGTAGGAAGAAGAGGACACCAAGTGGCGCTGCAGGTGGAGCAACTGGTTTCAATTTGTGTGGAGGAGGAAGAAGAGCAGACACAACTGGAGGAGAAACAGGAAGAGCAGAGATTTCTAAGTTTTCTACATAAGAAATATCAGTTCAAATTATTTAACACTTGTCCTATTAGCTATGTATTACTTTCATAAATACCCCCATTCACAGTTATTTCACCAACTGTCACACATTACTGATTCCTTTTCATTCGTTATCTGTTCTTTTGCTTTACGGTTGTAGCTCAATGCAGCTCAATTAAACTGACAGAGAAAAACTGAGAGCATTAGAGATTTGGAAGTATTAAAGTAAAATTGTGTTATCAAGGCTGACTTCTCCTGAAGCTGTTCTCCAGTGGAGGAGGGAGGAGCAGCAGCACCTCCTACTGGACACATAAAGACCTACAGCTGCCTCCATCTTGACTTCCAGCAGGTTCTGTTAGCAGGAGATAAGCCTGACTGAATAAATAACATTAATAAAAGTGACTAAAGCAGCTGTGGGAGTAGTAGTGCAATTGATAGTAGTACTTGGGGTAACAGTTTCAGAAGCAGCAGTAAATCTAAAGAGTAGCAGGAGCATCATTAGTCTTTTCTGATGTTGTGGGGGTGGTTGTAGATGTACAGCTGTTTACGGTTTTCACCTGCACCAGTTTACAGCAGTGTTAGCTGGTGTTTATCAGGCACTACTATAATGTTTTTTTGAATTTTTTGCCTGTATTGAACAGCTGACAGTATAGAGACAGACAGGAAACCAATGAAGAACGAGGGCTATGACATGCAACAAAGGTCCCCGGCTGGAATCGAACTGAGGATGTTGTGGTTGATGTCTCAACCATTCAGCCCCAGGAAGCCCCAGGTCATAGTATTAGTAGTATTAGTAGTCGCAGTAGTAGTAGTACAGTAAATGTTCAAATAGTTGCTGGGGTCTTTATGAACCTCGACTGCAGAGACACTTCTATTTGAGAAAGTCTCATGTTGGAAACTGTACTTTATTTCTAATTTCCCTGTTTTAGAAGTTTATTCTGTCACATTGTTGTAAAAAGTTTTTCTGTTCTCTGTAGTTTGAATTTGCTGTTAATGCAATCTCAACACTTCCTCCTTGTTGTCATGTTGTCTTCATAAATTCAGTATAATGTACATTTCCACAGAGCAAATTCAATCAGTTTAACCGCAAAGTTGTGTCATATTCACAAACAAACGCTGTTTTCGTTCACTCACAATTTTCAGACGCCTCTACTTTGCTGCTTTTTTTGCTGTTAAGCTATAGTCAATGCAACACTTCCTGTACTTTTTTTTTTTAAAAAAAATGTTATTGTCATGTCAGCTATTAAAAGCCTTTAAAGTAAAAGTGCCTGAACTTTATTTAGAGTTCTTTATATATATTATGGTAGTAACACTGTAATCTGATACTGACCAGACAGTAGTAGTAGTTACAGTCGTAGTAATGCTTGTAGGAGCTCCACAGTATGTGTGTTCAGACAGACTGACAGCAGGTTGTTGTACCTGCAGACAAACACATGAAGAAACATGACAACCCAGCTGACTGTAAACAAACACAAACATCTGAACAAATTCTACCTCCGTCTGTGCACCTCATATAGCTCATGTAAACTAAACGTTGAACTGCTGCTGGAGCAAGAAAAGTCCAAAGTTACAATTCATCCTGCAGGGAAAATGAATCTGTACCAAATTTCATGATAATACCTCTAGTATTTGTCAAGATATTTTAGTCTACACCAAAGTGGTGGAATAGCACTCCAATATCGGCTAAAAAAAAAAGCTAAATCCTCATCTACAAACAACTAACTGTGCAGATTTAGATCTCTAAAATTAAGACTGTTAACTTGTCAGTATTTCAGGCTGCGTTTGAGACCTCAGAAAGTTCACTCTGCAAATTTCTGACATTTAGTTACATCCTCTGGCATTCTTCACTTTACACCCCCTCATCTAAATGATTAGTTTAATTTTGGGTCATTTTGGTTACATAATTCCACCGCAGAAAATCTTTAAAAGACTTCTAAACATCCCCCCAGCCCTTCATCCAATCAAAATTCCTTTCTCTTTCTAACTGACATCCTGTTGGTTGTCACGGTAACAGACACCAGCCCTCCCCGGTGTTTCAGGTGTGTGTCAAACCTGGGTGGTGTCAGCAGACAGGAGGTGTGTGTTGGTGTTAAAGCTTGCGGGGGGAGGTGCAGCGTCCACAGGAGGGAGAACGCTGGGGGGGACTGCGGCTTCTTCTCTGCTCGTCACTTCTGAAACAGGAAACCAAACAGATCAGCGATGCTGATGCCGAGGAAAACATCTGCAGACTTGTTTGTTTGACTGATGTGAGTCTGTTCAGTGCTCGAGCCGCTATGTTTGGATTGATTCTGACATTTTGTGCCACAACTTGACGTCTTTAATTTCACTTGTTCTGTGCAGAATCGTTTTAAGCGTTCACTGTTTCCCTTTTCAGGGTAAACAGGTCGTCATGGGAAACTAAATATCTACACTAAAATAAATAATAATCTACAAAATTTTAAATTAAACTGAAACAGAACATAGTGGACCTAAAAATGATTTACGGTGGATGCTCTAAGTTTCTGTAGTAATATATTCATGCATACTTAGTTATGAAAGAAATCCAATTAAAAAAAACAACAATCAAAAAAACACTTAAACCTTGTTTCACTAGACAGGCGTAAAAAAAAAAAATACACATGCATTCAGATTCAGACACCCGGTATGCAGCCTGCACTAAGCCACAACAAACCGTTTACTAGAGTCAGAGAGGGAGGTTAGCATATAAATAAAGTTGTCAGTGGTGTAAATATAGTTACAGCTAAGTTTTATTAAGAATCAATCAGGCTGGTGCAACCTGTGTGATGAATAAATGTCAACTCTGTAAACACTTGTGATATAAGACTGAGTTTGAACTTATGAACTTATGAAGCATCAGATAACCGATGAGTGATTTCCTCTCACTCTGAGCAGGAAGACATATAACGCTGAGGAGATCTAGTTTAGAGACTATTAAAAGATGATCTCTATCTTCATTATCTGTAGACAACATTTTAAGTCATGTTTACATCCACAAGGCTAATTACTGTCAGATTAGAAAAGAAAATATACAAAATCAGAGAGAATTAAATTAAATTTGATCTTCACTGAAGGCAACAGCCAGACAGATTTCGTGTTTTGATGTTTTTACATTTCTGTTTAATTAACAAGATGAAACATATAAATCAGATGGATTTAGAGGGTGGGGTGTATTTTCATTTGATGGAGCTAGGCTAGCAGTTTCCTCCTGCTTCCAGTCTGTGTGCTAAGCTAGGCTAAACACATCCCGGACCTATCTCTGTACTGGACATATTTCTACTTGACTCATGATATTCAGGGTTTCCTGCCATCATTTATAGCGGAGGTGGATCATCTCGTCTGAAACAAAGACCATCTCCTCTAACATTAACCTTCGGGGACAAAGAATAGAGGCATTATTTCATACAAGTGTGGCTGTTGTGACACGAGATGCTTCAGAAACTATGAGTCTGACTTGATGTGAGAGGGATAATTATCTTGATGTGAGAGGGATAATTATTTACTGTTTTCTTTATTTTCAGAACATTCTGTAACCAGCGATTGTATCTCTGTTTGTTTCACATTTACAGAAAGAAAAAGCAGTGTTACCTACTGTATCTGTCGACCAGGAACACACATTCAGGGTGAAATCATGTTATTAAAACTGTAAATCCTAATAATTCTGTCTGAATAGATGATGCTAGAGCTGAAGTGATTAGTCAATTAATCAGTCAATCAACTGAAACTTGAGAATATTTTAAATTTTGATAATTGATTAACTGCTCAAGTCATTAATCCAGTAAAATATTGTGAGAATTTGCCCTTTTCTCTGTTTTATATCATTATAAACTGTTTATTTTGGCGGTTTGGGGTTTTGGACTGACAAAAGACAGTTGAAGACATCATCTTGAGACTCTGGGAGCTAGAAATGTCTGTATTTCACTGTTTGTTGTTTTATCCAGCTGCTAGTTTTGGAAACAGACTCTTTCACATTCCTGACATTCCAGATTTTTTTGGCCGCTGCCTTTCAGCAGAAATAAAAACCATCGCCCCCCCTTCCCCTCCATCCCTCCCTCAGCCCTGCACAGCCTGATACATACATGATTACCTTGGCTGGGGCAGGCAGCCTGCTGGGCCGGACAGGAAGAGGAGGAAGAGGAAGAGGAAGAAGAGGAAGAGGAGACAGCAGGAGGAGCGACAGCAGAGGAGCAGCATGAGGAGGTGGTGGAGGAAGAGGAAGGGGGAGAGGAAGAGGAGAGGGGAGGAGGTGCAGCAGCAGACAGCCTGGTCTCCTCACTGATCTGACGAGAGGACAGAGAGGAGGAAGCCTTCAGAGAGCAGAAGTCACCTACATCATCATCCAGATCCTAAATGTGCCACCAGCAGCTCCATCAGCAGCAGAGAAACAGTCACTGCTCTTAGTACTGGTTTCAGCAATCCAGTACTCTAGTATGGCTCTTAGTTGTGTAATTACATGTATGAGGTTGTATGAAAATGTGTAAACCAAACTGTGAAGTTGAAGAGCTAAATCTGTGCTGAAAGTTGAAACCTGCTGACTTGTGACAGGTTTCATAGCTTCCTTTCAATCTGTAAATGTGCAGAAATCCGTCAACAAGCCGCCCATCAATATTTTTTTGCTTTTGTGAAGCTGATAAAACATTCACGGTCAACATTTTCCTCCTGCGCATCGACCTTGTAAACATTTGTATTCAGTGGATATTGTTAAACTCCCCAGAATCGCTTCCTGTGTGGGTGTCCAGCCTTGAGAATGAATGCACATTTAGTTTTAAACATTTTTTTCTCAAAAGACTGACCAACATGTGGCTTCAAGGCCTAAAAAGAAAAACCTTTTCTTCTGTTTTGTTACAAAAGCAAGAATAATCAGGCCTTGAAATATGTCTCCATCTCTATATATGTGTGTCTACAGAACGATGCGCGAATAATGAATAAAAGTCTGAATGTGTTCTGAATCTTTACAGGAAATATACAAGACTAACACAATTTTGAAAGCTGTTTAAACTGTTTAAACACACAAAGGTTTAGCTCAAGAACTTCACAGATCAGAGCACACACACCTAATCATACCTGTTTTATGCCCATACTTGTATAATTTATTGGTTATATACAAGATGTTGTTATTGCATCTAAACTCTGCTGCTGATGTGCACAATTTCTCTAATCTAAAAAGGTCTTGTTAGTGGAAGGTGTATTTTAATAACAGTGATTAATCAGAGGTTTTAGATATCTGGATCAATAATAGTCACATGTAATTGGTGGATTTTGTCTTGTGGTGGTTTCTGATTGGTCTATAATTGCATCAGAATTACAAAAATACTACAGCAGGTTTCAGAATGAATTAATCTAAAAGCAACGATTATAGAAAACGACCAAGAAAGATGTAAAATGAGGCTGATCATGTTAAAAGTTTACCCATATTTAAAACCACACAAGTAACGTGAAATATCTTTTAAAACATGTAAACCCCAAAGAAAGAGTTTCCAGGTTTCTACCCGACTGCAACAACACAAATACCAGATATTTAAATGACTAATTACAATGAAACTCTTCACCATTTTTAACTATTTAAACCTTTAACGTGCAGGCTGTGTGAATATACAGTACCTGACAATATAATCTAACTAACACTGACTCGTGCTGCATGATTCAGTGTGACAGAGTGTACCTTCTTGTCACCGCTGCTCATCCTATCTTTGACTTCTTTGGCTTTCTGAATGGCTTTCAACACTTCCACTGTGTCCAGCTCCTTCTCTGTCGTCACTTTACCGTCCAGACAAACCTGACGAAGACACAGAGGATAGACAAACATAGATGTGTGCTCTGGTTAAAAAATAAGCAGTTGAACTTGTGGGAGCAGTAGTATTGATAAAGATGTTGTAGCAGTAGTAGTATGAGCAGTTTCTATAGTAGTAGAAGGTCATGTACCTCCGCTGTAGTAGTAACAGTGGTAACACAGTAGCAGTGCAGTAGTAATATTAACAGTGAGGTGGTTTTCGGTCATGTACCTCTGCTGCACGGTCTCCAAACTGGGCCAGGACTTTGGTTCTGTAGTCAGGGATGATGCACATGGGGTTATTGGACAGGTTGAGTTTCTCCAAACAGGGCAGAGAGCCGATGTTCCTGATCTCCTCCAACTGGAAACATACAAACACCATCATCACCATTATCACCAACAACCCAAATCAACCTCCACTGACTCCCTTGTTCACAGTCTAAAGTTATTTTTCAAGAGTGTGTCTGATATATGTTTCTTCAAAAAAAAAAAAAAAAAAAGGGGGTATTTTATGCCTTTATTGGAGAGTTGATACTAGACAGATGACAGAAAATGAAGAAAGAGATTAATTAAAATTGACAGTTTTGTCACTTTTTATTTATTTTTATGTTAAAAGCATATTTAACACCTTTTGTAAGTGATCATTTTCAACATATTTTCTTTTCTTTCTTTGGATACAAATATATATATATATATATATATATATATATATATATATATATATATATATATATATATAGAATTATAAGAATGCAAAAGCTATGGAGTAGTTTTTTGCACTCTTACAATAAATTATAGGCGAGGGCGGCCTCACTGTGGTTACCTGAGCCAGCTGGTTGTGGCTGAGGTCCAGATTGACCAGCGAGTAGAGCTTGGTGAGGCCGGTCAGTTGGTCCAGCTGGTTGCCGGCCAGGCTGAGGGTTTTGATGTTGCCTAAACGGGTGTGAGCAGCTTCCAGGACCCGCAGGTTGTTGTAGGACAGATCCACGTGGACCAGATTGTACAGGTGCTGCAACCACAGGACAACTACGTCAGTACTATTATTAACACCAAACAACACACCAGTCCAACAGCACTTGTCAGGACTAGTTGTCTGTTGCAGCAGCTGAGTGTTTAGTTTAGTCCTAAAATTGAGTCAATACTAACTGTTACGGTGTTTCTAACCTGTGTCACACTAAACACAGCACTTATTTAAATCTCCTTTATGAAACAGAATTTCCTGAGAATAAGCTCGACTTACTGAAGTGGACATTTTTTTATTATTTTCTGACATTGGTCCAGTATTGTCCGAGCAAATAATTGATTAATATAGATCATTATCATCAAATTAATCAACATACCTGGAGGTTTTCCACTGAGGACAGCTGGTTGTGACTCAGATCCAGAAACTCCACCTTAGGAATCAGTTTCTACAACAGAGAAAAACTCAAGTGTCAGCAAACAGAAACTGATCTATGGAGCCTAAACTGTCTTTTATTCACTTACTCAGACTGTCCTGATACAACAGCCAACTGACCCATGATCGACTTTAATTGAATCACCACAACCAAATGTTGTTAAATCATCTGGATCTCAAGATTTCAGACAAGGTCAGAAACTGATCACATGACATTCAAATTTATAGTTCTGAAGACTGTTTTACTGTTATTACTGTGAAACAAAATGCCAGAACTCAAAATGTGTTTTGTTTGAGATGCACAGCTTCCTCTAAGAAGGATTTTTGTGACCATGGGAACTTAACAGAACAAAGCAGTGACACAAATCCTTCCAAGAAATCATTAAAATAAAATCTAACCATATATATTATTAAAGATAATAATAACAACATCTGAGATATTGTGTGAAATGAACAGACAGACAGACTAGAGTCAGTCAGTATTTCCTCCTCTGATTTCACTGTGGGGAAAATAAATAAATAAATAAATAATGGAAACTTTTAAACACCGACTGAATTTATCGACTGAACTCTCGGTGAAGCTCAAACTTTCCGTCTCTGTTTAGGTTTGGTGGACGTATCTCACCACTGAGCTGTCGATGGTACTGATGCAGTTGCGGCTCATGTCCAGCGTGGTCAGGTTTCTCCACACGGGGATGACGGCGGTGACGGCACAGCCAGACTCCGCCCCCTCAACTTCCCACTGAGAGAACTCGCTCGCCTCCGGGACCAGGATCGACTGGAGGACGCCATCAGCATCACAGTACACATATCAGTACACAAGTTACAAATAAACATGTATATTATAGAGTAGTATTTAATTTAAATGGTACCATCATAGTTTCTGTGGAGTGGTGGATACTCAGAGTTGCCAGACTCGACCTCAGAGACGACAGACCTTGAATCTGCTGAGAGCTGCACTCACTGATCTGAAGAGAGAGAGAGACGTTATGCTTTTATCCAAATTTTGGTGGACTTTAAGTCTGAAAACTCAAAAGAAAACCTCCATCAGTGTGTTCCCATCAACTACTGTTATAGGAATATACTCATGAGAACATGGTTACATAATTAATTAAGCACCAACATCTCAGGTACATCATGGCATTTGATTGCTGCTGCTCACATTAGTTGGCATTTGTGTGATCATATCAATTAATTTGTCTCTTTTTAGGAACATTACAGTTACGGTATAACCTAGACCACCGGACACCACCCCCTTTATTCTTTTTTTTTTGGTCTCTTTATGTTTTGGCCACTGTAGGACCCACAAGTCATCTCTACACCACAAAGTTTCCAGCACAACCCGTTTATGTGAATAAGCAGCATAGGTGGTTAGTCTCTCCTGTAATCTGGCACTAACCTGTTATAAATGGGCAAATGTTTGGGTTTTCATTAACCCAGGGAGGAATCCTAAATGTGTACAGATAAGAGAACAGTATTTCGAGGACAGACAGGTACCTCTATCTGCAGCAGCGATTTGAAAACAGACAGGTCGAAGGGGAGACTGCTCTCCTGGATGTTGCTGGTTCCTACTGGACCTGTGGTACCAGAGATCTGACCAACAGAGACAAAAAACAGTGAGAACATATACCATCAGTATAGTAAACTGTACATTTGGGATTTAAGTTAAATAAAGAGTTGTGTCACCTTGAGGTATCGCAGCCTGCAGGTGAAGTCGAGGATGTGTCCCAGGTCGGTCTTGGCGTCTCCGTTACAGCAGGTGGGTTTGGCCAGACGGAGCTGCTGGGAGACGGAGTAAAGCTGCAGAGGATGGAGAGAAAAGACCTCGCCGGCCTGCAGCAACTGTTCACCTACAGAACACAAACACACAGTGGTTTGATATTGATCACTGTACAACAATTGATCTGAACAATTATCAGTTTTAACATGCTAGTCAGTTAGTCCGAACTGTTAACTCTTCACAGCTGTTGTTTTACAGGTCAACATCTACAAACCAGACGTTGACGATAACTGAAACATTCAGCTTTGTTCTAACATGGTTGTCAGTTTATATCTGTTTGTGTACACATGAACTTTAGGCCACCGAGGATTCTTTGGAGGAAACTGCAGCAGATCATAAGTGTGATGCCTTCAACAGCTACTGAAACTGGTATTTTCAATAAAACACAGAGTGCAGAGCCTAATATGGAGAAAAATATTAAATATCACATCATGTCATTATCCAATAAAAGAGTCACTTGACTAAATCTGACATATTTACATCCTAATTGTGTAAATAATGTGCATCGTCCCTTATAAATAAAGTACAGTGGATACAAAGGGTCAGAGCGTTCTGGCTCATTGAACTTTAGCTCTTAAACTAAAACAGTTGTTTTTTTCTAACAGCTCAAAAACAGCTGCAGGGAGAAATTCTCTTCAGAAACACAGAGAGAAACAAACCACTGCACAGAAGGAGTTTCATTATTATAACAGTTGTAGAAACTAGATGAGAGGAAACAGGTCGAAGGTGAGAAAAGAAGCTGACCTTTATGAAACAACTCCTCAGCCAGTGCTGCTGTGATGCCGTTGATCTCCTGAAAGACAACAAACAGTTTGTTCAAACTGGATTCACTTCAAAATAACAGTTTAGCTTGTAGACTCATTTAACTGATGTTATTTCTTTACTGCTCAACAGACAGCTGATCATGGTTTCGACTCTCTACCAATCTTTTCTTGAAAAATGTTGTCAGGATAACTTTCTGTGACAGTTGAGAATTAAAAGAATAATCTTTAGCCACATAGCATCATGTTAGCCGGGATTACTTAAACCACATGTGAACAGGGACCAGTGCAACACCTGCAGACGCCTGATCCTCACCTCAGACAATGAACATCATATTTTCAGTTGTTTTCATCACAGTTACATTATAGTTATGCAGTGATGACGCATTAATTGCAGCTGAGTTTTTTGTGATTGAGACTTAACTCGTCTGTGACAGTCACGTGTTGATCATCTCACATCACATGAAAAGGTTTTTCTATCGGCTGTTTACTCTGTAGAGTCCTGAGGACTCAGCCAACACTGGCCTGTCATTGTACTGACATCATCATGTGATCACAACGCCTTTAAATACTGCTAACAGAAGCACTGCTTCTCAGCCTGGGAAATAAACATCGGTTACTGAACAGAAGGAAAAAAATACAATCATGTCATTGTTCCCTCATTTACACTCCATCCTATGATAGAGCACAGCAACACACATTTATACAGACACAAATATTTAATCTGTAAATTATTATTTTGATTACCCGACTAATTGAACCATCTATAAAATGTCTGAACAGTTTTTGTTTGGTGTAATCATTCAGTTAATACTGGCCATTAAAAGATCTCTCTTTGTGTTTCCAATGTGTGTTGCTCAGTAAACTGATCTTTAATTAGTCATAAACCTTTTAATTGAATAATAGGATTTTTCTAGGAATGGCCACCCGCTTCGGCTGCAGGACTCTCCGGGTGGGCTGTGCCGGTGTGCACCGAAGGCAGCCAAGGAAGGGTGGCGGCAGAGGCCGAGATCAGCTGTGACATCGGGGAGGAGAGCGACCGGGCCGCCGGGGCGATAAGGCTGGAGGATTGCATATGGGAGATATGCTTTGCCTGGGCGGTGGCGATGGAGATAAAGCTGTCAATCAGCTGGTCCTTTTTTCGAAGTTCTGTCTTTAGGTGGTGGATATCCTCCTTCAACTGTGAGTACTGATGATTGCAGCCCACACACACAGCCATTATGGCTGAATTTACTGTAGAAATCAGGTCCTTAAAATCGCTTAAGATCTGCATCCGATGATTGAAGAACCTTATCCAGTTAAAATGTAGGGTTAAAACGACCAATATCAAAAAGAGTTATTGAATAGATATGGCATAAAACTGGTTAAAAACTGGCTGAAAGGCGATTTCTGACACAGCTTCTGGCGGGCAAACACAAACACCGACGCATGCGCATCTGATTTGACATAGACATAATTCTGTGAAAAAACAATAACAATGTTGCAATTTAGTTTCATGCTTTGTTTCATGTTTGTCTGTTTTTCCTGGTTTGGGCTCCTTAGTTCAAATGAAAGGAAATCTTAGTGCTACAGTATACAATGATATTTCAGAAATTTGTTTGCCTCCTTTGTGTCAACAGTTTGGAGAAGGCTCTTCTGTTTCAACATCACAATGCAATCATGCACAAAGCCAGAGCCATAAAGAACGGGTTTTCCCAGTTTGGTGTGGATGAACTTGACCCCAACAACCCATCTATCACATTCCGGACAAACTGGAACATCGATTGTGAGCCAAGTCTTATCACTCAACATCAGTTTTGTTGTGGCTGAATGGGAGCAAATCCCTGCAGCGAGGTTCCAAAATCTGGTGAAAAGTCTTCCTAAAATAGTGGAGACTGTTATAGCAGCAGATTAATGCAGCTGCCATGTTCAGGTGTCCACATACTTTTGGCCATTTAGTGTACCTACTGGTTGCAGTATTTGAGTGTATACTCAAGCACGTTATATTCTATTACAACTTAAGTATGGGCTGGCAGAATACTATCAGCGGTAGCACCTGAAGAGGCTGCAGTACATGTGCAAAGGTCGTAGGTTGTGTTAGCCTCAGGTGTACTCACATATAGGTGAAAGTGCAGGAAGCAGGCGAGCGGAGAGGGTGTGGCCTGTGGGAACTGCAGTAGCAGCGTCTGCAGGTAGAGCTCCAGCTCCTTCTGCCGCCGCTCCACCAGACTCTTTGAGTTCTTCCCCAACATCTTCTTCGGAGGAAGCAGCCGTCGGTCAACCTTCTTCTCTGCTGTCAGCTGGAGGGAAACAAACATCAGGATAAAACAAACAACTACAATCACAATAAGTTAAGCATCATTTGTCAAGCAAAAATGTCAAACATTCTTTGGTTGTAGCTTCTCCAATGTGAGGACTTGCTGCTTTTCTATGTTTTTATCGTGAGAAACCAGTTTTCTTTGGGTTTTGGATTGTTGGTTGGAAAAACAAGGACGTCACTTTGGGCTCTGGGAAATTGTGATGGACATTTTTAACCACATAGACATTAAATGATTCATTCAAAACATAATGGACAGATTAGTCAAAACTAAAAATAATCATTAGTTGCAGCCCTAGTCTGGTTTGTTCTCTCACCATTTCTGTTCATGAGATGCTCCCGCTCTCTGTTCTATTGCAGGTTTGAACTCAGAAAGTACTGTAGTTTTTAAAAAGGCCAAACTGGCATTTTTATGTTTTAGCACATTAAATACAAATTAAATTTACTTTCCATTATTGCCAAACATTTTTCTGATAGCAGACTGCTAATCAATCATAACAGATATACATAATAAACATTTTGTCAACACTGTTTATGGTCAATGTTGGATATTATGACCAAGAACAGAAGTGATGCATCACTGACGAAATATTATGGTTATAACGAGTAGCATGAGTAGCAAAATATATTGGTGGCTGATATATTATCCTCTGATAAATGCGAAATTTTAGTTTTTAATTATTGTACCAATCATGGAATTTCAGATAATCTGTTTATTATAACAGCTGTGAGTGTTGTTCTTAAAAGAATTTCACAAAGGCAAATAAATGACTTTATTTAACTGCATTCCTGCTTGTTAGCAAAAGCAGGATAAAGAAGAATGTCTAACATGTTATAGTTCAGCATAAAGACAAGACTGTTTAAAAACGCCATCAGTAAAAAACACTATTTCATGCATCACAGCACCAAACAGAATTCAAAATAAAAACACTTTTGTCTTTCTGTTTGTTTACCTGAGCAGAAATCCCTCATGGGGGTAAATGGCTGCTTGCTGACCTGTTTCTGTCTCTTACCTTCTCGTGGAGGTCGTGGAAGTCACTGTATCGGTGCTTCACCGTCCATCTGTGCTCTCCATCCGTCACCTCGATGATGTAGACCTGAAACACCAGAGCAGGACGCTCAGTCATTACAACCTGACTGCTTTGGATCTGCTGGAGTCAAACCAGTTCCTGAGCTGAATAGATGCTCCAATAATAAATGGAGGAAGATAAAAATCTACTGTATTTGTCTGGATGGGGAAATTTGTTTTGTAGTTCGCACAACAGTTCCACAATAAATTAATAAACAAGCAGAGAAACAACACAGGCAGTAAGAACACACATAACAAAAAAAACAGTAGCACACATCATAAGACATCAGTCATAGAAAAGAGAAAACATAGAGCTGCAACAATTAGTCAGTTAATTGATTGGTTCCAGCTTCTCAAATGTGAACATTTTCTAGTTTCTTTAGTCTTCTATAACAGTAAACTGAATATCTTTAGGTTGTGGACAAAACAACACATTTGAAGAAGTTCTCTTAGGCTTCGGGAAACAGCAATCAAAAATTTTCACCCTTTTCTGACATTTTCTGGACCAAACAACTTATTGATTAATCAAGAAAATCATCAACTGATAAATCAATACTGAAAATAATCGTTAGTTGAAGCCCTAAACATAAGACCAGATCAAGAAGGATGTTTGACCAACAAATTCCATACTTAGGTCATGTGATAACACTTGACCCATCTCCATGGCAACTCCATCTGCTGAGGAAGGCCATGAGATGTGGCTGAAAGCTCCAAAGTATATTCCAGTAAGTGGACCTTGTGGTAAGATTTTTTTTTTGTCAGACTATGTCCAAAGTCAGTGATGACTAGATTTTTAACTAGAGAGTTTTTTTTTTTATCTTATTTTCTCATAATTTTGACTTGGACTGTCTTAGATATAATCATTTATAATTCAACTGTTCCTTTCCTTGCAGAAATTTGTTTCCATAAGATTTAATTCAATTCAATTCAGGCTTTATTAAGGACACAGTTCATTGGGGGTCCATAGTACAATAAAATACAAAGAAGAAAAAATAAATAAATACACTGTATCTAAAAAAAAGAAGAAATCCACACAAAAAACCAAACAAACAAGACAACTGTTTAAATTTGAGAGAACAAAATAAGACGGTAGCAGATGCGGTGCTCTGCTTCTAGTGAGTAATCGTGATTTTATGAGCTATGTGAGTAACTACTGTCTGTCAAACTTAACTGTACTGAACTAACACGATATATAAACGAAATATCATTCCTGTTAGAGAAAACAGAATCTGTAGAGGGCTGTCAGGTCTATAAACATCAGAGGAAATGTTGAAATGTCGCTCTGAAACTGTGACAGCTCATTTAGCTCGACAGTTAGCGGTTAGCTTGTGGGGTAAGTGGCTAATTTAGTCCAGCCTCTTAACAATAAAGACATAACAGCTGGCGCAAAAAAATATATATACAATAACTGACTAGATGTAACATGCACTATCAGAAGGACTTCATCGACATTAACTCGCTGTCACTTTGACAGATCTGAAGCTAGGGTAGCTACAAGCTAAGCTAAATGCCGTTGAACCCGGACGTAGCTTACAGTGTAGTTTTCCACCAGCTCCGAGCCGACAACACACACTTTCCTCTCCGAAACCTCCTCTGGAAAAGGGGAGGACTCCATCTTTAGAGCAACACGAGCAAATATAATCTGTTAATAACTATACAAATGTTAAGTAAAACAAGCTTTGGAGAATGTCCAGCGTTTCTACCACTCAGTTAGCCGCCTCCCGACGCCATATTTGTTGTGGTACAGGAGCAGCTGACTGCTTCAAAACGGCCAAACTTTATTTACAGTTGTTCCGAGACATTTTTCTTTGACTGCGTTTTTATTTCAGGTTTGTTAAACGTTTATCAGATATGCGAGCATTGTATGAGCAGTCAGGACATAGGTAGTGGACAAGTCGTACGAAAAAGCCCAAATAAAACCGAAGATAACCAAAAAAAAAAATTAAACGACGCTGCAGTTAGCTTCAGATTCAGGGTTAAGGTAAAAGTTAAGGGAAACATAAATAATAATATTTAGCGGATGATCCTCCGTTTTGTATCATTTACACTTGTGAAATAGCTGTTAGAAATTGTAGGGAAAGCCTTAACTTTCAGATATTTTACTAATGAAAACAGAAAAAGGGCGATTTCACTGCTTTTTCCACCCCATCCAGACCACATTAGATTAGGTCCAGATAAAAAAATAAAAAAAAACAAAAAACCTTATACTTAGATTTGTCAAATCTGGACTAGATTAACAAGGAGACTCCAGAGACTCATTAAAACACGGTTTAAAATATAAATTAAGTAACCGTTTTTTTCTGTTTTCAGAAATAGAACAAAGGTTTCACAAATCTGAAACCGTGTTTAAATGAGTCTCTAGAGTCTTCTTGTTAATCTAGTCCAGATTTGACAGGTCTAAATATAGTGTTTTTTGATCTGGACCTGGTCTGATGTGGTATGGATAGGGAAAAAAGCAGTGAAATCGCCATTTTTTCTGTTTTGATAAGCAAAATAAAGGTTTTACAAATCTAAAAGTGGGTTTAAACAGTGTTAAGGCTTTTGCTATGATGTCTAACACTCTTTCATAAGTGTAGGTGGTGAAAAAATGGAGAATCAGCCGTTAAATATCATTATTTATATCTTTCCCCTTAACTTTTCCCTTAACCTCGAATCAGAAGCTGATTTCAGCATCGTCTCATCCCTCCATCTTTGTCTGATAATAGAACAATGCCTCATCTTTTAAATCTTTATCTTGACAGCAGCTCAGTAGCAACCGTGACAGTGGTAAACATAGATGTAGGATGAGGTCACAGACTTAATACATCCATGTTTGATGAGGTGTGGTGTTTATGGCTTGTCGACCAGAAAAGGACCAGCCCTTGGATCAACAGAGCCATTCCAGTAGCATTAAGTCACAAACACCGACTGAGACTAGTTTTATATGTGTCTGCGAAATAAGAATAGGTTGGTAATAAGGAGTATAGTTGCTGTTAATATCCTGGCAGTAAATGGACCCCTTCCTACAGGGAAGGGTAAGTGATGGGAGAAAAAATTGAGGGCTGGATTTTTTTCTGTCTCACTGTTTTAAGATATACTTGAAAAAGTATATTTTATTTGACCAATATGGTAATCAGCTGATACAAAGGAGGAGTGTTGTCATATAAATACTTCATACATGTCACTCCATGTTACTCATCTCCATCTTAATCTTCTATTTGAGAAATTTAAGAGCTCTGTGGGCACCAGGTGCACCTTTTGTTATCATTTAGAAACTATGAGTCGCGTATTCTGGTGGCATGAACACACATTTTTGGAAATTTGTGATTTCATCTCATATCTGACTTTGTATTTAGATTTGAGCTTTTACTTTTGGTGTATTCACAAGTATCATAAGATAGATGTAGAATTGCAAACAAACAACACAATCTCATCAAAAAAACCAAAAAAGTTGGCTTTGATTTACAGTATGAGCTGTCAGTAATTTTAAAAGCCAAACCATCAGCTGTGTAATATACATCACAGCCATGTGGGGTCACTAGTGCAGCTGCAGACTTGTAGGCTTGTTATTGTCTTTATGGTCTGTGTTTTGTTGAACTGAATAGGTTTCAATATATTTGAGCTGAATTGAATTGAAACAGTGGGGACAGTTGTACTGATAGGACTGTAGGAAGCAGCTCGGTCTCCCTGAAGAGGAAGGCTTTGTGTGGTGACATTTAAGATGGAAGTTCATGTTTTATTGTTAATTACATGATGATTTAGAGGATGTATGTTTTAGTAAAACATCTTTCATTTCTGATGGTTTCTGGTTGGATGACTATAAACAAGAAGTCTGTAGCAAAGAGGCTCTGAGAGGCTGTGGTTAGCCACAGTGGTGTTTTGAGCTAAATGCTAACTTCAGCAACATGCCCACAATGAAAACATAACATGATGATGTTTAGCAAGTATAATGTTTACCATGTCATTGTTGGCATGCTAATAAAGCTGAGGCTGATGGGAATGTTTGTTTTGCAAGTATCTGGTCAAAAAAAAAGAAGTAACAAATTACAATTTTGACCTGATGAAGGCGCTAGATGCATCATCATCTTCATCTTCATCATCATCGACGTCAACCTCACCAAAGCGATTAGCATTTGTCATCTAGGAACCATATCAGTGCCCTCTAGTAGATCTAATAGATATTTCACTGGATATATGAAAACATTAACATGGTCACTAAAGTCTATTGCTATTCATCCTCTGGTGATCATCAAAATAAGCTAAAAACTAGCTAAAAAAACTAGCTAGAAACAAGATAAAAAGTATGTGTTTTGGTAAGAAACTTTTTTACTGGCAGATTTAATGAGTAAGGCTTGGGACAGAAGACAAAGTGCTTTTGTTTCCAATGTAATATGTTATGTAAGAAATGTTATGTTATTGTCTGACAATTGTTTCACCTGTGCAATGGTATTTTTGGTGTCCTGTGCCTTCATGTGTTCTGGGTACTTGTATATAAATAACACAAGACATAGCATAACTAACTAGCTAACTATCCAGTGTTACCACGGCTACAACAGTTGTCCTGCTGCAGTGCTGATGGTTGTTTCTGTACAGTGTGTCTGTTGTCAGAGGGCGGGCAGTAACAGGGGGGCAGTAACAGCAGCAGCTGTGGATCAGATTTCAGCTGCTAAAACTGAAGCGGAATGAACCATCCTGCAGCAGGGAGCAGCTTTCTACTTTTCACAACCAAAGCATGCAAATGAGGCATCTGCAGGCAGGTAAACATGTTATAATATCCCATACTCATATGTAGAAGTAATATCTTATAAAAATCTGTCATATTACAATGTTATTAACCATCAGTGGGGAAACCTGCCAGCACTGAACCCCCTCCCCTGCTAAACCTGTGAATGGATCCTTCCAGCTCTTTATCCTGGCTCTGAGGGGAAGGCAGAGCCACAGTCAGTGCTGATCAGAGCTAAGTGTCACACAGGCTGGTCCAAAACTGAGAAAAAAACTGCTTTAAATCAGCTAGAAGACATTAAAAACCCTCCAGCAGCTCTTTTCAAATAACTAATCAGAGCGGTAAGGAGCTAATTTGAGTTTTAGAGAGGTAAAGAAGAGAGATTTCAGAGACAGAAGAGGGCGTGACAGAGAGATAGCCGAGCAGGCAAGCTGCTGCTGCCAGGGGAGGAAGAGCAGGCTATGCACCAGCCAAAGCCAGAAGTCAAGAAAAAAAGCTCAAGAATAGTAAAAAGGTAGACTCTGAGCGAGAGAGAGGTCATTTGTGATCTGAGCCATAAAATAGAGACCAGCCTCTCTTTGTTGTTGTGTGGGCAACCGTGCGGGGAGGAGGATGTGAAGGAGAGCAGCAGGGAGGAAGGGAGGCGACTGCAAGAAAGACAAGAAAATGCTTTCAGAGATGATATGCACGAAGAGCTGCCAGCAGCAGCAGCAGCAGGCTGGTAAAGCGGCACCACAGAAGGACGCTGCCAGCCGCAGGAAGCAAGGCTGGTCCAAGAGCTGCAGGGGGCGCCTGCAGGGGCGGAGGACAGGAGGGGGAGGGTGGCCAAGAGGGCGCAACCATCATCATCACCACCACCACCAACACCCTCAACGTCATCATCCTCATAATCATCCCCGACACCTTCGGAGGCCGGCGATGTCCCTCCGTCCCATCAATGTTAAGGGAAACAGAGCGAGGGGGATGAGGGCCCCCAAGAACACTAACCAGTTTCTGATGCACGAGAAGTACCAGATGCTGCACATGCGCTCCGACTCAGTGGGGAGTGACAGTGGTAGTTGTTCAGACAGTGACGTGGAGCTCACTGACATGGACTCATACCTGGGTGTCCTGGAGAATGCCAGAGGAGCCCTCCTGGACAGTCCTAACCCACACGGCTCAACAACGCCACCAGGACAAGTCCTGGTACTGCACGAAGACCGTCTGCGTCTGCAGGAGGACAGTCTGCGCCTGCAGGAGGACAGCATGCAGTATTTCCCCTCAGAGGACGACCTCATGCAGAGTCAAAATTTCATGCAGAGGGACTTTGTTGAGTTCTGTGACATCCTGACGTCCTGAAGGGAAACTTTCAGGGAACTATTTTGTTCTCATCAGTGTAAAAGTCAAAACCTCAGACTGAACGGAAACAGGTTTGTTCTGCTTCACGTTCACAGTAAATAAGAACATCTCCGTCTTATCAAGTCATTTAGACTTCAGATTTTAACAATCTGCCATGCAAGGTGAGATAACTCCACCAGTTTCCAGCAGTATTAAGTTTTTAAAAAGACTACTTTTTTTAAAATCAAATGTTATTTTGTGCAATCTGCCTTATTCAGTCTTTTTTCAAGATTCTGACTCTGCTGTTTAGGGAACAACAAGGGGAACTGCACTGAGAATAAGTGGAAGACTTGTTGGTATTTTTCTAGGTTTAAGAAAATAAAACTTAAGCTACAAGAATGTAAGATTAAATGACATTATTAAGACGGATGTTTTTTTAACAGGTCATGTTTGGTCATGTTCAGTGTGTCACGGTGCTATAAAGTGCTGCTTTTCTGTTGTTGTTATGCACACAAAGGGAAATGGGCTGGGTAGTGGGAGTGAGTCCAAACAGCCAATCGGCATCGAGCTGGCCGAATTAGGCTGCAGATGATTGGTTGATGCAGACTGTCATTAACAAAAAAACATTTTATGTACACAATAAGAAGAAAAAATGGAAATAAATATCTGATTGGTGTAATATGGGCTGACTGATTGTTTTTGTGTGGATATAAATGAGTCTGAATTACTTTTTCATTCAAGTGTTTGAGTCAGCAGGGTCAGTGTGTCACTGAGTCATCAGGATAGTTCAGAGTGAATAACGCACACAGTTAAACTATGTAAAATAAATAGTTTTTCAAATGAATTTTAATAATAACAGGTCACATGACAATATGTGAGAGGAGCAGCAGGAACAGAGAAGGGCACTCAAGAAAAACATTAAAGAAATATTAAATATACAAGCACAGAAATAAGCATCTAAAAACTTTTTTGGTTTGGATGATGCATAAGTTAAAAGATGATGTTTGATTTTATTTTGCCATAAAACATCACACACATAACACACCTGCCCTGATATTAACAAAACATGAAAAAAGAAGTGAAGAAAACCAAAAAAAGATAAAAATCCGACATGGACGTGCATATATAAATAAAACTGAGACATGACACAAAAGTTAATATACTATTACTATGTAACTTATTTCCAAAATCATGACAGTAACAGACTACTGATGTCTATGACAATGACATGCAGAATAGTAGATGTTAAAACATGCAAACATCCTCTTTTTACTATCATTAAATCATCTGTATGTTGGTCTCTAGTTTGTTGCAGAGTCATTTAGGCATTCATACACATGCTCTGCTGCTACAGACTTACAGTAACCCTATTAAAATGTAATGTAGGCTATCACGTTTTCTTATACAACCAGTAAGAAGCTCCAGCTTAGAAAGGCTGCTGTAATAGAAATTACACGTAATCAGTTCTTATATGTAACATCTTCTTGTTACTGGCTCTACTATTGTTTATTTTATGATTCTATTCATACGTTTTACACAGGAATTAAAGCAGGAAGTATATGGATAAGCTTTGTGCTCCCGAATGCGGAGCAGTTAAAGTGGATTACATAAAGTGAAGTGGGCTGGTCACACCCACTCAGGACAGGCAGGGAGGTGTAAGCCTCTTTGTGTTGGTGTGTCATAAACTAATAATGGTAAAGGGTCATAGTGTGGGGAACAGGCAGGTTATACATGTTCTGATTTATAAGATCTATTATTATATGAATCAAAGTTAGAAAGCAATTGTGAAAAGGAGAAAAAGTAAAGTTTTCAGGTTGCACAACAGATAAAACAAACAATATTTTTGTGCCTTTAGCATGTTTGTCCTTTTGAACTACTGTATATAAGAAAATAATAAGATCGAAATCTAAATAATACATTTATCTACCCTTTAATATACATAAATGTGTGATTTAAAGTCAGCTGAACCTCACCAAATCAGATTAATGAGTCAGAATCTGAAATGGCAGTTACTGCTACTCTGCTAAGCTGGCTAGTTAGCTTTTAGCAGTTAGTTTGTCTCCATCATGAATAAAGATAACTTCTCGAGTAATATGGGATGACAAACTGAATTAGTAAGATGTTGGTTCATCAACATTGATATGTTGCAACATATTAAAGCTTAAAGGGGAAAGTACATTGATCTTTAGCTTAAGCTAAAGCTAGCTATGGCAGTCTCTTCAGTTAGCTTAACTTGATACAGCTCTCTTGTTGTAGCTGTTTAGTTTTTCTCTGTAGCAGAGAGTGCAGTTTGGTTTGTAATTACTTACAATTTGACATGTTTTTATGTTTTCAATTGAATTATATGTTTCTTGGCATAATAATTTCAAATATGTTAAAAAAAAAATAAATTAACCCAATTTTGAATTTACTAACTTTACTGTGTTTGGCTTCATAGGATGATCGGATAGTTGAGCTGGTTTCAGTTCAGTTTTTTTTTTTTCTCTTCCAAACCATATTTACACTGAATGACTTCACAGTGTACAATAATACTTCATTTTGAAAGTGTGAGGAGCTGATAAAAGGTTATAAAGCAAAAAAAAGACCTCATCTGGAATAACCTGGTAAAATTAGTTGTAGACCCCTGACTGTTTGTTTTAGTTATTAGTTTGTGGAAATTTGAGTGAGCACAATATCATTTAGGAATATATATCCTTTTAGCACAGTGTAAAATGAGATAATGAAGGCATTAAAAATAAATTGTAATTTGAGGTGCTACGACAGGCCCCGAGACTTAACAACTGATTAATCAACACTATAAACTGGAAAGAAGATACAGCCTGTTTCCAAACTTATAACATGAGCTTTATGACCTTTTAGATTTTAACACGCCTTTTAATTATGAGAGCTATTTAAATACTGTTCTGGGCTTATTTATGCTTCTTTTAACTGTTTTTGACTGATTTGCTTGTTTGGTTGTGTGCACCGGGACTCTCTTCACAAAAGAACCCAAAGACAGAAACAAGAGGGATCAACCAACATAAAATAAAATAAAGATAAAAAAGAAACAATACAGAAAGAAAGTACAAAAGGATGTCTCTTTACACATCCTATATGACATTCCTTTATATGCAGTAACTTTTGTGTGGTTGGTGACCTTCAATTAGGATGATTTAATCCATTCTTATCTCTACAGTGGGTAACTCCTACAACCTTATGCAAATAAAAAACGTAAATGTCACCATAGAGACCTGCCTTATTGTTATCATCTGTGGTAAAAAAGGGACTTCATGCCAGCAGTCAGTTTAACCTCCTCAGTCTGACCTTTGGCTTGTAGATCAGCTGACCGGCTCGATTAGCACTGAGTGAAACTCTCATTGCAGTTATGTTAACCCAGAACATGCACAAAAAGAGACAGTCACATCGATCGAAAGTGTGTTTGCACTTTTTATCTTATCAAACACTATGTTTTCATCGCTTGTTGTTTTCTCTACTGTCTCTACTGTGGTTCCTGTTTCTACTGTTTCTGCTGTTTTCATCAGTCAGCAGCAGCTTCTACTTTAAAGTCTGAGCTGTTATGCAATGCTGGCTCTGATGGGTCAGCTGACAGTGCCAAACAGGAAAAGAGAGTGAGCTGGCTGGTACGCACACAAACACACACGTACACACACGCACGCACACACACACACACACACACACACACACAGAACATGGCAGTAAGGTGGTGTGTGTGTCAGATTACAAAGAGTAGATCAGTAACCTGCACACACTTCCTTTGCTAGCTACACTAATGCTAATCTGCTGACCCACACAAACACGTTGGTGCGTCTATGGTTGTGAGAACCCTCGCTGATATAATACATTTACAAACCCAAATGTTAATCTGAACTTAATACTAACCTAAAACAAAGTCGTAACCCCCAAACAACTCTTTGAAAAGGTGAAGACCAGACAAAATGTCCTCACTTTCCAAAAATGTTCCCTCTTAAAAATATGTCTAGACTTTCTAAAAGTGGCCAGACATTTTAAAAAATAACCAAACTGGTCCTCACAAGTGTGTACAAGAGAACACAAACACACACACACACACACACACACACACACACACACTCATATTGAGAAGTGTGAATTGTTGGTGAAGGGGCAACCACCAAACATGTACAGACAGAGTTAGAGTTTGAACGACGGTTAGAAAAATCACTGACTCACCCACACACACACTCTTATGCCCTAGTTGTTGACATCTGCAAGACTCTATGTTGTGTGTTCGGATACAGTTTGACATTATAGGTGTGAATTATTATCTTTTTTTATAATCATCAATCATGTCACTGTGTGTACATATGGAAACTTTTTTTTTTCCAGGGGTGGCAGGTGGGTTTCAGCTGTGTTTTGGTGATGTTCACATTAACAGTTTTGCAAATAAAACATCTAAACAGAACAGAAATATGTTGAGATATACACTACATGGCCAAAAGTATGTGGACAGCTGAATATCTAACCCATGTGTGATAGTTAAAACACATGATTGCAAAACCATGGGTGTTAATCTGCTGCTAACAGCCTCCTGTCTTCTAGGAAGGCTTTCCACATGATTTTGGACTCTGAGTACATTTTGAAATACTTCTCTTTTTTTCTGTTATTTTTTGGCCATTTTATGTTTTCACTAAATAATGACAGTGTAGAGATGACAGGAAACAGGCCACGGGGGCACCCCAAAATACTTTTTCAATGTATTTAGGAATATATCATGTAACATATATATAGAACATAACATAATAAATAGAATACTTATTTTAATATGTATTTAACGATCCTGCGGATTAGTCACTGAAAGGTCGTAGATCACTGATTCATTAAGCTTGTTGCCAGAAATCTTTGAGCAGCACATTACAAAACTTGTATAAACATGTTTTTTTTTCATCAACTAAGGAACATTGCCAGAATTTGGCCTATTTTAAGTTTTAAAGATACAGAAACCATTTTACATGCTTTTATCTGATCACGCCTGGATTACTGTAACAGCCTTATTACATGCCTAAAAAAAAAAAACTGTAGAGCGGCTACAGACAGTACAGAACTCAGCCAGCGTAAACAGGTTTGAACACATCACCCTGGTTTTAACCTCTTTACACTGGCTTCCAGTAAGTTTTAGAATTTCTCTAATAAGTACTCATTTTCACCCAAACCCTGCTCTGACCCGAACCAAATTATGTTTGTGCCTAAACCTGAACAAGCAAGCTCGAACTGATTTGTGATGGTTTTGAGAGGCACTGATCGTTATGTCATCAATTCATTCTAGGGCGTCAGATCAGAAAACGCTTACGTGTGTCGGTCTGGAGGCCGGTTACAAATAACATATCTTGTGGTTTAATTTGGAAGACGCGTTAGCCTTTTTCCACTCAGAGCTGAACATTTTTTTCCATACACACGAGGCACCTGAAGCATAAAACAACTCTTAAGATGTTCAAAACAAGTTTTACATGAGCAAACCTTGATGGTAGAAACACTTCAAAGCCTGACGGTGCTGTCAAGCATTCTTCACCTCCCAAAATTTTGGTACTGATCCAAAAACTGACCTGTGGTAAGAGACCCGAGGATAATTAGACCTGATCAAGAATGCGGTTGATCTGAAAAGACCCAATCAGAGAGAGAGAGGAGTAACGCTGGGAGCAATACATGTCATTTTCCCTTCACTATACAAAAAAACTAAAAAAAAAAAAAACACTCTTTGGGGTGTCTGTGACCTTTCATGGATGACATTCCTCTCTCTCTTTCTCTTTCTTCTCTGGTTTCCTGTCTGTTTCTACTATCAGCTGTCCAATAAAGGCGAAAATACATAAAAAAATCTCCTGTGATGATGATGAAGCACCATGTGATTAGAGCTGACAGAAAGTCTGCTTGGATCCACGCTTGTCTTAGACATATTTTATTTGGTACTAGTCACCATATAAAATAAGACCACACTTTTCCACCTAAGAAATATTGGCAATGTCAGAACATACCTGACACTTGATGATGCAAAGAAATGAATTCATGTCTTTTCTTGTCTAGACTAGTGCAATGCTCTTTTAACTGGACTTCCCCAGAAATCAATAAACAGACTTCAGCTGATACAAAAGTAAAAGAGAGAACATCACACCCATTTTAGCTTCTCTACGCCGACTTCCTGTCTCTTTTATCGATTTTAAAATTGTGCTACTAGTTCACAAGGCCCTGAATGGTTGAACACCTCCATTCTTTGTCTCTCTCTCTCTCTCTATATATATATATATACACCCAACAGTAGTGGAAGAGGTATTCAGATCCTTTACTTAAGTAAAAGTAAAAATACTGTAGTCTAAAAGTACTCCATTACAAGTAAAAGGCCTGAATTCAAAATGTTACTTTAGTAAAAGTACATGTTATATTATTATAGTATATTAGATTGTTTGTTTTTATTATTAACAAATACATGTAAGGGCATTTTAATGTTGTAGTTAATCAATGTGGAGCCAATTTCAGATACTGTAGGTAGATTACTAGTAATAGTACTACATCATTTTATTTAAGTGTATCACACGTTTTTTAAAATAATAATACACTTTATTTATATCATATATTATTTATTTAACATAAACTACAGTTAGAATATTAAAATATATTATTTTATGTAAAATAATCTAATAATCTTAATCTGAAAAGTAACTAGTAACTATAAGTGGTAAATAAATGTAATGGAGTAAAAAGTACAACATTTCTTTCTGAAATATAGAAGTACAAAGTAGCATATAATGTGGAGTACTTCACATTTGTACTTAAGTACTCTACTTCAGTAAATGTAGATGCAACATTAGCTGTACCTTAAATATTTTTAGAAACTTTATGTGAAATACCTTGAGCTGCATTTCATGTGTGATGCTATGCAAATAAAGTTTATTAATATCTTTATATTGACACACAGACCTGAGACCTGCAACAGTACAGCAATCCAGACTTGATTGGACTGGATATCATTTGGACCTGGTGACGTGTTGAAGTCTGTTTTCACATTAATTTGTGTTTCTCTTTACTTGAACCTGAAAGCAGCCTTACCTGTAACCCGAACCAGTTATCTCTGCAACACCTAATATAACCGTAGACCTAAGCCTATAACCACAGGGGTCAATGCTATGTGAAACACTAGTTAAAGAGAAAACTTTGACCAGACTCGGGTCCTGGGTTGGGTATTGATTACTTGTAAAAAAAAAAAAAAAAAAGGACTCTAATGCTGCCTTGAATCCTTTCGGGATGGATAGAAATAATGATGTTTGGTTATGCCTGGTGTTTGCTCACAGATCACATGACATGAAAAACTTCAAGATAACAAAAACAAATGCAAATGATGAATTACTGTTACATTTCAGAACATCTGCGGTGAAACCACATTGAAATGGAGCATTTTGGATTGTTTTCCCTTTCAGGAATCTTAACCAATCAGAGACTAACCTCAGTCGTTGTGGTTCTGCACACAACCAAAAACCCTGGAAGAAACCATGGTTACCTCGGTGTGTGTTATTGGGGAGGGTGTGTGTGTGTGTTATGAATAGATGGAGTGAAGGAGGGAGGAGCAGGAGGAGCTGACGGAGTTGGATGCTAAACTCAGTTTGGAGTGGAAAAGTACAGCTGTCTTCTCCGGAGGCGGACACTTCACTGTTGAGTACAAAAAACAGCCAATCAGAACACAGAAAAACACATTGATTGACACCAGTGTTCAGCAGCATGACAGACCATCAGTGAGCTTCCAGCCCTCAACTCTTGTCTTCTTCTCAAGTTTTATGAATGTGATAAGAAGCTTCAGTCACAAAGATTCTCCTCTAAAGTGAAACAGTAATTTTAGAAAGGATCAAAGGACAGGATCAAAACAGTCAAGCGCCCATATGAACACTGAAAAAGGTTTTCCTCGCTGTAATCATTCCTCCTGGTCATACTGACTATTAAAAGATCCCCTTCAAATAAGCTTTCAATGTAAGTGATGAGGGACAAAATCCTTTTTGTGCAATAATGAATTGAAAAGTTGATGTGAAGCTTATATGAGACTTCAGCAGTCTGAGTTAGTCAAATCAAGTGGTATCGGCCACATTTACGGTCTTTTTAGCATCAAATTCCCTCTTTGTGTTTCCCCGGAGAGCGTTTCCCTGTTGAGGAGTGGAAGTATAGTAATAAAAAGAGGGACTTTGGCACTAAAAAGATTGTAACGTTGAAAGATATCTACTTGATTTGACTCATTTTGAAGCTTCATGTTGGCTTCAGATAAAATTTTAAATACACAGGAGCACTGTGAATTTTGTCCCCCATCACTTACATTGTAAGTGCATTATGAGGGGATCCTCTCATGGTCAGTATGAACAGGAGGAATGATTATGGCAAGAAAAACCTATTTCTATGTTCATTTGGGCTCCTGACTGTTGTTTTAACAGTTGTTAAAAAAGTTAATATGACATTTACATCAGCAGATCTGTAGATACCAGAAGTATTGGCTGATGTTTTTTTTTTTTTGAAGGATTGTTTTATATTATTCAGTAACTAGTACTTGAAGGTACATTTTTCACACATTTCTAGTGATTTTAGTCTTCTCATGATGAAAATCAATGGAAACTGAATTGAGTGTTCCCTAAACTCCTCCCCCAAACAGTGATTATCCAGTCATAGTTGGGCAACCATAAATAGGAACAACAGGACTGTCAGTCTTTGGATTCTCCAAATGATGAAGTGGAGTACATGGAGCTGTAGTAAGAGAGATACTTTATACAAAGAGTTGAGAGGGTGGTGTATTTTTAACTCACATTTATGAAACTAAAAGCACAAGCACAGAAGTGTAAGGAACGGATGAAATGTTTGTTTGCCGTGAAGTAAGCTGGTAACGTTAGCATGCCCAGCTAATTAGCTTACCTCCCACAGTAGTAACCTAGCTTTAAGACCAAGACTTAGCATATAGCTAACTGCATTAGGGGGGGGGGGGGGGGGGGGGGTTGGAAAAATCCTGTTTAGGACTGGAAGATCTACTGTGTTTGAGCCAGTCCTGGAGATAGTGTAGCAGTGAATTTGGGCCAGTGTAATCTGCTCTGCCCTTCATTCGATTTTGAAGAGTTCAGAGATACACTGTCTAAACTCATTGGTTAGTCCTTACTAGTGACTTACTAACAGTAGGCCTACAGCATAAATCTAACCTCCATGTTACAGTTCTACTGTATATTATTATGGCTAACTACCCTACAATACATGAAGAAAGCTTCTCCTTTATCTCAACATCTTCTACATGGATCTTCCACTGGTGAGGATGTTGACTTTTTGCCTGGGGCCTGTTAGCTTTTACCCTCAGTCTTTTTTGCGTCATTACATGGTGCTGAATTAGCATGATATCATGTACGTAGCCTTCAAATTAATAATTTATGCATATTTTATTCAACACCAAACAGTCAGCTAGAGGTGACTGACAGAGTTAAAGGAGTTTTCTTGTAAACGCACAAAACATTTGTTTACATTCAGTGTTACTCACTAAAATGCATTGCCTGTATCCTTAAGGTCAAACCAACCTGTTGAATGCATTTCTCTACATAAAACATTTGCAAACTAGACAAGTTTTCGTAAACTTTGGGGGGACCCACTTAAAAAAAACTTACTCTTTAGCGCCACTACAGGTAAAAAAAACACCATAGAATACCTTTAATGTAAAAGTGGCTGTATAGTCTTTCAGACATGCTTGTCAGATGGTAGAAATGCCCCTTAAACCCCCTGCCCTGCACCTTTTCCAACAGCGGATAAGGGGGAGCTGTGTAGGGCCATTTCTGTAGCTTTCTGAAATGGACAAGCTGACATCCACACTCTCTTCATGCAGTGATTAGTCAGCTGTGTGGAGGTGAGAAAGGAGTCAGGATTTGAACTTCTCTCTCTAGTCCTCCATTTTCATTCATGACACAAGTGAACAACCAAGTACAACTATGACTGCCTTCCCGGAGAGACTGTCTGAAAATATGCGCCATTATCCCAGTATTTAAACGACACTGCATCTCCTCCGTCGACCTCACAATACTTTTTTTTCTAGGATGGTGAAAGAATTTTCTGCGAAGACCCACCCCGACTCTGCCTCTGATTGGCTCTGACCCTGATATTCTTACCCTAACCCTAACCATGTCACTCCTCATGCTCAAGCAAGAAGCCAATGCGGAAATGCCTTAAACCTGCATTCTCCCCAATGGTTCATCAGGGGGCAATTCCACTGGCTCCAAAAAGAAGTCCAATTGTATTGAAGTCTATGGGAAAATGACCCTACTTCTCACTTGATTTATTACCTCAGTAATCACTTTCCTAATGAGTTTATGGCCTCAATCACTAGTTTCAAGTCTTCCTCAATACAGCATGATGTTCATTTTGTAATTTATGGTCCCATTTAATTTATATTTGATGATAAAGCAGGGCATGCTTTAAGGTGTGGCTACCTTGTGATTGATAAGTTGCTACCACGGCAACAACGTTGGTTAGGTAATGTAAACATGTCGTAAACAGAGATTGACAGAGTATAGGCGTAGCCGTCGCTATTTCAGTGTGTTTTCAGTTCATGAAAGTTAGTTGTAACACTTTGGTCTCCTAACAAAGTCTTGTTCAACATTTGGTTGCACTCAAAGTCCCTCTAAGGGTCAGATGTTCAGTTTTTCCAGTAAGTACATTTTGTTTTGATGATTTTAAGCCTGTTTTTACGAGCAAAAATTAGCATTAGCATTAGCATTATCAAAGTTAACCATAGGCTGTAAATGCACCATGCTAACCAAGCTAGCAACTAGCATTAGGGTCAACTCCACCCTCTTCTCCAAATATGGTTGCTTCTCATCACTTGTGGCTCCAAAAATCCAAGATGGCGACGGCCAAAATGCAAATTCAAGGCTTTAAAACACGAGTCCAAAAACCAATAGGTGATGTCACGTGGCTACTTCCATTTTTTTATACAGTCTATGTCTAAGTTTATGTCTAAACATGCCCAACCTAACCAATGAAGGCAAGGAGAACTAGCCAATCAGAGGCAGATTGAGGCAGCGGGTCATTCCGCGTCCCCCTGCCCTCTCTCTGACAGTCAGCTTTTCACTCTGCGCTTGAATGAAGCCGTTCAGAACAACTATAGGCCTGTATGAATTACAACATGGTTGGAGGACATGTTCTGATTGGTTAAGTCAAGATATATTTAGCACTACAGCAAAATAAAGGTTTCACTGACTAAAAATTAGAAGTTGCTTTTGTCTACTTCTGTTTGAAGTCAAGGACCCATTATTTCAGAAATGACTATGAATTTCGATGGTAAATTTGCCTCTGTTATCATCGTAAACTGCAGTGCTAGAACAGAAAGCTTGACAGGTGTAGCTCAGAAGGGTCAATTTAGAGTTGACTGAATTCTTAAGTCAGTTTAGTCAATTTTATTTATATAGCGCCAAATTATAACAGAAGTTATCTCAGGACACTTCCTCTTTAATTTACAGAGACCCAACATTTCCACATGAGCAACCACTTTATCGAGAAGAAACCTTCAGTAGAACCGGTTAGGCTTCACTAAGATGTAAATGTTGACAATATTTCTTTTAAATAGCATTTAAATAGTCATATGCCTTGTTACAATTTTTTTTACCACTTGTTACTCATATCACAGTTCGCAATTGGCAACGTCATTGGCCTCCAGACATGTACTAAGAAATATAAAAATACTCTGCTTGGAACAATAATTTGTATCTGATATAGTTTTTCTACAAAAAAAAAAAAGAATTACCACATTAAAATCCTTAAAATGGCATCTAGCCCTTCTCAATCGTTAAAAAATCCATTTCATTTCACAAGTTTAACTACTGGACACAATGTCTCCTACTTAACTGAAGTCTATTCTCAGTGTTTGTGTACTTGAGGCTTCAAATTTCCACATCACGCATGTGCAAGTTAAATATTGAACCATGATTGGCTTCCAAACCGGTTGTCATGGTACGAAACCTGCTTTTAGACCTGCCCCCTAAAAAATCAGATTTTCAGTGAGCACAGAGAAACTTTCCACTTTCAGCAGATGAATGTAAAAACAGCCTTCCGGTGTCAAACTCTGCTCAAACATCCGACTGTAGGAACAAGAAGAGAAACATATTTTTTGTGTCGTTTGTGTTTGAATTAAACAAATGACATACATGGTTAATTCATGACCTGTACTCTGAAACTTCAGACAGAGCCAGGCTAGCGGTCCCCCCCCCCCCCGCTTCCAGTCTTAACGCTAAGCTAGGCTAACCACAGAGGAAAGAGAACACACAGTTCTTACTCACTCACAGATCTGAATGTGGTCTACGCACATTTTTAATAAACCAGCCTCCAGGCTTCAACATGTCGGCCGTGTTTTCACATACAGTCTGTGAGGCTGACCAGTATGTGATCTGTTTCCTGCTGCTCCACTGACCTGGCAGCTCTCACTACACACACACACACACACACACACACACACACACACACACACACATGCACACATAGAAGAGCTCTATTCAAGAAGAGAGAGAGGGTGGGGGGAGTTGTTATTCTGGTAGCATGAACTCAATCTTTCTATCCCCCCCCCCTTGCTCTCTCTTTCAGCCGTGTGGTGAATGTTTCACAGGACTGACAATCTCCTCGAGGTACACACACACATTCCACTGGCTGTGTGTGATTAGCTCCGAGAGAGAGAGAGAGAGAGTGAGAGAGAGAGAGCAGGGCAAGAAGCTCAGACTGTAAGATCCATGTTGGATTGGAGATCTACTGTTGTATCATAGACGGAGAGCGAATACTCACTGCTGATTGGTTGGTTATTGTTTGTATTTTTTCATCTGTTTTCTAAATGAACCCTGGTATGTGAACGGCTGCCGTTCACATACCAGCCGTTAAGAGATCACGGTTCCTCCTGCCTGTTGCAGCTTTACAGTATAATCATTCACAAGCTTCACAAAGATCCTGACAACACACAATGATCAATGGCAAGCGGACGTGATAGCAGCTGAATAATCCAGTTATGAAATCTGCTGAGTCTGTTGAGGTAAGCCAGTGAATAAGTAACCCTTTACTTTTATATTCCTTTTCTAAGAACCATCCTAAAACAAATGAGGCAGTGAATGAATACATGAAAAAATATTTTACACAGACATACTTATTAACTCCAAACAAAGTTATATTTTACATATTCAGAGTCGAACGGAGCATTCAGGTCCTTTACTCAACTAAATGTATCAATACCAAAGTGTAGAAATACTCAACTAAAAGTCCTACATTCAAGTAGACCAACATGTCCTGAGTCAAGAACAATAAGTCCTAAAGTCAAGACCATCAAGTTCCAAGTTAAGAACAACAAGCACTGAGTCAAATTCCCCAAAGCAAAATATATCTGTTGTTTTCATACCATCACTTTAAAATTGGGGGCTTGGGTTGGATATCAAGCCAAATGAAGTTATGAGTGATTGATTTTGTCAAGTCTAAAAACGTCACTGTCATGACTTGAGTCTGATTCAAGTCCAAGTCATGTGACTGACATGCACTTTGTACACTCCGAGATGCACTTTATACACTCCGAGATGCACTAGATACACTCTGAGACGCACTATGTACAGGAAGCAGCACAAAATCATCAAGGTATTACATACAAAAAAACACCATACCACATCGATAAAATGGTAAATCCACTAAACAAATACAAAATGTCACTTGAGACATGGAAGTTGGGTGATGAGTAGAGTGTCTTGTGTCCGCAGATCAGATAACAGTGTGAACAGTATGAAAATGAAGTCATTGTAGTTGATGCAGAGGCTCATGAGATACGATGCAAATTTAACTTTATTTTATTATTTATCATCGACTTTGCATCCTCCACCACTGGCAGCTCTACTATCTTGAGAGACTTGAGAGAATATATATATATATATATATATAGAAATAAAATTTAATTTCCCGCTGTGATAAAGTGCGTCATATGTACCATCTGACAACACAAACACAACCGGTGGTGTGTAGGACTCGTCTGACACGTACTGCATATGTGTGTGTGTGTGTGTGTGTGTGTTGTGTGTTGTGTGTACTTTGAGGATAGACACATGCAAGTGAAACCGGAAACCTCAGTATCTGATTGGCTGTCTTAGACACCAGACCTGAGACCTGCCTAGTTTCTCAACTTCCTTCAATACAAGACTGTCTTTCTTTTCTTTTTCTTTTTCCAAAATGCAGCAGTCTGTTCCGTCTCAACATGTACTCCGGTTTGGGAGCAGCTCTCCAGATGGTGGCTCTACTGCAAACATCTAAACAGAACTAAGAATCAGCTTTTTGGAGAGAATTTTGTTGGAAGAGTTGAGAGTGTTTTCTGAGATTCACTTGATTAATGTCAGGATGTACTGTAGAAACTGACATGCTCAGTACAAAAAGCTAAATTTACAGAACATCCTGCCAATGTGGATTGAATGCATTACACCATTACAAGACTTAGACACTGTAATTTACGTATAAAGTCATTATTCAAACATAGTTCTGTTTGGTGACAATGAATGAATCATAGTTAACTAAGCACGTTTCTATTCTTTCAATATAAGGTTTGATAATGTCCTACTGAGGTTCATGACTCTGAACATCAGAATATTATTTCAAAGAGCAGAGTTTAACGTCCTTTTTTCTTCTCCGCGTAAGTGATGACTGACATGTTTCAGCGTGAAACGAGAAGATTTTCTGGACTGTTTGTCTCTGACCTTGTTGAGATGGAAAAACTCACAGAGACGCTGATAAAGAAACACCTGGTCAGCACACACACACACACACACACACACACACACACACACACACACACATATATACACACATACAGTTCAACTTCTGTACTTATGTAATGACCCTAGAAGAAATAACACAGTGTATCCCCTATTCTAACCCAAACTTTACATAAAGTAGATTAGCAACTGCAAACACTTCCTCTACGGGCTGCAGCAATGATAATCTACGGACATGCAGATTATCATCTCTACACCTGTGAGGACCCTTACCGACACACAGTAATCCATTCTCTAACCCTAAACTGAACCTAAACCTATTTCTAACCTGAACTCCCAAACCAAATCTGAGCCCTCAAATAACCCTTTTTGTAGAAGTGAGGTCCGAACAAAATGTCCTAATTATCTAAAAATCTCCAACATTTGTCCTCAATGTTCAAAATTGTCTTCAATGTTCAGAAAAATCTTCTCATTTTCCAAAAGAGGTCTTCACTTTTCCAAAAATGTCCTCACTTTTCAAAAATGTCTTCAAACTGAGGGTCTAAAATTCAAACTGGTCCTCACAAAGAGAGTGAACACACACACACTTTTGTACTTCTATACTTGTGAGGACCCTGATCATCACAGCTAAATGCTCAACTTGTACCTTAAACTGAACCTGAACCTAATTCTAACCTGAACCAAGTCAAACAGCCCTTTGAGGTTGTCGAGACTGGCCAACATGTCCTCACAATGTAGAAATGTTCTCACCACTATGGTGTCCAAACACACACACACGTGTCCAAATACACACACACACACAGAGTTTAGGGCAGTTGTGGTCAGTTCCTGGTTTTATCTCGTGAGTCTCATTCAGTTCATCTACATATCAAGAGTTTACTGCGGTTATCTGTCTACTCAGCTTTTACTGACAGATGATCTCAGTCAGAATTCTGAGCTACGAAATTATTACATAACTTCCACTTAAGTCGAAATGGTTTGACTTTACGCATTTTGACGTACTATTGAGTCATAATATGAGATGCTGATGACTTTAACATGTGACACTTAAAAATTCGTCTGTTTATTTTCAAGTTAAGAATAAACTTCCGCAGAAGAGAGCAGTGGTGAAATTGTTGGCTCGTTTTAGATCAACGTCCGTTCGGAGAGAAAAGACAGAAACTGTAAACACTCTGGCGCCCTCCTCTGGTCAATCAGTGTCATTTAAAAACTGCCTAAAAGGAGCAACAGCTGTCCTCCTCTCCTGACATCTGGTGAAGATCTGAGCAGAAGGACTGAAGAGGATGAAAGACAGAGAATAGATTATTTTACTCTTTTATTTATGACTCATCTGCTAAGGAAACTAATAGAAACAAGAAAACATGTCTGTTTCACTTTAATTAAAGAGCAATTCAGCATTAACATTTTTATTTATACTTAAGATGAACCCACATCAGGCCACACTTTCAGTTCTTTCAGTGGTGTGAAATATTTTCAGGTGAAATCTTATTCAGTATTCAGGAACTAAATCAGGAGTAAATTAATGGATAACTTAATGGATTGTGACCTAACAAGGATTTTCTGCACAGATTCAGGTTATTTAAAGGGTTAAAGTCCTTCAAATGTATAAAATAACATTACAGGTATCCTTTTAATTTTTACCATAATTAAAACCTTAAATGACAGGTCCACAATTTTTCAAATGTGTCTTAAAACAACAGTCAGGTGTCCATATGAAGAGTGAAAGAGGTTTGTCCTCGCTGTAATCATTCCTCCTGTTCATACTGACTGTTAAAAGATCCCCTTCAAATGTGCTTTCAGTGTAAGTGATGGAGACTAAAATCACAGTGCGTCCACACAATATATACAATAATAATATAATAATGTTTTTTAATGGATTATCTTCAAAGTTTAGGAGGTTTTTGAGGTGGACAAAACAGAAGAGAGGCGTCTTAAAATTGTGATAAATGTGATCATAAATATTAAAGCAGAGAACAAATGAAATGTGACACATCAGTAAATGGAATACACAAAAGGTAAAATTCAAAAGCCATTTTTTTATTTAAATGTATTCTGGAGATCTCAAAGTTTTGGGAAAATGTGTCTAAAATGATGCAGAAGACATGTAGAATATGTCGATATGATGGAACGGTGCAGCCATTCAAAAACATGATATAACTTAAATATAGAGCTGGAACAACGTGATACACAGTATATATATATGATACTGTCAGACAGACTGAAATAAAATAACATTTCCCTCAGTCTGACAACCAGAAGGTGAGATCTCATCACGGTGAAGACACTCAGTCCTCATGAAGGCAGAATACATCCTGTTTTTTACATGTCGGCTCTTATCTGAATAAACATCTTTATGTAAAAGTCATGACCTTACAGAAGGTCAAACCTGTAACTTCCAACTTGTTCTGAACACTAGGAGCACTGTAATATATTTTCCATTAAATCCTTTTTAAATGCATGAAATAAAAAGAGCCAAACTTAAGTTTTAAGGATTTTTCCCTCGTGGTGTGGGACGGAAGAGTCCCAACATCTTCATCATTGTATGTTTCCTCCCAGTCAGACATTATAAAAACAGGCAGATGATGAAACTGATGACAGGGATTAAAGCAAGAAAAGATTTGTGAGCCTGAAAAGTTTCACAGGAGGAAATATGTACAATGTATTGAATTAAGTATTATATGAATTTAAAACTGCTCTATGATTGAAATCAGTCATGTTGTCTGAGAACTTTGACCCCTGTGATGAAAAAAGTTATCAATGGATTCAATGTGAGAAGAGGAGATGAGTATCCCTCCTGCTCAAGATGGTCATTTAAGTTTTAACAGGATGAGACTAGTCATTTTCTATATTTTTCTTGTTGTGAACAAATCTCATGTGCAGAGTATTGTGTGTGTATCCAAAGCCTGATATATATCTCGCTCCTCTGTGCTGCAGACCTCTGTTGTTGTCCAGAAAACTATTTAAAACACATCAACGAGCCTCACCGTTGCTCTGGGTGACGTGTTCCTTCACCCTGAAGACTGCAGTCATGTTAGTTTGAATACACACACACACACACACAACATTTCTAAGTATGATAATTGGCTCTGCACATGAGATTTAGTGACACTACAAATTCAAAATCCATCACAGTTGCAGCCTTTGACAGGACAGAAAACCCTCCTCCTTCATATCATTACTTACTTTTACTTTTCTCACCGCTGTTCTCCAGCTGTGACATCACTTCCTTTCTGTGAACCAGCTGACAAATATCACCGAGCAGTGCGGCTCTTTCTCTAAATGTCCCGTCATGTCTGATTAAATCCTATGTCTGAATGACAAAAATCCACTTGAAGTCAGAAATGTTACAGATTCAAAGTCTAAAACAGGTTTTATCGAATCAGTCCTTCCTGTTGTCCTCTGTCTGTCCCCTCTGGAGCACCGTTCTTCTTCTTCCTCTCCTCCTCCTCCTCTTCCTCCTGTATCCTCTTCTGCTCTTTATCCAGCTCCTCTTGTTCTTTGGCGTCGGCGTCCTTCAGTTTCTCTTCCACGTCGTTGGGTATCTCCACCTCCATCAGGTTCTCCATCCCCTGCTCCGGCTCGTCTCCTATCAGCACCTGGAGGAAGGAGACGGAGGGATCAGACTACGTCTTGATAAATGTGGCAGACATTTTGACTTTTATAGTATGAAAAAATTAGTTTTATTGTTCATTATATGATGATTTAAGAGCTGCACTTTCTAGTAAAATATGATTCATTTCTGATTAATTCTTCTGGATGATGATTACAAAAAACGGAGTTGTGTTTTAGGAAGGGAACATTTATTTTGGCAGATTTTATTTGTAGATTTTGGGGCAGAAAAGTTTTTTGTTTGCAGTGTGATGTTTTTAATGTAAGAAGTTTTGTTCTTGTCTGACAAAGGTTTCTTTTTTTGTGTGTCTTATGTAGATGAAGAGGGCTGGAAACTTGTATATGAATGTCACAATTACTAACTAACTAACTAACTTCAATCAATAACGAAAAAGCCAATTAACGGTGGCTCTGTTATAATCAAGTGTGCCAGTGAGTCAAGACCAGCATGAACAATATCTGGACCCTGAAACTGAAGCATCTAAAAGGAATTCAGTCATTATCAATTTCATTATTTATAACCTTGTTTTTTCTACTGTGACATGTCAAAGGAGCTTCTGTGAAAAAGGCCTACTGTATTGCATTAAGGCTGCAACAATTATATTTATTATTAATTAACTTGCAGATTATTATTGTGTCTGACAAGTCAAAAGCCCTGATGTGTCCTTTTCTTATACTAAAAAGATATTTAGTTTGACATAAAATATCAAATCTTTACATTGGAGAAGCTGCAACCTGAGAATGTTGGTAATGACCTGAAAAGATTAATTGATTTTCAGTCTGTTTTCAAAACTTAGATCCTTCCTACCTGGACCAGTTTCTCACAGGCCGCTCCAACGTGGACGTCTTTCTCCCAGCGGTGGAACTCTCTCAAGATCGGATAAGCGTTCTTATCTTTTAGCGTCCGTCGGCCACTTTTGGTCGCCGTCAGCTGCACGAGAGACAAGCAGTGAAGAGCTCAACATGAAAACATATCTAGAAATGTGCGTTTTGTTGTGAGTGTTGGTTGTGTCGTACCAGAAAGAGCGTTTCCAGCAGCATCTTCCTGATGTCGGGGTCTTCTTCTCTCTCTTTGTCCTCCGGGAGGTACTGCAGGTCCACAGGCAGACCTGAACATCACATCAACGTTTGTTACTGGATAAAATTAAACGTCTCATTAGAGTAGAAACTAAACGAAGCTGGTTTCACTACACAGATGATACGACTTCATTCTGCTTTAGCTCTGAGCAGGACTTCACCCTCTAATATGTACAGTAGCTACGAGCCAATTAGATGTGAGGGTTTTCTCCAATTTTCAATAACTGTCCAGCTCATCATTCACTTTGTTCATTTAATGAAGGAGAAAAAAAAGAAAAACTGAAAATCATCATCCATTCTTAAAAGAATAACTCTGGTTTGTTCAGTGCTGCACTTTCATAAAGATGGAGGAGTCATGAGAGACAGATAAAAAAAACAACGGTCAAAAGATTTTGTCTTTTTCTCCCTTTTTAAAAAAAAAAATTTTGTTACTCAATATTTATTACTGACAAGTGTATTTCATTGCTTTGATGTTAAAGAATGTGTCCTTGTGTTTCAGTGTGATATTCTACTAAACCCCAAACTCTTATTACATGAAGAATGATGTAATTTGTGGCTCCTCGTGTGGAATAATAAAAGTTCAGGTAATGTGAGAGCTACACTAATAAAATTTATATATTTATACAACATTGATTGATGTCTGTTTGTTCTGGAAGACGGATCCTTCCTCTGTTCCTCGCTCTGAGGTTTCTTCCATTTTTTCACTATTAAAGTCTTTTGGGGAAGTTCTTTCTAATTCTAATCAGGGGTCTATGGATATAGAGGATGTTGAATGCTGCCTCATCACACACATAGCAAATGACACCAATCACTCCCCACATTACTTCTGTCTGGCTGAACAGATGCAGGACTTTAAGATGGAGGGGCTGCTTTGGTAGGAGTTTTATTCCTTTCTTAAATAAATCACCTTGTTGAATACTACTTATAGATGCATGTGTGTGTGTTCATATACAGTACGCAAATGAATGTAGAGATACAGGAAAAGGCATAAATGTGTATACATGACTGTATATTTGCGTGTTTTTCTTGTGAGACATGAACACGTGCAGATTGTGAAAATAAATGTAAACTTCCTTTGACTCACTCAGTTAACATCTTTAACTGACAGTTTGTTTAAACATTAGTGTTTCCATTTCTGTTGTGCAAAGTATTCTTGCTACTGACTGTGACTTTACAGCAGGAACACTTTATGAATGCAGTTGGGTTAAATGTGACAGACTGAATAAACTAATTAACTATTATAAACACACGCTCACCATCATTCTCTTCCTCACTCAGCTCCTCTGGACCTGCCAGCGGCAGCAACAGGAAGGGCAGGATGTCCACAGCGTCGCTTAGCAACCAGTCATGATGGGCTGTACAGATTGAAGAGAAGTTTAGATCACATGATTTATTCGCATTTAGTAGAGGCTACTTCCCCTGACGACTTGCTGACGTAGTTGCGGTTGGGAAGAGTAAAGCGTTTGGATTTCAATCAGTCTCGAATGCTTCTTGGATGTTTTACACGAAGCTGTTTTGACATCAGATAAGTTTCCCATCCGCCCAACACTCATGAAGTCTCTGTGTGTGTCTCACCGTGGTCAAAGCAACAGTTGCGCAGGGTGCCTATGACTCCGCCCCTCCTCACCGCTGATGCCTGGTACTGAGTGTAGGGCAACAACCTCTGGACTACACACCTGCAACACACACACACACACATATAATTACTACATGCTGCAGCAGCTGCAGGGCCAAATGATACCAGTTTATAGATTACAATCAAACTTCCTGTGAACATTAAGGGTGTAACGGTATGTGTATCTGTCCTGAACTGTTCAGTACAGTTCAGTTTGGTTTGTGGTTTTCTTTGGTTCAGTATGCCCTATGAACCAAATATTACTACTGACTGAGGCTAATGCATTCCTGTGGAACACACACAGCCTTCAAACCTGAGCACATCTGGCTAACTGCAGCAAAAAAAAAACCAGACATAACCGACAATATATCTGATCAAAAAGTTTAAAACAAAAACAGAAACTGGGAGACAGAGACCCCCCCCCCCCCTCTGTCTGATGATCAGCTCTTCTCCTGCAGTTTACATCAGTCACCTGTCCTTGTCCAGCATGTAGTTTCTGGCATCGGGCAGCTGCGTCAGGTTGGACAGCAGAGGACCCAGGTAGTGGAGCTTCGCCCTCTTGTTGTAACCTTCAGTGCAGAAGATCTCCACCAGCTGAGCCAGACCGACATCCTCCTGGAGGACCTGAAACAGGAAAGAAACACTTAATCTCTCATTATGCCGCAATGTGAGCAGGGCGCGACCAGGAGACCTTGTTCTGATGACCTGGGAGGACTCATGGACTATGATTTACTGTGCAGTCCGGCTGTGTCAGGCCTTAAAGTGATTGAATTAAAATTTAACAGGAAGCCAGTGTAGTGAAGACAGCACTAAGGTAATATGAGAACACTGTGGAGTCTCAGTTAATTATTGTGCAGCAGAATTTTGAATTAATTGTGATGGTGTTACAGCATCTTGGTTATACATATTTTCTGTCGTCTGCCTGTGATATATACCATTAGGGTCTAGATTTTGTAAAGGTTTACCGTTATATATGTACATTTGTGTCACTTTACCAGTAATTAAGCTCACAGTAAAAGTAAAAATGAATTCATCAGCCATTACAGCAGGATAAAAAGGGTATAAATGAACAGGACAGCTCTGAATAAAGTAATAGTATGAATGGGTTTATGGTTTGTTGGAGTATTAATGGAGTACTAGATGTTTGTGTATTTCTCTCTCCTGCAGAAGAGGGTAAATATCTAAATTCCACCCAGCCCAAACCTCCTCCCATCACAGGTAAAATTTTTTATTAATAATAGCTCTATTACTGGGACCCACCTTGAACACAGTCTTGCAGGTCTTCTCATGGCGGGTCAGGTTGGACAGGATGGTGCAGATCTGATCAGAGAACAGGTAATCTGGATCCATAAGGTTCTTCAGCAACACTGGAAGAACTTGGACATCTGTCACCAGCACCTGACCGAGACGAGAACAAACACACCGTACATGAGATCAGCACTGAACACGCAACATCTCTGAAGGCTGTACGGCTCGTTTTGTTCTGTTTTATTTGTCAAATACCAGTTATCACAACAACCAATCACACTGGGAAGGTTGAGTTTTTCAAAATTCATCAATTTAGACCCAACTCCGCTGATCAATCAAGGCTGCTCACCTTGTGCAGAGTCTCATCAGCTGACAGGTTGATGAAGATGTGGTAACAGTCCTTCACTATGGCAACAGACGGGTCAGAGGTCAGCGCAAACAGGGCAGCAAGTAAGTCAGGTTTAGAGTGGAGGAAGCGGCAGCCATCTCTGAAAACAAACACACAAAAAGACAAATGAGTTACTGTGGGAAGGTTAAGGTGGTACACTATCAGCTGACTGACAGAGAACAAGGATGTAAATCCATCCAAATAAATACTGCAAACATCAGTGAGGAGCTTTTCTTACATGTGACCACAGTAGCAGGAATAACTACAGTGATTATTCTTCCATTAAGTCTTCAAGGTTCACTCTGATTTGAGTCAATGTTTGTTTGCTTTACAAATTTAGTTCTTTAAAATAATACACTTGATGTATTTTCATCAATACACTTTGCCAATAATCATGAGAAAGACTGTAAATCATAGCCTCAGTTCAATTATACTACAGTTCAGTGCAACGGCAGAGTAGCTGCCCCCCTTTAAAAGATCCTACTTCAAGTCTCACTTTTTACCTTCAGACAACAACGATCACGTAAGTTCATCGGATGTCACATTGTGTGAGACGCCTACAATAAAATCTTGGTCACAATCTGTGTCAGACTGTACGATGATAACTTGAGGCTGTCAGATTGTGCGCTGAATGTGTGGTGAATCATAGCGCCGTGATGTAAACAGAAAAAGTAAATGAAAGCAGAGTCATCAGTTCGTGTCGTCCATCTGCGCCGCTCATGTGTTTTAAAAATGCAGCAATGTCACACAAACTTATTTTCCCTTTCACTTCCATTGTTTTGTTTTTTGTGAACGTATTAAGGAGAACAAGTGTGTTTTCTCCCTGAACTTTATTAAAAAAAAAAACTGCACTTGGTCAAATGTCATGCTGGACAGTTTATTCTGTCATTTCATGTTGTTTTCTGATTGGTTTGTTTGTAGATGTGTGTCGTAGCAGCCGTCACATTGTGAGAATTTGGTCTTAAATTTATGACACTGTCACATTTTGACCTCAGGCTGTTTTTGGTCACCAAACTCCAATTCAGTCGTCTGTGGACGAGTCTCACGGTGCGAGCTAACAACACCGTTTTTGATTGACAACCAAAGATTTCACCACGTTTCTGTCACGTCACAATCGTCAATTTTTGTCTCAGAAAGCCCAAAATCGCATTTGAAAACACTCTCTGACATTAAAACACACACTCGTAATGAGTGTCTTGCCCCATAGTTCAGTTATACAATCCTAATGCACTTTTGAGCATCTCTCCTGTCAACCAGCATGTTGATCACATTGTAAGGCAGTAGATGAAGCGCCATCAGAGTCTTGTCTGGTTCAGGACTAGTCTAGCATTTGTATCAGAGCATCATCCTCCTCCTCCTCCTCCTCATCATACCTGTGTCCAGACAGTCCCAGGAGGTATTCGGTGGCATGACCTTTGACATCAGGTCGTGTACTGGGGGTCAGGAAGGAAAGCAGCTCTGCAGCCTCAGAATCACTCAGCATCTTCTAACTGTGTCTGATAAACAGCAAGAAAACCAACATCAGCACAGACAACATTTAATGTACTAATATTTACTAAAAGCCTCACTGAAATCAGTAAAAAACAAACTCAGCATGAATGAAAACCATAATAATATAACATAGGCTACCATATATTATCCATGGCTGCTACAGTCTGATATGAAACTCAAACATAAGCTTGTATTAAGCTGCATTTTGGTGTTAAATTCTGCATTAGGTTGGTAAGTTTTATAAGCCATTAAAACTTCTGATTTTGACAAAGAGAAAAATAAACTTAGACTTAAGAGTAAAGTTGAAATTCACTGATAAATTCAAATTTAAGACAAACTGATGACCTTGTGGCCTGATATTTCTAAAACTAAAACTTAATACGAGAAAATATTGTAATAATTAGTTTATAACAGTCACTATAATTGGAATATCAAACCAACATGCATAATATCACAAACCTTATAAACAAATTATTTCAATTTTCAGTCCTCCCTCCCTGAAATGTGACCCCAACTACACGCTGCTTTTTGTAAGTCATCTTTAACAATGTGTTGTATTTTAAAAGCTTGTTATATTATCCATTGTGTCAAATCTTCATCTGAGAAGTAACTAAAGCTGTCAAATAAGTATAGTGGAGTAGAAAGTACAATATTTCCCACTGAAATGTAGTGGAGTGGAAGTATTAAGTAGCATCAAATGGAAATACTCAAGTAAAGCTACAAGTACCTCAACATTGTACTTAAGTACAGTACTTAAGTTACTTTCCACCTCTGTACATGAAGACTAGTTCATGAAAATGTTTGTTACAGACTCAGCTTGTTAACACTGTTATTAGTTTTTCTTTCTACACTGACATTACATTCAAAGAACTGCGTGAACAGCTGATATCTGTGTCATAAAACAGCGAATCATTTCTGCTTTTATCTCAACATAACTGCTTTAATATTAATTAAAGACGCTGTAAATAATAACGTGTGTGTTTAACGCAGCTCAGTCCACGCTGTTGTTTACTTCAGCATGGTTTGTTGTCATGTTGGACAGGCTAACTACATGTTAGCTAGAACAGCTAAAGTTAAATTATTGGATACCTGCTTCTCACACATGCACAAAACTACGTTTTCAAGTACAAGTACAAGTTTGACACAATCGTTAGCCTTCAGTTATCTTTTTTTTTCCAGTATAAAAAACATCTTACCTTAATTTAGCTATAGGGTTTGTCCAGTTTTCATGTCTCAGTTAGACCTCCTCTATATTTCTCTACTAACATCACACATCAGCTCAGGCACATGTGGACGCTACAGGACTGCAACTTCAACCTGAACCAATCCCGTCGTGTCGCTCTAGATGGTAACCCTAGATTTGCGGAACTCTCGCGAGATTTGTAGCCGCTGTTCATTCAGTGTGTGCGTTGTTTGTCATTGTACAAAATAATAATGTTTTATAGTGTGTCGACTCTGTGGTTAAGGTATGATTAGATTTAGGCACAAAGAACACTTGGTTAGGGTTAGGTAAAGATCATGGTTTGGGTTAAAATTATCACTCTCGCGAGATCTTTCGCAAAACTATGATTACCGTCGACCCCTTAGTCCCGCCTTTCTTCCGGGTTAGTGGCCTCTGTTTCTTCCTTTTCTATCACTTTAAAGGTTCCGTCTGGACATTACTGCCATCCAGTGTTTGACATCCAGAGATGAGTCTCCGTAAAGCTTGTTGATAATATTCCAAAATTGACTTTGAGGACATGTTGTACTATAACAAACCGGCAGAAACAAACATGACAAAACTCTATTAAACTTGTTTTAACTGTGGGTAATCTAACATCACAGCTATTGTTTCAAAAGGAAATGTATGTGTCCACACTCCAAATAAAATGTAAATGAGATGTTTTTATACATACGGTTTGTTCCTTTTCATGCTTATTATTTTATTTTAGATTATTTTATATTTATTATGAGGTATTTTCCATCACTCTTGCCACCACTCTTGAGTATACTGCTAGGTTGAAAATGTTTTACTTTTATGTTGTTACCTGAATTTTATTGTGCTGTTTGAAACTTGAAATAATAAGGATTATAATAACAGTTTGTGTTGTTTCGACCATATGCAGCTCAGTAATGAAGCCACAGTATCTTACTATCCATGTGCTGCTTAATTGTTTAATAAAGCATTCAGGTAATCCTCCTTCACTCCGGTATTGACAGTATCACTGGTACATATAGTGCATGAGGTACAGACCAAATGAGAGCTAAAAGAAGAGAAGATTGGACTCACCAGGTGGACACAAACAGGACTCCTGCTAGATGTGGAAGAAGGCGGCTGTTTGATAACATGTTTACAATAAAACTACTTAAAACTAAGGTGATATCCAGAATGTGCAGCTTATTCTTGATTGAAAATCAATAAGAGTTAAAAAACAAGGAGTGTTATTGGTTATTAAAGGTACCCTATGAAGTTTTTTTCACCACTTGTGGGCGCTATGGAGCATGTTTTTACAAGTGTTTTATTTGTTTGTTTTCTGAAATTTTTGCATTGATTTGACAGTTTAATAAATGTAAAAATGTGAGCCAGGAAAAAGGTAGAAAGAAGGCTGAGAAAGTGTTCTTACATTCAACAATGTGTCCTGGTTCAAATACCTGACTGTCAAAAACAAGGCCAAATTCTCTAGAATAATCAAAATTGGCTGTAAACAACACTCGTTAGCTTATCACTATGACAAACCCGTTGAATGAATGACAGACTTCATCTTGGAGGATTCATCCCTTGAATCATCACTTTCAGCTCCTGCCTTCAGGAGACGGTACAGAGTCTGTGTGTAAAGAAAAATATCTATAAAAAAACCCTTCATCCCACATGCTATACATCAGTTAAACTGGTAATTAATGGACATGCTAATATTGTTTTGAATCCCATGTGCCTGGTACTTTACTTCTAAAATTAGTTAATTATTTCAAATCATTTTTAGCAATTTATTATATAACAAAGTTGCATATAATATAGTCAAAAATGTTTTTTACTTTGTGTTTTTGTGATATCTGATGTTGATTATGATGCAAGCTGAAGACAAATTTCTACTCTCCAACAAAGGTGGACAATAAAGTTGTTTTGATTTGATTTGAAGAAAACGTATTCATGTTTTTTACACATCAAGGATACACACAGTGTCTTCTGAAAACTTTGTTTGCTTCCAAAAAAAAACTACACAGGACACCTTTAATGTTGACAGGATGCCCCAGTAGCCTACTGGTTAAGACACATATCACATAACTGCAGTGTCTGCGGTTCATTTCCAGCTGTGGATCTTTGCTGCTTGTCATACCTCTCTTTACCCAATTTACAGTCTCTACACTTCACACTGTCAAAGGCAAATATGCTTAAAAATAAATCTTTAAAAACCATAATACACACACTCAGACAGCAGGACAGATTCCAGTCAGTATGTTAGATATATTTAACTTTCCAAACTACTTTATTGATGTACTGAAAAAAAAAAGAAAACACATACAAGACATTCACATAGTTAAGTCCCATCAGCAACAGCGCCCACTCACTCCAAATGTTGCATTGAAATGTTGATATTGCATATAAACGTTCACAAATGTTGCCTCCGCCCAGGTTCAGTGTTAACCCTCAGGTAGAGACTGACCAGTTCAGACAACATCGGGCACTTTTTCCCCTCTCACACAACCGTCAATGAAACAAAAGCTGCTGAAACTGTTCTTCTTAAGTCTTAAAACTCAACTTTAAATGTCCGAAACAGCATTTTTTTTAACATTTCATACATACGGAAAACAAAACATTTCAACAATAATGTAGCTGTGGAAAAGACCTGAGCCCAGCGTTGGTGTTTTTGTGAGTGTGTCTACAGTCTTCAGATATGCATTTCAGAGAATTGTTCCTACATGCAGATCCAAAGCTGCTGGGTAAAAACAAACACCGCCTCGGGCTCTTCCAAACGATAAAGAAGGTCAGACTGAAGAACGCTGCTGATCCTTCGCCTCCGACGCTGAAATGTTTTATTTTTCCTCAAACACGCACTATTCTTATCACACAGACTTCAATATTACTTCAATACCATCGCAAAAAAAAAGAAAAAAAAAAAAAAAAAAAGACTAAAAATCAGCATTTTTAATTCAGAAACATTTCACCAAATGTGTGTAGATTGTAAAGAGAGAGAAGACAGAAGGCTGGAGCAGCCTCGGTCTGAATCGTAAACAGATAAAAATATTCAAGTCCACCACGTGTTGATGTGGATTCCAGTCCATGTAATCTGCCTGGAGCCATCCAAAACCCAGTCCAGGTCACATGAGGGACTTTATATGAAGCATTTTGGTGACTTAATGTTTCTTTGCTGGTGTTCTGGGTTGCCATGGTATCGCAGTACTACTGAATTTTATGGTATTGAACATAGTATTTGCATGAAAAAGTCTCGATCTCGGTGTGGTGGCGAGAAAAACTATGTTCAAGACCGAGAAAGGTATCAGAAGGCAACTGTGGACCCTGTGGGAAAGTCTGATTGGCAGACAGTGATCAGCTGACAGCCTCTCTTGTTGGCTCAGGGTGGGGCAAGTCCATCATCATCATAATCATCATCATCATCATTATCATCTTCACCATCCTCCTCCTCCTCATCCTCTTCACTCAGCCTTGTCTTTCCTCTTGGCTGTGAAGGGGACTTTGCTGGCTACCGTCGAACCCACCGTGGAGACGCCGCCGGCCACGGCCGACACCCCGCCCTTCACCAGCCCCACCCCGACAGAGGGCACCGTGGTCACAGCCGACTTGGTGATCTCCAGGCTCTTGCCACCCACCCAAGCCACCCCGCCCACAGCTGCACCCACGACGCCCTTGGTGACGTTGAAGAGGCCGCCGGTCACCCGCCACATCATGCCAGGGGCGGGTGCCACATGGTCCTTACCAGAGTCTGAAAACAAATCAAAACATACATGAAACATCAATGAACAGGCAGGTTATTTACTGTCATACATGTACTCCCATGATGAAAACCCCTGCAGTGTATAGAAGACATGTTTGATTTGGTCAACTGTCTCCATCAATAATGGTGGATCAAGGCTTTCTGGTTTCACTGTGAGCATTTAGAGCGACTGTTGGCAGGGAAATAAGATCAATATGAATAAGAAGTTATCTCAGGGCACTTTTCACATAGAGCAGGTCAAGACCATACCCTTTAATTTACAAATACCCAACAATTCCCCCATGAGCAGCACTTGGCAACGCAACAAGGAAAAACTCCCCTTTAACGGGCAGAAACCTCAAGCAGAACTGGGCTCTAGGTGGGCGGCCATCTGCCTTGACCGGTTGGGTTAAGAGAGAAAGAAGGAGGGAGAGAGGAGAGGAGGGAATATATACTCATAATGAAGCTTAAACTTAAAAGGGCAGGTTCACCATTTTTAAAGTCTGTCTTAAAACAACAGTCAGGAGCCCAAATGAACAGTGAAACATGATTTTCATGCTGTTATAATTCCTCCTGTTCATACTGACCATTAGAAGATCCCTTCATACTGCACTTACAATGTAAGAGATGGGAGTGATCAGCTTTCAATATTAGTCTTTTTAGTGCCAAATTTCCTCCTTTTGTTACGATCCTTCCACTGTTGAACAGAAAAACACTCTTAACTGTGGAGGATATCCACTTCATCTGACTGACTCAGACGGCTGAAGCCTCATTTTAATCTTCAGATAAACTTTTAAATACATTTTTGCACAAAACGAGGACTGTGGATTTTGTTCCCTGTCACTTGCATTATTAAGTGCATCTTTAAATAGTCAGTATGAACAGGAGGAACAGTTACAGCAAGCAAAACCTATTTCATACGTTCATATGGACACCTGACTGTTGTTTAAAGACAGACTGGAAAAATTGTGAACCCGTCCTTTAAAGGTTAAAGCAATGTGCTACATTTTCGTTTTTTGTGAGTTTTTTTGTCAACAAATCTCATGAAAAAGACCAAAACAAATAAGAAGTTAGTGCATCTCCCAATACTTTGACTTCCTTTTGCTATATCTGTGGCACTCAGGCCCAGGCCCATTGGTTCCTGATGAAGACGTAAGTCTTTAAAAACAGATCACAAATATATAGTTGTATTTTTTAAAAAGGCTCAGTAATTTCCTAAAGCAGCCGGTCACTGTAGTTTTCAAGCAATTAATACTCAAAGAGGAGGAAATGGTGCATTTTTAGGGGACAGTGTAGCTTATCGATGTGTTTTCTATAGTTTTATAGACAACAATGGAGCTCTACAGCACAGAGGAATATATATATATATATATATATATACAGATATATCAGGCTTTAGATACACAGACATTGACATGTTAGTAGGATCAATTCATTGTTGGTTTGGATTAACACATGAAAATTACAAAAATCTAGAATAACACCAGGTTTATTCATTGTATTTCTGATATTGTCTGTGATGTTTTCACCAGATGGCTAATGTTGTGAAATACAAGTGTGTTTTGAGCACAAAAACAGTGAACTGAGATTAAATTTTGTTATTTGGGGATGCTGTTGGTGCTATGACATAACCAGGAGTGTATCTGCAAGTTTGGGCTTTTTCTTAACACACACATACACACACACACAATCTGCTGGTCTGATCTTTACAATTCACCTTGTGAGCGAGCAAAACTAAAAACAGAATTCTTCTTTATCTAATAAAGCAACAGCGATTGAGAGCAGCAGCAGGGGACTAAACTGGGGCAAAGTGTCTCAATGTTGGACACAAATAGCAGGTTGGAGCTGAAGCCGCTCTTACACAAACAAGCATATTCCCCTGACAAACCGACTGTTTCTGAAATAGCAGCAGGCAACATGTGAGCACAGATTGCACGATATCCCCTGCTGATGTTTCAGCGTTTAGCCGCAGCCTGGGGAGCTGGCAGCTTACCCTCTGCAGGCTGACTGTAGGCGGGTTCGGCTTCGTCCGAGGCCACGCTGGTCCCAGGCTGGGGCTCCACGTTAACGCTGTTCACATTCTGGAAAACACAGGAAAAAAACAAAAGGGTTTCTTTAATCTGAATGACTCAAACTTCACAATACTTCTTTATATAATTGAATACTCTCATGGCTGGGGATCAAACCTTAATATTTAAGTATGTGACTAAAATGTGTCCATGGCAACGAGTATCAAAATATCAATAAATAAAATGATCAGATAGTTTCTGGTTCAATTTCATGTATTTTATTTAATTAGACAACATTTAAAGGAGCCGTCCACCAATTCTGATCAGTGTATTCATCACGGTTAACAGTACTCTGCATTACAACGGTGAAAACAGTCGTATGTCTTCTGAGTCTGGATGAGGTTTGTCAAGGGAGAAAATGACCCTGATGACGTCACAGTGATGTCATCAGGGTTGTCTCAGCTCAAACTTGAAGTGCACAAATTTACAACACAAAGCCTGCGTTACAAACATGGGCTCAATGAGTGTGAAGGATGTGGGTGTGTTTAACAGGAAGGGAGGTTTTAACAAAAAGATGAGCTGTTGCATTACGTGAAATTTATGATCCAGTGTTTTTGGAGCCCATAACTAAGACTAAAGGTCAGGATATCTCGACCTCGGCTACTTCCAGTTGACCAGTCTTTTTAAAAAAAATCAGTCTCTTGTGAGTCCCCAAACTATATGGAAGTGCAACATTGACTCACTGAAGTGTCCTTTTAATATTTGAGAGGGGTTTTGTAGAAGAACATTTTTATATTCTTTAAGTAAGGTGTCAAAAAAACATAATTCTGTTATTGGTACTGAAACTCAGTATCGTATTGCTGCTAATACCAAAAAATATAAAACCAAGAGTACTTTGATGATGGTGCTTATTGGAGGTGACTTTTTCAGCTTCACTGCCCAAATAGTACTGATAAACAGTCCAGATATAACTATCGGACTGTATAAAGTGTAGAGCTGCAACAATTAGTCGACTTGTTGATCCCTAGAAAATTATTCAGCATCTATTACGATAATTGATGAACTGTTTTGAGTTATTTTTTTAGAAAATAACACTAAAATTCTCTGGTTGCAGCTTCTAAAGTGTGAATATTTTATTGTTCCTTTATTTCTCTGTGACAGTTGAGGCCAGCAGAGCTCTGAGTCAAGTCAGAAAGTTCAAGACAAAAAACTCTTTTAATTAATATCTTACATGTAAAATACAGACAGGCAGCCTCACTTACTGTTTGTTCTCTGGCATCAAGTCTCACAGGTATTTAGTAAGATTGTGATTTTAATCAGCTGCTCCTGTTGCTCAGCGTGTCAAATGCAGATTTTATATGAGATCAATTTAAAGAGAAAACTCTCTAAAATCCTGTCATTATGTGCAAGAAAATGTTTAAAGCAGATTTACAGATAAACACCGTCTATCTCGCCGGGGTCAGTCTTACTCTTACATGTAATTATCTGACATACTCATCACACTCCAAAGATAATGTCTATTTTCCATTTGGGGCCCTTTTATTTATCCCAAACATTCTGCCTGTGGTTTTGTTGTCTGTGTGACATTTTATATTTTTTTGCATAACATTTCACTAAAGTTTCCTTTCTTTTTCTTTTTAGTCATTGATGTAATGATAAAACAATGTGGCCTTTCACTCATGTTTTACATTTAGTTAGATAAAACATAATCAGATAATGTGTAAATAAATCTTGAACACGTGGCTGCCACACCGAACACCAGCGAGAGATCCAACAGACCGTCGTCATGCCACTGTGATCTTAACCTTTCTGATTTATGACCCTATAAATTAGGTGTATTTGCATAGTGCAACAAAACCACGTCCATATTTGTCATGCTTGGTGTAAAAAGTATGTAGAGCAGCGGTTCTCAAAGTGGGGTCCGGGGAACCTCAGGGGTCCTTGAGGGGGTTGCAGGGAGATTAATTCATTTTTCACTATAATTTCATCAATAAGTAACACAATGACAGGATGAATGACTATTCAGGTCATGGGTTTCATACACTTTCTGTAATAAAACATCTAAAAGCAAAAATCTTATCAGACGGGGTCTAATTTGTGTCACGTTAGGGGTCCGTTACATGAAAAGGCTTGAGAACTACTGGTGTAAAGTGTTATTTTCTTTAATATGATCATCTTGCAAACCAGCATCACCCCACCCCCACTTTTTTTTTTTTTTTTTTTTGTGTGTGTGACCCACCGAAGGGCCCCCAAACCCAAGATTGAAACCCAGTGCTGCAGGTTATTTGTGTATCTGATAAATGTCGCAACATTTCTGCTCTAAGACACTAATGTAATGTAAAAATGTTGTTTGGTTTTTTAAAAAATGAACATTAGTCACAGTTTGAGTAACCTTTGCAGGAAGCTGTGACGCCTCCCTTAAATGTCACTACACAGAAAATTACACTTTTTCCAGAGAAGAGCAGACGGGATTTCCTAAAAGAAATACAAATAATAAAACCTGTTGTTATACATATATCCGCTCCACTCATATCACGTATGTAGCCTACAGCTGAAAAAATAGTCGTATAACTTGGATCTAGTTAAAATCCCATCGCTCACACGCAGTTTGTGAACCATATTTCACATATGTTAAGTCATAAGGATGCTGATTAGTTCTTACCTTCACCATTGTTCCCAGTGTCTCTCCCACAAACACACCTGGCAGCAGAGAAACTTGAGAATGGTGCAGCTCCTGTTTCAGCCTGCGAGCCAAACTCTGCTGTAGATTAATAAACTGCTCTCTATCTGTCTGTTTCTCTCTCTCTGGGTGTGTGAAACACTGCTGACGGTTTTACTTCTCCTCGTTTATCGCATTAAATCTGCTGCTTTCTAACTTCTCCTCTCTCACAGTTACAGGCAGAGCTACGCAGGTCTCTTTTTCACCCTGCTGGTTCTGCCGACGTGGCGCCTTCACACACACACACACACACACACACACACACACACACACACATACACACACACACACACACACACACACACACACACACACACACACACACACACTGTCAAACCACACACAACGCACTGGACTTCCGCTCAGGACCTTTAAATTAAATCTCTTATCATATGTACAGATTTTATTCGCACGTTTCCTTTTTTTTTTTGTTCTTTTCACCATTGCTCCGATGTTTTTATTTGATGAATTTCCATGTACGGAAGCCGAGAATGGCCATGTATTATTTTTTAATGCCGTTATCTCGATGTGACGAGTTATTTATTTCGGGTTAATTTATCTCCTTACTGTATTGTACAGTAATCAAATAATGGACCGCATTAGTATATAATAGAACCTGCATATGTGACACTTATGTATTTACTATAATATATACTGTAAATATAATATGCAATATTAACATGTAAATCTGTAAACTGCTTTGGCAACATGTTTTTGTTCATGCTATTTGAATAGATAGATAGATAGATAGATAGATAGATAGATAGATAGATAGATAGATAGATACATAGATACATAGATACATAGATAGATAGATATTTTGTATTAAATAACTTGAAGAAAAAGGGTGTAAAAGAGGACTTGTGACACCTCGACTGAAGTACAGTCTGACGCGTTAATCAATAATGAATACTCCTTAATCTGATATTTTCAGTTTATTAGTCGCTACAGTTGTCAAGACGCCTTTTATGTACGCTGGCATGGTACTCCTGATCTCTGATAAACATTACAAGTAATAAGTAATAAACAACCTTTTGATTTCTGGTAATAATATGTTGATTATTTCATGATCTTTAGATAACAGCCATTAAAAAATAATAATTGCAAGCAAGGCCGTTCTTGATTTCTGTATCCATGTAATTAAATGTGCTTTAATATTTCTTTTACAAATCTGTTCTACACATTCACAAACTTGGATTTGTCATGCTGTTTTTTTTCTCACAGATTTAGAAATGTTGATTTACAAGAACAAACTTTGGAAATAAGCTCAATTTTTTTTTTTATTGGCCCTTATTTAGTATCGCCATGTGGTGTTTTTGGGGCGATAAATCAGTATGGAAATGGAGGTAATGTGCTGATAGAATCAGGACTAAATAAGAATTAAAAGAAGAATTTGTTAATATGTCCCTGATTTAAATTGTTGTGATGCCAATCTTCTGTTAGCAGGTGTGTCTCCAGGGAGGGCCCTTGGACACACACCGACTTGTTTGTAGTTTGATGGAGGGTTGATATCAGTTCGGTCAGTGGACAGACTGGTCTGGTGCCAGACTGGTGGGGCGTTGGAGGTGTTGGGAACGGTTAAACGTCACCAGGAGAGATGAAATGTGACTCCACCCCAGAGTTGACTTAATTGCATGTTGTGTCTTCTCACCTGGCTCACATATGTTTTGTCACATAATTAGCAAACCAGGTAAGAATAGAGGATGCTGAAGGCTGAAGGCTACAGATTGTAAAATTCCCCTGAGGCTAATTTGTGATGTTGGACTATATAAATAAAAAAAATGACTTAACTTGACTAATTAGTAAAATAATGTGATTACTTTTTAAAGGACTTTATTGTAATGTGTAAATTATTCAATTTTTCAGGTAACTTGCCCAACAGTGGTCCTCTGGGGGACTTGAAGGTCACCGCTAACTGAGCTGCTACTCTTTGCTCAACCAGAATGTTTTACCATCTTTTCTGCCTTATTTACAATATTGAACAAATCCCATTTAGTCCAGTGTTCTTGAGGCAATTTTCTTCCTATTCTGCTCCTGACATGGTGTGAATGCAGCATTAGCCCGTCCTGCTATTGCTATGTTAGCCTGTTAGTTTACCTCAGATTAGCTTTGGTGCACCATTACATTACCTGCTTATTCTATTAACTGACCCACACGCCTGTTTATAAGGCCTACACTGCTGTATATATGGTCTATAATCTTTTGTCTATACTGTACATTTATAAATTAAACTTTATTTTTATTGAAATAAATGATCATGAAGAAGTATGAACATTTTCAGCATTTCCAACACAATCTTTACTGTCTTGTGATCAACTAATGTTCTGCTGGTGTCAAATGAAAACCTTCGTATGTCTGTGTTAAAAGTTTGAAAACATATTAGATTTAGCAAGATGACAGCGACATTTTGTGGTGAGATCCAAAGGACTTTGAGTTTATACGGTTTGAAGTGGAGTTTTATGAGCTGTAAATTGATAATGGAGGAGCATCTCATCCAAAAGCATGAAAATCATATAAGATGGAGATAAAAGCTTAGCGAAGATGACTCTCACTCTTAATTTTATATTAATGTTCATTAATTTATTTGTCTTTGTGTGTTTAACCCATCACTCTGTGGGGTAAACCAAACTTCAAGACAATCTCTAAACTATCCTGTCCTTTAATCAGGAAACAAATACATGTCACCATTTTTATCTTTCACCTATTTAAAGACTGGTGTTGGATGATGCCACTGAGTGTTTTTCCACACAACTCAAGCAGATTGATTTTGGGCCTTTATTGTGAAGACAGGAAGTTGCTTGTGTGTGGTTGATGCAACTGCAGCTCCAGACCCAGCTCCGGATCCAGCTCCGGATCCAGCTCAGGATCCTGCATTACCAGCAGCTACAAGTGAGGGTGGTTTTTTTTGTCAGTGTGAAGCGTCTCTGTGTGAGATTACTGTGAATGTTTCTGATACTTGTACACGTAAACTGACATGTGTTGGGCACATTTACATGCAGGCACCCTGTATGGAGTCACATATAGACTGAAGCCATAAAGTTGGTGTATAGATAAGAGTCAAAGGTCAAGTGTTCTATGGTGATGTTGGCAGAAACGTTCATTCACATGTAATATAACAGAATAGACAAAATTAACCTGTCACGAAACATCATGACCAGATTAACCTGTTAGGAAGCCCCTATTGACCCCCTACTTCCTACCACCCTCTGTCCATTGTTTATTTAATAATAACAATAATAATAATAATAATAATAATAATAATAATAATAATAATAATAATGTTAATTTATTTGGCACTTACCAAAATCAGGGATTAGAAAGTGCTACAAAAGACAAACATAACATAATAAAGCAATAAAAAGAATGAAGTTAACAGTGAGGATTTAAGACAAAATGCAAGAACAACATGAGTTGCCTCAAATTTACATTAATACAGTGCACACAGAAGAGTAATATCAGTGGATATCTGCCATATTTACACACTTATTTGCAGCAAATTCCCTCTTTGTGTTGCCTCAACAGTCAGGTGCCCATATGAACAGTGGAAGAGGTTTTCCTCACTGTAATCATTCCTCCTGTTCATACTGACTATTAAAAGATTCTCTTCAAATGTGCGTTCAACAAATTCCCAGTGTGTCCACACAGTCATTTACTACAAAAATGCATTTAAAAGTTTATCTGAAACTTATATGAGGCTGCAGCAGTCTGAGTTAGTCATATTAAGTGGATATCTGCCACATTCAGTCTTTTTAGCATCAAATTCCCTCTTTGTGTTTCCCTGTTGAGCTGCGGTGGAAATATAGTAACAAAAAGAGGGACTTTGGCACTAAAAAGACTGTAACGAAAAATATCTACTTGATTTGACTCATTTGAATGGCTGAAGCTTCATATTAACTTCAGATAAACTTTTAAATATATTTTTGCACAGGAGGTTTGTGGATTTTTCCCCCATCACTTACATTGTAAGTGCATTATGAGGGGATCTTCTAATGGTCAGTATAAACAGGAGAAATAATTACAGCTAGAAAAAAAATATTTCGATGTTTATTTGGCCACCTGACCGTTGTTTTAAGACAGACATGAAAAATTGTGAACCTATCCTGCAATAGATCCGCAGGGTGGTTTGTATTTCGTTCAGGCATATTTTACGTCGCATTGTTTGGGGTCCTCACTGGATGCTCGGCGCCAGTCTCCCCGGCAGTCGTAGCAGAAGTAAATACGAGTGAAATTTGGTGAAATATTAAGTGAAATCGAGTTTATAAGGAACTTTTGGATCCTCCGTCGTCCAACAATGAATCTGGAACTGCTCGGTAACTAACAAAAAACATCTCTCTTTGTTTTACATACTCGTGCCTACTCTAACGTCGCTAATGCTACTTGTTATGGTTAGCATTGTAAGTTAGCCTAGCATGCTAACAGCAACCGATACGAATCAAATTAAAATCACACTAATTATCATAATAACAGTGTTAACTTCTGTTACAAGTTTCACATTAAATTGGTTCTTCAGATATCGTCTTTGTCTGATTAAATATGGATAAATGTTTGTTATAAAATGGAAACAGACGAAGTGACAGTTAGCTGCCGTTAGCCTCGATACATTGTTACTGTATGAATTAAATATAAATTTTATACACAGTTTTATTGGGGTTTTCATCATGCATACACACATGCCTACAAATTTATAAATCTCAACGTTATTAGGACCACGGAGAGATAAAAACTCACACATCTGGTCCATATGACAGGAGGTAACGTTACTACTCAGGAAAATAACACTTGAAAAAATTCATACAATGGGAAAAAAATTGCAGTTTATCTTTCTTAACATAAAGAATGAAGGTTTTTAATGTCTAAAATACGCTTAAAAGTCTTTTCGAGTTTCCATGTTAGTCTAGTCCAGGTTTGACTAGTCCAAATACAGTGTTTATTCTTATTTAAACCTGGCTTGTAAGGATCTGGGTGGAGGAAAAGCAGTCCAATCGTACTTATTTATGTTTTCAGAAGTAATTAATATCTAAATCTGGCTTTTAAACAGTCACTATAGTTTACTTGTTAATCTAGTCCAGGTTTGACAAGTCTAATCACTGTGGTTTTGTAGCTAGACCTGGTCTGGAGCAGTGAAATTATTATTGTGCTTTGCATAAAACATTAAAGGCATCAAGACAAAATGTACACATTGTACACAGTATAAAAAGACACATAAATACAATCTAAAAGTCATTTAAGAGTAAAGAAAATAAATATAAGCTAAAATAGAATAAAACAGATAAACATGAGAATAAAAGTTACATTGCAGTGCAAGAAATTAATCAAAAGCCTCAATTTTGATTTAATAAAAGATAGCAGCAAAACAGGAAAGTCTTCAGCCTAGATTTAAAAGAACTGAGAGTTGCAGCAGACCTCAAGTTTTCTGGGAGTTTGTTCCAGATAAGTGGAGCATTGAGGAGCATTGAGGTTTCACAAATCTGAAACTGGGTTTTAAACAGATCCAGAGTCTCAGTGTTAGTCCGGGTTTGATAAGTCTCTTGAGTACGGTGTTATTTTTTTTGTGTGTTACATGTGCTCTGATGTGATCTGGATGGAGAGCAAGGAGTAATATCACCTTATTTCAGTTTTCACAAATAGAGTAAAGGTTTCACAAACCTGAATCTGGATCAAAGTCATCTTCAGAGTCTCTGTTTTTATGTTCAGGGCTGATAAGTCTAAGTACACTGATTATCGAGCTAGACCTGGGTCTGGTGTGATCTGGTCCCCTTTTTCTGTTTTCATAAATAAAAGCTTTCACAAATCTAAAATAGGGTTTAAATACTGTTAAGAGTAGGAACTCTAGTACCTGTTTCACACATTTTAAGTGATGAAACAATGGGACACCAGCCAAGAAATCTTATATCATTAAGTTTCTTTGAATTTAAATTTTTCCTTAACTTCCAAATCTGAAGTTCACCTCAGCATCAAATCTCAGAATTTCTGAAGAGTCATTTTTCCCTATTGTAAATTTCTATTTTTAATGTTTGATAAATTCCGAGTTGTTGCTTACAAATTTCTGACTAAACTTTGGACAAAATTTCAAGGTTTTCTCTCACAAATTTCTCACTTTAATCTTGGATGATTTCCTGCTTTTTTTGGCAGGTAAATATACTCTGTTTTCTTATTAAATTGTAATGACTGTCTGACTTAAATCTTACATCTATAAAAGTTTTCTGTCTTGTAAATTTCTGAATTTATTCTGAATAGTTCCTTGACTATAATGTTGTTCCAAAGCCCAAATACTCTGTACTGCTGTACCACATAGATTATCTGTGCCATATTTATGAGAATGAAATAATGACTGATGGACAGTTGTGTTGTGTGTCTGAGCCAGCTGATACTATACTTCATGTATGAATGTTACTTTTGTTCAGTATTTCTCATCACAGTCTTTATTATTTCTCTCCTAGAATCGTTCGGGCAGAACTATCCAGAGGTAAGTCACCAGCTTGTAATGTACAGATGAGCTTGATAATAAAGAATATATTTTTACTCTGAAAATCATCTTTTTGAGTTTCAGCTTTTGATTTAGGCAACAGTGATATATGAAGCAACGCTGCTCAGTTGCTTCAGGGCTGATGCAAACTCTGACTGTGGTTTTGTTGCGTGTGTTCGTGTGTGTGTGTGTGTGTGTTAGGAGGCAGATGGCACTCTGGACTGTATCAGCATGGCCCTTACCTGCACCTTCAACCGCTGGGGCACCCTGCTGGCTGTGGGCTGCAACGATGGTCGAATCGTCATCTGGGACTTCCTCACACGGGGCATCGCCAAAATCATCAGTGCACACATCCACCCAGTCTGCTCTTTATGGTGAGACGCATCACACATCATCACACAGTGTGCCGTGATAAGTGTCTGGTGAATGTTCCTTTTTTTTTTTTTTACTGTACACTTTACCTCCCTCGCCTACACCATCTTAGACTTTGTCCACATGAAGCCATCTTGTTTTAAGACTCATTATGGTTTAAAAAAGATGTGCGTGTGTTGTCAGGTCGTTTTCAAAAGAGTGTTCCACAGTGAAACACCTGAACAAATAGGACAACAGTGAAATCTTAAATTCATCCTCTGTAGTCACTTGCTGTGTTTTATTTAAACCGAATTCAAGATATATTTGTTCTCATTTACATATTTTTCTGTCTCTGTTGTCAGACAAAGGAACCAGTAAGAAATAGTGATTTTATAATGGCTCATACTTAATTTTAAACATGCTGTCCCTCCTAAGCTTCTGCACTGCGGTGATTAAATCATTATTTTATTTGTTTAATTGTGTTGTTGTATGACAAAATCAACATAAATCTATGTTCATGACAATAGCTGAGTAATTGACTATATTGACATTTACAATAAGTTATCACAGAGAGGGTTAGACTTGGCAGAAAGTTGTCTTTCTGAATTCACTGCCACATAGACCCCTGCCTGACTGGGTGATGTGAAAGTTGGCAACTTTTCACACACCTACTTACGTCACTTGTGTGTGTGTGCAGTTGGAGTCGAGACGGTCACAAGCTGGTGAGTGCCTCCACAGACAACATTGTCTCGCAGTGGGACGTCCTGACTGGAGACTGTGACCAGAGGTTTCGCTTCCCCTCACCCATCCTGAAACTGCAGTGCCATCCCAGAGACATGTGAGTGACCCGACAGCATCTGTCTGTACATGTTACATCTAAGGTTTGGCGGACGGACCTATGCCATGAACAACAGTGACATCCCAAGAAGAGTTTTTGCTTGTTTTAATTTGTCTTGATCAGTAATAAGTTAATATTCTTTGCAATTTTGTACCAACAAGAAATGATGTTTGTGTTTTAGGGACAAGGTGTTGGTGTGTCCCATGAAGTCAGCCCCGGTCCTGTTGACTCTGTCAGACTCCAAACACGTCGTCCTGCCTGTGGACGATGATTCAGACCTGAATGTGGTGGCGGCCTTTGACAGACGGGGCGAATACATCTACACTGGAAACGCCAAAGGAAAGGTCGTTGTCACTATAGTTGAGAACAGAGCACCTGTCGTTCACATCACTGCTTTTAAAGACATCACAAGTCAATGTGAATTTGATTGAGAAAGTTTTATGAGTAAAATTATAATATTTCTCACGCTGGTGCCTCCAGCAGTACAGTCTAAAGACACAGCTGTAGATATCAATGCATGCGAACACCCTTCCACATAGACAACAACAATTTCCCCCTGAATTTTCCAACTTTTTTATTTTACAAAGAAAATTTATGATATCAGAGAAATTTGAAAGACTAAAAATGCTGCACGCAGAACAATGAAATTATGCCGAATAAAAAGAGAAGAAATAGGATGATAGTCTGTGTTGATGTGCCTTTTTTAATAAATAAACTATGACTGAAGCACATGAGGTTTCTCAGTCAGATTCATTAAATGTTCACATATTTATTACAGTATTTGGACACTTAAAAACCACATGAAAAACAATTTTAATCATCAAGTTAAAGAGCAGCTTTCAAATGTCCTTTTTTAACAGATGAAATAACAAATCAGTCACTAAAAGTTACCAAATTATTTGTAAATTTCCCTCCACTAACATTTTATACCAAAAACCTGTTTTTTTTGCTTTTTCTTCAGTTTTATGAATGACATGCAGTGTTTTAGGATGTTTTCCGTCATGTCTCTATCTGTTGCAGATTCTCGTGTTGAACACAAACACTCAGGAGCTGGTGGCTTCCTTCAGAGTGACCACTGGCACCAGCAACACCACCGCCATCAAATCCATCGAATTTGCACGCAAGGGCAGGTGAGAGGCAACAGGAGGTCGGTCTGTATCTAGACCTGGACCAACTAACACAATCGAAACATTGGTAGTCCCTTTGCAACTGTCTTAATTGCTGATTGTTGAACGAACCATATCACGGTGTTTACACAGGATCCACATAAACACACTTGCACACTTGGGAATACAGTTTGTGTGAAATACAAAAGTTGCCAAAACCCTCCAAGAAAGCAAAGAAACTCACTTTAAAAGCCTCGACTGAGAAAGCAGCTCTAATCCTACCTCTCTCTGTCCACCTGTCCTGTTTTTCTGTACAGTTGCTTCCTTATAAACACAGCCGACCGGATCATCAGGGTGTACGACGGCAGGGAGATACTGACCTGCGGCAGAGACGGTGAGCCGGAACCCATGCAGAAACTACAGGACCTGGTCAACAGGTACGTCGATACAGCACACTGTTCCACTACAGCTGAGGACAAAGTCATGCCGTATTAAGTTATGTCTGCAAAAAGTTAGTGATGTGCACATCCCATTCCTAAGTTTAGGTGTGTCCAGACACTGGATTGAAACTCCCAAAACTTTATTGGTTTTTATTTGGTAAATCAGTCCAGTGTCCAGATAGTTTCTATTTCAAGTGCAAAGATTCACTGATACATTATGTAAAGTTGGAACAGTCATTTTTAATGTTGAGTTGTTGTTGTATTATGTTTATTGGGAGCATGTGCAGTGTTAAACATACATGTTAACATTTGATGTACTGCACCAGAGTTAGCTTAAAGCTAATTTTCATCTGCAGTCCCTTACAAATAAAACATATAACAGCACAATAACAAACAGTGCAAAGCAAAAAAACACACAGGACACAGTCTACAAAATACAAAACTACACACAACAGCACATTACGTACACCCACAACGTCAACTAGAAATTAATAATGTAAGCTTGTCAAATTAAAAGCAAGATTATTTGCGTTCATGAGAAGACCATGAGATGGAATTTATATTCAGTGGTTACAGAGCTGAGTAGGTTTTAGCAGATTTTTTTAATTTGGTTTTGAACGTACCGATTGAACTGCAGCTCCTCATGTCATCAGGTAGGAAATTCCACTGAGTTGCGGCTTTCACAGAGAAAGCTGACTGCCCAGATGCAGTGCGACGAAATGGTACGGTACAATCTTGTAAAAGTACACCATGTATCTAGAAAAGTACCAAATAGCCTGAGAGGAAGTAATACGCCTACTCTTTACCCTTTCACTCTTTTAATTTGAGTCTGATTGCTGGTTCGGCCTTTTTAAAGCTGGGATAGAAAGAGAGTTTGAGCTAAATTACAGTTAAGTTTTAAGAAAAAAAGAATTGCGACTGTTAAAGAAACATTGGTTTTTGGTGATGGCGCCATAATATTACAGAGGCAACAAACAGTTTAGCCCTCACATGCAAAACATCGGGGAGTATTTTGCACTTTCTATCTTTGGCTGCTGTTTTTGTAAGCAAATGTGACATTTTTGTAACAATTAGCCTGTGCAGACAGGAATTTGGAAGCGTCTCTGTAACTTTTATTTTTCCCGAGTCTATAAAGTAGCCTTCGTTCTTTTCACAATGTCCTGAAACAGAGTGGTTGGTTTTAGTGTTCAGTTTAAGATGGTAACTTTAAATGGGGTTAATGGGAACTTATTTTGAGTAATAGCCTTGAGGAAAGAGCAGCCCGACAAGAGGAGTACTGGTGTAAGAAAGTCCTGTGATTGTGGAGAGTGAGATTTTATTTGACTTTGGCTCATAAAGGTGTTTTTGGATTATTTTTAAGAGGGAAACCGTTGTGATAAATTTGGCAAGCGATCTCTCTGGAGGGACTGAAAGTTTTGTAGATTTGACATACAATGTTTAAGCAACACTCAGATCAATAAGTGATGATGAAAGAGAGAGCTGAGGAAAACACTTGTTGGAAACATGAAACATGTCACAGTTTATAGTGCTGAATATTTCCCTTCCCTTATGATTCCCCTCTTTTAAATGTCTTTCACCTGTGTTTTCTGTGTTCAGGACTCCGTGGAAGCGCTGCTGTTTCTCCGGGGACGGCGAGTACATTGTGGCTGGTTCAGCCAGGCAGCACGCTCTCTACATCTGGGAGAAGAGCATCGGAAACCTGGTGAAGATCCTGCATGGAACCAGAGGAGAGCTGCTGCTGGATGTCGCTGTAAGGATGCTAAAAATGAAATTGTGGCTCAGTAGAACGCTGTGTAGAGATTAAAACATTCACCCAACACTTCTGAGGGTATATTTATGCTAATATTAAGAGACTATGTTGTTTATAGTCAGATAATTTACCCATTTCACTTTTGACCTATGTCCAGTGGCATCCTGTTCGTCCAATTATCGCCTCCATCTCCAGTGGAGTGGTGTCCATCTGGGCTCAGAACCAAGTGGTAAGTAGACAGTGATAATGAAGGCTGGATGTACACGGATGGATTATTTCAGTGTTCATTCTCCCACATTTCTCATACTCAGCCTCAAAGATTTGGCTCCATGTTCCATATCATTGTCAAAAATATGGGAATTCAGCCTCAAACTACCGGCTGAGTTGATGTAACATGTTGTTATGTTAGATCGACGGCTGAATGTTGGTTTGTCTGCAGGAAAACTGGAGCGCTTTTGCTCCAGACTTCAAAGAACTGGATGAGAACGTGGAGTACGAGGAGAGAGAGTCTGAATTTGACATCGAGGACGAAGACAAGAGTGAACCTGAGCAGACAGGTAGATACACACACACACACACACACACACACACACACACACACACATATATACAATAGTTTGACTGACAGGGTTGTTTTTTCTGGCTCACAGAGGGCCTGTAATGGTGCAGTTTTTGCTGTTACAGTGTAGAAATCCTTACTTCAATAAAGACAAATACCAAAACCTGATGGTATGTAATTTTAAAGCAAAGTCTTTATTGCGTAACATGGCTCCTAAGCCAAAGATTGAAATATAAGGAGTGTTTATTTGTATGGCGGAGAGTTATTTCCCCTCAAAGTCCACATACAGAACATTCAGTACATACCTACTAAGACACAGTTACACCATTGTGTAGAATAAACCTCTCGTGCTCCGTCTGCATTTGATTTTTTTGGATCCAGTCCTGCAGTTCAATACTTCAGATGTTTACCTGTTTCTTTACATAATACTTATTAAAAGTGGATTGTAAATATGTCGTGGACTCACACTGGGAAAGTTACAACATTAAGAATATTTAAATGTCAATAATCAGGTTAAATGTATAACATTTTTCAGAGTGATATTCATGGACATTATTGACCCACAATGCAATGCACAAAGGAAATCGAGGAGCTCACAGCTGACATAAGAATTAAAATGAATTGCGGGCGGCGGTGAAACAGCTCCAGGAATATCTCAGTTACATAAATAAGTGTTACGTCCTTAGAAAAACATTACGCTTTGTCCTTGATTATTTTTACAGCGGCATTCCAAAGTCACATCCTCACTGATTGTCGGCATTTCCTGTCAGTCCAAAACAATAAGATCCATGAATCCCTCGCGCACTCCGCCCCTGAATTATTTGTATCATACGGGGTGGTTGCTATGACAACACTCACCCCTTTTGTTCTGCACGTTTCTCACAACCTCGGTATCGCATACATTTGCATCAACACTCGTGAGTCAAATGTGAGCCAGCTGCTGACAGAAGATTGATGACCACCGTGCTCTGCACTGGTCTTACTGGTTCCACTGGTTCTGTCTCAGGCTTGAACTTATGAACGTGTTGCAGGTGCAGACGCTGCCGAGGATGAAGAGGTGGATGTCACCACTGTTGATCCCATAGTCGCTTTTTGCAGCAGGTGAGTAAGAACAGTACGGTTTACCTCTCTAATCTGAAACGTGTTTATTTTTAGATTTGATCTTCAACGACGCCCTGAATCATCAAAACATCTTTATTCTTGCACATCATAAAATATCACATCACATCACGCTTCCTTCAGATATTGTGAGAATTAGATCCATCATTTCGCCTCATGACACTGGCAAAGTGCTCCAGTCCTTATTACTGTTTAATTGACTCCAGCTTGTTCAAAAACTCTGCTGCCAGACTTCTAACAAACATCAAACAGCTCAGTCACATTATTCCGATTTTAGCCTCATTACACTCACCACCAGTTTGTTTTAGAACTGATTTTTCCAATATTTTTAATCATCTGTTAAGTATTTCATGGCAAAGCTTCAGAGCACATCGCTGAACTGTTAAAACCAAACTATCCTTCATGATGTCTGCGATCACTAAAACGAATCTAATTGTCCTTCAAACTACTGTGAACTGAAATCCAAATGGAAGAGAGCTTTTTGTAGGTGTTGCCTGTAAAATCTTGTTTATTTAATACTGTGTCTACGTATCAGGATTAGTTTTCTCTGTTCATTCTCTATTTGTGAGCCACAAACTTGTTTTTGAAAGACACAAATAAAGTTTATTTTATATTAGATTTAAGGGTGAATAAGCTATTCAGCCACTGAGAGTCTTGTTTGTCCTGCAGTGATGAGGAGCTGGAGGACTACAAAGCCCTGCTGTACCTGCCCATCGCCCCAGAGGTCGAGGACCCAGAGGAAAACCCCTTCGGCCCCCCGCCTGACGCCTCGGTTCAGACCGCCACTCCAGAGGAAGCGTTGGCAGGCGGCGACAAGAAGCAGCGGCAGCCTTCATCTGAAGGAGGCCCGGCCAAGAAAAAGGCCCGCACCACCACCATCGAGCTGCAGGGGGTGCCCAGTGACGGTGAGAGAGTGGATCATGACAATAAATATACACACAAGATGCCATCTGGGCCTTTATTTTCCTCAACTACAGGAAATCAGAAACAGGAGACATGCCTTTATTCATTAGATTTCCTGTTGTTGATCATATTTTGGTATGAAGCCTCCCTGTTTTCTAATCTGCTCCCGCTTTAAAAGCTGGACTTGGATTCTGAGTCTGTCCTCTCTGTCCTCAGAGGTGCACCCCCTACTGGGTGTGAAGGGGGATGGCAAGTCCAAGAAGAAGACAGCAGGCCGCCCCAAAGGCTCCAAAGGTAAAGACAAAGACTTCCCCTTCAGGCCCAAGCCCTACAGGGGCGAACGGCCCTCCTTCCCCGTGGAGGCCCTGGGCAGCTCTGGCCTGGGAGGAGGAGGAGGAGGAGGAGGGATGAAGGGCAGGGCAGAGGGGGGCCTGGCCACAGGTAAGCATGCCACCGCCCCTGCTGCTGCTGCTGCTGAGTCTGGAAGCTCTGCTAGTCCTGCTGCCCTGCTAGTCTGATTGACACCAGCCCAGCCTGTCTCCAAAGCACCCCAACCCCTCTGTACTGCTTCCACCCAACACCAACACCCCCCCCCCCCTACCCCCACCCCAACCCCACCCCACCCCCACCCACCCACTTCCCCTCCCCCCCAACCACACAGCTCACTGACAGAGACCCGTCTGCTGTAAAGCCACAGTCTGGAGGACAGAATCTGCACATGTCAGAGCAGTATTTCATTAAATTAAAGCTCATCCAGTCTGAAATGATTAATAACACACAGCTCTACTGGTGAGACTGGTTAGAGTCCCTCCTTTCCAGACACACCAGAGCTCCAGTGAAATGTGACATCACCCACTTTGTTCATATTTCTCAAGAAATCTAGTATGAAATGTTGATTGCAAAAATTCTTCTTATTTTTCTCCACCAAAGCTGTGTCCACCCCTGAACAGTTTTAAACAACCTCCCATTTAGTCGACCTTGTTTAAAACTGGTGAGAATGGCACCAGTTAAACCTCGCTATCGACTTAACATCGACTCTTAGGCCACATGAAAAGGTTTCAGTCTGTGTTCAGTGAACTTTAGTGGACTTGTTTTGTGTTACCAAGCAGAGAAACTACAGGATTATGAGTTATAAACATGTGAAATCAGTATGAATATAAACAAACATAAATTAACTCACTGGCAACTTGTCCTTTAATAATTGAATCACAGGACATATCTGCTTGTAGTTATTTATGACAAACACTGTCTACATTAATGTCATGTTGCTATAGTTTAGATTTTATCAAGTCTGATCCAACTCTTGTAGTTATTATTAAATACTGGTTCTGGTTCTTCTTCTCATCATGTTAAAGGTAAAGTTGTAGAAAATATAACTATTCTCTTACAATCCACAAGATAAATGTTTGTTTTTTTTGAGGTAGACACCATGCACCAGCTGTTTCTGAGACATCATGACAGTGTTGAGTACAGGGAATTGAGAACCGGTAATTTTTGGAAATTCATGCCAAAACCTCCCTTTTATTGTGAAAAATACTTTTGGGAACTCCGGAGTTGAAGCATGTGTGGGCCTGTGTGTCCGTGTACTGAAAACTGGACACCTGACTGGAGTTGGAAAATTTCAACCTTAAGATTTTGTAACTGAAGTGATAAAAGCGTCTCAACTTTCAACTGCAGACGTTTCTTCCAGTTACTTTTCATGCTAAAGCAGCGGCTTACAGTTCGGCTTTTAATTCTTTTTGAATATGTGAACAAAGTGGAGTGCGAAATCTGTAAACAGGAAGTCTGCTGGCTGTCCAACAAACGTCTGAGACATGCAGCCTCCACCCTGAATCAGAGAGCAGTTCAGTGTTGTTACAACTACACTATTCTATAAGGTTAACACTGTGGTTTTTCCTCCTCAAACGTTGTTAACTTAAAGAGAAATACTTCTACTGAAATATTACAACAAAGTTACGTCATATAAACGTCATTTTATGATTAATTATCCACATATGAGTCAGAAACAAGCTGTGTGGTCAGAAATGAGCTGTTTGTCCTCTTATTATTCAGTGTTGTGTCACAGTTTTGTTGCTCCCAGACTGTGGCTTTATGACTGTTTAACCTCTGCTAACTTCAGCTTCACTTGGACTAATTCGCGTCATTTGACCTTTGGTGAAGTTGGACTGTGGTTGGCAGATGGATGTTGAAGTGGCTAACGTTGGGATGGTGCAGCTTGTTTCCCTGCGGGCTAGCTGGCTAGTCTACGTCTACTTCCTGCTTGGCCTTTGACCCTCCTGCTCCCACTCCCACCTCGCTCCTTGGGCTTGTCATGTGACATGAATGTGTGTCTGCAGCAGCGCTGCTCAGGTCCTGTCCTTTCTGTTTCTGTGTGTGTCTGAGAGACGTGAGTGTACGTTTATGTAGTCGGTGTTAATGTCTGAACTCATCCCACTTTGACCATCCATGAAGAGAACACATTGACATATTTTGTTACTCAACAGCTACGCAATGCTGCAGGTGTGCAGATTAAATTTAAACACCCCCCCTAAATTCAAGACACGCTGCTTTGTCAAGTACAAAAAATCAATTAGCCATTTTACAAATTAATACATTATTATAAATAAGCGACCAAACACTGATCATCCTCAGCATCAAATGAACAAATACAGGTGAATAAATCATATAATCATATAGAAGATTAGACATTTAGTAGGTTAACATTAGTACTTGAGAATATCAAGACAGTTAGAAAAAACAAGAGAAAAATAAAATATATATAATATAAAATATACAGAACCAGTCAAAGGTTTGGACCTTTCTGTTCTCTATCACCCAAACTTTTGACTGGTTCTGTATATTTGATGTAAATTATTTTTAAATTTGCTTTCTTTCTGAGAGTTAAATGAGAAAATTGATGTCAATCTCACACACAAACAGAAATGTAAAAAGTTTTACGGTGATTTTGTGGGGAAGTCACATGCTGGAACTATTTCTAGACGAACAGAAGTATATCCATTCGCCTCGTGTGATTGTGCAGAGTCTCCGGCTGTAACACGGGGTTGACTGGATAGTCTGTGAGCTCAGGTTTTGGTTTCTGTTCAAACCTCACTGTGATGACATCAGGAAGCCGCACGCAGCTGTTTGACAAACTGTTATTTTTACATTTCTGTTTGTGTACATATTAAATAAACAAGATGCATGTTAATCAGTGAGTCTTAGAGGTGTTGGTAAGTGTATTTTTGAACTCAGGGTAGCTGTTTCCCTTTGCTTCCAGTCTTTATGCTAAGCTAGGCTAACATGTCCTAACTCCAGCTCTGTACTGTCACATGTCGAGAATATTTCCCAAAATATTAACATAATATTCTAACATAACATTTTCCTGAAGCATTATTAATTATTAAATTTAATTATCAAAACTTGACAGTTAATAGCTGACGGCAGATTGTCAACCGGTTCTAAAACTACTTTTAGACCTTGTTGTTAATAATACCTGTTGAAAAAGTCAATGTTTATATTCAGCAGAGTCAAAGTATTGTTTTGGAAGTGACACTAAAAGGCAGGCGTATTTATTTCCACTCAACCTGTTTTATAAGTATATTTAATCATAAATTCAACAACCGAGTCATGTGATACTCTGCTCTGCCGCTCTCACTCTCTCTTCTCTAACAGAAATACCATTTTCTGTCATTAATCCCTTAATTCACTTCTACTTTCTAACTCAACGACTGGTAGAGAGATCCATGACCCCCACAGGATAAATTGCAAGTTTTCTAATAATTTGCTTTATGACCAAATATCTGCAAAAGGAATAACATCCCCTTCAGCCTCAGCTGTACTTTATGTTTAATGCTAATTAGCAAATGTTAGCTCTCTAATATGCTGGTGAACATAGAAAACATTACCAGCTAAACATCAGCATGTTAGCATTATCATTGTGAGCATGTAAGCATCCCGATGTTAGCATCTAAGTCAAAGCGCCGCTGTGCCAAAGTGCAGCACGGAAGTACACTAGTGCGTCTTTGTGTGGCCTCATTTGCGTGAATTTGATTGCTGGATTGTTTGTGTTTATTCACCCAAAACAGACACTACCAAATAAACACACACAGCCTTCCAGCAGCTTGAAACATCTGGAAGAACTGTGACGCTTTATTAACAGTCGCTTAAAAATGATTTAACACAAGCAAATTAAATTGAAAACTGTATTTCTGTTAGAGAAGAGAAAATGTTTTTGTTGTAACTAATTTTACTGATTTACTGAAGTGAACCACAGGTAATTCCAGCCTTCCTCAAATGTTTTTCACCCGGCAGTTATTATTAGTAATCTGAGAGTTTACACTAGTTTAATTGAAGGAGAACATTGTGTGAGTTTCGTCTTATTGTTCCTGATATACGTGTGTGTTCCTCCTGCAGGGAGTCTGGTGTCACAGTCGTACAAACAGCATGACATCGGAGGGATGGACTGATCACTGCTGTGTACGGTTATTTCACGAGCACCGACAGGCTCAAACAAAGAGACACAAAGCTTGATGTCATGTACAGACTTTTTGAGTGAGCAGCCTGTTCGGTGGCGCAGACTTGTTTCCTCTCCCAACCAGAGCAAAAAGCATCATCACGGGGAGCCTCTTCCGCCCGGATCACTGACAGGAGTCGACAAAGAGAGCTTGAAGCCGCCGAGTCGTCACAGTAGAGATCACATGCCCTCGTTAGGATTCATCATGTATAGAACGCCCGCGTCCTGATAGTGTATGTGTCGTCTTTCTTGTTGTTTTTATACGTATTAAAACATTTTGATTTATAAGTAACGAGGCTGTTGTGTGTTTCTGTGTTCGAGCCTGAACTCTGACCTGACAGATGTTGGATTTCTGAGGCAGATGTTGATTTTTTTTTTTTTTTTTTTTTTTTTTTTGAAAGCTGAAAAAAGAATCTGACAAAGATCTATTAATCTGCTGCTATGACAGAACTTTTCTAATCAGATAAATGTAATGGTAAGCTGTAGGGCTGCAACTAACAATTATTTTCCTTATTGATTAATCTGTCTTTTTTGGGGGGATTAATTGTTTAGTTTTGTCTACAACCTAAAGATATTCAGTTAAATGTCATAGAAGACTAAAGAAACCAGAAAATATTCACATTCAATCAGACAATTTGGGCATTTTTGTCTTTAAAAAATTACCCAAAATGATTAATCGATTATCAAAATAGTCAGCGATTAAAAACGTGTTGACAACTAATCAATTAATCGACTAAGTGTTGCAGCAGCTCTAGTAAGCTGCTTGCTCTGATAAAATATTAGAGTGCACCAAATCCTGTTTTTTATCATCGTTCTAACGGGGAATGGGAAAGGCTTTTATGAATTTATGTTCTCAAGCAGATCAGCTGAACTTTTCATACTGTGAATGGGTCCAAATTCCATCGTATGAGTCACAGACCACATATTTTTACTGGAAGAAAGTGACTTTCGACTAGTAAGTACCCTACGTTCAGTTAGGAGGGTTGTTTATTCAGAGCGAAACTATGTTTTTATATGAAGTTCCGGTAAAGGAGGCAGTGGTGGAGGAAGTATTTAGATCCTCAAATTACACGTTAACAAATGTTCAAGTCTGTCTTAAAACAACAGTCAGGTGTCCACATTAACAGTGAAAGAGGTTTTCCTTGCTGTAATCATTCCTCCTGTTCATACTGGCTATTAAAAGATTCTCTTCAAATGTGCTTTTAATGTAAGTGATGGAGGCCAAAATCACACAATATATACAATATTAATACAATAATGTTTTTTAATGGACTATTTTCAAAGTGTTGGAGGTTTTTGAGGTGGACAAAACGGAAGAGAGGCGTCTTAAAATTGTGATAAATGTGATTGTTGAGAGCAAACTGTAAATATTAAATTAATGAAATGTGACAGGCAGACACATCAGTAAATGGAACACACAAAAAGTGTGTCCACACAGTCATTTTGTGCAAAAAAAAATGTATTTAAAAGTTTATCTGAAGCTTATATGAGGCTTCAGCAGTGTGAGTTAGTCATATCAAGTGGATATCTGCCACATTTACAGTCTTTTTAGCATCATATTCCCTCTTTGTGTTTCCTTGTCGAGCTGCGGTGGAAGTATAGTAACAAAAAGAGGAACTTTAGCACTAAAAAGACTGTGACGTTGAAAGATATCTACTTGACTTGACTCATTTTAAAGCTTTAAGCGACTGTGGATTTTGTCCCCCATCACTTACATTGTAAGTGCATTATGAAGGGATCTTCTAATGGTCAGTATGAACAGGAGGAAAGATTACGGCAAGAAAAACCGGTTTCAGTGTTCATTTGGGCTCCTGACTGTTGTTTTAAGACAGACTCGAAAAATGGTGAACCTGTCCTTTAAGTAAATAACGCACTGTAAAAATACTCCATCACAAGTAAAAGTCCTGCTTTGAAAATTTCAATTAAGTAAAAGTTTGAAGTATAATCAGCAAAATGTACTTAAAGTATCAGAAATATCCTAAAATGCTCCCTGGGAGAGTTTTACTCGCATATGTTGTATTATTGAATAATTATTGATCCACTGAAGTATAAGTACTATTTTACCGTTGGAATAGGTCAACTATTTTTTATACATATACTACTATTATATACTACTATTTTATATACAGTTGGAAAGTTTAATCTACACCAATGCATCATTATTTATAAGATCATTGTATGTGTTTTATGTAAAATCTTAATCTTTAAAGTAACTTTAAAATATGTAAAGTTGTCAAATAAATATAGTGGAGTAAAAAGTTTAATATTTTACTTTTTTACTGTTCACAGGTAGTTTGAATAAGTTATCAAATCATACTTTTTGAGAGTCCTGATAACTCTCTGTACTTTTCCTTTGCTGCTCAGGGGTTATCTCGACTTTCTGTGAATGAATGCAGGCATTACTCATTAATCTTGTGATCAACTGTACGTTTCCACTCCTTTATCCTCTCACGTCATCATCATGCTGTCAAAAATGCGTGGATTTTTCCTTTAGCTTCTTCCCGGTCCCACCTATCCAAACCTGATCCTACCCGCTCCGACCAATCACAGCAGAGTGGGCGGGGCATCAGAGAATAAACCTCAAGAATGATTGGTTTATCAACTTGTCAATCAGACAGCGAGTCAAGCTAGACAGTTAACCAACATCACATTGGAAATAACCTAAAAATAAAAGCAATGAAACTCAAAGTTGTGTATTTTTGTTTTAGGAACAAGTAAAGAAAGTTGAAATAATGACATAAATAAACATAAAATATTCAGTGGTAACATTATAAGATATGTGGTGTTTGAGTTAATCAGATTTTTTAATTGACGCCCACCCATCTTTACAACAAACAGTCATAATACTAAACAGATAGTCTTTTTTTAAAATCCTGTAATACTATGACGTTATTCTCAATATTAGGACTTTTGTCATACACATATGACTTTTTTCTTATTAAACTACAGCTTATTACACAATATTACTTTTCTTATAAGATTAAAACTTTCTCCTAATACTAATTTCTCTCAAAAAATTACAGCATTCTTCTTGTAATAAGATTTATTTGTAATGCAATTATGACTGTCTTCTTGTAATTACTTTTTTTCTCATTAAACTATACCATTATAGTAAGATTACTACTTTCTTCTCATAATAAGATTATTATTATTTTTTTTTTTTAATTACTATTGTATTTATTCTGTTTTGGACATATGTTAAACATACTAAAAACAATCAAAAAAAGAGAAAAAACAAGCAAGTATATAAAATACCCCTCTAGATGTTTTCAATTTGCTTGTTGTGTCTGATTAATAGTTCAAAACTTTAAGACATTCAATGTGCTTTGTCATATATAACAAATAAAAACAGCTAATCCACACTTTTGAGAATCTGGAACCAAAGAACGTTTGGCATATCTGCTTGAAAAATTACAGAAACAATTCATCAATAATCAAAATAGTTCCTGATTAATTTTCTTTCAATCAACTAGTCGTTGCAGCTCTGTTTGAGAGTCCTTTTAGTCAGCAGCTAAGAGACGGCTTTATTAGATTTTTCCAGCACATAAAATTTGTATATTTGAGGTGCAAATAACAGAAATACTAAATAATTTTCTTTTCACAACATACATTACATTACATACAGTAGAACATTATTTCCATGGACAATGATGTAGTGTCCCCTTATCTTCTTCACATTTAAAGATCAGGTTCACAATTTTTAAAGTCTGTACTTACAATGTAAGTGATGGGGTACAAAATCCACAGTCCTTCTGTACAAAAATGTGTTTAAAAGTTCATCTGAAGCTACTATGAAGCTTCAGCCGTCCAAATGAGTCAAACCAGGGTGGATATCTTTCAATGTTACAGTATTTTTAGTGCCAAAGTTCCTCTTTTTCTTACTACACTTCCACTGCAGCTCAACAGGGAGACACTGTCTGAGGAAACACAAAGAGGGAATTTGATGATAAGAAGACTGTAAATGTGGCAGATATCCACTGCTGAAGCCTCATATTAGCTTCATATACACTTTTAAATGCATTTTTTTGCACAAAATGACTATGTGGACACACTGTGGATTTTGGCCCCCATCATATACATTGAAAGCACATTTGAAGTGAATCGTTTATTAGTCAATATGAACAGAAGGAATGATAACAGCGAGGAAATCATCTTTCACTGTTCATATGAGGACCTGATTGTTTGTCAAAAACATTTAAACTTTTTCTCAGAAATGTATTTCTCTACTCTTTAATGCTCGGTGGTTTTTATATTGAAGTCATAATCGGAAGTAGTATTGTGGGTGGCAGGTAACTTGTCCGGGCGGCAGCGATATTTGTTTTCCTAGGATGGCGAAGTCATGACCTGCCCTACTCTGCCTCTGATTGGCTTACCCTTTTATTCTTACCCTAAATTTAACCAATCCAGCCAACGAAAGCAACGAGTACTAGCCCATCAGAGGCAGAGTAGGGCGGGTCTTAACTTCACCATCCTAGGAAAACATATTTGGCCGGGCGGCAGTAGCAGTCAGTCGGTCCCAGTACTTCTTGATTTCTGCTAACGGCCAGTAGTACCAGTCGGAGTACTTGTATGTTGCCGTGCCGTTGTGTGTTACTTTCTGGCCGTTGACGGGAGCTCGGTTTGTCGTCGCTGGAGTGATGGAACTGGACAAAATGGACGAGAACGACTGGAAGTATCACGGAGAGGGAAACAAGAGCCTGGTGGTGTCACACGTACAGGTGAGTCAGCGAGGCTAAACACGGAGCTAGTCCGAGGTAAAGCTGGAGGAGTTTTAAACCCAAGACACCCCAAACCTGTCCCGACACTTTTATAACGTTCAACACGCTTTCAGCTCGGTGTCTCTGCCGGTAGAAACTTTATGGTTAATCTCTTTATAAACGTGTTTTTCCCTGGCGGTTGAAAAGTCAACTGCCAGGATTTATCATCGTTGCTGTTAGCCTGTGTTTGCTTAGCTTTAGCCGGCTGGTTGGCCAACAGCTAACTTAAGAGTTCAAATTAACACATGAAAAAAGATCAATACACATGATCGACAAGGCTTAAGACACCATTAACGATTAGAAATGACATATATAATCATGTCCACTGAGGGTCACTGATCGTTTAGTCATTAAAATGCAGCAACTTCTAAGCGGCGGCTAACGTGGAGCTAATTTAGCCGTTAGCAGCTGTCCCAGGTTTTCCACCGAGCAGCTGGACGAAGTGACCCAGCGTAAGGAACACTTTTCTCGGCTGCTGCCTCACTGTACCGGCCTGTAGCCTCTGGAGCACACAGACAGTCCAGTGTGATCTGTTTAAAAGTTAACGGATACTTGTGCAGGGTGGTGCATTCACTGACATGCCCACTCCGTGTGTCACAGACTGGAAAAGTGTCATTCACGGGACTGGTCTGATCATGTTGTTATTGAGCAATATGTGAAATATTGTGAGAGTGTGACATAACATCAGCAGTGTGGAAATCAGCTCAAGAACCGCCAGGCTCTCTTGGTATTGTTGATTGTTTCCAGAGTTATTAATACATTTTTTAAGGGTAGGGTGATAATTCAGTATTTCAGTAATTCTGTATTGTTTACATTTTTTGCAGTGTATAATTTTTATTATAATAATATATTTAATTACAATCTGAATCAGAATCTGTTTAGTGTTTCTTCTGTATTCATTTAGCAGTGGTGCTCCACCACAACAAGAGATAAAGATTGTAGCCATAATGTTATCTGAAACTAAGGTGTAGTCCGGATACTTTAGAAGTACTGATTATATAGTGATAAAATATGATAAAAAATAAAAATAAAATATTTTAACACTAGAGCCTCAACTTTAAACGTAACTTAGATCAGCGACAGATACAGGAAAAAACTAGAATTATTGCCCAAAGCACCACAGCTGTATTAAAATTACAGAGGAAACACTGGTTTATTAGCCAAGTATGCAAATATTTGTGTTGGCTTTTGCTCCCATAAACGCAACAGTAGAAGACTAAAATATAACAAGAGTAAGATAATAATAATAATAATAATAATGAAATAATAAAACAGACAAAGTAGCACTAAAATTAAATTTAAAAAAAATTAAAATCTATTTACAGAATGGAATATTCATAGTTTTGAAATAGAATACAAAACTTGAAATGAAATATTTACTGTACAAAGACAATATGGACTTTGCTACGGACCAAGAAATGGTGACAAAAAGTGCAAAAATTAAATGTGACACGTGCAATAAATAATTAAATTGTGTAACAGTGAAGGTTTGATTCAATGTACAATGTTAAGTTCAGTTTGAAACGGTGGAGAAGAAGGTGGATTCTGTGTCTGCTGGTGGATTTATACTTTACTTTTATGATTCTTTTTGAAAAAAACAGAACAAACAGACTAAAGGACGACAGACAGGGTCGTCATGGGTAAAGTAAAAATACTTAACGTGGGGTGACAGACAGCAAATAAAAAGAAAATGTGTTACATTGTGGTGTCGAGGTCTGTACATGTTTTTATGTCCATGTTTGGACACAAAAACCAAAGAGGTCCTTGACTTTGACTCACACAAAGCTAAAATACTTTTGAGGAAGGTCGACGCGCCCGCTTGGTGTTAACCCGAAGTTCTGTCCACTAAACCACAGAAGGAAAAGAAATATAAAGAAATCACTTTAGACGTCAATATAATATCCAGTTGTTCCAGTATTTCTTTACATACATCAGAGGCATGTCTCAATTTTTTATTATTTTACATTTAATCAATCTGTAGATACTATAAACAATGCAGTCCACACATTACCTCACCACAAACAAACAAACACCAACAGAAAGCAAAAGCAGCACTTCAGTTATATACAATGAGCCAAAATGATGTCTTTACCAACAGTTTGTTAAACAATATTTATTGTTTTACATCAGAACATCTACTCTTTCTGACAATTTGCATTTTCTAGATACGAGATAATAAGCGACCAAAAATCATATATATTTGCTGTGACATATATATAGATATTTGATAAATAAATAAATTAAAAGTTGGAGCAGTCTTGTCTTTCCAACACAGTGAAAAACATTTTTTTGCAAAGTAAGTAATGGTGATAAGTATTCTTATATTTTTGATTGATTTTGTTTATTTGAGTGTAATGCACCTTTTCTGGTGCCAACGTGAACATTCAAGACACCAGAAAATAACCAGGACAAATCACGTACACTTCCACAAATTCAAGACATTCAGTTTACATAATAGTAATAATAATAATAATAATAATAACAATAATAATAATAATGATAGTTTGTCTTTGCACCGTTTTGTTTTTGTCTTGCCAACTTATGTTGTTGTCTTGTCTGTTTGCACTTTATGTTGTTTACCTTGTTTTGCCCTACTTAATGTTAAATGTAGCACCGCTGGACCCAGATAAACAATCAGCTGATTACACTGCAAGTTATTTCTTAAAACAAAATATAAACGAGGAAGAGAAAATACCACAGCGAGCTCTCGACCAGCGATAAGGGCTGCTGGATACAGTTAAAGATCTTTTTTGGTCAGTCTTTCCTCTGACTTTACATGGAATGATTCATATTGTTTTATGACTTTGCAAAATCTGCTGTTCAAAGTAGTGTTTATAAATATTGCAGTTGAAAATAAACACTTGTTATCTGTTTGTTTTACACACATATGGCTGAGTAATGTTTACAGTATGTGCTGATATGATCAGATTCAGTCCTGATACCAAAACTGTACTTTTTTTTGATACCCTACTCTTTTACAAATATAAAAATGTTTTTCTACAAACCCTTTTTATCAAAGAAGTATCACATGTTGTCTAAACTAAGGCTGCAACTAACAATTATTTTCATTATTATATTATTTTCTTGATTTAATTTATTATTTGTTTGATCCGTAAAACATCAGAAAACTTTGAAAAATATCCACATTGTTGCAACTCCAGTCTAAACAGAACTCTGTCTAAATAAAATACAGTCTAAAACTGTCAAAACGATCATTTAAATCAAGAATTATTTGATCAGAATCCAACGTTACATTCAGTGTCAGCGTGAACGTTCACTACGTGACAGTTTTTGCTCCTTGATGCTGCACACGGACACATTCTGATCACTATCAGAGATGTTTTGAGGTTTGAGCTCAAGATATGAGGAAAGAGTTTTTTCAGATGTCAAAGTTCACTGTGTTTATTTATCAACCATATTGTTGATACATTGTTGATATTTATCTTTAACTTTTTACACGTGGGAAAAACTGTAATCTGAAGAGCAGAACAATCCTAAACAACACTAACAATTGCAGTTTCATCGTTGTCATACTCTTCAGTTATTCTCTTTGCTATTTACAGTTTACAGTTTCTGATTTAGCTGCTTAAAACATGAACGTTTGTGGTCCTGATGTGCGCGTCGGTGGCAAACTTTGAATTCTACATTTCTAACATCGTATGTCACAGTATGACGTCATGTTGATGTGACTCCGCAGGGAGACGAGGAGATGGAAAATATATAAAATATATGTGTGTGTGTGTGTTTCCACATTTTAGGGGCGATATGGATAAAAGCTCCTGTCTGGAAAATCAATTGTGAAAGTGCTCGTGACTAAAATAACTTGACAGGATTGTATGTTTTCGGCTAATCCAGTAAATGAAATACCTGATGTATCAAAGCACTTATTGATGAAAAAAAAAAATCATGTAAAAATGTATGTAATATAACAACAAATCCAGTATAAATGGAGTTCTGTACACTTGCACAGATGATCATCTGGTTTTCTGAAAAATGCGAGTGTCTCAGTGTGTCATCATTCATCATAGTTTCTAAACTCTGTTACACCTCTATTACATAATCACACCTGTTGAGGAGGAGTGAGTGAACTGTGCTGTTATGTTTCGGGGATTAAGTGCACCAGTAAATGTTTGTAAGCTTATGTCGTCATTATTGTGCACGTCCCTGAATCACCGAGTGCATTTAGCTGCACTTCACTAACCTGCTTACTGGTGAATTTATGCTGTAATCTGATTTCTAGGGCTGCAACTAATGATTATTTTCATAAGCGATGAATTTGCTGATTATTTTCTCGATTAATCAATTAATTGTTTGGTCCATAAAATGTCAGAAAATGGTGAAAAATGTCGATCACTGTTTCCCAAAAGCCCAGAGTGACGTCCTCAAATGTCTCTGTTTTGTCTCAGCCAACAGTAAATCCAAATATATTCAGTTTACTATCAGTCAAGACTAAAGAACCCAGAAAATATTGATTTGTACTATATTGTATTATATTCATCTGAGAGGCTTGAACCAGAGAATTGACTAAAAATGATTCATTGATTATCAAAAAAGTCGCCGATTGAGTTTCTCATAATGGACTGATCGTCGCAGCTCTACTGTTTTCTTCCTTTTTTTAACTAGAAACCTCGTTTGTGTAATCAAGGTTGAGACTTAACTTCATTTGTTCTGGAGAAAACAGATTTATTTTTGTCCTTGGATACAGCTCGTGTAACCAGGTTTGTGTAATCTGCGTTCTGCATGTGGAGGACGGAAATCTGTTGTGACAGCAGAGCAGCAGAATAAAACAGACGGATACACGTAGAGATACTGCACATCCTCACACGAGATTTACGTGATTCAAACTGACAGAAACTCACACTGACATTAAGTTGCTTCTTGCAGCCTGAGTCCAGTTTGTCTCCACTTCTGAACATCTACTTGTAACATTTAGACAAGCTGTAAGGAAAAAGCAGCTTCTTGTATCAACACAGCGCTAAAATAACCCCACCCCGTCTCAAAACGAAGGTCAGGTGAGGATGTAAATCTGATTACTGATCTGTTGCATGTAAATAAGGGATTTTACCGTCAACAGTTTACTTCAGTTTGTAGAACATGTTTTAGGTGTAACCTGAGTTCTTGTGGGTATGTACACATTCACAGATAACATCTCCAGACATCCATCCTGTCAGCATCTTCTCTGCTTTATGGAGTTTCTTTACGTAAACATACCCACGTCCTGACACAAGAAGTCATTGTTGTGTGTTATAACAGTCTATATTATGTTTAAAGACATTCTGAGACACTTTCCCCAACTGATGCAAATCAATATTCGCATTGACAGCCTACTGTAGTCTTTTTTTTTTTCCCCACTGCACACTTTGCAGAATGGATCCACTGTTCCTGCTGCACTGCGGGGAAAACTGAATCACTTTAACCCACATCAGGAATATCTTGCAGATGTTCTCGAATTCACTCTGTGCAGTCGTTTTCTGCAGGTCTTCTGATCCTAACTGAGCTTCTCTCTTGTTCTCTCGCAGCTTTCCAGAGTTTTACGTCTGCTCAAATATCCGGCAGAGGACTCTGAAAACCCACCGCAGGTAAATATGAGTCTGTGTGTGTGTGTGTGTGTGAAAACCTGGTCCAAATGAGCGCTCAGTGAAAACATCTTAATCCAAACCACATGAGACAATGTGGGAATGTTTACATCTTTTTTGTAAATGTGTACTTGTTGATTATATTTTGTATTCTTTTATTTAATAAAACAAAAGGCCAGACAGCTGGACAGACACTGTGCAAGATTAAACATGATGATTTTAACCCCTGAAGTGGAGCCTCCTCCCACTAATATTAAGATTCAGGCCAAATTTCAGCCGGATCAGCTGCGACTCGATGTTCAGTGTGAGGCGGATCGATCGGACGGATTCCTGGCAGGTCAGAGATGTTAGTCAGCTGTCTGCTGTTTTGAGCAGTTCAGCAGTTTCCAACATGGCTGCTGTCAAAAGATCTGTTTTTAAACTGCAGTGAGCTTGTTTCAACAGTAGAATAGTGTTTGATGTCGTTGCTGACTTCAACCACAGACACTCGCTTCCAGTTTTCACTTCCAAACAAACTGTCCACATCTTCCAGCGGCTCCATATTCGTCTTTTTTTTTTTTTCTTCTTGCTTTCTGTACAAAGTAGAATTACTGGATTAAATTTGGCATCGTCAACAGGACAGAATCAGGGAGCTCCCACGTCACAGCAGGTCAATCCGACCGTAGAAGTCGTATGTTTTGGCCATGCAAAATGTGTCGCTGTGAGTTAACACAATGCAAAAGATTGATAAAATCATACAGTGTCTGTCCAGCTTTAGGCTTCTGCCTGTTGGACCAGAAACGCACCGTTACAGCTGAGTAAACGTTGGATTGCAAACATTTATAAGAATAACACAAACAAGATGAACAGGCCATTAAAGGATGAGGCCGGTGATTCAATATTTTTCTTGCTGTCATCAAAATCTCATGTGCAGAGCCAAACCAACAACAAAAGCCTGATACATCTGATTCCTCTGCGCCGTAGACCTCCTCCGTCGTCCAAAAACTGTTAAAAACATGTCAGCGATCCACACGGCTGCACTGCGTGACCTGTTCCTTCACCAGATGAGTTTGGTCACAGTAGTTTGTTTAGAAGCAGGCTGCTGCCACCGGAGCGTGATTCTGTTTACAGCGCTTCGCTAGCTTGTTGAGCCTCATATCACAACCTATTTTTACTACATTTTAAATACATTAAAATGAACTTAAGTGCAAAGTGAGGAGGTTGAGATAAGTAGCACAACAAGCTAGTGAAGCAGAACCGTGTCCTTGCACGCTCTTTGTCCTCTTTGCATGAGCTCCTCTCAGGAGACTGAAAACGTGATCTCACTTATCGCTGTTCTGATCACTGTTATGATCCTGAAAATGACAATCTCTCAGCTGCAGCGAGCATCCGACCACTGACTGTCATACACTCTCTGAGAAGATCATTGGCTTGAGCCTAAAAAGCTACGACTTAAAGGTCCAGATATTAAATCCCCAGTTAACATGACCCACCAGAGGCAGCAGGTTAAACAGCCCAAAGGCTTCAGAGACAATATAAACAAAATAAGTGACAACTGTGTCTTTGTCAAATCATCAGAGCAAACAACATATTTACTGAGTCTCCGCGGCTTTATTTAACTTTAAAAAACCAAATAAAACATTTGCTTTAAAACATGAGTCTTGTGACTAAACACACACTGTGTCAGGTGATACTGGTTAAACTGGTTGTATAGTCAATAACCCATCTGTCAGTAGGATAATATCTGTCAGGAGATGTGATGTAACAGCGTTCGATGTCCCAGCGAAGAGGAAATCAATCATCCTGACATGATGTCTGTCAGGCCGACTGATCCATGACCGAGAGGAGAAACCGACATCAGATAAACTGTAGACGAGGTTTAAGTCGTGGTTCGTACGTGTTAACAACGCTGCAGAAGAAACTTTCGTTCAGTGCAGCAGCTCAGGAGTCATTTAATTAAAAGCTGGATTGGTCGTCAGCGGAGCAGCAGCAGCAGATTACGTCCCGCTCAGATTACAGGCTCATCAGCTGATATCAATCTGAAATTGATTGACTTTTAATGCTGTGACAGCTAAATCTGTTATTAATGTTTTGTGATGCAGATTAAAAGGTGTTTAAAGGTTTTTCTTTTAATGCAAATATTGTTGACGTAGCAGGAAAACAGACCAGTATTTCTGATGCATTTATAACTCAAGGTCTTTTAATACTCGGGGAATTAAGTTTAATTTTTTATGGTCAAAAAGTAAAAAAGATTTAAAGGTTTTCTTTAGTTTTGAGCTCCAGAAGAAATCAATTAGGGCTGCGACTGACGATTATTTTCATTATCAATTAATCTGTTGATTCTTTTCTGGATGAATTGATTAGTTGTTTGGTCCATAAAATGGTGAAAAATCTCGATCAAGCCCTTGAATGTCTTCTTTTGTCTCGACCAACAGCCCACAACTCAAAGATATTTAGTTTACTGTAAAGAAGACGAAAGGAACCAGAAAATATTCACATTTGAGAAGCTGGAATTGGAGAATTTGGACTTTTTTTCTTAAAAAAATAACTATCAATTGATTATCTGAGTAATTCAGTACTTGGCAACTAATCGTTTAGTTGCCAACTTAACTTGCAGCTCTAAAATCTATTTAAACCAATGTAAGTGGTTTAAACAACCTGACCAAACTGAAACCAGGGCAAGCTAACCCTGGCTTTTCTCACAAAGATGGTTGCCACGGTAACTGTCGGCATATACCAAGTGCGGTTTTCGTTCAGGCTTGTAGATCAAATCATGTGAGAGAACAACGACCTCCTCATCAATCAGCTGCCCTTAAGATTTCAGTCCTGGTTGGTTTCACCTGTGCTACTGGTTGAACTTACTGGTTCCATATGAAGTGTGTTTTACTACTACTGGTCCCAGAGATGCGTTCAAATCACACAGTTGGTTCGTTGTTATAAACCTCGTCTCTTTCATGTGTCGGAGCTCCAGCCTGATTGGAAACCTTGAGCCTGATATAATTGGATTTAATGTCCATTTTATTTCAGTATTCAGTGTGACGTCGTGTTCATGCAGCGCTGCGTCCATCGCATGCACAGCTGTTGCATCATGGACATTTCTTCTGTTGCGGTTTTTCCCCAGAAGAGGATGTAGCCTGTTTTTAACCTGTGTGTATGTTTGTGTTTGTGTGTGTGTTTACCTGCCCGTCTGTGTGCCCGTCCTCCAGACTGCAGAACAGGCCTTCAGGCAGATCCAGAACATTGTTGACTTCAGCTCCAACGTAATGAGCAGCCTGCTGGGAGAGAAGTTCATCCACAGCGGGGTACGACACTGTCGCCTTCACACTGTTTACTGTCATTACTGACACTTTTTTTTTTACATCTTCTGCTTTATTATTTATATTCCTTTCTTAGGTTTATCTTAGAAAACAATAAGCCGAAACAAACAAGACAAGTAATAAACAGAACAACACAAATGTCAGAGACTAATCACACATTAAGTCAACATTAGACAACATTATTCATTAATACTGCCAAAGAAATCTGAGAAATTAATCATAAATTACAACAAAAAACACCAGTTTCATCACATTCACTCCCCGGATCTGCACGTCTTCTACTGTACCTCGATTACTTCTGACTGAATGACACGTTCAGTGTGTGTTGGGCGTTAAATGAGTGTTTTCCAGGTGGAGTTTCTATTCCTGAAACATCTGGAAATCCTTTACAGTTTAATGGTAGAAACTATTTCCGATAACCAGGAAGGAGAAGATGATCACTTGTTCATGAGTTATTACTGTTTTTACTTCCACCAGCTGTGTTCAGTCACAGATAAACATCGCGTGAGTTCAGAGGAGCAAAGTAAACAAACACACGATGATGCTGAGTTTATAGATTTTAGAGCATCAATCAAAGATCTTCCACCAGTAACTGTAAAGCAGAGAATCAAACTGGTGTAAGAGTTTTGATGGAGTAATTTTACCTCCACGGTCAAAAAACCTGAGGGTGTTAGGTTGCACTTTCTAAAATAGCTGATTAGTTTAATGTGAATCTTTATTTGAATATATATTTATATATATATAATCCCATATCTGATATCTGAACTGTTTTCTAGCAGGCAAAAGTTGACAAAAACAGTGAGTTACAGTGTTGAAGTCTGGAGGGTTTCAGCACATGAACAACATTCTCTGGGTCAGATGGTGTCTAATTTTAGACTTTATTTTAAGCTGGAGGCTAAACTTAACAATGAATTTATCTGTCCTGTTAAAATTTAGAATACTGTCAAAAATCACAGCTCGCTCCTTTCATGCGTTCTGATGTCTGCAGACTTGTAACGGCTTGTAGCTTAATTATTGTAACTTAATATTTGGTTCTAAATGATGATTATAATCGTTAGTTTCTGTAAACAGCAGGATGATATTTGTTTATTGCAGCTGTTGGTTACAGCCGTTGGTTTTATTCATTATCGCTCCCTTAATGAGTGAATGATGATAAACTTGTTTTACATACAGCAGATAATAAACCAAGACTCTGCAGCAACAGCAGAGACAGAAATATAAACATGAACTGCTCAAAAACTGAACTAAAGTGACTGATAACATTTTCTCTTCAGGAAGTGGTCAAACTGCCGCTGGAGTTTGTGCGACAGCTGTCAATAAAAGTTCAACATCAAAGACCTGGTAAGACTAAAATGTTTATTAATCATTAACGTGGGAAGCATTTGTTGTTGAAATCTGTTGAAGGAAGTTTGACATTTTGGGAAATTCACTTATCTGCTTTCTAACCAGAAGTTAGATGAGAAGATTAAAACCTCCGTCATGTTTGTAAACATGAAGCTACGTAGCTTAGCACAAAGACTGGAAACAGCTGTCTAAAAGTAACAAAATAAACCTCTGATGCTCACTAATTAACATGTTATATCTCACACAATGTATGATATGTATGTAAAATGTATTATGTTTTATTTTGACGGGGTAGATATGAAGTGTGGTATTATTTTTCCTCAACAAATCTCAGCAGAAAGTTGTACTTCCCAAAATGAAGCAGAATATTTAAAACACAGTTGACTTGTTTAGAGCTTTTCTTTTTCCTGCTTTTTAAATTTATATGAAGTTGGGAAACAACAAACTGAAGCGACACCACCTGGTCAGGAGGTGGATGTTTGTCACAGCAGGTTTTAGCTTCATTCCAGCTGGTTTCAACTGTCTTCATGTAATTAAAACTAATTAATGGTGAATCCCAATTTCACAGTCTAGCCTTCGTGTGACTCCATCAACACTGATTCCATTAAAACTGACTTAATAAATGTCTTTTTTCTTCAGCAAACCTGAGAACAGATAATCAGTTAGTATATTTTTGTTGCTGGATTCAGGAAACATGAGCAGCATGTGAAATGTGAAGTTTACTGAAAGATTATTTTGGGCTGCAAGTCAAAGTTTACGTCAGAAGACAAAATAAACCGAGTAATGAAAATAAGTAAATGAATTAAAATACTTTGCAAGCAATTTTGCAAACACAAATACACACAGATATTCCAAAAATAACAAAAAAGTAGAAGTACACTTAACGGCAGTGGCCAGTCTGCAGCCGGCAGGAAATATCCAACATCACAAAGGCACATTCTGTTAAAAAGTTATCAATAATCAATATCTATACAGTAAACTGACCATCTTTTATTAATATTAAGGCATTTAAGTTTACTTAACATACTGAAAATGTTGTGTTTGTGTGTTTCAGCCTGGCGCTGTGATAAAGTGATGGACATCTACAGCGGCTGTGCTCTCTGTCTGCCCAACCTGACATCTCCAGTCCTCCACCAGCCAACACACACTCCTCCACTTTGCATCGAGATTAAGGTACACACACATGCATGCACACACACACACACACACACACACACACACACCTTAAACAAGACAAGGTCAAAACCTAGTATACAGCTGGTCTGTGTGAAACTGTGTATTAAATGTTAATCTGCAATTTTCTGTAGTGGTCCCAGTAATATTTGCTGGTAAAGTGTACTGAAGTAGCATCACATGACATGGTTAAACTACGTTTGAGTAAAAAAAAAAAAGGTTATAATTTCAGGTGCAAGAATAAAACTTTCCACTTCTACCTTTGGGATGTTTGATTTGAAAGAGAACTTATTTTAATTCTAATTATTCTTGTGTTCTTAACCTGCAATTAAGACAAGACATACTGAAAACCACAACAAGAGAACAAACACAAATACAGAAAGAAAAACAAACAAACAAACAAAAATCAGCAGTAATCACAGACTGGTGAATTTACAATAAGTATGGTTACCCCCATACTCATTACTCTTGACCATTCCTCTTTCAGGTGTATTGCTATCGGTGACCAGTCTCTTATAAACTCCTCAAAAGTTCCTCTTAACACATATGATAGTTTTTCCAAGTGGACAGAAGTTTTCATACCATGTTAGAATATCAGGGGGCTCTTCATCCAGCTGTTTTTGTATATATATATATATATTTATATATATATATATATATATATATATAAACATAAACAAATTCTAATTATCTGTTAACTCCCCTTGCTTTCATCTGTTTCACTCTGCATGTGATCTGAGTGTTTTGTCAGATTGTTATTTAGGTGCATTAACTGTGTGTTCTCCATCACGTCTCTTTTCTGCCTCTTTCCCGGTCGATGGTCATGGAGGCTGCGGTGGAAATTGTGAATGAAAGTTTTGACAGCATTTTGGGTGCAAATTCATGAGGCTTATCTCCACCTGGTTACCACGGTTACAGTCAAATCAAGCGCACCAGAGCAGCTGACCCACACTAAATATTAACAGCCTTCACGAGTCGCGTGTTTTACTTGCAAGACTCGTGTTTTAATGCTGCTGTTCATTGTTCGCTTGTGATGTGAAAACGTCAGAGAAAAAAAAGTTTGCATCCTGCTATTAGTTCAGTTATAAAATCCAAACGCACCCGTGGGGCGTCTCTCCTGTCGGCTGCTGACAGCGATGTCAGCCAGAGAGTAGAGGAGGAGACGTAGAGACGCTGTTATGTGTCTGTTTACCGTCTTCACTGCATCTAACACAGAGCTGAGAGCGTCAGAGCTCAGAGCTGAAAACACGGTCGCTCTGTGTCGCGTTGTAGTCCTCTGCTTCCTTCATCTTGAAAGAGCAACAGCCAATGAGGAAACTCCAACACTCAGCCAGCCGACCAATGGTGAAACTTCATCACTCACTCACAGACAACCATGCTTATAGGGCTGGTCTCAATCGTCACTTATGACCCACTAGAAGTGTGTGGCGGTGTGTTTATCTGCAGTGACTCTGCTCTCTGCCTGTATTTTCTTATTATTCTGCTTTGTTCGGGACGTTTCTGGGTGTCAGCCTTCGGGCAGTGGGTGTGTAACCCTGTAGCGCACAGGATATGAGGTCGGGAATCACAACATAGCAACCAGGTTACATCACTCTCTCCGTCTCTCTGCTCTGCTCTCTGTCTGTGTCTGATTGACCGAGGGCGGGGCTGAATTACACACACACACACACACACACACACACACAGAGCAGAGAGGCCACAGTGGACAAAATCTGGCAGTGCAGCACCTTCCTGCAGGGTTGTGCGGAGGTGTGGGTTTGTCATGATTATCTTGGCCAAAATAGTTGTGATCAATGATATTGATGATATCCTGATAATCATCAAAATATCCTTAAATCTCTTAAAAACACGCTGGAGTCACTTTAACTTACATTTTGTTAAGAAACAAATATTTTTTTGCATCATAGGACACAGACTCAGTCTCTCGCCAACACCCAGCAGGTGATCACAATGAGAGAAATTCATTAATAAAAAAGAATCTACTTATCAACCTGATATCCAAGCATTCACATTCTCAGCCGTCAGCCATGGTGACGAATGACTGGAAAGATACAGACTCCCCCTTGTTGCAAATGGCAGTTTAGAATAAAACAGGAAATCTATACGTCAGTGAGCTAGACAGCTTTTTCTAGTCACTCGTGAGGATATTCACAATTATCCTAATAATGGAAATTCACCACAATTTAAATTATCTTGAGTGTTTTTATCCCGATATAAGAGAAAATCTTATATCCTTCCATTTCAGCTCTAGACGTGTTTATTAATGTATTCGTCGACATATATAACTCCTCCTGTGGACACACATAAGTGGAGGCTGGTGTATAAACAGATAGTGAAAGATAATGAATGACAACGTAGTAAAACACAGTTGTAATAATATAAAATGTCTTCATAAGAGACGTTATAATCGTTGACAAACGCTGTACATTAATAAACTTAGATTGTACTTATGTCTCCTTGCAGCTACATTATAGTTTTAGTCTCACCCAACAAACTAAGCTGAACAACAAACTGCATAAGTGTGACTGTGAAAGTGTGTGTGTGTGTGTGTTACTTACCTGCTGTTTCATGTTTTGTGTTTCAGCCTAAATGTGGCTTCCTGCCGTCCTCGAAACACGTCAGCAAAGACATCAAGACCAAAGTGTGCCGCTTCTGCATGCACCAACACTACAAGGTAACTGCAACCCCTGTAGACATCTAACCACAACACATCTACTGTACTTCACAAACATAACTATATTATTCTCTCTGTCTCTCTGCAGGTGGCCAATGGAAAGTGGAAGAGACGCAGTTTGTACTGTCCTCTAGATCTGTTCTCAGGGTGAGATTAATGCAGCTACTATTACTATCAGTCATAAAGTGGGACATAAATCAGGGTTTTACCTGGATTTTTTCGAGACAAAGGTGTAAAAGGTTGGAGAAGGTGTGTGGTGCAGCGTACACAGTTTGTATGCACACCTGTGGAGTGTTGTGTGCTTAAATAAAAAAAAAAATCATGATTTGACAGATGAAAGTGTCCATAAGGATTTAAATTTTATACCAAGATGGAACAAAAAGATGAAGAATAAAGGTTGTGACAAATGATGGTGTTGATTTTGTAGGCCCGGGATGATATGCTTATCTCCCGATTTGATACTATCACAATACTTGCCGAATCGATTCTCCATTGAAGGAATAGAAAAGGGGGCTTTATTTTCAGTCTCTTGCTCCAGTATACAGTGTTCTAAACCATTCACTGGTGTCTTAATTCCACTGAAATATATTATGAAACAGAACTGGCAGATAAGATAAAAGGTCCGCAGCCTTTTTATTTTAAAACGTTAACTGCAATAATTAATTAATGAGTTAATTTGAAAGCCTCATAGAGTCTCCTGAATAACAAACTTAGGGGGAGGCAGAGTGCTCTGCTGTGTTATTAACGTCATGTCTCCAGCAGTGGAGAGCAGCCTCTCTGCTGCACCGTTAGCTCCGGGGAAAGACATCGTTGTCCAAGACGCTGAGCGGCCGCAGGGTCTTTGAGGTGAAACAGACAGAGCACCGAGTTATTCTCTTCACCTCAGAGATGATTTAAGTTATTTGATGTTGCAGCGTGTGTGTTAATCAACTGCAGTCAAACCGGATTTTATATATTATGAGTACAGTGATGAGTAAAATGTGCAGGTGTTTGATTTCTTACTGTTCTGCAGCTGAACGTGATCTCTGGTTTCTCTCCTGTTGTTCAGGAACAGACAGAGAATGCACTTTGCCGTCAGACACCTGATAGAAGAACCTCAGAACAACTTCAAAATCTTCAAGGTGAGATAAAAAGTCTAAAGGCGCCTTAAACCGCAAGAATCTAAACTCTATTTAGAACCAAAACTGTGATATTTATTCTGAAAAACTCACCCTTCAATGCTTCAAATCTATTGATTTAAACATAAAGACATCAGAAATTCAATATTAGATCCTTTGTCATTTGGGGATGATGATATGATTTATGTCATAATCATGATGCTGACATTGTGTGTGTGTGTGTGTGTGTGTGTCAGGGTGGTCAGTGTATATACAGCAGTAAGGAGGGCAGCGACGACTCGTTGGACCTGAACTCTCTGTTGCATCATCTCAGACCGTACTTCATGTACGGAAACAACAGAATCAACAGTCACATGACCAGCAAAGCTGTCCTGAACGACTTCATCCAGGTAAACCTGCACAGACACTCAGCTGTATAAATACGTGTGTCTATGAACATCAGCAGAGTTAAAAGATATTTATGAGACTCAGTGAAGCTCGGTGACGAACTGAAAACTTAAAAAATGAAAAGATGAAGAGTCACCAGCTGATCAAATTCTGCTCATGTCAAAGTTAGAAGTAAAAGTGCTCAATTTATTTTGATGTAAATGTTTGATGGTAAGTAACAAGAAATATCAGTTTGTAGTTTGTAACAACCTCCGCAATCTGCCTTCAAACCTCACATTGAAACCCTCTGCCGGCAGGTCCTGGTAAACGCCCTGCTGAGTGGCGGTGGCGGCGGAGGCGGCGTGACGGACAGACGAGGAGAAGGGCGGAGCTTCTGTGAAGCGAGTCTATTCAACAAAGAGAGGATTCGCCACGGTCAGAACGGTTCTTTCTTTCTGTCTGTCCAGTCTGGTTTCACTGGTCCTTTAATGGTCCTTCCAGATCAGTATTTTAATTAGATATTTTTTCTCCTGCTTCCTTTTCTCTCTCTTCTCACACACACACACACACACACACACACACACACACACAGGCAAACTGAAACACACTCATTCAAATAAATCAACATGTGCAAACAAATAAAACACCAAATGTTTTATTTCAGCTCTATTTCCACATAACCCTTAAATTACCCCATAAATCACATCTCTCATGATTTGGTTCAGTGCTTTAATAAAAAAAAAAGTAAAAATAATTAAACACAAGTCAGAGCTGGTGTTGTATACTACATGGATGGTTGTCACGCTGTTGACTTGTGTTTTTTTTGGTGTGAGTTGAATCAGTGGAACAGATCTGCTGTCCGTCTCCGTCCTCTCTCGCTGCCTCCTTCAGAAATGTTTGTGGTTTGAAAGAAACATTTGTCTTTTCAGCGCAAACACTTCGCTCATAACATCTGAATCTGATTATGTAGATGTGTGAAACTGAAATGCTGACTCGCATGATTGTGCATGTTTTTTGATGCTGAACGAGACATTAAACACGGTTCCTGATTTAACTGTTTAAAGTAAAAGTTTTATAAACCAGAAAACTTATCAGAAAGATAACCACCCTGCTCCGTCTGTGTGTGTCTGCAGGCTCTCAGGGTTTACCCAGCGACAGTGTTTTATTCAGGATCCTTCAGACTCAAATGTTGGACACTTTGGACATCGAAGGACTTCATCCTCTGTACCGCAGAGTGGAGCAACACCTGCAGGATTTCCCCAAGGAGAGGTAGTACTGAGTTAACGAGAAGAAAACTGTGTCCGTGTACATTAATCTCTTCTGTCTGGTGTCTGACGTCATTTACTGTCTTTGTCAGAACTCGTCTTCAGATAGAGGGTCCGTACAACGAGGCCTTCCTGGAGAAGCTGCAGAAATGTCCGACGGAGGATGACGGCTCCGTGGAGTACGCTGTCAGCAAGGTCAGACTGGTTCAAACTTCCCCAGTTGTCCCAGTCACATTAAGTCAGGCTCTTTGTTTGATTGTTCAGGTTTCCTGCTGTAACATTTCTCCCCCAGTGTCTGTCGGAGCATTTTAACACAAGTTAAAGGGGCCATATTCTGCTTTTTGTGATTTTCTCTTATTTATATACTGTTAAAATGTCGGATATTTATCTTAAACATGGTCAATGTTCCAAAACTTGAGGTTAACGAATGTAGAAATGCTTCCTGCAAGTCAAAAAGTCTCAAAAAAAAGAAGAAAATACAAACCATTCTCTAGTTTCAGCCTCTCAAACGCAAAGATTTATTTGCTTCTTTGTCTACATCATTGAACACTGAATATTTTTGTGTTTTGGACTGCTGATGTCATCTTGGGCTCTGGGAAGCTGTGATTAGGATTAGATAACATTGCATAGACTAAACGATTAACTGAAAAAATAATCAGATTAATCAGTAATGAATTGTTAGTTTACATGTCTAAAGATAGCAGCGTGTCTAACTGCTGTTTGTTTTGACTTCAGGTCCATCAGTACCGCGTCGCCATGACAGCCAAGGACTGCTCCATCATGGTCGCCCTGGTGCCCAGCAGTGAGGAAGAGGAGGATGATGAAGAGTAAGTTTTTGATACCGGAATTAATTACTCGGAAGAGTCTCAGTAACGCACAGTACATGAAACCAAAAAAAACTTTGTTCCATTTTAACTTTCAGTCTGTAGTTAATTGAATGACAAACACATTTTCACTCAGCTGACAAAACCGATGTTTACGTTCAGTGTTTATCACCAAAATGCATTTTAGCCCAATGAATGTGTTGAATACAAGTCATGCAAAAACATTTGTTGAGTTGATTTTTGGAAGAATTTGAGACTTTCATTGTTAACATCCATGTTTGCTTGGTAGTAGTAGTAATAGTAGTAGTAAGGCTGCAATCTTAAAAACGTTTCTTCACAGTGTTACAAGTGGTCAAAAAAAAAAAAAGTAATATGGAGAAATGTTGTGTTAGTGTGCTGCACATTCGCCAGCGGTCCATTATTTGTTGAAGTTTACAGTCCAGTATCATGGTACTGGTCCCCAGTCACAGGGATTAAAAGTTTGCCAAACTGCTAACACTACTAGTCAGTAATTATTGGTAATTGATTAATTATTTTGGGTCATTTCTCATGAACAACACACAAAACATTTGAAGACCTTCCCAGAACTCTGGAAAACTATGATGGATTATTTTTTTTATAGACTGAATGTTTAACTTTGAGCTTTTTAGTCTGAAAACAAATCTTTAGATTAAACAATATAGAAAATAATTGTCGGCTGCAGCTTCAGTTTGTCCGACGTTTGAGGTTAACTTCCTGGTTTTCCTTTATAAACTGATGATGAGGAACATCTGAACTTTTGGTCTCTGTGAGGACAAACTGTCTTTAAGTGAGGAAGGGTTCAGTCCCCCTCTGTGGGGCCTTTGGAGGATGCTGAACCGGGACACAGTCGGTGAGAACAGCCTGTACTGGGTTTATAGTTGAGTGTGTAGTTCTTAATGATGTCCACCAGGTGGCGCCAGACATCAGCTCAGCATGTTTAAACTTCTGACTCCTTTCTGTTCACTAATCCTCCTCCTCCTGTCTCTACAGTCAGAGGCGGTTCAGGGACTTCCTCTCCTCCAGACCTCCCGCTTTCTCCTACTCCGTCTCCATCTTGGATCTGGACCCAAAGCCGTTCGACAGCATCCCTCGCCAGCTGCGCCTGGACCAGAAGATCGTCTCCTGCTACCTGAGGACTGGTGGTGCCTTGCCAAAAGGCTCTCTGCCGCCGCTCCCGGGCATCTTCGCAGCTGCAGAGAGAGAGGACTGCACCCTGCTCTTCCACCCCGTGTGAACGCCCAGTCAGAGCCGGGCGGCCCTGATTCCTGGAGACGAGCAGTAACTGACGCCACGCTGATGCCTCAAACGGAGAGGAGAGACGCCATGTCGATGCCGGAGGTCTAGAATCATTTCAGAGCAGTTTATCTGAGACTTCGCTGCAGCACTTTCTCCTCACTCAGCTCACGTCGGCATGTATCGGCTCTGGCTGCTGCTCAGCAAGAATAAAATCTCCAGGAAGTTGTCACTAAATCACCAGACGTTAACACGGCTTCCAGATATTTCTGTTACTGATTCTAGAGCTTTTGTGTCGTCATGGCGACCGACTTCACGCTCCTGTCAGTAGGTGAATCCCAACATCTCCGCCCTGTTCTGTCATGACTCATATATTTATTAGAAAACTCGCAGGGAGCTTTGTTCTTCCCCTTTGGCGGCCAGAGTTTGGATTCACTTCCTGACAGGATTGCTGTGGTTGTCTTGGCAACGATCTCTGACTCTTCTCATTCTCCGTGGCAACGCTGCTGACAGCGAAGCGCTGATGAAGAAAGGAAAAAGACAGGTGAATGGAGGTGTTGACGAGAAAAGCAGGTCGTTGTGATTTCCTGAATGTAGGCGGGGCAGAACCAGAATGTCCAGGTTGTACTGTGTCCTCTGAGGCGTCACCGTGGTAACGGAAGCACTGGTTACCATAGCTACAGCCACAGAGGAGGCTGATCTGATCGGTCTGCGTGAGTCTGGATGGAGGAGACGTTGGAGAGTTTCATTTGATGTCAGAGGTTTCAAGCAAACATTTTGATTCTGGAGTGAGTTTAAGTTCTCTGCCGGAGTCCGCGGAGGTTTTTCAGTCCAACTCATAAACATTTATTTAACGAGACGAAGCGATGCCGTGTTTGGTTGTACGAAAACCTCCACGAACCAGGTGGAGAGCCAGAGCCAGATCCAAAATGACTGCGAGGAACACTTTACCTCCTTGCTTTTGTTTTGTTTTCCTTTTTCTTTTTTTTTCCCTTTTGGACCTCCCTCCTGTCGGTGGCAGCGTGTTCACAAGTAGAAATGTTTCTCACAAATCGCCTCATCGGGCGTTTGTGCTGAGATGTCGAAGGTCAAATATGTGTGATTTTATTTTTCATTTATCAGGGGGGAGTTTTAAGTGTTGTTAAAGGGTCAGTTCACCCAAATTATTTAATAATAATAATAATTTAAAAGTTCAACAGCAACATCTCTTCACGGGAAAAGTGTCCCTGTGAAAGAATCCTCCACAGAAAACACTGGAGACTGTTTTCATAGGAAGTAAATCTTCATTAGAGAATGATTTCTTTTTCCACATAAAAACTAAATTACATTCACCTCTCGTGTTAGAGTGGAGGCACAGTTCTCAGAAATCCTCCAAACCTGCAAAAATAAAACCAAAACTATCTGCACAGACATCACTAGCGGCCACTTTATTAGGTACACTTGTACAATCTAATACAATCAGCTCTGTTATGAATTCTCTCATAAAGCACATAATATATTTATTTGTTGACACTGTCTCAGAGGTAATTATACTGAAAGGTGTTTAGTGACGCTTCAATATAATATAAATACTGTTTATATAATAATAAACCGCTTAATACTGTGCTGACAGTGTCATAAGCTTCGTAAAGGTAGCGTTTGTGTCAGAGCTGTTGGATTGTATACCGTTATGCAGCTGTACCTGATACTGAGGATATATAGAGTGAATATATGTTTGTATTTTGGGTAAACTGACCCTTTAAAGTTCAGCTTGGGCTTCGGACCAAGCAGCAAAATGTTTCAGTTTGTTCTGTTAGAGGTTGAAGAAAAAGCTGCATTTCAGTAGTTATCTAACATTCCCTTGTTGACTAACCAGGTGATTCGTAGCTTTGTGAAGGTACGGTTACGTTACACTCTGGTCGTGTGAGTGTTTGATCGTCTCCCGTTCACAACTGAAGCCCAAAAAACTCAAATTCAAGCACAACTTTGGTGTGAAGTCTGAGTTCACACAGTCGGCCAATAGAAAGACTCGATGCGCCACGTCATCATTCTAGCGACGTGTCATCACGCTCAGACTGGGAACTGCAGCGTCAGTTTCATTTACAGTCTGATCGCTCTGATCAATATTTATTTATCTCTTACATTGGAACAGTGTCGGGCTGAGTTCGGGGCGATTTTCACTGACCAGACGACTAACGTGTCCGTACGCTTGCAGAGGATTTTTAAAGAGAAGCGGGGGAAGTTATAACAGAGTTGAAATGACTAACAGAACAGGGACACCTCCTGTCTCCTCATTAGAGGTCAGAGGTCAGCGTGTCCAGTTTGCTTTAGATCAGTCTGATCCACCAGAGCAAAGGCTGCTGGGTAACAGCGGTCCTCTTTGGACAGGCTGAGCTTCACGCTGCTGCTCCGCTGGTTTTTGTGCCATAAGTGGCTTGTTGTGTGTTTTGTAGTGTGTGTTTGTCCACGTGCCTAAATGTTCTGGTAGGACTGGAGGAGGGCGGAGGGTGTGTGTTAGTGTGTGCGCGTGTGCGTGTGTGTGTGTGTTGGAAAAAAAAAACTCACTTTGTTACAGGCTGCGTTCACAGCTCAGATCAGAGACAGATGGCTCGTCAGTTTGGTTTCGGAGCTGCTGTGGACGCAGCCGTAAACTCTCAATACCTCGAACCCCCGACGACCCGACCCGAAGCTCAGCGGGGTCGTCTGATGTTTGAAAAACTATGTGGTCAGGAGCGCCGGGACGTTTCTGAGGACGGTGACGTCACCATCAGCAGATGAGCGTCGCCAGTTTTTTCAGGACTTGAGTCTGTTGAGATTCAGATCTTGGCGTGTCGGAGGTCTTTCTGCCGTTTGATACAAACTGTACGACCTGTGGCTTCCTCTCCTGGTGATGTCATCGTCCTCTGAAACCAGCGGCGCTCTCGGAGGCTTCAGATAAACTGGTAACACTTGACTTCAGTTCCTCTGTTTACAGTGTCCACTCTCCAACCTCCATCAGCCAATCAAACGTCTGAAAACAAATCACACTACAAGACTGAAACTCCTTCAAACTCCGCTCTGATCTCCCAGCGTCAGGCTCGTTTTTTGGAAAATCATCATCATCAGCTGCTGATGATGAACGGCTGCTGCCTCGTTTAACGGCAGGAGGTCAACATCGCTGTGAAATTGGCCGAGCAGCAGCCAATCATATGTCTCGCTTATAACAGACGTGGTCAGTAGTTAAAGTTGATCAATCCAAACGCTAAAAAGGTTTTAAACACGGACAGACGTCACTCCAACCTTTGTTACTCTGGACTGAATGACCTCTGACCAATCACGTCTCTACCCATATTAACTGACATCTAGCCGGCCATGTTTGATGCCTGGTTGCCTGGGAGACGGAGGAGCTGTGACACTGTGGGGTAGGTGGATAGATTGACCCCCCGCAGGGTGAAAGGTTGCAGAGTGGACACCAGTGAACTGAACCAACCACTGATCGTTCTAACTGTTGAACTGAAGGTGCAACAGGCGGCAGGACGAGGCAGCAGGGGCTGATGGGAGTTTGTGTGAGACATCAGAGGTCTGGACACTTTAAAACACACAGTTTGATGTTAAAAAGTATTTTGGTTTGATTCATTTTTAAATTTCCAACAGCTTCATACCGAGGCATTAGATCAAAAATGTTACAACTACGTCTGAACTCAAGTTATTCAGTGAAACGTCATTCGACCTTTTGTTACATTTAAGTTAAAGAGCTGCGTTTACGTCATGTGGAGTCGCTGCTTCTCGTCATCAGAAGTCAGTTGGTTGTTGGAGAGTTAACAACACTATAACTAAACATTCAGTTACTTGAACAACAGACTTACATGATGTGAGGTATCTGTATTTAGCTGCCTTATTTATTTAAGTTTCCCGGCTGTAATCCCAATTTCTATGTAAACGGTCTTTACAAGAGGAACAATATTCAGCCCCAAAAAGACTTAAAATAAACCCGCACAACGCTCTCATCCACATTTTAACTTTTTTTTCTCCTCTACATGGACGTGACAACGTTTCAACCTCAAACATTCATCCTCAGGTTTTAAATGTTGTCATGTCTAGAATAAAATAAACATCAGGATTTGACAGTGCTGCACCGCTGTGTTTTTATCTTTGTTACAGTAACTCCCAGATGACACGAAGGCGACGTAAGCATCTGTTTTTTTTTCTGAAAGTTAAATCCCTGACAAGCTTTCATAAACCCTGAAGGTCGTTTAACAGCTTTAACTAACAGCTCTGAAGGTATTTTTCCAAGTTGTTTTTCCAAGTTGTGATTCCCAACAAGGGAAGCCAGAAACACTTCAACTTGTTATTAATGATAATGAATAAAAACATTCATATCGTTTAATACATCTGATGATAAAACTCGTTACTTTTAGTTTCACTGTTCATGTTTGACTGCAAAACTGCAAATTGGGAAAAGGGTTAAAAATCTTTTGTATCGAGCAGCAGACGGAATATTTTTTTAATCCAGATAAACGAAGAGTCTTAAAGGATTCTGGAAATATTCAAGTGTTGTTAAATGACCTCGTAAAAGTAAAGATAATACTGCACATACGAGGCACAAACAGAAAACTTGATTACATGGAGCTGATAATCTTAAAGATTACAGAACCACCTTAAGAACCAATATAAAGAAAACCCTCTACCCTCCTGTTCTCTTCAGCCAATCAGAGTTGAGTTTGTCCAGACCTCTGTGTCCTCACGGCGAGACAAAGCTCAGACGGGTGAGCTGGAGTCTGATTGGTCGGTGGGTCGGCGGTCCTCTGCCTCCGCCTGCTGCCTGAGCGTCGGCCTGCAGAAACATCACAGCACTGTGATACCTACAGACTTCTAATAACTGCGTGTGTGTAAATAGTTAAGAGAAGAAAACTATTTGAAAATACAAAGGCGACACTGCTGTCTGGCATTTTGTATTTAAATTATTTATTTTTGTAGATTTTGACCAATGAGCTCTGCTGTTACAGCCGTCACAGTCGAGCTCTTTCTATTGAATAAAGGATTTCTAAGAGACTAAACCGTCGCTGTGTGTTTACTTTATTTCACAGAAAAGAACATAAAAACAGCTCAGATCTGACATGTTTTAAATAATATAAAAAGGTCCTGGATGTGAGTTATGTGTCTTGTGAAAGGCTGACTGCCCTGATGATGGACTCCACGGCAGCCTCAGGTCCCAGAATCCTCAGCAGGCTCTGAAAGGCCTCAGCAGCGCCGCCTACAGCCTGAGAGGGAAACAACTGCAGCGCTGCAGAGACACAGAGGAACCAAAACCAGATCACTTCAAACCCTCTTGAGACAGTTTTCATACAGTCAGTTTGATATTTTTGACATTAGTTTTATTTTAATTGTATATTCTTTTTAAGGATCTTTGGTGGAAAGAACTAATAATCACTGAGTAATGAATATATCTTGCAATAGAGGGAAAACTGAGACAGTTCTGAATTTGTACACTTCCAATTAATTAACTCCAAATAATTACAATAATCATGAACAAGAGTCTTTTCAGTTGAATGTAAGCAAATAACTGGAGAATAAAGTTTACATAAACATCTACTGAATATTTACTTTGGTTTAAAGGGTTGAGTTTGTCTTTCAAGAAAATACATATTTTCCAAATAATTTGTACCAAATTACATGTTTCTTCCAAGAAGAAGTTAGTAGGAAATTATTTTTTTTACAGACCAATAAAATAAGGCGTCACCACGCAGGGTATTTTATTTTTTTTCAGGATAAGCTCAGTCTGGTTTAAATCTGTTGCAGCTGTTTCGAGTTGACATTTTACCTGCTGGTCTCCTGATGAATCAATAATTGATCTGTTACAGTCTGAGAAAAGGCCGCTACAGTGAACAGTGTTATTTCCACTGAGGATGGGGAGACGTGTCCCCTCATCTTTCAAAATCTTATAATCTTATAATCAGGCATCATTAAGGAAAACCTCAGTGCTGAAAAGAAATATACACAACCTTCTCTGTCTTTTTACAGAGAGAAATCACTTAATCTATGTTTGATTTAGAGGTAAAGATTCAGATAAGAAAAAAAGGACAGTGCTGTTTTTAGTAAATATATAAATCCAACATTATCTCTTATCAGCTATCAGGTGTCTATCAAAACTATATTTTGTAATTTTTGAGCAAAATTTTATAGCATTTCTTTTTATTTTTTGTTAGATTGGTGAATTTGTTTTTCCCTAAATAGTTTTTTTCCTTCTGGTTGAAGAACCTCTGATTCATTGTGTCCTTACACAACAGTAAACGGCCTGCTGTGAGTGTTTGTTTTATCTTCCCGTCTGTAGATCTTGGTGAGTTCAGGTAAACTGACAGAGGAACATCTCACCTTTTTCTGGGATCTTTGTCAGCAGGTCGATCTTCGGAGTGACTCCGCCCTCTCTGGAAACCTCAACTGACCAATGAATCGATAAGACGCAGCTGTAAACACAAACAGAGACGGTCAGCAGACACGACTTTAACTGTGTTTCTGTGCTGCGTCAGTGTCCGTGTATTTACCCAGGAAGCTCGGGATGATGCAGGGTCATGACCTCTGACCTGCAGCCTCCAGGAAGAGAGACGACAGATGGATACTTGTCCTGCAGAGATGAAGACAGAGAGAGAGAGACTTAGTCATGATGTTATCATGTGTTTATTAAAGTCCCGACACTCATACTTGTGATAATGAGCACTGAAGCAGCAGCTGGTAAAGTGATGCAGCTGTAAACTGGTTTGAGGATTGACGGCAACCAGCCTGAATATTATTAGAGCTGCAATGAAACTATTTTGATAAATGAATAATTATTTTAGTTTAAGCAAAAGGGCCAAACATTTACTGGTTGCAGCTTCTCAAATGTGATGATTTGAAGCTTTTATGTATCATATGATAGTAAACAAAGGCTTTTTTTTTGGATTTTAAACAACTAAACATTTGAAGATGTCACCTTGGAATTAAGACATTATAGAGAGGATGAGCTCATGTATTCTGACATTTTACAGACAAAACAATTAATCAAGAAAATAATACTCAGAATAATCGATAATGTAAATAATTGTCAGCTGCAGCTCTACTTATTATAATTCAATACACAATCATAACCTCCACATATGATTATCACTGTATATTAAAAGTCTTCTTTCAGTCTAGTGATGTTTTTATTTCATGAAAAGTTATGCACAGTTACTCATGATGATGATTTCTGACTTATTTTTTAAAAAAAAGATTGTTTGCAAATGTATTTCAGTTCTGGACAAATAACCAGTTAAGTATCAGTTGTTTTCCAGCCAGTAATGAACAGAGTTACTGGAAGAAACTGCTGTTTTCCACTATTTTCAAAGTCAGCCTGCGGGGGGCGCTACAACATCTGTTTAATGATCTAAATGGTTTGTACAGAGTTTTTTACAGGCTACATTTTAACAACTAGTGAAGAAGAAACAAGAGGGGAGAATATTTACAGTGTGAAGTCGTGTTGTTGTTCCATCAACGTTACAAATGAAACGTTCAGTCGAAGCAGAGGAACATTTGTGAACTTCAGACTGATCAGATTTCACTTCAGATGCAACATTTGTGAACTTTATGACCTTCGACAAAGTTCTGAAGGAGAAGATTTATTTGTCTTTGGGGGTGTTGAGTTTTCTGAGTTTACAAATGAGGTTCTGTTGCTTCTGAAGTGAAATCTGATCAGTCTGAAAATAAACTGTAAATGTCATTTATTTAATAGCCTCGACTCACTGAGCAGCACGCACACACTCACACACGCACACACACATCCCTCCAGGCAGCGTTTTCTAGTATTCTTCAGTCATTAGAGGTGTGTGTCCGACAGGTGAGGGGTGTGTCCAGGTGACTCAACTAAATGGTATCTGCAGCTGTGTGTGTGTGTGTGTGTGTGTGTGTGTGTGTTGTCTGTAATCACATTCAGGCTGCTGTAAGTTTCTACCCCCTGAACCAGGTCTTTATTGTCTTCTACTGTTTTTACTGAGCACGTCTTCACAGTTTGTTCCTCCATATGTTTGCTCATGTTTGTCTTTGAGGAAAACAGCAGCTAAACTGTGTGACTGGAATATAATCATCAACAGACGCGAACAAATGACTGTAAGATAAATAAAATCTGCTCGCATTAGTCACAATTAATCAAAAGCAAACACATCTCTGTGTTTCTTCTAGCAGAAGCTCCCCTGACTCCTCGTTACTTCACTCAGCTTTCAGACTAAACTCGAGACCACGTCAGTCGACTACATTTAATCACATTTTTCTTTCCATTCACACTTTCACCACAGTGTGAAAAGAGCACTCAGAAATATAAGTGTGGTATATTTCTGAGTGTGACCCTCTTTTGAAAAAACGGTTATATACGTCTTGGACCAGGTGGTAAAATTACAAGCTGAAGTGCATAAATATAATAAAATATTTGTCCTTCTCTGCAGTATTTAAACTGAGAAATTACAGGAACTTGTTCTGGATATTTTGTGATAAATCATGTGACCTTCATCAACAGCTGGCTCTTTCTGAATTCCGGTTTTACAGTGGAAAAAAGGGACAATAAATAACAACATGCAGCTCAACATTCAGTAACAGTCAACAGTTTAGACACAACTTCCCATTCACTTCAATGGTTTGACTGGTGCTGTAAACACATACGGTCAGTTTGGCTGCATAAACGCAGACAGACGCACCTGTGATGTATGACATCACCACAGCTGATGAGTTTGGGGTCTTGCTCAACAACTTCCTGTCTCTGTCTCTCATTTTAAATGTTAATATAGCCGCTCATTAATATGGATTAATGTTGATGTTAAACTTTCACCGGTCTGAGCTTCGGGTCTTACTTCGCATTGAATTGATCTTAAAGATAAGAATTTTTTTTGTCCATTTATTTTCAGAAGTGTTGTTTATATTTGAGGACACGACACAGTGTAAACACATAGAAACATTCATTTCCGGGACGTCTGAGATAAAAAAAAACCTTCTAGTCAAGCTAATGGTTTTATTCTTGGATCTTGCTGATAGTTCAAGTTCAAATTACTCAACTATCTAAATATAGGACACAAATATTGTGTCTTCTCTGGGGCCGAGACGAACTTCTGGAAATAAAAAGTCTGTTCAGTTTCACTGTACCAGAAGTTTGCAATTAAGTACTTTAATAAAATGACCACTGAAATATTTATGTGTGTTCAGTTTATTGCTGTCATTATTATCTTGTGGTGACAGTATGATTTTCTTTTTTTTTTTTTACTCACATTACAGTCGAGCAGATTTTCATCATCATGTACTTTGGGCTTTGAGGACATTTAGGATTTGTCCTCTGAGGTTTTATTTAAACATGCTGCAGAGAAGTCTTTGCATTCGACACTGAAGTGGGATGTTTGGTCTTGCGTGACCTCTGACCTCTGTCCTACATGCAGCTGTGGACTCTTTCTCCTCGTCTGGAGACGTTCTCGTTAATTTTCACCACAAAACCGAACCGGTGTTCTGTTTCTATCGGCGTGTTTTGGTAAGCCTCCTGTTTTGTTTGAGATGTTTTTGGTCGTTTTCACCGCTCAACACGAGAATATTAAACTTCTGTCTGCGTGCGTTGATGTATTTCTCTGATATCCCGTCAGCGGTGACCTCTCCCACACAGGAAGACAGATGTCAGACCTGTCTCTCTCTCTGTTTATTTCTCTCTCTCTCTCACTCTCTCTCTCTCTCTCACTCTCTCCTCTTGTCTCAGCTGCAGAACAAATCCTGGCTTCCCTTCGCAGCTCTATTAGCCTGCTCTGCTCTACACAATTGCTCTACGCTCTGAGACACACCGAGAAACACACACACACACACACAGTCTTTATACAGTATCATCACAGAGCGACACACACATACACACTTCTCCTGGGGCTCCTACAGAACCAGAGGAGGAGAAAAGAGGGTGGAAGAATTTGGCTTCAAGACCTTCAGCCGCCTTCAAACTGCTGGTAATGTAGAGTTAATGTCTGTCTGTCTGTCTGTCTGTCTGTTGTCAGCTCCTCCCCTCCGTGTCTCTCTCTCTGTCTGTCTTTCTTTCTTGTGGTGATTTGTAAACAGTTTGTTTCAGTAGCTGCAGAAACTTTTGCTATAGATGATCTTCTTCATAGGTCCAAAAGATTTAAAAAAAAACAAAAAACAACAAAACAAAACGCTTACAGGATCTTAACAAAGCCTGACAGTGACTCATCCATTTAAATGAAGCCTGGACCTGAACCAGAGTGGACTGAAGGGAACCAGATTCTTTAACTTTTAAGATACACGTTACACTTCCTGGTTTGATACAGCACTCCCCAGATTCTCTCTCCGGTCACTGATTTATATTCTGCTGAGAGCAGGGAGTGTTTTGACTAAAATCAGTCAGACCATCTTTATTCAGGTTTTGCCTTTTTTTTTTTTAATGCAAAAACGGCCTGGTTTTCATTAAGCTGTTATTTTTCTGCCTTGGTTTAAACGATTCCTCAATTATCAGGATAAATACAGAAAAATAATGAGCAAAACAGAAAATAATGAGCTCATTCAACAAAACCACAAGACTTCGTACTTAACAAAGCAACGCAAAACTTCTTTTTTATCAGTTTGTGTTCCAAGAATAAGATGAGACTGTCGAAGCAGATTCACAGTGGTGAAGAGTTCTGATGAGCCTACAAACCTGCGTCTTTAAGACCTGACCCAGCAGACCCTGACTGGTACTGCCAAATGAGAGACACGAACCCGACCCGAGACCTGAAGCTTTGTGTAACAAAATAGCCTGAGTTAAACAGCAGAACTCTGCAGTGGCGTGAGAATGGCGGGCTAGTTTGTTTGGTTTTTAGATTAGGAAGTCTTCAGTCTACTAACTACGTAGTTCTTTCCTCTCTTACAAGTGCAGATTGTACAGTTGATGCTGGTTGTCGGCTGTCGTCTTTTTTGTGTGTTTATAGATGTGAGGTGAGTCTTTGTCAGCTTGGTCTATCAGGGTCCTATCAGCCCTTTTCTACGGCAGGAACTTAACGTCATGTAACGTGTATTTATTATCTCTGGTTCTTATTATATTTCCACTGTTCTCTGCCCGCTCTGAGGACGAGTTCCTCAGGAGGTGATACTGCATGCTAGTGTCCGGTACCTTCAGGGGTTGGCGACAGCGCTGTCGAATGCGATTGGTCGAGCCGATGTGACGTCACATTACAACAAGGACAAGGACAACAACAGTGACCGCTATCTTACTGCTGCATCTGTGTGGAGCAGGACAACTAAGAACGCCTGTAGGAGAAACCAACATGTCCAGGCTGTATTTGTTGAGAGAGCTCCGAGCAAACAACTAGAGACCAAAAGGTGGAACAGAAGATTTCAGAAGATGCAACACACGGCCAAACAAAGCAGGAAAGATAATGAAACAAGATTCTTGATAAATAAAGATCATAATTCTGCAGTGGAGCAAACTAAAAAAACTACAAAGTGGTTTTATGCACTGGACAGTAATTATCTCATACACTGGTTTACGAAAGTTAAAGTTAGAAAGAAAGTTAATCTGTTACCACGAAGCGCTCCAGAACCTTGAGGCTGAGTTGTGACGAACTGGACACAAAATCTGTTTCTAGAATTTATGTCGTTATGTTAAGAAAACACAACATTGTGTTTTACGCTTAAGACCAGAAGTAAACTCACATATCTCAGTCCAAAATCAATATTAAATTCAGTTGGTTCATAAGGAGAAAAACTGAATGCTGTCAGTTTAGGAAATAAAATGATTTAAGGAAGAAATTACAGAGAGAGCAAAGGAAACCTATAATTATCAGTCATTTGTGGAGGTCATTTGACAAGCAAAAAAGTCAAACTTTCTTTGGATATACTTCGCTTTGTGTCAAGTTTTGCTGCTTTATATTACTGCAAACTGACAAAACAAGACATTTGAAGACATCACTGTAGATAATTTTCACTATTTTCTGACATTTTATGGACAAAACCATAAAATCTAAAAAAAAAAAAGAGCTGGTGGAGAAGTGGAGAGGGGACATTTCAAACACCAATAACAACTACAGAGTTGCAAACTTTGGTTATATTTTTAGTGCAAAGAAAATGATTATTGGCTGCAGCTGGAGTTTTGGATCTTTTGTTATTGAAAAGTACAAAGAACTCATATTGTCTGAAGTCACAATGTAGTGTGAGAAGTAAAAATTCACTCTGAACTAATTTTAACTAAGTGAATACTAAAGGAAGCAAACAGAACAACAGATAACTTCACCTTCAACACTGTCTGGGTTTCATTAAACCATAAACACACACACACACACACACATAGAGATTATTTTTATACCCTGCTGTTCCTGCTGGAAGTCTCTCCGTCTGAGCCTGCTCATCCAGAGACTGAACTGCTAAATATTTTCCATCTCTCTCCCCTCCCTCCGGTTTTCTTTCCTCTGGATCTCTTTCTCTCTCTCTCTTTGTCTCCCAGTGGAGTATTGATTTCTGGCTTCCTATTGGCCGGTGCTGAGCCGAGGTGGGAGGATCTCGGAGTTGACTGACTGTGTGTTCAGACCTCCAGACTGTGGAGCTGCAGACTTAAGTTTTGTTTTCATCCCAAAAGAAAATGTGAATGATTACAAGAGAGTGTGGGCGGATATGATGTATGAGTGAGTCCAACTTACCATGACGTGTAATACGCACTCTGGAAAAAGTTGATGGGAGGTGTAGTCTTTAAATGCTAATAAATCATGAAGGGCTCAAACTCTAATACCCCATCCTGTAGTAGATACTCATTTATCTTCAGCCTCATTTACTCCTCTCATTTCAGTGCATTCAAGATGCAACTTAATGCACATTTATTTACTTTAGTCACATATATACGTCTCTGACTGCAGTCCGTATTTGTTTTCCACTTCCTGAGCTACATGAAAATCAGCGTTGACCCTACTTCAGTCCAGAGGGGCGGTGGTAATGCACCTGAAGATTTCTGGCAACTGCCAAAAATGACTGAGGAAGAATAACTTTTCTACTTTGGCAGTTAAGTTACAACAATTAGTCAAGTTAAGTGGCTAAAAATGATCGATCAAATAACAGCAACATATGGATAAATCACCTGGAAGGTCTACAAGCGAGACAAAAGTTAAGGCGTCTTAACATTTTTTTATTGTTGATCCCTCATCCATTTATATCAAAATGCAATCAGAACTGCACTCCTGCACTTCAGGTGACTCTAACAGCAGAGTGAGTTACATACTGCAGATGTTAGTGATGACGGAGTTAATGTTGGCGCTGCAACTGGAGTTGAATTACAGCAAGTTTCAATTACAGGCTGATTTCAGCCTCATGATCTGATCTAAGTCCAGTTCTTACAGTTTGATGTGGATTATTTTCATGTTTTCATTTCATTTAAAGGTCTGAGCCCAGAATCAGGACCTGACACAGGATCCAGGCTTTTTACACTGAAACGTGCTCTGAAAGTGAAACGCAGTTAAAAAAAAAAAAAAAAAAGGTGAACAGAGGCTGAAGTCTTTCTGTTTGTGTATTTCTGGAGCGATGCTGTTATTCTGACTGTAAGAGAGGAGCTACATGTGAAGACACTCCTGCTGCATACAATATGATAGAACAATATAGAAATGTAACAGAAATCAGATCATGTTATAGCAGAATAACTGGCCTAAAAAATCATAAAAGTGGGTTTAAAAAAAAACAAAAATAACACTAAAAAAGTTATTTTGATATATCTTTGATCAAGATGACAAATGGTAAAGCTGCACTGACTGATTTTTTTGGTCACTTTGGGGGAAGGGAACAAGTATTCACCCTCATTTTTAACTCTGCTGGGTCTCTACCAACTCCTGAGAAAAAATATTTGGCTCCTCAGCTCTTAAATGTTTTACTATGTTGATCACTAAAAGCAACAAATGGCGAAAAAGCTCCATAAACCTGCAGTAAATGAACACTGACTGTTTGAAGCTTTTAATCCCTAAGACTAACAGAACTAAATATTTCTATCAGGACCCTCAGGCTTGTCTGGGCTCCATCCCAATAAACAAGAGGTTTAACACCACCAACAACTTGCATCATGCAATGGGGCAGAGCTACAACACAATTATTACTGTTATCTGGTTCAATCTGCTCCATTCAGACAAGAATCAGACAGAAGACAAAACTATCAGGTGTGAAGGTGTGTGTTAACATCATATCTCTGCTTTAATAATGACAGGACTGCTGTGTATAGACTAGTCATTACACACACACACACACACACACACACACACACACACACACACACACACACACACATAGACAGAGGGAACCGGCCATTAAGACCCCAGCAGAGAGCTATATGAGGGCCAGCAGCAGCACTGACAGCCCCTTTAGTCTGAGAAGCTGCTGCAGGTAAAAACCTCTCTCTTTTCATGGTTTATTTTTCTGTGGGTGGAGAAATATGTCTGTTTTGTTCCAGTCATTTTAGCTGCTGATTTATGCAATAACTAATAACAAAAACAGGTTTCTTTTCATGATTTCCATGATGTTTTTGGGGCATTTTCTGCCTCTATTGAGACTTGAGAGAGAGAGAGAGAGAGAGAGAGAGAGATGGCAAGCGACATGGTTGGCCACCTGGGCGCTCCAGTGTTTTTGACCTTCTGATTTCCAACCATTGGTATTTGGAGAATTAACTGTTTTACATCTGTTTTGTATCTAGTCTTTGGAACATCCCATTAACCTGCTGGAGAATTGCTGAGGAACCAGTGAAGCGTAGGGCTTGGTAGAGGCCTTATCATCAAATACTGAAAACTGTTTAGATTACATTTATCAACAGACTTGTAGCAAAATACATTTATATTTCGCAATATAAGGTATCACTTTGATATCAGTACCTAGACAGGCATTGTATCGAGCTAATGAAGCCCTCAGTGGAGGTAATTCCTTTGAGGCAACCTAAACCTGGTCTGTGCTGCTCTGCAGGGATGAGGTGGTGGCTGGTGGTGGCCAGCCTGTGGCTCCTAGTGGTCCTGACTGTCTCGGATGCACAGATCAGGAGCAGACCTCGCAACCAGGATGAAGAGACCCCCCGAGGGAAAAGGAAGAGGGATGGAATGGGTAAGACTGCCTTTTAAAGGAAAACTCTGAGATTCTGGAAAATCCACTTGTTCGCCAACATACAGTCAGATGAGAAGATTGTTAACAGTTTAATATCTAAGCATTTGGTACAGAAACGGGTCCAGAATGCCTTTAGCCTAGCTTAGCACAAAGACTGCTAGCTTCCAATAACCTTAATGTTTTCTGATTTACATGGTGTATCTTGTTTATCGAACAGGTGTAGAAATAGAAATGTAAAAAGAAGACACTGTAGTTAAAGCAGTGTTGGTGGTGACTGTTGACCAACACCTGCTGGGCTGCAAACAGCATTTTAAAAGTCCTGATTTTAACTCATAATATCTTATTATGTTTCTCTGATTATTGTAATCCAAAGTACAGTCTTGTTTTCTGATTTAAAAATCTCTAATTAACCAAGAAAAAAGCAGTTCAACTTATAACATGTGGAGTCCCTCGGGGGAGTATCTTGGGCCACCTACTATTTTTTATTATATGTGAATACTTGGTATCTGTTTGTGCTGAAAGCTAATTTTTATATGCTGATGATTCAGACATTGTGGCTTTTCATAAACATGGGAATACATTTGTCTAAAGGGCGGAATTTATTTTATTTTGCTTAAAGCCTAGGACAAACAAATCAGCCAAAAAACTTATCTGTAAACTGATAATCAGAGCGTTCCTAGAATCCATTGGCTCTGGATACTACTGCATTGACTCCCTTTAGAAGTTTCTACAGTAGACAGATGTGAATGAATGTTAACATGACCATGTGTTGCAGGTCATGTGCGGGCTAGATCAGGACGCTCTAGACCTCTGAAGATCAGACTGATTCCTGGTCCCAGCGTCCCAGTGAAGCCTGGACAAAACCAAGGAAACACTTTGATCCTGAAGTCCTACAAAAACCTACAAGAACAGCACTCGACCTACAACGTTATCCCAGGTCAGTGACATTACTAACTCAGCTTTAACCCAGGGTTGTGAGACCGGTAACTCAGCCCAATGAGACCAGTAACTCTAATCCAGGTTAGTGAAAACAGTAATTCATGTGTGTGAGAATGGGTGAATGTGCAGCAAATTGTAAAGTGCTTTGGATAAATCTCTCTATAAAAAAATGCAGCCATAATTCAGCCTTATGCCACGTTCACGTCATATGGGATGGATGGTAAAGATGGGAAAGATTCCCATGTTAACGACTCAACATGTGTGATGTGATTACAGGCTTGGCCGAGTGAAGGTTAAAAATATTGTGTATCGACAAAATAACACTATCCATTAAATCTGGGTTTAATCACCATGAACAACAACCTCACTGATGTGAGGTGTCCCTATTTGCTAGATTTTCAGGCACTTCCGTATTATGAAGCATTATGTCAAATGTACTGGAGCTTTAATAAAAGTCAGAGTTTCCCAGTTGAAATTACGACTTGGAAGTTGATATAAACACTGACAATGCTACAACCTAGAATCTCATAATTACAATAACTTCAATAAGAACACACAACTAACCTCGCTTAGTGAGACCAGTAACTACTCAGCTGTAGCTTAGGTTAACAAAACCTGTAACTCATGTTATTCAGTGTTTTCCCAGTTTACCAAAACTTTATCATAATCCAGGTTATTAAGACCAGTAACTTGGCCTTAACCTAGTTTAATTAAACCAACAATTACCAATCACAGTTCAGTATCATTAGAAACAGACCAACTAATAGTTTCTCAAACATTTGTATAGAAAGCTCCCACATTAGAGACATTGCAAAATACACCACCTTGCCTCCTGACATAATGTTAACCATGTTTTTTTCCAAGTAGGAATCATCACTCCACATTATTAATATATTCCTCTACAGCACTACTAATTTCAAAAAGGCCATCTCTCATCCCATCTCTCTTCATTATATTCTGCTAATTAAGGTTACAGTCTCCTCAGTTCTCTGTGAATGATCCCCGAGCAGCTTGAGCCATCACATGATAAAACAAACCAGTTAAATTGTCTCAGTGTTTAAATGCGTGAACTAACATGGAAACAGGTGGAGTGTAATTATTTGTATTTAAAACTTTTAAGTGGTACATTACATAACAGAGTTTTATAGTCAATAAAATCTTAATATGATAAAATAAAACCTTTCACTGAATAAAAACAGGACTTTTCAATCAAACTGGATGTGTGAATTGAGTCAGAGAGCGGCTCAGCTCAGCTTAGCTCTGAGGTTTCGTTTTGTTCTCATAATGAAGCTGCCTGTTATTACAGCTCAGTAACCTAATGACAAATCATCACATTCCTACAACATGCACAGAAGGGAAAAACCATCTGTGGGAAAAGAGCTGAAAATCCCACATGTAGATGGGGACAATGACTCTAAAGAACCTCAAAGCTATGTGTAAGCCTCAGTTTAAAACAATAAAGATAGCAATATGTAATTAGAAGGAAAGGTAGCGGTGGCAGTCTGTTGTTGGGAGCTGGTGGGGGAGAGGATTTTTTTCCATGTAGATTTAATCTGTTTGGTTCTTTTTTCGCTGCTATTTGGGATGTGAGAACATGCCTGTGTGTTCAGAAAAGCAAACACAAAATGACTGTAATGTTACAACCAAACAGATCAGATTGCAGTTTGCAGAAACAGAAAGTTACAGATGTTGGACCAACACGACTGAAAAGTCTGACTTTGATACATTAGTTTCTATTGTGAAATGTCTGTTCAGTCACCATGGCAACCAATCGGCTTTGTAAATGTTACAAGATACTTCAGAGTGAAAGTTTATTGCTCATCTGGGGGGGCAATAGTTTGAAAAATAAATCTACCTCAAAGTCAACTTGTTAACCTTTTTTTCTGGAACTTTTGACCTCATCTCACAGTCTTCATCTGTGGATGGAGTTTGCTTAGCTGTCATAGAGATGGTTTGTTTGTCATCACGTGATTGTATATGGGGGGTGATGGGGGGAGCTAGTAAGTGGACCTTGATTTCAGATTATAAAAATGACTCTGTTACATTGTGCCTTTGCATTAATGCTTCCAACCTACATCATTATTTACTGGTTTCCTTCAGCCTTTACTGAATCTACCTATATGCTAACTTGTACCACAGCTGGTTTAAAACATTGTGTTTTTCCCCAAATTATGACAATATTAAGCAAAATTATCTAATTTGTGCACAAAAGATAGCAAAAACAATCTCCAGACTTTTGGAGCTTCATAGTTTTGCAAAGCCAAGGGTGACATCTTCCAATTTCTTGTTTTGTCTGTCCAACAGTCCAAAACCCAGATATTCAGTTTGCAGTAATATAGAACAGAGAAAAGCAGAAAACCCTAAAATTGGAGCAACTGGGAACAAGGAATGAAAGATGTTTTTACTTGAAAAAGGATGAATAAACTAATAAAAACACATGAAAGTATGTATTAAACACCTTATAATGATAGCGCCACAGCAAAGTCAGATAGTTGCTGCATTGTTTAAACTAAACCCTGCAATTTACCAGAACGAGACAGAGATTGTATGACAGCAAGACAATATTTTAAAGAGAAAAGAAAAGCTCTAAAGTATGTGTCCTCCAGCAGAGATGACAGGGTGACAGTCTCACTGCTCACAGTAAAAAGGACAGAGACAAAAGAGAGACAGTATTTAAGAGAAATGACAAAAGCCTCTTAACTACCTGTGTTCCTATAGACGTAACAAAGAGCATACCATTAGAAAGGATAGATGACAGACAGGACAGACTTAAAACAGACACAAAGAGCGTCTTTCTGCCATATCATAGTGGTTTACAGTCTTTCCTACTGACTCACTGCCAGTCACAGCCTCGTCCTGTCCCAGGTCTGATGTTGAAAGGTGGATTTAATGCAGAGGGAGGAGTGGAAATGCTACAAATCATTGCTTTGTCTGGTTCTGATGGTAAAGTACAGGCTTTAGGTTAGACCAGACACACACAGCAATTATTACACCAATTCATTCAGTGTTTCAAACTGGTCTGGTGTTGTGCTCACTGACAGCTGTTTCATCAGATGGAAAAACAGCCAATCAGAGCTTTAAGGGTAGAATTAAGAATCTCTAGAAAGTAGACAGAAAGTCCAGCAAACCAATGAATATGTTTGAAAACCAATGATGCATGTCTATGACTTTACAAAGTCTCACCATTAAAAGAAACTGTCATACGTGTTTTTTTGTCAAGAACAAGGACATACGACAGCAATGGTTACAGTTCAGTTCTGGTTGGGGACCTTTGTTGCATGTCATACCCCTCTCTCTTCCATGGTTTTCCATCTGTCTCTATACTGTTAGCTGGTGAATAAAGACATGAAAGGGCCAAAAAAGGATTGTCCAGAGCCACCTAGATGTGTAGAATAAACAGAACAGTGGTTGGCCTTCTTTATATCACTGAGCTGTCGGACTAACATTTAGCAACATTCAGTGGTCATTTCCTTGTTGTCTCATTCACTGCCACACAATACAGTGTCGCCCACAACTGGTAAACTGTACCATATGACTGGTTGCAGGCTTCGTTCTTTTTTTTTTTAAATTAAGCTAAAATGATACTCTTGACATCTGCACAGTCACAAAGGTCTGCATGTTGTACATTTTGCCATCTGCACACGTTCGTGAGACTTCTTGCAGACCTGTAGCACAAATTTTATGTCCGCACAAACTGTGTGTGCCAACAGCACATGTGAACAATCTGCATACCCAGACTCTCGATGAATTATACATGTGTGATCTGTTGATAAGGATTTTGAACTATTTTGTATTAATGGACCGACTTTAATGTGTCTGTATTTCTCAGGTAAGCAGGGCCAGTGTGTGTACCAGGGTCTGACCATGTTCGACCAGGCCGTTTGGTCTCCAAAGCCCTGTGTGACCTGTCTGTGTACCGGAGGGCGGGTGGTTTGTGACGAGATCTCCTGTCCCATAGTGCACTGCCACTTTCCCTTCACGCCCAATGGGGAGTGCTGCCCCGTCTGCATGGAGCCAGGTAGAAACACAACATGTGGCAACGCCATGGTGCAACATCAAGAGGCAATAGAGATGAGCAAAGTTAATTCAATCAACACTCTGCTTAACAAAAACTTCAGTTTACAACATAATTACCTACCAAATTCATTACATCACATGGTCACAGTGCTTGACTCAGCTTTACAATAGGAGAAGTGGGATGTGCTGACAGGTTTTAAGTTCAAAGTAAGAAAGTAACTGATTTATCTGAGTAAAAATAGCCCTGAGTTTACTGTAAAGAAGATACTGTAGGACTAATTCATTTAAATGTATTTTGCTTACATCGGACACGTGAGGATATATATTCATATATCAACAAATCATTAAAATGGTGACACTGATTGTTACCATAGCGCAGTCCTAACTCATAAAGTTCTTCACTTTCTCACCAGTAAACATGTGTTAGGAGTTCATTTTAACAGATGTTAACGGAAGATGTGTCATACACCTCTAATTTTCTCCCCAGTAAACATGTGTAAGGAGTTAGAGTTAATTTTAACAGATATCAACAGAAGATGTCTCATTTTGGAATGAAACCCTTCATTATGTATTGTAATCTGTATTCCTTTCACTCGTTTCCTAGAGGAAATACAACTAAACAGTCATCTCTGAGGCCTCAGCATGTTGATTCCCGTTTCCATCATGGCTTTTAAAAATGTGGTTAGCACATTTTGGGTCAGTTCAACACATGTTGTGAAAGTTTTAACATGTCTGTGGAGGGATACCACATGTTGTTTTCCACATGTCCAGGACTGGTTTCACCTTACTGTCAATTCAATGTCATCAAAATGAAGACTGGACGAACAATTGAATCTACAACAAATATAAGTGTATAGACGAGTTTCTGGGCGACATTATTTTGAGATGCGTGTATATACTTGAGTCAGAAAAACAAACCAGAATGAGTGAGACTTTATGGGGCGGTCAACATAAGGAGTTGTTTTTGTGCCACAACAAAAACAACTGCACAAATGGCAAAAGTAATGGGTGGAAAATGTTCAATATCCAAAAAAGGCAACCTTACTGTTAGCTCAGAGCGCACAATAGCTATTAGCAACTAGTGATCTGGTAAGAGCCCTGGATTTTAATAAGGTGGTGAGTAGTTATGTGCATAATTGGGGAGGGAAAACTGCCTGTTTTAAGGTCTGAAAGCTCACATTGTTACTGCGTGTTTATAGCTTTTTATTGAATGATGTAAACATTTGCCAGACTCTTATGACTAGTGCTTTTTGTTGTACCTTTAAGTTCCAGTGTGCAACTCGGTGACAGGAGGAGCAGACTAATGGCTTTGAATGGAAATTACATCACATTGTTACACTTTTCATAGAAAAAAAAAAGCGAACCGGTGTGCAGAGTCTCATTTAAAGACGCCCCATGGCTGATACATAATACTTATTAAATGCTGTATTAACAGTTTCTTATGAGTGAAGTCATCTAACGAGTTTCGTAAGATATCTGGCATCTGTCTGGTAAATTTTTAAGGCAAACGTCAGGAACTGCCATTTCATTTCTCACTACCTGTAAAAGCTAACTTTGTGTAGTCTGGTTTAGCATTATCACTGCTACTAGCAACTGTTTCTCTGTCAAATTCAATGTCATAACGTTAGCCAGAGTTGACAGATGACCATCAACATGAGGCATGTAGTAGAAAAGTTTGAGAAAGTCATACAAATTTATCTCTGAACAATAACTGTACTGGTTTCAAGGAAATTGCTGTTTAGAAATAATGAAAATATCTATAAATAAATGAGGTTGTGGCCGTCTGTGTTCTCTACCTCCCTGCTGTGCACGCATCCTCTATTGTAAACAGGAAACCTGTCTATACAATCTCTGTGAAATTATGAAAAAAAAGTAGTTGAATTGACAGTAACTAACTCAGTGCTCACAGTCATACACTGCATAGTCATTATCTGCATGTATGGAGGTGAAACAGGAGAAAACCTATTAAAGTCATTTTTATCAATGACTTATTCATTTACTCTATGTAGATTAATACACATTAACCTAATAGCAATACCCATAGAAACATGTATGTATCTGTATACATGCACTGTGTTTAAACTATGTCTGCTGTATGTATGATGTTTATTGTAAGGGAAAATACATAATATGCAGACTAAAGGCTGTTTCATATTCAGAAGAAAAGTGTTGGTCCAACAAGAGAAACTAATGTACAAAAGCTCAGACAAAGAGTCAGGAGACAAAAAGTTTCCATTTTACAGATTCCCCATCTCATTTTTATGGTAACCAGTGAAACATTGCCAACTCATAGCCTTAGTATGATTGCAGACCTCTGAATCACTGCTTACATCTCTGATTTCTTCATTGACTCAAATGGGTCAGATGCTCATTAAGGGCTGGTTCACTGGTTGGAAAAACGACCAGGCCAATCAGAGCTTTGTCAGTGGGATTAAGAATCTCAAGAAAGCAGGAAAAAAGTCCAGCAAACCAGTGAAAATGTTTGAAAACCAATGACACCTACAATCTAACAAAATCTTACCACTGCAAGACAAAGTTTTCATATCATATGTGTTGGTTGTTCCAGTTGGCACGTAGTTTAATGACTATAAAACAGCATTAGTGTTTGACAAGTGAACTAAGGTCGGTCTAAATATTTACACTAATATTGGATTGTTTGCCAGAACTTGACAGCAACTCAAACTGTGTATTTTATGAATCTTGTTCAGTAACTTCTTTCTTGACAAAGATCATTTGGTAGGTGTGATAGCCACCATATCTGAACAGTCAAACAGAAGACAGCCATAAACAGAAACTACTGTGACTTCAGTAAAAGAAAATCTAAGAGAGAAAAGGTAAAAGTCTTGTCACAGTTTTATTGACAGGTTATCTCTGGGAAGTCCCAAATCCCCATAGCAACAGTATTGCAGCTATAATTGGAACAAACATAAAGTTAACAAAATTAAACTTATCATCATGAAGCACAAATTAAGGTAAGTCAAATTTAGATTCAGTACCAGCTGTCTCGAACATCGGCAAACACAAAAAGACCAACTTTACTTGACTCAGGTCAAACATGTCCAGTTCAGTGGGATCTGGTCCAGACTGGTCTACAGCAGCAATCTGCTCTGTAGCTTCAACAAGCTGGTCTTGTACCAGTCTGTCTGTCTACAACACTAACACAGCCGTATCTGTCTGTCCACCTCCTGTCTGTCTGTCCAACTGTCATCCTGTCTGTCTGTCACCAACTTCCATCTTCATCCTGTTTCATTTTCTTTCAGTGTTTCTTTTTCATCCCCTTCTTTTTGCTCCTTCCTCTCCTGTGTGTCTCTCCTTTCTTATTTCAATCCATCTTCCTTCCTTCCTTCTTTCTATACTGTCCCCTCTCCTCTCGCCCACCTCCTGCCCTCTGATTGGTTGCCCCCCCACCATCCTACACCAACCCTAGACCCCAACCTCAGCCTTGACCTTTCTGGTGACTCCCCAGTTCCCAATAACCCCGGCGAGGCTGTGACCCCACTGACCCAGGAGGAGATTCAGCGCATCCTGTGGCGGGAGGAAGAGGAGCACCGTGAGGAAGAGGAGCGTCTGAGGAGGAAGGATGAGGCCAGGAAGAAGAAGAGGAAGCAGAGGAAGGAGCAGGCGGAGAAACAGAGGAAGATAGTGGAGGAAAGGAGGAGGGAGGAGGAGGATGCACTGAGGCGACAGGTGGAGAAAGAGGAGGAGGAGTGGAGGAGGCAGGAGGAGGAGAGAAGGAGACAGGAGGAGGAGAGAAGGAGACAGGAGGAGGAAGACAGGAGGCGAAAGGAGTTAGAGAGAGCAGCAAGGGAAAAGGAAAGGAAGCTTGAGGAGGAAAGGAGGTGGCAGGAGGAGAGGTTGAGGGAAGAGCTACTGGCTCTAGAGGAAGAGGAAGAAGAGGAGCAGGAGAATGTAGAAAAGGAGGAGGTTTGGCTAAGAGGAGATGTGTTTCAGATGCTCCCAAAAGAACCTGAAGAACCCGAGGAACCAGATCTCCTCCCTGCTCCAATTCCAAGACCTCCTGCTCCAACGGAGGACGAGCTGGAGGAGGTGGAGGCAGAGGAGGTGGAGGAGGAAGGGGAGGAGAGGGAGGTAGTGGTACAGAACAGGGGAAGCCTCCCTCCGGGCTGTGATATCTCTGATGTCACTGTGACATGTGAAAACGCCAAACTGACCTACTTCCCTCCTCTGTCCATCCCTGAGCTCAAATTTCTCAGTCTGGAGGGTAAGTAAACACGGACTTTGCCAAAGTACAAGTGCAGCTCCTGAAGAATCTTTTCCACATACGTCACTGGTGTTCAGTAGCATATTATTGAATCTGAAGCCAGTATCAAATCTATTTAGGTCTTCAAAATGCGAACCTTAACAAAACACATTAAAACATAACAAAAAGCCAAAGATTCAGTTTAGATCTGTACTTAATTTTGCACACTTTATATTTCATTAGCTGCTTGCTCCAAATACTGGAGGTTCTAATTTACAACTATCAAGTTGAACAGCTTAAAGGATAAGTCTGGCATTAGTCTATATTTTTCTTATTATCAACAAATCCCATGAATTTCCAAACCAACAATGCGTTTGTCCATCTCTCAATACTCTCTGACTTTCCTTTCCTGTCTGGGGCCCCGAGCCCATCGGTTCCTATTGAAGACCTAAATATTCAAAAACAGCTCACAAATGTATAGTTAAGTAGTTTCAAAAGGCTCAGTAATTTCTAATCCTAAAACAGCTGGGCAGTGTAGTTTTTAATCAAACATTACTCAAACAAGGGGAACTAGTGCATTTGTTGTGGATCCTTTACAGCAATGAATTAATATACATTTAGCAGTGAGTAGCAGGACAGTGTATGTGAGATTAATTCAACATAAACTACAGTGTGTGTTTTCATTGTAATGAATATTCTTAGACAGAAATGGAGCTCTACGGCACAGAGGAATACAATATATAAGGTGGATACACAGACAATATTTGTTAGTAGGATCCATGCATTGTTGGTTTAGGTTTGCATTAGGGCTGTACCAAAATCAGAATCTTCCAAGTTGACTTTGAGATGACAGTTTGGGCCAAATATTCTTTCCTTTAAATACGGAGTGAAACAGATGAAAGTTTAACTGGGAGATTCTGACCCCAGAAACTGACATGATGCGATCAGCTGATCGTTTCACCAAATAAGACTCACCCCTCCCTCTTTTGGTCTGTGGACAACTAAAACACACGGTCCCAGTTACATTATAGATTGATGAATCTTTTACCACACAAATTATCTTTGGCTGAGTTTAGAGACAGTACATTGAGAACAAGACAGTCCTCCTCTTTGACCTTAGATAATTAACGTTAATTATCGAAAGCTGATATAACCTGCAGCCAGTGATGTAATTTAAACTGGCGAAAAAGACAGTCTTTGCTAGCCAACAATGAGAAGATTCTACTGAATGTTTTGTTCATTGCGAGAAGAGACAAAATATTCAGTAAGAATTTGTTAGACTTGCAGATTAGCAAATCTGGGATTTTTATCAACCTGGAACCAGAATTTTAAAAAAGGCCACCAACTATTGGAACCCAGTCCTATATAGTATATTGCATTTAGGAACAAATGATGCAAATAAATAAAACACAAGACTGAGAAACACAATAACCAAATTGAAAACACAGATATACAGAAACATACTGCAATTACAGAAAGCCTGCCAAGTCTCCTGTAAACTGACTGAAATTGATTCGCAGGCAACAACATCAGCAACATCCCAGCAGAAGCCTTCAATGGCATCCCCAACCTGGAATGGATCAACCTGAAGAAAAACAAACTCACCTCTTCCGGCATTGATAGTAAAGCCTTCAAAGTAAGACATACTGACACACTATACCACTGCAGCCCTTCAGAATGAAAGACATTTTCCCAAATGTCTGTTCTGTTTATACAGCATTTCTCTAGAGGCTCCAAGAAATGATGATGATGATTTTAGTGACAGTTGCCTGCAAAGGCCAAAGTTTGAAGGCAGACATACTGGACATCTGCAGTATAATGCAATCAACCAGAAAGAAAAGAAATATGTGAGAATTTTTGTGATATAATGGTGCCCTGGTTAAATGTACTCTAAGACCAATAGGTGTCAAATAGACCAACAAGACAAATAAAGCAATATGCAGTAGTCGGTGGGCCCTATTTTCCTGGAGGTGCAACAACCAGTGCAAGCAGTGCTCCAACTGTTTGGTATTTTCCTGACCTTGAAAGTTGCTTTGCATGTCTGTGTGGTATTTTGGTGACCAGAGCGCATGGTGCAGAGGTTGGAGGAGAGACAGTTGTTGTATTTTGGTTGAAATTTGGTCCTAGATGTTGCCCTGAAAAAAGATATCTCAGAGCCACATCTGCGTCTGGCACGACAATCCACTGCTGCTGTGGTGATTTTATCAACAGGATCAAACTAAATATTTGCTGCAAACATGCTGCAATAACAGATGAATGCTTGAAATATAAATAATTTATTTCAATTAAACAATCTCCAACCAAAATTGGCACAGAAAATAATGTGGTTAAAGCAGGAAAGTCAGCAAATCAGTATGCATCGATCTATAAATGAATGTGGGAGATTCTTACAGTATGCTGTCCACAGCTGCTTTATACTGTATGAAAAGCTTCTCCTTAAGTTCATTAAGTCCCTGCAGCATCTGAAGACAGCAAGACTGATATGTTGATAAATCTGCAGCCTCTGAGAAGTGCTGCACCGGAGTGCAGTGCCGTTATGCACGGCCATTCACTGTGTTTACTTTTATAAACCACCTGATGTCACCAGGCTGCTACAGAATAACCACACACACCTCCACACACATCAGACTGGTCAGTTATAACTCAATATTCTGCTTTTTCATGAAGGAGATGTGGGGTTAGCCGTGCTCATCGGCCTCTTTTCCAACTTTCTTTTTAGCAAAAGTAGTGTCTCATTTTATTCTTGAAACACATTGTGGTACAAATGCAGTTGTGTAACATTAATTACTAAACTATGTGACAATTTTCAAGGTGAGATACATTAGAATTACTGTTGATAGTGTTGGTCAAATATAATCATATAAACGGCTTCACCAAATCAATTTCTTTATCTCTATTGTAATTATAATAAGTAACTAACGAAAAAACCTACTCCAGCTGTTGTTGGCTGCAGATTTGTGGTGATGTGTGCTCATGTTGTGACGCTCTGAACCATCTAGACATTTCCTGAACAAAAGCTTTCCAATGCTTTTGTATTGTGACCTGGAATTTAATTAGTTATAACAAACTAAAATAGACACATGTAAAGAGCAGCTTTTTTTAAAAGGGCTTCAACTGAAAGCTGCACCACTACTGAGAAACAGGAAGAAGAGGGAGGTGGATAGGTGTTTCTGGAATTAATATTTGTGGCATGACGTCAACTTTGCACACATCCTCTTCAAATACTTGCCAGTATCACTAGTATCTGTGTGTGTGTGTGTCTCAGGGTCTGAAGATGCTGACACGTCTGTACCTGGATGGGAACCTTCTAGAAGCTGTACCCTCTGACCTCCCACCCACCCTGCAGGAGCTGAAGATCAGTGAGAACAGCCTGAAACGGATCCACGACAAAAGCCTCGAAGGTACTGCTATGGCAACCCACAATGCACCTGCTGACATCAGCTTTCATGTCACATAATACTTTGCCAGTTGTCAAGTCATTTACATCCGTCAAGCTGCCAAGTTCCTGGCTCAAAATGACAAGATATGACCACCTAGATTGTTTATCTAAAGGAAGACTCAACACTGTTGCTCTGAACTGCAAAAGTACAGGCCACCTACTTGTGCAAATATCAAAATAGTGGTGTGTCTTTCCCCAGAAAAGCCTCTTTGGACAAGTGCAGTACAGACACCAGCATGCAGAGACATTAACCTGACAACACAAGGGAGTTTCATTTTGCAGTTTGGCCAGCCCATTGAGATAATGTTCTTTAGTTACAGTCAGACTAAAGTTGGCAGTTGTAGGTGCCATTTCAGCCAGTATGATCACCATTTGCCAACTGAAATCTTCACCTCTCAGTGCTTGACATCATTCAAAATGTAACTTATAGGCATAATTATAACCATACTTTATATTTGAAAATTGCCCTTGTTCAAAGTGCAATTTCAACATGAACAACTGGAATCTAGAGACAATCTACAAATGATCAGCAGCAGAATTGCTTTGCACCCGCATGACCCATTATTTTCCTCTGGAGAGAGCAAAGAAGCCAATATTTGTGGTTGTGCTACTTTGGGCACTGCTTGGATAGCACGTCTCACAGTTTTGCACAAAGTTCAACCATTGACCTTTGGTTGACGGACTTGGAAACAAAAAGTAAATTGGATAATGTGTTGAGATTTTTTATAAGTTGGTGTTTCCAAGTTAAAAAATTAACCTTGAAGTTTAACTTTGTACTATGTAAGAGAGCCATGATGGATCAAACCCATTTTGATCATCACGCTCTTGTCTTCTTCTCCACAGGAGTATAATCTTCCTTTGAGTTACATAATTCACAAATGGTCTCTTCTAGGCCCTCTGTTTTGTTAGTCTGTTATTTGTTATCTAATCTGTTAATTTGTTAATTTAATCTGGCACCTTCTTGCTACCCAGCACTCATTAGTGATGAACACTAAACTTTGCCTCTGCACTGTGCTCTGCCCACTGATCATGTGTAGAGGGTCTTAATTTTTCATTCCTACTCTGTGTTGTGCACAACTTTTTGGTAACCTCTAATGTTTCTCAGTGATGTTAAAAATGTATGTTATGCATAATGAAATGAGAATTTGTTGTCCTGTTTTGTTGTAACTGTTGGTTATGGCCTGATAGATTTTTCTGTGCTGCGCCGATATCAATTCCATACTTCCAGTTGAGGAATAGTGATGTAATGTTTATCTGTTTTTTATCTTTAAGGTCTGAGCAGCCTTGTGACTCTGGAGTTGGAGGGAAATCTGCTGAGTGAGGGGAACGTAGATCCTCTGGCCTTCACTCCCCTCATCCAGCTCTCCTACCTCAGATTGGGTAGAAACCACTTCCGCACTATACCACAGGGCCTTCCCAGTTCACTGCTGGTATGAAGTAATATCTGTTTACATAACTATCTCCAGTTCGTATCCCCTCATTCCTCTCACTGGGATACCTCCCATAGCCAGACTTCTGACAGTCTTTATTAAAGTCTAAGCCACAATACTCTCTACTGGTGCAAAAACCATAGCCAACCATAGACTGCTGCATTGGTGTGATTGTGTGACTACAAAAACTAACCTTGCTGAAACAAGTCATCATAGCTCCAATCCCTGATGATCCAATAAGTTCAAAGAACTCATTGTGAACACCCCACAAAAACCCTAAAAATATTCACAGCCTTTGTGAGCCTCCATCAATTCCAGAAGGAAAATGCTTATTGCTGCTCTGATTCTGTCATAAGAAGATTGTTTCCTGGCGGGCTGATAAAAACCAAAGCCTGCATGTTTTGGTGAGCCAAAGACAATTTTCCACCCTGGTTGACAATAAAGATCTACTCAATTCTATTCTATATCATTTTAAGGTCTGTAGACACTTGTGACACTTTAGACAGTCAATGACAGTGGAGCCTTAGGAACCTGGAGGCTCTAAGCAGCTAAATGGACTTTTTGGACAACAATTGGAAGAAATAGATGCAATACTCTAGAAGCTCAATAAATCAACACCCACCAGCAACATACTGATTTGAATTAAATCTATGAGACATCCAGTCACATTATCAGAATCCTTCTGGCCAGCCAAATGGAGTCTAAATGTAGGTTTGCTGATGCATCAGTATTTTCTTTTTGGCTCTGGTGTTTGAGACTCGTCAACTGAGTAAACTCTGCTCCTACCTGTGGGAAATCAGTCCACTAAACCTGTAATTATGGCCTCTGGTTAACCACAAACACTGTAGAACACCAGCAACATGCTGCTTCTGTAAATCCACCTTAAAACCAACCTCATGTCTTGACCTTGGAGAGTTTCTATACACTCTCTGCAAATCCAAAACATCACACATTTTCTTGTCATTAGTCCTGAAAAATCGTGGACTACCTTTAACATTGGTTCTTTGATAATTAGCTCTGGGTTTTTCCAGATTTATCAGACACATTCACTTGTGAATATTCAAGGGTTGCTGGTTTTAACAGACTGTAGGTAAAACAAATGTGAATTTATTTTTGGGGTGGAACAATGCATTTACAACCTGAAACAGTCCCAACAAACCACAGACTTGTCTGCCAAGATCTCATAACCAAAAGCACTCAGTTAACACCGCAGTTTAATGACAAACTCAAAATACCCCCACTTGCTTTCCGTAAAAACTAAAAAACTTATCACAACAACAATAAATTCAAGTAATTCTCCATGAGTTTCCCTCAATCAATTCCTTTCCGACCCTGATGACGTCTCTCTTTCAGGAACTATACTTGGAGAACAACCTGATTGAGGAAATCTCAGAGACTGTTTTCAATCAGACCAACAATCTGAATGTGGTTTCCTTAAGACACAACAGGCTGGATGAGACCAGGATCGCCCCTTTGGCCTGGATCAACCACAGGTAAGCAAAAAAGAAACCTGTCACTATCACCTATGATGTTCTGTTCAGTTTTTCCCCAATCAGCTGTCATCAAGGACAATGAATCAGTTATGTTCTCTCATTTCCATTTCTTTACAAACCCCTCCTTCCCTCACCTTCCTCCTTCTCTACAGAAATCTGGAGTCCATTGACCTTTCACATAATGACCTTTACCTGGTTCCATCCTACCTACCCAAATCTCTGGTCCACCTAGTGCTGGTGGGAAATAACATAGAGAGGATACCTGGTAGGTGGAAAGTGTTGATGGAACACCTGGCTGACAAACATGCTTTTGTTTATGCTGTTCCCTGCTTGCTTTGGGAATGAGCTCCTGCAACTAAATTTGGGTACTGCTCAGGTGGTCATACTAAAAGTTCTAGGTACTCTGCAGCAGTGCTGTCAATCATGATTGGTTGAGCTGATGTGATGTCACATCACAAGGAAGACCACTTCAACAAACACAACAGTAACCAATGTTTTACTGCTGCTCCTATATGGAACATGACAGCCAACACTTAAAAAAACAAGAATAATGGAGAATGCTAGTTTGACAAACCAACATGTCGAGGCCCTCATTTGTATTTGTAGAGAGGCCAATCAGAGAAACCTGGAGTCAGTGGTTTGAAACCAAAAGGTAAAACAGCAGATTTCTCAGCATCTGGCAGAAATAGGGATGTAACACAGCCAAATGGTGCAGGGAAAATAAAAAGATCAAGGAAGGTTATAGGAAAATTACAAAGTGGTTTGGTGCACTGAGTGCTGTTTTGAGAAACTGAAGGGTCTGTGCCAACCAGAGCAGGGACCTGGTTTCTCTGTTGGCCTTGAAACTTGTATCTCATATTAATGTAAAATTGAAAGAAAATCTGTAACAGTATCAGCTATGTCATTGTTGTCTGTCATACAATCGCCTACTTACTTTGCCTACAAAACAGACCATTAAATTGAAATAGCTGTATGACATATAGTTTGTCCCCTGTCACCTTTTTATTGATATATACCTGAAATGTCCCACCAATGTAAGATTCAGTGAAAACCTAAGAAAGAAACTTAACCAAAGTCCTAAAAGTTCAGGACATGGGAGGCCCCAGGTTTTGGGATGTTCAGTGCAAAAGGGCTATCAGACAGGGTACAATTATGGTGCCTGATGCACTGACATGTTAACCTATTTTTACAATGTGGATAGTTTAGGTACATAAAAATGTTAAAATCAAAAGTAGACTGCAGTGCCCAAGTGGTTAGTCAGTTAATTGATAAGTTGATGGACAGAAATTCTATCAACAAAAATGATGACAATCGCATGTTTCAGTAATTTTCCAATCAAAAACTACAATAATTCTATGATTCCAGCTTCTCCAGTGTTGAGGATTTGCTCTTCTATTTTATATAATTGTAAATTAAATATCTATGGGTTTTAGACTGTTAGACAAAACAGGACGTTTGATGTCATGATGGATTCTAGTGTGATAGGCACATTTTCACTATTCTATGATACTTCATAGACATAATCATGAATCAATAATGACAATAATGGTTAATTTCAGCCCTAGTACACTACAAAAACAGGGTCATGGTCTCCCATAGTTACACTGTTTCCTTCAACACCTCCACAGGTTACGTCTTTGCCCACATGGAACCTGGTATAGAGTACGTCTACCTCTCCTACAACAAACTGGATGGTGAAGGAATCGAATCAGAGTCATTCTTCGGCTCGTACCACTCCATGGTGGAACTGTGTATGGATCACAACCAGCTGGTTACTGTGCCGTCTGGCATCAACGAGATGACCAACTTACACTTCCTCAGACTAAACAATAACAAGATCAGGTATGAAGCCACCAAGGTTTACCTGGGAGGACAGTCTTTTGAGATATACCTCAGGGCTATAAATTTGGGCTATAGAAATGATGGCTTGACTTCACTGAATTATTTCTTGAGATATTGGAACATACTGTGTTCCCAGATCTCAGCAATTAACTAGATGAGTACAACGTTGTCAACTAATACAAATGATTGACAAAACTATAGAAATAAGACACATGTTGTAATAAACAGGAGCTATCATTTAACTTATACTATATACTGGCAATGTCAATAATTGGTTTGTTTTAATGTTTTAACATATTTAAAGGCATACTATGCAGGATTTTCCTAAAAAATAAGTAATTTGTTTCAATCATCACTTATGACCCACTAGAAGTGTGTGCCATTGTATTTATCTGCAGAGACCATGCCCTCTGCCTGTATTTTATTATTTTGCTGTGTTCGGGATGTTTCTGGGTGTTGACCTTTGGGCAGTTGGTATGTAGCCCCCAGCCAAACAGTGCAGAGGGTGTAAGGTCAGGACTAGTAGTGTAGCGACCAGTTTACATCGCGGTCTCTGTCTCTGTGTCATGGATGTATAAAGAGCTGCAGGTCTGTGTGTCTGCTTGACCGAGGGCGGGGCTGAGCTACACACACAGAGCAGAGAGGCCACAGTGGACAGAATGAAGCTGCATTCACACAAAATCCGGCAATGTGGCACCATCCTGAAGGGATGTTCGGAGGTGGAGGCGTGTTTATTTGTGCTTTAGAATGTAACCGCCGTGAAACAATCAGAAAATAACGTTTTATTTATGTGATTCACGGCTTTGTTCTCGCCAGCGCCACTCGCTCTCTTCATTCACTGTCTAATTCGCTCAACCACCACTGCTCTCTCTCGCTCACTGAGCTGATGAGGAGGGGCCAACTTTTAATGCTGTATGTTTACAAACACCAACCAACAAATCCTGCATAGTATACCTTTAAAGCATAATGAAAAAAGAGACAGTTTTATTTCTACAAACTACTAACACAAAACTCAAGTTGCAAAAACAAATGGAGGCCATTAAAATAAAACAATAAGACCAGGTGATTAAAGACAGAGCTAAATGAGAAAATTTTAATGTAAAACCTTTAAGACCAACAACCATATGTCCCACAACAGTCCAGAGCCTGACCAGACAACTGACTCATTCATCACAACCTGCCAGATGATATTATAGCTGAAAGTTCACCGGACGGAGAGTTGTCTTGACAACAAGAAACAAAACAAGCTGATTCATGTTTCCACCTGGGAGTCACCCTGAATTACCTCATTACTCACTCACAGGTCTATGCACGGTACACAAAGTTAATCCAGGTTGTGGCATTTATATAAAAGTAATATAGTAATTAACATTGCACCATGCTCCATCTTCACTGCCAAGATAGCTGACACTCGAAGTGGGAAATTGTAACCAGCCTCCAAGCAAATGTTGCAAATTATTTTAACATACTTATTTTAACATACTGTATGTGATACAGTACAAGCAATAACAATAATTGAAACTGAAATAGTAAATAAAATAAAAGAATAAGAACCTGAAAGCTGAGAAAGTAGGGTTACACAACATTTTTAAAATTTCCTTGTGTGAAAATCAAACGTGCACATGACATTAAAATAAAATAAATAAAATAAACAAATTCACTGCAGGAATGTGTAAACATTTTGTTTGTTTAAGTAAAACAGTTTACATTCTGAATATTCAAATAAGAGGTCAGAAAAAAAACAAAACAAAACAGAAATTATACAAAAAGAGGAAAAAAAAGCAGTAAACAGTGAGGAGTGGGAGCTATGTATCTGGAAAACAACAGGATGGAGTTGAGGGAGAATGTGTTGGGTTACATTAAGATTTGAAGTTGCGCCAATTTGCAGCGCCATGGGCAAATTTGCATCTAATTTAGTCTTATCATCGACTTTGTATGCAAATGGTTGAAGTTTGGAAATGTTCTTTAGAGGAAAAAGATTGGAAGAAGTCCGACTCTAAAATCACTCCCAGATCTGTAATTTGTGTCTTAATTTATGTGGACAGACAGCCAAACTTTGAATAGAGCTTCTCTTGTTCTGCTTTTCATCATACATGTAGAATTTAATTTTTTTTTGCTCATTTAGTTTTTAAAAAATGTTACACATCCAAATACCAGCGACACAGGCAGTAAGAACTGGGGTCATAGAATTAAATGAAGATATACAATTGTGTATCATCAGCATAACAGTGGAATTTGGCATTAAGATGTCGTCCATGTTTCCTTAAGGAACTCGATCATCAGTATTAAGTGTCTGCAACACAAAATCGGCTAGACCGTTAAAAAATGTTCTTCATGACAACCATGAACAAACCCAGTCAAGCACAACACCAGAGAGACTATAAAATACATTTACATGATAAAATAGAGGTTCTGATTGAATTTTAGAATTCATTAGCAACTGCTGCAGTCTTTTCTATAATGACTGCAACTATAAAAGCTGAAACAAATAGTCAATGAATCATTTAGCAAATCGACAGAAAACTGGCATCTATTTTGATAATGAATTAACTGTTTCAATCATTTTTTATTACTGAGTTCCAGTGTCTCAGTTCTGCTCTCTGTCTTATGTGATAGTATACTGAATATCTTTTGGGACTGTTGGCCACACAAACATCTATCCTAAAGAAATTACATTAGGCTTTAGGAAAAATTTATCACTATCCTCTGACATTTTGTAGACCAAGTGTTTAATGGATTTTTTGTGGAAATTGTCAGATTAATTGCAATTATGAAAACCTTTGCAGTTCTAGTCCTTGAAAGAAATGTATCTAACTGCATTATGATGCAATGTCTTATAGGAGTATCCCTGATGAAGGCATCTGTGACGCAAACCACAGCGGAGACTCCACTCTGGTGGCCCTGAGGCTGGAGAACAACTACATTGACCCTCAAAAGGTCTCACCGACAGCCTTCTCCTGTGTACGCTCCTCCTCCAGTGTGGTCTTAAAACCCCAGCGAACCAAGTGACTGGAGTCCACACAAAACCAAAAACTAAAAGACACATGTTTAAACCCCCAGAAACATAGAGGCAAAGATTTTGGTTTTTAAACCACCAAAAGAAGTCAAAACCCAAGATAAAACATATAAGTTTATCCTCACTACAGTAGCTTCTTTTAATGTGACATGTTGAAAATGAAATAACATCCACAATAAGAAGAACGTTAGACAGAAGTTTGCAGGTTGAACATGGAAAAAACTGGATTCAACACAGTTAGTTCTGACGTATTTTGCCTTATGGGAATGCATTCTCCTTTCATAGCCTTGAACTGAACCTGTACAAGCTGCATGATTTTTTCTTTTTCTTCTCTGGCCCTAATACACAGTTTTAGGTCTGGTAAGTTGTTTTGCTTTCACCTGGCCAACCTTTAACTGGTATGAAGATGACACAACACCTTCAGATTTCAAAATCAAACTCATCTGTCTCATAGTAAAATGTTAAAATGGAAAGAATTCCTGCACGATACACCGTAAAATGAAAACGCTAATAAAGAAATGGAAAGAATTCTGTGAAGTGAGACCACAAGCCCAACACATTACTTTAATAACCTCAGCACCTTCATGTTCCATTTCTCAGTTTCTTCCAATGGCTTCTTTCATAAAGACTCAGACATGGAAAAGGAGTGTGAGTAGTGAGATCACATGTGACACATCCTTCAAGCTCTTTGTGTTAAAGATTAAGGACAAGTTAAAGGATTACGTTAAAGCGAGCACTGCTGGAGAGCTCATCCCTCTAATAGATAAAGAGACAGAAGTTTTAATGAAATGTCTGCTCAGTCATCTTTTCATTCTTTATCTGTCCTTAAGTAAACAGAAAGAAGACAGTAACTTCCTTTTGTAAAGTTAAGCTGGATTTACACGTATGCTTGAGGCAAAGGGTAAATGGGAGTCCCGCTGTAGATGCCTATAGCTTCAATTTTGATTTATAGTTCAGCGTTGGATTTCACCCATTGATGGCGCCCCCACAACACTTGACAGATGTATCGTATGTGATCAGGCCATATTTGCTTTAATTATATTCCCCACAGTAACTGTTTCACTTCACTTCATGATATACAGTGACGATGGAGTTACACTCAGGTAATTCGACTTCACCTTTTCCCATTTCTGAATAGGAGACTTTTACTTGCAGTCACTGTGTTTACATTGTTTCGTTCACTGTTGAGCGGGGATCACAGTGAGCAGAAGGTTTGCATTGGAGATGTCTTTGAAAGATGTATGTTCTTGAACAGGAAAAGATATCTGAACCTCTTCAACTTCCTTAACGTTGTCTCCATTATCAACAATCTCTGTTAGAAACTTGTAGGAAAAAAAACACAAGTAGCCAATCACAGTTCTTCTGGTCACCATATGGTATCTCCATCGCCACTGTAGCCCTGAAGTGTAGTTCTACTTTTGAGGAGGCGCACGTCAGCTCCGAGGTAGCCTATGATATAAATCAAGCTAAGTCTCTGCTATAGTTTCATGGAGTTGGATACAGCTGGACTGGGTGGTCTGAGGAAACGCAGTAAATTCACTGTAAATTCACATTTTCTATTAATGATCTCTTCAGTGTTCCTCAACACAGAAACACAAGGGTCTCCTGGATAATTTAACCATACTATAGGTCTATGCTTATGCTATAACTATCGACCTGTGTAACTGTAATGTTATGTATTACTAAGTCAATGTCAGCACTGACAGTGAACAGAAGAAAGCTTCTGCAGATTAGAGAGTACAGCCTTTATGTTTGAACGGGGAATGCGGATTGTGGATATTTCAGTCAGTTAAAAACTTTTTTTTAAATTTTATTACAAACACCAGAAATGTTTGAATAAGACTTAAAAAAAATATTTCAACATTTAAATCAAAATATATCTGCCCTTCACTTTGCTCTTGGCTGGCCAACATGCATAAAATATATGACAAAATGTTTTTATTTGATGTGTCAATAATCATAAAACTACAGTTTAACACAATGTTATGATGTAGGATTTAAATAAACTTCACTATGTTCCCATTACTGCCTGATTGATGAAGTCCCACTTACATTTACTACTTATATGAATAAAAACACAATAGAATTTGCAATTCACTACACTATTAAGATAAAAGGATAATTATGTCAACAACAGCACTGGTAGTCATGTTCATTATGTTTCAAATATAAAGCAATAAGGTGCAGATGACTGCATATTGACTAAACATGTACTTCTTGTTGTTGTTGAGATGTGCATTAACCAACCCTTTTTGAAGCTTAAAAATAAAGTTGTAAGTGGTGTCTGGTGGATAAACTATGTAATGAAGACACCATTTCTAAATTACCTCAAACATATGTTTGTAATGTCTATTCATTTTTGGCTACTAATCTGTAATATGGTAATGTCATCCGATTTTTTGGACGGGCTTTACATTTCGTCAGATGCTCATATCCGCACCACCCAAAATTTATGACCATGGACTGCTGACAACACAAATGGTTCTTCTTGTTGTATAGAGGTTGACATTTTTATTTCTACTGTGTGGAACATGTACACCGACACCCAATATAGTGCAGAACCACATCCTCAGCCGTCTGCATCCGTTTTGTAATATATCAGGGCTCCTGCAGCACTGATAATGACTCCACAGATGTTTATTATCTAGTTTACAGAACCAAGCAGATTCAATCAATGTTCTCCCCACCAATATAACTTTATGAATTGTGGGACAATTGGAGTGCTGATAACTGCTTCATAAATCCCCTCTACAGTAGAGTGAATTCTACCCCCCAAAATTTCCAATAAATGCAAGATTTAGTGAATCTTATAAACCATAGCCTGATAATCTGGGAACAGCGTCAATGAGCACAACACCAGACCTATTTGGATTGCAGGAAAAACAATCAGTGATGTGAATGGTGACTCAGAGGTCTGGAGGCAGGAGACATAAGCCTCATATTTCCATCTGGAGCACAACAGAACACCTTGAGTTTTTTCTTTTTTTAGGATTAGATACATGTTGACACTGAATGCAAATACTTAACCTGTGAGGTGCATGAGTCACATATCCAAACAAAAGGTTTGATTACATTCCACTGGATTCCTTAATTCCTTTCACTGTCAACACATCCTGGATATTTAGGAGTACCTTCATTTACTTTTAAGATATTAGCTTAACACTTTAGGCCCCAGGGAGGAGGTGGAGCCATTATGTCTATTAAAGAATGAGTCATAATAAAACGTGGTGATCTTTGCATCACATGCCTTCTACCCTCATGTAATAAACATTCAGTGAAAGCTGTAATTATCAGAGCAGTAAAAGCCAACTTTATCATAATATTTTCCTCTGAAAGCCTGAGGTTCAGGATCATTTATTACAGTACAAGACAGATCTAAAGGATGATTGGAACAGAGAGACCAAAATGTGCAGAGAACAAAAACCTCAGCTCCTTCTCTGGTAAGAAAAATTGGAAATATTAGACAATTATATGCAGACAAAAATAAATCGAAAAGTAGAGAAGCAATAAAAACAACAATCAGTAATGTCTGGTCAGTTTCTAGATGCATCTCATCATACAGCACTTGAGCTGGAAAATTTCTTCCAATGAGCCGAAGCTCAGAGATCAAAGGTTTCTCTTTAGAAAAGAGAATTTCTCTCAACTGCCAACATGAACAGCTGCTGCATTCATCAGTCTCACAAATCAGACACATGAAGGAACAATCGAATAGTCACCAGTCACACGACATCTTCAATGTTTCTCAGGATGAGGACATATACCAGAGGTCATTTACAAATTCAGCCTGATGTATCCTGCAAACATTTTATCAGGTACAATTAATCAATATCAGTATAATTTTTTGTAGTTTTGGATAAGACTTTTCAGACATTCATCTGATCTTTACTTTTTTCCTCATGTGAATTACTGGATATTCCTACATCTGCAGCCCTCTACAAGCTATTCAAATAAACCTGTGGGAAAAAAAGACTGCTTGCTTGCTTGTTGACAAATTTCACATTTTTGCATGTTCAGCTAACCTGCTATGCAATGACTTTTTAGGTTGTGAGAGGAATTGCAGATACTTGTAATTATATTAATCGGAAGTGTACCAAACACACACTGTGGTCTAATAATACAATTATCATTATAGGTGCAGACTACTCACAATGACTGGTGTTTCTAGAGTAAAGACTGTTTACAGCAAGTTACTTTTTAGCTACTACTGTGTCCTTTTACAGTTATTAAAAACTTAATGGGCAGGATATGTTTTGTTGGTTAGGTCACTATGGAGTAACTTTCATTTTGAAAGTTGTTGTGTTCTTGTTTAACGTACATTCCCAGAGCCAATTAGGCCAGCACACAAGAATGATGATGCAAAATGAAGGACTGTACTCTGCATGAAACCATGGATTGGTTGAAACAAAGGGGGTTTGTCCAGCTACACCCAGATGGTTAACTCACTGCTTTGACACTGCGTCCAATCTTCTATTTATTTCACTTACGTGATGTTACTTTTCTACCGATATTGTGAGCCCACTATATGATCTCATGGGTGGGTGTTCAAGCTCCCAAGCCCCCATGGATGCCTATTTCCAATATTTAGAATTATCAGATTAAAAAAACAAGAACAAAAAAACCCACTATGATATGAATATCAGTATCAGCCTTAAAAATTCCTGCATTAGGTAGACTCATGGTGAGGTGAGGTCATGGTGAAGTCTGAGGATGGTGAACAGACGTCTGTTGTGCAGCCGTTCTGTAACACTTCCAGCAGCAGGTAACATACTGAGCAGAAGGGTCATAGCTCTGTTAAAATGTTTCCTGGCAACAAGACGTTCCTGTGGCACTAAAGCATCAACAACGTGAGGCAATTCCTTGGCACTGTTGTCCTGCATGTTGCCCCGGTGACTCAAAGCTTTAAAGGCTCAGATGGAGGAAATTCTCTTTAACACACGAGCACAACAAGCTCCCGCCAGTCCACAGCCATCACAAACAGACTTCTAATGGGTTGGAAAGAATGAGATCCTGAAGAGAGAGACATCCTGACCGACTCCCACCAGGAACGTAGACCATCTTCCATCAGGAAATAATCTCTAACATTTAATTTGCAGCTTGAATACTGTAATTCCAACAATTACGCCATAGATTTTTTCACTACCACAAACCAAATTCCCTCTTTGGACTATTAAAGCCACTGAATTAAATCTTTCTGTGGCCGACCAGTCAGCTGAGAAGTATGAGGTTTTCATGCATGCAGATCCCCCTTAACAGAGGATGACGGCACGACAGAAGTCCTGCTCCAAACAAAAGTTCAACATTTTAAAGGTTGCAGTTCAACTTCAACAGATTTTCAAGTACGTGACGTGCATTGATTCCAATCACTGTCAAACAACACCATGATCAGAACATTTTAGCAAATCAAAATGATAGGGATGGAAAAATATGTGACAACACAAAAACGTGATTAGGTAGTCCTGTTGCCCGTTTGTACTGTGAGAGAAAATTGAATAGTAGGTTATCATTTGATGTATTTCTTGTATATATCATACATGTTACAAATAATGTTATCAAGTTCAGTTTAGTGTTGGTTCCTCTCTGTGTTGCGTCTATTCTAAACTCAGTTCTTTGCTGTGTAAAATGAGACAGTTGAGTGTTTAACATTTAGTTCATTCTGTTGTACTTTTTTCTGAGCGAGTGGTGACAAACCACAGTTATGCAGATTTCTATGTGTCAATCTGATAAGCCTTTGGGGGATAGTGTTGTTTGTTCTTAATTTTAAATGCTAGCAATGTAATTTTGTGATGCTACTTGGTGCATGCTTGTGTACTGTCATGTATGGTTGTATAGAAAGACTGTTCCTAGGTTAGTTAAACTCTTGACTTTTGTTTCTATGTGAAGGTTGTTTGCTGACCTGTAAGGTTAGTAAACAGATGTTTCAAATTCTGTACATCAGTATTTAAAGGACTGGCTGAGTGCCAACTTTTCAGACAAAGAAAAGCTAGGTGGTATCTTTGTCTCCAGAAATATGATGCATTATACCTCTGATTGTATTATTTGATGACATTATTTCATAACCTGACAATGCTCTCTTTGTGTCTTCATTGAATGATGAAGCAATTTTCCACTACAGTACTGCAGGGAGTGAAATCATTTTTTGGAGGTGAGGAACAGAAAATGGTAATACAACTCAAAAGGTCTAAAATAGAGACGGGGAAAGCTCCATCAGCACAGAAATCATTGTTGTGGTAGAACATCGGCTACAGAAATCTGGAAAAAATAATGAAGGGCAAGACAATAATCCCCTACTCAATGGCACGACAAGACCAACCAACACTCACGCTACCAAAGGGAGTTGATGAGGATACATTGAAAAATCTGCCTGGGGACAACACTACAGAAAATGTTTACTAACCCTCTACCGTCTGCTAAAGAAATATCAAAAGCAGGTGCACTTTTCTTGGATTTTTGGGCACTTTTTCCAATTGAGCTGGTTGCTAATGCATTCAGTCCAGTCATTTTTCTGTCCTGCAATGGCTCAGACATTATATATTATTAATACTATTTGCTCAGTTAATACCTATTAGACCCATTCTAAGAGTTTGTTACTTTCACTTTTATTCTGCACAGTCACACATTGTTGTCATTTAATTATTTTTTGCATCAAATATTGAACCCCATATTCTATATTGAGTTGTATTAAGAAAAAAAGCATATCTGGTAGCAGTAAGATTTGTTATCATTTTGAGATGTCAAGAAACAAACAAAGAACAACAAAGAAATAAATACACTTATATGAAATATTATGAAAGCAAAAAAAGCAAATCATAGAAAATGTTTTCTCTTTGTGTGCAGGTGAAGGTTTTGTCATGATGGCAGCGCTATAGGAAGGTTCATAATAATTGGGAATCATTCTCTGAAAACTGAATATTCACAGCAAGTTCACAGATTATCAGACTCTACTCTACTGTTTATCCATGCAAACAGTATAATAGGATATGCTGTGAGGCTAGTGGTCCTTACAATGTAGAACAAAGCCTGTGTCCTCTCACAGTGTGCAGAAAGCTCCCTTGCAAGTTTACATCAGGGTCCAATCAGATCCTTGCAATGTTTGGGAAAATTGTATCCTTTAATCTTAAAGTCTGGCTCATAACAGGGTATTGTTTCAGCAGTGCTATGAAGCTGTGATTATGAGGAACTGGAAACGAAGTCTGAGGTCTTAACAGCAGAATAATAAATGTGGACTTGCTTACACATCAGATAATAGTAGCTTACACTGGACTTGTATTCTGTGAGACTAGGCAGATAGGCTAAAAGCTTGTAATTTTAACAGCTCAGCTAGGTGTTGAAATTTGTAAACAGTGAAGTGCTTGCTCAACTTGTCCAATTCTTGAACACCTTGACAAGAAACTCTTTCATGGTGATTAGGCAGCTCGCTCACTGCTGGTGAGGTCAAAATGTTGTTTTAATGATGTACTGCTGATGCTTTTTCTCTTTTGACCCAGCTGCAACTTTGTTCTTTACAAATAAAGTTTATTATCATCATCATACAGTTAAGTGGTGTTGACTAATTATTGCTGGTTAAACATCAGTAATACTTTTTAAATGATTACTGCAGCCAGGAACAATATTGATTTTAGCTAACCTGCATTTTGGCAGCACTCAGAGCCCAACTTACTATCACTGTAGTTACACATGGAAAACAAAAGAAAATAGACTTGAAGAGTGAAAATACACTTTGGGTTGTGTTTACGTGTGTGTTTCATGAGTGAAACGAGAGCTAATAAACAGCCTGTGTAGACAGCTGTACTGATTAGAGTATCTGTTCAATCAGACGTGTGCGAGACGGATGACTGGAAAAAAAATGCAGCTGAAACGCCTCTTATTTAGACATGCCATTAGATTAAATCTTTTTCAGAGGTCTTCAGGCCATGATAGGCAGCATTTACAGTGACATGTATACCAACAACATCTAACAGAGAACGCAAACTAGTCCCAAGATCAGAATTAAACAAAATATGATTATGATATAAATGAAATGGCCAATTAGAATAATAAAAGATCAGATCACAAAATACGTAAAGTGCCACCTTAAAAGCCTTCCAATCTACATAAATAGGACCAATCTAGTGCCATAAAACAATAAATTAAATATGGCAAACACATTTATATTCTTAAAAAACCCAAACACCTAAGAGACTATCTCACTGCAAAATATTCCAGAGAGATAACGTGAGGTTACATAACAGGTCTTTTGCCTCATTTAGTGCAGACTGTGGGAAATGTTAATACACGAGTTCGGCAACAAAGGTCAAAGCCGTTTGCACACATTTTAAAAAGTATTTTGGTCAGTCATATTTGCTGGTGTTTGATGGCAGAGAGTATAGAGGTGAGGAGGGATGAAATGCAACAAAGGTCCCCGGCCAGATTCAAACCAGAGACCTTTTGATTTCTTGGTCAGCATCTTTAACTTCTAGGCCACTAGAACGGACGCTTACACATTTTGATGATGGAAAGTGAGGACTGTACGAATGCCTTAAGCCTACAGGAGGTTAAAGAGGAACAGCAGACTTGGCAAAAGTACAAGAAACAGTGAAGAAGAACGGGAGTCTTACTGTTTGACTTGGTGCTCCATGATATACAAAGCTTGTGTACAAAGCATGTAAGCACAGAGAAGATGCATGCTTGAACAGGACATCCCAATAATCTAGCATCCGGCAGCAAGTAGAAAAAACTCTCTGTGCCTTGGGGGGAGAAGTAGCCTTTGTTTGAAAATACAAATGGAATTTCATCTTCTTTCACAAGCTGCTGAATTGAGTCATCTGAGAATGATTGCTAAATATTTGAACAAGGAGACATACTCAGTAGTGTTGCCATGATCTGGAACAATAAGTGGGGGATAGATTAGTCAATGTCAATAGTTTTTACAGATATTGAGTAAACTGAAGTCTGTACAATTTTTATTCAATCCAAACAACATGTTGTATTAGAAATACTATTTCTATATCTGTTTTCCGGGAGAGGTGGGAATTCCTGGTGGATAAAAAGCTTAATTTGCCTTAAATCTTTTAACTTAGGAATTTCCTTCAAACATTACAGCATGTTGAACATGGGAGAGTTCGACAGGCTCCTTGTTGATGAGATGACCATTTACCAGATCTCTGATGGATTGGAAAATATGATTTCTCCACCGAGAAAATGCATTGAAACCAGAACACAGACCCGCCTCCCATTTCGGGTCGTCTGACTGCCAAACCAGGGCATATTTGGATGGTCTGGCTCTGCCATAAGTTGTGCCTCAGAGTGCCGTTACAGCTGGGCTCAGCAGAAAATACCAGCACTGAATGGAAAAAGGAATAGTATAACACGTGAACCCCCGAGGGAGCAATCTACTGTTAGCTTTTCCATTCTTGGGAGGTATTTCTCATTTTTATCTGAAACGTAAAGCTTTGGGGTTTCCTGTTGTGCCTCGTTAAGAAACACATCATGCAGAGCACAACAAAATACAAATAATGGTGATTTGATGTTGCAAAGTATCTCCTGTGTTTCTCCTCTGGCTCTCTTGTCTGTACTTTCCAATTAAAGAGGAACTCTAGTCAGGTCAAGTCAATTCTATTTATCACAAATTCCCCTTTGGCTTTACAATCTGTCCAACACCCTTTATTCTTAGAGCCTCTCTATAATAACACAAAGAGAAAGCTGTCAGTTCTCACCGACTCTGGTGTCAGCTTGTACCACTGTAAGTCAGTATGACTAAACTGCTGAAGACTTATCTGTCTCAACAAGTCTTTAAGCATTCTGGACTTCTTATTAAAACATTTTACCTGTGGGGTGAGATAATAAATAACTCCCAGGGCGGTTTCAAGAATTTTCTTGAAATAAGTGTCAATGTCTTGAAACAAGACAGAATAAGCCTTAGTTGGCTTCACCTACCTGCTAAAGTAATGTGTTTTTGACATTCAGATATAGGTGTCATAACGATATAGATATATAGAACGACAGTGCTCCGTCATACTCTATTTGGCACTGTATTATTTCAATTATCAGTTAATTTCTCTTTTATATTACTTAATTAATCATTTAGTCTATAAAATATCCAAACATAGTGAACAAAAAGTTAATTAAGTTAGTTAGTTAGTTGAGTAAATTGCTTTCATGTGAACATAACTCGGGATGCTTATTCAAAGATTAGATCAACTACTACAAGAACATTTACATAACAAGGTGCATGTGAAAGAGGCTTATTTCACTTAGTATAAAATGAGACACTGGATTGATTTCTATCCTCACTCCCCCCAGAAAACATTTGTATTGTCTTTGTATTTTGACATTTCCATTCCAGGTATAGCATAATCAATTTTAGGGAAAATTGTTAAAGGGGCTCAATAATAACAGTACCAGTGCATCATTCTGCTCTGTTAACCAGTGAAGAACAGATCTACTACTACCTGATGGCATAAAACACTACAACTCAAAGCATCCTCCTCTGGCTTATCATTTTGCTGTTTATCTAAAAGTATTGTGGGTCAACGTGGTCGACAGTTTAGCTCTGTGCCAACAGCCCTCAGTGTAGGAAACATTCATGTCGATGTAAAATATACAATATCGCAGACAGCTGTGATGGGAGGGGAGGTGACAGACCCACCAGTATGTTCTATATAAAGACTTGAGCATTTAGGAGTCTGCAACTAACTATTCTGGCATCACTTCAAACCTCCTGATGAAAAGCACATGACTAAAGACCTAACAATGCCTTCTCAAATCTAGCCCCTGAGACGTGCAGATGGTGTGATCACAGAGAGAGTCAAGAGCTCTTTACTGAAACTGAACCTCTCACCCTAACAGCAGAGGTTTTCCGACAGAGGGGGTGTTCTGGGGGGCGTTTTTTTTTTTTTTTTTTTTTTCTGGAGAGACAGGGTGATGCTGTTCTCTGTTCACTGGGAATGTATTGACTGAGGATCCAACTCTCAGCCTTCCAGCTGGACCCTGCTGCTGCTGCTCAGCTCACTGTGTGGGGTTTAAACCAGGACACAAGCACACCTGACGGCTGAGGTAGGACACACCCTGAATTTATTAACAGAAAGACTTCCTTATCTTTTTAAGTTTATAACTGGTCAATCTGGCATGTTTTATTTCCAGTGAATACAGCATCTCTGGGGTGTTTAGGTCAGTTTACAACACTCCTGCTGAATGCCTGAGAGGTGGTGGAAGTGTTTCAGTGAAGCCACAGGACTAGTCTGAAAATCTCCATTTTCATTGCAGGAAAAACAAATGTATGTTATGATTTGCATGCAGATTTTATACAAAATCAATTTACAGGGCTGTTAATGAGTTTGTGGCTTGTGTTTTAAATGAACTAAATGATGGGTGAAATCTGAAGAGTAGATGGTTTTAATTGAATGCTGTTGTCATTTATATGTTACTTTCCAGCAGTCTTGGTTACAGTTTCCATGAAGTACAATCATTACTGTAAATACAAACACATTTCCATTACTACAAGCACAAAGTAGACAGATCTTACACTGGTATGAGTGCTGATCGATCAACAAAAAACGATCTAGCAATAACTTTGATAATCAATTAATCGCTCATTATCAAAATCAAAATCACAATTAATCAAAGTTAATTAATTGTTAAAAGCAGTAATTATCGACATGCCAAATATTTGCTGGTTCCAGATTCTCCAATGGGAGGATTTTCAGCTTTTCTCTTTTTTATCATTGTAAATTGAATATCTTTGGATTTTGGACTGTTGGTTGGACAGAACAAGACATCTGAAGATGTCATCTTCAGCTCTGGTTAACTGAGATAGAAATATTTCATTATTTTCTGACATTTTATAGACTAAACAGTTTACCTAATAATACTAAAAATAATTGACATTTTTTGAGTGCTGATGAAGGAAGCAAGGCTGGTGTCATCCATCTGGTTTGGATGTTTTGTGAAATCAAACATCTGCAGAACTGTGAACAATTCTGACTGGGAACAAAAACCTGCACCAATCTTACTGGAGGGTAGTTAAAGCTATTGTATCTATGTTCAAAGCTTGTCTGATTAAGCAACAGGAAAAAACAAAATTTCAAAACACACATCAAGAAAACAGCCTCTTTTGTGCTAAATGCACACATGTGGAATAAAAGACAGTCTGGGTAAGAGAGCAAGGGTCTATGCTGAGTGGTATTTGCTGCCGCAGCAGGATGCTCGACCACCACCACATATTTGTGGGTGGACTGAACGCCCAACTGAAGGGCTCAAAATCCATCCAGATTACCAGAAGCACACAACCAGACAATCTCAGTCTCGCTGGCTGTGTGAATGTGTAACTGAGAAAGATATATAAATCATTTTGTGAATCACCACAGATGGTGGATAGGTAAGGGCTGGAGAAACATTTGTGTTGGCTGCCAGAGCTCATTTCCAATCGAGGTTTTCACAAATTCATGGAAACATTGATAGAAAAAAAGAGCAGCTCTTACAAAGAGCAGCACTTACTGAAACTGATCACCACAGGAACTCTGTATGGCCTTTCACCATGGACTGTTTTAGCAATGCATTCCTAAATCTAGCTAATTTAGGGCTGCAAAATTGAAACCGAACTGGAGCACTGAAAACTTTTAAGGGTGGGTCTGAGGTGAGATTAGCACTGGTAAGCATAGCAGCTACTATTAATTTATATAGATCAGACATTTTAGAGTGGTGGTTGCTATTTAGTCTACTATAGCTGTCTAGTAACATCATCAACAGGAGTAAACACCACTGTCATAATGCTAGTATCATGTTACCACAGTAACTACTGTGTAAAATCCATCCCTATAGAACACAGTGATGCAGGACCGTTGGGATATAATAAATAATAGTAACTTGCTAATATATGATCCTTTTAGATTGATGAGTAAAACATGGAATACTACCTGATTCAGAAAGATTTTAAATCACATTTCACAAAAATAACACATTATACCTCAAATTACAGAACCTGTTGCTAATAATAGCCCTTTTCAGACATGGGATACATAACATCGCTGGCTTCATCTATCTGTTCAAGTAATGGCTTTTTGTCCTACAAACATAAGTGTCTTTTACATTAGTGTTCATTATGGCTTTATTCAGACATAACAGGACACTTATGAAAAGTCTTCAGATTTGTGCTGTGTTGAAAGTGAAATGGAAATGTTTCTAGGTCCGACCTAGTAAGATTGTTGTGACTTTTATGCTTATTCAGACGTGAGACCAACATGTTTAATTGCCATCATATTAACGTAGATGGTGCATGCCTGAAAGGAGCTAAAGTCAGACTAAATGACCAAATAGCATTGGTTGGGTTAGCATAATTGGATATTTCCCACTCACCGTGAACTTTATCTGAAACACACATTTCTCTCTGTGTATATATACAAATCAGTTACGTGACTGTTAAGTGTAATATATTGTTTATCCTAGTAAAACTGTTATTTTTGGCAGTTATGTTACAGTATGTGATATGGTGACTTCCTGTTTATATGGTTGATTGCTTTTGATTGGACAGTGCCACCATTTTTTCTAGCAAAAGTCAGAAAAAAACTTTTCTGTGTAGCAAAACTACATTTTGCCGTCTTTCCAATCTCCTTAATTCTCTTGCGTTTCCTTTGGTTTATCTTGTGACCCCATTAAGTGGTCCCACCCCCAGGTTGGGCACCACTGCTCTAAAACATCCAACGGCAGATGTTGATGTGAAGCTGCATTTAAATGGCATTTAAATGGCATTGTGAGTTTGTGTTTTAGACATGGCTTCCCGTGTTCTCTTTTCAAACACTGTGTACGAGTAAGTAGTAGTTTATGTATTTAAAAGCCAGAAAGATGAGGAGATTACATGTCAAAGGTGACCACAGGCTTCCAACAAATGCCTTTGTGGCTAGTAAAATTGTAACTATCACAAAATCTTCAATTGTGACAATCATTACAGTGGGTCATTCATGTGGACAATGTGAACTGAGGTAAACTACAGGGTTCTGCACTTCTGTTCTGTTATGTTGATGTTGGAATAAAATTAAAGAATACTGACAAATATTTCCTCAGTGCCATGGCATCAGTCTAGTCCTGTCTTGAGGTTTTAGAGCTAATCTAACCTTCTTAACCTTTTCCTACACCTCTCCCCTGTTTGGTGTTTCGCTCACCAGTCCTCTAGCAAAATCATGAGGGTCTTCCTCCTGCTTTGCCTGCTGGCGCTAGGCAACGCCAAACCCTACCAGCCAATCAACATCATGGACTTCGTGAAAAACTATGACATAATGATGGCTGATTCAGGTGATGACGACGATGACGACGACGACGATGATGATGACGATTATGATGATGATGAGAACTGTCCAGCTAATTGCCATTGCTCACCCAGAGTGGTGCAGTGCTCCGACCAGGGTGAGAACACACTTATTGTGAACACATCTGAATCCACATTACTGTAAACACACAATGTGTTGTAAACTTTAAATGTGGGACATCCTAAGCTACGTTAATGAGTATTGATTCTTTTATCAAATTATGTGAAGATCTAAGATTAGCTGTATAAGTCTGGTGTTAGCCTATATTTTCTTATTGTCAAAAAAATCACATTGAAAGGCAAAAACAAACAATGTGTTACTCTGTCTCTCAATACTTTCGGACTTCCCTAACCTGTCTGTGGCACTCAGCTCTAATACCATTGGTTCCTACTAAAGATGTAAATCTTAAAAAATGGCTCATAAATATATAGTTGAATTTTTTTAAAGGCTCAGTAATTTCCTAAAAGGACCACAGGACGGTGTGTGTGGCACTGAGTCAAAGTAAACTACAGTGTGTGTGTGTTTACAGCAATGAAGAAACATCTCCTCCAGTACGACAGTGCGGCTCACTTATGTGGTTTCAATGTTTTTTGGAGAATAATGGTTGCCAAACTGTACAGTCACATACTGCCCTGATTTTAGGGTGTGTAAAAATCTTCAAGAATGTCAGAAAATATCAGAGGACAGGGATCCCAGGGTCGCAGAATCCTAGTTGACTGCTTTGTAGAATTATATGCTGCGTTTGTCGACGCACTACCTCACACAAGCTATTTGCATGTGTTTGGTGTGAAAAAGATGTAAAGGGAAAAACATACAGCCATATCATCATATCAGATTAAATCCTACTGTAGGATTAAAGAATAATGAGGAAATATTGACCCTATTTTGTCCTATTACCCAGAAAAAAGCAGCAATTTTATCACAGTATTTTCTCTGCAAAGTGACACAACGATACGTGACACAGCTGGCGTTTGTTGCACTTGGAGTGCACTGACTCACTGACTGTCCTTAATGTCAGTAAACAATTTTATTGCAACATTACTACCTAAGGCCATGTAAACAACTTGGGGGTGACAGTCACTGCCACAGCTGTGGACTTTTAACCAGACTTTAAACTACGGTGCACAACCAACAGAGGCTCATGGCCTCATTTCTGACTCATCATGTATGATTATGTATGTTCTCCTGAATCAGAGAACCACTCATACATCGTTATTTGAGACCTGAGGTAGCAGAGTTTGAGTCAAAAGGACCAGAATGCAAATCTCTGTAGTTTTTACATAACACACCTGTGTGTTATGTAAAAATCACTTTTGGTCCGACAATCACTTTTGGTCCGACGCTTGTCTTTAATCAGGGATTTGTGATTCTGCCAACAGGTCTGATCTCTGTTCCTGAGAAGATTCCTGAAGACACTGTGATAATCGACCTCCAAAACAATGATATCACTGAGATCAAGGAGGACGACTTTAAAGGCCTCCACAAGCTTCATGTAAGAGAAACCATCAGAACTGTTTTACCCTGCACATATTGAAGTACTGAACACCGCAACTTCTTCGTGCTAAGATTAAACATATCTCAAGCAAGTCTCAAGTTAAAGAAGTAAAGAATGACATCAGTCCATCTGATGAAAACAGCCTAAATGGGCAAATAAGTTCCAGTCACATCTCCCCCACTCACCTGAACCAGATATGTGCTGCAAAAAAATTTGTGAAATCTCAAGTTTAAGTAATGTTGATGGTACTGTAGCAGTCAGCATGTACTTATAACGTACTCTAATAGTCATATATCACAAGAAATGGCTGGTTGAAGCTGTGACCTGAGAGATTGGTGTCTATAAGCTTAAATACTATGGATACATGGTGAGATACAGTTAGATATTATTAAGACTAACAGTCAACAACCACACTGACGTCTCTGTGAAGCTATACTTGTTCACAGCAGTGCTTTGAGCTAAATACTAATGTCACCATGCTCAAATGACAATGCTAACATGCTAATGTTTAGCAAGTTATGTTTACAGATCATCCTCACTATCTTATTTTAGCATAGTGGAATGCTAACATTTGCTAATAAGAACTAAACACAAAGTATAGCTGAGGTTCATGAGAATGTCAGTGGATACTGTTAGTATTTGGTCTTAATATTTACAATTACATTCGTTAATTTGGCCAAATCAACATACAAATAAAGTACAATCTAAGCCACCATAGATCAAGGAGAAACCTTCGAGTATAAGTGCATCAATGCTCAGTTTCAAATTCCACCTGACACAAATACCACAAGGTAGTTGGTGCATGAAGTAATACACAAGTGTGCACTCAAGATAAAAGTGAATGACAAAACCATCTTGCAGCTATTAAGGTTACAAGATAAAGAAAAACTTCACTAATATCAGTCCAAATGCAGCCTGCAGCTCTATAAGATGACGGTCCCTCTGTATACTGAGAAGTAGAGGCACTTAGTGTCTGTCTGTTGTTTTCCCAGCTGGGAATAAACTACATCAAGGTCTAAATCTCTGCATTGTACTGTACTGTATCTCAGCAAACACAGCTTTGTGTTACTACAGTGGTTTGTCATCAAGTGTTAAATGGTGCAGCTAATCTAAACCTAAGTAGGGTTAAGTTTCGTTTAGGTGTTATTGATTTTGATTCTGCTCATCGATTCCAGTTTAATCAAATCTTAGTTTTGATTGTAGTCTCATTATTCCTGTACAAAAAAACAGCAAATTATTTTCAAGCCATAAAAAACAGTTCATATCAAACAGATTTTGATTTCCATTTGTCATTAATGACATATTATTTTGTAAATGTGAATGTTCATTCTTGATCTTAGAAACAACAGTTCTATTCAATAGTTACTTGAGCTAGACGTCCTAAAATCAGCAAAATCTGGGGCATAATGACAACGACTGGTACATGAAAACTGCTCCATTCTTATACCTGCAACAGCAAATGCAGCAAAACTTCAGTTTGAATCTACTAAGATTTACTCTGATTCTTTTCTCCCACAACAGGGCCTGTTTCTGATCAACAACAAGATCTCTAAGATCCACCCCAAGGCCTTCAGGAACATGGATCATCTCAGACTGCTGTACCTGTCCTACAACCTGCTGACCGAGATCCCTGCAAACCTGCCTCCCAATGTCATTGAGCTCCGCTTCCATGAAAACAAGATCAACAGAATCCAGAAGGATGCGTTTAGAGGCCTGAGGAAGCTCCATGTGCTGGGTAAGATCTGGTGTCAGCTTCTGGTCCTGCTGTCCACATCTACATCTGATTACGAGTATATCCGGGACTTAATTGTTTATACTTGAATTCAGTCTAATTAATCATCATCATCATGTGCTGGTATTAAATCACTTATGGGTAACTGAGATGACTTTTGTAAAAGTCTTTTTCATGATGTTTTCCAAAGGAACTGTTTTTATAGAAGAATAATTTGGAAATAGACGACCAGATTTCAAAGAGCAAGTGATAAAAGTGTCATCACAATAGATCTTCAGTAATTTCCTGTTCTCTAGAGAATATAATGGGTCATCAATAATCAAACCAGATGTTTTGTGTTTGTCCAAACAGAGCTGAGTGCCAACCCTCTGGCTAACAGTGGGATTGAGCTGGGGGCTTTTAATGGCTTGTCGACGCTGTATGTTGGTATAGCAGAGGCCAAACTAACTGCTGTGCCCAAAGGTACAATATCACTCATCTCATGTTGTGTTGATTTAAAAAAATAAACATTTCTTTCTTCTCAAGTCACCTAACTACAGTCTCACTTACATTGGGCCTCAACTGTACAACTAAATGGAGACATTAACAGTGCCAATGTCTGTTAATATGATGCTTTGATTAAACAAGTTTGTTTCCAAATCATTATTAAAAGCACGTCATGAACTAAAGTTTGATTTACCTTTACATTGGTTATGTTTGGTGTGTTTAGACCTCCCGCCCTCCATCACAGAGCTGAGCCTGGACTACAACAAGATCTCTAAAGTGGAAGTAGAAGACTTCATCAGATATAAAAACCTGCAGAGGTGAAAACCAGACACATTTCATCTTAGAAAATGACATTTTCCAAAGACAGTTAGCCAAAATGTTGTGCAGGCTGTTGTTCAAAACTCCAATTTGAGTGTTTTACTTATATTGAAGTTTTGCTGTCAATCAAGTTCTGTAAAAAAGGTTCAGTTAAAAAAATTATAATAATTTACACTTTGGTGATTAATTTCATTAATCCTAATACATTTAATTTATAGAGGGCTTTTCAGGCTTTTCATAAAAAACAACACACTAAAAGCATGTGAGCACATTCTGACATTTCATGAAAAACATCCACTATTAACATCCAATAGTTAAACTGACTCACCAGAATTTAATAAATAATCCATAATTAAATAAATACTACATCTATGTTAATGCAATTTGTTAACATAAAGATTATATATATATATATATATATATATATATATATATTATTTGTGTCATTTAAGCTGTTGGACAGTTTCAAACAAAAAGTCTACAATTGGGAGTTCCTTCTTTTTTTCTCTCACCATGCAATAGTGTGTAAGTTTGAATAGGAAGTTTAAATATAAGTACAGCATGTTTGTAAGTCTGATATGTAAATTTGTTCTTTATCACTTGTTCATTTCTGCAAAGTTGACTATTTTTATCGATATTTAAGTTTTTATCATGAGTAGTGATACCTGTCCCATACCTTTTGCCATTTTTGCAGGTTAGGACTAGGTTTTAACCAGATCAAGTTTGTAGAAAATGGCAGTCTTGCCAGCATCCCAAACGTCCGTGACATCCACCTGGACAACAACCGTCTGAGAAAGGTCCCACCAGGCCTCAGCTCCCTGCGCTACCTCCAGGTGAGATACTACTGTAACAAATCTGACATTGTCAAGTATTTGATCAATAGACTAAAGTACGTATTACAAATTAAACCCTAATAAGACGTGCCAAAAAAACCTCCAGAGAGAGGCATCCTGATCACATGACCAAACCACCTAAAGTGGCTCCTCTTACTCAATGATCCTCTAACTCCAAAGGAGTAGCTATTCTACTCCAAGCTCCCTTCTGATGTCTGAGCTCCTAAACCTGTCTCTAAGGCTGAGCCAACTAAGACACTCCTAAAAATGAAGGGGAACAGCAAAATTGTTAGCTGTTAGAATGCATTATTCCAACATGTCAGCCATCTCAAATGCATCAGTTTCCTTCAATTCGGCAATCTGGAGTTATAAAATGATGCCCAACTTTCCGACTTGTAATTCAGACTGTTCCAGTCTTGCTGTCCTGGTCTGAAGGTTATGATTTTGGATTTCCGCGGTAGCAGTAAAACAGAATTAGTGCAGAACTCCCAGTCATGGAGGCTTACTGACAAAGCAGAAACATAACTGATTAAAAACATTTTCAAAAATGTTTTTCTGTCTGTTCAGGTGATTTTCCTCCATGCCAACAAAATCAACAGTGTGGGAGTCAACGACTTCTGTCCTGTCTCGACCAATGTCAAGAAGAACCTGTACACAGGCATCAGTCTGTTTGCCAACCCTGTTAAATACTGGGAGATCCAACCGGCCACCTTTCGCTGTGTGACCGGAAGGAGGGGCGTTCAGCTCGGAAACTTCAGAAAGTAGGGAGCGGAAACGTTGCATTTTAGACAGCTCAGAAATGGAGAACTGCCAATATTCTTGTTACAGCATAAGGAAGGAGCTGGACATACTTGTGATAAATAAAAGACAATGAAACTGTATTCCTTAAGTGTTACTATAGCTGTTCAGAAAATCATAGAATTACATTGTTGTATATTAGAAACTGTAGTACATGTTGTTGAATGCTGGTACAATTTTCACAAGCAGGTTCTCGGTCAGGGGGAAGGAAACCCAAAACACTAGTGTGGATGTTGGTGCGGAAAATGAATATTAAATCATAAGCTAAGAAAATGTTTACTGTCAGCAGCAACTGCAGACAGTATACAGGGGTGGACACAGCAACATAAACAGGTGTACATTGTAATGAAATTCAACACAAGAGCCCTGCCTAGCTTTTCCCCCAACTTTTGCTGTATGAACTTACCCAGGAGCGCCTCCTTCTGGTCACTTTCAGCAAAACCACCCAATGACCTGACTTGAGTAGTATTACAAGGTACCACCTTTTTAACAATAAGATAATTTTTAGTTCTTTGCTTTCTAGTTTAAAAATAACATTAATGAGATACAGTTGAGTAGGAAAGTTAGGACGTCTTTGTAAAATTTTCAAACAATAATGAACAAAATAGACATTCCTTTCTTTAGTCATTTCCTTACATATTATATTGAGCATTTTTAAAGTTGGGACATTGCAACTAACATAGAAGAATCACTACAGGCCAGAGCTGTAACATAACTGGAGCCTGAAAAACACTTTAATTCAAACTAAAACATATTTTCCTTCCAGCAGAAGTGTTTACAGTCAATGAATGATGCTGGCATTATTTAGTGCAATAAGTCACTCTGAAGCCCCATGTCCGTCTTTATATGGATGTTTAATATTATCTCACTGCATGTCTGTATTGTCTTTATTAAGAGGCTGAAGGCTACATGTCAGGCTGGATTACATATTGTCCTTCATGTAAAGGTGTACTCGGCAGGGCTGGGGAAGGATAGATTTTCTGTAACTATCTAAAAAAGTCACTCAAAAAGCCACTTCGTTCTAAAGAAATATAGCAACCAATTGAATTACAGTCCTGGTACTCTGTACAGATGCCTGTTATGTCCAAGAGCATCGTTAATACAAACATGTTACTATTTCCCCCAATGTTCTCTCCACTGAAATGGTGCTATATTTATTGAGTATGTCTTTAAATAAACCTGGAACACCTCCCCTGTTATGTCTTGACTTTTGTCGAATTGAGAGTAACATCTTATTTTGTTATTTGAGCTAGGATTGTCATATCACCTTGTCCTCTGGGACAAACTTGTGATTTTAGGCTACATTAATACATTTGACTTGACTTAATAGATCAGACAAAGCTTGAATGAAAAAAAAATCAACTAGTGAGGTATTGGTTGTACAATATTAGCAGAACTATAATGTTGATTACCATGGATCAAAAATCATCAACTCTAATTTAGCACTATTATATGTGTATTTGCATTCTTAGAGGGGCTGCAACTAATTATTAATTGATATAAAATGCCATAAAATAGCGAAAAATGTCTATCAAGCCTTGTTTTGTCCAACAAACAATCCCATAGACCCCATAGATCAGTTTACAATCATTTAAAACAGAAAAAACAGCAAATCCTCAAATTGGAGAAGATGAAACCAACACATGTCTGGCATTTCTGCTTGAAAAATTACTTAAACAATTAATAGAATGTGAAAATGATTGGCAATCATTTGATCAATAACCACTTTGAACTTCTTGTAGGAGATGCAGCTGTGATATTGTCCTTAGGGTGACCTTGTTTAGTTAAGCTCTGGCAGTGTCTTTCCTTTGTAAGTAAAATTATTAGGTGATCTGTTTAGATTAAGACAAAAGTGTGTTCTGCATTCCAGCAAAATGTTGTCACTGGGACCTCTTTTGGTTTCCCTGGTAGGAGGCTGATAAAGAGGAGTCGAGCAATGTCTTTAGTCACCAGCAGATGTCACTGCACACTAAAGGATTACATACTGTACAATTCTCTGGGTGCCAGTGGAGGTCTGGAGATCCAGTAGAGGAAGAAGACAACCATAGTGATTGATTCAAATTTAACAAGTCAACAGTGTTGAGAAACTGTGGCCTCTTGGACGACTGCTCCTCCATTCTACAGACAACAGGGGCCTGACAGATTTGGTATCTCTGGAAATTTTTGGATCTGCACTAGAATTTACAATAAATTATCCAGGCTTGAATAATGTCTGGCCAAACAAGCATAAAGATGTGTAAAGATTGAGCCACTGAGCTGTCTAGAAGGGTTGATGGTAGCCACGATTAAGGTATTACAGTCCTGGATTGTCATCACAAATTTGTTACATGAAGAATGTTTAAAATCTTCTTACTGACTTTTAAAGTGTAAAAGAAAAAATACACAAATATCCCCCCAAAAAACCAAACCAAGAAAAGAAGTTATAAATCTTGTGCCTTAGATTTCACATGGTTTGTAGTGACTTAAAAACAAAAGTTTGACATTTTTGGAAATACACTTCTTTGCTTTCTTGCTGAGAAGATCAACACTACTCTTATGTCTGAACAGTAATTACTGTATGAAGCTACAGCCAGCAGCCAGTTAGCTAGACAAAGCACAAAGACTGGAAATGGGGAAACAGCAAACCTGACTCCTGAGCCTGACTGTCCAAAGATAACAAAGTCTGCATATCTACATTGTTACTCTTTGGATTTTGTATGGATTAAGTAAACAAGATATAATGCGTTAATTAGTGAGCTTTAGTATTTCTGGTAGGCGGAAAGAAAGCAAATAAGCATAGTTCCCAAAATGTCAAACTATTCCTGTAGTGGAAGATAACTCTATCTGTTAAGTAAATTGTTTTTAACAAAACAATCGTAGTGACAAGCTTTTGCCAGAGCTTTCAATCATATCACACAGTCTTCATTAACGGATGGAGTTTGTTCAATTGTTGCTCATCATCATATTTTTTTGTTACTTTGCACCCACCTAATAATCATTACCCCATCTTAATAAATCACTAGGAAGATTGCCTACCAGTTGGTGAATCTGTATTTTCTATATTCTACCAGTAAAGAATTTTATGAGTCGCTGAGTGAGTGAAATGTCCATGCTCCCTGTAATGGCCATCCGGGACTGTGATATGAAGTATGACAGTCCTGGGCCACGGATAGGTTGAAAGTAGGGGTGCTATTGACTGATGATTGATTAATCATTGTTAAAAATTGAAAACCTATGATATGGAGTGGCATGAAAGTTTTCCTTAAGACAGTAAGGACGCAGTAAAAGTTGTTGCCTATCTCGATGATGTATTGGCAAATGTATCTACAGACCTGAAAAGGCAGCTGTCACTGGAATCTTCTCATTTAACCAGCTCACATCTTTTTTAATTCTAATTCCTCCTTTCCCAATATTTCAAACTCATCCACCAGCAAAAAAGGTGCCATAAGGTGTCCATATGTAGACCAATATTTAGTAAACAGAGGGCGCACACGACTCAGCCCTTACCGCAAACTGGAGATCTGTTCAGATTCCTAAATAAAAAACAGTAAAACTTCAGTCTTGTCAGCAGATTGGAGCTGCACATTTTATTTTTCCACTTGATAATGAGTATTTGTCAGCTTCAGCAATTTTACTGATAAAAGTATGGTTTGGCTTTGAGGGTCCTGCATGTTTAGACTCATAAATGAAGTCCTCTACAAAAGCCTGTAAGTTGCACAAAATCGTCTTTAATCTTTATTGTTTTTTGCCATTAGTTGAATAAAGACAGATGGGGCAAAAGCAACATTTTATAGATGGACAGTATTATTCTGTTTTATATAATTTATATTCTGATTTAAATACCTAATTTGCTGTTTGTGCTATTAAAGTGGCCTCTGTTAATTGTTTAAACCTGCATTTACTGATTTTTTTGGCCACTGGGGGGCAGCAGAACAAGCTATAACATTGACATATTATCACATTTCAACAGTTGCTTATTCATATGTCTAGGAACGTTAGCATTCATTTTGGGGTGGTGTTTGTGTGCAACTCATGAATTAAAGTCCAAAGTCTCCCTTTAGCTCTGGTTTGGTCCTCATCAATATTTAGCTATTTCGCTGCTAGATGTTCCACTTTCTTCAACAGCTAGCTCTAAAGTTGTCTGTCTGTAGTTTGGTGCTGGGCAGGTACTGTACAGTGGATTTATCAGAGCTTGTTTGCTAAAAATAGCTGCCTGCTGCTGCTGGAAACAAGGTTGATGAGAGAGTGAATCAAAACAGCAATGTTGTGGGCCGTAAGACCAAAACAATGAGCATAGATGCCAAAACACTCTGTATGAGCCGAGTGGAACTACAGAGTTGGTGATAATTCTCTGTGAGTTCATCACCATGAACAATGGATACATTACATTTAGTAATCGATCCATTGTTAATATGGAATGTTGATAAGAGCAGGTTCTAATAAAACTTATAAAAAGCATTTTTATCAGCTTTTAATGATTAATCTTTTATTATTCATTAACATGGTTAAATAAAGGTCCCATAAAATGGCATCACTACTTCCTTAATGTGATGCAATTCTTGTTGTAGTAGGTTTGTTTGGAATAAGTTTGAAATGGATCTTGTGTAAACTAATGGGATGTCAGTTGCGGAAAGAAAGGCATTGTGATTTAACAATTTTCCAGTAAATTCAAGTGCCCATTATATTGGACCTTTATGGAGGTTGCTTCAAAATTATATCGTAGCTGAAGGGCTCATTTTGGGAAGTGCTGATTGTTGATGCTGGACACAAAAAGTTCTTCATTCTTGCCCCTCTGACAAAAACAATTCAAACGCTGAAAAACACACACAGGAATGATGAATGTGACGAAACCAATGTTAAAACGTGACAGCCTGTGTGTATTTTCTTTGCCCTCTCAGTCTCTCTGGGAGGCCCCTGTCAAACAGCAGTCAGCTTCCTGCAGACTCCCAGAAAACGAACACCTGCCTAGCTGCTTCCATCAGACCCAGGTCTACCTGAAACTGATATCTTCCAGTGCACAGAAAATTAGACCGAGCTGCAGTACAGTACCAGGAGGTAGTGCTGAGGAAACTTTGCTTCTCAACTGTTTTGTCTTTTTAAATGAAAGCTCAGTGTGCTGTGGGTGGGGTGGAGGGGAGCTGCCTCTTTCGCTCTTTCTCCAGGAAACATATGGAACAGATCTGCTGCTTGGCCAGACCTCGTTCTGCCACGTCTCACAGCACACACACACACACACACACACACACACACACACACACACACACACACACACACACACACACACACAGACACACAGACACACACACACACAGAAAATGGTCCTTAACTTCAGGGCTTTTACCTCTCCTCACCCTCTGATTCTATTCCTCTGTCTTCTCTATCATCTACATTACTCTTGTCATCTCCTCTCCTGTCATCTACTTTGTCTTCCATCCACAACTTCTCTCTAACAGCTTTCCATCTTGCATAGACAAGTCTTTCAGCTAGACTGAAGTTAATCAGAAACTGATGAACGATACAAGGATGGTCTACATGTTAAAGTAGTAGTAGTTATATAACTGCCTCCTTCAAAGTGTGACCATAACAGGGTCATAACAGCTCAACAAGATCAGTCATATTCCAGGCATATTCCAGGGGCTTAATGAAACCAGCTGAGAAATGCAGCCTTCTTTTGTCAGAATTTGCATGACAGTTATTGTATCCTAATTGCAACAGTGAATCAGTATCCAACAATCCACTGAGTGTTAGTCACTTTGCAGTCATTCCTTATCAATTTATGGTCAGAAACTTGTCACACTCCCAAGTTATACAAGGTTTCGCACGGCGTTTTACAGTGGAGCGCCTCACTTGAAATAAAGAGCAGCTTCGTCAGAAGAAATTATAAAATGTGCGAGGAGGTCATGTGGCTCAGGTCCTATTTGCTTGGCAGCACCTGGAAGTTGCTTAATGTCCTCCAAATTATATTCTTCATATATTTTATCAATGTATCATAATTTTGTCATCCTGTTTTTCAATACTGTAATTTTGGTCTGGTATATTCTGTACACACAACATCTATTGCATATCCATCCATCCTTTGTCGCTACTCCTGTGGTTTCTTCCATTTTTTCCCCATGAAAGGGTTTTTGGGGTTTCGAGGGTCTAAGGATGGAGGGTGTTTTATGCTGCACAGAGTGCCCCCTGAGGCAATGTGTGAAATTGGGGTATATAAATAAAAATTAACTTGACTTAACAACACATTGCAAAGTCTGAAGAAAAACAAAAGCTTCTGTTTGCCACTTTCTGCATTTGCTTCCCTTGGCTACCGCAGTGTCGGCTAACTCGATGGTGAGTGGGTGGTAGCAGGCGTCCTCTTGCATTGGCAACTGTGCACTCAGCTCAGTGTTGATTTCAATTCACATACATATACAATACATAATTACAGACAGAAACTAAACCAAAATACTTCAGGGATATCATTAATATGCCATCACAGCCTCAACAAGTCCTTTATTATCAGCTCTTCTTTCTATCATCCCATCCTTGGATCTGCCTTCTGACCAGCTTGTTTTAGATAAGACCTGCCAAAGGCCTTCTTGATGATTGGTGACTATTTGGGAGAAATGACAACTTTTGACCATAATCTGATTCTGCTACATTTCTTTATCTAATTCTATGTAGGGATGGGAATTGTTAAGATTTCATTGATACCAATGCCATTATGGATTCTGCCTATCGGTCCGATTCTTTATCGATTCACTTACTGATTTCTGATCAATTTTCTGTGTGGAAAAAAAGTAGGCCTACACAGGGTTTCAGCGTCAACACATCTGTTTTATCTCCTCTGGTTATCAATGACCTTGCATGCTGATGAATATATGAAACATAACTGGTAGATAACATTAATTTGAAAGCATCATATAGTCTGCTGTCTGTATGAGAATAACAAAATGAGTGGGAGGAGGAGTGCTCCGCTGTGTTATTTACGTCATGTCTCCAGCAGTGGAGAAAAGCCTCTCTGCTGCATCATTAGCTCCAGTGAAAGCCATTGATATCTAATGTGCTGAGCAGGCACAGGGTTTTTGGGATGAACCAAACTGAGCACCAAGTTATTTTCTTCTTATTTTCCATTCTCTTTTCTTTTTCTCACCTCAGAGTTGGGGTAAGTTGTTTAATGCTGCAGTGTGTGTTGGTCAGCCAGCGTTGTTTGTTACTGCTGATCGCTGCTCTGCTCTCCTAATGTTAGTCTCTGAGTGACGGTGTAGAAAGTTCACAAAGTTCACAGTATACTTCACGTTCGTCTTGCAAAGCTAATTACTAATCATTAATCATTAAATGCCTGCAACCGCTGCCTTTTTTGAAGATGAATTACAAGATAGCTGAAGATAACTGTAGCGTGTGTTCAATGTAGGCACTCCAGAGGCTGTACTGCCTTCGCAGTTGAGTTGCACTTTTTTTGTTCTGTCAACATCACATGCCTGGGCATCGATAAGAGGAACTGATAAACTCAGAGGCATACAATTCCAATGGACTGGACAATTTGGAACCGGTTCTCAACTGGAACCGGTTCTCGGTTCCCATCCCTAATTCTGTGCTGTTGTGGTGATGCAATATTCTCACAAGGAAGAAAGTGTAAAGTATCATTCAGTCTCGTCTTTTTACCTCCTTTTTTTCGTTTACTCGGCTCCTCCTCACCAGATCACAAAAAGTTCTTTCGGGTGAAAAGCTACTAGACAAATCTTTTTTTTTTTTTGTTCTGGTAAAAACTGTAAATCCGTGATGTGTCCTGGATTTATTGCACCTTCTTGGGAACGTGTCTACTTTAAAGGCTGTTTAACTGCCTGGGGAGATAAATCAGCCATCCCTCACTGCGGTTCAAATATTTGAAATCCAGATACTACAAATTCAAATCACTTTTCCAAGCTCCTATCCTCTCCACATCTGTCCTCCTCTCATTCAGCCTCCCATAACTACAAAATAACCGTCAACTTTTTTCTCATCAAGGATCCCTTCATATATAAGCCATACGGGGCACACCATATCTGACTGTAATTACATCACAGCCTCAGGTGATCTAACTGTAGATGGTGTGTAAGCCCCAGTAGCTCAGATGGACTGCACAGAGGATCAACTTTGTAATTTTATAGCTTTTATAATTCCACTGCCTCATTTTAAACTAGTCTAAAAATAACAGTATTAAATTTACTACTGCTACTATAGTTTAGTCTTCTTTATATCATCAGCCATGTTGTTTCTAAGTTCATAATCCAATATGACATGTCATAATTATTTTACTTTTCACTGACAACTTCAAAATTGGATGCATTTTTGAGGTAGTTGGAGCAAAATTAGAATGACTCAAGTTTGATGATGATTGGGTGTTTGATTCCCAGTGTGTCAGAAATGCTTCCACTCAAAGAAACGCTGGGAGAAACGTTGGGATTTCATGGTTTAACTATTATTTTTGACATGTTTGTCTTCAGAGGATGCAGTGAATTACCTTGATTATGCTGTGATCCTGGAAGAAGTTGGTTACAGGTCCAAAAAGAGGCAGAGGAGGCACAGAGGGAGCTCAAGTTTCCAGAGCATGAACTGAGGACTAAGTGGGTAATGGTAGAGTCATTAAGGAGGAGAGGGCCAATGCTTTCAGTCACTCCTCTGATTGGAGCGCCCAAAACCTCATCAATCACTTCACAACTCACTGATGAATTCAAGGCTACTGAAATATCACTCTACCTTCAAATTCTCATTAACTTTCCAGTAAGAAGTATGTCAGCGTTTCTTTTTCGAAGCTGATTATCCATCTTTTAAAAGACTTACATGCAAACCAAATAAGAATCTTTAAGATCAAAATGATGTATTACCTAAAGAAAAAAAATAAGATCCACATATGTGATAAATGTTTGCTACGAAGTACACATAACTGCTATGATGTACGCATGACATCCACTTAAACACAGAAAGTGGCGAGGTCAACCACAATGTATTACTAAAAAGACTGAAAAAATGGGTGTGACTACAGGATAGAGACTACTTTGTGTCGATCGTTAATTAAACATCTGAGTAGGGCTGTGACGATAAAAGCATTACCGCGGTCATGTGATGCCTACCATGGAGTTGAGCTCATTACAGTGGAGACATAGGAGGCTACGTGATGCGTTGACTCTGTGTTGCCTTGGGTTGCTCTGAGCGAGCCGGCATCCAAGCTAGTCCGCACCATTGACAATAAACCAGATTGGTGGTAAACCGTCAAACCACAGGGAAACATTGCTTTTTCACCGTGGTAAGAAAAAAAATATACCGTCACAGCCCCACATCTGAGCAGACAACAATGACATGAACTTGGAGTTCCCCAAGAGTCCACTCTTAGGCCTCTTCTTTTCAACATCTAGATGCTCCCACTGGCTCAGAATATGGAAAGCAACATAACTTATTACTCAAATTATGCGGACGACACACAGATTTATATGACATTATTACCAGGTAGCTATGTTCCAATACAAGCACTCAGTAGGTGGGTTGAACAAATCAATGACTGGGCATGCCAAAGTTTTCTAGTTTTCACATGGACAAGTAGACTCCACTTCTATAATGGTGCATTTACAGGTCTCCCTAAAAAGTTAAACAGGTGCTGCTTGTATCCTCACAAGACCAAGAAAATAGATCACATCAGCCCAGTTCTCAGATCTTTGCACTGGCTTCCTGTATGTCAAAGAACTTATTTCAAAATACTACTATTGGTTTATAAAGCACTAAATGGTCTAAAGCCAAATGACATTTCTGATCTGCTGCTATGTTATGAACCATCCAGACCTCTCAGATCGTCTGGGACTGGTTTGCCTTCTGTCTCCAGAGTCAAAAATAAACTTGGAGAAGCAGCAGTTTTTATGGACGACTTATCTAAAACAAACTCCCAGGAAACTTGCAGTCTGCGCCAGCTCTTACTGTAGTTCTTTTAAAACAAGGCTGTAGACTTTTCTGTTTGCCGCTGCTTTCAATTAAATTAAATTCGGGACCATCTATTCATATCTTGTACGGCTTTAACTTGTTTTATTTCATTTTAGATTACATTTATCTTCTCTTTTATTTTATATGTGTCTTATTATATTCTCTTCATTTTCTTTTAATTCTTGTGTTTTATGTCTTATTAAATCACTTCAAATTGCTTTGTTAGTACTAATCCCTCACTGCACAGGAAAACTGTGTGTGCACAACTGCGGTGAGTACAGTAGGTCAAAGTTGAAGCAGGCAGTAGGTTTGTAAACTCGAATGTCTACAACAGACAGTTTGTGTAAGAATTTTACCGTTCACCTTTGATTTGTCTTCCACATAAGTTTGTCTAACTTTTTGGTTTGCTTCCATCCTGTCTGATTGTCTTGCTGGCTGTGTTTCTTGACCTGTCATTCTTCTTTTTAGTAATGTTACAGTATTCCCAGATCTCAGCTGTTACTGATAGAAATCATGGACAAAACTATGAAAATAAAGCCCACGTTGTCATAAACTAGATTTATCCTTTAACAGTATCAGTGAAGACTTGGCTCAATAAAAATAATTAATAATGGAATCAGAATTCCTTTCTATCACTAGCCATATCCATCATTCATCTATTCAAAAGTTTCGGCTGTAGGCCTATTATGTTGTTGCCGCTGCAGCTATCACATCTGTAGGGTGCCCATTAAAAACTAAGAGGCAGCATGTTCACATTAGACGTATAAAACTTTCTCTGAAAAAGTACATCCACACTAAGCTCATTTTCTCTCCGCTTTGGCCGACTCATCCACACTGAACACATGAATCTTAAAATGCCTCAGTGTTTTGGGGCACGCACAGGAAACATTTGTCTTTTGTTTACTTTTAAAACAGTAGACAAGAGACTTAGTTGATTATTCTTGCATTTAGTTTTCTCCATTAAACTTGAGCTGTCTGCTTAGTAACAAAAACAGAGAGAATACAATAAGAGAAGCGCGGAAAAAAAAATCAAAGGTCTTCACAAGGATGAAGAAAGTAGCTATTTTCCTGGTGTTTAGGCATTTAAGATTGAATGGAGATCTTTACTAAAACAACTGAAATACTGTGGAAGCACATCATCTTCACATGTAAACAGCGTTGTCAAAATAATCCAGATTAGTGTGAATATAGTTATTTCAACTTTTGGGAGTCACTTTAGGGTTACATTTCTGAATGCACATGGGGAAAAAAATCATTGGATTATTTTGGGCTATGGCCAGGACAGTAAGACCCTTTTATGTTATTAGCCTTGTACATTTTGTGCAAAGTTAACAGTTACAAGACCAAGCATAAAAAGACAATAATTGCAAATCATCATCTTTCTCAACCGGCACAACATTATGGTTTTGATTTTTTTTGTGCATGGCAAATCCTGAACTGTTACTGCCAACAAACCCAAACAACTAATGAGTCATCCCAGACTGTTGCAAGTTGATGGTGTATGTTTCACTTTTTTGTGTGTATGTGTGTTTCTGGACAATGAATGTGTGTTGAGTGAGCGCTGACAGACTAAATGTTCAATTTTCTCCAACTTTTAGGGTTTTTCTTTTTTGCTGTGATTTTGGCATCCCGAAGTGTTTGATTCCTTTCTGAAAATGTTCGCATCCAGAGCAAAGCCAAGGCTAAATGAGGCCAGTGAAATTAAAATATTTAGAGGCAAGTACTGAAAGGCCTGTTTGTTCATGAGAGAGAATCCCAGCAGTGATGCTTTCTACAGGGAAAAGACTGACATGAAAAATGAGCAACAAGGACCACGAGCCAATTGCTGTCTGGCTCTGGAGTGTAAAATCCTGGCCTATGATGAATGTGTGTGAGTGAGAGAGAAATAGAGAGAGAGCTGCAAGTAGTTAACTTCATGCTAAATTCACCTTTGTCCAGTTGCAATGTCTCTATGACACTCATTGGAACTTAACTACGAGTAATCAAAACATTGTCAGAGTGACGTTTCAACTGGTGAATAATTCAGGTAAAAGTGGACAAACTGCAGACTATTGACAAAAATGAATACTCACAACAAACTGTTTAATAAAAAAAAGAGAGAGTAATGTAACTAGCTAACAGAATAAAACACGTCCATTATTAAATACTACGACAATCATTCACTGATTGAGTTTGTGGTACTATTTCTCAACTAATTATCAAAATGTGTATTCATCTATGATTTGCAATGTGGTGGTTGTTGTTACACTTTCAAAAAGTCTGTGTATTTCTAGCAAGCACACAAATGATTCTAGAGCTGTTTCATAGGAGTGTTAAAGTGTCTCTGAATCAACCAAATAGGTCATAAGTCAGTTTCTACCGGTTAATGTTCCATTCTTGATCATCCTGTCAGCTCGGGATGACCAGAGCCCTCCTGTCTCTTGCTTCTATCACAATAAAGTATTATAGAGTCTGAATTCAAGGTCTTCTAGTCTTCTCTGCTAGTGCAGCCTGGATTTGATTTAATGAGTTGATTTAGTTATATCTTAAATCAAGCTGCATGAATGTAAACACAAATGGTGCAAGATGCTGGTCCTTAGAACCAAATAAAGGATATATTTAATGACAAAATTGAACACAAAATGTGTGATATAGGTATACTGTTACATTAATAAATGCACAAGCAAAGACATGAGAGCAGAAATACAGACACAGTGAGACAGACTTCGCCAGAATCACAGACACTGTTATTTTAGCCAGTAGCGATCTTTAAGCCAGAACTTTTGAAGAGCAGTCCAATAAAAAGAGATTTTATCCAGATGGAGTCTACGGCTGAGGAGACAGCCGTGTTCTCCTCATCACAATTAGCACAGAGGGAAACATTCAAGACCACAATGTCCTATTAAACAGACATAATTACATTAACATGGGAACTTCCCAGAATTCCCCTGCCTCCTCAAACACATGAAAAACGCATTGACTTTAACCACAAACAATAATATAGATGAACTGTAACTGTAGTAGGGAGGAGACGGAGTAGGCTACTATACCACTGGACGAGCATGATTCATCATCTGAAAAAAAAGACAATATACAGTTTTTACAGGCCAATACTGTACTGCACACCGGTTTTCCTCAAAACCTAAAAGTTACAGAGTACAATTGAAATAGAAAGAAGAAGCTGGTCTTTCCAAATACTGATGAATTTATAGCAACTATTTTAATAATCGTTTACATAATCATCATTTACATAATTTTTCAAGCAAAAATGCCAAACATTCCCTAGTAACTGCTGCTTATCTTCTGTTTTCAGACTGTTGGTCAGACAAAAAAGCGTCTTACAACATCACCAGCAGAAATTCTACTGCAATTAATTTAATTTAGTCAAAATATTTGCCGTTATAAATGCTACAGTGATAAAGCCTCTATTCATTAAGGCATGAGCACTGAGTTTTAAAAATCAGCTCCTAGTTGCATAAATCTTTACAAATTATTTTTCTTGGTGTATCTGAATCATAGATAGAGCCCATTACAGAATATGTATCATAATACCACTGTGATTGAAGGAAACGCATTGTGATGAACTGCAAAAATTTCTACAAACAAAGTAGTCAGTAATCTACAAAAGTCTGCGTATATTCAGCAAAAAATCTGCTAATGGATTAGGCAAAAATGATTTGATAAGATTTCTTGAAACTTGCATAAAAATCAGGCCACTATGAAGCGCTATATGACCTTAAAACTAATAAAACTTATCACAAGTAATTAGGGCGACTATTATTATTATATATTAATAATAATTATTACCATTATTGACTAATCTGTCAGTTATTTTCTCGATTAATCCTTTGGTTTATAAAACATCAGAAAACAGGTGAAGTGTAACCTAACGTGCCAGATGGTTTGTTACACAGAACTATCTGAGAGGTCGTCCATGGAAACAATTTGGAAAACTGCAGGCACTTTCAAAGAATACTTGGCAGATGATTGGATGAAGCATCTGTTTATCACTGTCTTACCTTGCGAGGCAGCTGGATTTGCGAGATCGCAAAGTCACATGAGAATCTTCATATAACTCTGATTGGTCCAAACCGCCGGTGATTCGGACACAAGCACATAACCTGAATCCTGACAAGATAGATTCTGACGTGATCTTGTGATGTTATAATCTCGCAAATCCAGCTGCCTCGCAATGTAAGGTGAAATGTACATCACAGTATTTTAACACAGGGTTATGTCATCAAATGTCTTTTTTTGTCTGACAAACCCAAAACCTAAAATATACAATTTGCTATAATGTAAAACCAAGAAAAGATGCAAATTCTCACATTTGAGAACCTGAAACCATCAAATGTTGGTATTTGTTTTGCCTGGGGAAAAAAAGAAAAGAATTGATGCTGAAAAAAGTTGCTGATTAACTATTAACTAATTAATTATTCGACCGATTTTTGCAGCTCTATACGCAATGGAACTTAAGAAATTCAACAATGTGACATATGATATAATTACCAGATTATTGAGTTATGAGTGTAACAACCACACAATCCACTTCCAGACTTGTTTCTTGTCAGCTCTAGCATAAAAATAGATTGAATATCGTAGAAAAGTCAAGACCAGTTACCGTGAAACAAGCTCAATAATCTAATGTAAATGGTCATTGAAGAAATTGTTTATGTTGGAGGAGAAAACATAAGATTTAATAATCCAAGAATTTATTACAATGTGATGACAGTACCCAATAGTGACTGGCCCTGTAACTGCCAGCACTCAGAGCCAGTATAACCCAGTTTTTTCCAATACAAAAGTCTCTCATTGTTTTTCTAGGCAAAGTCTAACAGAAGGAATTTCTGGATAACAAATTCAGTAGTCATTAGAAGAAAACAACTATCCAATACCACCCAAAACTGGAACCCAGAGCTTGAAATCAACTTTTTTCCTCAGTGTCCCATAACTGCCCCAAATTCTACTTTCAACTGTCCCAGATTTAATAACTATTGAACCATTGAACCAAACTGAAGTTCTTTTTTTTTCCATTCTAAATTTGCTGCTCATCAAACCTTTCCTTCAGACAAGTACAATAGGTTGTACACAATTACATACATTTTAAGAGTGCAAGTATTATTTAGACACTTTCATACACATTAGATGACATGTAAGAGAACACATTACAGTGTTCAATTTTCGTGACCATTTATACACAGATCCAAATGTTACATACCTCGCTCCACTTACCAAGGGTGCAACATGTAGGGAAAATACAGACTCGGCTGCCCTCGGGTCTAGTGCTGCTAGCTTGATGAATACACCTTCTCTGAGCTAAAAATAGCACAAAGATGCAACAAAACCTAACACTGCGCAAGTTTCAAAAAGTTACTACGAATGTAAACATATACACATGCAGCATTAATGAGTAACTAACATTACATTTCTAAATTGTATGATGTTAACTTACATGTTACAAAGATGTTTTATGGGGCGAGCGAAAATTCAGTGTTGAGTCATATGTTTAGCTATACAGGTTCCCATGTAGGTGTATGTCAGAACAATACACCTATGTGAGTGACTGACCATGTACGATTGAAAGAGCTAGCCGTCATTTGCATTCACTGTAGGACTGTTAATATGTCACTTTATTAAGTTTTAATATTTTTTCAGGTGAGAAGTAACCATTTAGATACCCAATATGTGGTCAGTTTATCCAAATAAAACCTATTTGGAAATCTGTCCCAGAATTGTCCCAGACATCATGGGCCCTATTTTAACGATCTAAAGCACACGGTCTGAAGTGCATGGCGCAATTGCATTGAGGGTGTGTCCAAATCCACTTTTGCTATTTTAACGGCGGAAAAATGGTTGATGCACCAGGCAAATGTTTCAAAGGGGTTGTCCATAGTCTTCTAATTAATCATGGGTGTGTTTTCAATGTAACATGCAATAAACCAATCACAGTGTCATCTCTCATTCCCTTTAAGAGCCAGGTGTGTTTGCACCTTGGCGGATTGCTATTATGACAGCGTATTTGCCAAGTAGTAAGAAGGAGCGCTTCTCTGCAGAGGCAACGGATCTGCTCATGTGCAAAGGGAAAGCGCACGATCCATAACGAGCACACTGCTGCTCCTGGACCCTCTCGTGGTCAGCCCCAGACCACCAGTTTAAGGTCCTGTTCATTAATTTGTTGCAAATTTATCTGCGTATGGTTTTTGAAAAGGTTTATTTTTTTAATTACAGCTTTGGTTTCTTTAAAATCGTTTTGTTCAGTCATGGAGTGACAGGTCAAATCAGCAGGGTTTTAATTGCTGAAAGTATGGAAACCTGATCACTGTACTCTCAAAAATGTTAAAGAATATTTGTTAAATATTGTTCAAAAATTAAATCATTAATTTTAATCATGTTAAGAACCATCAACACAGTTATCAGGACTTGATCAGCTCTCCTAGGTTCTGATGTGGCTGCTGGTAGCAGCTAGAAGCTGTGCAGATTTATTTCCTTCGTTTAATCATTGTTTTCACCTCATTTATTTCCTCATGTGTTCCTCATGTCATCATGTATTGATGCAGGAAAGTCGATCTGTGTCTGATCCGTTGTTGTCCGCCTGTTTAAATACCTACATGTATTGCCCACGATTTGGTCAAATAATTAAACGATTTAATCCATCATTATCATAGTTAATTCATTATCATAGTTAATTCTGATAAATATTATGACTAAGCGTTATGACATGCATTTTTAAAATATATTAATATACAAAATAATCTTTCACATTGTAATCCTTTTATTTGTTACCTTTTGCATGTTTGTGCGCTGCTACGCATCCTGTGTGTGTAACTAGCAGAGTGTATGTTGTGCACCCGCCTGTGTAAGTGCATATTACTGTCCTGAAAATGCGCCGTTATAAATAACAGTGAAACATTGCACCATTGACTTTAGACCAGGTTTTTGTTGGTCAATAGCGCAATCGCTCTCTTCTGCCTCAAGATAGCAATGCGCCGACAATGCGCCTGACCACACCTTACTTTTAGACCAACACGCCCATGGGCGCACTGATGGGCGCAAGTGCCATTGCTATTTTAACAACGTGGGCACTGGACGGGAATATGACAACTGCGTTGGTCTTAAAATAGCAAAGAGACTTGCGCCGTGCTTAGTGCCGCTCTGCACCAGGCGTAAGACAGGGCCCCATATCTTTGTATCCCAGTTGATATTTTTATTTTCCCTGGGATAATGAGACATCCTTAATTTCGAACACTGCTGGAACCCCATCAAAGACGCTCTCCATATGTCCCATTATGCTTTGGTCCACACACTCATGTAGATCACAGACCTACAATTAGTCCCATCACACTGTGATTGCCCTGTGAATTACTGTCAAATGCTGCCATACACACAATTATCTGAAAAAGAAATGGAAAGAGGTAGAATTGGTGTGGAAATTACTATTGCAGTCACAACAGACAACGCAAATGTATGGTCAATGCTGTCAGTGAAACTGGATCGGGTCCACATAGTGGATGCTTTGCATACATTACTTAAGAATAACAAAAAGTAATGGCAGGCACCAGGTGTACTGACTCATTAGAAGAATTTAAGGGGAAGTCCATATTTGATTATTTTGTGTGCTGTAAACATAAAATCACATTGATTTTAGTTGGCGTATTATTTTATTGAAAGTAATTTTTCCAACAATACAGATATTGTGATCAAAAAACGTTGCTTCTAGAGTCAAAAGATCAGTTTAGCCAAATTCTGTGGCTTCCCCTCAATCATGACAAAATGGACAAGATTCCGAGGTATACTTTGTTTGCTGAACTCTCCATCTGTGGTAACAAGTGCAGCGCCAAGCATAAATTAAAAAGCACAACACTGGCAGACCCGCTCTTTTCCACAGAGAATGTAATGACAGTCGTCAAGGTACCTAATACCAAAATATAACAAAAATAAACCAATCATACACCACAGCTGCACCAATATGATGTGAACAATCCGTATTAGGGCAGATACTGTACTCTGTTTAAGTTACCACAACCTTTTAGTAATTTTTATACTGAGGTAAAATTCATTTTCCACTGTGGGGTGGAAATTATGGTTGTATAGAAATTTTATACTAATTAATGAGTCATTGATATTCTTTCAAATTGTTTTATTAAAGAGTGTAAAGCCTGCTGTTTGATGTCACATCTAATTATTTCACATGGGTGAGTAAATACCTTGTCATCAATGCATCATGTTTAGTTTAGATGCAAGAGAAAAATGTAAAATCATTCATCTTTACTGAGATCTTATCAACAATAAACCCTTTAACGACATATTATTCCATTAACTCAGATACATTTCAAGGTCCAACAATGATATATGGTACCTGGAAACAGATGTTGACTCAGTGCTCTCTCGGTTTTTATCTCCCTCAGCAGGATCCAAACCCCACAAAGTTCCTCCTAACTGTGAGTAAGCCACATTTTGTATCTTCTGACTGATAAAGAAAGTAAAGGTTCACCTGATGACCTAAAGACAAATTAATCACTGTCTGAAAACTTAAAACACAAGGGGGTCACTAGCATTACCTGTGGCCTGATTGGGAACTACTGATATTTACAATTTAAACTGATTCAAAGCCAGCATGAATCACTGTCGAGCCAAAGCTAAACTGTCCCTGTGTGGGAGAGGGAAAATGCCAGGAATGCTGGGATAACAAATCCAGTAGTCATCAGAGAACAGAGAACAACTATCCAACACCACCACACACTGGAACCCAGTCAGCCAGTAATACTCTCCATATGTCTCATACTGGTTTAGTCCAAACCGTCATGTCTCAGTTGACAGTTTAATCAGAGCCGGTCTCTTGTCCAGTACCAACAGACAGAGACTATTGTCAAGACACTAACACTGTCGACACAACACAGTGCCAAGACAGTGAAAAATAAAAGATTTGGTCAAAAGAACAAAAGAATTGTTTTATTTGCCAAAATCGCTACATAAAAAGGTAAAAATCTGTTGTTTCAGTTCTTGTGCATATCTTTGCTGTAATACAAATCCATGCCAGTTACCATAGTTGCAATTCCACCATGTCCATATGTGTCTTAGATGCTTCTCAGGCTGTTGATCAATCAAATTAACTAACTTTTTTCATAAATGAGCCTTACAGTAGTAATTACATATCAGCAACAGATCAAAGTAGATGAGATGACCATTTCTGTGTACCCAGACTTCACTGTACGAGTGGCCAGAGCCCAGCGGGATACAACAGGTTGAGACAACAGCTTCGGGGGCTGGAGGGGGTCAGATATGGTATCCTCTACCCGCCTGCCTCCAAATCACTCATAACAACCAGGAGCAGAGGAGGCACAGTCTCACATCACAAAAAAAATTTCTACACATAGGGCTTCTACCAATAAGTAACTGCTACGCTCCTAATATGGAGCCCTTTGACTGAATCAGTGCCTTCAAAGCGCTGTTTCATAGACTGTCAGAGTGAGTACTGTTCTCAGACAATTCATAGTTCTATCCCGAAATGGCATTTACAGTTCTACCATTAGAAATGTTTCCAGAGTTTTTCCTAATGCCAGTTCTGTTGCTATAATTGTTTTCATTGTTCTTCCTATCATTATTATTACTATTACTTTTTATTACTCTACTTATTTTATTTGTGTGTGTGTGTTCTTTCTTGTTTTTCTATCCTTATTGGGACATTGACCAGTAAAAGCACCTTCCTTATTAGGACCGCTGGACAAGTTAGGACCAAAATTATGGTCCTAATAAAGAGGACCACTGCAACAGATAGAGAATGGCATTTTAACATGCCTGGTGATGAAATCTAGAAAAGCTGGTATGGACCTAACAAGGAGGTATTTTTACTGATATGCGTGTATGGGTCTTACGTTTTTTTGCTATAAAGAGTTTTATTGTCCATTTTCACATTTATACAAAATACTCATTTGACAAGGAAATTCAAAACACAACACTGCATAACAACAAAACAACTAAACAGAAAAAAAGATAACATACGTAGGGGGATGGGGGATGCAATGGTGACACCCAGAATCTGCAACAGAAATCCCTCTTGTCTTTCTTAAACATTCTTTATACAAGCCTTCTCAAGTGTAAGCAAGTACCTGAGATATAAAAAGTGGTCAGAGAACAAGCGAAGTTGTTGCTACAGGCTACACAAAGCAAGAAAAGAAAACAAATGAGATGAGAGGGGAAAGAAGGGTTGTGTTACATAATAAGTCTTAAAGTGCTTGGGTGAATCTAACCAGATACTATTTACTACATGATCAAACAAGGAACTTGCGGACAGTGGACAGGCTACCTGTTCCATGTTCAGCAAGTCCAAGTATTCCTCTAGCCATGAATCCCTAGAGAAGCAGGCAGGTTTATGCTCCTTCCAGTTCAAAGAATTAGAAGTTTAGTAGATAGGCGACCCAAAGTCCAGTAACTCCAACACTAGTGTCTGTTTTTTGGCCCAGCACGCATGCTATGGGACATACAGGGAAGTCAATGTTAAAAAACTCTGAGGGATATTACTTCTAACCAGAGTGTTTTAACAGCTGGACAGTCCCAAAGCAGATGGAGTAATGAACTTTGATTGCCACAGTTGTGCCAGCTTAAATCTTGGTGTTTGTCATCCATCTTGGATAATCTAATGGGTAATATATGCTCTACTCAGAATCTTATATTAAGATCATGCTCCCAAGCCAGTTGGACAGAGGAATATGCATTAGGGGCAGTCTTAGACATTAAGCTATAAATAGGTTGCCTTCTTAAAAAGCTGATCCCACTCCAAGCATGAGGCAGACAAAGCTCCCACTTTACATTTCCTATTTATAATAGACAATAGTTGCACATATGTTAGAAAGGAAGGATCCAAAAGGCCAAACTGATTTTTAAATTGTTGAAATGGCAAGATTTTATCGCTAAAGATCTGTCCAGTTGTTGCAATGCCATGCCTCTGCCAAGTTGTATTACTTAAAGTGCATCCTCCAGCTGAAAGGATGGGGTTACACCAGATGGGACAGGATGGAAGAGAAAGCCCCTCGATATTAAATCTCCTGTGCAGCTGCTTCACAATAGAGCATGAAAACTTAATAATAGTGTTATCCAAAAGAGGTGGTGGTCTTGGACAATACCACAATGCCAAGGATATGTTCTTATTGCCAGATATAGTGGTCTTCTCCAGCCATTCCCAGCTGCCTACCAGTGAGTCGGTTTATAGGCCCAAGTCAATGGATACTTTGCATTGTATGAAAGATAATACTGAAATACATCTGGGACTCCTAGACAACCCTCCCCACCCCCCACCCCCCTCCCTCCCCGGATCTGGGTATAATTAATTTCTTGTAAGCGATTCTGGGCTTTTAGTTATTCCAAAGGAATCAAATAAAAAGGGATTTGATGTCTCTAAACCAGTTTTGAGGAAATTTAAGAGGAATAGATGCAATGATATAAGTAAGTCTTGGTAAAACATTCATTTTCAATATTCCTGCTCTACCCCATAGAAACAATGGTAAGGCTATCCATCTGTTAATGTCATCCTTGATGGACTGGAGGATGCAAGGGCCATTAAGGCTGAAGATTTTATTAACAGGAAATATGATGTTGATTCCCAAATACTTCATTCCATTTGTTTTCCAAATAAATGGAGTGCCCATTAGATCAGATTTAAATGTGTGCGAGTTAAGTGGAATTGCCTCACTCTTGTTCCATTTGATCTTGTATCCAGAAAAACTGCCAAATAAATTAACTAAATTAAGAACTGTGGGTATAGAGGATGCTGGCTTGCTTAAGGTGACCAAAATATCATGTCACGACTAGAGTGGATTGTGCATGCACGCTCACCACGCTTCTTTTCTCCGCTGAGGAGAAGCTGATAAACCAGCCCCTGCAGGTAGCCTTGAAGGCCTCCAAGACTTTGGCCACATATCATACAGAATTTAAATTTAATGCAAAAAAATTCCAATATTTGATTTCTTACATGGGTGATAAATTTTTCATTTTTAAGAAGCGATGTATTGAGTCGCCACTGTCTAGATTTGCAGGGGTTGGCCAAAGGGAAAAATGTGACAAAAACTGCAATGTGGTCACTTACAGTAATGCTATTCATCTTGATCTCAAGAACATTTTGTACCAAGTTTGAAGACATCATAATGTAATCTATCCTACAGTAAGAGTTATGCGCCCCAGAATAAAAAGAATACTCTCAAGCATCTGGGTTGACTAAGCGCCACACATCTGTTACAGCAAGCTGAGATTGGAACTCCCTCATGGCTACGGATATCTGTCTGTCTGAGGGGAGGGGGGGGACTAGATCAATCCACTGCAGGCCCACAAACAGAAGTAAAATCACCACCTATAATGAGAGGAACTTCCATGGACTGAGATATCATAAGGTACAGAGAGGCAAAGAACTTAACTGTAGAATATTCGGAGCATACAAGTGTCAGCTATTTATGTATGGGTCTGGTCTGGCCAACTTATGTAATTGCAGGTGTGTGTGTAATTTCAAAGTGCGCCCCTACTGATCAAGTTGCGTAATTACAAGAGTGACTCAAACCTCCAAATGAAAAATCTGTTTTGTAACTGCCTTACATTTAAAAACACAATTATACAATAAATTACTATATTTGTGTATTGTATATAATATTCATATGGCTGATAAAATTTCAATTTAAGACCACAAGAATAAGGAATAAATTATGGTATTATATTAATGTATTATATATAATATTCCTATACATGATGACATTTCAGGCAATTGGGGGCTCTGTGCTAGGGTTCCCAGTAAAATTAACACTTGACAATTTTTGCTGGCTCCCTGTGTCAAGTTAGAGGACTTTCTAAACCAGGAGTTGGTACCACCAAAGCTGTTACATCAAATCCATACCATTTCCTTTTCAACTAGTACTACTGGTTACTACCTACTGCTACTACTATTACTTCCACTTCTTTTACTACTACTTTTACTACTACTACTTTATTTATTTATTTTTTACCTTTAATTACCCAGGGTAGGTTGGCTGAACACTGATACTCTTTTTCAGCAATGCCCTGCTTCACACTCACACACATTCACACCTGGAAGCTGCCACCACAGTCTTCTACTGTTGGCCACTGAGCAGCTCCACTGGAGCAGTTGGGGGTTGAGTGTCTTGCTCAAGGGTACTTCAACAGTGGGTGTTGAAGGAGGGGAGAGAGTTACTTATTCACTTCCCCAGCCCAGATTTTTCCAATCGGCCCTATCTACTACAGCTACCACTACTATTACTACCCACATAGACAGATTTGAGCCAGATATGGCTTTCAGTTGGCCAGGTATGGTAGTGATAGTTATGTCTCTGTGCCGGCAAACAAGTTTAATTTTTATTACCTCATTGTTGTCATTTCTGCCATATACACTAGTATTATTTATTTTAGCATCGGTATTAATTAAGCTGTAGAAATTTATGCTAAATGTAAGTCATGCCAACAAAGCATATGGTATATAGAGAAATAGAACCAAGACAGTGGCTCTTTTGTGAACGTGACAGGTTGAAGCAAATGGGAGTATGGGAGGTTGATAGCACAGTACCACAATGTGCATACTACCACACATTGCATATCTCAACTAATATGGCAGGGGATGTGAACAAAGCAATGTGCTATGGAATATGCCATACACAGTTTGAAAACTGTTCTAATACTGAGACTAGAAGGCCAAGTTAGACCACCCTCACCCATATCGGCATAATATTTATTAATGAGTTCAATAAGCAAGTTATCATTTGTATTCACTTAACATGGAGTGGTTAGTCAGTTATTATCATCAGAGGATTAAGCTTTTAAAATTAAACAGACAATTTCAGTCTTTAATTTAATGCAAAATGTATAGGAACTAGTATCATGTTATCAAAATGTATTTATACATTTAACTGGTTTGTTTTGCCTCTACTGAAGTACAATGGATACAAATGATATACAAAGTACTTTCCGGCCAGATTGATTAATCCTATCACAGACATGAGCATTGATATACTGTATACTGGATGCTGATATTGTGTCAAATGGTAAAAATGTCATACAACATAAAGATAGAGTCTTTGCCTTGTTTGCATACAGCTCCCAGTAAGCTTTCCACCTCATCCCTGCATCCAGTTTCAACAAGTGAAACTAACTTATGTTTTCCTGTAATTTCTGTCTACCTAAGCTGAGCTTGGCATACGTTAAGGCTGGGGGGGGAGAGATGTACGCCTTAACTTCCAGCTGACCTCTTTCTATCACTAACTTACATAAACATTCTGATTATACTGAGCATGAGTTGTAACAATTTGATTTGGCAGCAAATATAGTATTTCATCAGTTAAAGTTATAGTGAGACTCACACTGTGTCCTAACTGAATGTGATGTGAGCAAGAGTCAACGACAAAATCAGTTTGACTGCTTTTTTTTCTATTGGAATGTCCTAACTGGCCTCGAGTAATGCAGCACGCCATTTTAGGCTGAACTTTTGTAGGTTGCCCTGTTTCTATTAACTTCCTGTTGCTCATGTTGAAAATGTGTGCTGATTCATTTAGTTGAAATGAGGAGTTATCTCTATGATACCTTTCAGTACAAAAACCTTAACAAGATAGCAGCTGGCTGGGGGGAGCTAGGAAGGGAGCTGGAAGTTTCTGGTTAAGTTGCTGTAAAGAAACACCTAAATATCACAATATAAAACATGTTTTCTGTTTAAAAAGTACAAATGTAGGAAGATATCAAGTACTCACCCATGTTTTACTGGAGTGGTTACGTCTGGAGTCTCATCTTGAGTGCAAAGTTGATAGGTATATGGTTTGTTTATATGACGTAACAGAAGTGCGTATTTAACAGATTCAGTGTGGACAAAAAGCATCAGATGTTACACAATGTGACGTGATAGCTTGACACTCGTCTGGTGTTAGGACGGTTTAATCACACTGGTTTGATCATACACCTCAAAGGGTTAAGAAACTTGAAGGTCCCATATTTTTACAATTTCACCAATTTTTTATGATTCCCACGAGTCTATTGAACTTCTAAAAACAAATTTTCCCTCAAAAATATTTTAATCTATCCGCTTTGGATCTCCTTCTAATTTAATTTATTTTTAATCTCACCCTCAAATTGAACAAACTATTTTTGGTAGGTGTAGTGAGCTCAGGCAGGATTTATTATTTCCTGCCCTGCTTGAATGCCACATGCTAAAAAACATAATTTCTTTTCTTTGATTTTTTTTTTAACACACTGGCAGTAGATAAGTTGGATCTATATTGGACTGTGCATATTTTAGGTTAAAGATTATTGCTTCTTTCCTTGTATGACATCATAAGGGGGACTACTTCTGGACAACTTGTTTAACCCTTTCTGTTGCAAGTTTTTTTGGAATGTTTTCTTAGAATTGTATGTTAGAATTCTACCACTCTCTAGCCTTCGCCACAGCCATCATGACATCATCATTCAAATGTCCAGTTCTCAAACTTCTAATGGTACCACTGTGATTGTGTGTCTCCAAAGGTTAATCACAGTTTTTCAGACACCACTCTTGGCCTAACGGAAATGTGATGCTTTCTTAGCACATAAATAACATTCAAACTGTTAAATCCACTCTGACAAGGCATAACCCCTTTCCCATAATATGGAACCTTTAAGATTTTGTTGTTTTGAAAGTTATTTGCATTTTCCGAATGTTGGCATGTTTCCATTTTGCAATGCAAGGTTTCCACTTTTCATAGAATTTAGGGAAAAATACATAAATTTATATATATTTGATTTAAAATTATTTTTGTACAATACAGAGTTTGTAATAGGGCTGTCCCCTTTTAGTCTATTAGTTGACTAATCAGTTGTTAGGGTCTCAGTCAACTAAGATTTTTTTTGTCAGCTAGTCATTTGTCGCAATGGGCTTTTTATGATAAATGCACTTTCAGTCATTACTGGAAAATGATAAGTATATCTCCAATATCACAATATTAATTACAAATGTACTTTGGTCTTCAATATGCACATGATTTCAAGAGGTCCTGCATTAAGGCTAGGGGCTTGTTATATATTAGGGCTCAATATTGATATAAACTCCTTGGAATAATCATGATATTATTTATTCCACATCGCCCAGACCTATCCTGCATGACAGCAGTCATCTGCAGAGGGACACTAATATTGGATAAACTATTTTATTAATTCATCAATCAAATCAACTCATCAATTAGTAAAAAAAATCAAAAACAAAAGTTATTGTATGTATTTAAAACTGGAAAAGCAACATTAAAGGCTAATGCTTTGGCAGGAGTATCTTTAGTCTAATTTTGTCCTCTTACGATTGGTAGCATTTCCATATCCACCCATTCTTAATGTAGTTCACCTCAATATTTGCTCACACTTAGACACACTTTGTCTCCCAAATGGGAGAAACGTGAATGTTAGAAATGTAACATCTTTAGTCTTTGGTGCAAGATCAAGATGTTATGTGATTATTGTCTAAAATTTTCAACATGAATTAACAACACTCTTTGTGCTACATGAAAAAACATATTTCATTTTAACCACTTTAACCTGTTTCTTTCACTTCTTTTAAGACAAATAAACACATCTGGAGGATGGGATAAAGACAGGAATCTCTATAATTAGTACTTATTTGCTTGTTAGGACCATTTACTCAGAAAAGTAAGATCATACATTGTCTCACTTATTTTTACAAGTAAATTAAAGCTTTTGAGTGTTATCACAGGTGTCATGTAAACGGGATATTTCAGATTTACTCTATGTGGTTGATTCAACTCATAAAAGCCAATGCAGCAAGGTTACTTAGAAAAAAGTAGAGACAGCTTTTTTTTTTTGAGATGGTCCTAGAAAGTAGGATAAAAATATGTGGTAATTTAAAAATAATGATAATAATAACAACAACAACAACAACTAATGATAATAATAATAATAATAATAATAACAATAGTAATCATAATCATAATAATAATAATAATTTTCCTTTTCTCAATTAATATCTTAAATCTGAAGTGATATCAAAACTTTTTTTTTCAAGTTCAGGGGTGCAATTCATGTTTCTAAGATGTCTAGAAAGCATGGTCCTAGCAAGGTAGACATTTTTAGGAAGTCCTAAGAAGGCAACAAATATGAGAGTATGTGTCCTTATTTTGTTTGTTTTCATCATTATTGATATTAGTATTACCATTATTGGTACTGTTATAATTTTCTAAATGTACTTATTGCTACTATACGTACAGTATGTGTACAGTGTTTTCCACAGTCTTGGGGGAGGTATCAAATATTCAATAATACCGTATATGAAGTGCTCCACTGCAAATAGCACACAACTATGTACAGCTAACTTTGACAACCTTACTACCAGAAGGGTAGAAGAAGAAGAAGGGAGGGTGTCTAAAATCTATAAAACAAGACAAGACATCATTCCCCCCTTGTGGGATATTGCTAAACTGGCATGGAAGGACTTGGATCTCAGATGAGATGTAGCAACATAGATTAAAATGTATACATACCACCTCTTTCTGCATAAGACATGGTCTCATCCAATTCAAAGTCATACATAGATTGCACTATTCAAATGAGAAATTGGTCAAAATATACCCTTGCACCAACCCTGAGTGACCAAGATGTCGCCACAGTCCAGCTATGCTAAGTCTGGTTGTGCAGTTCACTAGGTAACTTCTGGGTGAGGTTTTTTGAAGCAATCTCCTACATTTGTGGTGGAGTAGTAGCCCCATAATTGCTGTCTTTGGGGTGTCTCCATCAAAAGAGCAATTTACTGTTACTCACTATAGCATTTGCAGCCCTGCTGGCCCCGAGGCAAATTCTTCTGCAATGGAAGTCAGTGAAACCTCCCTCATTTAAACACTGGGCCAAGGAAGTACTTTCTATGATTCCATTAGAGAAGTTGAGATATAATCGGAATTGGAATATTAAAACCTGGGACCCCTTTATAGAATTTCTCAAAAGCATACCCTTCACTTGATATATTTTTCTCTTACACGCTTACATACACATGAGCCAGTTGGATCCAATGATTTTTCTTTATTCCACTGAGGCCTCTATATTGCCAATGTTTGGTTTTGTTCTGTAAACTGAAAATCTATAAATAAAGTGTCTAAAAAAATTACAAGAGAAGTGTGAGAGCATATTTACCCATCTAAACTCTACATAAACACCCCCAGGAATCTGCATAAACACTTTCTGAGATTTTGAGAGTTGGATAAATGGCTTTTGCGTGCATTTATCCTACCATCCACAAAGTTCAAAGGATGGCGATGACTAATCAGAGTTTGCTCTGTTTTGCTCTGTCTGACTGTGCAAGTACATTGGGACTCCTTCTCACCACAAAGGAACACGGAGTCTTTGAAATTCAATATCTGGCTCTAGTTGCAAGGTCATTCAGGTCTATCAAGTGCTTCTTTCTGTACCTGCTTTTAACAACATCAATAATACAAGCCTGGCTATCCATCCCAGCCCTGGTGGAACCTACTTGAACCTACTCTTCCCTGAGGGCTGAGGTGTTTTGTTGGAGTAGAGAGCTGATAGTAAACATCATGCTGGGATAAGAGCTTCCAGGCTTAGAGAACCATGAAAGGCTCTTTACAGTAAACAGTCAGCAGCTACACACAGACAGCAGACCCTGAGATGTCCACAACATGACATGAACCAAAGATCCCGTATAATTCACCACAGCTGAATTCAATGGCTCTTGATGAAGTCTGAGGCAAATAAACCAAGAACAAACCAGAGGAAAAGAGCTCCATCTCTACCCTGAGACTGCAAGGCCTCTACTTGGCCTGTACAGGGTAAAAAAAAAAAAGTCTAATATCCCTGAAGGCAAGTGAATATCTTGGACTAAGTATGTAATAAAAACTATAAAAACAAAATAGGAAAGAGTACACATTCAACTCAGCATGTGGACTTCAAACAAGGACAACATTCTGGCATGGGATCACTGTCATATCAAACTTATTGGGAGGTAATTGAAAGCATGCTCCAATCCAGGCCTGACATCAATTCCTGCACCTACACTAGTTTCAGCCTAACAGCAATTTATCAGTTGTTATACAGAGAACAACTTGTATAGCATGACAGACCTGTATGTGCAACAGCAAATTTTAAATCCTTGCCTTCCTCCCTATGCATCTCCAACATCTGCTTTGCATCTGGCTCTGCCTACATAGACAGTAGGCATACTGCAGTTTCCAGCAGCAGCTCTATACAATACTCTTCAATACAGCTTCACAGTGATACAGTACACAAGTCAGTGTAAAGTGCTATAAAAATCATGTGCTCCTTTTTGTCTTACAGGTTTAATTCAATTGGAACACAAAAACTGCATTTATACTTAGCATTCCCCTGCTTTTAAAATGATTATAGTATGGCAATGTTTATAATTTTAGATGGGAATGGGCCTTTAGTTACACCTACTATACCAGAGCCGGGGACTTACAGGAAATGACATGCTAATCACTTTAATGAGGGATGATAATGTCAGATATACTAACTTGAATATATCCATTTTCCCTTAAGAGAAAAATTCCCTGACAAAAAAAAAATCAGCATAATAAAGACACAATGTGGAATAGGACGCTCAAATGTGTGGAAAAACATTGCCTTTCACTTTAACCCTTAACCCAAAAAAAAGAGAGAAAAAAGTAGAAATTAAAAACTAACCCACCCAAAAGTGCTGCTCTCCTTGTGGAGACTGCAGTTGTTCTGTTTTAACAATCAGATCTTCCTCAGATCCTCTGGGGCTGAATTCCAAAGCTGAATGCCAGTATTTGAACTAAGGCTCAGCATAAGGAAAACGACTCAATAAATAGGAAGACAGAATACCTTTTGTGTACAGGAGTTCACTTCCAAAAGAGTACGGGAAAAAATAGACATACAGTAATACAGATCCAAGAACTTTTCTAAATTAACTTTGTAAAACAGGCAACGCTGTTGGAACAACTTATGCAAATTTACTTGTGGAGCAATTCAGGGAATGATTTTTTAAGTAATGTGCCTCTATGAAAACTAGTAAATTTGAAACAATTTTCAACACTGTCCCAGCAAACATTTAACAGCCAAAATACACCAGGTGCGACACATCTGCCGCAGTATGGCCACAGCAGAGCATCCATTATAATCAACTGAAGCTGCTACACTGACCACGGAGACTTTTTTTTTTTCCTCTACGCGCAGCTACATGGCCCTCCAACAAGTAAAAACTACATTGAACTGTGTAAAAAACGAGTACAATCTGTTTAAAATAAATACCTCATTGTACCAGAGGAAAGACGATGCAGCAGTGCAACCTTGTGAGTTTTTTTTACATTGCACATAGAAATAAATCAATCAAATAATGTGCATCCATGATTCTGCAGTTAAAACAATCTAGTTAATAAATTCAGTACCAGTTAATATAGCCTACGCTTCCAAACCCTGCATAACCAACTGCATTATCATTTTACACAACTCAATGGCTGGCACACAACCACACGCTACAAAGACGGAGTCTGTATAGCAGGTAAAAAACCCTGCTGCACCCCATCTACATCACACGTCACGTCTGTGCCTGATGTATTTGGGCTGTAACATTGCATGAACATACAGATTATGCCCATTTCATGTCAGTCGGTCCAGGCTCACTTTTGGAGGTCATATATACGTCCAGGACAGGTTCTATATCTGGACATCCAGCCAAGACCTATTCTGATAGACCAATGCTAATTGTCAGTTGACATTTGGAACTGGCTCAAAGTTTAATGTCCCTATTTTTGTGGTAGTGTGGTAATTAGGTCTTAGGCTTAAACTCACATTTACCTTAATTAAATTACATGCAAATGACACCAGACTGATACAAAATAACTGCAACACTCCACACACATCAGACTGATCTATTATAACTCAGTATTTTGAGAATTTATGTCTATCATTGCTTTCAGACTTTTTATGTGTATTTAACAAAAGTAGTGTTTCATATTCTATTCTTAAAATGCATTATAGTGCAAATGCTGCAGTATGACATCAATTATGATAATCTTTTTTAATATTTAACCAAAATAGATGATCCAGTGTTTCCCATACATTCATTTATTTATGGCAGCCAGCCACAATAAAACTTTGCCCGCCACAAATTGATTTTCTGTTTTTGGAGCTGCGCACCCCGCTCCCGCACTCTCTCTCTCTGATATAATTATAGGCTAAAATCATAACGACAATATCCCATTCATTTCTACATAGGCACAAATAGAATCTGATTCTGTAGGTAACATTGTGGTCTCTGATATTGTAGGAAAACTGAAGGAGACATTAGGTAGGAAATAAAATATGTCATCAGTGAACATTCTGCAACTTTATTGCAAATATTGATTTGTATTATTTGTATTATTATTTATAAATTCCTCATATCTTTTAGGGTTTTTTAAAATGTATTTTATGCCATTATTAGAGAGATATTATTGGATATATGACAGGAAATGAGGGGCCAGAGAGGTGGAGAATGACATGCAAAAATGTCCCCAGCAGGACTCAAACTGGGGATGTTGGGATTACATGGTTAGCACTATAAACTCTTGGGCTGCCATGGTACCCCTGTTTCTTTCAAAATGTATTTGCTGTTGCAAGTCAGTAGTAAATAAACATAATTTTTAAGAGACAGGATTGAAGTTGAACATTTTCTCTGCTTTTAGCTCCAGTTTGGTCTCCACCAATTCCTGAGAAAAACATCTGGCTTTTCATCTGCTAATTGTTCCATTTTCTCCACCAGCTAGTCTCTAACTGTGTCTGTCTGCCATTTGGTGCTGGGCTGGTAGTGTACAGTGAGTTTGTCGGAGCTTGTTTGTTAAAAACAGCTGCCTGCTGCTGCTGGAAAAAAGGGTGATGAGAGTGCCAAGATTGAACTATACAGTTAATGTCACACAAAACAAAAATTAAAAACAGTAAGATGCTAAAGAGCTCCATGGAGGTGCATTCAGGTGATCATTTTCAGATGATCAGTTTCACATGGAGCCTAATAAGGGAATTGAATCTAGTAGTTTTGTGTCATCCATTTAATTTGAAAAACATGCAACACTTATTACATAACGAGTCACTGAGCTAAAATGAAAAACCTCACTGTCAGGTCTGCAGCTGCTGGCTACAGCCCAGAGCTGGCGGGTGGCTATGTCATGACCAAAACACACAGCTCTCAGCGGTGGGTTAATACATCATGTCAGTTGTCAGCCAGACCCATGCAAACCAAGGCTGTTTAATGCCGAGCCAGGTGGTCTGCTGTGTCGAAAGCTCCTCTGCAGTCAAATGGGCGTCTGTGTGTGGAGTAAATTCACTTACGTATGTTGTTTTGTCTAGGCTGGCGTCAGTCTGCCGTTAAGTATCGCTCGCTTACACCTGTCACCCTAAAATCCAGCTCACCATCACATCGACCGCAGGTGTCAGAAGAATTAAGCAAGAAAAATTTACCACAAAGATGATTGTGTTTATAGAAGAGAAAAGTGGTGGGTTTGAGGCAGGCCACCTCAAGAATTATAACAACACTCTGAAACAAGCTAATAGGTTTTACCGGTTTTGCTGGAAAAAAAGCATCTTACTACTCAACCAATTCCTACAGCATAAAATAAGCATTTTTATGGTCTGGTCATTATCTGGACCAGGGGTCAACAGATATATTGTACAGACTGTAGTCCCCTAAGATAAAGTGTTGATTTTGGGCTATATATAGAACTGACTTGACAAGAAAGTAGAAAGTGGAGCAGAAGCAGTAATTGACGTTACACACAAACTGCTGTTTAATCTGCTCTTTCAGTAAATATAAGTCAATTCATTCTGTCTTTCTTTCTCTCTAATGGAATAATGCACAGACAATGCAAAACAGACAATATATATACATTATTATTATACATTGCACTAAATGCTGGTTAGTGGGCATTCCGACTCCCCTCAGCGAATGGTAGAGTACATTTACGAGACTAAAGAGAATGCACTGCACTTCCCCTACTATCCTCGGAAAAATATAATATAAAAGAACAAGGTAACAAACAACCCTTTTCCTGGCCATCGCCTTGTGTAAAGTTTAACTATGCTGTTCAAAGGCTGTGTTGATTTGTTTGCACTGTGCACATGCATAAAGATGCACATGCATGCAGGCGACATCATACACATTCACCAGTTCAATACTATTTTGCTGATCGACAGTTGGTGGCAGTAATTGCAAAGAAACGTAATGAGCCAACAAAGGCAGTGAAGAAAAAATGACTGCAAGCTAGTAAACAAAATGTAAACAATGTCAGATTTAGAGTATTTGAGGAATAAAATCTGCAAATGTTTTATGGGGATGAAAATGCATTCAACACGTCTGTTAGATCTCAAGGATACACACAGTGTGTTTTGGTGAGTAACACTGAATGTAAACATTTTGTTTTAGGGTGTGGACTAACTTTACTATTTGTTGGCCATTTGTATTTATGATAGAGCTGCAGCGATTAGTTGATCAATTGATTTGTCAATCAACAGAAGAGTTGTCGGCAACTATTTTGATAATCGATTCATGTTAAATTAATTTGTCGTAACATTATGGTAAATTGAATGTTTTTTGTTTTAAATTGCTGGTTGGACAAAACAAGTCAAATGATGATTTCACTTTGTGCTCTAGGAAATTTCAACAGGCATTTTTTTTCTTGATGAGTATCTGATGAAGTTCTCTCTTCTCCAGCTTTCTCTACAGAGTTTACAGTTCTTCTTGTTCTCGTATCTCCCTCCACCATCTCATCCAAATGTAGCAATATCTTCCATTTCTTTGATTTTTCAAATTGCATTATAATGAGCAAGACAAATTGTTTTCGATATGTCCATTTCTATTTTGGTTAAGAAACACACAAGAATTTGTATTCTCACAGGATTTCTTAAGTTGCGTAGAAATGCAACTCTACCCATAACCAACTTGTTGTCCAGTATGTTGTCATCTGTATTTGTAGATTTCAGTAATCAACACTGATACATGTCCTGAATTTTGGCCTTTGCGTGACAACAAACGTGTATTATATTTCCCATTCTTTGCGAAATCTTTTCTCCTTTCTTAGCTTTGATTCCACTTTTTTCTGTTCACATATTAAACTTTATCTTTTGTAATCACAATTTTTTTAAACTCTTTTTATTTCAGACTAATTGACATGGGGCCTTCTTGTCTAGGCCACACACTTTGAATTGCTTCAACTTTCAAGCTTTAAAAAAATCTCAATCATGTTCACAAACACATTGAGGGAGTCTACATGACAGGAATAATGTGTGTTTGGTGTGTTGTTGTGGGTGGCTTCCCCCAATGACTTGCTTTATTGTGCAGTGGAACACCGGTGAAACCACCCTGACAACCCAAACTCTGGTACAGAAAATTAGTGACAGTAAAAACATTCTCCAGTCGCTGGCCCTCTTCCCAGAGTCGTAAAAGTTTAAAGGTGTTCATAATTGCTAACACACCTGTAACAGTCCGGGCTCATGTTCCTTGGATGTTTATATCTGGGCCCCCTTCTTTTTCCTCTCCTCTTGAAGGCTGAAATAGTCACATGTTTTCTATTTAACTGTTTTGCTGTTAAACTTCAGTCTTTGCTCTTTCGCTCTGCTTGTTTATAGAGAAGTACTGTCTCTTGTTGGGTCCCCCCCCCATCTCACTGCGTCTAGAGACAACAAAAAAGCAGCACATTGTTCTTAAGAACTGCTCTGCGGAAGCCCAGCATCTCTCTGATTTGACAACCAAGGTTGAAATCAACCCAAGAACAGCCGGACCTCAACAGCTGTTTAATACACTGAGTGAACAGAGTCCCTTCGTTTTATTACTGAGAATCTGCTGGCCTCTCTGCTTTGGAAAGTTCCCACTACATTTTTTTTTTTTTTGCCATTTTCCAATAATTCTGTTTTTGATTCAATTTTGGCATTTTTGTGTTTATCATATTAGCTGTTATTTATTGATGTGTTATTGCCTGTACAGCACTTCATAACTCTTTTGAAAAGCAAGCCTGTAGAAGTCTGATACATATTAAACCATAGAGATTAATTGATTACAGAGATGAACAGCTGAGATATGACTTGTCCAGAATGTTCTCACAATATCTTTCAGGAATCATTGTTCTGATTAGAGTTCATTCAGACCACTAAGAACCTATTCACCTTTTTGTATCATCCTTAGTAGCATTTTCATTCTATTATATTCTTCAAAAATCAATTAAGTCAAATAGGACATTTCATCTTTTACCTGACAATTTATCGGCTGTCAAAGCTATAATATAATATAAAATGTCTAAAAATGACAAGACTTACGTTTGTAATTTTTAATCAAGATAACAGTCCATCATTTGGTCTCCTGAAAATGGCATCATACCCCCTCTACCAAAGAGAATATATGCACTAGATGCATACATCAGCATTGTGGTTGTCGCCGATGCATGCATCTTGTGCACGTATTCTCTTTGGTAGAGGGGGTATGACATCATTGTCAGGCGACCAAAGAGTATACACCTACAAGATAATACGTCGGCATCGTGGTTGTCCACAAGAAACTGTCATAAATTTACTTTTATTCAGTTTTAAGCCACATTTTTACGACAAATTTTCCACTATACCTTTTAACCTGATGAAGGATTTTAGTCATCAGACATCTGGATCTTAAGTTATCAGAGAAACAAGCTGAGCAAACGTTGGCAGCAGCTCAGCTAGCAGCCCCTCCTTGACATCCTGTGCCCACTGCGTCGGAGTAAACACCGATTTTTTTATGTGAAACTACTTTATTCAGTGATTTTACCTGTTTTAATCACGAGTCTGTTTGTTCTGGAGTGGAGGAGACCACTGCGGATAATTCACCTCCCAGTAAAAAACTGAATGATGAACACTGAAATAATGCTAACCCGGAGAAGCAGGTTGTTTAACAATGAAGACAACAACTCCCATGATCCCACACTACTTCACAATATCATCAAATTCCATCTTTTGTTATTGTTTTGATTGAGAGACCCCTAGCAGCAGAAATTACATATTGTGGGTTTAACCATTTTAGAGCAAAGTGCCATGGCCTCAAACTTGGTGCTGATTTTCATCATGGCACCTTCACATCTGGCTGCAAACTGCCACAATTTTCACCAAAGGTTGTAGTCACAAACTTTGCGGAATCGTTCATGACTTAGGGTAAGCTGGACTGTGAGATCATCAGGTGGATTAGTGCAGTGTCAGCAGTAATGCTGACGTTGTACCAGATTGTCATGGTGAAAAAGATGCTGAGGCTAAAGGTGAAGCCCTCAATTTACCAGTCAATCTACATTTTAATCATTATCTGCGTAAGATAAGAGCTTGGAGAAGCTTGGAGAAGAACAGCTGTTTCTTCACATTGACAGAAGGCAATTGAGGTGTATTGGGGATCTGGTGAGGATGCTTCCTTCTGGAGGCTTTCTGGAGATGTCCAACCGGGAGGAGACCCACAATATATAATATATATTCCATCTGGTCTGGGAACACATCAGAATCCCCCACCAAAAGCTGGAGGATGTGGCTGGGGAGAAGAACATCTGGGTGACCTTACTTAGCCTGCTGCCATTGTGACCAGGATAACCAGCAAAAAATGTATGGATGGATGATTTTTATGATTATTTACCCTCACTGTGGTCATTTGGGTAAGGTCGGTCAATGAAAATACAGCCAGTAGGCCTCAAACGACTGTAAGGCTGAACCGACTAGAGGGTGCTGTTGGGACATCATTCTGATGTCAGGCCAGGCATCCATTCTTCTGTTTGTTTTTGTGTTCAACCCTGTGGCAGGTCACTACCATGGGCACCGTCAACCGCACCTGCCATGCCATCCTCCCCATCAGAGCTGCTCTCTGGCTCGGGCGGGCCCTGCTGTGGGAATGATGTTGGTATCATATCCAAACTAGCAGCGGAGGACCAGCATGATCTCCATTAGCTGCCTGTTCACTGCCATTTTCATTTTCCGTACTGTTTCTTAGCTTTTTGGCAGTGACACCAAAATTTGCCAGTAGCATGGTTTGTTTTCTCTTTGAAATTGTGAGCCCACATAACACTGCCACAAATAACAAATAACGATTTTGTAGTAGCTTACAAATTTAGTAGCATTTCCTGTTGAATGACAGCTTGTGCTGTGTGACAGCGCGCCACAGTGGATGCCCTGTAAATTACACTCTAATTGCATTTAAATGCCATAAATTTTTAAGGTGTTATTTTAAAAATTATAAAATATTTCAAAAGAATAAAATTTTAAAAAAAGCCTTGTTGTGTAGATAAATAGAAAAAAAAATCAGGCAAATTTGTGAGACCCCCCCTAAAATTTTGGTTTGAGATTCCCAGCTGTAAATTTGGGGGTCCAAGATCCCCCGGGACCCCGTATTTCACATACTGCCAAAGATTATCAGACCTAAATGTGGCTAATAGCAATGCAGATGATAAATCTCAAGGCAGATGATGTCTTCCTAAGCCTGGTATGGTAGAGGACTGTGTGGTCTTTTATATAACTGCAATGTGCATGCTCCAGTCAATTCCAATACAAAGAATAACTAACGGCCTGCTTGACTGTTAGGTCTAACAAGATTTTTATGAACAAAACCAGCATCTCCAAGGAAAAAAATCACATTTTTAACAAGATTGTCTTTGATTAATTTATTCCATGCCATTAATGATAAGTTTGAAAAGGTGCAATTCATTTGACTAAGGGAGTGTTGATGGTGGTAAAATGTGTCTCTCTTACTACACCACTATTTCACAACTAATCACCTACTCCACTGATTAAAATTAAAATAAAGACTGAACAAACCATGACACCGTTGGTGCATCGCTCTACCTGTGAAGTTATAGAGTATAAGACAACTAAATGACTTTTACATATCAGAAAGCAGAACAGAAAGTCAGTTAGAGACTGAGTTAAAATGTTCAAAGATGAGAAGCATCTGAACTTGAGAACAACATTCTCATTCCAGTCACCTCAAAATCGGGAAGGAAGCAATAAGGAAACCAAATGCTACTGCTGGAGGGACTGGCCTGGTCGTCACAGATTTTGGCTGTGCTTCTGACAAGACAATTTTATTCAAGCAGGACACTGATTTAAAACTAAGCTCTAGGTACAGTGAAAGATATGTGAACCACAAGAACCTCTTTAAAGGGACCCTAAAACCTCTTCAGTGTCCATCAAAACACTCTCAAAATGTGAAAGACCTTGGAACCTCCTCAATTACAACTAAAACCTACTAAAGGACAAGAACCTCCAAAAGCAACCGAAGAAACTCCTCAGTGACACTTGAACATCCATTAGGGACCCTACAGCATCCTTCAGATTCCCTAAACAATGTAAAGATTGGTGAAAAGAGAAGAAAACCCAATAAAGTGTTGTTGTTCAACCAACAACCTCCAGAACAGCTTTTGGACACTTTGTCATGGATTCTCCAAGTCTGTGAAACTGAAGGATGAATGCTATGCTTTCAAAAAATATTCGCTCATTTGGTGTTTTGATGGCGGTGGAGAGCACTGTCTAACACATTACTTCAAAATCTCCTGTTGGTGTTCAACTGCCCAAAGGACCCCTAAAATCTCCTAGGAGAACATTAAATCCATTTCAGTGGCCTTCAGAACCTCCCAAAGTACCCAAGGACCTCCTTGACCCATATTTGTTGTGATATATAAAATATATCATAAAATGAGTAGTTAAAATCTCTCAATCTGACTGGTTGATAGCCAAGGTACAATAAGTGTATATCATGGTGCAAAGGCTTTCAGATGCGGGCCTTGAAGCAGGAGAGATAATGTCCGTAAGTGAGAACAAACATGACAGCTCTCTCCAGAACTACTGACAACCAAAGCTCAGTGTCTGAAGACGGTGGAGCAGCATCCTCACCACACCAAGCAATGCATCTCCTAACAAAATCAGTGGGCCTAATGTTATGGCAAGCACTTTGCATCGTGACCCCAGTGATGGTGGACAGTTTTTCCATGGGTGTAAAATTAATGGGAACGTTCAAATTAATGTGAATGAACTCTGGTTAGAGCGGCAATTAGCTTGAATGTTAGTTTAGCAGTTTATTAACATTGCATAGCAATGACAGGCAGTTATTTAATAAACTGTTTTCATTTGATTGTGTCTATAATTTTTATATTGTAATATTTGGTAAGCAATATCTCACTCCTCGCGGTGGTATATTGTGATCATACCACAGCAAAGGGGGTTGTCTCCACTGCGCATCAGGCCGAACAATGCCCCTTAGCTATGATATAATCACAATGTACAACAGCCAGTCATGAGATAATGCTTAAATAATGCATAAAGACTGAACAAAAAACAGGAACACACTCAACCAGTCTACCACAGCTCATATTGAATGTATTCCTTCTTAAAGTTCTAAATATAAAGTTCTAAATATTTAAAGACAGTATTTGACCTTGAAGTGAAAAGGACTTTATGATGATTCATGGGAACCATGCAAATTACAACATTTGGATAAAACTAGTCCTGTATCACACACTTTCTGCATTTTAGTTTTGTCTGTATAACTATGTATGCACATTAAGTTCAATTGTTCTGTCTTCATATTAGCTGAGAAAGCATTTCTTTTCCAATACATATGTCATTGGTTGATAATTTGAAGGCGTATTTGCTTTTCAGGGGACAGCTTGAGAGAATCTTAAGTGGTGACAAAACCCTCCCTCAAGCTAAATGTGACGAAACTAGCCACTGAGTAAAATCAACCATAAGATGAAACATCAGAGGAACCATCCAGAAAGCACAGCACATTCAACTACTGGTCACTCCAAAGTCATCACATCAATTCCAGCCTATAATCAATGTCTGTCTAACTGCTGCTAAATGTGTTTTCTGACCAACTGCTGAGAGAAGAACAGGGCCAGCGAAGTTAAAAAAAACACTCATCCAGACTAATGAAAGATAGGTTGGTTATTACCAGTCATTACTGAGTGGTTGGGCAGAGACCACAGACATTCCTCCTGACAAAACACACTCACACTGTGGTTGTCAACTTTCAGTTTTCTGCTTTCACTGCAGTTTTACTGTGCTTATTTTTCTCATATACACATTTAAGTGACATTTAACAGAAAAAAATCAACACTTTATTCTCTCTTTGAATCTGTCTTTTTTCATATTTGCCTCTTTTTTTTTCTTTTTTTTTCTTTTATTGTATCTGCCTCTGTGTCCATTGTCTGTGTGTTTCTCTCCCCTTCTCCCGGCAGATGGATGGTGGGTGGTCAGGTAAGGGTTAAGTGCTCTGCTCTATAAATTCTGCTTTAAGAGACTGCTGGAAGCTACTGGTTCAGCCTTTAAATACAGTCATTTGACACATCCCGACAGGGGCTCGTAGCAGAGAGCATCTGCTGACCCAAACTCAGGCTTTAAGGCAAGTTCGTGTGTCAGTGTCACACTGCTTTGGACGGCATGAAGGCTCTGTTATTCACCTGTATGCTGGTGCCGTGGCTGGTGGCTGCCTCGGCCAGGAGGTTTGACCAGGACTCACAGCTGATACCGGGATCTCTACCTGGCAGGGAGCTGAACAGATACTTCAGTGAGCATTTGAAATCAAGGAGGGCTAGGGTAAGAATATTTATTATTTACAATGTGCCTCTCTGCCAAAAATGTTCCCTTAAATAACTGCATAAATGCATTTATTAAAAGTATACTAAAAGTATACTTAACTTTACTAATTTGTTCAAGCTTGAGCACATTTACTGCAGTAGTCCAATGTCAATCCAATGTCAAGACAATCTTTACACTTGTGGTCACTGTTACATAATAATTCATGGTGATTTAAAGACAAATTCATTAAGACAAATAAAAAATATGCATCTTGTGTATCGAATTAAATGAAAAGGGAAAAAAAATAATTCTGCTTATGTTACAGTAAATATGAGCATGGACACACACCATGATTTTGGTCAGACCAAACAAATTTCTCTTAGAGGGACAGTTTAAGACAAGATCATAAAAGATTTTTTAAAACAAGCGATAAGATAAAATATAAGATTAGACTCGCCAATCCCCATGAGAGGACTTAAGTCATGTTTAATAGTTGGCAATTTGAAGATCCATAATCCAGCCACATGATTCAAAAAGATAATAATCCACTTCATCGTTTAGTCACTTAATTTGTTTTTTCTTACTTGGTAATGACAGAATCTGTTAGCACTTGACCATCGTCCTCATTCATCATGCTCACAGTTTCAATACACACACACACAAACACCTTGCTGTGTCTAACCTGTTATTTTACCCGACCAAACCCTGAATCAACCACGCTAACCCTCGACTAACCACACTAACCTCTTCAAGAAATATCTGGATAAGCCAAAACCAAACTCTGGTCTGGTTCCTCCTTCGGGGAAATGCTGGCAGGAAGTGAAAAACCCACAAACAATTCAGAAAACAGTTGGGAGAGAAATAAGTGTAAGAGAATACGTCTATGAAATGTAACTTGAGTTTTAATGAGTAAATACTTAATTTGGGACCAGCTGTTTTTCATACAAGACTGTTAGTGCCAGACACTTCAGAGGCAGGCCTCATATTTCCTTGTTTTGATTGGTTTGAGTTAAGAGACCCTGCAGCAGGGTTGGGGTTGGTATTTTGCTTAGGGATACTTTGATTGGTTGCAGCCACTCAAGGGGACTGGACACAGGTCTCAATGATGGAGGATAAACTAACCAACCATTAGACCAGTAGATGTTGGATTCCAGCTTGGATTAGCTATGTGTTTACTGGTGACAGATTAGTTCCCAGCAGATAACCTTTCAGATTCATGAGCTAAGTGGTGAATGGCTTGTTGATGATCCAAGCTACCCAGCCAAAGATGTGAATTTTCCAGGAGCTGTCCACAGGCCCATAACTCCTCAGGATGAAGGATGAAATTTATCACAACCTGCAAAGGTCTCAAAGCTTCTGGGGTAATGGGCTAAAAATGTACAAAACCTTGAAACTAACCTATTTCTTATTGGCTCCTATATGACAGCATTACAACACTGTTACACAGGCTTTACTTTATAAAACCTGATCATGGGTCACTGTGAGTACAAGGCATTTCTGAAAGATGAATTGACCAGGCAGTGATGCTTATCCACGAGAGCTGATTATCAGTGACAGATATCAGAGCCAGCAACTCAGGACAACAGTGAAAATCAAAAAGTCATACCACACAGTAAAAAAAGAGACTATTTCTTCAACACTGCAGCTGACAAATAACTAGAATCATGCACACTGCACCAGTTAAGGCTGTGGAAAGTTGTCCACCAGTAGCCAGCTGCAAAACATAATGTGGACTGCTATAGACATTGGCTGTTTGCCAATATAGCCTGGGAATCAATTTCAGATTGTTGATAATAAACGGAGTGTGTGTTGAGAATGACAGCAGAATTATGCCACAAATTGCATCCTCCTCTTAATTTCAACTCAGACCACTGTGTTGGCACAGTGGGACACCAGATGCAGGGGCTAGAGTTGGAAAATTCTGCCTCATAGGATTAACTCCTGTACAGTGTTTTGGTGTCTAAATCTTAAGAATCATGGACCTGTTACACAAACTGGATTGTATTTCATCTTCTCACCTGCGCTGAAGCAATATGCAAGCACCAACACAAACCCTTGTCTGCTTTTTGTACACAGCGGTATTTACTGTCTGAATGCCCACTTAGCCTTAGTTTAATAGACCAAACAGTGTCTGACTAAAGTTCTTGTTCTATAATAATTAACATAATGTTCAGTTACCACCCTTGCATATACAAATGATTCATAACAGTAAGACTTAATATCGCCACAGTCACTACTGCGTAAACTGTATTCTTCAAATAAAGTGGTGGCTTTACCTCGGTCTAAATGCTTGTGGCTGTGAGGGAAAGCTGTTAAACTGTCACTATTTTATCCAGTTTAACCATCATATCAAACCTCACCAAAACCTGACCACCTTGTTTAACTGTACTGACTGAAGAACAATTAATTTAGTATTTAATCTCTTACATGTGCAATTTAGTAAGGATATTTATATAATTTTGTTTCATCTTCATTTGATTCTTACCCAAAATATATGCTTACAATGTGTAAGCAAATTTCCAAAGCTGACTTCCCAACTTTGGTAATGTTTATGTTTTGCTCTACTCAATGAGCAGGCCACTGTATATGAACAGGTTGTGTTTTCTCCTGCAGAGGGCGCTGCCTCCTGCTGATGAACCTGATGACGGTCCAATCTCGGAGGGAGGAGATGTCTCTGGTAAGAGGAAGACCTGTTTACCTCTGGGCAGACATGAGAGAAGCTAATTCAGTTGATAAAGGAAGTTTAAAACTGCAGGCAAATTGTTTAAGATTGCTTTGACACCATTTGTTTATGGTTTGAGGGTCTGAAAAAGACAGTCAAAGACAAACTACAGATTTCTTAGAACAAGTTAGTCAGGGTTGTGTTGGGTTTGAACTCAGGAGCACATGTTGGTAAACAGCAATTATAGCCCGGGTGATTACCTCTAAAGACTTGAGGCATACTACCAAAACTCAGTGTGTTTCATAATATGTATGTCAAAGACCATTTTTGTAGGGTTTGGGGAACTCACTCCCATCAAAATAGTGTTATTGTGCTTACCAAGGTTTTACAATAACGTAAATACTTGTTCCTTTAGATTAGGTTAGGTTACGTTAGGGTAGGTGTGGTGAATTATGGAAAACTTGAACGTGAAAGCTAATAGCTAAGCTCCTAGTTATAGTCACATCAAGGCAAGGAGTGGCAAGTCAAATGTATTGTAGAGAACATTTAAAACAAAAACAAAAACAAGGGTTGACCGAAAGTATGTAGCTAACAGACAAAATCAAAGAAATGTTAAATTTATAGTAATAATTAAAGGAACTGAAGTGCAGTTGTAAAAGACTGGGTCTGTTAACCAGGATTTAAAAGTGGTGATAGGTGTTGAAGACCTGACAGTGAGAGGTAAACTATTCCACAGTTTGGGAGCAGCCAAGGAAAAAGCTGGGTCACATTTGGGCGTTGACTGGGAACTTGGAACAACAAGGAATAATTGATCAGAGGATCTGAGGAGTCTAAATGTAGAACAGGAACTGAGGAGATTAGAGATGTAAGCTAGTGCCAGTCCATGCAATGATTTAAAAACAAATAGAAATCTTAAAATTAATTCCATCTTTCACTTGTGACCCAGTGGAGAGAACTCAGTATAGGGGAAACATAGCCTCCCTCCTTAGTATCAGTGAGTAGTCTCGTTGCTGCATTTTGTATAGAGCTGCAATGACTAGTCAATTAATCAAAAGAAAATTAATTAACTTTGATAATCGATTGATAGCACAAGTGCCAAAAATTTGCTGGTTCCAGTAGTCAAGTCAGTCAAAGTTTTCCATCTTGCTTGCAACAGCTTCCCATTGACATGAATGGAAACAAAACGGTAGCAGATTATTCTGACGAAGGCTTGATGTTTGTGTGGTGCCTCTGTATTACAGACTTGCCCACCTGCCTGCTGTGTGTATGCCTGACTGGCTCAGTGTACTGTGAGGAGGTCAGTCCAGACATGACCTCTGTTCCCACCCTGCCAAAAGAGACGGCCTATCTGTATGCCCGCTTCAACAAGATCAAAAAGATCAGTGCCAAAGACTTTGCTGACATTGGTAAGTCTGAAAACTGTCTCCACCAAAATTTGTTGATTGGCCAACTAATTCTGACTAGCCATGTTATCAAAGACTGAAAGTTGGTGCCAAATGCCTGATCAGATACGTTGTCTTGTTCTTTGAAAAAATATTTCCAGATTGAAATTCTGTACTGCATTTTATTATTTAGAGAAAGCCCTTGTATAGCTGTTTGATTTTAAAGGGGCACTACATCACTTGGACAAGTGAAGATAAGTCATAGTTAGTCCTATTCAACCTGTGAAATCAGTTGTATAATGTCTAACTCATGATTGTGTCATAGTTATGCAATCAGGAAAATCTCAGCTTTTTAGAGAATACCAATTTATAACCTGCATTACAAACTGGATGTGTGTAGTTTGAAAGACGAGTCTAATAAAAAGACACTATGGAGTCAGGAACATTACTTTTAGTCACATTGGTGATGTGTCAGTAGGTTGGTCCACTACTTTGGTCCAGATTGAAATATCTCAGCAACTATTAGATGTATTGCCATGACATTTTGTGGTCCAAGTAGAATATATCATACTGACTATGGTAATCCCCTGATTTTTTCCTCTAGCACCACTATGAGGTTGACATGTTTGGTTTTGTTTTGGCTCAACGACTATTTAAGTGATTGCCATGTAATTGTATTTTTGTACAGATATCCATGGTGCCCACATGTAATTTGTATAGTTTAGAAGCACCGCATATGTGATGCATTTGGGGTGGCAACTTTACAAAGACACTAGCCCATGTGGCTGCACTCTGTCAGCTGGATTGATAACAAACCAAAAGTCGCTCTCCAAGAAGACTAGTTCATAAACATACATCTACAAAATATTTTTGGGCTGTCCATCTCAATAGTGTCTTGATCAAACAAGTCAGCTGGTTATCTGGTCTTCATCTTGGTCTTTAAATAGTACTACATTGTAAGAGATCTGCAATCGTCTGCAGATGGACAAAATACTGGTGGAACAATTTGACAGATGTCTCTAAAACTTGGTTGAACGGTGAAAGAACAAGAACCAGTTAACCTAAAATAGACCGTTCAAACCTGCAGGTGCTAAGGTTAGTGATGGCCAAATGGATGTAAATGTAAACTGTATTTAAAACATACCAATACTTAATGCTAAACACAAACTTAGAGGGATGCTAGATTTTGTACAACATTTTTGCAACATTTATATGGTGGTATAACAATAACAGCAGTCTTTTTTCTATCTGTCAACAGTGACTCTGAAAAGGATTGACCTGACGGGGAACCTCATCTCAGAGATTGAGGACGGGGCATTCTCTAAGCTACCCCTGCTTGAGGAATTGTCTCTGGCTGAGAACAAACTGGTCAAACTTCCTATGCTCCCTCCCAAACTCACAACCTTCAATGCTAACAACAATCTCCTCAAAACCAAGGGTGTCAAAGCTAATGCTTTCAAGGTACACATCATCTCTCATTTTTTTCAATATGTCCCAACCTAAACTAAAAGGATAGGGATTGGGGCAAGTAAAGGCTTTTTTTTTTTTAAATAAATGATCAGAACTATTTATCTATCATTAGCGAGTAGTCTGCAGAGATATGAACAAATAAACTAAAGCCTCAATGAAATACCAAAACGGACATTGAGCCATGTGAGCTGTGCTCACTTTCTTCATGCTGAAGATAAAGACTGGCTGTCCAAATCCTGTCTTGTGAATCTCCTCTCTGTGCAAATATTATACAACATGCAACAAGATACTATGCAACAACACTTTAGATTATTGTACAACATATTATAAGAAGCGATTAAGGGAAAGCTTGGATGGAGCCTATATTTTCTTACCGCAGAGCTTTCATATATCTTAATTATTTAGCTCAATAGCTTAACATTTTGGGAAATACAATAATTTTCAAGAGTAAGATGAGAAGATTGAAGTCTGTGGTTTAAGGGGGAATCACATATTGCAACTATCTGTTGAGGAACAATAGTTTACATCCACCAAGTACTTCTGTGCAGTGTCTCCAGTTTCCCCAACCATTGCCCGTCCCCCAACGGGACCACCCGCCCAAAAGGTGTTAATTACTGACTCTTAGTGAGTGTATATGCTAAGATAACCACATCCAGACTTTCGCTTCATACTTAATGGACAAACATGAGCTTGATATCAATCTTTTCATCTCACTCACAAAAAGAAAACTCCCAAGATATTAACAGATCTATATAAGTGTTGTCACTACTATTCCCAAAGTATATCTAGTTTAAACAGTGTGTTCATTACAGTCGGGTATGCTGTATACAGTATACTTGCAAATACACAACTAAAAACAACTGTTTAATCAACTGGGTCTCCACTGTGTACATTTTTTCCCCTAACAGAAATTGACCAAGCTGATCAACCTGTACCTGGCCGAGAACCAGCTGGAAGCTGTTCCACACATCCCAGAGAGCGTTAGGATCTTACATCTACAGGTTTGTATATTTTACTGACAAAATAAACATGAATAAATTGACTTCAGAAACTACTGGCATCCTCTAATTGCTATACAAGTTACTGTGTTATAGATTTAATTTAAAATGGATTACATTCATAAATTTTTGCCACAGTTTAGTGAGATTGTCATCAAGATTACAGTATTACACGCCCTGAGGATGGATGACTCTGTCAGCTAAGATGTTACTCTGTTACATTCTCAATATTCTCAATTTTCATTTCCTCCAGAACAACAACATCACTGAGGTCAACACAGACACCTTCTGTAGGTCCAATGACACCTACTACCTACGACCAAGCCTCAGTGAGGTCCGTATGGATGGCAACCCCGTGGTATTGTCTAAATATCCTGACAGCTTCACTTGTATGAAGGTACTGCCTGTCGGACGGTACCGCTGAGGAGGCAGAAACTTTACTGTAGCCCCTTCGATGCTGATGGAGCAGTTTTCCCACAACAGAGTGCTGGGGGGATACCGCGACGTTCTGGATTTTGGGGCACTGGTCCCATGATTGGGATAAAGGTGTCAACATTTTTACTTCAGTAAACCTACAAACAGCTTCTGACACTGTCAGGTCAAAATGAAAGTAAAGGTCTAGAATTGAAGGCATTTCTCTACTTATCTAATGGCCTTCATCAGTTCTACTGACTGGTGGGGCGTATCAGGCATTTAAACTTCTGCAAGAAGTTGCACAAGAGAGTTCTTGAGAGTCATCAGAGTCACATGAATTGGTGCAAAACCATCCAAGAAGATGTGTGAAGTCCTCAATATGCTCCAAACAAACTATTTCGTCTGACCCCATCTTAAGTCAAGTGTTTCTACCTGTTCTGAAAAGCCTGCCATCATAGCCCCATCCTGGCTGCACCTGATTGCCTTGCTCCGTACAAAGCTTGTCCAACACAGCCATTGATTCAGCCATCTGAAATGGGGCTTCAGATGCTATTAAATGATTTGACACACTTTGTTTGAAGCATACTGAGGCCTTGACACTGGGACTGTAAGTGGCAGATGGCCTAAATGGTTTAGGCCACTTGTTCAGAAGACACCACAGGTGAGGGGCCTTCTGAGTGTCTTTTTCATGCCAGTAGAACTTACGTAACCCATTGAATGAGTGGAGAAGCGTCAGCACCTCTAAAACTACAGTCCAATTAATCGTTTCATTTCGACCTGACGCTGTGGTACCTGGATGAATGAAACTAATCTACACAGACAGCTTGTGACATTGAACTAACACACACCTGCAGCCAAAAGCCAACAGGTTTGCTTGAAAGTATTACTATTAGTTTAAAACACAAAAGGTCAATGTTTTCACAGTCTTTGTGAAATGAATTATAAAATAAGTATTTTGTTCTAATAAGTAACTATTATTCCCCCCCCCCAAAAAAATCAAGATATTGCTGCAAATTTCCAGATATCCTTACTGCTTTTCCAGACTTAAACAAGTATCTTCAACAAGTGTAAAATCTCTCATCTCAAGATTTTACACTAAATTAACAACAAAATGTTTCAGAATACCACACCAAGTAAAATATGTCCAACAGCTGCGGACCCACATGTTTTTATAGCCTTGCAAATTTAGATTACAGTTTTCATCTCACTCAAGGGGCATTCCATCTGGACATACGTCACTGCAACAATAATATATGACTGAACTGCAAATTTTGATTATAAGCATTAATAGTAGTGAATGTGAGACTTTGGCTGGCATTGAACCGAACACATTCCAACAATATCAAAAGTTTTCACAACTGAATGAAAATGTTAATGCAGTTAATGTAAGAAATGAGGAATGTTTTTAGATGTTTTTGCTAAACCACATCCCAATAATAGTATTTTTGCAGTGAATATTTTACAAAATCCTTGTGTCAGTAGGAATAAAACAGAATTTAAGTACTTTCAGTCATAAAAAAGGAATACTTGATCCGTGCAGGTTGATTCTTAGTCTTATTTTCTTCAACTGAAGCTTGTAACATGACAGTGAAAAAAAGTTTCTGATATGGCACTTAAAGGAGCCTATGAACATTGTGAGCATTTCTCATTACATGAATTGTATGTTGCTTGGAGATTTCTTACATATCAGACTGTTGATCCCAGCTAACTCAGAAATCTTATCATTAGGTTGTCTTGAAATGTCAGCAGGAATAGTCTGTAAATACTTTTTTCATCAAATGTCTCTGAAAAATGACTAGAAATGAACACAATTGGCTTTGCCATTGTGTGAATTAATTTGACTTTTAATTATACCATTAAATGACTCTCCATAAGGGCAATGACCATGTAAACTTATCCACCTGCAGGCTTTCTTAAGTACTGTGTGACCTATCATCACTTACTTTTTTAATTTATAGACTCCAGTTAAAGTGAACTGGGGAACAATGTATCTATGAACTATAGTAATGTGAAAGTTACTCTTCTATATTTTGTCTTCTTTTAAAATGTCTTGCTTGTGTCCCTAACTCTTCCCTTCCAGTAATAAAATTTACTTTAGAAATTATTACTTATGTGAATAAGACAGTGGTGTACAGGAAGATGTGTATGTGACATGGCTTTTTGTTTAAGATGTTTTAATAAAGTTAAACTTTTTTAATTAAAATGTGTTTGGAATCATTGTTTGAGTCTGCTTCACATGTAGGGAGTGTTAATTCTAAGCCTAAAGTATAAGTTCTGGCAAAAAAAGGTTGGATTTACACTTGATGCACAGGGTTGTAGCGGTGGTTATGGCAGTGCAGTTGTAAATATTTACAGCATAGTTTTTTATTAATAGTTTAGCTTTGGATTTTATCCCTTGATAGCACCACCACAAAACTCAATATTTATAGTTTATATATTGTGTCCTTCACTTTGCCATATACTGAATAGTGACAAATGGAAGGTTGCCCTTGTCTCATTTCTTATGTCTCATAGACTTATGGCTTGCTTGCAGTTGTTGTGTTTACGTCCTTTCATTCACTGACATAGAGAGCAGTGATCATAGTGACCAGAAGGTTTGCAGTGGACATGTCTATGAAAAGCAGCAGATAACTGAGTCTTACATACTTAATGTTGTTTTCACTGTCTGCAATCTCCACTGGCATCAAAAACTTGCAGGAGAAAACACAAGCAGCCCAAGCTGACCGATCTATGTGGTATCCCCATAAAGCCGATGTGTAGTTACATTTTTAACGAGATGCATGTCAGCTACAAGGCAGCAATGGAACCTACAGTATAAACGTACTCACCATGGCTACATCGTATCCCCTTAACAGAGAACAATACATCCAACTTAACACAGCCATGGGACCGCTACTCCTGCGGTCAAAGCATGAAAACTCAAGCCCCACACACAACTTCAACATCCACCTTATATTCCAAGCCCTTCTCAACCCCTACAGGTTGAAATGTTCATTACACCCCACAGTACTAAAGTTTTCCACTGAAAGAACTTCACAAGATACTGATCATGGCAGACTGTTCATGAAGACAGTTTGAGGTTATTTGGTTTACTTTCAGTCCTTCAATAGCAGCCGCCCTCATTGCGATTGCCGCTGAAGGACCTCCCATGCCAATCAACGTACATGTCATCCAATCAATACCAATAAATATCAGCACAGGAATGTCATAGATATGTTTGAGGTGTTTTAGAAACAATGTCTTCCTTACGTAGTTTGTGCACAGAGAGAACATGGACTAGTTCATTTTTACACTGTAAAATGTCCTGCTCAGTATGTACGGTATATTCATCATAATTTTTTAATGTCCAAATATATGGGATCCTTATCAAAAATGTTTGTTAAATCAAAAAACAAATACTGATGATATATTTTCATCAAATGGGTTTGACTTTCAGATATAGACAGAACGGCGCTCCAGTCTTAGCTATCATTATTAATTTGTCAGTCTTTACAAAGTCGCCATCTTTAAGCTTCCAATAGCATAGCAAAAACACTAACTGCATTACTCCATTCCCCATGGCTGACTGTTGAGTCTGTGATGTGATGTTTGTGCATCTGTATGCAGAGATATCTAACACTAATATGTCCACAGTGGATGGCAATCAATAATTGGCCACATGCTTGTAAATGCTTGTGGTTTGTAACTGGTATGTACCCAACTAGCCCTGTGAAACAGTGATTGGTTGGTTAATGTCATGGTTAATGTTAAGGTTCCTAGCCTGGATTGTGTTTTATATTTTTATTTGTTTAATCTTCTAGGCACATGTTCATGTCTGTGTGTCATTAAAGCATGGAAATCAGCATACACAGCACTTCCCACATTACAGCAGAATAGTTACAATGGGAATTACATTTTTTCCATAATAACACTGAAGAAAATGCAAGTAAAGCAAAATAAGAGTTTAGAGCACACAGGCCAGTATGGAAAATGTGGGTTAATCCTCCTTCAGCCCCGCCAACTTGGCAGAACTTTACATTCTCCAAGTAAACAGGAGAATAGGTTCCATATTGCTTCTGCAGCTTGATTTACTATTTGACATTTTACTGCTAGCTCTTCAGTAAAGTCACACCATGATATTTACCACGCCCACACTAACTCACATCCACTGCATTAACCTTAATTTTTGTAATCTTTCATCAGCCTGATTCTAAGCAGTTCACAAACAGTAGACTCTGTATAAAGGGGCACATTTTTAGAGGTGTCACTGTAATTTTGTCATGGTTAGAAGAGCTGACAACCATCTTTTAACTTTAAAATGATATTCTCTGTAATCTGGACAACAGAAGAAAGTCCACATACACAGACTAAGGCTGGCACTATAACTCATTCACCCAGTCATCCACCTAGCTACTTTATCTCTATGCTCACTTACCTTGCCTGAAAATTAACTGTTCTGAAAATTAAGATGAGCGATAATCTTTCACCAGACTTCTCCAGAAGACCAGCATTGATAAGGTTTTCCACGCATTGGTTTGGGAGTCCACATGGGTTCACATGAAATTTACTCTTAAACTTGATTATCAGGCTTACACTGTTTATCTGCTTTGAAGGTAGGGAGACAAAGGGAGATAAAACCTGAGGCCAGTCCCTTCAGGGCTACAAAGAGACTCGCTGACCTTCTGGTTTGACCCTCCAACCTCTAAGGTGGACAAGACAACAAGGTACCGCCATTGACAGATGAGGGTGATACCTATCCCGGTCAAGCAGAGGTTAAATGTTATTCCCAGCCTGAAGCTCTCATTTTTGGCCTGACTGCCCTCACACTGACTAATGGACCATCTGGTCTCCCAATTGAAGGAATTCAGGATGGACTTATGCATGTGGTCCCCCACAAATAATGCCAATGTCATTGAGCAATAAGTGTAAAATGTTTCCTCGTGTTTATACAAACAATTAAAGAAAAGCTGCAGCAATCTCCATGGGCCAAAATACTGCCCAGTTTCATGAAAATGTGATCAGTAATATTAAACACATTGCATAGGAGGAAAGGACCAACCTGGCCAGATCCAGAGTGGTCCTCCATATTCATTGTGACGAACAAATAGTTTGTCATGTGTCAACAACAACACACAAATGATTAAACACAATGCAAAGATGAGTGATTGTGACGTTGCCAGTTTGAAATCCATTTCAGTACGGGAGTGTCTTCACTAACCTGGAAGTGCTGGAAGGTTCTGCGCCGGTCATCACATCTGTCTGAGAAAGCCCTTAGAGTCCTGAAGAACAGCAGAAGATCCTTGCTCTCCTCCACCCTAAAATGACATTTGCATACATAATAAAAATACTTTTTTTTCCAAAGGGGATTTATTAGTTCTGCCCCCTCAAAGTTGATGATTACAATTATTAGTATAGGTGTAATAAAATATCCATAGCAAAAACAAAATGTGACCATATGCATTGTTGAGCTGAAAAACAGATGTCAATATAATGTAAATGTGATCAGTTATGACTCCCAAAAGGTAGCACTTTTTGTTTGAATACAACCAATCCAAGAGCATGCTATAAAATGTCATCCATTAACACTGTAAACAGTCAGAAATCTCAGCTGCAGCCGGAATATGTTGACAAGTCTTACCAAGACTAAAGGTCAACACACATCAGCAGCGTGTAATGAGCGTATGATGAACACTTGCACCCATGTTTTTCTATGTAGGCCCACACACCAGCAGCTAACTGTCATCGCAGGTTGACCAAAGTATCGGACAAATTACAATTTTAACCTACTCATGTCACTAGAGGAAAAGACAGGGGACCAAGCTGTTACAATTCATCCTGAGGTGGACATGACTGTCCGTCCATCCAATTGTTGTTGAGATATTTCACTCAGAACTAAAGTGGTAAAGACTTTGGTTCTTTAAAAAAAAGTATTACAATTCATAGGATATGTCCAAAAACCAAACACTTTGTATCTTCAAATGCTTTATCATTCACACACAAAAAACAAGCGGATTAGCTAAATGTCACAACAGCAATAGCAAAAAAATGTTTTGGTCTGGTTCACTCTGTCTGAGTGAGCCTGGGACATTCTGTTAAAGGCTTTCCAGAGTTTTCCATGGGGGCCCGGGGCTACACGGCAGCCGGGTGAAGTTTCCAGAGACTGTTATTTCACACAGAGCTGATGGAAACATGGCAGCACACTCCTATATAATGGAGCACCACCAAAAAGACAGAGACAGAGAGACAGAGAGAGAGAGATTCCTGGTTTGATATTGTAATTGAACTAATCTGGTCTTACCGGATCTGAATGATGCAGTTTGATAAATTATATTTTCACTGTGGAACTGATTTAAAACATGCAGGTTGTCAATGCAAAAACCTTATGCAGTGATTCCAATGTGGCATGTGGACTTGGAGAGTTTTAGTGGTTTTTAATTCATTATCCAAAAGAGGCAATAAAGTTTGTTTGCAGCAAACTGTGCCAAAAAGATCACATTAATTAAACAAACCTATTTTTGTACTACATCGTAAATAACTAGAGACATCACTATAAAGTCAAGAGGTTGTGATATGTAGCACAACAAGCTAGCGAATTACTGTCAATGGAACTGCATTCCCACGCATGTACAGTGGCATCTGTCCTACACGGAATGACTCTTGGACGACTGAAAACGAGATCGCTGGTATTAGTCTTTGTAGCAGTTGCTAAATAAACTAACTTGCCCATACTCTTCAGGGCAAAGGAACATGTCACCAAGTGCAACAGTGTGGTTCATTGATGGGTTTTTAACACTTTTTGGACAATAACAGAGGTCTACGGCACAGAGGAATAAGATTTATCAAGCTTTGGATAAACACACAATACTTGTAAGTAGGATCGATTCATTTTCGGTTGGCTCTGCACATGACTTTTGTTGACAAGAAGAAAAATAAAGAAAATCACCATCCTTATCCTTTAATTTTCTTTCACACATAAAGAAAGTGACATCCCAATTCTTTATCCCACCTAACAAAGATCTGATTGGCAAGGTTGTTTTTCCAACATGGAAAACAGGCACACCACAAGAAAATCTGAGCTACAGGCAGTGCTTCAGAAATCTGGAACAAGGCTATTGACACTTCATCCTGCACCACTTCCAAGTCAAATTATTGACTTTAGCCTACATATGAAATATCAGAATCTAAAGGGTAGATTTCCATAAAACTTACTGACTATATTCATGCTCCCCAACATACTGAATCCTTTTGATTTTAATGACCCCATGTGCATAAAACAATTGGATGTTGCAGCCCCATACACAAAGAAAACCAGAGAATGTTTTGTTTTCATCTTTCAATTTGAAATACATTTTTATGACTACATAGCAAAACTAGTTTAATGGCGCCGTCCAAAATTAATCTACGTATACTGTAAATATTGTCATGTCCTTAAAGCACCCAGCATCTTGAAAGTAAACCTCCCATTTTGCGTCAGAGTTGACTGATATCTCCTGCTGCTGTCCTGACCTCAGCACAGTTTGGCCTCACACTATCAGCCTGGTTCGGAGCAGGAAAAACAAACTGTACTTCAGAAACCCGCCAGCTTGGATCAGTGTTTCTACAACCACAGGCTGAGAGTCAAAGTGGCTCATGGATCAATTGGCGTGGATCCCCACATGACAAGAGCAGCACTGTGTTTTAATGGCAAAGGTTCATGGGGACAGTTTGACATCATTCAGTCTGCCTTGAGTCCTGTGAGCCCATCCCAGCCCACTGTTGATATAGTGCATCAACAACGTTTCCACATCACAGTCTCTTGCTAACAGTTAGGCAACAAGAGTTTTCAAGTGTTCTGCTAAGTAACAATTGGACAAAAGTGAGACTACTTCTACACCAAGTCATTTAATATTTAATAGATTGTTTGCATGTGAAAATGATGGGCGTCTACACTAGTGTTTCCAAGTCGTTTTTGTAATAAAAACTCTGTCCACAATAAACACCCGAACAACAGTTAAAAACGGCTACATTTCTTCTCCTGTGTCCTCTTTTCAGTTGGCAAACAACAAAACTGTGCATCACAGCCAACAATCTGGTAAGGAGTGGGACAGACAGCCCACTTAACCTCTGTTCTGTTCTCTTGACAGACAACTTGACTTTCAAATAGTGATTTAATTGCAGCTCATAAACACTAAATGTTAACCTGCAAGTCATTCCCAAACTGCTGTGCTGCGGTGCCAATGAAATCATTATTTTATGATTGAGACTTCAATATGAATACAGGTTAATGAAGACCGTTATGCTGTGTGATCAGCTATACTGACGTTTTAAATGAGTGATCACAGAGAGGTGACAGAAACTTCCTCTCAACTTTATGTTTTCCACACACAAACTAAAACAGCATGCTAGCATTTAAGATTTATTCACCGTTTTGGGAAAGGCTTGGATTTAAGGTGAGAAAAACACCAGGTTAGTGAGGACGAAGGACTGAAACAGGGGGAAAAAATTTTTAAATTAAATTTAACTAGCCTAATTTGGATGTATTCTGAGTTTCTTCACTTCAACACCAGTCTTGTCTGTCAGGCTTATGAAAAACACATATGAAGTAACACAAAGTGGAGGGCAATAATACAATGTTACATTACATAAAAATGCAACAAAAGAAAAATAAAGTGGTCTTGCTACATTCCCGCATAATTACAGAAAAATGGTTGCTCCCAGTTTTTAACCCATGTAAACATGGGTTTGTTTACATTTTGAACATGTAACTATACTTTTAATGCCAGATTTTAACTTGTAAATGTGTAAAGATCCTGTGTGATAACATGCACAAGAAACTACACTTGGCTTGCAAAAGCTGTCTACACAGGCCCTCACAATGGCTCACGTATCAAGCACACAACCGCAACCTGAAGCATCTTTTTAGGCTTCAAGTATATTTTCTTCAGTCTTACACATGCAACTACTACTGAAACTCAGCTGACACACTGCTCTCACTATGCAGCCAGTGTAGCCACGGTGTAACTTTAAATACTAACAAAGTTAAGAAGCCACTTCTGGAAGACAGGAGAACAGATGTGGAAACTACATGTGTCGGCTGAATAAAAATAACCAACAAAACTTCTAGTGTCAGTGTTTATCTTCGACAGTTCAGACCAGATTGATTTAACAAAGATTATCAGTCTGATTTGGACTGTAAAACTCACACACAAAAATACACACACACACACACAGACTGGGAAAAGGCAGCAGTGTGTCAGAATCATTATCTCCAGTATTTTTCCATCTGTTGTTTGCCAGATTCTGCAGGCTGCACCACACAATCCAGATGTGGTTTGGCCTCAGATATAGAGCAGATAGAACTTCAGACTTCTGCTTTTGTCATATATTATATACAGTATGTATATAGTGTATATTTAGATATATAGATATATATACAGATAGATAGATAGATACAGATAGATACAGATAGATAGATAGATAGATAGATAGATAGATAGATAGATAGATAGATAGATAGATAGACAGATAGATAGACAGATAGATAGATAGATAGATAGATAGATAGATAGGCTGTTTAGTATTAAAGCCCCTGACAACTTACAGTAGTTTCCAATTTTAAGTATTTCATTAAATTAACATTAAATATTCATGACTAAACACACAACAATCAAAGTCAATCTGATGGCTAACTTGCTTCATCAGGACAATGTGAGTCTTGTTTGATCAGATTTGTTTGACATAAGAATCTCTCTGGCAATATAAGCAAAGAAATCTGTCATAAAATTCAAATATTGCTAAATTCTGGTCAGTGAAAAGAAACCTGATATCTTCTTTTTCCAACCGAGAAAAAGCATGACAGTAACTACTGTAGCGTGTCTTATTGCTAAGCCAAGGCAAGTAAGATCCTCAAGAGCGGGAGAATGTGAACAAACATCCACATGTCATCTCAACCCGTCAGCTGGAACTTATTTTGTGTTAATGAATGATACTGGAAGTAGAGCAGATATATATCATTCCATTTTATCTTATCACAGATACATCAGCATATGAGTGTAAACTACACGTCGGCTGATGAGTAACAAGAAATATTACTACAGATATAATTTTTAAGAACCTATTTTAAGGGATCCAAAAATTTACAGCAGCCAATATATTGTCATTGGATTTTGTAAACCTACAAATATGTTATGAATTTTGACTTCAAACAGATGATTTCAGAGTAAATATAAATATTTTTCCCAAATTCAAACAGCTATTCTTATTTTTCATGAGAAGTTACAGCCCCACTGTTTACCCTACTGGAACTGATACCTTTCACAAACTGATTCATCAGGACAACAGATTTAAAAAACAAACCCTTTAACTGTCGCATTTAAAGTTATTTTTAATGATGGGAACTGTCCTGTTACACAAACTTACAAATAAAATCAGTGGCCTCACCAGACTAGGGCTGCAAATACCGATTATTTTCATTGTTGATTACTCTGCCGATTTACTTTCTCAATTAATCTTTTTATCCATAAAACGTGAAAACTGCCCCATAATAATTTCTTAGAGCTCGCTGATTTTTGACTGTCTAATCAACAGTCAAAAATCCAAAGAAATTCAGTTTACTATCATGTATGACACAGAAACCCTTCAAATCCTCACATGTAAGATGTTGAAATTAGCTAAATTGGGGGATTTTTGCTTTAAAAATTATTAAAATGATTATTCGATTAGCAAAATAGTTGCCAATTATTATTATATTATTATTATTATCAATAGTTGCTCATTTATTTTTCTATCTATTAATTGTTGCAGCTCTACACCACAATGAAAGAAAACTGTTTTTCCAAACTGGGTCAGCCAATAAAGGGAAGCAAAGGTCAAACATTTTTTCAAGCCTGTTTAAAAATGCAGGCTGAAAGTGATTCTGTGCTGTAATGTCATTTGTAACCCATTAGCTTTTTCAACACATAGTTTTCCCTGCAGTGTAATAAGCACCTCGTAGGGAAGAAATAGTTACTAGAGCTCCAGACACCACTGAGTAAACCTACACAGACCAGATTCAGCTCAGGCATTTTAAACAGCCACAGCAGGAAAAGGACAGGTGTAACTAATATTAATGATGGCTAGAGTCCATTTACAGGTATGTTGCCAGTAAGCCAGCACACCTAAATGGAATGCAGCCATTACGAATGTAATGAGTTACAGCTGTGTTTGACAAGTGAAACTGTCTGCAGTGAGAGAGGCCTGGTATTTGTTTGTAAAGAGCAGACAGAGAAAGAACAAGTGGATGTATGTGAGGAGGTTCAGCTGGATGAAAGACGTTTACAATTGGAAATCCTCCACTTTAATAAACACTTGAATTCAACTAAACAAAAAGCTTGATCCTGGCAGTAATATTATCTAATGGTTCATTTATAGGACTGAGTAGACAGACCGGCCACTGGGATTCAGTCCATACTCAACAGTGATAACACACCAAGTAAGTCTTTGAAAGTCAGCCTAAATCTGATTTTTAAATATGATTAAATTTGGTTTAACAGACTATTCATCTGGCTGCTGATCAATGTGACAATACACCCATGTATGCCCATGTGAACACCTCAACGTTACAGCCATATGTAATAGTTGAACTTGTGATTCAAAACCATAGGCAATCTGCTGCTACTTTCCACATATTTTTGGCCATACAGCGTTTCCCCTATGTTGACTGCTTTGGCCTGGCGGGGGATGGAGGGGTACTCAGCAGCTACACATTTCTCCATTTTTCTATTTCTCTGTTCAGCGTTTTCAGGTTAGGCTAACCCATTGTTGCTAACTTTGGAGCTAACCCCCTTCACTTTTCCAGCAGTTGAGGACACAAATGTGACTTTTCTTGGTCTTGACAAGCTGCAGCATTTTTTAACTGACACACTGTAGCCTGTACCGTACATTTACTGCCAGACTGACAACTTATCGCTAACCTTTTCCTCTGCTCCGCTCGCATTCACCATCACTTTTCTGCCGCTCGCTCTTTCACTCAACCACTCACTCACTACGCCACATTTTATGCACTGCCGTATTCCTTAAAAGGAGCAACGCTATCAAGAGTTTCATATTTTGGAACAGCGCTGCACAGAGGCTCCTAAACGCTATTGATTTTGGAATGGATGGGCATTTGGCATTATTTTTGGCATTAAAAAAATTTTTTTTGGCCTGGCGGGGGTTCTTGTTGGCCTGGCGGCCCGCCGGGCCTATACTATTATAGGGGAAACACTGGCAATATTATGTGTGTCCCATGTTTTATCAGATACACTATCTCTACATCAAGGTCTCACTCTCTCTTATTTACTTGTCATTCACAACAAACAGAAGCCCATATAACTAACAATTTCAATATTGCATTTTCTGTTTTGGTGTGATCTCCAGCTTGGAGGTTCATCTGTGATCAACTTTGACTTGCAAATTCCTCTGTTCAGCCAATAGGAACAGTGTTGTCTTGAGGTGTCTTGTGTTTGAAGCAGAGGTGGTCATGACTGCAGTGTTGTGTCATCAATCACTTCAGTACAATATTACACTACCAGACAACAAACTACAGAATCACCTTTCACAGTCTGTAATCACTCTGTTTATTATTTACTTATCACTTTCAATGGGCCAATGAAATCACATAATTGTCAGTGCTGTGTGTTGGACAATTTCATTGAACTGAGGACAAATATCAGTGTTCCCTTATGTGTGTACTGGAGGCTGAGGGTGCAGGTTATTAAACTGGCTCAGATTTTTGATTGATTGACTTATTAAAAAATGAGCTCTACTGAACTAGACTATTCCTTTCTTTTGATTTATTAATGTTGACTATAACAAGTAATCAATCATCATTAAAGGGGATCTACTATGCTCATTTCCAGCCCTATATTTTTATTCTGCGACTCCAGTAGCTTTGCATGATTCACAGTTCAAAAACTTATTTATCTTACACTGGCCCTTTATGCAGTCCCTCTGGCAACCGTATCAGAGTTGTGTTAAGTTAACGCTGATGCAAACCCAACATTTCCTGATTTACTGCTTCAAACTAAAACTTTTAAATGGTTAAATAATGGGAGGCTTCTATTGTGAAGTATTTAAAGGAAATCAAACATGTTCCTCACCGAATTAGTGGAGCTTCGTTAGCGGCGCTAAAAACTGGTCAACACAACAACATATGGACATATTTGGAGCTCTTTGTTCAGCGGATCAGTTAGAAATAATGCAGGGAGCAACAGTACAAGCAGAAACAGTGATGATAATGTTTGATGAAGAGCTGCAGATGACCAGCACACCTCCAACACGTAAACTACTTATTTTACTTTGTCCTGCTGTGTAATGGAAAAACATTCACAGTGTGTCAGCTCAGCCCAAGTCATGGCTCAGAGTGACTACCCCCAAAACAATGGAAAACACCATAATGTTAGCGGAGCGGAGCAGTGAACTTGCATGCTGTGCGTGAAGCAGATGACCATATAAAGAAATCCATAATGGAAAAGTCACGCACACCAAGGGTTGTAGTGAGGTGCTTACCACTGGAAGTAGACTTGAGAGTAGGAAAAAATTATTGCACACTCTGGCTCCATATGCTTTTCTCTTTTTATTTAGATGGTGTTTCGACCCTCGGGCCTTCTTCAACAATAATCCTTATTGTTGATCTTGAAGAGATCAATAATAATAACTGGAAGTTGACTTGAAAGTAGGAAAAAAGTGTTGCACACTCTGGCTCTGTATGCTTTTCTCTTTTTATTTAGATGACGTTTCGACCCTTAGGCCTTTTTCAACAATAATCCTTATTGTTGATCTTTAAGAGATCAATAATAATAACAATAATTCTTATTGTTGATCTGGAAGAAGGCCTAAGGGCCGAAATATCATCTACATAAAAAGAGAAAAGCATATGCAGCCAGAGTGTGCAACACTTTTTTCCTACTCTCATAAGAAAATTCGTCCCAAGCCAACGTCAGCTCGGGCTGAAAGTAGAAAAGACCTTTGGAAATCGAGCATTCAGAGCGGTCTGGAGCCGGTGCTTTTCGCTCACAGGTATTACTTCTAAATATGTTTACCTTACATTATTTGATACTTTGGCCTTGTTTAATATGAACATCCAACATCGTAACATTATATGTATGACTGAAAATAAGGAGAAGCATAATAGATCCCCTTTAAGGTCAATTTTAAGCCTAAGAAATCACCTATCACCTGTAGGTTGATCATTCAAACATTTGCTATTGTTGTTCATTTCAGATACATGTGACACCTCAAAGACAGAAGGATAATTGATGATGATGTGGCAGAACTCCATAGGGAGGAATTTAACATAAACCAGCAGTGTGAGTTCTTACTCAGAAAGGAAGCTGCTGAAGTTCTGCAGGTCGCTGGCATCCATCACCACGTTGAGACTGCTGATTGTCCTCTCAGATCTCTGACCTTCCTGCAGGACAAAACACACCATCACTATACATCATAAATTTCATTTCAGACTCTGTGTCAATCTGCTTTAGGTCTGCATTAGATTGAGAGAATTTCATGCTGCTGGAGACTTACAGCTCACTTATGTCATGTGTGGGGCTTCTGATTTTAATGTTGTTCCATTGGTAGTGGAGCCCAAATGATCGAAATTGTGGCTTAGCAAAGTATAATTGATCTTTGAATGACCTCTTGGAGTCTAACTTGATTTCATAAACATGACTAATTTGATAGTAAACAAGCTTGATTCTTTATCATTCATCACAACTCTGTATTGTTCACTGGCCAATATTTCAAGCCATGCAAGCCCCCAGTGAGTTTGAGTCAGCGCTAAAGCAAGTTTTAAAAGTCATCTTCAGTTGTTGCCTCCAAACGTTTATCTACATTTTGAATGTGATCGGGGCAAAAGAGAATGAAAAGAAAAGACAGTAGAGTGAGCAGGAAGAGACAAGAAATCCAGACCTGCTGCTGGTGTTTCATATCTAGGGAGCCATAACTCACATATGATTGATTTCATTGGGTTACAACACTAACAAAACATTTTAATGTTACTGGAAGCTGTACTGGCCCACATTATGTTTCAAAATAAAATATTAATCAAAACTACATTAAAGGGGGGGACGAGAGTGTGTGTTTACAAGATGATTCTGTGTCCAAAGTACACAACCAAATAATTAATGTCTTTATCAAAACAAGTATCAACTTAAGAGGAAATATGCAATTTCAATGACATTTCATGAGCCAGAAAGGAGGAGTGATTCACTGAAACCAGCTGTTCTGTTGGTTGGTCCAGTGAGAATGAAAACCAGAAGACTGTTGGACCTACATGGAGCAGGTTTATAGATCACAATAATACAGAATCTCACTACAATAAAATTACATTTACCGGTGACTTTACATGTACAACATTGGCTGATGTCGAGGGTCAATCATCATTTTTGTTTAACTGTGACAGTCCAAACTGTGCTTCTAACAGGCCTTGATGTAGCACCTCAAGATGAGTATTAAACCTCAATACTTTTTTGGTATAGACGGAAATGTGTCCACAGCACTATGTAACAAAAACAAGTACTGAAAGTTGTCTGGTCATATTCATAACCTTGACAGACGTATTCTTTGATCAGACAATTGACTATTGCTACTGAAACTCAGGCATCATGTCAGCAGTGGAATTAAATACTGTTAAATAACACAGACCTCTACTTGGAGGAGAGTTTTAATATATTTCTTGTGAATGAACAATGAAAGGTGATATTTAAATTGTCTAATTTTTAAAGATCTAGCATAAGTGGGAGTGACCATAAAATACTTAATGAAATCCTAACCTGAGAGGCTACTGTTGCCACCAGCACGGACATAACTTCAACTGACACTGTTTCCTCTGAGGTAGTTTGGTCCAATATGTCTGTCTGCATGACATTTATGACCTGACTGTGATTTTTCTTTGCTCTGAAGTGTTCTGTGTGTCTAACAGCTGCTGCTGAGGTCTGAAGAGCAGCTAAACTCTAAACTGTACACTTGATGCCTCATCAATGAACCACTGAACGTGGTCCTCTGTCGCCCTCTGATGGCTGGACTAAGCACTAGCACCTGTTCTATGACGTCCTCAGTCCATAAAGGTGTGTTACTTGTTACCAGATTAGCAAAACCATTTTCAGCAATCTCTCTCCCCATCTCTCTGTGAATTTGTTGAGTCTAAATCCCAAATCTAATTTAGAGTACAGTAAATGAAAACAATCCAGACCATCAATCTCTGTTTCACCAAAAGCTTGGACAATAAATTGTGTGTAAGCAAAGGACACAAGTGTTTGAATGCTTAAATGTCCTTTCAATCCAAATCCAACAATAGTCCTGTACAGAGCTCTTCTATACAGCTGTTGAGTTTAATTGACTTTTTCCATTAATACTGTGAAAAATATCAGATTGAGGGTTTGGCTGGAGTCTTGTTTGATGAGCTTTGATCCAACCAGGTCTCTGGCATGCAGACCAAATTGGATCTGACCATCTATTCCAGGTACATCTAGGTAATGGATATCATGAGTAGAACCTGACTGATGCAGGACGTTTTAGGCTGATACTGATGTTGATGTTTAAAAGTTATTGACTGACATATGTGCTGATACTTATATATCAGTGATAAGGCAATGTTGGCCAATAATATTGGGCTCTAATTATGATTATACTTGCCCAGTTACTGGAACAGTGGACATAACACACAAAGAGCGGAAAAACATCCGATTCGTTGCTTAATTCATATTGGATGGGTACAAGGAGATGGACATGGAGATAAAAGTTGTTGAAAAGGACACAAAGAAATCAAAAAAGGAGCTGCATGAACTGTATATCAGTATGTTAAACACCAAAAACTTCAATACATTCAGAAAGGGTAAAAGCTCCAATCATCCAACTCCACTTGTCAGGACAGTGCAAAAGTAAGAGGTGACAGAGGGAGCATCTTGATCAACCAACAGGAATGGTGGCCAAAGTGTGGTTTGAACCAGAGGCCGTCTGTCTCTTCAACAGATCCCCTAAAGACTCACCTTGACCTCAGAGAGCTGAAACTCCACCTGGAAGACCAGCTCAGAGCAGTGACCTGACACACAGAGCTGCTGGACCAGCTTACTGCCACCTAGTAGACACACACATCACACCAGTGTTAGAACATTATTACATCAGTGTGAGGACAATTAAAAGGAGCCCTTTGGAGTTTTCTTGTAAACAAAGTTGTGTTTGCATTCAAAGTTTCTCACCAAAACGCACAGTGTTTATCCTTGAGATCTCACAAACATTATAAATGCATTTCCCTCCTCATAAAATATTTGTGAAGCAGATTTACACTCATCAAAACACTGCTCCATAGTGCTACTCATGGTCATAAACTCCAGAGGGTACCTTTCAAATTACAAAATATTTTTTTTAAGAATGGGAACAAGGTAATAAACTGCAACTGCAAATACAGGTAAATAATGTGAACAATATACAATATATATAAAGAGTTAGGGCTGCAACTAAAGATTATTTGGATTGATTAATCTGCTGGTTATTTTCCTGATTCAATGATTAATCATTTAATCTATAAAATGTCCGAAAACAGTGAAAGCTGTGCTCGTACTGCTTTGCAGAGTCTTTGTGGTGCAACTGTTCAGACTGATGCCATTCATCTGCGTCTGTCGCTGCAGATCCTCCTCCAGCTCCTCCACCTCCTCTTTCAGCTTGGACAGCACCTCCTCCTTCAATCCTTTTTGTCTCTTTCCGCATATATACGACCTATGGAGATGGACAAGAGACTATTAATTTACTGTCACAACAGTTCTGCACTTCTGTTTACAACTTTTTGCTTTCCCACGCACCACTACACCACCTGGGTGTTCTAAGTGTAAAAACACATTTTAGGATTGTGGGAAAATACTACAGGTTGAAAACTGGGGTCTGAGGGAGATTTAAAAATTAACAATAAAAATGAAACTCACAGCGCATCCTTGCATTTGTCCCTGAACTGTATCGTCATGTCTTTGTGGTTTTCCTGCTGTTGGTGCTGCAATACTGCAACTTCAGCCTGGAGACGCTTGATCTGAGCCTCCAGCACCTTCACTTCTTCAGTGTTCTCCACGCTCATGTTCTCCTCCATCCTGATGGACAAACACCAACTGACTCAACAAAATAAGCATTTATAACTTTCTATAGAGATCTGGTGAACAAAGCAGCACAAAAAACACTGTTACATCGATAAATACAGTGCAAACAACATAAACAGGACAATAAGACAACTGTCACAAAAGAGTATAAATAATGTAACTCATGCAGGAGATGAGAGGACGCTACGTGAGACTTGATTGTTTAGTACTGAAAAGTAATAATAAGCTGTGTTGTCAGAAAAGAAGATACTGAAAAGCCACCAAAGATACATAAGGATACTAACGGAATGAAAACGATAAAGTGAGTATGAGACCATTCAGCATTGAAAAGGTTTTGATATTAGTCTTCAATCTTATAGAGGCCGTTTTCCTGATTAAGTAGGGTTAATATAAATACTATCAAAAGGGTTTACTTGCATTACGTTTCTTTTACTCACAGAAGTAGGAAATTCTATCCAGTTAGCTCACGTTAACTTAGATGACGACGATGCTTTTTAGCAAATGACACAAGTTAGACACTGTCATGTCTGAAGTTAACTAACCGTATTCATTCCCGTTTTTAAAGTACTAAATCCACACACACATATATATCAACGAGTGTTATTCTGTTTTATTGTAAATGAAACGCTTTTCCTCACCTGATTTAACTAGCTGACGTTTCTTCACCCTGACAACCAAAACAGTTTGGAGCCTCGCGCCCTCTGGACTCTACCACTTTCCCTGGGTCGGAGGGGGGAAACTGTCTCATAGTGAAGAAAAGTAAAGTATAGTGTCCCTCAGTAGATATAAATACAGTAAATATTTATAGATATATATACTTTAAAAATACATGTTAGCGCTTTATCAACGCCAACAGACATTAAACAAAAGAGCTGTCAGAGTTGGAAATTGTGGGAGTCCCCTCTATAGATGGCTGTATCTATAGCGTCGGCGATTGCGTATGATCACTACGATTTTGAGCTAATTGAATGGAAAAAATATAACTCCTTCATTGATTAACCGTCACAAGTGAAATGTTGGATAGCTTGACGTACCGTCATTTGCTTCTGACTTTATTTGCATTTTGATAAAGCTGAATCTCCTGTTAAATAAACCACAGCGGAACGCTTCGGTTTTTGCGGAAACGAGTGCGGAAGGAAAACTGTGCAGGAGTGCAGCCTCCGGACAGAATTAACGGTAACACCAGCTGGATACATGTGAGGTAAACATTTGTTGGTTTTTCTGTCGATATTAAAGTAAACTGATAACTCGATCGCGATAACTCTATCAGCTCAGTTATACGTGAATTTACGTAGAGGCAGTAGTTAATTTAGATTGTTTGTGTCGCTGTTTTAGTTCCTCCAAAGATTCAGTGAAGTGCTTCAGGCTGAGCTGGATGGAGACGTTTAAGTGCTCTAATCGACAAAACATCATGTCCTGTTATGTTTTCCTGACTTTTTCTCTTTATTTTTTCTCTAAGTGCAGTCTGTCCATCTAGGGACTTTGGCTGAGATCATGTGACCCTTCATATTTACTTTTCCTGGTGAAACTATTGTAGTTCATTAGGTCCACCTACATGTGTAACAGCTCTGCTCCTAGTCCTACCTTCCTGAAAGATATAATGTTCAGTTTTGGTTTGAAATGTTTTATAGGAGTATTTGTTCACCATATATATATCCACGACTAGACTAAATATTGGAAACAGCTCTCAATATAGCACACTACAAGACAACTGCACCACGAGCCTCCAAAATGACCATAATGTTGAATTTACACTTAAAAGGACTTTACAAATGTAAAGTAAAAAGTCCAGGTGCCTTGTAGCTGACAGAGAGAGCACCCTACACTTCTGTACAAGTTGTAGTGATGATTCTTAAAGCTGTCACCAGTTATGAATCTCAGAATTTTATCTACTGAGTGACTGAAATGCACAAGTTGGAGCATATAAATAATATCACTGTCATTCCAGTACAAACGGAAGGGAGAAACGGGTTTTGTATCTGTACAGGAAGTTTGTTTGCATAATAATAATTATAATCTAATGATATAATCTAATGATAAATATTTATGTAGGACTGCAACTAATGATTATTTTCATTAATCAATTAGTTGTTTTGTCTACAAAATGACAGAAATAAAGAAACCAGAAAATATTCATATTTGAAAGCTGTAATCTGAGATTTAAACTTTTTTTTTTGAAAAACAATTAATCGATTATTAAAATAGTTGTCAATTAATCTAATAGTTGACAACTAATTGATTAATCAGCTAATCGTTGCAGGTCTATACTTATGTATATAATGTGTGTAATTGTATAAAGTACTGACACTGAAACAGTCAATGATGTCAGTTCCCATCTATGGTCTATTGATGGATTGATAAGTGGATTGATCAGCATTTAGATAGCTGACCATGGTGTGTCTTGTCCCTGCATTGACAGTGTTGTCGTGGATACGGAGCAATGCGGCGACTGTACGTCGGCGGGTTGAGCCACTCGATCACCCAGAAGGATCTGAAGGATCGATTTGGAAAGTTTGGAGTTGTGGAGGATGTGGAGCTCCGGACCAGGAAGGACGATGAAGGTGAGGACACTCTGACAGTCATGATGATAATAATAACAGTATTTAATTTTTAAATTCCATTTAATTCTGATTCTTTTTATGCTATATTTCATGTTTTATGTATTCTGAGAACCTTCTAAAACCTGATTGAGATATAATCCACCACAGTTGCCGCTAGATTTTCTGTCAATGCTTTGTGAGACTCTTCTTAAAATTCTCCTTTTGTTGCATTTAAGGACTCGCTCTATCTGATATTTAAGAATCAGCTGCTGAACAGCAAATTTATTAATGCAAGAAATCACATTCACTGTATACTTTTAAGTGATTTTTCTTCTTGTTTGTTTTAAATTTAGCTTCACAGACTGGCAAGAGTGGACCTGGAATTATAGACATGTACAGTGTTAGACTGTAATCTTTCATGACTAGCAAATTATTGGCAATTTGTTACACTTTAAATTTATTAATGCATGATTTAAATGCAAATTTAACCATTTTCTTTATAAAAGTTTTTTTTTTCAATGTGTCCATTTATTTGATTAATTATAAGCAACCATATTGAAATTATTCAGCTAGCACACTCCAGACTCCAGAGATCTATTTAAAAACTGAGTATGATTTCAAAAAACGTTCAGTGTGGATTTTAATTACATGCATTTTGTAGTTCGTGTGATAATCATACAAAATCCTCATTATCATCCTTCAATAAACATAAAGGTTTTTATGCTTAATTTTATGATTGTTGTGTAAATCATATTTTATTGTTCAGAGATTCCTCAGCGACCTGCATGTGTTCTAACTGTTGCTGTTCTCCTGCAGGGGTTCCTTACAAAACATTCGGCTACATTAACATCAACATTTCAGACGCAGACCTGAAGAAATGTAAGTGAACAGAGCTGCTGCAGGAAATCCTGCGTCAACTCAACAGCTTTATGTGTTCTGTGATGTTCTTTCAGACTAACTAACACCTCAGCTGTTATAAGAGCCATGTCATTAAACCTTCAAGTCCTGTTTTAATTAAACAGGAGAAAAAACATCAAAGATCAGTTTCACAGAAGTGTCAATATCTTGAATCAGGCAAATCACTGCACAATTCTGGTTCTCGAAAATTATTGATTTCTGATCTGATCCTCTCCTCCGGAGCAGGTTAGCCATGCAGCATAAGTTATGAATCACCATGGTGATTTGATTACAAATCATTTTGATTAGCTGCAACTAATCATTATTTTCATTATCTATTAATCTACCAATATTCTCAATTAACTGATAAACCATTTTGACTTTAAAGTATAAAAAACTGTTTGTCACAGTTTCCAGAGTTAAAAGTAAGCCAGTTTGTGATAATAGAGCATCTGAGTTAAACCCAAAGATCCTGTAGCTTGATAACCCACTAAACTCACTTTGTGATACAGGACTCAGAGCTTGTGTTGTATCATCAGTATAAGATCGGTGTTCTTCTTCTGCAGGTATGACGGTGCTGAACAAATCGAAATGGAAAGGAGGAACTCTGCAGATTGAAACAGCCAAGGAGAGTTTCCTGCACAGGTACAGACACGTTCACCTCACCATGAAAGTATTCGGACAGTCCAATATTGACACGAAAATGTCTATGATTATTATAATATATAATAATATATATTAATCTGCCAGTTATTTTCTTGATAAACTGTTTTGACAGTTAAGTGTCAGAAAAGAGTCCAAGGTAATGTCTTTAAGTGTCTTTGGTAAGACATTTAAACAACAATCTAAAACCTGCAGATGTTCAGTTTACAATGATACAAAACAAAGAAAAGCAGTAAATCCTCATATTGGGAAAGCTGCAACCAGCGAATGGTTGATGTTTTTGTTTATAAAATGATTCAAACAATTAATAGATTGTCAGAATAGTTGCCAATTCACTTCTGTCTGTGATTTTGCCTACTGGTATAAAGAGTCTGAGTAGCAGACTGTTTAGACTGTTAAACCTCTGTATTAGCATACAAAATGATTGCAGGTGTGTAAGTAAGCTGTAAGCATCTGTGCATCTGTTTTCAAAACAGATGTGTAGTTTTCCAGATGTAGCTTGTCCCTGATTCTTAACATTCAAACAGATTCCAGTGATTATTGAGGGAAAAGAACAGCGCAGAGAGCTCCATTTATTAAGTGAAAAATATTCCACCTCACTAAACCACCTGCTGATAATCTTATGCTAATAGATTCTTCCTGATCCCAGTGTGTGATGAGTTTGTGTTTGTGTCTTCAGACTTGCTGAGGAGCGGCAGGAGGCGGAAGAACAGCGCCTCCAGCAGCCCGCAGCTGAGGACAAGAGACAGAAGATGCTGGACTCCCTGAGCAAAGCTGGTGTACACGACTTCACCATGAAGGCTGCGGTGCCGGGAACCGAAATACCAGGACATAAGGTCCAGTCATCTACTGCTTCCTGTTTCTATCAGGACGTCTGTGTGCATTTATGTGTGTGATGGGAAGCGTCTTGGTTCGGTGTGGACTTCAGATCCAGTAGAGCCTGATCGATACTGGTTTTTATGTTTGTAAGATAAATGGGCTTAAAGAAACACATAATATAGATTACAGAATTTTAACCAGAATTTTCCCTTTTTTACCTAAATGTATGCCATGAGAATAATTTAAAAAATGATATAATCACATAGAAATTTAACACAAAGTTGACTTTTAAATCTTGACCAATAATAAGTAATCATTGGTTAAATTTGAACATCACAAATTTCAACATTGTTTATTGATTAGCCTGAAGGGGGCGCCATAATGTCAGTTGATTCGTCTTTATTTGCTGCACAGCACCATGTGTGGGGATGAAGGTGTTGACTGTCCTCCTCTCTGGTTTCAGGACTGGGTGGTCAGTAAATTCGGACGAGTCCTCCCCGTCCTGCAGCTCAGTTGTCGGAAAGGCAGCAAAGCTCGAACTCTGAAGTACGACCCGTCCAAGTACAGCCACAACATCCGCAGGCTGAATCCGCCCACCGAGGACGAGTCCACACCTGTCACCCAGCTCACCTGGGAGGTATCGGGAGGAGATGATGACATCAGCAAGAAGAGGCGGGGCGAGTTCCCCCCATATCAGCCACCGAGACCCAAGAAGAGTCGGACAGACGTGGTCATCTCCCGTAATGCTGTCGGCAGAATCGGGTAACAGTGTTTTGTTTTCTACAGTCTGACCTAAAGGTTCCACTGGTTTGTTTCTGCAATTCTAAAAGGTTCCTGTTGTTTTCTGCAATGCCTAAACCTCCCAGATTGTTTCTGGTTTCTAACATCCCTGATGGTTTTTGGGATTCCATATTTTATGAGATTCTCAAAGGTTCCCTACCAGTTTCTGAGATTCCCAAATGTTCCCAGTCGTATCTAGAATTTCTAGGGATATCTAAGGATTTCTGTTGGTTCCTGGGACCCTCAAAAGTTTGTTTTAATGTTAGAATTCCCAAAAGTATTAACTGGTTTCCTTGATGTTTTTTGAACATCCTACTGGATCTTGGAAATCCCAAAACTTTGCACTGGGCTTTTATGAAGTCCTGCTGTTTTCTAGGATTACATATTTTTCAAGTTTTTTTCGAGGATTCTCAAATGTCCGACTTTTCATTTTCCTTCTGGAGTTCTCGGGTTTCTTCTCGTTTATTGGATTCCCTAATGTTCCTAATGGTTTCTGTAATTTCTGCTGGTTTTGGACATTCTAAATGCTTTTCAGGATTCTCAGAGTATTAAAATTTACATTTTGATCCCACTTCTGGTATCTACATGGTGTTATTCTGCTCTCATCAGTCTCCTCTGTGTTCCTCTCAGATTCGAGAAGATTGAATCTGTCAACAACGCCGAGGCTCATCGGGTCACCAACGGATTTGAACTTCCAACCTACCACAGACTGGCTCAGAGGAGAGGGGCACTTGTAGCTGACAGTGACGACGATTCAGACGAGGAAATCCGCAGGCTGGTGGCGGTTCAGCAGAGCTCCCATGGTGCACTGTGGCAGGAAGCAGAGGAGGATAACCTAGAAGTGGTCGGACATGACTACTTGGTGAAGTCTGGACTCTCCGGTCAGCAGCAGAAAGGTAACAGACATGTTTTCATCTCCAGGCACTTTATTTCTGTGTATCATCTTTCTTCTTTAAGTCCCAGTAGCTTGTTAAAGTTTTATCGTGGAGAATCGAGACGCCGTTGATGGTGAAGATCAACTTTTTTTATTTTGTTTGAAGTTGTTTTACGTAGTTGAGTGGAGAGGAAACACTTCTGTGCTTGTGTTTCCTTTCCACTCAATACCATATAATGAAAATAAAATAATAAGATAATACAACAAATTTAGATCATGGAATAAGAAAACAAAACTTTCTTAAAGAATTAAAGGAAATGTTATATTATTATTATTATTATTATTATTATTATTATTATTATTATTATTATTATTATTATTATTATTGTTATTATTATTATTAAGATTATAAATAAGGATGGTTTGTTAATTTAGCACCTGAAGTTCAGGATGCATCCAATGACCTGGAAAAAACTCACAAAAAATGTGACACAATATTCAAGAACACCTTTTTCTTTGGGTTTCCAGGTAGGCCAGATGATAAAGACGATGAAGACTACGATTCTGCCGACACGGATGAATTATTCGCTTCCAGGAAACCTCCACCGCAGGAGAAACTTACTCAACTCGCTGCAGAAGACGTCTCGGGAAACAACACAGACAGGAAGAGAAAGACGAAGAAGAAAAATAAAGCTGGTGAGCAAGAGGAAGAGGAGGAAAAGTACGATTCATCAGATGCTGAAGAACACCTCCCCTCCAGAAAACCTTCCTCCTCACAGCACAGAGAGGATTCTGGGAAACAAGGCAGCAGCTCTGAGAACCAAAGTAAGAAGATGACAGTCCTCCCTGTTGTAAAACCCCCTTCCTCAGAATCAGATAGTGATGAGGAGGATGATGATGATGAATCAGATGATGATGATGATGAAGATGATGAGGAGTTAGAATCAGCGGATTCAGATTCAGATTTAGATTATGAAGCCATGTTTTCTAATGTGACCCGTCTGGAGATCTCCCTGGCTGATCTACAGAAGCTCGCTGAAGCTTCCCAGGAAACCTCTGGTACTACATCTCCCAGCATGCTCAGCGCACAAGAAACTAACCTCATGTCCAACCCCGGTGAACGACCTGCTCCCAAGAAAGGCACTATGCCGGAAGAAATCCTCGCTGCCATCATGGAGGAGGACAGCAGCGAAGACGAACGGAAGAAGAAAAAGAAGAAAAGAAAAGACGTCACGGCGACGCTGCTGCCGGCCTTCCAGGGGACGAGAGCGCTGAATGAGGGATCAGACACAGACGAGTGTCAGAAGAGACAGAAAGAGGAGGAAGAGGAGGGAAGTGTGGTTAAAAAACAGAAGCTGGACTCTGAAGTTTCTCAGATGAATCACAAAGCAACAGACAGCAAAACCAGCAGGACTCTGAGCGGACAGAAACACACAGAAACGGAGAAGATGATGTCAGAGAGCAGTGAGGAAGACGAGGAGGAGGAGGAGGAGGAGGAGGAGGAGGAAGAGGAGAAAAGGGAGGAGCTGGTGAAGAGCGTGGGTACTCCAAAAGTTTTAAAAAAGGCTCCAACTAAAGTTCCAGTAAATGCTGAGAAAGCTGAAACTGGCTCCTCCTCTAGCAGTGATGATGAGGAGGAGGAGGATGATGAGGATGAGGAAGAGGAGGAGAAGATAAAAGCCACTCAGAGCGTTCTTATAGCTAAAGCTGCAGCAAAGGCTTCACCTTCATCCTCCAGCTCCTCCAGTGAGGAAGACGAGGACGAGCAAGAGATTCCTTCTGCTAAAGATGCTGTGAAAGCGGCACCTCCCCCTGCTTTTGACAGCGAGTCCTCTTCCAGCGAGGAGGAGGAGGAGGATGAAGAGGAGAAGGTGCCTGCTCCTCCTCGGGTGGTGTTAGGGGCTAAGGAGGAAGAGGAGCGGCAGAGGAAGGCCAACATGAGGAGGCTTGCTGCCGTCCAGCAGAGACAGAAAGAAGCTGAAGAACACAAGAAGCTCATCCAGGGAGCTCTGGCCAACCTGGTGGGTTCAGAGTGTGTGAGGATCAGATCAGACCTTCAGACCATTTTCCCCAGTTTGTCCAGTTCTCAAAACACTGTTTAAGGTTTCATATTTGGCCTCAAGGGTTTACGTTGAGTTTGGATTGTTCCAACAAAATCATTTTAGACTTTTACAATGTTTAATCATAAGAAATCTATATTATAAACTAACTAAACTGATGTAATTCTGACGTTGTAAACAGTTTAATGAAATGTAGGAAACAAAACTGATAAATTAAGTTTTCAGTGATTGATCGGCTCTGGGTTAGACGTCTTTTAACTCTTCCTTTTGTCACATTGACATTATCATCAGCTTTTAAGTTTGATATGACAAACTTGTTAGAAATCAGTTGCCTGTTTACACATCCAGCAGATGAGGAGCAAGATTATCACTCATTTGGAGTCAAGTCTGTGTTGACATGATGAATATAAATCCAATGTTCACATTTTTGGTCTCCGCTAACTTCTGAGAAAAATATCCGGCTCTTTAGCTGCTACATGCTCCACATTAATTCAAAATTGAAATCAAGAATAAAGAAATATTTCCGTATTAAAAATGTTAATTACAAATCCTGTTGTTCTTAGACAAAAAAGAATTAAGCCAATTCACCTGAAAAACAGAATGTTTGACTAATTAAACTATAATGAAAAGTCCATGTTCAAGAACAAACAGCAACAAAAGTCAGTCTACCCTTCATTCTTTTATTTTTCGATATTGTTCTGTCGTTCTTCATAGATGATTCTTTTCAGCTGCTCTTTGCTGGAGGGGGTTTTGTTGCTCTACTTTCCTCTTTAAAATACTTCTGTCGGATTCAGGTCAGAGGAGATACTTGGCCAGTTTATAGTTTTCACTTTTTTCTTCTTTAAAAACTCTTGTGTGATGTTTGCAGTGTGTTTGAGATCATCGTCATGTTGGAAAATTCCTCTCCCACCGACCTCGTTAAGACTGGGAGTTCATTGTTTTATGAAAGGATGAAACTAAACCAATAATAATTAGAACATTGATAACAATATTAATCTCCATTAGGACACTCCGGCGGCAGGAGCAGGGAAACACATCGTCTTTGGCTCTGATGATGATGATGATGAAGATGATGATGAAGATAAGCAGCAGACACCCTCAGAGGTCACAACGTCAAAGAAGACCCTGTTCCAGGACAGCCAATCAGAGGACGAGTCTACAGATGATGAGGCAGCAGCCAATGAGAACGGCCCAACAAAAGAGAAGGTGAGTGAAGAATTACAGATCTGAGAGAAAACTACATCAGATGATATTTAGTTCACTCAGAATCTGCCTGAGAATTTATATAAATATCTATATTTATTTATTATTAAAGTGAATATTTAGCCATGAAGAGACAAGATTTTAACTGATCACAGCGACCTCACAACAGTTTTCTCTTCTTATAAAAGTGACAAGAAATCAAATCCTGAATCTGCTGTTAATTAACTGTTTGTGTGTGTGTGTGTGTGTGTGTGTGTGTGTGTTCAGGTGCGTCTGAAGCCGTCGGGCCCTCAGCTGTTCGGCAACAGTGAGGATGAGGAGGATGGCGATGAAGAGGAGGATGACAGCAGGTTTGACATCAGGCCTCAGTTTGAAGGTCGAGCAGGACAGAAGGTGAGAAGAGTTCACGCCGTGCGGCACTGTATGCTAACTGTTACAATTACATAATAAAGGATACGTTCACTTTACTGACATGCTCATATGTACATTGAAAGTATTATTGATCGCTGTAATTGTTGTGATTGAAGCCTGCCTCTGATGTTTGTTTGTTTGTGTATTGTCCAGCTGATGGAGCTGCAGTCTCGCTTCGGGACAGACGACCGTTTCCGGATGGACTCTCGATTCCTGGAGGAGGATGAGGACAAAGAGGAGGAGTCAGGTGAGGCTGTGTGTGTGTCTGTGTGTGTGTGTGTGTGTGTGTGTGTGTGTGTGTGTGTGTGTGTGTGTGTGTGTGTGTGTGTGTGTGTTCGCTCTAGTCATGGTCTGTAGAAAAGCAGGTCAAGATGGTGATGATGAAATGGTCTGGTATGTTTATAATACAAATTGTAGATGAATTATAGTACATAAATATGTTGCTTTTTACCTTCCGAGAAACGCTGAAGTTAGCTGACAGAAACATAATGTTACTGAAATGTGAGCTGCTGTTGATCAGGTTGATTTATTTATTTATTGAATGGGAGAGTGTGCAGTTTGAAACATTAAAGATGCACTGCACCAGAGTTAGCTTGAAGCTAATTTGCATCTGTAGTCCCCGACAAAAAACATACAGCACAACAACAAACAGTAAGTGAAACTGAAGTGAAACCTGTGAGCATCACTTCCTGGTGAATAAATAAAACGACTGTTGTTGATTCAGAGAGGAAGACGAGCGTGACCGAGGAGGACGAGGCTCTTGAGGAGGAGAGGAAGAAGAACCTGTCCATCTTGCAGGGCGTCCTCGGCAGCAGCCAACAAACCTGCAGCAGCAAGACAGCCGTCAAAGCCAAGACCTTCAGGTCAGCCTCACACACACACAGTCTGGACCGCAGTATTTCAACATGTGATATTAAAAGGGAAGAAATCAATAAATTAAAATGTGATAATGTGTGTGTTTGCAGAGACGTCTCAGCGCTCCATTACGACCCAAGCAGAGAGGAACACGCTGCGTTTGAGACCAAAACGGACGAAACCAAGAAGGAGAGGTACGAACACAGAAACTAGTAATGATCCGATCTGTATCAGCATCAATACTGACCTTATGAAGCAGATAGACAGAATATCAGCGATCGTTGATCGATTCACAGTGATAAAGCTGACATTCTATACTTTTATTATTGTCAAATAGATAATAATAAAAAATAAAAATAACAAATCCCATGAATAAGACTGAAAACCTTCCTTACCCTGTCTGTCTGCCGCAGGGCCTACTGAAGATGTAAAACTTTAAAAATGGCAGACAAATACATAGTCTCATTTTTAAAGGGGATATATTGTAGAAAGGGAGATTTTCATTGCTTTTTTTATTATAAAGCAGGTCTATGTGCTTTACAAATACTGTGAAAATATCAAAACGCTCTGTCCACGGAGAAATATACACAGCCTGTATTCAGAAACTGCACCTTTAAACGAGCCGTTTGGACTTCTGAAAGGTTGTGATGTTACAACTATATGCTCAGCGTTTATTCCTCCCATTACCAACGGGACCCCCCGCCCCTCCTGAAAGAACAAAATAAAAAAAGTTTATTTATGTTATTTACCTTATTAATGTGCACTCGTTTCATTTCAGCTCAGTGTGAGAGTCTCTACTGCGTTTTGCTGTCGTTTATGGTTGCGCTAGTTTCTACTTCCTCTCCTCTGCGCTCTGTGTGCTACAGTCCGTTTCCTGGGGTTGGCCTGGGCGTGCGTCACTCAGAAAACAGTCAGCCAATCAGAAGAGAGGAGCATTGAGCAAACACAAAACAGCCCGTTTCAGGCTGAGTGAGACGGAGGGGCTTCATACATGGCTCATACAGCTGTAACTAGGTGCTTTTTGACCATAAAAACATGCAAATATTTGTAAATAGACCACAAAAATGAAAATATTAAACTGGGAAAGGGGCATAATATGACCTCTTAAAAAAAAAAAAAAAAGGTTCAGTAATTTCCTAAAAAGCTGGCCACTGTAGTTTTAAGCAAATATTGCTCAAACAGGAGGAAACAGTGCATTTGTTGGGGACTATTTTCAGCAGTGGATTAATACACATTTGATGCTCTAGTGTATATTTCCAGCAGCAGCAGATGTATGTAGGATTGATTCAAAATAAACTTGTGTGTGTGTTCCTGGTAAAGAAGGAACATGTCGCCTAATGTAAATGTGTGACTCATTTATGTGTTGTTGTTAGTTTTTAGACAACAATGGAGGTCTACGTCACAGAGGAATAAGAAATATATGCCTTTGTGCACAGACAATACTTGTTAGTAGGATAGAAACTCACTAAAATCCAGTCAACATGTACTCAAACTAAATCACATCCACCTTACTCTCTCTACCTGTACATCAGTAAATCTATCATGTGATCTGTTGTCTTCACAGCAAGTCGGCCAGGAGGAAGAAGAGGGAAGAGGCTCAGAAGCTCCCTGACGTTTCTAAGGAGATTTTCTACGACGTGTCCGGAGACCTGAAGGCCCTGTTCGGTCAGACGAAGGATGACGTCGCTGGAGGAGAAGAGAAGACGAGCTGGGACCAAGAGGAGGAAGAGGAAGAAGTGGACCAAGGAGGGAAGGAAGAAGAGCAGATCCCTCTGTCATCTCTCCTCTCAGCAGATACCAGCGCAAAGACAGAGGAGTCGTCCGGGTTTAAATTCTCCTTCTTTGGAGACGACACAGAGACAGGAAGTACAGAGACGGGTAGGTTAAACCTCAGATAATTACCTCAGACTGTCTCAGAGGGAAGATTTGTTCCCAGTTTTAAATCTTTCTGTCTTTCTCCAGCAGCAGCAGCAGAGTACAAGGTGGAGAGCATCCAGGCTCCAAAGGTGTCATGGCAACAAGACCCACGTTTACAAGACAGCAGCTCGGAGGAGGAAGAGGAAGAGGAGGAGGAGGAGGAGGAACATGAGGAGAAAATCAGCACTGTCGCTAAAACCACAGAGTGAGAAAAATCAAGTGTTGATCCTCTGTGTTTTTGACATGTTGTCAACTGTGTCTTGAGTGAAAGGGTTTCTACTGGAGCTGCAACTAACAACTGTTTTCATGAGTCTGTTGATTATTTTCTTGATTACTTGTTTTATCCGAAAAATAAGAAAATGAACCAGAACTCAAGATGGATGTCGTCAAATTCCTTGTTTTATCCAACAATATATCCAAATATATTCAATTAAGTGTCATTTATGACAAAGAAAAGCAGCAAATCCTGACATTTTAGAAGCTAGGACCAGTGAATATTTGGCATTTTTGCTTGAAAAATGATTATCAAAATAGTTGCCGGTTAATTTCCCGTCGATCGACTAATCATTTAAGCTGTAGTTTCTACCTGCTCTGAATGTCCACACTAGAAGGCAAGATGAAAACCGTCAAGATTTCTCCCCTCAAAGATGTAGTTGTGTGAAGAATTTCAAACAAAATTTGGCCAATCACTGCATAAAGTAGGCGTCATTGTCCGATTGTCTGTTTCAAGAAGTTAAAACACTTGTAGGAGTGCGTCCTACAGAGAGACCACCCTGTAAAAATAAAAGATGAATGAATGAATGTTTGAAGTATACTGAGGCCTTAACGCTCACCTGTAGACCAGTTATTATAGAATCCATTTCAATTCAAATCCAGAGTCACCTGAATGTGTGAATGTCTGTGTCAACTGTTCACAGAGAGGAGACTCCCTCGAAGAAAGAGCTCTTCTTCTTCTACCCTGAAGACAGCAGATTGACAGGTAAGACGGAGTGTGTGAGTGTAGAGAATATAAAAAAAAACAGATATTACTTCTCTCCTAGCCACAGTTACGATCCCAGTCCTCTCTTTCTTAAAGGATATGGCTGGCGATTTTCTATATTTGTATTATTGTCAATAAATCTTATGTGTAGAGCCATTACACTGTACATAACTTTAGTACAAAGTCAAGAGTTTGTGATATGTAGCACAACAAGCTAGTGACGCACTGTAAACAGAAAAGCGTTCTTGCTCATGCTCAGTGGCGTCTGCCTTACCAGGAGCTTCTCCCCGGAGACTCAAAACATGATCGTTGTTATTAATCTTTGAAGCTGTTTCTAAACAAGCGAACACAACCCAAAACTCTTTGGGGCGAAAGAACATGTCACCCAGTGCAATGGTGTGGTTTACTGTAGCAGTTTTACTACACAGAGGAATATGATATATCAGGTTTTGGATACAAACAGTACTTGTTAGTAGGATCAATTCATTTTTGGTTTGGCTCTGAACATGAGATTAGTTGACAATAGGAAAAATATAGAAAATAAGCAGCCATATGTTTGTTAACTATCTTAGCTCCTGTCTTAGCTGGTGAAACCAACATTTCAGAGAACAAGAGGATTTTCTGAAATGTTGTACTGTTACTTTGTGGTCTAAACCTTCTCTTTCCTCCATCAGAGGGTCCGAGGTTGTTCTGTCGTTCCTCTCAGCTGGAGGAGCAGAGGGAGCAGTGGGAGGAAATGAGGAGCGCGCTCAGACAGGTACGTGAACTTTTCACATGAACATTATCAAAAACAGTCTCATCATGTGTCCCCAGTTAATAACATTTACACTTAGTTTTCTGAGGACATATTTGCAGATTCTTCTCTTCTGAATCTTATGCACATTTACAGATTATTTGCACACATTCACAAATCTTAAATACACATGCACGATTAGAGAAATGTCTCAACTTTACTCACACATTTGCAAATAATCCAGCTACAAAAGTCTTTTTTTTGTACGTGTCAACAGAAATTTACATTACTGTAGATCAAATGTAATCTAAACCTCAGACTGAGTGAAGATGTGAACTGATTCGGGGATTCATGTCTGTTTCCACAGGAGTACCGCAAGAAACACAAAGACGCCCGCAGGAAGCTGAAATCCTCCCACAGGAGCTGAGGATTATGGGAAGTGAAGTCTCTGTGTTTCAGTTTTGGACTCACTGGTCTGGACTTCAGAATCAGGAGCTGACAGATTATTTCCTTCTTCTTGGTGTCATTTTGACTGATTTTTAACAGTCTGAAGGAGGGAAGAAGAAAACCAGACATCAGGAGAAAGTTAAAGAATATCAGGTTTATTTTTTTATTTTAATAAACACTGAGAAGACCTTTTGTTGTCAGAGCTTCCTGTTGAAACAGCTGCATCTGATTCTCTCGTTGAACTTCTGGACAAACAGCAGCAGCAGCAGCAGCCAGTCACAGCTTCAGAGGACCAAACCTGTTAGACATAAATGAATGAATGAATAAACAAAATGGTCAAATGAACAGAGAAATAAATATATTAATAATGAAATAAAAATAATAAATATGAAAAGGTCATTGTTGCTTCAGGGTTCAGGATAGATGTATTTTGTTAATCCATTAATTTATTTTTTGTCATTTATTTCTCCATTTATTTGGCTATACTATTCATTCATTCTTTTTTTTGTATTAGTCAGGTTTGGTCCTCCATACATCACATCATATAGTATATTTCTGTGTCACTGTTGGTGCCACAGCTGAAGTCAAAGTAATGAGACTTGTGATTTTCACTGTGGACTTGTTTGCCTCATTACAGTTGATTTGAGAAGCTTCAATGTCACTTTGTGCTGTAAAAATAAAGTGAAATGAGATTGTTTATCTGAACATGAAGATAACTTTCAGTTTGTGTCTTGTTTATTAGATGGATTCAGCTAAAACGAAGGCAGTCCTGCAGTAAATCCTTACTGAAGGTTACAATGTCAACTTTATGGTCATTTTGGAGGCTGTAGTTTATTTTGCTGTTGAAGGTGTTATATTTGTGTAATAATGTGTCTGCCTTCTTTGGTATGAAAGGATTAGACTACTAGGAACACCTCTCTGTATAAAAAACAGCTTTGCCAAAGTGGTTAAAAAAAACAAACAATTGTCTGAATTTAAACAGTCTGCATCCTCTCCTGACTCAGAAAAGCTTCACTGTTTGCTCACATTCAGTGTTTCTTTATTGTGAAATGAATAACCGGAAGTTCCGTCTTTGTATTAAATGTTACTTGATGCTGGTGAATGAAAAGTGCTGAAGTGAACAGCGGCAGACTCACAACTTCTGCATCAGGACCACAAGAAGGTCTGCCAGTGAGACAAAGTGTTTTATGGACGTTTTTTATTTCAAGGGTGAAATATTTGTTGCAGCACATGTCTGTGAAAGAGGCAGATAACACGGACCTGTTCAGTTTAGTTCAACGGTAAAAAAAAAAAAAAATTAAAAAAAAAGATGAGCCCGGTTCTGTGTCTTCTGCTCCTCTTTCTCCGGACTACGGAGCTCCGTCATGTCCACCCGGCTCACACAGCCCGGGAGTTTCAGCCGGGGTCCGAGCTGGAAACGCAGCGGGCGGAGGATGCTGGCACGCCGGCTGTGGGGACAGAGGAGTCCCCGCCGGGAAGGACTCTGCACCGGGTTGAAAGTTCAGAAGTTTCCGACCTGAAGCGAGTTGCCCGGGGAGCCAAAGACGGGAGTTTCAGGAAAAAAGACCCGCACTCCCCGAGCAGTTTCGGGCATCCGCGACGGTTCGATGACCCGGGCGGTTACTTCACCACCCCGCGGAGCGAGCGGTACTTCTCCGCCCTGCCGGGTAACTCCTCATCGGGTCGCGGGTTAGGGCTCCTCAACCCGCTGTTCCCGGTCACCGACGGCTCCTACTGGGCGTACGCCGTCATGCTCCTCGCGCTCGTGCTGTTCGCCGCGGGCATCGTGGGGAACCTCGCGCTCATGTGCATCGTGTGGCACAACTTCTACCTGAAGAGCGCGTGGAACTGCATCCTGGCAGGTCTGGCCTTCTGGGATTTCCTCGTGCTGTTCTTCTGCCTTCCCGTGGTCGTCTTCCACGAGCTCACCTTGAAGAGGTTGCTAGGAGACCTGTCCTGCAGGCTCGTGCCCTACCTGGAGGTGAGAGGCTGAACCTGCTCGTGAGGGGCAGGTTGTAAACTTTTAATTAACTCAATTAAAGTTGATTTAATCGGGGAAAAAAAGCTTTTCAAGTTTTTATATAATTTAATAAAATGAAGGGTATGTGTTTGTTTTTTCTAAAAAAGAAAAAAGGTTTAACTAAGAAAAGGTAACATTTTTTGTATTTGCATATGTTTCCTTTAAGAAAGTTTTGGTCAACACCTTTCTAAAAGTGCTTGAGGTAAACATCAGGTAACTATAGCAACTGTTACTACTAAGTTTTACACTATTTTACCAGTTTACTCCAGTGCTGCATCTAATGATTTTTAATCTAATTATCTTTTTTGTTAATCTATTGATTACTTTTTTAAAATTAATTACTTAGTGTATAGGCTAAAATGTTCACACAGTTTCCCAGAGTCCAAGAGGATGTCTTCAAATGTTTTGTTTTAACCGACTGAAAGTCTAAAACTCAAAAATGTTCTGTTCAAAACGATCTAAAATAAAGAAAAGCTGCAAATCCTCACACTGGAGAAACTGTAACCAGAGAATAGTTGATGTTTTGATTGGAAAAAATGACTTAAACGATGAATTGATTTAAGACAAATTCTCTGTTACTGCTGTGAGTGATTATTGAATTGACTATTTGTTCAAACACAAGTTAACTCAGTGTATAAACTAACTACATCATGAGTAAAACTAAATGCTACTAAAAGTTTTAGTGGTCTTTATCTGTACCAAAACTGAGATATCATCCAGCCATAGTGAGGCAAAGAGATCTGAAACAATTTAACGTGATAATTAACTTCAGACAGTCCTGTTTCTTTTTCTAAATAGACAGCCAGTCTTCACACTATTAGCTCTGTTTTTACCCCCCATGTTAGACTAATTGTAATGTTTTCCAGTTTAATAAAGAGACATCCAGGTCTGTGATGAATGGCCTGTTTGTGTCTTGTTGCTCCACAGTTTCACACTCAGTGAGCAGTCTTCACTTTCAACAGACGAGCTGTTATTGCCTGTTTGGCCCCTTAGGCTGTCTGTTGTGAACCATCGGGGGAGGACAGGGCCCCGCATGAAACGACTCTTCTTCCTCAGCTCACAGAACCGAACAAAGAAACACAGAGACACAATTATCAGGAACTGGGAAGTTTATTTAAAGGTTCAGACTCAGAGTATAGAGATCCCAATCTAAGTCTCAGTAATGATGAAAGAGGAAATAATATTATTGCTGCCTCTAACAAAAAAGGAGAAAATAAAGATAAAACAGAAGTTCAGTCCAGTTCAGAGAGAGAAGTTCTTTATTAGTACAGAATATCAACTCAGGATGGACCTGCAGACATTAAAGATGATGTTATTTTGAAACTAATGCTTCTCCAGCAGAATTTAATTCCTTGCAGCTTGGAGAAGGCTTTGAAACAACATGAAATCCTTTGTAATGGGAAATAAGACAGGTTCATTAATTTCAAAAATACTTTCCTGGGAAGTTTTCCGCATGTTGGAGTTGTGTTCAATTTATAAGCTGTTGTTTTTTCCAGAGGTATTTCCATGAAAGAAATGCTTTATTTAAATAAGACTTGCAAAGAATAGGACTGGGCAATATATTGATATCGTGATATGAGACTAGATATCGTCTTAGATTTTGGATATTTTAATATCGTGATACAGTATAAGTGTTGTGTTTTCCTGGTTTTAAAGGTGACATTACAGTAAAGTGATTTAATTTTCTGAACTTACCAGACTGTTCTAGCTGTTCTATTATTTGCCTTTACTGACTTAGTCATTATATCCACATCGCTGATGATTATTTATCAAAAATCTCATTACGTAAATATTGCGTGAAAACAGCAATAGTCATCACTAATAATAATAATATTATTGTAATATCGATATCGAGGTATTTGTTAAAAAATATTGTGATAATTGATTTTGTCCATATCGTCCAGCCCGACTTGCAAAAAATATGATTGAACAGCCAACAATGAAAAATAGAAAACATCTGCATACCAGGGCCTTTAAATCACCTGCTGTCCAGCAGGGCTGATGAACATGTGGTTGAAATCTTCATATCACAATATTAGTAAGAATAGTGTCTAATATTGATACAGTGTATCACAATATCAGATTACATTGATTTGGAAGGTGCTTTAATATTAAGCGACTTAACTTTTTTCCCCACATATGCTCAAAGTGTGAGATATGAACAGAAGGAACTGGGAATCGAACCACCAACCTTTTAATCAATGGATCAATGGAACTGTTCTGCTCCATGTTTGGACTGATGCTCATGTGATCGACACAAAATTGATTGCCAACTATTTTGATAATTGATGAATTGTTTTGGGTCATTTTTAAAGAAAAAATGTTAAAATTCTCTGGTTCCAGCTTCTTCAATATGAGTATTTTCTGACTTCTTTAGTCTTCTATGATAGTAAACTAAATATCTTTGTGTTGTGGCCTGTTGGTCGGGACAAAACAAGACATTTTGGTGAACATTTTTCACCATTTCCTGACATTTTAAAGACCAACTTACTAATCGATAAATCGAGAAAATAATCGACAGATTAATTGATGATGAAAATAATGGTTAGTTGCAGCTCTAATTTGAACAACAGAAATGTGTAGAACAATAACATAATAAGATCATATCATCACAATATGATTCTCCTGCTAAATGATTAATTATAATATTGACTTACCGTCCGTCCCTTTAGTCCTGAGCATTATGTTAGTTAAATTTAAAGCTTGGCCAATCAGTAGCTTCGTTTAGAGGGTGAGTTTCCCTCACAGAGTAATAAATTAGAGCTCTCGTCAGCCTTTCTTCTGCTGTATTTTCAGTGCCTTCATCAGTCTCCTGTTTGAACACTGACACAGAGTCCGCCGGCCTGTGGAGTCCTTGTTTCTAGCTCCAAACCAGCTCCGTGCACCTACAGAGCTTTAACTCACTGAAGTGGAGTTTTACTCATTTGTAATAACAGCTTGTATGAAGCGGTCTTTAACAAGGTCGGGCTGCCGGCCCCCTCGATTCTGTGTTGCTTCATCTATTTTTATGCTAATGAATGAACGAGTTTCTTGCTAATTAATTAATGTTTGTTAAAATGCTCTTAAGCAGTTTGGAGAGTTGTATTGAGCGGTGTGTAAAGCGGGTCACGCTGCCAGCTGCCTCCCTGCTCTCTTAGTTAAACTATTTTCATGCTAATTAGAGCTTTGTGTTAATTATCTTGAGTTGTGTCTTAAAGGTTTGAGGTCATTAAGCACTCACAGAGGGGAGGACAAGACTCTATAATGATAGTCTGTGTTTTTGGCCAAAACCACAGACTTTAATGTGCACGAGGCACCAATAACTGTCTCCAGTCTGTAGGATAAAAGCTGTTACAACATACTGTCTCTCTATTCCCACTGTGACTCCTTTTCTTTCACTGTTTCTGTATTCTAAAGGTCAGTTTCTTACAGCTTAGCTCTTATTATGTAGTTTTGGCTAATTCCCCAATAGTTTAGCATAACAAGGCAGATGAAAGCCTTTAACTTAAGCCTAATTCACACTTCTGACTGGTTTCCTTGACTGGCTTCCTCTCCATAGCAATGACAGCTGAGGCTCATGGGTATTGTAGTATTTATAGCGTCTGCCATGGAAAACTAATGGGCAAAATATGATTTCTCTGATACAAGGTTAAAATAATTAAAACTGTTGGCCATAATATAAACCTATAGGATTGTTACATGATCCAGGAAAGTTCCCTGTTTCTGTGTTGAGAAACATCCATTCAACATCCACAAAAACACCCACTTTGCAGCTCTGTTAAAGCTATAGACCCGACATTTTGGGGAATACACTTATTCTCTTTCTTTTTGAGACTAAAGATGTTCCGCAGGGGGAAACAGATTGCCAACAGATACCAACACCTCTAAAGCTTCTTTATTAATGAACCATATCTTGTTTGTTTAATCCACACACAAACAGAAATGTAAAAAACAGAAGTTGTGCTTGAGGGGGAGTTATGTGCTGGAGCTGACTCTCACTTTGAGATTTGATCAATGAGGGCAGCAAAATGGTCTCAGGTTCCTCCCACAGTCCAAAGATATGCAGAACAGATTAAATGGAGACTCTAAATTGTGAGTGTGATTGGTTGTTTGTCTACCTTATCTACCATCCAATGTAATCTGGGGGATCCTCCATCTCCCATGACCCTGCAAAGGATAACAGGGAATAGATAATGGACTCAATGGATTATTATAAGAACCCTCTTATTTATGACTTTTAAACATTTATAACTGCAGGTGACTTACTATTATTCTATCCCTGACAAATGTATTTTATAATATATTACAGTGTTGACGATAAACCCAAATCTAAAAACCTAGCATCACGGCGGTCTATATTATTACTTAAAGAGCTTGATAAAAAGAGAGGATCATGCTGAAGGGGGATCAACACCAGCCAAAGTGATACTGTAAAGATAATTTTCTGCCCCAAGTAACTTGTGGGATTAACCTTCACTTCCACTCGCCTCTCTGTCATTTCTCCATCAGGTGACCTCTCTGGGTGTGGCCACATTCAGCCTCTGTGCTCTGAGTATTGATCGCTTCCACGCGGCCACAGGTCCCGGGCCCCTTCACACGCCAAAGGTGGAGCCCTGCCAGTCCATCATAGCCAAACTGTCCGTCATCTGGATGGGCTCCATGGTGCTGGCCGCCCCCGAGCTGCTGCTGTGGCAGCTCCTCCAGGAAACCGTCAGCCTGCCGGTACTCCCCACCGACCTGCAGCAGAACCATCCGGGAGGCTCGCTGATGGCTGCGTTTAGAGCCCGAACAGACGCGTTTGTGATGGATATCTGTGTCCGTGAGCCGTCCGTGGAGCTCCCGGAGAGCATCTACTCTCTGGTGCTGACCTACCACGAGGCCCGGATGTGGTGGTTCTTTGGGTGTTATCTCTGTTTGCCGCTGCTCTTCACTCTGGCCTGCGACTTAGTGACCAGGCAGGTGTTAGCCCAGCGTGTGATGCAGAAACCCGGCAGTGAAAAGGTGACTGGCAGATTATCCTCATCCTCCTCTGCGTCTTCCTCCTCGACAAAGAAAAAGCAGAATGTGAGGGAGCACAGGCTGCGCTCTACTGTGATGGCGCTCACCATCTTGTACATCACGTGCAACCTGCCGGAGAGCATCTGTAACATCACCTTGGCGTACATCTCTGTCCCCATGGCCTCCGCCCTCCCGGCTCTGGCTCTGTCTGCGCTGGGTCTGATTGGACAGTTCCTGCTGTTCATGCGTTGCTCGGCGACGCCGGTGTTGCTACTGTGCCTGTGTCGCTCTCTGGGTCAGGCCTTCATGGACTGCTGCTGCTGCTGCTGTGACGAGTGCCTTCCTGACGGCAATTCCTCCTCATCCTCCTCCGCCTCAACTGCCGCCACCTCCACCCTTTCCTCGCCAACATCACTTTCTCCATCCTCCCTGTCTCCCTCCAGCAAAGACGAGACCGTGAAGAGCGTGTCGCCGACAGAACCAGCAGTCTGCTACGACAGGGCCAAAGACTCCTCAGCAGCTCTTGGGACGCCCTGCTGAGGTCCAGAACTGCTTTTAACGACAATTTTTAAGGATCATTTAGGTTTATTACAGCTTGGTTCTTATTTTTGTGCTTTAGTCCATCATTACTAGCAATCATAATAACATTGTTCTCACCAAGTTAAAAGCTTAGATCTGGGACCATGGTCACACCGCTAAAAAGACGTCTGACGGGTCAAGAAACATGAGCAGTCAGACCATCAGACAGGGTGGAAACAAACCAACAGTTTATCCAGATTACACAATATGGCCAAAAGTGTGTGGACACCCATGACTGGGGCTGTTTTTCATGGTTTGGTCTAGGCCATTTAGCTCCAGTGAAGGAATTCTTGATGCTACAGCACACAATGATAAAGGCCCTTCCTGTTTCAACATAATAATGCCCCAGTGCACAAAACACAAAGCCAGGTTCATAAAAATGGTTTTCCCAGTCTGGTGTTTGGTGTGCGTTCACTGGCCTGCACATAACTTTTACCTCTACTCCCGTTCTCCTTCATTTTCTCTTCCAAATAAATTTGTCTAACCTGTTAGTTTGTTTCCAACATGTCCGATCATCTGCTGTTTCTTGACCTGCTGTTAACAATGTTATTATTGCTGATAGAAATGATGGACAAAAGTACCAAAAAAACCAAGGTTGCAATAAATTGGAATAATCCTTTAATCTCAGTCTGGATGAACTGACAGTGTAAAGTCACTGTAGAAGCAGAAACTTGTCTGACTAGAGTTAGATCATTATATTCGATAGAGCGTGCTCTTTTAAAAAAGGAGTTTAGTGTTGTCCACTTGTGATGGATTTAATCCCATTATTTTAGGACTCATTATTGTTTCAGTTTCTTTATGATACATTTCACATGTTATAGTTATTAATAATGATCTAATGCTCATTCAGGATATTAGTGTTACCTGCTCTAAGTACTGTATATGAGAGAAAAACACTGGATATTTTGAGTTTGGGGGGATTTTAGGATGAAGGACGGTTCAACTGAAAATGGAGACTAAATGAGACTTTTGACAGCAGACTGACAGGCTGCTGTTTGTGAAATGTTTTTATATGATTTTGCTGTTGCTGCTCATATGCCTGACTTACACTGTGTCTACACAGGATGCACCATGTAAGTAGTACGTGTGGATCTTGCATCTTGTGCGACCTTTACACTGGTGTCTACACAGGTCAGAGAGTAAACAGCTTCCAAGAACACCACCCTAAAAAGCTATCTTTTAGGAAGAATATATACTGTATATATACTATATAATATTTTGGGGAACTTTTATGCTTTTAACATAGTGACAGTAGAGAGATGACCGGAAATGAGGGGAGAGAAAGAGATGGGAGACAACATGCAACAAAGGTCCACTGCTGGAATCAAACTGGATGTTGCAGTTATGTGGCAGATGTCTTAACCAGCAGGATACCACGCCATAAAAATCTATCTTTTGATCATCAAAACAATAAAAGATTTGTCAAGTTTGTAATCACCTGAGGACAAATCCCATCTGAAATGCCCTTTGGGTATAGGCTTCAGTATGCTTCAAAGGAAGTGTTTGTCAGATCGTCTAACAGTATCTGAGATCCCAGCTACCGCCTACAATTTTTGTAACTTTCAGAAGAAGACAATCTGACATTCACACCCACCTTATGCAGTGATTGGCCAGGTGTGTGGAGGTATGAAAGTAGGAAGGGACTGAACTCTCGTTTTTTCCACCAGTCTGAACAGGCATGAAGTGAGTTCAGTGAAAAGTTTCCACATCCCACTACAACAACATTCAATTCATGGCATAAGCGTCTGTCTTTGTCAAAAAGCTGTCTGCCTTAAAATAACCATTGTAAATATTGAAAATATTTTCAAAGATGATACTGAGAGAATTACTTTCCTCTGTATAATTTGGTTGTTATACTTGTTACACATTGTTAAAATAGTCAAATGCCTCATTCCAATAGAGTTGAAGCATATAAAGAGGACACAGCTACACATGTGTGAAACACAAACTGTTCCTGAAGTGCATCCTGTGTAGACAGCAGGTTAAAAAAAGGAGTGAGATCATATGAGAGATCAATCAAAATGTTGAAACTACTGTACATCAAACAATTCAGTGTGAAGTTTTACTTTTTTACTTGTTTTATTACTTTGGTTTAGTAAAGTTTAGATTTCCTTCAAGAAAAAAAAAGTTTTGTATCATGAGTTTCTTCTCTGTGTGTGTTTTTTTTTATGTCTGGTATCCACTTTATTAACTGATACAAACAGTAGAGCTGTTGATGGGACACTCTATATCACAGCTAGTGTAGTTTATTTTTACTCAGTTCCAAATACACAGTCTGCTGCTGGAAATACTCCTTGGAGCACCAAATGTGGATTAATTGGCCGCTGAAAATAATCCACAACAAATGCAACATTTTCTTCTGTTTGAGTAACATTTGCTAAAAACTACAGTTCTCGGCTAAATGACACTGCCTTTTTTAAAATAAATGAAACAATATATTTGTGGTGCATTTTTTTTAAAGATTTATGTCTTCAATAGGAACCAATGGGTTTGGGGCTGAGTGCCAGAAGTTGGGGTGAGTTGAGAACTCACTTATCATTTAGAGATGGATAAACACATTGTTGGTTTTGGTCTTTTCATTGGATTTGTTGACAGTAAGAAGACTTTCAAATAATTTCAGCCATATCCTGTAAATGGACTCTCATAACAAATTTCAATGTCTCAGGCGCTCCCATATAAAAGTAAGAATGTCCCCACATTGTTCCACCTGTTAAACAAAAACTTAATGCATGTTTTTACAAAAAAATCTGTCTGAAGAAAGTAATAAATTCTCTGTCTAAAATGTTTTTATCCTTCATCCTGGTCCTGGTCAGAGTCTGAAAGTATACAATTGGGATTTTCTGTAAAAGAATTAGACTTAAATCTGCAGACATCCTGGTCCGGGTCAGAGTTGAACCAAATGTTAAGCTGCCAAGCATGAGTGAAAAGAAAGTCAGAGAGAAAAGTCAGAGAGTGAAAAGAAAAACAATAGAGAGGCAAAAACAATGAGGGGATGAAAAATGTTCTTCGTTCAAAACAAAGAAATAAAAAACAGGCCAGAAGACAGAGATGGAAAATGACGTTTCCTGGTTGTGGAGAGCTATTCAGTGAACATTTGAAAACTTCACATGTGGACTAATTTTATTTGGAAAGAGAGAGAGAGACGGCTCATGTTAAGTCTGAGCTCCATCGGAAGGAATGCTACGCAGCAGCGTTCCCAACACCCACTGAAGGAGAAAGCTGTTCATGCTTGACTGTGACGCTCCTTTTTGTTATTATTCAATTATTGAAGGTCACAGCTTCACAATAACAGCCGGCCTTTGAGTTTCTGCAGACATAATGAACACAGTTGCTCTGTGACCAGTTGCTGGGGAGCGCAGACAAGAATTCCTTGCTTACTCAAGTATTTTCTGGGTTTTCTCAGCCTTTTTTCCTCCTTTTTGAAATGTTGACCTACAAAATGTGTTGTTTTTCTTCTAGAAGAAAATGTTTACAGCTTTGTGAATAAATTGTAGTGTATTGCCAGCGATACATAATCTAGTATCTGTCACCCAAGATGCATATCTTGAACCATATATTGTTATTATCTTATTATTACCAGATTCATATCTTGATAGATTGAGATGCTGTCAAAGATGATATCCTGCACACAGGGTAATATATGGATCTGCCTACAAGATCCATCTTGTGTGTAGATGATACACAAAGGATATGGATCTTCTGTGCAAGATACTGTCTTCCAGCGACACAATAATTATCCTGCGCACAAGATATGGATCTTGCGCTCACAATAACACAAAAATAAAAGAAAGTAGACATTGTGGTTTTAACTGCTGTTTAAAGTATCCTCTTTACATTTCTATATCTACACCTGTTCAATAAACAAGATCCAACATGTAAATTATGTGTATCTTGACAACTCTGGGAGGTTTTTCTCCTTTGATAGCGCTAGGCTAGCAGTTCTCTCTGCTTTCAGGCTAAATGCTAAGCTAGGCGTAACACATCCTGTTTCTGGATTCATACAAATTCTCTATGGCCTAACTTTAACAAAACCAGGGTCTTTGTTATCTTAACTACAATTCATTTTAATTGAAATCTGACTCTTTAAATGCAAAACAACGCAAGCTATGAAAGCTATAGAGTTTGGAGCTGCTAGCTTGCACACTCCAGCAAGGATATTTGAGAAAATGGCTGAGCCAAATCTGGCAGCCATGTTTGGGCCAGGGCCTGCTCATATTTGGTTATCCAGGACCAGAAAGCATACAATTGCAACTCTCAGCCGCTATTGGCTCTTCTGGAAATCTGGGACGGTTTGTAGTTTTGGGTTAGCGTAGGAATAGGCTTGAAATTAGTCAGTCTTAATTTTATGTGCTGTGTTTGCTCTCATGTGTTTGCTCTCATACTAATCCAAGACTGACCCAACACAATACATCAGTCCAATATCTTTCTCTGTACTGATGACACAGGGATGAAACTGATATCTATCATCTGACATCGGGGAAGCCAGAAAAAAAGACCTTGTGAGGTGGTATGAGGTTGGTATTGACTGTGCACTGAAGTTTTTGATTTTTACCCAATAAATAGTTGAAGTTCAGTCTCAGGTCCTGGTTTTCACAACTAAAGAAAACAGCCATCTCTGAGTCAAACAAGAACCACCAGACATACCAACACAACATACAGAAGGATGGATGGATGGGGACCCTAAATGCTCATATTAGACTCAAAGACACACATTTAAACAGTTAAAGTCTTAGAAGAAGATTGTAGATGTTGATTACAGTGGAGTGATTATTCCCAGCAAATTAAGAAGTTCAGAGTACATACTGTAGACAACTTCTGTTTGAATGCTACGAAGGCATAATGCATTAATTTCATCAGGGGCCACCTGGAGCCTCTTCACAGATGATGACGGTGTCTGAGTTACACTTTCAGGACCGCTGCTGTAAGTTGAGTCTCGGTTCCTTTGAGCTGAAATATTTGTCCTCCCACGTCGTTGTGCCTGGGCAAAGAGAAGGAGGAGGGGAAGCTTCAATAAGGCCTGCTTTGTTCAGGCGTCCCCCTCTCTGGCTCAGAGAGAGAGACACTTGAACAAAGCTGCATATCAATCGCCATCCACCAAGGGAGTTGCTAAGCTACACAACACCCACCGCCTCCCACCAGCTGCCCCAGTCACTGAAGAGAGAGAAGAAAGAGGGCTGAGATGCAGGGGAGGAAAAACTGCTGCGGTTCACCCAGATAAGCCAAAACCCAAACTCCTCTCTTCTTGGTTGCCTTGACAACCAGCTGAGACACAGCGGCATGGTGGCCTCAAGTTAGCAATATGGCCTAAAACCAACAAGATCCTGGCTTTGAACCTGACTGGGGCCTGTCTGTGGACTCTTCATGTTCCTGCTGTGCTCATGGGGACTCCTTCAGGTGCTCCACCAGTTTCCTCCCCAAAGACAGAAATTTTATTTCTACCTCTGCCGAAGGTCCCCAGCAGTAATGTGATTCCTTTGATCAGTTTATAAGAAAGGCTGTAAAGATGAGAGTCTTTGTCTGAAATCACTCCCTGTGTATTATATAGTGCACTAGATTTACTGTCTTCCTTTTTATTTGAGTGTGAAATTTATGTTCTGTATAGAAAACTGAAGTCCTGACGTCGCCTCCAGATTAGCCTCCGTTCTACCAGCTTCTGTAACACAATGCATTCTCACAATGAGCACTTTTCATCAGTCATTCCAAAAAAGTGAAACCTTTGGGGGTTTAGTTAAACAAAGTAAACCGTAGTGAACGTAGCTCATGTCAACATAATTTAGGTTCTTCCATATCTTCCAACGCTCTCTTGTAATGTCATCTTTGAAAAGATAGTGTGCAGATCCAACCCTAACTGGCTACAGGTGCAGGACAAACCAGCAGCAACAAAGTAAGCGGAGAGGCTGTGCATACATTGAACATTTCTATTGTAATGTGATCTCTTCATTGTAGGTGGGACTGTCATTTTTTCTCTGTATATATCTCTATATATAGCTTATTTCTTGTTTATGTCAATGTTTGCCTGACAAAGACCTTGCAGGTTGAAATGTAATAAAAACTTGAGAGCTTGAAAGTTTCAGTGTGCAGACAGTCTCTCCCTTTTATATGAAAACACTCCGTCTTGAATAGTAATTTCCATCTGATTTGATTTTTCAACAAAAAAGTTAAATTATCTCATTAAAAAATGTAAAATGACATTTATTTTTTTCCCGTCATTGAAATATTCAGAATCTATGAATATGCAAATAAACTGTGAAGTTCATTCTCAGTGTTTGTGCACTGGAGGCTTCAAGTTTCCACAGCACACTTGAATACTGGACCATGATTGGTTCCAAACTAGTTGTGATGTCACAAATGTAAGTACACGCCTTAAACTCCAATTTAAGGTAAGCTCACTTAGGAGAGAAACTTTCAACTTTCAGCAGATGAATGTGGAAACGGTCTTCTAGTGTCAGACTCGGCTTATACATCATTCTGTACAGTGAAGCTCAAACATCAAACCGAAGGAACAAGAGGAAAAACACACAACACGCGGTTCTTTTTAGTATGACCCGACCCTTTCAGTATTGATGCCCCGGCTCTCCTCTGTGTGCTCTGACAGTTGTTTTTTGATTCTCGTCTTGTTCTGCCTCCAGCCTCAGCAGGCTCAGGAAATACACAGCACAATATCTGTTAGCAGCAACCATTACCAAGACGACAGCCCGCTGCTAATCAGCAATGCTAACAGAGTCCTGTCCACAAATGGAGCTCTCTGTTGGGTTGATGTGGAGCCAGCACAAGGCATCACTAAACTGAGTGGTTGCTTAGGACCCCTAAAGAACCAGGAGGCGGTCTTTTTATTTTCTGTCAATATTTAAGGTACTAAAGATTCACTCCCTGATTTTGTTATAATGCTGTTCAATGGCCCCAAATGTTTTCCCATCTTATGACATTTTGGGATTTGGGGGCACTTGGGTTCTAGCAGGTCCATTCAGGATCTGGATGTGGTAAACTAATGAATGTACGGAAGCTGAGAATGGCCATGCTTGCTCTTTTTTCCAAACCTGCAGTGCGAAACTTTTACATATAAATGAACATCCATTACATTCAAGCCCTTGCCAAACAAGTCCACACAATGCTGATTAAGCCCTGATAAATCTCTCTGTATTTCACAGTATACCTGTTTTTAAATCTGGTGTCGGTGGCGACATTCCCGCACTGGCCAGATGAATTTATACTGCACATGCTCTATGGGCAGAGTATGTGCACCAGAGACTTCTGCTGCCGAGCAGCTAACTTAGCCCTCTGCTAACTTGAAGGGGATAATTAATTTAATCATCTAGACTTTCCAAATGTTATCGGACAGAATGGATCAATTTCTGATAGTGAAACAAATAATTTTGTGGGGGTTGTGAGACACTCAAAACATTGATCCACTGTTTTATAGCCGAAACAGTAGTGAAGGAGCAAGCTACAGCAAAGCCTACGATGTAAGCAGTCGATAGTGTTTTTCGTAATTACTCTCACTGCCAGAGGGGGGAGACAAAAGTCCTGCACTCCAGCTTTAATGCCGTTATCTTGAGATCACAAGTTAATTACTTCCTTATCTCCGGGAAAACAAGCTTTGTTATTTCGAGATAACGAGATAATCAACCCGTTATCACAAGAAGACAAAAGGTTGTTTCCTCTAATTACAGATAATGTTCATCAGAGATGAGGAGTGTCATGCCAGCATGCAAAGATGGCGTCTTGACAACTGTAGCAATTGATTTAAGCTGAAAATGTCAGATCAACGAGTACCCATTATTATCAACAGCACCTTTATTAATTACATCTGTGTCACAGCCAAATGGCAGGTTGATTAACTCCTGGTGATAATATGATGAGATGTTTCATGTAGGAGAAGTACCAAACAATACTGTTCAAGCATTTTCATTTTATTAGACTTAATGAAAGAAAGGAAAGTGGGGTGGAGAGAAGGAATAAGAAGCAACATATGACAGATTTGAACCCATGTCCTTAAGAGCCACCTGAAGGCTTCTTGTGCTTGATCTAAATAGTTGAGTTATCCCTGTGAGGGAGACGTGGAGAGGAGAAGACAGGATTGAGCAAATGAGAATGAACTCCACCTGTGACAAATCTCTGTGAGATCATTTAACTTGTGATCCCGCGATAACAGCGTTAAAAAAATAATTGCTAGCATGGCTATTCTTGGCTTCTGTGTGAATGCTACCAAATTTTTGATGGTCTTTTTTATGGATACACAATGTTAATTAATTAAGTGAACTTTAAATGTGCTGGTAGGTGTATTTTTTAACTTTGGACAGAGCCAGGTTAGCTCCTTCCAGTCATTATGTTGAGCTAAGCTAATCACGTCCTGACTCCAGTTCTGAATCTAACACACAGACATGAGATTAATATCGGTCTTCTCATCTCACTCTTAAAAAAAAAGACAATAAGCAAATTTCCAAAAATATTAAACTCTTCCTTTAATTCTCTTTATAACTTTTGTTACTTAAAATTTTGTTGAAAGCTAAACCTTGAGACTCTGAGTGCTGAGTGTTGATTAACGCTGATTGTCCCCTAAAATGAAAAGCAGATTCTGGATTCAGAATTATTAAACTGCTGTTCGACTCTATAAACAAACAAAACACATTTGCAGAACATACCAGTGGTGAAAAGTGACTAAGTACAATTACTCAAGTACTGTGCTTCAGTACTCTGAGGTACTTGTACTTCAATTGAATATTTCTATGTTATGCTGCCACATCATATTCACCACAGTTTACGTTACTTGTTACTTTGCAGGCTCAAATTTTACAAACAAAACATATCAACAAATAAAATAGGATGCATTTTAGTAGATTAAACTACCCAACATATATATTAAGTCATTAAAATTTACCTCAACTCAACTGGCTGCAACATAAAAAGGTGCCAACATGTTAATGCATCAATAATACAATTATAGGATGAATAATCCTCTGAAAAGGTCTGTTCTACATGAATACTTTTACTTTTGAACATATAAGTACTTATGTACTTCCACTTAAGTTACTTCTAACAGAGTATTTTCACACAGTGGTATTATTAGTTTCTCTTGAGTACTTCTTCTACCACTGCACCACACTTAGGTCCCACAGAAAGGCTGGGTCCTGCAGAGCGTGTCGGGCTATAAGCCTCCCATCAGGACCAGAGGCTCCGGATGCTTCCATGTCACCAGAACACAGAAACGGTCCAGTTTGTTCTGCAGTCCCGTCACTGTGAGCCGGCAGGTGGTGGAAGCTGACTGAAGCCCTATCAGCAGGCCGGGGGTGAACCGCTCAGGCCACTTCCTCATTGAGGTCTTTAAGAGGACATGGGAAACATCAGTGAAGCCTACAAATAAACTCTGGGGGTCCCTTTCAGTCCTGAGCAAATAGCGCTTTCATTAACTTGGCAACACTCAGACAGAAAAAAGGCCAAAATCTGAATGTGAGGCTTTGAAGAAAAACAACAAACAAATGGTTTAACCCAAGTTAAATGGTTGTTGTGTTCAAAGTAGGGCTGGGCAGTAACGCAAAATGTAATTTCATCATTAAATTTGATTAAATCTTAAAAGTGGCTCATGTACTATCATATAGAGGAGACAAAGTCATGATTTTTTTGCATTGATCTTATTGACTCTTATTGACTTTTGTATCGATACCCAAACAAGACTTAGTATCTGTAGTATTGATATTTTAGGTATCAATCCTCCCACCCTCGTTCAAAACAAGAATTTAAGTTACATGTGTTTTTATACAAATATTTATGTATTGGAGGTTGTCGGTGTCATCAGCATCATGTAGTTTTTACCTTTGCATGCTCACTATAGTGACCCTGTTATGACTGATCCTAGTTGTAAACATGTTCAGTATATGAGATGAAACATAAGAAACCTTTTGACATTAGCTGGTTTTCTGGCTGCAGCTTTATTTTTTTAGAAAGATGAGAACTCCAGCAACACTTGTAGTATGAAGAACAACTTTATTAGTTCACCGACGCGTTTATGCTTGTGGCCTTCATCAGGGTCATCATAAAACACATTACAAACACCATTTAAATAAAGTAAGTTGGGTATGAAGAAGGGTAAAAAAAAAAAAAAGAAGACAACCAATCATATATATTCAGACACATATCAGCCAATGGGACATCTACAAAGATGGGTTGGATATATGGTCATGTGGCTTCAGGCCAATCGTTGTCCAAGATTAACAGAGGCAAGGGGAGTGTCCAAGAAGGGTCATGGGTGACACCATATTTGGTCCATTAACTAGAAAGGTGCAACTAGGGGGTAGTACTTGGGTTTTTTGTTCATCCAAAAATGTGCCTATTAGATATGGCATACATTTAGAAACACTTTGATTGGGATAATAATAATAATAGTGGTAATAGCAGCTTTATTTTTCTCACAATGTTGTGCGGTCAGTTTTTGACAGTTTTTATCATTCCAGGAGCAATCATTTGGCTTTACAGGCAATATCATGACTGTATTAATTAAAAATGACTGGATTGGCTCAGATCTCTATCTCGCAGATCAGCTCAGACATTCCTACTGTCACTTTTAATTCCAGGGTGCAAATAACTACATCTTTAATCATTGCATCTTTTGTTTAATTAATTAAGTTGAGACATGAGTTGAGTTGACATGCATCGTATCACAGTTACTTGTCTGGTTTTTATCATACTTTATATGATGTTTGCATTCTGAGTGTTTTGGAGTCCTGAATTATGTCTGCGGAGCTTCCTGTCAGCTCCCCGAACAGCCTCATCAATCTCCACAGTCAGATGTTTAGGGAAACTTCTATGTGATCTGGAACATAAATAGGACTTTGAAAAGCGAGGGAATAATGTTCCCTCCCTCCCCATCCCTGGTGAAAATTACATCCTTGCCATAATCTGTTCAATTTTGACTTAAAGATACTGATACGTTATTTTATTTACTATTGAATTATAAAAACTATATTTACTTTTAAAAAAATGAAAAAATAGTGCAGTGACCTATCTTATTCTGTCCTGAATTAATAATAATAATAGTATCTTTATTTATATAGCACCTTTAAAAACAGAGTTTACAAAGTGCTTTGACAGACAAAGCAAAGGCAGTACAATACAAAAGCAAAGACACATGACACAGAAAGCAACAAGTCTGACATTAAGAAGACGGCAGTAGACGACAGTGAAAAACAATAGATGATAAAAAGATGAAAAGATGATAGAAAGACGATAAAAAAGACAACATCACATAAAAACAAGTCTGTAGAAACAGATTTTAAGTTACTGATTCTGCTAACTTTATCTCCTCAGGCGAGTTGTTCCAAAACGGAGGGGCCCTGATGGCAAAAGCACGGTCACCTTTAGATTTACGCCTCGACTTTGGAACATAATACTGAATCAGGTTGTGCTGAAAATTGATAATTACAACCACTTTATCTACGTGAATGTTTGTTATCGAACCAAATAAACAAAGGGTTGAAAAAAAAGATTTGTAAAGATGGAAAAAGTCTGTAGTGGAATACCAGTGAAATTATTAATCCTTTCTAAATAGTTGTCAACATCAGTATTTATTATATGAGGTGTTATATTTCTTTAGCCACATGGGGGCAGTGTTGCACCGTGCCAGAAGGCCTGACGCCTCTCAGACACAGAGAGACCCCAGACAGAGACTCTGGCATCATTCCCTGCTTTATGTGTGCCACTGTGTTGAAAAAGAAGACAGTTATTACTTGGATTTAGAAAGCAGTTTAATCAAGTATAATTACCTAAAAGAGAAGCAGGGTCACTTTAGCTGATATGCAGAGTGGACTTTGTTCCATGAGCTGACATTTCAGCAATAATGTGCCTTCTTCACAATCTTAAAAGAGAAAAAAGATAACATCTTGCGGTGATTTCACTCTCAACATGTTTAGTTTGATCTGTTTAGACTGCTGTGAAAGCAGTCAACCAATCTCTATTGTGAAATAAACAAAATCTTCCACAATTAATGTCAAAGTAAGCAGCTTGTGATTGCTCTCCAAAACAACACATAAGTATCTCCTGACCTGATGCCCCTATCAGCAGACATCACATGTTAATGACTTCCAAAACCTACACAAATATTATTTATAAAAATAACAGATTTCTGATCTGTTAATGTTTGGTTGGGTTTTGGCACAACAACGTGCTCGGTGTTCGGGAAAGATCCTGGTTTGAGTTAAATAACTATCTAGTTGAGGTCAGAGAACTATTGTACAGGCAGTGGTGGAAAGTAAATAAGTACATTTACTCAAGTACTGTTACTAGGTATGATTTTGAGGTACTTGTACTTGACTTGAGTATTTCTATTTGATGCTACTTAATACTTCCACTCCACTACATTTCAGAAGGAAATTATACTTTCTACTCCACTACATTTATTTAACAGCTTTAGTTACTTTTCAGATGAAGATTTGACACAATGGATAATATAACAAGCTTTTAAAATACAACACATAGTTAAAGATGAAATCAGTGGTTTCCAACCTCTTTGGCTTTTGACGTCTTACAAAAAGCAGTGTGTAGTCGGGGTCACAATTCAGATGAGTTAACAGCTCCACCAAATAGTGATTTTTCCCTCTAAACTTCTGGTTTCATTTTAATAAATGTTCAAATGATCCAATATTTCACCCAAAACCAAAGATTAGAGAAAAAGTCCAAAAACTTAAGAGAGATTTTTGTTTTTTTTTCCTTATAAATTTGTTTTATTGGGACATCACATCATATTAGCATCTGGAAGTACTAACATGTCCAGTTACACAGAGACACAGACATATATATACAGATAAACAGAAAGGAAAACAGGAACAGAATGAAATAAAAATAAAAACCACCCACCCTCACACCCCCCAGCTGGTCCACTCTCAACAGATGAATGTTTGGTAGCATATATAGCTAGAATACATAATTAAACATGTTCAGCATCTTAAAGAATTCAAGTACATGATGCAACTACAGAAACATAGATGGATACAAAGTGATGGGAAAGTACATTTCTAAACAATTGTAACTGTACTTTATCAAAATATGAGAGGTTCGGTTGCCACGTAATGCAAAATTTCTTAGTCGACCCTCTGAGAGAGAATTCGATTTTTTCCAGTTTAAGGAATAACATTAGATCAGTCTGCCAGGAGCGTTGTGCTGGAGGCGGTTTTCAGTGTAGGAGGATGCATCTACAGGCGATGAGAGAGGCAAACGACAGGACATTTAATTTCTTTTTAGTAAACTCAGCGTAGTTAAGAGTTACTCCAAAAATGGCAATGAGTGGACAGGGTGCAATATCTGTACCTCGGACCTCTGACATGATTTTAAAAAAGTTTAAAAATCCTGTTCAATTTGAACATGACCAGAAAGATATTGTGCTAGATGAGATGGGCTAGAAGCACATCTCTTACAGGCATCACTAGTGCCAGGAAAGTATTTTGCTAGTTTAGCTTTCCTTAAGTATGGAGCACTTTTATGATTTTATAAAATTGAGATGGGCTCAAGATGAGGAATAATTAACCTGTAATCTGGCTTTTTTCCCACCAGGGGTGCTGAAACTGGACTCCTAGTTCAGCCTCCCACTCCTGTTTGATTTTAACAAGTGGAGGGGGGTCAGATCTGAGGATGTATAGCTTAGATGTCCAGAAACCCTGTTGGGTTTTCTGGTTTCTCTTAAATATTTGACGAGCCCTCAGCAAGCAAGTGAGGAAACATAGTGTAATGATCCTTAACAAAACTGAGAACCTGAAGAAAGCGGAAACAGTGATTTTGAGGCAGGTTTTATTTGCTGGCCAGTTTGCGGAACTGCGTCCATATTTGATGAACAGTTTACTGCTGAGATACGTAAAGGAGAGCATGTCAAGGCTGCAAGTGAGCATGTGTGAGTGGAAACAGATTTGTGTATCAGAACTATGTTTTTTCCTCTCTCCTATTAATCATCTCACGACCCCTCAGATTTATCTGGTGACCCTTTGGAGGGGCCCGACCCCTAGGTTGGGAACCACTGGACTAAACTAGCTAACTGTATATAAAGTAGTTCAAACTAGCTCCACCTCCAGCAGCTACAACAGTAACATGCTGCTCTAACACTGATGCTTCAGTATTAACAATATAATGATGTCATATATAATAATATATCAGTCAGAGGGACAAAACAAGTATTATTTTTTTAATGCTTTAAGTACATTTTACTGCTAATACCTACTTTTACTTAAGTTGGATTTTTCATGCAGGACTTTAACTTGAAAGGAAGTATTTTTACATTGCTGTGTTGGTACTTTTACTTAAATGTAAAGGCTCTGAATACAATCTGGATACTGGTCATGATTAAAATAAAGCAACATTAACTGTCAGTAGGAAATAGGAAATGAACAGCCGTATCCCGTCTTATAGCAAAGTCTGACATTTTGTTGACCCATTAATCCACCCTGACCTCCTTCCTCTACAGACTTGATGGCTCCATAACAACATCAATCTGTTTCCTCCTTTGCTCTCGAAGAGCGAAGGTCATATATACTATAGTTTAAGGATTTGTCACTTGACTTGTTACATATATATGTTTTTATTGGGTGTTTGCTGAAGATGCAAGATACCTCTTTTTTTGTCCTGTTTCTACCTGACAGTATTATTTATGACAGTAAATTTCAGTTGCTGCCTAGACTAATATTACTCATAATTTATCATTATTTCTTGAGCTCTTATATATGTTAAATCGACTGATAAGTAATAAATAATGTTTTCCTTTGCATTGATTTTCCACCAGGGGACACTGACAAGTGAAACAAATGACAAACTTTGACAACATTGCCAATAAAATCATCTGTTCCAAGACTTTATTTATTTTTTCTAAAACAGTGCAGTGATTTATCAGTCTTGTCTCAGGATGCTGGAGATCATTTATAAAAATGTACTGATCCAGCTGGAAAGACTCTCACATGGCTTTTTTTATTCTTTTTGTTTTTTCTATTTGTTTTAAAGAGGACGTATCATGCACATTTCCAGGTTTTTATTCTGGGGCTCTACTGGAATATCTTTGCATGATTTACGGTTCAAAAAACTCCTCATTTATCTTATACTGGCTGTTTATGCAGCCCCTCAGTTCAGCCTCAGTCTGAAACAGGCTGTTTTAGCTGCTGTCTCTTTAAGACCCCCCCCCCACCCCCACCCGATGAGCCTACTCTGCTCTGATTGGTTCGTTCTGGACGGTGACCCTCACTTCCACCGGCTCCAGAGGCTACGTAAACAAACAGTAGTAGTTGGATTTCACTTATTTTTCTCGTTCTTTACCCAAAATGTCAACTTCTCAAATACATCTGTACATGTTTGAGCCGAAATCTGATCTGAAATATTAGAGGATAAAGCAAACACATTATGAAACAACCTTAGAAACACTGAACAGATGGCTGTACATACGTTTACCTCAAGTTTTGGAACTTTGACCATGTTTAATATAGACATCCAACATTATAACAGTATATAAATGACAGAAAATCACAAAAAGCACATGTCCCGTTTAAGAAAATGTGATTTATAACACATGCGATTTATAAAGATTTGAAAAAGTTTGTAGTGAAAATAAAATAATTAGTGAGACCTACACTTGTCTGACCTGTATCAGTAGTAATACAATATATTCTGGGATATACTTCCTCAGAAGCATCAAGTATTCCTCCTGATACAGGTGTCACATTGTTTTATTATGACTTACTGTGCTCAGTTATAACAACTAACCGTAAAGCATCTGCAGTTTTCTGTCTGATAGTCGTCAGGAGGCTAGAATACATTTTCACAGCAGAATTACTGCTGTGGATTTTCCATCAGGAGGCTCTAAACTCTGCAGTGTTCCTCAGTGGGCTGTGTGTGTGTGTGTGTGTGTGTGTGTGTGTGTTGGATGTGAAGGCTGGATGTTTATACAGGAGACCTGCAGCTTCCTAACAGAGACCAGTTCACAACGTCCATATTTAGACTGTTAACAGGTCCAATAGCTCTGCTTGTTTATGACAGCGAGACACAAGACACAACCCAGCATTTTATACCCGCATATGGTGTGTGCGTGTGTGTGTGTGTGTGTGTGTGTGTGTGTGTGTGTGTGTGTGCTGACACAGTCAATTGGTGGGGACTAAGCAGGTGCTCCCAAATTCAAATGCTTATTTTAGGGTTCAGATTATAATTTGGTTTTAGGCCAATACAAAGTCCTCACAATTGACGAAAACAAGTGTTTGCTGTTGTACCAGTTGGAGTTTTAGACCCTGAAAGTGAAGAAGTTTTTCTTTATTTGGGTGAGGACACTATCAGTAAAGACATTTTCACATCCAGCAGTTATGGAGCAACAATTTCATTCATTTTTAGTCGTGTTACTTTCCACCTGGTGAATGTATGTCCAATATTAACTCTCTTTTAGCTCTGTTTTTGCTCACCACCACCTCATGAGGGAAATATCTGGATCTTTAGTTGCTCAATGCTCCACTATGTTCACCAGCTAATTGCTAATTGTGTCTGTTTGCTGGTTGCTGGTTAGCTGATTTTTGGAGCTTTTTCACTGAAAACAGCTGCCTGCTGCGGCCGAAAACGACACTATGAGAGCGCTGAGAGTGAACCAAAACAGTAAAGCTAAACAATGAGTTGAAACTTGCTATAAAGCTCCATAAAGCTGAGCGGAGCTGCAGAGTCGCTAATATTTCTCTGTAGGTTCATCACTGCGATGACGAACTCTCACATTACATTACTGTCATTTGACACATTGTTAATATGAGAAATATCGATTATAAATGCTTTGAAGTAACAAGATGATTTGTAAAGTGCAGACATTTTCTCAAAGTGAGGACGTTTCTTTAAAGTTGGGACATTTTTTAAGTGACTAGCAAAAGATTTGTAAACGTGTGTGTTCTCAAAAGCTTCATTATTATACAAAATAAACTTTATTGTAGCTCCATGAACAGACATTACAGTAAGACCTGAGGAGGGAAGCCTGTTGGTGAGGAAAAGCAACAAGAATCTAGTGACTCACCTTGATGAAAGATGTAATCATGAGTCAAATTTAAAGTAATACAGTAACACTAATATAACAAACACTAAACCTTGTAAGGTAACATCTTGTCTCCATAACAGGATAGTTTAAAACACCAGTAACACAATATTTATCTTGATTTATGATTTCCAAATACAGCGTGACATCTGTTTAACTAAAAGTTTTATGTCTGATTCATATCACAAGCCCTTCACATGTGTCCTTCTCCTTTTCAGAAAATTCACGGTGAATTTTATACAGTAAAAGTCAAACGTTGGGACACATTTCTCATTCAAATGAATGGGAAGGCCTCTTCAAACTTTTGACTCGTACTGTATATATATATATATATATATATATATATTGTTCAGCTTGTCACTTACGTCTCAGGTCCTGGAGTGAAATCATACCATCTTGAAAATGACGCTCTATTTCAGTATAAAGCAGCTGTGAAACAGTCGTTAGCTTCCTTTATGTCCTCAAAGGAAAAAGACATGTACACTTGTTCTGCTTCATTTACTCCCATGGAGTAACATATTGAGTAGTATTCGTTGTTTGGACGCCAGCAATTTTTATCTGCTAGAAAATGAAAGAGCTGCATTTTGTTGGTGTTGTTGTCTCACAGAAAGTTTTGCCAATTATTGGGTGTTTTGGTGAAGTCTGTCACCCTCCTTCTCATTCCCTGCCCTCGCTTTGTTCTTGCCTTCAGCCTTCAGACTAGATAGAACGTAAACATCCCAAACTAAATCTGAGGCATAAAGTTTTTGATGCTCGGGTTGCCAAGTCATTCACTAACGCTGAGCCGTCGATGACAACAGCGTTGAAGGATCTCAGCCAGTTGAGATTTCTCGGTTACACGCAGCTGTCCGTCGTCACTCAGAGAGGCAGCGAATGGATCGTTTTCATGCTTAAAGAATTCTATTAAGTCATTCTCCCTTCTTTAAAAAGAGATGAAAATCTCAGTGAAAAGATGGAAGTCCTCTTTCGATATTACTTTACAGAAGCTGAGTCTGAACTCCATGCTCATGTCACCAGTGTGCCCTGGTAGTGGATGACATTCACTCATATAATTACCATTACAGGTTGATTGTGAAGTGGCCAGTGTCATTTTTTTTTTATATCAACTAACCCTTGATGAGTCCCTGTGTGAAATTTAGTGCTTGTACCACAAAATTTGCACTTAGCTGCCCCACTATGAAAAGAGCAATCACGTTACTGTAATGTATTACTGCCCATTGCTAAGTATAGAGGTATGTGTGTGTGTGGAGGATAATGGTTCATGTTCTTTTTTTTTTGATTTGCAGCAATCAAACTGAGCAGCTGCTGTAAATCAGTGTCCACACAAGAGAGACATCATGCAGCTCTCTCTCTCTCTTTCTCTCTCTCTCTCTCTCTGTCTGTCTTTCATTCATTCTGTCCGTCTCTCTACCTTTCTGTTTGAAGCCGAGCTGTATTTAATTCCCAGCTCCCTCCCCCTCAGAGACTGAACACTCTATCCCATCCTGTCCTTCCCTTTTGTTTCTCTCTCTTCCTCCTACACCTTCTCCCCCTCTTTCATTCCATCTCTCATCATCCGCCGCCTTCAGCTAACCGGTCTCCCAGCAGAGAATTATGAATAGAATTCAAATCAGTCGAGCTTTACCGTCTCCCACCCCCTCGCTAACTGCCCCCCCTCCACGTCTCTGTCTCTACTTTCTAACTCTCTCCAACTGTTTTGTATTGATTATAGCTGTGACCTCACACCCACACTTCTCAGCCTCCTAAACATTAACCCTTTTCGTTCTCTCTCTGTCCTGTCTGCGTATTCGGCTTCTCGCTGAGCCACGGGCACTCAGCCAATGCTTCGCTGTTCAAATGTGAAACACCGCCGTGACTGAATGTGGTGATAAAGCCGCTCCAATGGTGAAACGCTGAAATGATGTGAAGGTGTTATGATGCTTTCTTTGTGGAAATTATGAGGAGCGAATCAGGGCTGCCCTCTCTCTCTCCCCCGTACTTGATAGTAAAGGAATAGTTAAACTTTTTGGGAAATAAACTTACTCACCTTCTTTCTGTGAGGTAGATGAGAAGATGGATATCAACCTTTTGTCTGTATGTCAAGTACGGAGTCACAATGTGGTTAGCCTAGCTTAGCATAAACACTGGAAGAGCTAGCCTGGCTTTTTCAAAATTTCAAAAATACACCTGTGAGCATCTCAAAATTCACTACTTAGCACGTTGTATCTCATGTTAATATAAAAAACAACAGTTTGCAGTTTCAGGGAGAGTTACGTGCTGTGATTTTGTTGATTGTCTAACAACACAACTGTATTCAGTCTACCTTCCATCCTGTGTGTTGTCCTCTGTATTTGCTTGTGTGCTAAAATGTTTGCAGATGGTAAAATGAGCATTCAAGAGGGCCCAGCACTGCTGTATATGAATATTTAACATCACGTAATCAATTTAAACATCTAATATTATGAAAATTCCTCATGAATTGGACTTGACAACTGAAACAAATTTGAAGACAAATCAAGATAAAGACATTAATCTTCAGACACTGTATGAAAATACAGACATAATGGCTATTCTACTTCTTAAAGGATGTTTTTTCCATTAGCACAATAAAATCCTTTTAAAAGCTTCTAAGGAACTGTACAATCATCAGTCTAATAGACCCTTTTCCTGGCCAACATTTTGACCTGTCAGAGAAAGAAAAGCACAGGTTGTAAATAACGTTAAAGGTGGCTCCATTCCACGAATCGTTGAAGTGAACCATGCCAATGAGTGAGTCAGCATGCACAACACCACCAGAGCCCTGGAAATGGCTCAGCTAAATGGAATGAAGCTGTCATTAATGTTATTAATTACCTCTGCACTTCCCTGCACTGACAAGTCAAACTGTCTGCCGTGAAAATGTCTACTGATGCAACTGCGTTATTATCTGGCGCACCTGCTATTGATTAGCTGTTGTTTCCTTGAAAAACTTTAAATTGCAACAATGCCTTTGCCATTTTTTTGGAGTAACTCCAGTAATACCAGTGCATGTTTTTTTGTTTTTATACACCATGACTCTGATTAGTGTTGTGCAGACATATCTTGTATTTTAATCATGAAACAAATTCAATCAAATAACCGCAGAAAATTCTCAAATTATTTGTGCAGCAGTATCCATTTCTCTGTTGTTCACCCAAATATTAAATGCAAACAGAAACTCTGAAGAAAATGCTGTTTTTGTTAGATTTCAACCCTGGTTTAGTGCAAATCAGCCAAATTTACATGAGATATTTGCAGAAAACCAAGCAGGTAGAGAAATCCTTGTATTTTTGTTTCTTGAAAACCAAATACATACATACAATATTTTGTTGTGCGACCACATTATATGTCTTTGATTGAGATTTCTCGTAAAAAGTCGTGTTTAAGGTAGGAGGGGGCGACGTGGCAAAAATGTCATATCATGAATTTTTCAAGTAGGATCATGATCCACGATCTTATCACAGTTTTCATGTTGGTTTTTAAAGATTATTTTGCAGGTTGTTTAACAGTACTCAAGATTCAAGATTCAAAAAACTTTATTGTCTATTAGGTCAGGGGCTCAAAAACAACATAAAAATATACACCCACAAAAGACTCTTATAAAATTACATTAAAACAGAAACAATTCCATAAATAAATAAGAGCAGTTGTGCAATGCTCCATTAAAAAGTAGTGACGAGTCTATTTGGCCTTGTTTAAAATGGATATTGCAGTGGGAAATCAAACTAACAGTACAACCAGACTAATTTCACAGCTGAAAAGCAAACAGTTGATGTTGTGTAGAACCATTAATGTGTTGTTTTCGGATAATTAGGAGGATGTGCACAGTTAAAAAAAGGCACCAACACAGAACAGCTGACATCATGCTAGCTTGTGGCATGACAGAAGTTAGTGCTACCAGTTGACAGGCAAGCTAACCACTAAATGGTGGTGTTTACCTGCAGCCCAGCAGTCAGTTTAACATGATGTGCAGCAGGTGAGCTTCCTAGCAGGACATTAAAACTGCTGTAAAACCATAAAACCAGCAGATTGGAGATGTTGTATGAGGCCATGTCGGTGATGTTACCCGTTAGCCTCCTGCTAGCAGACTGTGCACTGTCGCACAATACTAATGATCGCTCTGTAAAGGCGTAATGGAGACATTTTAATTGTTCACGATCTAATATTGTCATACCGCACACCCCTAGTTTAAGGTAAAGTCATATTTGTTTTGTCACTACAAACTTCCTTGTGGCTCATGTGAGGCCACATTCAGACTGATATTAGCCCTGCATGAAATAAATACACCCTCAAGCATCTGGGGCAAAATGTGTTAAATCTACACCTGAATAATTCACAACTTTGCTTTGAAAAGTGCTGTATAAATAAGTTTATTATTATTATTATTGTTCAGATTAGCAGGTGTCATCCAAACAGCAAAACAACATGTAACAGAAAGTACAAGATGGGCAGATTTCTGACACGTAAGAAAAGAAATGCAGATGATGCTTATCAAGCAAAGATGTCAGATTACCTCAATCTATCAAAACTAAAGTCATAAAAATATGATGAAAATAATGCTCCACTGTGCAGAGAACATGCTCACTGTCAGTGTGAAAGGGGAGCAGGGGAGACATTTGTGTCTTTTATGTGTAAAAACTCTTGACAGGATGCTTCAAACTAACTAGTTCATATGAACTGGCGTCCGACCACATCTAAAGTCAAAGTGTTTCTGCCTGTTCTGAATGTCCACATTCGAAGGCGGGATGAAAAGCCATTGAGACACGATGAGTCATATAAATGTGGATAATGGTGCACACTTTCAGACAGTCTCTCCTCTCCAAAGATATTCATGGTGTTGTACTCGGTTGTTCACAACTGGCCAATTGCTGCTTGAAGATGACCTCATTGTCTGCTTAAGAATTGACTGATGTCTTAACAGAGCTGACACGCCATTTTAGCAAAACCGGGCCCAACAACAAAATCAGAGAGTGTGCCTTTAAGTAGATGGAAAAAATGATTAATTTTTCCATGTGGAGGTTGATCTGCTAGATTTAGAAGAACAGCCACCAGTTAATCAGTGCCACAGCTTGAGCACCATGACTGCAGCACAGAGCTGGTTATATAATGTATGACTGTGGGATTCCCAGCAGCTCTGCCTCCTCCACTCAGCCGTCTGAGGAGAGGAGGGGGGCTGCAGAATGGATGGCAGCAGAGGGAGGAGGGTATTGATGTTTGTGATTGTGATCATGAGTGTGAAGGGCTCAGGTTGGCCACCAGCTCCTTCACTCTTCAATAATCCAATAATTACAGGCAGCATCTTAACAGGGGATCCCTCTGCTGTTGCTGCTGCTGCTGCTGCTGCAGCCGGGCTGAATGCAAGTCACGTCTGTGCAGCCTGTTTGCACAAAATCTGAGTGCACAGTATTGAAAAATTACATTTCAGAAACACCTCCCTCCAGGCAGAGTGTTCCCGTTTCTCTGGATAATGAGAAAACACTTTTTATTGGGACTATTATTTCAGTAGAAACTGTTATACAACCAGAAAACTGTAGACGGTGAGATCTGTGTACAAAGTAACTGTCAGGTGGCTCCTTCAGACTCAAGTCGCCCCCGTGGCTTAATTTTCCCATCCTGTTCTGATCACGATTTCTTCTTCTTGTCTTTGGCTCTGATGAAGAAACAGTAGTGTGTAAACGTTGGTCTGTTTGCACTATTACAAGCTAGAATATAAGCTCCAGTGCTTTTTTCCTCTGCAGTTTGCTGTCCTCATTCTGAGAAACACCTGATTCAGCTGCACATGATGCATGGAGAACCCCTTTTCACATCATTTCTTGTCCTGTGCCGAATCAGCTTTACCTTGACTACGTCTGTCTGCAAGACACGTCTGATGTATGCTCGAGGCATACAACGGTACGTGATGTAAACCAGTGTGTGTTGCACTTAAAGGTGACATATTATACCCCTTTTCCACAAGTTAACACAGCTCCCTGGGGTCTTAATAAAATATATCTGACATGTTTTGGTCAAAATATCACAAGGATCAAGCACCACAGCAGCCTTCTCATCCTGTCTAAACAGCCCTGTTCAGGACGGCCGGTTTGAGTGTCTGTTCCTTTAAATGATAATGAGCTGATGCTCACCTCACCTCCCTCTTCCACAGGGTGTACCGATGCGACTCACGCCACCATAGCAACTGTTGAGCATGAACCCTTGGAGAAACATGGCTGCCAGAGAAAACATAGCAGTTCCACCGTATATGTTTTAACCAGAGTCAGATCCTGAGCAATAAGAGGCTCTTGAACAAGTTCAAGCATCAAGGACGTTTCTGAATGTTTAGTTATTAACTTTATGTCACTTCAACATTTCTTTTTGTATGAGGATACGTTGCCGGCTGTGGTGGCTGTTTGTGTTGCAGACAACCCACTGCTAGTGACTCCATTTATAAAGTGTGTGCATGTACCTGTACTAGATATAAAAGGACGGCGTGTTTAGAGGATTGTGGAAAAATGAAAATGAGGCTCCACACACTATTGATAATTAATGTTTATTTATCAAAAGCTAGTATTCTAGCATATAAATGAATGCAAGTAACATAGATGCCATTAAGCTATTCCTGTTAGCTCAAACGCTGTCAGTAAGAGCCAGCAATGTTTTCCCGATAACAGTACCTGCCAATTGGCCAATCAGGGGGTGTAGGATTGTCTACCAAGTTCTCATAACTAGTAGTAATGTATGTTTACCAGTTATTACAGTGTTTAAATATTATGTACTTATTAACATGAACTTTATTAAATCGTTGCATTTGGTTACCTATGTCCTCATTAGTAACAAAACATTCAAATAAACTACACCTGCAATGTTGTCACTTTTTTAATCTCTTTCCTGGCACAGGTGTATTTGTGGGAATTGTGCAACAAAGCTTACAAAGTCTGAGAATGTCTGCTGCAGGGAGATACCACAGGTAGGATGAATGCTTGATGAATGAAACTATAATAATGCCATCATTATCTTTTCTACATTACATGACTCTTACCTTTTCAGATTTACTAGGTTACAAGAAGACTACAGCAGCCTCAGAACCAGCCATCATGCACGGTGGATCATCTCGGCCTAAAACCTGTGTGTTTGAATGTGTTGTCGCTACAGAATGCATTCAATATTTATAGAGCGGACTATAGTCTGCAGGGGAATAGAGCAGTAAGTATCTTTTATGAATATAAATTGTCAATTATTATTGTAATCAGGTTGTAGCAGGTCTAGCATTTGCATGAAAAATATGGCGCACCTTTGCAAAGGTAGTTTTCTGAAGTAGGCAGCCCACAAAAAAAAACTGACTGGGTTGTTTCAGTTTGTGTGTTAGTAAACACATCAGAGACCTAAATGTATGTGCACAAGCATCAAAAAAGTGAGTTTTTCATAATACGTGACCTTTAAAGATGCACTGTGTGAGTTTTTGATCACTAGTAGTTCTATGGAGCAATGTTTTTATGACTGAGTCCCTGTTTTGTTTGTATGCATGAGGACGCATATGCAGGCCCAAAGCATGTGGGTGACATCGTTCACTTTCCTGTCAATGGTTTCACACTATTCCATTGATCCACAGGTGGCAGTTATGTGCCAAGATACAAAGCAATGTGTCGACAAAGGCAGAGACTGCTTGCAAGTTAACATGAATTGGATTTAAATAATGACGGTTTCAAAATTATCATTAAAAGTGTTTTATGTGTTTTATGAGGAAGGAAATGCATTCAACATGATACGTTTTGGTGAGAAACAGAAACTTTCTTTGATTACAGTAAAACTCTGCAGTGCACCTTTAAGTCTAGAGTTGTTTTATATATTTATTATTTTCAGCAAATCTCATGAAAGACCAAAACCAAAAATATGTTGGTCTGTCTCTCAATACTTTATGACTTCCCTACTCTGTCTGCGGCACACAGACCCAAGCCCACTGGTTCCCACCGAAGACTTAAATCTTCAAAAACGGCTTTGGATACAAACACAATACTTAGTAGATCAATTAATTGTTGGTTTTGGTCTCTTAATCAGATTTCTTGACGATAAGAAAAATATAGAATATAACCAGACTTATCCTTTACAGTTAGAATTATGTTAGAGTACAGATTGATGTTGTAGTTGTGAGCAGCTATAATGTCACAAGTTTAGTGCAAACATGAATGTGTGTGCATGTGCATATAAACATACATACTGCATGTTGAGTGCTGCATGTTCCTTCTGCTTCTCAGAAGTGGCACGCATGGTCAAATATGTATGGCCATAAGAGCAAAACCTTATATGACTTATACATTATTCACACAGTGACATCAGTTTCTCACAGAAGCACAGAGCAGTTAAAAGATGTCTGCCCTCCTTCTTCTGATTCTGCAGCTTGTCTTCACATCTGAATCTACAAAACTCCAAAAGTACAGCTCAACTTCTTAACAATTTCTTATTAGACATAGTCTTAGTACTCTAAGAAAAATGTTTACTGAAATTGTAGTATTTTTACTCCATTGTATTGGTATTTTTAAAGATATGAATACTTCTTCCACTGTCCATAACCTATATAATATAACTTTACTCTTGTTAAATAGTTGATCATTCAGCACTACATGAACCATTATTAACATTTTTATGTGCAGAATTTTCCTTCAGACACTCGTCTGATTTTTTTGGTGAAAGTCATAAAAGCAATAAGCCCCAAGAGGCTGTGGTTTACAGTGATTTTAGAACAGCTAAGGGGCGTTGTTAGGCATGACACGGAGCAGAGCCGCGGGGCCTATTGCTTTTATAAAATGGTTAGTACATATACCTGGCAAGGTTTCATAAAATAAACACAGCAACAAAAAATGCAATAATTTATTGATAACAAATAATCATCCTTCTGCCATGCAATGTTCTTCAGTTCTTCAGCGACATTTAGCAGAATGGTTGCCAAGCAACATACAGACGCAGCTACACACAGACACAGTGGAAAGCATGCTTAAAGATGAGGTGATTTATCTGGATATCGTGATTAATTGTGCAATTGTTGAAGTAGTGTTCAATTATGTTAGCACTCTTCTTTGTTGGTACAGGGGTATTTGATTCTGGACAGGTGCGTTTTATTGCAAGGTGCCAGAAGCAAGGATATTGCTCCAGCATCTACAATTGTTATAGTTTGGACGCCAGTAAGGTTGCAGGGATAGTTCACATTTATGCCCCATCATCACTGATATGATCTCTCTTGCCTCTAGGCCAACATCAGAGAGTTCCTGTACAGTGGTGCTTTGTAAGCAGTGGTTGGGGTAGATTGTCTCAGTGCCAGCTGCTTTACCAATTTGGGCAACACAGAGCCAAGGAAGATCACCCCCATGGGATCTCTTGTATACCTAATATTAGGAGAAAGAAAAAAAATGTTCCCATCATGTTCGAGATACAGACGGCTGACAAATTAAAGGAAAAACCAGTACAGGCCTGAATGCTTGACCTCTACAGTGAGGGGATCTGATGGCTCTGTTATGCTGTGGGGGGCATTTTGCTGGCATGGTTTGGGTCCATTAGTCCCCTTAAAGGGAAGGGTCAATGCAAATCAATACAAAGTTAGTTGATTTTGGACTGTTAGACAGTGCTCTCCTCCATGATTAAAACACCAAATGAGGGAATATCTTTCTGAAGAATGGTGTTCATCCCTCCAGAAGAGTTCCAGAGACTCGTAGAATCAATGTCAAGGCTGGGGAACACCATTCTTCGAAAAGATATTCCCTCATTCGGTGTTTTGATGATGGTAGTGGAGAGTGCTGTCTAACCCGTCACTCCAAAATCTCCCATAGGTGTTCATCATTTTCATACATCAAACCATTCAGTGACCCCTCGTGACCTCTATGAACTGGGGCATTTTCATCCTGGAAGAGACCACTCCCATCAGGATAGAAATGTTTCATCATAAGATAAAAGTGATCACAAAGAACAACTTTGTATTGATATGCAGTGACCCTTCCCTGTAAGGGGACAAGTGGACCCAAACCATGCCAGCAAAATGCCCCCCAAAGCATAACAGAGCCACCAGATCCCCTCACTGTACCATTCAGACCTGTACCAGTTTTTCCTTTAATTTATCTATTTATCCATCTGTACATTAGAACCACATATGTATGTACCATCGACAACTGTTATACTCACTTTCCCCTGTAGCTGTTGTCTGCTATAGGCAGCCTGAGGATAAGGAATTGCAATAATCCAGCCTAGAAGTAACAAATGCGTGGACTAGTTTTTCTGCAACTTCATCTGGCTTCATTGATAAATATAATCGTGTATCATCTGCATAACAATGAAAATTTATGGAGTGTTTCTGAATAGTATTACCTAAAGGAAGCACATATAAGGTGAATAGTATTGGTCCAAGCAGAGAACCTTGTGACACTCTGTGTCTAACTTTTGTGTGCATGGAGGATTCATCATTAAAACAAACATCTGAAAAATAGGATTTAAACCAGCATAATGGGGTTCCTTTAATGCCAATTACATGTTCCAGTCTCTGTAATGGGATGTGATGGTCAGTGGTGTCAAATGCAGCACTGAGATCTAACAAGACAAGTACAGAGAGAAGTCCTTTGTCCGATGCAATTAGGAGGTTATTTGTAACATTCACCAGTGCTGTCTCTGTGCTATGGTTCACTCTGAATCCTGACTGAAAATCCTCAAATAAACTGTTGTTATGTAGAAAGTCACACAACTGATTGGCGACTGCTTTCTCAAGGATCTTAGAGAGAAATGGAAGGTTAGATATAGATCTATAGTAGGCTAAAACACCTGAATCAAGAGTATGGTTTTTAAGAAGAGGTTTAATTACAGCTACTTTAAAGGACTGTGGTACATAAACTGTTAGTAAAGATGGATTGATCATATCTATTAATGAAGTGCTAACTAAGGGTAGGACTTCCTTAAGCAACCTAGTTGGGATGGGATCTAAGGGACAGGTTGATGGTTTAGATGAAGAAATCGATGAAGTTAGTTCAGGAAGGTCGAATGGAGAAAAACAGTCTAAATATAAATCAGGTTTTACAGCTGTTTCTAAGGTTCCTGTGTTTGAGGGTAAATCAGTCAATCGTTTGAGGGCAGGAGGTGATGAATTTTGTCTCTAATAGTTAGAATTTTATCATTAAAGAAGCTCATGAAGTCGTTGCTGACAGATATAGGAATACATGGATCAATAGAGTTATGACTCTTTGTCGACCTGGCCAAAGTGCTGAAAAGAAACCTAGGGCTGTTTTTATTTTCCTCTATTAATGATGAGTAATAGGTGGCTCTGGCGTTACAGAGGGCCTTCCTATATGTTTTAAGACTATCTTGTCAGACTAAGTCAGATTCTTCTAACGCCAAATCCTTTCAAGTTTTTGCGACATTTGCTTTAATTTGTTTGGGAGTTATACCATGGAACTAACCTCTTTTGTTTAATTATCTTCTTTTTTAAAGGGGTGATGGAGTTGAGTGTCATGAGCCTGCGGCACTATCAACAAGATGATCAATTTGGGAGGAACTAAAATTAGCATAAGAGTCCTCTGTTGTATTGAGACATGGCATTGAATTCAGTACTGATGGAATTGCCTCCTTAAATTTAGCTACAGCACTATCAGATAAACATCTAGTGAAGACATTTTTGTCTAATGGCGTGTAATCCAGTAATGGGAATTAAAAAATGATTAATTAATGATTTGATAGAATAGGTTTTCGTGGAAAAACTATTAAGTGTTCAATTTCGATGCCATGTCAGAACAAGGTCGAGGGTGTGGTTAAAACAGTGGGTGGGTTTATTTACACTCTGAGAGAAGCTAATTGTGTCAAATAATGAGATAAATGCAGTGCCAAGGCTAACATTATTGACATCGACATGAATATTAAAGTCACCTACTATTATTACTTTATCTGTACTAAGGACTCAGTTTGATAAAAACCAGGAGGATGGTACACTATAACATACAGAATTGACCGTAAAGTTTTCCAGGTTGGATGTGAGAGACTAAGAACAAGGCTTTCGAATGAGTTATAATTAAGTTTAGGTCTAGGGTTGATTATCAGGCTTGAGTTGAATATGGCTGCAACTCCACCTCCTTGAGGCCGGCCTCCTTGGTCGAGGAATGTGAGTATTAGTATGACTGGAAGGAGTGGATTTATTTAGACTGACATATTCCTCATGACACAGCAGGTTTCAGTAAGACAAAATGAATCAATATAATAATCTGAGATTAGATTGTTTATTAATACAGTTTTAGATGACAGAGATCTAATGTTTAAGAGTCCATATTTAATTCTCCTATTTTACTGTACTATTGTAGTGGTGGTGTTAATTTTTATTAGATTTTTATGAATGACTCCTCTTTTGTTTACTTTGGATTTAATTGATTTAATTGATTTAAGTGGTCAGGGGAGAAGACACAGTCTCTATGTGGTTTTGGGTGGGTAACTGCTCTAATGGAGGCGCAGAGAAGCGTGTAGGACTGCAGCTCTGCCTTCTGGTCTCGACTCTGGGTTGTCATGGTTTTGGTCTACAATTAAACTCGGCCATATTTCTAGATATAAGAGCAGCTCCATCCAAAGTGGGATATATGCTGTCTCTCCTAGTCAGACCAGGTCTTCCCCAGAAAGTCTGCCAGTTGTCTATGTCTACTTTGTCAGCTGCTGTTTCCAAGATCAAGAATTAAATTTCAGTCTTAATTTTAATAATTAAGAGCCTCCACATGAATTGTTTGGTTTAATGATGTTTAGATTACTGATGTCCTTCGTTAGGAACTAGCATTGTCTTTCTCCTTTTGGTGGTTGTAATATTGATGTTTCGCTATGTCTGTTTTCTAAGTGTAATATTTTAACCACAACTGACAACTTTTGTATCACTGGTGGCTTCCACCACTACAGATGGACATAAACAACATAAACAATATAATAAAATAAAAGGTTCAGCCCAAAGTGAGGACCGACCAGAATGTCCCCAGATGTGTTACTCAAATTGGTCTTCACAAAGATAAATATACAGGATCATACACACATACACCAGAAGAGCTGTAAAAAACACAATAAGACAGCGATATTACCACAAAGCTCCTCCTCCCCCCTCTTCTCCATCAGTTTGACCTCCTTCCCGTCTTTCATCTCCATCTCTCTCATCCTCCCTCTCTCCCTGATGACCTGTTTCCTTCTCCCTCCCTCTCTCTCAGTCTGACCTGCTGACTGATATCACAGTTCAGTGTGTTTTACTGGTCCACGGACAGACCATAAACTCTGGATTTACAGCCTCCTCCCCCCCCTTCTCACAGTGTCCTCCTCCCCTTTTGCTGTTTGTCTCTGTGTGAATGGGCGTCAGGAGCTAGTCGGATTTTTACAGCAGCCTTTAGAGTCTCTGTTCACAGAAAAACAAACCAACTGAAGCTGGACAATGTGTGTATGTGTGTGTCAGAAAAAGAAAGAAAAGATCTATTTTCATCTTTTGTTTTATTGTTAACATGACAGGGCTGCTGTCAAACAGATCTGTCCACCCATTTATTCACTTCCATCCATTAATCCATCCATCCATCCATGCATATATACTGTACATCCATCCATTCACTTAGCCATCCAACCAGCAATCCCTCTATCCACCTACCCATCATCCATCCAGCCATCCGTCCATTTCTCTATCAACCCGCCCACCCATTTATTCACCTATCCATCCATCCATCCGTATAAAGGTAAGGCAAGGCACATTTATTTTTATAGTACATTTCATACACAGAAGCCATTCAAAGTGCTTTATGTAATGCATTAAAAACATTAAAAAAGAAAACAACCATCTATACAGCCATCCGCCCGTTTGTCTGTCCACCCACCTATCCATTTAGTCACCTATCCATCCATCCGTCCATCCATCTTATATTTATATATAGAGATAAGGCAATGCACATTTATTTTATACACAAGAGACATTCAAAGTGCTTAACATAATGCATTAAAAACATTAAAGAAAAACAACCAGCCATCCACCCATTTACACATACATATATAATATACATAGTCATTTAACCTCTTGTCCATTGGTCCATCATTTATTAATCTATTCAACAACCATTAATCTATCCAATATTTGTTCATCTATCTATCCAACTATCCATCAGCCACCAGCTAATCCATCAGTGGTGTATCCAGGACATTTTGAATGGGGTGGCCATGACATGTCATGTGGCCATGACATGTCTATTTTCAATCAGTAATTATGTATGTATATATCAGGATAGGCTGCACATTTTCTAAGAGCCATTTCCCTGTAGTGTAGTAAATATGTTATATGTTACAGGTTCAGAATGAAGCTCTGGGTCTAAACTGGTGCAACACATTTATTTACATTGGTTACCTGTGCAAAACATATTTAAAACAGTCGTCAGTAATGTTATTCATATCACTGTGGTGTTAACTCAGCTTGCATCAGCTCTACTATCTCTTCCAACACACATTGTACATTCAAATTCACATTGTATGCAACCCCAAACCAATGTCCACAACACTTAAAGGAGTTTACTCTACTCTGTCACCATAACAGTCCCATTATACTTTTTACTTGTGCAAAATATATTTAAAACTGCACATTATTCATATCATGTTAGCTCAGCTTGCGGTCACTGTGACTGGGGTCCTGAGTCCTGACGGCCAGCACATGGATGCAGCTGCTTGCGTCTTCCAGTACTTTTGATTTTGAGACCTGCTTTTTTTCTGACTCGTGGTCAAAAGTCTGTTGACTAGAGATCAGCTCTCATTACTATAGTAGAAGGAAATGACAAACTGGTCTGATATCAGCTGATCAGCTGTCATCATAGATTGACCAGCGTTTGTCCGGCTTTATTGTGTTGATGAAGTTGACCAACAACCTATCAGATCTGGGGTGGCCAATTCGATTTCAGGTGTGGCTTTGGCCACCCCAGTCCACCCCCTGAAATCACTATTGTAACCCATATGCTACATCAACCATTCATTTAATCATCCAACCCTCAATCCATCCATTGTTTTATCCATTAATGTAAACATCCCTCCATCTATGCATCCATCATCCACCATCTATCTGACCATTTATATATCAATACCCCTGTCCCAACATGTTTTCATCCATCCATCCAACATCTATCCAATCCAACTATCCATACATCTATATACATCCTTCAGTTCACTTAACTGTCCATCGGTCCACCCAACCATCATCCTCCATCCACCCAGCTGCCCATCTCCTTATCCCTCCATCCATTCACTTATTCATCTGTCCATCCAACTATCCATCAATTTATCCATCCATTCACTTCACCATCCATCTATCGATCCATTAGGGATTTGAATTAATGTAAACTATTCGATTAAGTTTGCCTTTATATGAAGTTAACTGAGGTTCAGGAGCATAGCCACACCTCAACCACACCTCTAATTACCTGTCAAGCCCAATTATACCTGGTCCCATCCTGCCCTGTTTGTGTCAGATTTCTCGACCCACCCTCCCTTTCCCTTCCCCTCACCCATTCATCCATCTTCAACATCCAATACTTCCTCATTTCCATTAAACCTTCAATCACATATTGTTGTGGCGTGGGCCTGGCTAGTGAATCAACCGTTTAAAGTGTAGAGAGACGGGAAACAGAGAGAGGGTTGTGACAAACAAAGGTCCTGAATCGAACGATGGACATTGCTGTTATGTGGTATGCACCTTAACCAGTAGGCTCCTGGGGATATCTATAGCACCGGCTATGGACAGTTTTGCTGTAATTTTACTCCCCAGTTGCCATTCATCCATCCAAACATCAATTTATCAATCCATCCATTTACTCATCTATCCACCCATTTAACATCCATCAATTTATTCACTTAACAATCTATCTATCCATCTGTCCAACCACTAGTGTCAGTAGTGACAGTATCATAGATCTCCTTGTTCTTCTTTTATTTCATTATACTTTCATTAAATTTTTCTGATAATACTTCTAGATTGAGTTAAATGGTATGACCACCCACGAAGACATCACTACTCCCCCGGTGACAAAACTTTATTTTGATTATTGGTTGATAATACTCAGCTGAATATGACTCAATATAAATTCCATCTCCACAGATGTTCAGCTGAACTACATTTGTACTAAACTCCTCCCAACACAAACCCTGTTGTTTTTCTTTTAAAGATACATTCCCTGATTTCATTACAGCATCCCCAAACCTCCACCCAGCTAACTGTTGATGTTTTCAGACTGAACATACACTTTCCGAAACGAAGAATCTGCCAGAAAGACACTTGGTCTGATCTCAGACACACAAACGGCAGCTGATGGACACAACAGCTCTGAGTGTTTCTCTCCTGGGAGCTGTTTCCTTTCTACACCATGAATCAATGTGGATTATAGGAGCTCAGCCCCGACACATGCAGCAGCGTGCAGCGCCGATCGCATGACCGTGTGCTCTAACAAGGGACCGTGTGTGTTTGTGTGTGCATGTGTGTGTTTTATGTGTGTTTGTGTGTGTGTGTGTGTATGTGTGTGTGTGTGTGTGTGTGTGTGAGAGTGTTTGGGGGAGGGTGGGCTAAAAAGTGACTGCAGCACTTTGCTGAAGCTAGATGACGCAATGGACACATAAATAAGCACTGCACCATTCTCTTTGTAGCACACACACACACACACAAACACACAGAGGAATCCCCCCGTGCAACACCTCCACACTCTTTAGCACAGTTGAATGATAGGATGTGGGCTTGCTGAACACTTTTTAGTGTTACATGATGGAGTTTGGGTGATGATGTGAAGGTTGAATGTTGATCTACAGTCTATTAACATTAAACCTGCTCTCAGTAAAATCGCAGCTTGAACAGCAGCCAAAAAATATTAAAACTAATGTATTTTCTAAAGCTGTCACTTTTTCATAAAATTAAGTTGGACTGAGTCATAATGTACCCCGCTAGTCCTGAACTATGTTGTAGAATTGACGTACCTCACTGAGTGACTGGTAATGTTACTGTAGGGAAGACATCGTGGAGCTTTGAGCTACATGCTAACATCAGCATGCTAAGCCAAAGTATCTCCTTTCCGGGAGCAGCCATCTTGCTTGTGTGACGTCATTTGGAGCCAGAGTCTGTGCAGTAGAGTCAGGTGGCGGGATGATGAGAAGGTTCTAGCTGCGGTCTTGTAGACTCACTTTAACCCTACATGACACACCCACTCTACTACATGACACACACCCCTGATGTTGTCACCCTATTAACATGTTACACGACACGCGCCCCCGACCCCTAACCCTCTCCCTCCTCATGCCTAAACCTGTGTCATGTAGTAAAGTGAATGTGTCGTGTAGATACTGCACTGGATATAATTGAGGATTATATCCAGGATACAGCTGAGGATACAGCCATCGCACCACCTGACCATGGTTTGAGAGTGGCTGACACAGCTGTCAATCATGATGTCACCCCCTGTTTTTATATAGTCAAATAACTAATTAAAAACAAACGTATCAGAAAAATGAGCACTTGGACAAATATCAGCACAATAAAAACTACCTAAAGTGACAGAAACCATCTTTTGGAAAAACTTATTTGACGTGTACTTTGATTTTTTAGTTTGGCTCATGTACCATCTGCTAACACGGAGGGGGCGGGATTTATGACCTATACCGTAGTCAGCCATTAGCTAACATGCTAATGTTAAGCAGGTATAATGTTTAGCATGCTCACCATCTTTCTTTAATGTGATAGCATGCTAACGTTTGCAAATTAGCACTAGCATATCATTAGCACACAAATTAACGGAGGCTGATGGAAATGTCACCAGTTTTGCAGGTATTTGATCATAAAATAAATTGAATGAATGTCTACATGTTCATGATGTTCAATTACAAAATAAATAAATAAATAATTTAAAATAAAACTCCAAACAAAAAGCTGACAACTAGCACTGTGCAGCCAGTTATATATTGTGTAAGATGATGCTCATATTTATATAAAGAAAATGTCCCGATTTGATCCATTTAGAAGAGATGAGCGATTTTTGAGAACAGGAAGCAGGTCTGTGTTCAACAAAAAGATAAAACTTTAACACAAGACAAGATTTGCAAAATTAAACTTTTAAATTAATAAAATAAAATAAAACAAATTGAAATTTTGACCTGATGATTGTGCTAGATGAAAAGATAAAGGATTAAAAAGATTTTAAGACTATTCCTCTGGTATCCGGTATGAACTGGTATGAACAGTTGTTTGACCTGCTGGTGTCAGATCAACCAGCCAATCATCAACAAGGAGCCAAACAGTCACTGTGGCAACAGACTAGTGGCTGCAAGTGTGAGAGATCGGTGGGAACTGATCTCACACATAATCTTTTTGGCAATTGAGTGTAAACATGCACTTGTATAGACTTATTGAACACATGGCCAAACACACACACACACACACTGAGGAGTCGTCTGAGGAGGCAGCAACAAAGTCTCTGAATGTGTGAAAGCTAACTACTTCTCTAGCAGAAACTACAGTAAGCATAATATGATTTATTAGTGGCTGTTTAATGCCTAATGGACAGCTGAGCTGAACATGGTACTTTAATGAGGCTGACTCCACTGCTGCAGTACATGGTGGTTAGCACAATGGTGAAAAATTAGAAAGTGTAACAACCAGTGACTGGACTTGAAATCACTTGACTCATAGAAGCAAATTAGTTTTTTTTCTGGGCCACATTCTCAGTCTGACACATATTTGGTTCATGATCAGGCTTTTGAGTATTTGAGCATTTCATCTACTCTTTACCCTCTCTTTATTCATCAAAGCTGCAAAGCTGTTCTAACCGGTTAAATTCTGTTTTGTTAGTGGTTGTTCAGTGATTCAGGTGGAGGTAGATCTCTGTCAGGAGAGACAGTCACCTCCAGCCTCCGCAATAAAATGCTGTGGCTATTAGGGCTGCAACTGAGAGTCCAAGGTGACATCTTCAACGTGTTATTAGACCAAGAGTCTTAAGCCTTTTAAGATATTTAGTATACTCTCACATATGACAAAGATAACAATCAAATATTCACATTTGAGAGGCTGAGATCAAATAATTTTTTGGGTTTTTTTCAAACTGAAATGATTAATAGTTGCTGAATAATAATTTAAACTGTTTTAGCTCTAGTGGCTATACTTCTCATTCATTTCTGCAGGCTTGACTGTGTCTACAGTTTTATATAGGGACTGTTTTTCAATAGAAATACTGAAAACAGTGTGTTTAGCTGCTCTTAAAAGGGGTTTTGGGGTTTGAGTCGACTCTGTTCTGATTGGTTAGTTTCTGGAGACTACGTAAACAAACAGCAGTAGGATTTCACTTCTTTTTTATCGTTCTTCTACTCAAACGGTCAACATCTCAAATATATCCGTAAATTAGCAGATATCCAATCCGAAATATGCGAGGTACAACGTGAACAACCTGTGGAACAGCCTTAGCAACAACCTCAGCATCATTACAGAACAGGTGACCATTTGTGGGAACAATCTGACATCAGTTTGAGGAGGAAATTGAGGTTATGTCCCCTTTAATAAATGTGTGTCTGATCGAATGAGCACAAACTAACCTGGAGTAGTGGGTGGTGGCTGAACTGAACTGGGGCCCACAGCTATTTTTTTTCCCAGGGGTCCCCCTCGCAGGGTGATCTCGCCCTGTGTGGTCCTCTCCCCACGATTTACCAACACTAATATATGTGTGTGTGGAAGGAGCAACCAACTGTGAATCACCACATTTCCTCTCATGTAGATACAAATTTCTTTTAAGAGAGAGAGAGAGAGAGAGAGCGAGAAGGGCTGGAGAGCAGAGTGAGGAGTGGAGAGAGAGAAATGGAGGAAGAAGGGTGATGGAGAGAAAGAGGAATGGGACCAAAGAGAGGTGACACGAGGGGGGAGGGACGAATGAAATGTGTCCCGCTGCTCGAAGAGTTATGGCTGCCAGTCAGCATTTCATTGCAGGCAGCAGTCAACAAGCACAGAGGGAACCGCACATACTCTACATATTCATACATTTCCATGAAATACCCAGTGATCGCTTCTCTTGGAGCTGAATTCCTTCCTCCTCATATTTTAGACAACATGTTCATTACCATGTGTGGCTCTGTGGAAATGCTTCTGCAGAATTATGCTTTGTTTGCATTATTGCTCCCCTGTGGTTTCTGACAGTACCAATATAATCATGGCTACCGAAGCATTACCAATTTAGCCGGTGACCTTGCATCTGCTCTGTAATACTTCTCCCCTGGTGGTTATAAAGAAGATTCTCAGCTCATTTGTCTCACGGTAGTCAAATCAGACATGAGGGTAATGTCCTCAAATATGAAGCTTCTCTGTTTCCTCTTTGTTTGTTTCTCAAAAGCTTTCTCTCATGTCTGCTTCATCTGGTTAGTGACAGATTTTTGTTGTGTTTTCCATTCAGGGAATTCTCACTCTGAGCTGTGTAAATCAATTACTGAATCAATCACTTCTAAATATGAAGGTTTTCTGGTATAAATGTCTATCTTCAGTTAGCAGACATGGTTAAATGTTCTGAGAAAGACAGAAGTCACTGGGTGGTTGCTCAGATGTTTGGCGCGGGGTAGGACACACATGTAGGGCTTTACTTGGGGCTGGTTACTATGGGAACTGGGCTGGTTGCTACAGTGTCGCTGGGTGGCTGCTAAGGTGCTCTTGGCCTTTGCAGGATGGTTACTACAGTGTTTGTGGTGGTTACTAGGGTTTTACAAGGTTTGGGAAATGAATTTGTGTGGGCACAGGACCAGATCTCAAGTGGTTTCTGAGTTGTTTTGGGCGGTTTGCCAGAGTTTTGCTTGGTAGGTGCTAAGGTGGTTGCTAAACGACTGCTATGAGTTTTTGTCAGTAAAGGAGGTAGGTGGTTGAAAGGATACTAGTTGTGGTTACTACGATACAGTACTCAGGAGTTGATATGGTGATACTAGGTGGTTGGTGGGTCTACTAGGGTCTACTTTACTATATGTCTTACTAACATGATGAACTGCCAGTTTGTCATGGTGTCCATTTGCGTTCCAGCCACCTGTTCCTGTTTCTCGTTCCCCTGTTTCTGATTATCATGTTTACCTGCTCTGCTAGCTGCGGTTTTGACCTGCCTTGTCCTTGCGACTCGTTTGTCTGTTTTGGCTGCCTTTTCATTGCTGACCTGCAAGCCTGTCTGTGATTATTAATTTATCAAAGTCCCTTTCCATTCAGCCTGTCCTGCCCTTGTGTCTGCATTTTGGTCCTCCTCCTGTTTTCCCAGTACACACCCCTGACAATGTGACCTACACCGAATGCTGTGTCTGAAAGGCATCCTGTGTAGGCACAGATGGAGAGCTGAGGCGCCTGCTGCTCTGCTAACGTTATGTCTTTGCTACACAGGTTGTATAGACACCATGTCAGACCTTGCAGACTGCACTATCTTGGTGTTTCTTATTTATGCTGTATGAGACTTTTCTCTAGGCACTAACACCCTTGAAATTTGCTCAGAGGATCGATTCACAATTTTTCAAGTCTGTCCTAAAACAAGAATCGGGTGCCAAAACAAAGATTTTTCCCAGGATGGCGAAGTCATGACCGGCCCTACTCTGCCCCTGATTGGTTTACCCTGATATTCTTACCCTGACCCTAACCAATCTCACTCCTCATGTCTAAACCTAACCAACCCAACCAACAATGGCAACAAGTACTAGACAGTCAGGCAGAGGCAGAGGAGGGCAGGTCATGACTTCGCCATCCTGGGAAAAAAAATTGGCCTCCTGTTCATACTGGCCATTAGATGATCAGTTCTTAATGCACTTGCAATTTAAGTGATGGGGGACAAAAAGACTTCTGCACAAAATGTATTAAAAAGTTTACTTGACGCTAATATGAGCCATCCAAATTAGTCAAATCAATTCAATATCTTTCAAAGTTACAGTCTTTTTAGTGCCAGATACTTCCACCAAAGCTCCACAGGGAGACACTCTCCAAGGAGACACAGAGGTAATATTTTACTAAAAAGACTGTAAATGTGGAAGATATCCACTTTGCTTTACAAACTCAGACGGCTGAAGCCTCATATTAACTCCGCTAGCGAAAAATAGGCATAAAATCATCAAAACAAAATGTACTTATGGGAAAAAACTGAACATCCGACTCTTTAGAGGGTCTTTTAGTACAACTTAACACTGAACAAGACTTTTTTAGGCAAGCAAAATGTTACAATTAACTTTCATGAACCAAAAACACAGTGAAATAACGACGGCTACGGCTAGGCCTATACTCTGTGAATCTGAATCTGGGGTTACGCCATTGTTACGTTACCCAACCAGCGTTGTCACCATGGTAGCGACTTGCCTGTGACGGCACCAACCTGTCATTCAAAGTGGCCATTGCCTTTATTATACATAACTTTAAGCCTTAATGAAATTTAAACAGGTGTACAGTTGTCATGAGACGAGGAAATTAGCTATAGAGACCAAAACCGTTTTTTGCACCAGGCTGTAAATATGTTTATTTCTGCTGTAAAGTTGAGCATTTTAACATGGGGCGTCTATTTTGACTCTCTTTTGGAGCCAACCTCAAGTGGCCATTCGAGGAACTGCAGTTTTTGGCACTTCGGCGTCGGCTTCATTTTTTTAGACCCAGAGGTTGCCGCTCAGTTGTGATTCTGAGGTTTCAGGCTGAAATAACAGCCACTAACTCTTCCCTATATGGATTCTGAGGTAAGATGGTATTTTTCATGTGTAATTAGTTTCAGCCATCTGGAACACTGTACGCTTCATGTCTCCTCTCCCTCCTCTGCTTCGCTCTTTCTCTCTGCATTTTGTCTCAAGCTCTGTGTCTCTGGAAAACATTCATTGCTGGTCATCTATTATTGAACAGCCTCGGCATTTAATTATAAATGACTGTGTCCCTTTGAGAGAGTGCTAATGAATCCCCCCTCACACAGCATATTCCCACTGGCTAACTTCATTTTCCTGTCAGTCAAACGGTTTGCCCGCCCACCCAGAGAGAGGCAGAGTTAAAAATAGAGCCTGCTTTTATTTAAAAATGATTGCCAGTAGTTTACCACACATAAAATTAAAAAAAAGTTGAGGGAAATTATAACAGTATTCGCAGGACATCAAACTGCATGTTCAGGTCACACAGTAAAGAGATGCAGTTTATTGTCTATATGGGAGAAAAAGTTCAGAGTCCTTTCTGCTGCAGGAAAGAAACTTTTCTAATTCATGAGATGTTTTGGTTGAAAGTGAAAGAGTGTTACGAACTTTAAATTCCCAGATTTTTAACACAAATTTCTGAGATAAAAGGCTGCATGATTAGCTCTGCATGCTGGGACTCGCTGACACTGTTCAAGAGTTTTAACACAAGTTGATTTTATGTGCCTGTGAACTTTTTAAGTCATGTAATTCAACTCACTGATCCTACCACAACTTTTAAGAGAGGACAGGGATTCCAGGGTAGAAAATTTATATTGTTATTGTTTTCATTCTAGTGTAGTCTCCAGAATCCCAGTCGGCTGTTTTGTGGGATGATCATGATGTACGTCATGCTTCTCATCCTACACTTTACCTCATGCAAACTATGCACTTGTGCTTTTGGTGTGAAATCGGAGCCATTTTACAGTTTTATTAATTGTGAATGTGATTTCAGTGATTAGTTTTATTATTGCTGTTTATAAGTTGCACACAAGAAATATTAGAAAATACTTGCGTTTAAAAATACCTGCATGTTATTATCTAAAGCTTATCGACAGACAAGAACATCAGTATTGGACAAATCTACAAAAAGCAACACCAGTTCTCATTGGTCTTATTTTAACTGCACTAGCTACCATTATGTACCCAGATCTGTTTTTCTTTCACTGTGTAACCCTAACCTGATTTAAAGTAATATGTTGTCTTGTGTCGCATTATGTTTTTGTATTTATTGCAAATAAAAAACTTGAATTACAGTACTCAAAGAATTTCCAAGTCTCAAATCATTGAACATCATCTTTGCTGTTTTTTCAATCACTTTAGAGCTATGAAATGAGGAAATGGAGGAAATACATCCAAGGAGCTGCTGGTAGGCAGATCAATAAACAGCAAAGTTGAAGCGAGTGGAGAAATTAATGAATGAAAACAGCACTAGTGTTAAAAAGAAAGAGCGGTGAGTATGACGTGACATCACTTGTTGTACTGATTGAATTAGTTCTGTAGAAATGTGCATTATACTCAATTTATCATGTTTGCATCAAGTATAAATTAAAACAAGAGCAGATCAGAAAATACGGAGGCTTCTGAGGAAAATGCAGGATATTAGAAAGGTCTGGTTTTGTCTGCGGTTTAGATAAATTAAGGCATTACTGTGTTAATAACAGCTTAACTGCTAGAGAATTGTGATTTAGACTTTAATTTCACTCTTATCTCTTTTCAGAAAATAAAAATGTAACATCAGGATTTAATTTGGGCTTCATTAGCGGGCAGAGATTCTCCTCTCTGATGCAACCTCCTGATTCCAGGCGGTTTGAAGTCTGAAAAGTTTTACATAAAACTTTAAACTTTAATGCATCTGCAGTCATAAATGTCTAGAAGGGCACTTCTGTCTTTTCTTATGCTGTTTTACTGCTTTTTATTTCTTTCACCCTCCTCCTCACCCCCTCAGCTCCCTTGATGTCTCTTTAGTCTCTCTTTCTCATCCAGAGAGAATCATTAAAGCTCAGATATGCTGGTTGGGATACATCACAGGGAAGCTGTACCCCCACGTTCTGCTGGTTCACCTCTTCTTTTCAACTCTTCCTCTGCCTTTTCTAATCTCATTAACATATGACATTTACATTCCCTCCTCATCCTCCATTACTGAGTAGCTTGCTCTGTCTCAGCACCGTCCCATCACTATCTGCAGATGAGTGTGTGGGTCCAACGAAAACCTGGACAGACTTTTCAATCCAACATGAAGAACTGAATTTATTTCCTCCAGTTGTTCAGCTTTTATACTGATGTTTCTGCTAAATGCTCCATGATGTTCACCAGCTAATTGCTAACTGTGTCTGTTTGCTGTTTGGTGCTTAGCAGGTAGTGTACAGTGGGTTTTTAGAGCTTTTTCTCTGGAAACAGCTGCCTGCTGCGACCGAAAACGACACCATGAGAGTGCTGAGAGTGAACAAAAACAGTAAAGTTGCAGCCGGACAGCTAAACAATGAGCTGAAACTCATTATAAAGCTCCATAAAGTCGAGGGGAGCTGCAGAGTCACTCATAATTCTCTGTACATTCATCACTACAAGCGATTCCTCAGACATCACACATTGTCATTTGATAAATTATTACTATAAAAAAATATCTATTACAGCTTTAAGGAATATACTTTATCACAGAGACATTACAAATGCAGTGCTGCAGGAAAATCTGACAATATGTAAGTGAATTATTATTATCAATTCTGATTGGCTGGAAGGCGTGGATTAACTCACCTTTTTAGAACTGCTTTTAATGTGTGATTAATGTTGTGTGCTACTTTGTGCTTTTAGTGTTGATTTTGGTTTTTATTATCCATTTTACATATGAAAAGCATCCTTGAATACCTTGAAAAACACTTAAAATTAAAAATATGTTATAATGATTAATAACCGGACAGTAAAACTGAACTGCAACAGTGAGACTTTGTGAGAGAGTATGGAGCTAGAGTTATTTGTGTAACCAATTAAAACATATAACAGATAAAAAAGCAGTGAGAACCACACAGATTTAATTTCAAACATGTTTGACGCAACCAAGACCGAACTGAAAATAAAGAGATGTGGATTCACAGGTGAAGCTGGGGATAAACGTGAAGAATAGCTGAAACCTACAAAGACTTGACAGTTCACACATAATGATTTTTTTTGTCTTTGACAATCAAGAAAGGAGCGTAAACCTTATGACTGAGTAATCACACAGAACAACACACAGAACAACTGGTCAGTTATAACTGGACTTCTGTGTTTGACAACCCTGCTAATCCTGCGTTCTCTTTTACCAAAACAAATATAGATGGCAACCAGCTGCTTGTGCTCTTTATATGTGATGCAATTTGCGCTGAAAGGCAAAAAAAAGGACGGGATCCTGGATGGAGAGGCGTGGGGAGTTTTTCCTTGCCGCTATTGCCAAGTGCTCGCTCATGGGGGAATGTTGGGTCTCTGTAAATTAAAGGGTTCAGCCTTGACCTGTTCCATGTGAAATGTGCCCTGAGATAACTTTTGTTATGATTTGATGCTATATAAATAAATAAATGGAACTGAAATTGACGTGGGCTGTAATTGGAGGCATGTGAACTATGTAAAACAAAGCTAGCTTAACACTCTGATCAGCTCTATAAGTCTTTGATTTTATGTTGTAGAGACATACATTCTTTTTACAGCTCTCTCACACCACCAATAATGTCTTTGTTTACCAATATGTCTCCCTTGGGTGATACACAAGTGATGTTCACTGGTGGCTGACGTCACTGACAAATATCAAATATGTTTTAAAAAATCTTTGTGAGAACGACTAGACCCGAAGACAAGTTTAGAAGCATTGCACATCACACACTATATGAAGCTGGAGAAAGTTCAGTCAGGAAGACTATCTTCACACTCGATTTATTTATTCTCTCAATTTAAAGATATACTATGCAGAATTTGTCGGCTAGTGTTTGCAAAAGCACAGCATTTCGCTAGCAAGGACCACACCAGAAGCGGAGAGGGTTAGGTGGTATTTATAGGAATGCCGGTAGTGGCGTAATTGAGGTGTGGTCCTGCTCCTGAAACTTCGCTGAATAGCTTCAATCAAAGTTGGCCCCAATGACCGAGCGAAAGAGAGTGAGAGAGAGAGAGCAGAGGTGGTTGAGTGAGCTAGAGAGTGAAGAGAGCGAGTGGCGCTGGCGAGAGCAAAGCCTTGAATCAGAGAAATAAAACATTATTTCACTAATTGTTTCATGGCGGTTGCATTCTGAAGCACAAACAAACATGCCCACATCTCCACACAACCCTGCAGGGTTCATCCAGTCTGCTGTGGCCTCTCTGCTCTGTGTGTGTGTGTAGCTCAGCCCCGCCCTCGGTCAAGCAGACACACAGACCTGCAGTTCTTTGTACATCCATGACACAGAGACAGAGAGCAGAGCAGAGGAAAGGAGAGAGACGGAGACAGCGATGTAACCTGGTTGCTACGCTACGAGTCCCGACCTCACACCCTGCATGCTGTTATTGGCTGGGGGCTACACAACCACTGCCCAAAGGTCGACGCCCAGAAGCGTCCTGAACACAGCAAAATAATAAGAAAATTGGAAAATAATAAGAAAATACAGGCAGAGGGCAGAGTCTCTGTGGATAAATACAATGCAAAACACTTCTAGTAGGTCATAAGTGATGATTGAGAGGGATTATGTATGAGTCTATACATTATTTTTAGGAAAAATCCTGCACAGTATACCTTTAATCAGCTGACTGAGCGTGTTCACGCTTTCAAACCAATCAGATTTCGCCACAACTTCTGTGAGCTAATCTGGTCACTGTCAAATAAAAACTGTCCTACAACTAAATCTAAAACTAAAACTAAAACTCAAACTGTTCCTCTCTGCTGCTGTCAGCTGTCTTTGCAGTGTCAGATCAATGCAACCCTTCTCATCAGAGTCCTGCTCCACAACTCATCCACCCAGATCTTCAGCCACTGCTCTCACCTCTTCACCACCACCACCACCAGTGTCTAGACTCCATCAGGAGGATATTCCTGTACAGCTCATGGCATGATCTCTCCCTGACAACCATGACATCACAATGGTGTCTAATCATCAAAAAACCTCTCATATATTCTTCAACCTTGCATATTGTGCACACAATCTTAAATTAATTTAATTGAATTACTCTCTGAGCCTCTCCTTTAATTGAGTCTCTCCTGATTGAAATGATTTTATCTGCCAGCTAACACTAACTGATGCAGACGGGAACAGACCCGCCTCAACTCGGTCCGATCATATTAATATCATATCATATCAGTCATATTAATAACTGGCTCAAAAGTCATAATGTGTGTCCCCGCCTTAAGAGAGTGAGAGAGAGAGAGAGAGACAGAGAGAGAGAGAGAGCTAACAGATTCAGGTTCAGGTTCAGCTTCCCCCTACTGGCCTCATCCTCTGATCTATTTTAACTTCCTCTCTTCTGCTCTTCCTTTTCTTATTCACATCGTCTCCCGGTGTCGGCGTTAGTCTCAGCAGAAGTCTTCCTCTCTTCCTCATTCTCATTCTGCTTTCTGCTTCGTCCCATCAACTCTCTCTCACACCGAGGCCTGGTCTCTCTCTCCCTATCCCTCTCCCTCTCTTTCACTCACCCAGGCCTGCTCTCTTGCCCTCCTCTCCCTCTCTATCTCTCTGACAGCTAATCAATGAGCAGGCAGCCATGGGGGAAAGGCTTCAGATTCGGCTGCATGGATTTCCAATGGGACTGTCGACTCAGTAAGGCAGGGTGGGGTTGGGGTGGGGGTGTGGGGGGGGTTTGCACCAGAGCGTGCCACAGAGAACAAAATGTAGCACTCTGTGTGTGTGCACTCTCACACACATCCACAGTGTGTTAGGACCACGAACAACACACAGTTCTTCAGAGGTTAGTGTGTGACAGAGCTGTTAATTGTCAAATCCCAGTGTGATCTTGAACGTGTAATAAATGTGTGTATTAAAGTAACAGTCGTCTTTCTGCAGTAATTTGATTTATTAAAGCCCCTGGAAAGGCAAGTCCACAATTGGCTCTTGATTATTTAATTTGGGATCTAATGTGCATAAAGTAAACACCTAAAAAGTATGAGAGCAAAATAGAAAATCTCTTTTCCTTCCCTTGTTACTGGGTTGCAGTTAGGCGTGGCTAAGCAAGGACATTAATTACGTAATAAATGTCTGCCCAATCATATTTAGGAGAAAGATGATTGAAGTGGAATCTCGCCAAGCTGACTTCACATCACTTCACATCACTTCCCATCGACTCCCCCCTGGGAAAACAGTGCACTGCACTTTTCTTTGCTTTTAGCTAGATTGAGAATTCAAATTAGCCTGACATGGTTTGAAAGCTACTGTGTGTTAAGCTTACTAGCAGACTGGGATACACCACCAAAATCTGTATTAATCACAGAGCTGATAAGTAGCTCAAGAGCGTAGCATAGCAAAGCTAATGCTAACACGTAAATGAATGGAAGATGCGAAAAACACTTAGCTTCTTAGTCCAGGAGGTATAGTTCAATGAAAACACAGATATGTTTAGTCTACCCTTGTCTGCTAGTCAAGATAGCTAGCAGACTGCTAGGGTAGTTGATAATACACTAAGTTTTGCATAGAAAAGCTAATGCTAACTGTAACGCCATACTCCAGGAGGTATAGTGAAATGAAAACAAAGATTTGGGTGGGCTAACCTAGTTATTTAGTGGATTATTAAAGCTTTCTAAACATGTAGGGTCCATCTGATAGATTTGGTAGTTAATAAAATGTTTAAGCTATGCTAACCGTTTCATGTATGTGAATGGAAAATGCTAAAACCATTAGTGCCATACTCCGGGAGGTATAGTTAAATAAAAACACAGATTTGGGTGGGCTAATCTAGTTACTTAGTGGATTATTCAAGCTTTCTAAACATGTAGTGTCCATCTGATAGATTTGGTTTATTCCATGGTAGAAAAACATTTTAGTGATTGAATGGAAAATAAAGTGGTACTTGAGCTGAAAGGCTGTCAATCAAGTGTGATCTGATTTCGCCCTCACAATCCTAGGAAATGGTTTTAGCAGCCAAATGAGCTGTTTTTGTGGATGCTTAATGAGACAGTCAACTTTGATATCGTATATGCATTTTTACTATTTCATTTAATTTTACACATTTCCAGAGGATCATTTTTAAGCTTGAAACCTGTTTTTTGTAATCAAGGAAGGGGATTAGAGACATCTGGTCTCGCATTTATCAGACTTCTAAGAATTACACTTAAGGATGTTCTAAAGAGACAACATGGAGACGTAACCTTTAGGAGCAGCTCTAATCACATGATTAATCACTTTCACTAAGTGCAGGAACAGCCAATCAGAGAGCAGGATTGACCCTACATCTGCGTTACCATTTTTTTGAATGATAGTGTGCTATCCAGAAAAGAACCATATTGTATTTTTGTTTATTTTTTCCTTTCTCCTTTTGTAATCTCTCTGATCAAATGCCCATATGGTTTAGCATATGTAGACACAAAGAGCTCCACAAACTCGGATAGCAGAACACAAGAGCTGTATTCAAACCCAGGACCGGCGTAACCCGGTGGCATTTCAGAGAGGCAGATCACCCAGCAGCCTCTTTCAGATACATTGGCTTTGAACACATTAGATTTCCGAGAAGAGGAGGCGATTCGACTCCAAAGAGAAAAGCTTTTTTTTTTTATTTTCACTCTTCAGACCCCTCGAGGTCTGAATCAAGAATATGAGATTAAGCATTTTCATAGAGCATAAAAAATGTCGGTCCTTGATGGCTTTATATTTTTATATTTCTAGATCCTGACACACACATTTGAACATGTTAAAATAAGTCAATTTAACAGGTGTGTCAATTTCCTTATTGTTATTAATTAGTATTTTAATTAATATTTTATAGAAGGGTGTTTAAACCCACTTTCTGTGCAATAATTTAAGGTTCCTTTTTTCTAGCTTACCATGATATATTTTTGATCATATGTGATGATGAATCTGATGTAATGTTTATATATACGATGCATCTTTTGATATTTATGGTATTTTTGATGTATTGTTTTTGAAGTATGGCCCTTGTATTGCTGTTCTTTTCTATGTACTTTATTGAATTATTAATCCCTTTGAGATGTTTATCACTCTGGGTGGGTCGGATGTTTAACCACACGTGTCATCACAGAGCTCATCATTGTTTTGCATTATGTATAAATATGGGTTCGTTTTCTACTTTTACAAACACTCTGACAACCTGACAAAGATCTGAGTAGAATTTAAACGTCCAGATTAAATTTTATGGTTTAGAGTGAGAGTGGAGGTGATACCTTTGTTCATTGATACTGCTTTAGAGCGTAACCACTTTAAAACAATTGTTTATCAAATGTTTTATATCTCTCCTTCTCTCACTTTGTTTCCTCTCTCTCATTCACTTTATCTTCCTCATGCTCTCAGCTTATCCCTCTTTCTCTCTCTGTCTCTTTTAAATGAGTTGGGAAGCCAATAGCAAAGCTTGTTTGACATAATAAAACAATGAGGAATGCTCTCCTCTTCTAATATCTTGTTCTATGAATGAAGTGGTACAGCTGCAGTGTTTGTGTTTGACCAATGATCAACAGTCAGCCCTGCAAACTCTGCCCCTAAAAATCTAAACTTTTGTAGTACTACTACTGCAGGGACCTTTTTAACACCTGGAACTATCAGACAGGAATTAAATTTAGTGCCTAGTTCCTCTGATTAAAAGGTAGGTTTAATTCCTGAGTCCCTCAAAAGCTTCCTGGTCTCCTGGGAAAGATGTTAAATTATTACATGTTGTTAGAGCCATTAGAGTCTATTTTTTGATGTGCAGTATCTTCAAAGAAGCAGAAACCTGTAGTGGCTTAATCACTGGAAAACACCAAGAAAAAAGGTGGACAGAGGTGTTGGAAGATACCAAGAGTGTCGTAGTTTTCATTTGTGATTCAAACATAAAAAAATATATGAATAATATTCACATAAAGAGTCCTTTAATTATGAGTTGTTGTTTATTTTACTATTATTTTAAATTTATCATATCAAAACCATTCAACAGTGATTAACTCGACAAACAGAGAGTGTTGAGCATGCTTAGCTGGTGCATCGGAGAAAGTGAAAGTGTAACTTACAGCTACAAATGTAGAGAAGCACGTACATGAAAATTTAATTCAAAGTCTGAGTAAAACTGAAGCTGACACAAAGCACACTGTGTAAGTCTAAATAGGTCAGTTTGCAGCTGCTGCTGAATATTTTTCCTGTTTAAAATAAACACATTTTTGGAAAAATCGTGCTTTCGTAACAGAGGCTGACTCCTCACTGCGCTGTCAAATGCACCTAAACAAAATCAAGAAACAGTCATCATGGCTCCGAAATAAGGTCGGGATGGGGGGGAGAAATGCGTGTAAACATGGTTTTATGAGGTTACATGAGATGAGAACACATTTTCTGTGTAACCTGAATTCTGTGAGTAACCATTTCTTTTTTTTATGTGCGCTTGCAAATGTACTGATTAGATTTGACTGACCTTTTATTTACTGCAATAACAGTCTACATCTCTGTTAGCGTATCCTCGAAAGTGCAGTGTTCATTTCAGCCGTGGCAGTAAAGTGTCGAGGGGAGATAGAGAAAGGAGTTCCCATTAAAATCTGCAAGAAATGTTGATGGAATAAAATGTGTGAGTTTGTGCATGTCCTGTATTTGAATATCTGTTCAAAAGGCCTGCAAAGATTTAGCCAGCTTGTTTCAGTTCCACCTGCTGGACATGTGGATAGACAGAGCGGCAGCAGCTGCAGTCAATTAAGACTAATTAGTGAGTTGAGTGAAGAGGGTGACACTGTTCCCGAAGGGTCTGGTCTTATCTTCAATGTTTTACTCACTATAAGTAAGTAACTAATATTTACTGACTGAATCACCGGATTTTATTTCTTATTTTAGTTTCTAATGAACCTGTTTCACTGGTAAACATCATGTGCTGCTTTTCCCTTATCGTGACTGTGTTAACTGCAGATAAACTGTAATGTTTTAGTTCATTCATGTGATGTTTTGGCTTCTATCTGCTGTATGTTTAGATGCAATTATTACTTGAAATTTAGATTTATTTCAGGCTGTAAACAATTGTCAGACAGACATAAGCCCTGTGTGAAAAAACACAGCCCTTTTGTTCATGTGAATGGAGGTCGTCTGTCGGTGCAGCAGGGTTGTCAACACAGGTAGCTCCAGTAAAACGGTGCAAGGTTGTCTGGCAAAAAACTTGAACCTGGCTCAACTTTTGCCACAATGCAAACCCGACGTCATCGAGCAAGGTGCTGTGTCGGCCAATCACATACATGCAAATGCACATTCCTGGTGGATTACACTGTAAGGAGAACACCATATTTTTTTTGCACTTCCGTCATTGCGACAGATAAAATAGTTGTTGCTGTGATAACATTCCAGATTTGTAGAATCCTGTCTGTGAGTATTACAAACAGCTGTGCAGTGTTTTGGTATCTGATAAGCTCTAAAACGCATCTATCAGTCTGAGTGAAGCTTTGGAGAAAGTTCAAGAAAGAAGATCTTGTTACTTGTGTTCAGCCTTTATTTCACTTCGGGTGAATGTCTCCATTTCTCTCCATCACTTCCGCTTTCCCACGCTGTCAAAAATCCCTTCATTCACAATTCTGACGTTACCGTACTTAACCATGATATTTCTTTCTGCAAGCAGTTCTTTAAATATCGCTGCAATCCTGTCACTCTGTCTTTCAGACATACTATTGCGCAATCCTCCTCCTCCCCGTCACCACCATGACCTCCATGATATCCACTGACACCCATCTGAAGGTTTCCATCAACAACCACCACCAGCATCTAGACTCTGAGGGGATCCTGTCTTATCTCCTACCTTCATAAGGGCTTTATGAAAATGCTTCAAACAAATTGAGTCTCCAAGAATCTTTTTGTTCCTAACATCAAAAAATATTGTTATACACCTCCAACTGATCTCTTCTTATGAGCTGGACTTCCTGGATCATATTTCATTGCTCCCAGTACCTTAATTAACATGCCTCCACTAATGCTTCCCCCTGTGTTATTTAGTTGCAGGGTTGTTTTCAGTCTGAATCCCCGCTTAGGCAACCGTGACTAGGCACGGCAGGCTTGTCAGTCTTTGGAACATCTAATTGATGTCAGTGAAAGCCGGCTTACTTCCTTGAATTTATGTCTCATAAAGGAGATTTAAACAACTTTAGAATATTTAATTTCCAACCTTTGGTGATTTGATGTGATACAAACTAATCCAAAACCTGAGTTGAATCAGTATGTTTCATGTAGAAGATGTAGAGCGGGAACACTGAGTGCTTTGTTAACGGCGGTGACGACATGATTATGATCCGTTGTGGCACAGAGATTTAACAGGCGTGTTACCAGGCAGATGTGGCAGGATGTGAATCAGCTGCCACTGTGAGACTTGACCAAGAGGAAGTGGACATAAGGTCATCCTTCACTGCATGTAAGTCGTCTTCATGATGTGTTACTGTTTTAAGTTGTTGAACGGAAGAAGATGCTGAGTCGGCTCAGGCCCGCAGAGCCTGATAGAGGTCGAAGGCTGTCTGATGTACAACATGTCAACACCTTCATCATATTTCTGTAAGTGTGATGAAGCGGCTCACAGCTTGGTCACATAGCTGACGGTGTTCTTCCAAATATCAAGACGTATAAAGTCAAAGTCAAACAGGATTTGCTGTTGTAGAAGCAGCAGAAAGTGGTCGAGAATGTGATTACTGCCGTTTGTTGGAATCCACGACTCTTTAACTCCAAGATGACAAAGAGAAAACAGAAATGTTGCTTGACCAAATGTCTCACAGGGCTCGTAGAGCATATCGGTGGGCTTTTAACCTCTTAACATCCAATTTTATACAGGTTGACAAGATGTAAAATGGTGGTGATTTGCATGGTTCTGGCATAAAGCATGTCCTAATTATTGTTATTCAAATATGACTCATTATAAATGAGGACCAAAAACACTTTTTTGAGCCTTATTTGAACTGATGTAGTTTTGTTTGTGTTTTAGCCAGATGCTAAACAAGCACATTTCTAAAAACTAGAAGATGTCACTTGTCAAATGAAGCCTAATACATGCATCGTGGCCTTACAGTTCTTCTGTTATAAGCTTTTACATTTAGGTGTGCCAAATAGGTGAAAATTCTGTAAAAAGGGTGGATGTTAAAGGGTTAAACACCGTGTTTGCTAACATGGTGTTAATATTTGCTTAACATGTGCTTTTTTGCTGCTTCTGAATATTTTATAATTGCTCGGTGATCACTAACATTAAGTCCATAAAACATTAAGTATGTCTGTCTCCATTATTGACTCTGTTGCTCAGTCGTGTTCCCCTTTGAATTTCTTTACCTCAACAATATTCTGAGAGAGGAATAATATGTCACTTTTCTCTGATTTCTTTCTTTTCAGATTAGTTTTGCCCCCTAAGTCCTTGAGGGAAGAATCATGTGTGGTTTGTTTAAGGGGACGTATCATGCATATTTCTAGGTCTATATTTGTGTATCCTGGGGCTCTACTGGAATATCTTTGCATGATTTACAGTTCAAAAAGCTCCTTATTTATCTTATACTGGCTCTTTATGCAGCCCCTCAGTTCAGCCTCTGTCTGAAATGGCTGTTTTAGCTCCTGTCCTCCCAGTTAGCCCACTCTATTCTGATTGGTTAGCTCCTGGAAGCTGCCCCTTGACGGACAGACTTCTTTTTCATTCTTTACTCGAAATGGAAACTTCTCAAATACATCCACTCATGTTCAAGCCAGAATCTGATCCAAAATACACGAGTGGACAACATCAGCGACTCATGGGACAACCTTAGAGACGAAGGTTATGGAAGGGACGCCCATTTGTGGGCATGTGCTGTTCTGATGTTGTAACTTTGCAAACCAGGTGTTCAGAGCAGACTGAAGACAGGCAGGGAGCATTTTACATATGTTCACCTCAAGTTTTGACATTGATATGCGACATTATGACAGTAAAAATAACATGATATTTTCCCTTTAAGTGTAAAAAAGCGACTGCATATCTTGAGAAAAGAGCTTTGTGCACTGCAGTTCTGATCAACATGTAGTCAGAAACAGACCTGAGGTCGTTTTCAAACCATATTTCATTCGCTCTGGTCCAAATCAGTGGATGATTTGGTAAACTTGTGTTTTCTCTTTGGTCTGGTTTCTGTTCACAAATAAATTCAAGTGAACCAAAATGAATCACTAAAAGCCATCTGAAAATGTTCACTCCTCTTATTGGTCCAGTGTGTCTGTTGTGGAAGCAAAAACATGAACACAGAAAGAAGGTCCTTATGAAAGTCCAAATCTCAATTAAGGCAATGTACTTCCTTGCTCCAGCTCCAGGTCGGACCGCGATTAATTCTCCAACTAGCTGCTGGCAAATGTTGATTTTGTTCATTGACACCCCTGTATGAAAAATGCACCTGTTTACAGGAGCTGTTCAGCTCAAACTTACAGAGTATGCCCTGTAGCGGGTTCAGATCGAGGTTCAATTGCGTTCCCACTGAGACCACTTCCTCTGCACCGGTCTGAATCAGTGGTTGAGTTCATAAACTTGTTACATTTTCCCCTTAGCTCAGCTTTTTCATTTCTAGTCATAAACAAAAAATTTGTCTGTGACCGGACTGAAACCTCTTTCTCTAAAGGGTGTCAGTGCGGTTGTTTTGGTTGCACCTGAGTACAACTACTGTGATCTGCAGATCTGCCCAAACAAATCGCACCAAGGGAGAAAACAACACAGAGTCCAATTCAACTGGACTAAACAACGCAGGTTAGCGGCTCTGGGAGGCTGCACTCATGGGTACAGTGGGGCTAAAGAGCTAAATGCTAACATCAGCATGCTAACATGATCACAACCACAATGCTAACATGCTGATGCCAGGCAGATATAATGTTTACCATGTTCACCATCTTTTGTTTAGCCTGTTAGCATGCTAATATTTGTTAATTGGTAGCAAAGCACAACCTTTCATTTACCTCTGTGCCTTTCTACAGCCGTCTGAAGCCAGCGGCTTTTTGTTCCACCTGTGGTCTCTAATTGGAGAGATGACGCCCACCGGAAAGCCACAGTTTTGTGCAACCAAACTTGCCAGTTATGATTAATTATTCAACACTGTTTCCACTGCGGTATGGAGTTGAAGCAGGGGCATGTAACACTGTGTCATTTACAGAAAAATAGACATCATGTACTAATTATGAGGAATAATGTCATTTATGTATAATGTAAATAGTAATGAAGCAACAATAGACTCATCAGTATGTTGTTTGATCCGTCCAACCCTCTGATATTGTAGCTGTATTGATCACTGCTGCCTCCAGGGGACACTAGCAGGACTTTAGACTGATAGTGTTGTTGCCTCACCTGACTCACAGGCTGGATGAGATGTTTGTATGAATGAGACTCTATAAAGTGGAAACTGAATGCTATTCAGTCCACAAAGTTCACACACACACACACGCACCCACACACACACACACACACACACGCACCACACACACACACACACACACACACACACACACACACACACGCACCCACACACACACTACTGACAAACTTCCTGGTTGCAGCAGAGTGCAGATTTGATTTCTCTCAGCTTCACTCTGCTGTCAGCTCCTCGGGCTGGAGATGGGACCGGTGGGCGTTATCGATCGGAGCAGCTACATCACCCACACTCAGCAACATGTTCACCAAAGGTCAACAAAGGTCACGGAGTCAGTTGTGAACCCTGAATACTTTCTCTTTTTATTGACTCCAACTCTTTTTCCTCTCACAGTTTCCACCGGTCAGTTCATGTTCAGATTATAAAATGCTCTGTTGGACTATCAGCAGACATGTCAGAGGGGAAATGCTTTTAACAATCTTGCACACGGTATTTATAGATTAATGATCAAAAGGTCATTTAGCTACAAAATACAAACTCCCTTTACCTTTATCTTTAAGAGGGCTGTACTACTTGAGTCTGGTCTCAGTCTAATTCTGTTGTCTTGCACTTGTCTTGGGGGTGGTTTGATCCGGCCCTCCTTGGAGGTGGTTTAAAGGATATGTCTGGCGATTTTCTATATTTTTCTTATTGTCAACAAATCTCATGTGCAGAGCCAAACCAACAATAAATTGATCCTGCTAATGAGTATTGTGTGTGTATGCAAAGTCTGATATATCTTATTCCTCTGTGCTGTAGATCTGTTGTTGTCCAAAAACTACTAAAAACAAGTAAATGAGCCACACTGCCGCACTGGGTGACATGTTCCTTCATCCCTGAAGAGAGCGGTTACTGTAGCTTGTTTAGAAACGGCTCCGAAGAGTAATAACAGTATAACCCTCATGAGACAGGTACCTTGTGTGGCAGACGCCACTAATGCATGTGTGGGAACCCAGTTCTGTTTAAAGAGCTTTGCTAGCTTGTTGTGCTACATATCACAACCTCTTGACTTTGTACTACATTTGTCTCATTGTTTCCAGAAGTCGGTCACAGGTTGTGAAAGACTGTACGCTATGATTAGTCGGCTACCATCTTGAAGTCTGTCATATCTCTTGGCCAGGTCATGGAAAAAATTTATGACTCTATTATCAGTTAATGTGACACAGTGACCCGCTTATCAGACGGAAACATTGTGTAGTCCAAACCTGGCATAACTCCTTAACAAGGTTGTGTTGTCTTGAACAGTCTTTTCAATGTGCAGATTTTGTAATGATGACGTTAAATCATTAATTCACATATTTTGATACTGTCCTGTTCTGGTCCACAATTTAAATGTGACTAAAAAGAAATAAAAAAAAGCCAGAATTGAACATGCAGGGTGATTTAAAAATGTCTAAACCCAAAGGCGGTGAGCACAATCATGTTAGTCTGAAAATATTAATTTTCAACACAAAGATGGACAATAACTTACAAATGGACCAATTTAAACCTGATGTAAAACATTATTGTACAGTGGAAATTATTGCACAAACCAATGACAAATATAGCAGTATGGTCACATATTTATATTTGCTTTTACATATATTTATATGTTATATTTGCTCTTACATATGATATATTATATATTATATTTGCTGTTACATATTTGAATATTAGCTTAGTTTCCTGTTCACTTCCATTAAATCTCAAACTGATAAGTATGCATTTCCTGTTTCAGTGAAATCTTCTCTTGCAGGTCAGAGTTCATCTTTGTTCAACTTTGATGAGCGGATGTTCTCAGTCGCCCAACGGAGACACTGCTGCACTGTGTTTGGAAATGAAAGAGGTCATTGTTCTGGTGTGTTTCGTCACCATTTATGAATTAGAGTACAAACTGTAGCGTCGCTCTCACGGACTGTTCCTTTTTCGAGGCAAAGTTCGGGGGGGGAAATTTTGCATGTAATGTGACCGTAATTTAGGACATATGCTGCTAGATGTGAAATGCTTCCACTGGCATAGGAATGACATTTTAATTATTTAAATTTTCTAGGTTTAGCTTTACTATTGGTGTAGGAGCCATTTTCAGTTGTATGTATCCATTTTTGTTATTTATGTTTCCACCTCCGACCACCAGAGACATTTATCACAAAGCAAATTCCACTTAGTCTGGCCTAACATAGGCCGTCCTGGATAATCGGTATCACAAAGCTGGCTATCAACTAGGTCAGTCGGCTCTGAGATTTCCTGTCCATTTCCTGTCCTGCGTTCATGTGAAAGAGGAGGAATTGTTAATTACATCATCCGAACCATGACTGTACTTAATATGATATAAAATGGTGATACTCATTACCGGCCAGGAAAATTCTGTTTTAGCAACAACAAAAAGTCATATTCAGTGAAGTGAAATCTAAACAATATAATCATACAACAGCCCCGCTTCCCTTCTCTGGACTCCTGCTCTACCCAGCTTCCACGGATTAAGCTCTGGACCTGCTCCCTTTGCCCCAGCCTGCCTCAACTCCTGGTTCCTAGTTACCAAGTCCAAGCTTCTCCAGGCCTGCATCCCATTTCCTGTCTCTTTGCAATAAATACCTTGTCTAACCATGTCTCCTCGCATCTGAGTGTCTGCACTCGGGTTCACCTGCTCTGCCCTCATGTAACGGAAATGTATAAATAATTTCCAAATATTAAAACTAGGCTAAGGCTTAAAATACATGTGGGAATTATTATACGTGACTTCAGTATAGAATTAGTACTTTTTGCTTTTTAGCTGGAAGATGAAGAAACAATTCTGAAAATGTCTTGCACATAAAAAAAAAAAAACTTAGTAATGTAAGACTGCTACCAAAGCAAAGAGAGGAAAACTAGTTAAGAGTCTTTCCGACCGAAATGTTCCATTTATAATCATGGGAACTAATTAACTGTGTGCGGATTATTTTTCCAATAAAAGACAAGCTTTCGTTTTTTTATTCCCAATTATCATCACACAGTTGTTCTGAGCTGCAGTGATGGAATCAGAGTGTAAAATCATAGAAAATGTCAGCAAGCACTCCGGGGATGAAAGAAACTTTGCACAATTAAAATGCAGCTAAAATCATTATGTGTTTAGTGTCGTTGACTATCCCTCTGTTTGTTAGAAGCTCTGTTATAAAACCAGAGTGGAAATAGAAGCCTGGAACAATAAAATGTTTCCACTGACCTATAAAACATGTATTGCTCTTTTTTTACTTGTCACTAGGAATGATGACTCTTTATTTCTACTCCATGTAGATCATAAACCCTTGAATATAAAAACGACTCATTGAAATCAGTTGAGAAATGCTAACATTATAATGCTTTTTTATCCAGAAAAACCGCAGTTCCCCTGTTTACTTGTATTTGTTTACAGGCCAGTCTGGCGGTGACATTGATGTATCGCAGCAATGGGCCGCAGCGGTCGATGCAGCATCTATGTGTATATGTCTACTTGTTGTGATCCGATCCTCTGTTCAGCATATGTTACCATGGTGATTTATCCCCGTTAAAAATGAGTCAGCTCCGTGATACCTGAGTTTAGCCCAAAGACAGCTGGCAAACCCACTAATCTCACCTTGTGGTACAGGCCCCAGGAGGCACGTACTTGTTTTGGGTAAATTGAGAGTTGTACTTGAGGAAGTCAAGGTTGATCAGCTTCGGCTGCTGCTAATTTGTGTGAGAGGCATACAGATTTTGACTGTGCCCCAAGTCTTTATTTTGTGTTTATACCTTTATGGACAATCATGAACGGCGTCTGTGAGCTGTAAACAATTGTATAATAAATCTGACCTTTGACCATCTACAACCTTTATTGACATTTATTGGAAGCACGAGTCATAACAAATCGAACAACAGCAGCCCCTCAGTGGCTGTTTAAAAGTAGCAAATAGTCACTATAATTAGAGTAGTTAGCCAGGAGGAAAAAGATTAAAATCAATTTTAATAAAGGAGAAAGAAATTAGTCCTTAAATACTTTAAAGAAAAAAGAAGGTTACAAATCTGTATGCTTTCTGTATCGGGCTGTTTATCTAGATTTGTGTCAAATTGCCTCAGTTGACTCTCACTATGAACAGGAGTAAGACAACAGTTTGGATTTTTGGTCTCAAAACTGTTCAAACTGAATAGTTTAAATACACTGAAGACTGTCTGACACTTTCCTCCTCTCTGCTGTTAACGTATTATTTGGATTGGAGGAGAGTTCATATGCATTCGCTCCTATATAGCTGGAGCTAAATCCCAGGAGCAAAACAATGATATATATATATATTAATATATATATATATATATTTCTGAGCAGCAGAGCTTTCGGCGGCAGTGAACTCTGTTGGAGAATAAGAGGCTGTTTCAGCTCCAGGCGATGAAGAAGCCGTATCATCCGGACGGCTGTGGACTCCTGAGATGGGAAAAAGTGAGCGGCTGCAGAGACTGCCGGGCAAAATGTTGTTCGTAAACAAGCAAACAGCATAATCAGGCCAGCTCCCAGGGTCTGTACACAGCAAAAGTGTTTGAGTGTTTGGAGAGAGAGTGTAAAATAATTATTCATGAATGCTTCCCTGGAAGCAGGTGAGTGTTTGGATGGATGCTCTGAAAAACAAGATTCACAAAAATGTTCCAGAGGAAACACAGAAAAGTGGAACAGTTAAAATACTAAAATATTATCATAAATGTCTCTATTGTCCTAGAATATAAAATACAGAAAGGCAGCTAAAAGGCACAATAAAAACACAAAAATGTACTGGTGTGAATATAAGACGACTGTTCGTGTTTTTCAAAAACACTTTTTGAAGATAAGAAACGTTTTATCAGAGTAATTCTGTTAGGAAATGATGCCAGAAACGTCTGATGGCACAAATACAGCATCATTTAAGTGTTAAGTATGTTCATTTCTTGTATACAAGCTGTGAAAACAGTTTCCTATAAAGATTCGTATGTAGTACATAGAGTGTGTCAGTACCACATCTTCACGCTACAATCATCATAGGTAAAAATATCACGGTAAGTGGTATCACGATAATCATCAAAGTCTCTTTAAATCCTGCTATTAGTCAAGTTAAATTACTTCACACCATGATCACCTTGGATTTTATTCACTGAACAGTGAGATGCGCAGTATCGCAGCTTTGTTGGACTCTTTGTAAGAACAGTTTAAACTCTGTAAACACAAAGAGTTTGTTCAAAGTTTAACACAGTTGACTGGAAAAGAGAAAACTAAATGAGGTTCAGTCTCTTAGATTCTACACACCTGTTCATATTTTGAAAATTCATTCACAGTTAAATTAATTTTTTAAAGACAGAGAAATGTGTAAACACACACAATAGAAGTTACACTGGGCTCTTACAGGCCCCTGGTGCAGACTCCTCGTCTACAAACCTTCTCTACAGAACAAACAGCAACGGAGCTGAAGATGACCTGTGAGGAAGAACGTGATGTGTGTGATCTTGAAGCAGAGAGTTTATCAATCAGCTTCAATGCAGCTCTCTCTCTCTCTCTCTCTCTCTCTCTCTCTCTCTCTCTCAGTTAATGTTAAAACTAAACACCCGTAAGCTAAGCTGCGCTCCAGTGGGTTGACAGTAAATGTTAATATAGAAAGTCATGGCCAGAGTAACTAGTGCCCGACAGACAGGAGCCCGGTTCTCTGTGTTGCGGTTATTCTGCATCTGGTTGACCAATAGAAAGCTTCTTCCTTGTGGCAAAACAAAATAAAACTGCTAATGAAGGCAGAAGAGCTGCTCTGTGTTCATGGTGTCCTCTGAAAACGACGATAATCACAGTAACGGAAATGGTTGGTGATACTGAAACCGTAAGAATATAAAAATGGTTTACTGGCACATCTCTAGTAGTATATACTGTATATAATTAATGTGTAGAATGGAAAATAACCACACTGTTAAAACTCACAGCATCAAGTAGTCTTGTAACGCCAGCATTCAGCACATTTCCATACATGTGGAGTCACTGATGGGGCGAATAGGTAACGACGCTCCGCGGCTGGTTTAGGTGGTTAGAAGATCAACAAACTCTTTTTTTGAACCCCTTCCACACAGATCATGCACCAATCAAATTAGAGTACATCAGCTGTTACTAAAAATCACATTTCAGTTCAAGTTCAACAAGCTTGTCTTTGACTTCTGGTATCTGATCAGTCTGAATTAACAGTTTGAAGAATCACTGTAGATGCTTACGATGAACATTTGGTGTTATTTTCAATTTCATTTGAAGATCTCCATCATTTGGAGTCAGGGCTCGTATTTATTTTTGCTTGGGTCACAGCCCAGAAACGCTACAACACATTGAGTCATACTGGGTCAAATTTTTGGCTGTTTCCTAACGTTTAATTAAATTTGCAGTACTGATTAAGTCCCATCACTGTTTACGTGTACGGCTCATTACGCTGAAGGGGCACATTTAATCTGTGAATGAGAGACTGACAAATAGTCCTGTTCTAAAGATAGACAGGAATTTGGTTGATTGAATGATGTTTGGACCAAGAAATCAAAACCAGCTGAATGTCGGCGCAGTCGTCAGTCACTGAGCATCGTGCAGAAATGCACAGTTGTATGATTTTATTTCCATTTGCTACAGACCTTTTTCACCTCTTAAAAATGCTCATTTAAGTATTTCTACACAATATCCGCATCATACTCTTATTATTTAAGTGTGCGACAGCTTTCATCCATCCATCTCACTGCGATACACCTTGAAGGACTCGTATCCTGTCTCGTGTTTCAAATGGGTGTTTTTGTATTTAATATCAAGTGTACATTGTTAAATACATTCAATATGAACATATCAGAGCTGAAAACGGTACTTAAAACACATCTTTGTTTAGTTTTTACCACTGTACATTTGACCACAAATATGATTATTTTAATGTTTTAAGGATGTTTTAAAGGAGAAGCTAACAGCATGACATGAAAACACCTCCCAAAACCAAACTAAGGCCGCATTCGGGCAGGGATTTCATTACACGGGGAGGTCGGGGAACAAAATATTCACTGTGCTTTTTGGTAATTTAACTTATTGTTCTAAAGAGCATTTTAACCATCATAAAATTACAGAATGTGGTCTGTAATTTCAGCAGGACCGGCCAGAAGGGAATAGTCATATCTAATTAACCTGTACTGTAGTTGACATAACAGCTTATTTGATGATATTACAGGGTCTTAGCTCCCCTCAAGTCACATCAAGCCACTTATATTTATATAGCACCAAATCACAACAGAAGTTATCTCAGGGCACGCTTCACATAGAGCAGGTCTAGACCGTTCTCTTTAATTTCCAGACATTCCCCCGACAGCAGCGAGGAAAAACTCCCCTTTAACAGGAAGAAACCTTGAGCAGAACCGGGCTCTAGGTGGGCGGTCATCTGCCTTGACCAGTTGGGTTGAGAGAGAAAGATGGAGGGAGGGGGTGAGGGGGGGAGAGAGACACACAGAGAGGCACAACAACAACAATAACAACGACAATAATAACAGAAATATGAGTACTAATAATAAGGGTAGCAGCAGGCAAAAATGACTAGCTGGACAGCAGTCGGACCAGTGATGGCTTTAATTATTTCCTGTCAAAAATATGTTTTTGACATTTTTAACAAAAGTCAAATTCCAGTGAGTTTGCAAAAAAACATTAGGTAATACCAGCTTTAATTAGTAGTCGGGGACGAGTGAAAAATTACCCACATTAGTACTCCAGACTGGATTAAAGTCACCTCACCTCCCCTTGAGAGATAAATCTAGTCCGTGGGAAATCCCTTGAAATGTAAATAAGTAAGTTTCCTGTTCAACAGGACTGACAGTAAAAGTTTCGTTGTTTCTCATAACCTCTTATCACCGCAAAGATCTTATCACCTGCAGCTTTTCATCCAACCTGCTCAATGTGGATGATTACTGTGATATTTAGAACTTGTCTGCTGGGGGGAAAGTGCTGAAAAAAAAGCACTTGTTGTGTACACAAAGTTATAGCGAAACAAAAGCAGTCTGTACTATCATCTGCAATGTTTCCTTTAGTTGCTTATCAATAAAAAGCCTCCATATGATTCGCCTGCACAAAGCTTTTAATGTGAAATAGCAGCAGGAAGTGATCGCTTTGAATTGGCAGGAAGTTAAAACAACAGATAAAGTCTTGATACAAAACTAGTGAAGCATTCAAATGGATAAAAATGAACAAATTACCTTTCATTAATAAACTTACCTATTAAAATGACCTTGCTTTGCGATAGATAAAAAAATCAAAGGTTGATATTGATTAGCCAGTTGGTGAATCTTAACGTCGAGGCAACTTCCACAGATCGCTTACTTATGTCGTGACACATCAAAGCAGTAAAGTTTACATATTAGTCTAATGAGAGACAAATGCATTTACACCTGTCAACACCTGGCTTGGATGTTTTTACACTTTCTGACATCAGATTTCTATGCGATTCGCCAAAGACACATGAAGAGGCTCAGTGTAAACGGGGTCTCGGATCAGATCGGTTTAGTTCAGACGAGGGCGGAAGCTCCTCAGGTGAGTCTTTGTCTGTTTTTGATCAGTTTGTCTTTTCACTCTGAAACTCTGATCATCTTTATGTAAGCACACAGCTTTGTGTTGTTGCCATGGCGTCGATATCTGACACTCTACTGCAGCGCCTACATGATTTAGGTGGCACAGTCACATCTGAATCAAGCCTCAACACACACACACACACACACACACACACACATGCACACTGTATAATTGAAGTGTGTGTGTCACAGTGAGGGAGGAAAGACGGAAAACAGTATTTAGTAGCTGCTGTCTTTGTGAGCTGCTGCATGTTAAACGGTTCCACTTCTTTTAGAAACACGTATATAGAACATACATCCAGTACATACACACACAGTACACATCTGTGTCTGTTCAGTCCAGTTTGCTGTTGACGTGAACATCTTGGTATTTGTACAACTGAACAACCTCTATGTCCACTGCATGTTCACTGGTGTAATTGTTTTTTGTTGACGACCTGTTTTTCACTAAATTAACTAAATAAAAAGTTATGATGAAATGTATTACATTACTTTTCCTCAACAATTAAAGACTGAACAATATTGTAAAAGACGGACGAATAGACAAATGACCTAATTACTGTTGTAAAGTGTCATTCAACAACCTGCAGACATCCATGAAATCAAACATTATCTACTGTAGGTTTCCATCTAAATTTAGTGCAAATTTTCACTGAATTTCCAGGATATCAGCAAAAGTAAATTCAAATTAAAGGTGCAGTGTGTAGAATTTAGTGACATCTAGTGGAACAGACTTGGCAGAAATGGAATATAATATTCATAAGTATGTTTTAATTAGTGTATAATCACCTGAAAATAAGAATCATTGTGTTTCCGTTACCTTAGAATGAGCCCTTTATAACTGCATACGGGTCCTCTTCCACAGAGCCCGCCATGTTGCACCGCCATGTTTCTACAGTAGCCCAGAACAGACAAACCAAACACTGGCTCTAGAGAGGGTCTTTCGTGTTTTTCGCGGCCACCGTAGATTCTCCTACACGCTTGGAAGGGGAGGGCGAGGGGAGGTATTCGGTAATCTGCGACCTCATCACTTGATGCCACTAAATCCTACACACCGGTCCTTTAATGCCTAAACCTGACCAAGAGGGGGTGTCATGTAGTAAAGTGGGAGTGTTGTGTAGATACTGAGAGTCCACAGATAGACCTACTTGTCTTCAGTGGACATTTAAGTCACATGCTTCATGTATGTCATTGATTTACTGTTTCTATTGCACTTTGCCACATTCTGCTTTTATCGACATAACTTTTTTGTATATTTTGAGATTTTTCTCAAACTTTAATTGTTTCCACTCAGGTTTTTTTTATGTACAAATTGAAAATGCAAATAAAGATAGGTGAATAGAAACACATCTATTGTAGCTCCTGATTGGTGAAACTTGTATTTCAGTTTCTACTGCAGCTAACGTTAGCTAACATTACTGCTAACAGTACTGATTCTTTGAAAGAAAAAGTAATGACTCATCTCTGAAATTTAGCTTCTCCTGTGCCACCTTTTTCACTGACAGATCTACAGAATATCAATATGTAAACAGGCGATTAAGTGTCTACATTAATTTTACGTCTTACCGTGGGAATGGAAATCGGGTTTGATCAACTCAACAACAATTAGGATTTATGAAACGGAATCGTGTGTATGCACGTCTTTAAGGAAAAGACTGTTAATCCATATTTCTGGCTTCAATGCAGTTCAATGGATCTGACTCCTGGCGTTGATACAGAGTGACATCTGTGACGTCAGCAAGTGAAGTTGGCTGAAAGATGATTACTGAGCAATTACAGTGATGTGGTCATTACGCAATATATGAACATACACTCACACACAGACACTGAAACCCACAATAAAGACACATAAATATACAGTAAGA